>NC_133411.1:154217500-155467500 GCF_049350105.2 Macaca mulatta
AGCTTATTTATTTCTGCCTTAATTTTGTTATTTACCCAGTAGTCATTCAGGACCAGGTTGCTCAGTGTCTAAGTATCTTTTGAACGACTTTCTTAATCCTGAGTTCTAATTTGATTGCACTGTGGTCTAAGAGACTGTTTGTTATGACTTCTGTTATTTTGCATTTGCAGAGGAGTGTTTTACTTCCAATTACATGGTCAATTTTACAATAAGTGTGATGTGGTGCTGAGAAAAATGTATATTCTGTTGATTTGGGGTGCAGAGTTCTGTAGATGTCTATTAGGTCCACTTGGTCCAGAGCTGAGTTCAAGTCCTGAATATGCTTGTAAATTTTCTGTCTCATTGATCTGTCTGCTATTTACAGTGGGATGTTAAAGTCTCCCACTATTATTGTGTGGGAGTCTAAGTCTCTTTGTAAGTCTCTAAGGACTTGCTTCATGAATCTAGGTGCTCCTGTATTGGGTGCATATATATATAGTATAGTTAGCTCTTCTTGTTGCATTGATCCCTTTACGATTATGTAATGCCCTTCTTTGTCTTTTTTTATGTTTGTTGGTTTAAAGTCTGTTTTATCAGAGACTAGGATTGGAACACCCTCCTGTTTTTTGTTTTTCATTTGCTTGGTAAGTCTTCCTCCATCCCTTTATTTTGAGCCTTTGTGTGTCTTTGCATGTGAGATGGGTCTCCTGAATACAGCACACTGATGGGTCTTGACTCTTAATCCAATTTGCCAGTTTGTGTCTTTTAATTGGGGCACTTAACCTGTTTACATTTAAGGTTAATATTGTTATGTGTGAATTTGATCCTGTCGTTATGATGCTAGCTGGTTATTTTGCCCCTTAGTTTATGCAGTTTCTTCATAGTGTCAATGGTCTTTACAATTTAGTATGTTTTTGCAATGGCTGAAACTGGTTTTTCTTTTCCATATTTAGTGCTTCCTTCAGGAGCTCTTTTAGGGTAGGTCTGGTGGTGACAAAATCTCTCAGCATTTGCTTGTCTGTAAAGGATTTTACTTCTGTTTCACTTATGAAGCTTAGTTTGGCTAGATATGAAATTCTTGGTTGAAAATTCTTTTCTTTGAGAATGTTGAAATTGGCCCCCACTCTATTCTGGCTTACAGGGTTTCTGCAGGAAGATCTGCTGCTATTCTGATTGGCTTCTCTTTGTGGGTAACCTTGCCTTTCTCTCTGGCTTGCCTTAACATTTTTTCCTTCATTTCAACCTTAGTGAATCTGATGATTATGTGTCTTGGGGTTGCTCTTCTCAAGGAATATCTTTGTGGTGTTCTGTGTATTTCCTGAATTTGAATGTTGGTCTGTCTGGCTAGGTTGGGAAAGTTCTCCTGGATAATATGCTGAAGAGTATTTTCCAAATTGTTTCCATTCTTCCCGTCACTTTCAGGTACACCAATCAAACGTTAGTTTGGTCTTTTCCCATAGTCCCATATTTCCAGGAGATTTTGTTCATTCCTTTTCATTCTTTTTTCTCTAATCTTGTCTTCACACTTTATTTCATTAAGTTGATCTTCAATCTCTGATATCTTTTCTTCTGCTTGATTGATTCAGCTATTTATACTTGTGTATGCTTCACGAACTTCTTGTGCTATGTTACTCAGCTACATCAGGTCATTTATGTTCTTCTCTAAACTGGTTATTCTAGTTAGCAATTCTTCTAACCTTTTTGCAAGGCTCTTAGCTTCCTTGCATTGGGTTAGAACATGCTTTTTTAGCTCAGAGATGTTTGTTATTACCCACATTCTGAAGCCTACTTCTGCCAATTCATCAAACTCATTCTCCATCCAGTTTTGTTCCCTTGCTGGCAAGGAGTTGTAATCCTTTGAAGGAGAAGAGTCAATCTGGTTTTGGCATTTTCAGCCTTTTTGCACTGGTTTATCCTCATCTTCATGGATTTATCTACCTTTGGTCTTTGATGTTGGTGATCTTCAGATGAGGTTTTTGTATGGATATCCTTTTTGTTGATTTGATGCTATTCCTTTCTGTTTGTTAGTTTTCCTTCTAACAGTCAAGCCCCATCTGCTGCAGGTCTGCTGGAGTTTGCTGGAGGTCCACTTCAGACACTGTTTGCCTGGGTATCACCAGGAGAGGCTGTAGAACAGCAAAGATTGCTGCCTGTTCCTTCCTCTCGAAACTTCATCCCAGAGGGGCACCTGCCAGATGCCAGCTGGAGCTCTCCTGTATGAGGTATCTGTCAACTCCTGCTGGGAGGTGTCTCCCAGTCAGGAGGCATGGAGGTCAGGGACCTACTTGAGGAGGCAGTCTGTCCCTTAGCAGAGCATGAGTGCTATGCTGGGAGATCCACTGCTCTCTTCAGAGCCAGCAGGCAGGAATGTTTAAGTCTGCTGAAGCTGTGCCCACAGCTACCCCCTCCCCCAGGTGCTCTGTCCCTGAGAGATGGGAGTTTTATCTGTAAGCCCCTGACTGCGGCTGTTGCCTTTCTTTCAGAGATTCCCTGCCAAGAGAGGAGGAATCTAGAGAGGCCATCTGGCTACAACAGCTTTGCCAACCTGCAGTGGGCTCCTCCCAGTTCAAACTTCCCAGTGGCTTTGTTTACACTGAGAGGGGAAAACCGCCTACTCAAGCCTCAGTAATGGTGGACAACACTTTTCCCACCAAGCTCGAGCATCCCAGGTCTACTTCAGACTTTTTTGCTAGCAGCGAGAATTTCAAGTCAGTGGATCTTAGCTTGCTGATCTCCATGGTGTTGGGATCCGCTGAGCTAGACGACTTGGCTCCCTGGCTTCAGTCCCCTTTTTAGGAGAGTGATCAGTTCTGTCTCGCTGATGTTCCAGGTGCCCCTGGAGTATTAAAAAAAAAACCAAAAAACTCCTGCAGCTAGCTCAGTGTCTGCCCAAACGGCTGCCCAGTTTTGTACTTGAAACCCAGGGCCCTGGTGGTGTAGGCATCCAAGGGAATCTCCTGGTCTATGGGTTGCAAGCACCATGGGAAAAGTGTAGTATCTGGGCTGGAATGCACCCTTCCTCATAGCACAGTCCTTCATGACTTCCCTTGGCTAGGGGAGGGAGTTCCCCAACCCCTTGTGCTTCCTGGGTGAACCAACACCCTACCCTGCTTCGGCTCACCCTCTATGGGCTGCATCCACTATCTAACCAGTACCAATGAGAAGAGCTGGGCACCTCAGTTGGAAATGCAGAAATCACCCACTTCCGTGTTGATCTTGCTGGGAGCTGCAGACAGGAGCTGTTCCTATTTGACCATCTTACCAGCTACTAAAAAATTATTTTTTGGTTACCGTGAGGCTTACATAAAACGTGTATATGTATATATATATATATATATATATATATATATATCTGTTTTAAGTAGAAAATAAGCTTCTTTTTCATCACATAAAACACTCTACACTTTTAATTCTCCCCCTCCCAAACATTTTGTTATTAATGTCACAATTTACATCTATTTATACTGTGTATCAATATATTATTGTTGCTATAATCTTTTAAAAATACATTTGTCTTTTAACTTGTATACTATAGTTAAAAGTGGTTTACACACCATCCTTGGAATATCATTACACAATTACAATATCCTGATGATTATTCTGAGTATGACTATATATTTCTAGCAGTGAACTTAATACTCTCATAGGTTTTTACAATAATTAGCATCTTTTATTACAACTTGAAGAACTTCCTCAGCATTTTTTGTAAGGAAGGTCTAGTGATGTCAAACTTCCTCAGCATTTCTTTTTGAGGAAATCTTTATCTTTCCTCCATTTCTGAAGAACAGTTTGTCAAGCATAGTATTCTTGTTTGTCAGGTTTTTTTTCACCACCTTGGTTATATCAGTTCACTCTTTATTGGAGTGCAGTTTCTACTAAGAAATATGCTGATAATGTCATAAAAATGTCCTCATGTGTCATAAGTTGCTTTACTCTTCCTGCTTTCAAAATTCTCTTTGTCTTTTGAAATTTTGGTTATAATGTATCTTGGTGTTATGTTCGTGGGTTGGGGACTTTTGAGCTATGTAAACCTGGACATTCTATCCTTCCCAATATTTGTGAAGATTTTGTCTATTATTTTTTAAATAAGCTTTTATCTCCTTTATCTTTCTTTCTTATACCATGAGTTTCTAATTGTGTATCGATCCACATGATGGTGCCCTATAAATTCCATGAATTTTCTTCACTTTCCTTCATTCTTTTCTTTTTTCTCCTCTCACTGAATAATTTCAAATGACTTATTTTTGAGTTAACAGATTTTTTTCTTTCCTCTGCTTGAGTCTGATGTTGAAGCTTTCTCTTGCATTTTTATGTCACTCATTGCATTATTCAGTTTCTTCTGTTTAGTTCTTTTTAATCATTTATATCTCTTTAACTTCTAATTTTTTATGTATTGTTTTTCCTGGTATTATTGAGTTGTCTAGTTGTGCTCTCTTTCAGCTGATTGTTTATTTAAAATAATTATTTTGAAAGTCTTTGTCAGGCACTTCATAGATATCCATTCCTTTAATGTCAGTTACTAAAAAAGTATTGTGTTTATCAGTTACTGAAAACTTATTTCCTTGAAACAGAAAAATTCAAAAATGTGAAAATTCAACAACACATTCTTGAATGACTATTTGAGTCATAGAAGAAACAAAAAGGGAAAAATTTAAAAATACCTTGAGACAAACATAAATGGAGACCCAACTACCAAAACCTATGGGATATAGCAAAAGCAGTTCTAAGAGGCAAGTTTAAACCAACCAATGCCTATGTAAGGAAGAAAGAGCTCAAATAACCTAGCATAACACCTTAAGAAACTAAAAAAGAATAACAAACTAAGCTAAAAAGAAGCAGAATGAAGAAAATAGTAAAGATTAGAGCAGAAATAAATGACATTAAGACAAAACACAATAGAAAAGATCAACAAAACTGAGATGGTTTTTGAAAAGGTAGGCAATATTGTCAAACCTCTAGCTAGACTAACCAAGAAAAAAAGAAGACACCTCCACACACACAAACCAACCAATTTTTCAGCAAACACCAGCTGGGTGTCCTGTAATAATTAAATTCAATTCTGACACTATCTACCTGAAGATAGTGTCAGATCCTACAGGTTAAGGACTCAATCCCACTAGACTTCCCCTACTTCAGATTCCACTCACAAGTTTCAGGTTATAACTTGTGCTTCTGACCTACCAGCTATAAATTGTGGTTCCCAAGACTTGCTCCTTAGGTCCATTTGATTTGCTAGAGTGGCTCATAGAAGTCAGGTAAACACATTCACTAGCTTATTATAAAGGCTACTTCAAAGGATACAGATGAACAGCCAGAGGGAATAGATGCATGGAGTGTGTGTGTGTGTGTGTGTGTGTATAATGGCAAGGTCTGGAAGGGTATCAAGCACACGAGCTTCTGTCCCTATGAAGTTAAGATGTGCCACCCTCCCAACACATGGATGTGTTCTTGTTCACCAACATGGAAGCTTCTAAAAATCCTGTCCTCATATAGTATACACAAATCAAAATATTATACACTTTAGATTTATTTAATTTTATTTGTCAATTATATCTCAATAAGACTGGAGGAAAATAAAATGTAATTTATTCTTCAAAAAGGGAGAACATCTGTTTCAAAAATAAATAAAACATGTATATAATTATTCCTTTTATTCAAAATTTTACATTGAAATCTGAAGTAACATATTAAAAAATAGTGACAAATATGAAGAACATGCTGCAGTCAGTCTGTTTTACTCTCTGTTGATGCTACTTCACTCTTTCATATTAGCGTACCCCATTAGACACCACTGTTGTGGATGACCTTAGTATCCTTGTTTCAGGCACAGATACACTCTTATTTGCTTCCTGGATGTAATGTTTGCATCTCTGACTTGCAGTGTGTGCACTTGGACCATCTTGCAACATACTTCCTTGTAGGTACTTGTAGAGATATTATATTTTTATTGACCTTGTGAAATGAAACATTTTTAAAAGAAAATAAATCACACTTCTGCATGCACACACAATCACATGCACATAGATGCATGCAAGTTCATTAGACATATGATCTATTGGTTTTTATACTCCTGTGACCCATTTCTGACAAATTACTGTTTTACCTATTCGGAAGTTAATAACATTTGACATAAGCTTGAAGTAAATTTGCCTGAGACACTTTGATATTTAATATGGCATCACCTGTCATAGGTAGATATATTTTTTTAAAGATCTCACCCTATATATATTGAGTAAACAGTTGCTACCACTTTTTGAGTCTTTATTCTGTGACAGTTACAATTCCTACCACATGCTATTTGATTTTCAATCATAGTAAGAATTATTCTCAAAATAGTTGAAACACTAGCCCAACATCACACAGCAATTAATCCATGGTTATGGGATTTTAACTCACACTTGTCTGGCTCCAATGCCTACATACTATTCTCTATGCCATTGTGTTCATCTTTTAATGGCAGTATATGTGAATCAAGGTGTTGATGTAAATAATCAACTAAATCAAGCCTTACTGCATGGAATTGAAGTAGGTACTAATTTTAGTCATAATTACCTACATATTTCAAGTGAGTGGTTCATATTATTAAAATAGTCCAATTTTTATAAGGTTTTAAACAGGTTGGATTATAGCTGCTCATTATCCCCTAAAATGTGTATGGAGTAGAAGAGGCAATTTAAAGTGAACTACAGAACTTAAGAATTGACCAGCAGACTGGAGGCAAGATGGCTGACTAGATGCAGCCAGTACATGCCTCTGACACATAGCCAAATCAAAGTAGTAAGTAGATATTCACACTGCAAGGAAATTTTCTAAGAGAGAACAGTGGGATTCAACAGAGAAGTGACAGCACTGAAAGCAAGTAAGGAAAGAGAAGTGAGACAGCTTGCTCAGCCAGGATTGGCTGGGAGCTTGGAGAGGCTTCCAGACATGAGAAAAGGGTAAGAGAGGAATCTCTAGGGCTTCACATTCCCACCATGGTTTTTTATAATCTTAGCTATGAGAGAACCCCTTGACCCACACAAGCCTCAAGACTAACATATGAAGCTGCCTAGAGGTTGCACAGAGACATTGCTCCAGATACGGAACTAACACACAGCCCCACAGGTATCTGAGCCCAGAGCAGCTGCATCTTAGTGGCATCCCAAAAGCCTAGTCTACAAACATGTGTCTTCTGCCCTGGGCCTGGAATGACATTGTTCCTGTAGGGCCAAGAAGGAAGATAAGAAGCTGGGCATTCCCAAGCACTCTAAGAAAAAAAATCCCACTGCTGCCAGTGTAGGCTCTATGGGACCAAAGCACCAGAAAACTGCACTTCCCACAACTGTCTGCTCATGCTGCTCCAGCTGAGAGGGGTTTTACCCTACCCAAAGGCAAGCCCTCAACTGGCACCATTCTGAGAGCCTAGCCTCCAAAGATCTGTATGCTGCCCCGAGGCATGGCTAAAACTGTTGCTGTTGCCACAGGGTCATAAAGGAAGAAATGAGGCTAGACACTCCCACATATGCAAGGACAAATCTTACTGCTGCTGCTGTGTACTGCTCTGAGACCACAGTGTGAGCAAACTTCACTCCCCACAACTACCTGCCTATGTTGATCTAGCTGAGAGGAGCTCACACCTGAGCATTCCACCAGTGACCTTGGGACCACTCCACCTCTTCCTACAACAGCCAGCACGTGAATGCGCTACTAAGGGGCCTGAGGACAAGTTTATCAGCCTAGTCCCATCCCCCAAATACTCAAGCATCCAACCCATGAACCTAAAATTACCCAGCTAAGTCTACCACCATTGGCACCTGATCCCTCCTGTTGTGGTCTGAGGTCTGGCTGACTCAACCTGCCACTCCCACCACAGCTAAAACCCATAAGCACTGGCCTGCCCAACCTGTCATAGTCATCACCAACATAGCATGGACTGCATGGGTTCCAGTAGGTTGTGCCAAGACTCCCACTGCCATCACCCACATCACACCAGCTGCCCAGTGGCTCAAGGACATGTCCACATGCCCAGCCCACCACTGCCATGACCAGCACCCATGCAAGCCACCTGAAGGCCTAGGAATCAGGCTTTCAGGCTGGGCGTAGTGGCTCATGCCTGTAATCCCAGCACTTTGGGAGGCTGTGGTGGGCAGATACTTGAGCCCAGGAGTTCAAGATCAGTCTAAACAACATGGTGAAACCCCATCTCTACAAAACGTACAAAAATTAGCTGGGTGTGGTGGCATGTGCCTGTATTCCAGCTACCCAGGAGGCAGAGGTAGGAGGATCACTTGAGCCTGGGATGCAGATGACGCAGTGAGCTTTCATCATTGCACTCCAGCCTGGGTGACAGAATGAGACCCTGCCTAAATATATATATATATCCTTCCTATATCTACTCACACCGGTGCCAGTGTAAGCTGGGGCCCAAGAACAGGCACGCTGTGTCTAACACTGCCACCACTAGGGCTCAAAGACTGGCCTACCAGCATCCTAGTCCCCAGCAAAACTTCATCACAGCCTCCCCTAATAACAGCATCCTAAATCACAAAGGAAATCACAGATAACACTGAGGCTGCTGACAGCTAAAGAAATCATACAGAGATCACACTACTGCAGCCAGCTAAAATCAAAACAAAAGCACCCTACCTAACCAACAATATATATACATCTTCAGGGAAAAGTACTCCACTATGAAAAGAAATCCAAAAAATTGGAAGAAGTGACTGTTATACCAGATGTGCAAATATCAGTATAAGGACACAGAAAACAAGAAAAGGCAAAAAAAATGACATCCCCAGAGAAATACAATAATTCTCTAGCAATAGATCTCAATCAAAAAGAAATTTTTGAAATCTCAGATTAATACTTCAAAATATTAATTTTAAAGAAGCTTGGTGAGATACAAGAGCATTCTGAAAAAAAATACAAAAAAGTCAGAAAAACAATTCAATACATGAATGAGAAATTTACTAAAGAGATGGACTTTTTTTCTGTAATATCAGCTACTCAGGAGGCTGAGGGATGAGAATTGCCTGAACCTAGATTGCAGTGAGCTAAGATTGAGCCACTGCACTCCAACCTGGGCAACAGAATGAGACTCCATCTCAAAAAAGAGAGAGAGAGAGATTTTTTAAAACAACCAGGTAGAAATTCTGACACTGGATAACATTGAGGGAAGTGCAAAATAAATGTAAAGGCTTCAACAATACATAAAATCAAGCTAAGAAAGAACTTGAAGACAGCTTTTTTGAAAAACACAATTTAGACAAATTTTTAGGAAAAAAAAAAAGAATGAGCAAAGCATTTGTGACATTTGGGACAACATAATGCAACCAAATATTTGCATTATCAGTATTGCTGTGGTCAAAGAGAAAATGAAAAGATTAGAACATTTATTTAACAAATTATTTGATAAAAATTTCCCAAGTCTAGCAAGAGATTTAGACTTTTCTATACAGGAGGCTCAGCAATCCCCACGCAGATAAAATGCCAAAAGATCTTCTCTACAGCACATTGTAGTCAGACTCTCTAAGGTCAAAGATAAAGAGTGAATCCTAAAAACAGCAAGAGAAAAGTGTCTAGTCACCTACAAAGGAAATTCCATTCTGATTAATAGCAGATTTCTCAGCAGAAACCTTATAAGCCTGAAGAGAATGAGATAATATATTCAAAGTGCTGAAAGAATAAACTACCAGCCAAGAATACTACATTCAGCAAAATTATCCTTCATAAATGCAGAAGAAATAATCTTTCAAGATAGACACATCTTGAGGAAATTCATTACCACAAGATCTTCCCGACAAGAAATGTTCAAAAGAGACCTAAGCCTAGAAGCAAAAGGATGACATTTACTATCATGAAAACACATGAAAACGTAACACTCTGGTGAAGCAATCACACAAAGGAAGAAGAGAATTGATTCAAATGATAACACTACAGAAATCCACCAAACCAGTTATAAACAAGAGAAAGGAGAGAAACAAAGAATATATGAAACAACCAGTAAACAATTAAAAATGTAACAAAACACAGTCTCATATGTCAATAATAATCTTGAATGTAAATAGATTAAATTAGCCACTGAATATATATAAAACGTGGTTGGATAAATTTTTTAAAAACAAGATTTAGCTATATGCTGCTTACAAGAAACTTATTTTATCAGTAAAGATACATATAGACTGAAAGTAAAGAAACAGAAAAAGATACTCCATGCAAATGAATACCAAAAGTGAGCAAGAGTAGCTATATTTGTATCAGATAAAACCAACTTCAAGTCAAAAACAGTAGAAAAAGACAAAGAAAGTACTATAATGATAAAGGGATCAATCCAGAAAAAGAATAAAACAATTTTTAATATATATGCATCTAACACTAGAATACCCAGATTTATAAAACAAATATTAATATATTTAAAGCACTAGATAGACTGCAATACAATCATAGTGGGGGATTTTAACAGCCTACTTTCAACGTTAGACAGATCATCTAGACAAAAAATTAATAACGAAATGTTGGAATTAAACTGTAATTCAGACCAAATGAACTTACAAGACATATACAGAACATTCTATCCAATGACTGCAGAGTATATATTCTTTTTATTGGCACATTGAACGTTCTCCAAGATAGACCACGTGTTATAGGCCACAAAACAAGTCTCAACAAATTTTAAAAAACCAATATTACATCAAGTATTTTCTCAGAACACAATGGAATAAAGCTATAAATCAATACCAGGAGGAATTTTATGAGACTGTATACATAATGTAAAATGTTCTTACCCATACAGAGTCCTACTTGTAGTGCATGAGAGTGATGCTCCTGCCAAGCTGAGTATTACCATGTTCTCAAAATCTATGCCAGTTAAATAGTTACAAATAGTACTTCATCGTTGTTCTCCAATATGCAAGTTTTCTTACTGATAATATTTAACATGTTTTCATATTTATTAAGCACTTATACTTCCTCCTTAGTGAATTGCCTGTTTGTCCTTATTTCATTCTTTTTCTATTGGGATGAATAATCATTACCTTTTACTGATTTTTAAGAATTCTTGATAATGAGGATTTACCTGTGCTGTGCAATTCCAACTCTCATTCTCAAGTTAGAGTCTCCTTTTAAACTTCACATTGGACTTTTTATACAAAAAGTGTTTATTTTTAACTGATGAAAACTATCGAAATTTTACATGTGGTTTCTGCCTATGATGTTACTTCAAATTTAAACAAATACTCACCAATATTTTACTCCAGCACTTTTGTTTTGTTTTGACATTTAAATTTTTGCTTATCCATCTGGAATTAATTCCACTTTCAGGTATAAGCAAAGAAATATCAGTCTTTGTATTTCAAAATGTACTTATTCCATTCTCACTAAGCCCTGGAGATATAAAGGGGAATAGCACAGCCCCTCTCTTCAAGCTCAAGGAAGTAGATAAAGACATGCTCTTGTCTTTCTGTTTGCTAGTCTACTGATTCATGACCACAGACTCATTTATTGAGGCACCTGATGCCTTGACACAAGAGACTCCAAACTGACCTATAATTGGAATCAAACTCTTGAAGCCCACAAACTCAAAATGTTCCTCCCTCTCTAGAAATCCTGCAAGAAGAATGAACAAGCTGAGAATAAACTCAGGATGGCAGAAAGACGGAAAATTCTGTGCTCCCACAGCAAGTCTTTCTCATCATCTTAACTTATAATATCCAAGTAAAAGAAAACACTCTATAGTTGGCATTGCTTACTTCCAAGCTAATAATAACCTTTTCATTTCAGCATCACATGTAAACAGATTGCAATATCTACAAGTGAAGTGCTTTGAAGGAAAAAAACACATTAACATAATCTGAAAATTATTGCTGAATGCTGGGCTATTACAGTATTTGACTTGTGAAACTTCAAGATTGATGCAGCTGCAAAATTGCAACCACCACCACCCTGCACCGCCCCAACCCCACCCCACACATACACAAACACGTACACATTTAGCCATTTTACACACTTCTCACTTTAGCCATTTTACACACTTCTGACTTGCCTCACAAATACACTGTGGGGGCAGGCATTTTTATCCAAACTTTCAGATACATAAACTGAGTCCCAGCCACAAATGAGCATTACGGCAAATTGCAGAATAGCTAAGAGTCTGCTCGTCCTAGGCTTGTGTAAACAGTAACAAAACAGAGAAAGTTAAAGATCGTTTCTCTAAAAGTTCTCACTCTAGTCTCCTTTCTGCTTCTCACCAGTCTGTGACCTAGGGCAAATTACTCAGCCTCTGAAATTCTGTTTATTCATCTGTGAAGCAAAGGGATTGAGTTAGGTATTCTTAAAGTACCCCCAGCACTAACATTCTATTAGTTAATTTTACAGTGTTAATATTAATAATTCCTCTAAATATAAAAACTCAGGATTCCACAAAAGACTCAGAGAAAGTAAAGCTCACATTTGAATTGCAAACAGTCAGCATTTGGTGATCTTAATCTCATATCTATTTGGTTGCTAAGATGTGTAAGATTGACAGCACTGATAGCTTCTTCTCAAGAGACAGTTTGAGGAGCAGGTTCACTAACATTGCCCATTGCATTACCAACATCATTTAAGGAAAATACTATCCCTTCTCCTATTCTTGGCCCAAGATAATGCACTAAATTGTTTTAGAATGGGAAAGGAATTATTGACTAAAGATAGCCTAACAGGCCTGTTCCATTTTAGGGGCTTTAAAACTAATAGCAGCTAAGAATAAGATTTAGAAGGGCTATAATTGCAAAATGAGCATCAGAAACCTGGATCTCTTCCTAGAGCCCAGCTATTTCTACACTGTCAGAGTAAATTATTGACAAAACCATCTGGTCCTTTTCAAGAGAACACTATACTCTCAATTCTGGACAGGTGATATGTTTTAGTTTGTCAAGGGAGAAAGAAGCTGATTTTAGCCTCAAAGCATTGATAATTCCTCTGGACTTGCACTTCCTATGTGTGAACTCTGCTTATCTTTACATGCCAGAAAGGAAGAACATCCATTTTAGGCCTAACAGAGATGAAATTAAAAGCAAACAAATTAATTGTGAGCATCCTAGACTATGGTCTTAAACACTGCTTGATCTGGATAAAGTAATATGTCTACATTCTTTGAAGTGGATATGATCAGTGTTCCCCCTTCATCTGATTTTAGAGTGTTAAAGCTTCTATGTATGTACCAGAAGGGGAAATAGCCAGTCCTGTGGGGAAAAGAGAAGTTTTCCTTCTTTTCCTTTTTAAACAACAGATCTCCCTGGGTAGACATGGGGTAAGACCACAAAGTTCTACATATAAGAAACTTCTGCTCAGAAGGTCAGTGCTTGTTTATTTCTGCTCAGCTAATATCGCCCAGTGGTGGCGAAGCTAGATCTGTGTCTATAGCCAAGCCTGGCCTTCAAGCTGCCACTTCAATTTAGGAAGCTGAGTTGGAAAAAATAAAAATGGTACTGCCATATGATCTTTTATTCCCACCTCTTTGAAAGCTTTGTAGTGAGGTAATGAGCCTCAAGGGGAACACGTCTTTCCAGTTCACTCACATTAGTAGTCATCTCGAGTGCAGCATTTATATGGCCCTTTCAGAGACTATTCTTGAAAATTGCTGTTTTCTCAAAAATAGGGCAGATACTATCAACTTGGGCTTCCTCTTTGGATTTTATTCAAATTTCACTGTATCTCACAAAGATTCTGGAGTTTTAATAAGGGTTTGTGGTGGCTATTTTATTATCCATGGAGTTTTCTTTTTTCTATTTTTAGCTATTTGTGCTACAGTTTTTGAGTTTTGGAGTTTCAGAGCAGTGAGTTGGTTGAGGGTTCATTCTTTCCTGCCTCTTACTAGCAGTTTTTACCCCCTTTGAGTAGATAATACCACCTCTGTTTGAAAGGATTCTAGAAAATATTCTATATGATACTGTAGTGGTAGATAATATAAGATGTCAATAATAGGGGTAACTATTTGTTGGGATACATTGAAACTCTCTGCACTCTCTTCAGTATTTTTGAAAATCTAAAATTTCTAAAACTGAAAGTCTATTTTTTAAAAAGACAAAGTTTACTCCTAGCAGAACTATTGAGGGAAAGATGTTTTACTATTTTGATTCAAATGGTTCCCATGTTTTAGGTCAGAGTCACTGTGTATTTTTAGCAGAAAAAAAAAAAGAACCTGAACAGGCAGGCAGTAACATCTTCTAAAGAGCAAGGTCTTAGAACATTAAGAGGCAGTAAACAGGCAATTTATCCTGAGGTCCTCTATGTCAGCAAGGAATCCATGATCAGTTAAAGACATCAGAAAAGTTAAGTGGCAACAAACAAGAGAAATAAAAACATTGTCAATAATGATAAACAGATTAGTGAATGTGACTGAAATCTTCCCATCACATTTTGCCATTGCCCTACTATTTCCCTTATGCAGAAGCCCATCAAAACATAATCAGTGAGTCTAAGAATAAAACCACAATATTCGCCTCTAACTCTGGACTCTTCCTTTGTTCCCAGTCTGAGAGAATAGAATCATGACCAATCCAAGTAGCAAGCAAGGAATATTGGAGCCAACCTTATAGTCCCTTTTTCTATGCTATAACCAAACCTGTCCATTTACCTCTTAAATATAATGATCAAATCCTTCAATTTCTCCCACCCCCAGTAGCATTACAGTCATCAACAACAGATCCATTCTATACCTAACTACCATTGTCTCTCACTTAAATTAATGCAATAAATTCTTAATTGTACAAATATGTTAAGACAAGAGGGTATTGGATGTTTTTCTCTTATAAATTTCAGACTTTTTTTTTTTTTACAATTCACTATTCTACATAGTTTATCTTTGCATCCTTTCCAATAATGGTATAATTGTGTAGAGACATTTAGAGAGTTATAATTTGTTCATGCATTTCTAGAAAATTTGACTCCCTGAAAAGGCATTATCATAATGTTGATTTTGTGTGTAAGCCTTGTATGTATATGTTAAAATATTGAAATTTTTCAACAAATGGAGAGATGTCATTGTACATCTGCATTTATAAAAGATAAAATTTCTTGAGATCTTGGCTTTTTGGGTGACTATATATGCAGTGTTGATCCACTGCAATTTTTGATAGATCTCAAAAGGTTTAGGGTTTTTGTCATAGAATTTCAGATGACTGCAGTTGTAAATCTGGGTACACACAATTACCAAACATAGTGATATATGTATTTATACATGTCCTTTTTTGACCTATTTCTTTGTGAATTTGGTTTATCTGCTCATAATTCTTATACCCATGCAACTGTTGTTAGCATACTTGAGTGCTTGCAAAAGTACATAAGCTATTATTGCCTATTTTATGTGCAAATACCCTATGAAGTGTTCAGTTCTGTTTTTATATGTTTCTCAAATAAACTCCCTTTTAGAAATGTAAGTAAATGTCTTCTAAAGAATTTTTAATAGTTTTTTTCAGAATTATATTTTTGGGACTTTGTTCTTTTGAGATTTCAGTATTTGCCATTATGGCTGCGAGAATTGTGTCTTTTGGGATTATGATTGGTTCCCATTTGAAGTAAACTTTAAAGTCCAAATTCGACAATCAAATCCCAAGTATACCTCCTAGTGGAGGTACACAGAGGCAGAAATCACTCATAATTATATGACTTCATTTTTTTTTTTTTTACAAATCCTGTGCCTAGCAGGATAATTGCTTCTTGAAACCATGAAGAGACACTCATACAACAAATCTCAAAGGACAAAAACATATTATCTTCCCATTCCACATATACAACCACTTTCAATTAAAGAAGTAGAGAAATGAAAAAGAATTCTCTATAGTTAACTTTATATTATGCATTATATAATAGCATACATTGAAGACTAAAATCCATGGGACCTATAACAATTTCTGAATATGTTCTTTCTGATAAGTAAACACATGAAGAAAGAATAATCTAACGTGAAATCACAGGGCCATTAATGTACCACAGTAATAAGGAATACTGCATATCAAATCATCTAAATTTAAAAACTACTGCTTAGCCTTCATTCACTTGATAAATAGTTATTTAGGATTTACATCAATATTTATTCAGTAAACAATTATTAAGCTCCTATGATGTGCCAAAGAGAGCTCACAAGAGGAATAAAAATGAGGAATTTCAGCTTATTGGAGGGTTAACCATGCCATAAAATAAATAGTGCCCTGGTAGGTAAAAGCACAAGCTTTAGACATACATTAAACTCTGCTTACTATTTTTGTAACCTTGGACAAATTATTTAAATCTTCTGAATTTTACTTTTGTCATCTGTAAAATGGATATGTTTATAAGTGCATCAGATAAGATAAAGCCTGAAGACTCCTTAGCATGTGGTAGTTTCTCAATCATGATAGTCTTTAACACTTAATTTTATTTTGTTATTTATTCAATGCCAGAAAACATAAATGAGGCATAGACTATCAGTCTAGATGAAATGAGAAAAGATTTCACCAAAGAGTGGTATTTGGCCTGGGTCTTAAAGGATGAGTGGGAATTCATTAGGCAGGTAAGAGGCAAGAAAGGCATAGGGCTCCAAGTTTCAAAATCACACAAAGTTTAGGGAAAACTAGGAGGTAGTGTCAGTGTGATAGTGAACAGGAAGATAGCTAGCCTGTGGTGAGATCAAAAAGACAGGTTGAAAGTTGATTGAGGGTACTATGAAGCCCAGCCACAGAGAATGGAAAATAAGTGTATTCACTCATTTCTTCTTCTTTTGAGGAGCCTCCACTCATGATTCACCCTAATTTTTCATATATGATTTCTCTTACATAAATATACATGTCCACACACATATATATACAGCACACACAATTTATGGCAAACTGCCATACTCACAATGAATCAGAGTTGAGGGGACCACTAGCACAGAGTTGAGATGATTCTGGGGCTGGACTCCTATATGTGAGATTCCTG
Organism: Macaca mulatta; assembly: GCF_049350105.2. Taxonomy (NCBI): domain Eukaryota; kingdom Metazoa; phylum Chordata; class Mammalia; order Primates; family Cercopithecidae; genus Macaca; species Macaca mulatta. Next base: position 154,234,394 of record NC_133411.1, read on the forward strand.
TGCTCCAGGAAGGCAGGCAAAAATTTGAATATGTGGCAGCAGCTCAGACTAGGAGAAGCCTGCAGGCTTCCAGGTCTAGGTTGAGAATTTCCTGAAAGGGAGCATCCTGGCTTGTGAGATTTGGTCCTAGAATATACTTATTGATCATGATAAGGACATATTCTGTGTAATGATAGTAGCAGAAAATTATTGAGCACTTGATACAAACCAGTCAATGGGGTAAATATTTGGGATATTTAGGTAATTTAACTCTAACAACACAGAGAGTAGGTGGAATATACCACAATTTACAAAAGAGGAAATTGAAGCCAAAAGATAAAGTGAATTTCCCAAGCTCACAAAGCCAGTAAGCGGCAGAGCTAGGATTCAAACTCTGGCCTGTCTGATTTCAGAGCCAAAAGTTTCATTCACTCAGATTCTCTGGGAGGGGTGTATTAGTTTGTTACTGCTAGGAAGAAATACCCAAGACTGGGTAATTTATAAAGGAAAGAGGTTTACTTGACTCACAGTTCCACATGGTTGAGGAGGCCTCAAGAAACTTACAATCATGGCAGAAGGGAAAGCAAACACATCCTTCTTCACATGGTGACAGGCAGGAGAATTGCCAGGCAAAGAAGGAGAAGCCCCTTATAAAACCATCAGATCTCGTGAGAACTCACTCATTATCACAAGAACAGCTTGGAGGGAACAACCCCCATGATTCAATTACTTCCCACTAGGTCCCTCCCACAATATGCGGCAAATATGGGAACTATAATTCAAGATGAGATTTGGGTGGGGATACAGCCAAACCATATTATTCTACCCTTTTCCCCTCCCAAATCTCATGTCCTCACATTTCAAACTACAATCATGCCTTTTCAACAGTCCTCCAAAGTCTAGCTCATTCTAGCATTAACCCAAAAGTCCAAGTCCCAGGTCTCATCTGAGGCAAAACAGGTCCCTTGTACCTTTGAGCCTGTAAAATTGAAAGCAAGTTAGCTACTTCCTAGATAAAATATCGGTAGAGGCATTGGGTTAGTGTACCCATTCCAAATAGGGGAAATTGGCCAAAACAAAGGGGTTACATGCCCCATGCAAGTCCAAAATCCATTAGGGCAGTCATTAAATCTTAAAGGTCCAAAATGATCTCCTTTGACTCCATGTCTCACATCGAGGTCATGCTGGTGCAAGAGGTGGGCTCTCATGGCCTTGGGCAGCTCCACCCCTGTGGCTTTGCAGGGTACAATCCCCCTCCCAGGTGCTTTCATGGGCTGAAATTGAATGTCTGTGGCTTTTCCAGGTGCATGGTGTAAGCCATCAGTGGATTTACCATTCTGGGGTCTGGAGGGTGGTGACCTTCTTCTCACACCTCCACTAGGCAATGCCACAGTGCGGATGATATGTGGAGGCTCCAACTCCACCTTTCCCTTCTGCACTGCCCTAGCAGAGGTTCTCCATGAGGGCCCCACCCCTGCAGGAAACTGATGCCTGGACATCCAGGCATTTCCATGCATCCTCTGAAATCTAGGCAGATGTTACCAAACCTCAGTTCTTGACTTCTGTATACTCTCATGCCCAACACAACATGTAAGTCACAAAGGCTTGGGGCTTGCACTTTCTAAAGCAACAGCCTGAACTGTGCATTGGCCCCTTTTAGCCATCACTGAAGTTGAAGCAGCTGGGACACAGGACACCATGTCCCAAGGCTGCATAGAGCAGGCAGCCCCTGAGCCCAGTACAGGAAACCATTTCTCCCTCCTAGGCCTTTAGGCCTGTGATGGGAGGGGCTGCTGTGAAGGTTTCTGACATGGCCTGGAGATATTTTCCCACTGCCTTGTTGATTAATATATGGCCTCTCTTTACTTATGCAAATGTCTGCAGCAGGCTTGAATTTCTTTCCAGAAAATAGGTTTTTCTTTTCTATCCTATCTTCAGGCTGCAACTTTTCCAAACTTTTATGCTCTGCTTCCTCTTGAATGCTTTGCTGCTTAGAAATTCTTCGGCCAGAAACTCTAAATCATCTCTCTCAAGTTCCTAGTTCCACAGATCTCTAGTGAAGGGACAAAATTCTGCCAGTCTCATTGCTAAAGCATAACAAGAGTCACCTTTATTCCAGTTACCAGAAAGTTTCTCATCTCCATCTGAGACTACCTCAATTTGGACTTTATTGTTCATATCACTATCAACATTTTGGTCAAAGTTATTCAACAAGACTTTAGGAAGTTCCAAACTTTCCCACATTTTCCTATCTTATTCTGAGCCCTCCAAACTATTCTAACCTCTGCCTGCTACCCAGCTCCAAAGTCACTTCCACATTTTCAGGTATCTTTATAGTAGCACCCCACTCTCTGTGGTATCAATTTACTGTATTAGTCCATTCTCATGCTGCTATGAAGAAATACCTGAGGATGGGCATGGTGGCTTATGCTTATAATCCCAGCATTTTGGGAGGCCAAGGTGAGTGGATTACTTGAGGCCAGGAGTTTGAGAACAGCCTGGCCAACATGGCAAAATCCTTTTTCTACTAAAAATACAAAACAAATCAGCTCGATGTGGTGATGCGCACCTGTAGTCCCAAATACTTAGGAGGCTGAGGCAGGAGAATCACTTGAACCCAAAAGTCAGAGGTTGTAGTGAGCTGAGATTGTGCCACAGTACTCCAGCTTGGGTGACAGCTAGAATCCATCTCAAGAAAAGAAAAAAAAAAAAAAAAAAAGAAAAGAAAAAGAAAAGAGCACCCGAGACTGGGTAATTTGTAAAGGAAACAGGTTTAATTGACTCACAGTACTGCATGACTGAGGAGGCCTCAGGGAACTTACAATCATAGTGGAAGGGGAAGCAAACATATCCTTCTTCACATGATGTTAGGAAAGAGAAATATCAAGCAAAAGGGGAAAAGCACCTTATAAAACTATCAGATCTCATGAGAACTCACTCATTACCACAAGAACAGCATGGAGGTAACTGCCCTCATGATTCAGTTAACTCCCACTGTGTCCCTCCTACGACACATGGGGATTATGGGAACTACAATACAAGATGATATTTGAGTGGGGACACAGGCAAACCATATCAAGGGGGAAAAGCACCTCAATTATGATCATAAAAGATTTTATGACGTCTTTCTCCAACTTTCTAGATTTTTCACTAACTTTGCTAATTTTTTCTTACCATCTCCAGTGGTTACAGTAAAATTTAACATCTGTACTTCTCTTGACCAAGAGTTAGGAAGGAAGAACACTCAGAAGTTAGAGTCCCTGGAAAAGCAGCCAAGTAATCTGGCTTCAGCACCATAACCCATCTCATTTAGATGGTACTTTGTGGTTTCAGACTGTTTTCCAAACACTCACTTGATCTTAGCAAACACTGTTGCTAAGAGGCTGTAATTACCATCTTACCTTTAGAAATAACAGAGGTCCCACATTATTCGATGACTTTCCTTGAGAAGGCACAGCCAGGATACAGCAGAAACAGGCCTCTTAACCAAGATTCAGATTCCTAGTCCACTGTGTTTTTCATAATATGAATCGTATTTTGTAAAATTTAGAAAGGTTGCCCCATTCTATGTTTACATTTTATTTTGGTGGTGTACAATTTTTTTATTTTCCATTCTTGACAGAGGGGCTATGAGGTAACAATACTCAGGATCCATAGAAGATGGGAAAAGAAGAGGATTCCTGGTTGAAAACAACCTCCCTACTTTCATATAATTGTTTTTGCTAATTCACTGATTCCTCTCATTAACAAATATTTCCACAGCCCATCTGTATAATTTATTATGGCAGATAACCACCACTAATTTCCAACCTCAAGAGAAATACCCATTTGCTTCCTTTCTCACCTCCTGTGCAGAATTACTTCCATATTTAACTTTTAAAATCCCAACAACAATAACAAAATCCACCACATATATGAGCTAATATAACAATAATGGTAGGTTTCCTGAATAAACTTGTCCCAAGGTATGTCAGAAAGAGGAGTAGATAGGTGAATCTATATAATTTTTAATGAAATAATGAATCATCTTGAACTTTTTCATTATGCCACTTTGGGCAGGGAGAGATTAGTGGGACCTAATCAACTGGGCAAATTAAATTATCACACAATGTCTACATTGTTCATTTGAGCTGCTCAAATGATGGAATAAGCTCTCTTTTTATTTAATCTTAAACATGAAGTATATCTCAACTGATGCTATTAAAGACCAAACAAAATTGATGATGAAATGAAAACTGGTTCCGTGGCTAGAACCGCTAACTAGTATGTAATGAGTCTTTTCATTAAAGACAGTGTTTAATATTCTTGATTTATAATAATTGGTAATATTTTAAGATGAACTACTTAGCTGCAGTATTGTGTTGTAAATTATGACAATAACATTTAATGGTATTTTTCTTTTAAAAAGTCTATAAATTGTTTTTCTAAACAAATACTTTCTTATATAAGCAAGTGGAAACTTAAAAATACAATGGGTAAAAATACCATAGAATTAACTGCAACATAAATGGGATGAATTTTGAGCCAATCTTCTAACATATTACAGTAAGCTCATATGTAATTTAGTTAATGTAAATATTAAAGGTTAAATAATGTATTCAAAAGTATTTTAAGAATTTTTTCTCTCCATATATTTGTGTGTATATGTGTGTAGAGATTGAAGAAAAGAGCTATATTTTATTTCCTCTCATAATAATATGACCCTGCTGATGATATCTCTTATTAACTATGTTTTTAAAATATCAGTTTAGAATATAAAAAGGATCTTAGAAATTTACAGTTTACTGTGTGAAGACGAAGGCAACAAACCATGCATATACCCATACCTATGTTTACCTATGTTCAAAGGACCTACCAAGACATCTTACCAAGGAGATGACTGCTAAGACACTGAGAAAATTGAGTTCAGCATAAAGGCAGAGCAAAAAAAAGCATGAGCTTTGGAGTCTGGCAATCATTGGTTCAAATTCAATTTCTACCATTTACTAACAGTGTTACTGAAAATAAACAGCTAACCTCTTAGAATCTCATCTGCGAAATCTGGATAGTAACATCTGCCCTTACAGAATTGTTTTAAAAGTTACATGAGCATGTATGTACTTTATGTAGCACAAGGCTACATATTAGGCATATAAATGTAGCAATTATTATTAATAAATAATTAATAATTATTAAGGCCATGTCTACTCCACTCATGAAAAGAGCTGATACAATCTTTAACTTGAAAAGAGTAATTTCCATGCAATAAGAGTACTATAGTATTGAATTATTTCAATGTCTTACTAAAACTCTCCAAAGTTAACAGAATATTCCTCAACAAACAGCACCACCAAGTAGTCCTATCATTACCTTATATTGACCTAACACTGGCCTCATTCAAACAGAAATAGTTATGTGATTTAACACATTTGAATTTAAGAAAACATTTTATGAACATACTCAAGTATTTCAGGTTGGGTTTATAAAGCATTCCACAGTATAGAGTAACACTGTACTTAAGGCTGACATGTGACAAAATGAGCAATGATGTGCGGTCTCCTTAGAGTCCAGAGCTTTATTAATAAGTACTTATTTTTAATATAAATAAGTAATTATTAATAAAATAATATCCCACTATTATTATGTGGTTATTTAAGTCTCTTTATAGGTCTTTAAGAATTTGCTTTATGAATCTAGGTGCTCCTGTGTTGGGTGTATATCTGTTTAGGATGGTTCAGTCTTCTTGTTTAATTGAACATCTTTCTATTATGTAATAACTTTATTTGTCTTTTTTTGATCACTGTTGATTTAAAGTCTGTTTTGTCTGAAATGAGAATGGCCACCGTTGCTTTTTCTTTTTTCTGTTTGCTTGGTAGATTTTTCTCCATCCCCTTACTTTGAGCCTATGGGTATCACTGCACATGAGATGCGTATGCTGTAGACAGCATACAGTTGTGTCTTGCTTCTTTGCCACTCTGTGCCTTTTAATTGGGTCATTTATTTACATTCAAGGCTAATATTGATATGTTGGGTTTGACCCTGTCATCTGGTTGTGAACTGATTATTGTGCATACTTGATTATGTGGTTGTTTTAGATTGTCAATGGTCTATATACTTAAGTATGTTTTTGTGGTGGCTGGTAAAGGTCTTTTCTTTCCATATTTATCCCTCCCTTAAGGACCTTTTGTGAGGCAGGTCCTGTGGTAGTGAATTTCCTTAGCAACCACTTGTCTGAAAAAAATCTTATTTCTCATTCACTTATGAAGTTTAGTTTGGCTATAAGTAAAATTCTTGGTTGAAATTTCCTTTCTTTAAGAATGTTGGATATAGACCCCCAATATCTTCTGGCTTACAGAGTTTCTGCTGAGAGGCCTTCTGTTTACCTGATTGGGTCCCCTTTGTAGGTGACCTGCCCCTTCTCTCTAGCTACCTTTAACAATTTTTTTTCCATTTTGACCTTGAAGAATCTAATAATGATGTGTTTTGGGGATGGTTTCTTATATAGTATCTCACAGAGGTTCTCTGCATTTCCTGGATTTGAGAGTTGTCCTCTCCTTGAGGATAAAGAAATTTTTGTGGATGATATCTTGAAATATGTTTTCCAATTTGCTTGATTTTTCTCCCTCTTTTTCAGGAATGCCAATGAGTCATAGATTTGGTTTCTTTACATAATCCCATATTTTTCAGAGGTTTTTTTCATTCTTCTGTATATTTTTTTGTTATTTTTATCTACCTGAGTTATTTTGGAGAACTGGTCTTCAAATTCTGAGATATTTCCTCAGCTTGGTCAATTCTGCTATTAACACTTGCAATGGTACTATGAAATTCTTGAAGCGAGTTGAGTTTCCCAGCTCTGTCCATTCAGTTTCATTCTTTATTAAAACAGCCATTTCATCTTTTATCTTCTACATTGTTTCACCATATTTCTTAGATTCCTTGGATTAGGTTTTGACTTCCTCCTAAATGTCAGTGATCTTTGTTCCTATCCATATTCTGAATTATATTTCTGACATTTCAGCCATTTTATCCTGGCTAAGAACCATTGCTGAGGACCTACTGTGGTTGTTTGGAGGTAAGAAGACACTCTGCCTTTTTGAGTTGCCAGAGTTCCCTTGCTAGTTCTTTCTCATCTGTGTGTGCTGACATTCCTTCAATCTGTGAAGTTTCTGTCCTTTGAATTTTTTTTTTTTTGCATTAATATTCTTTGGTGCTGCTGGTAGTTCGGTTGTGGCATAAGGTGGGTTTAGTCGACTAGTTTTAATTCTAGTCTGCTGCTGGGTCTTGGACAAGCTCTCTCTGATTACTGTCTCCATGTCTGCATTTCTTTTGTTGGGTGTTCTGGTCCATGGGACTCCCTCAGGCAAGGGCTGTAGTTGGCAGACAGGCCATATCCTTGCTGCAGATAAGGCAGACAGCCCTTATCTGCTGTCTCAGTGCTTCTCAGGGGAACACAGGGTTGTGCCTGCCCACAGGATTCAGGCAGAGGCAGGATCACTGGGCTGGAATTTCTAGCAAGTGTGGCCCTTCTGCCTATGAGAGGTAGGGGCTGGGTGGAGTTGTTTGCCTTGCCATCTGGCTGTTTCTGGTACGACAGAAAGCTGTGCCCCTCAGCATATTCAGGCAGAAGTAGGATCTCTAGGCTGGAAGCTCTGTAGCCATTGCCCTACCTTGCTGCCAGCAGTCGGGGTGGCTGGGGTCACCCACCCTTCCATCCAGATGTTTTCCAGTATATCAGGAGGTTACACTCTCCACTGAGTTCACACAGAAATGGGACTGCTGGGCCAGAGCAACAGAGAAAGACAGGATAGAGTCTTTTCCAAGATGAAAACAGTTGCTGGCCCACTTTAACTCTAGTCTCATGGATAAAAGTGTGACCAAAGGGAGAAAAGATGAAAGTCAAAGAAGAAAAAGGTCATCTCTTTAATGTAATGGAATTAAGACACAGATGATACCCAAAAGATAAAATCCAATGAAAGGGAAAATGGTCCCTTCAATGTTTTTGACATTAATCCTTGGATAAAGAAGTAGAAAGAAGTCTTGATTTTGCTTTCCAAATGTGCATGCAAAATATCTGCAAAATCCTGATTGGCAAATTCAAGGTTCTGGAATTGAGTTTAAACTGACCCTCTGCTTCTTCTTTGTAAGCTTTTAAAATTTTCTTCAGAATGGATTTCTCACAAGAAAACATTAAAGGATGATAGTGCTAGCTTTGCCAAAAAGGTCATCCACTCAATCCAAACATAATTTATAATGAGGACTCTGGGCACCTGCCCATCAAAAAGGAAAGTATCCCAGCAGCAACTCCCCTAATTCCCTGCACAGCTGTCAGCTTCCATTCCAGATGGTGATTACTGATGGATGCACTGACATGGACCAATCTTTAACTGGTACTCCAAACCTGTTCTTTTACTGAGGACTCATTAATGCCAATTATAATCTTTGATTAAGCCTGTGCTTGACAAATGGGCTTTATTGCAAGTATTCACTCCAGACATGAATTTACAACTAAAGGTTAGCATAATCAATACTCTGGACAGTATATTTTCAGAAACAGGATTTGCCAGAATACCTAGTGCAATGCAGCTGGTGGCATTCAATCTATCACAGCTGCCCACTAAGACTGAACCATGGCCATCCCACATTAATCTCTCCCTGTTCTCAATCAGGAGTAGGGCTGCAGGAAATGAGATTGGCTGTTTAAGAAGACTGCTTAGAATTTCTCAAGAAAATGACCATTAGGAATTTCAACTAGAAAACAGAAAGTTTCCTTTCTTCTTCCATATTTGTCACAACGTCAATTATGACCACATGGTAGAAGTAAGATGCAGAATCGATTTTTCCAGTCTCAGATAAGTAAGCATGGTTACAGAACTATCCATTTGCTCCTCTACTCTCGAAAGCCATTCCTTGGAGCAAGTTAAAAGGCTGGAAGGCTATGTACTGGTACCACATTAGCCTCATAGAACACCCTTCATTGAATTGCTCTTTAAAGACTATTATCAGAGGCTGTTACATGAAATAGTATTTGAAATCCACCTCTTCATCCTTTTGCAATGAGATCCCAGCTGGCTCAGAGCTGAGTCTCAAGTATGCTTGCATGTTAAGTTATAAACATTCTACTATCAAGCCATACCCCCTCTTCTCATTAGTTCAAAAGAGCCTCATGGGAATAAACTTTAAGCATGTTCACAGTGAGGTTCAATTATGTACAGACATATTGGATTGACTGTGAGGCACAAGCTAAAGAAAATAGAATTCCTGAGACAATGGCTACATTCGAGAAATGTGTCAGACCTGCTGAGGTATATGAAGCCCAAGGCTTGGGCCAGTGCCATAAGTATCAGTAAAGCTAAAGAGACTGTATCACTAGGGAACCAGTCACACTCCTGTGGGTCCTCCTCCTCCAAAAGCAGGCCAGAAGAACATGCAATATTGGCCAGGATGGAAAGAAAGAGGGCAATGTGACTCCAAATGGGGAGACTCACTGCCAAGAGTACTTTGGATTCAAGGGTAGGTCGGCACCATCACGTGGGCAGCGCCCAAAGAGTGGCAGGAAGAAGGCAGTCCTGACATTTCTAAGGCACTGAGCAGCGTGCAACAGACAACAGAGAAGACAGAAAAGGTAAAAGTAAGCATGAGCAGTCAGGAGGCAGGAATGTAGCCAATAGAGAACTGCAGCTGAGATCTCCCACAGAGATGCAAGGAAGGAAAGACGAAGGTCCAGCATGATGACATAGGAACAAACCCTTACAGTGTCCCGACCTGGAAATCAGAACAGAGAGGCCTGCAATTCAAGTAGGTTTTCTTTGGAAAATAACAGCCCCTGAGCCTATTGTGCATTTCACTATTCAGTATCCATTCTATAAAATGTGTGAAAAAAGACTTCAAAATTTAGTGCCAACAATATAAAAAATGTTGATACTCCTTACCACCACCTATTCTTCTTGACTACAAAACCAAGGGATTCATTAGATTTCCTTTTTGACTTGGATTCCAGGAAGCCAATAACTCCATTTGATATGGAGTTATAATAATCCCAATCCTTTGAATTAGCAGATCTCTACTTCTCTTTCTAGCTCATAATTTCTCTTTATGATACTATTATACTAATTTTGTTCCATGTGTCTTTTTGTTTTAAAAGTTGGCATATAAGTAAATAAATATGATATCCTTACTGCATATATAATACTTAATGGCAGCCTAAATTCCATCAAGATACAGTATCCTACTGTGTGCTGTAGACGGAATCAAGCAGATGATTCTACCTCAGTCCTCTCACTTAACCACCTACTAGGTTGTTAAAAGGATTAAAGCCTATGTAAAAATATGTTGTGATCCTTAAAAAACACTGCCCAAATGTTAAATGGTGCTCTTCTATGAAAAACATCTGGAAAATTTTTTCTCTTTTGAGTTGTCTTTCTTACATTCCTGTCATAGGACTCGCTATTTGCCATAAAACTCAAGGCTGTGCAAAGACTGTAAACTAAAAGCTGGTGTTTAAAAATGCAAGTGTTTTCTGCATTTTAAAGAGGCATTATAAATTATATTCAGCCCTTAACACCTTAGCTCAAAATCACATATTGTTTAACCCTGCTAAGTGCTTTCTAAATGAAGGCAGATAATAGCAAGGCTGAAGACCGAGTGGCAGAGTAAAACCAATGACCAAATAACACAATTTTCATGATGCTCCCCAAAAGATGCCTGCCTCTATGGTATCTTCTGCTGACTGCTGAGTCCCTTCAAACAACTGGCAGGAGCCAGATGTCACCAATACACCTCTGGTCCCTGTTGAGAATGTATCCATTTAATCTTATATTCAGCATTTCTTAAGAGACAGACTGGTATGTAAAGAGCCACAAACGAGTTGTTCTTTGACCAAATCTGGACACCACAGCTCTGCAGAGGGCTATTTTTTAAATGCCTGTTGGAGTCTCCCAACTCCTACCTCACCATGAACATCTTCGGTGTCTTGTCTTTGTCCAGCATTTAAAGCATCCAGCAAGTCTCCTCATGACCTGGCATTGTTCTGAGTTTCTGAACCACACCTAGCCTTCTGTGAGGTCTGGTTTACACTCACTGGCCTTCTTTTCATTTCCAGAGCCTTCACTCAAGCTGTCCTCCTACCTGGGAGGCAATTTCCCCAGTTTTTCTCTGGAAAGTCTGAAACCATGTCCCAGATTTCAGCTGAAAGCTTAGCCACCCCAGAAAATTATTTAGCCCTCAATTATGCCAGGTTCCCTGTGACATGGACTCAAACACCTTATAGCTCTTCTGCACAGCTCTCAACACGATCATGATTCAACAAGTATTTGGACGATGATACGTTTATGGCAGCATTACTAGAATGCACATTTTACAAGCATAAGGTCCACGTCTATCTCATTCATTACCATCTTCAGTGCCTTGTTTAGTGCTGTGCATATCTTGGGGACCTAATACATGCTAAATAAAGAAAGGAAGGAAAGCCAAGCTGGGAATTACCTCCTAGTCAAGAGAGTGTGTTTAAATGTTGGTATTTGAAGCCTTTCAAAAGAAAAATATGGGTTGGAGGATAAAGAAACTAAGGAATCTGATTATCTTCAGGGTCCTCATACCTCATCTTCAGGTTTCATCTCGCATAATTGGGAAGGCTTCATATTCACTCATATCTTTAGACAAGGTTAAGCACTTTCTGCAACATGTTTCCATCGACCCATGTTCATACCACTCTCACAGCCTTATCACGCTGCTGTCACGATTCACTTCCTTATTTGTTTCTCCTGAATTCCTTAAAGCAAGTTTCTAATTTCACTCATTTTTGTGTTGCTAGATCATGGCCCAGAACCTGGTATATAGTGTGCACTAAATAAATATTTTCTAAATGGCTGGATGAATGAATAACATTTCACTGATCTGATGAAAATAAAACAAATCTTATATCTATAGGTCAGGGACCTTGGACCAAGGGAGAAAAAATAGTTATATGATGAGTTTTAGGCTTACAAATACAACATCAGGAAGATCATGAGAATAGACATAGCCATGCTTATGCCAATGACATACCAGTAGTAAATTCTGGCCAAAAAATTTTGAGAAGTGCTCATATTCACATGGTGTTTTGGCTGCCATGAAAGGAATAGATATTTCTAAGACATACAGACGGTGCTTGATGGCTGGAAATCAACACTCATATATATGGTAGATAAATAAGTTAAATTTATTCGTATCTGTTTTGGCACCACACCATGGGTCACCCTACCTCAACTTCTTCCTCTCTTAATTTAAATCTTTAGACCTTATGCTTGCAATTTCGAAAGATGTGAATCTGTTTCTTTTTTCTTCTCCACCATACAGATTAACTAGTTTTTCAAATAAACAAGGCCTGCATTCTTGATTCTAGCCACATATCATGGCTATAAGAAAAAAAAAAAAAAAACAGAGAAAATGATGTGGCTAGCTCAACACAAACATATCACCCTCCTGAGAAAGAATAGTGAATATGTTACCTAGCTAATATTGATAGCTGGTTGTCATTGTCAATACACATAAGATGTGTACACATCAAAATGTTAAATACTAAACAACTCTTAAGGGCCCCAAATAAACGTATTGGCATCCAAATTAGGGAAACCGTTGCTTGCAGTTTTTGTCTTGCTCTGGGATTATTGTGATAGCCTCTCTATATTCTAAAGTAAGTAAAATCAAAGACAAAGACAACCCTGTGACAGGTACTGAGAGAGCAGCCATTAAAAATAGTCAAACTCTTAAGTCCTCTAACTCATTAATAAGAAAGCCCATAAGTCTCATTTAGGCTAATTGTGCAAGTGTTGTGAGAGGGAATATCCCCTCATAGATCATTTAAAAATATTCCTTAAATGTTTAATGTTTATTACAACCTTTTATAACGATACCATTAAAGCAAAGATAAAATTCTTAATAACCATGGTAAGAAATTGTACATGTATCTTTACACCTACAATATATTTGCCAAATTAATTAGTTCTTTAGTTCATGACTATAATCATCATCTGAATTATATTATTTCATTCAAACAATGTTGCCTTCCAAATCATATTTGCCTTGAGTAGAAATTTGAATGTGTTGGTACTCTGAAAGGAGTTATGTTTACAGGGTTCTGTTTCCCAAATAATATTTCACTATCAGTGGACATTTGGAGTAGCTGCACATACCTATTCAAATTCTAATGAAACATAGACTAGAAACATTTAAATTTTCAGTAGAATATTATTTGGAGAAAAAAAATCTTGTTTGGCTGATTGTATGCTATTGCTACATTTGCAAATAAATTATTCTTGGATGCATAAAACTTCACACAACAAATTCTGCTTGGAAGATTAAATGACTTTGAAACAGATACTCAATAATGGAAAAGTCACTATTGCTTCATAAGAGCTACTTTTAAATTAATGGGTTATCAGAAGAAAATAAGAGCTTGATACAAATACCAAAGGTAAACAAAATTGGAAGAAAAGCTATTTGGCTTAAAACAAATGCAGAGAGAAGTATTCTGTCGATATCTAAATTGAAATGCTTTCTCTGTCCACAGTGCCTTTAAGTTTCTGGATTCTGGTGACAATTTGATTACATTTTTGGCATCTGGGGGATGCGTTACAACTATTTGATTCTAATTTCTAGAAAACAGAAAATTTGCCACACTCTAACCTCCTCCATGCCAGGATACATACTAAATAAGTTACATATTTGTCCAATTAATTTACCTTTAAATCATTTATCATATTTTCCTGCTTTATTGTCCTGTTCCTCCATTAAAGTGTAAGCTCCCTAAGGTGAAAAAAAAAATTGTTTTATATACTCCTAGATCCTCAGCTTTTAAAACTTTTAAAACTACTGTCAAATACACAGTAGTACTTAACAAATGTTTGTTAGATATCAAATAAATGAAGTGGGATGCAGTGGATTAAATGAACAGGTTACTACAACAGAAAGACATTAGATAAGGGGAGAGGAGTAGCTCCTGGAGAGTAAATTTAAGCATTTCAGGTATTTACCTAAAAATGAAATTTTATGGTATATGCAATCAACACTTGGATTTCACCAAATTACATAGTATCTTATACATACTGATTGCTGAGTGGTAAAAAGCACTACCCTTTCTTTGATTCACTGCATATCCTGACCCTCTTGCTGCAGCCCACTCAAACTCAGAGTCCTATTGAAAAGACTTTCTGAAATTTCCCAAAAGGGAATATTAATCTAAGACCTGCCAGTGGTAAATAACTATAGGAAATTTAATGTAAAAGTGCTGGACTACACAAAGTAGTCAGAAAGGATTTTTATTGACTGACTCTTGTTCTCTTTCTAGAGAAAACTGAATTGAGACTTCTCTATATAATGATGTCTTATAGGAACTCACAGAAGTAGAGAGGAGAATGGTAGCTACCAGAAACTGGGGGATGCAAGTGAATGGGGACATGGAGATGTTGATCCAAGGGTACAAAATTTCAGTTAGAAATGAAAAATAGGCTTTAATGGCCTATTGCACAGCGGTAACCATAATAAATAATAATGCATTATGTATTTTAAAATGACTGAAGGATTGGATTTTAAACGTTTTCACCACAAAGAAGATAAGTATTTGAGGTAATAGACTTCTTAGCTCGATTTCGTCATCCTACGATGCAAACATATATCAAAACATCACATTGTACCTCATAAATATATGGTAAATATGAATGCTGCTTGTCAATGAAAAATAAAATTTTATAAATTTAATTTAATCTATTTAAAAGATTGTGACTTACACATGGAGCCAACTGTCCATTTGTTCATGTGTGGGTATTTAAAAAGAAAGTCCTGAAGGGAAAAATTTAACCTAATTTTGGCCTATGTACCTGCCACAAAGAGCATTCACTGTGCTTGGGCTCAGTGTACAGCAGCAATAATGTATTGAAATAACTGAACCAATTGGACCGGATAGAAACATTCCATGGAGTTATTCTGGTCTGGCAAAGAAACAGATCATAGTCTATAAATAATATGCCTCCCTCAACCACTAACTGATGGAGTGGCCTCGATCAAATGTTTCAGTGTTTGGGTCTTAACAAGATTGTAGGACAAGATGATCTTTCAGAATCTTTCTAGGGTTAATTTTCTGGGGTCCCTAAAAATCCACAGGGCAGAACTGATTTCGTGAGGCATCCCTAGTCTCTAGAATAAATAAGATACAAAAAATAAGACTGACAAAGTAGAAAGTGAGTAAGTGGTTCTCTGATAAATATAAGTGGTATAAAAAAGGCTTTCTAGACATCCTGGCAAAAATGGGTCTTTTTTCTAAATAGCAATTTTCTATTTCTAAAATAGATATCTGTATGATTTAGTTCACCTCCCTACCTCAATCTGCCTGTGCAGACTTTACTTAAATTAACTTAAGTGGATATGTTGGGGACAGAATGAGGAGAAAAGGATTTAAATGAAAGCCATAGAGGACATATGTTTCACAATTATTAGACAAGGTTTTGGTGATGTTCTCCATCCACAAATTCTCTCAGTTTATTCTTGTTTTCAAGGAGTAATCTGAGCATAAATAACCTGAGCAGTTCCAGCATGACACTAATAGCTCCATGTTCATGTCTCTGCGACTCTGATTTGCATGCACGTTTATACCTTCCAAAAAGGGCCGATTATTTCCCATGGAAGATTCTGACACTTGGAAACATTTGAATGAAAAGAGAAAATAACAGGAATTTGGAGTATCGCTTATTTTGCAAACATGTGATTTGTCAAATCCCCCCAAATAAGCTAAATGACAGTCCAGAAGGATACAGGGTATTTCAATTGTCACCAAGCATTGTTTAGAAGATTAGACAGCTCCTGGTAGTAAGACTGCCCTTTTAAATCACATCAAGTTAAAGTAACAGGACAGATAACGTTATATTACAATTTATTTTCTCATCTTTTTTTTTTCCACATAGCTTTTACTGTTGAAATACTTTGACTATTCCTGTTGAAATTGTCTGTGTTCTCACAAACCAAAGCATATCTCTGTGCTTCACACAGCATCACACCATGCTTTACGCCACCAATCCTGTCTTCTGTTTCCTCAAACAAAAACAAGTGGATGACGCAGGATGAAAGATACCCATAGATGCTCCATTTTCTAAATTTTCTACCGTCTCAAGGAAATACTTAGAAAGTGATACTCCTGCCATTGTTTGCTCTTCTGAAATGTTTTTCTGATTTATCATATTGGAGTAGGAATAAGGAGTTAAAAGGCTTCTAAAAGCCATCAATAGGTACGCTGGTCTGATTAGGATATTTTATCCAGAAGGCCATACGTAATCAGGTTTCTAGCATTCTTTCCCTCATCTGGTAAAATCCAGTCACACAGGATAATTAGCTGCTTCTTACCTCAAGGCTTTCCTCCAGATGTTTCCTGTCTGGACTTTTCCCCAAAAATGGTCATGTTATTCCTTTCTCTCATCTTTTAGGTTTCTGATGAAATGCTGACTCTCCAGAAAAGCCTTCTTTGACCACTCTATAAAGTTTCACATCCTTTCAACCCAAAATACTATTTTTCTAGTTTAGTTTTCCCCAAAGCACTAATAGTCTGAATTTTTAAATAGACTTTATTTTTTAGAGCAGTTTTCAGTTCACAGTAAAACTGAGCAGAAGGTACCCAGATTTCTAATATACTCCCTGTCTGCACAAATGTACAGTTTCTTCTATTTTCAACATTCCCCACAACAGCTATTCATTTGTTATAATTGATGAACCTACATTGATACATCATAATTACCCAGAGTCTACAGTTGACACTAGGATTCATTCTTGGGGTTGTACATTCTATGGGTTTGCACAAATTCATAATGACATGTATCCACCATTATAGTATCATACAGAGTAGTTTTACTGCACTAAAAATCCTCTGTGTTCAGCCAATGCATCCTCCCTTTCCGCTAATCCCTGGCAACCACTGATCTTTTTACTGCCTTCACAGTTTTGCCTTTTCTGTAATGTCAAGTAATTGGAATAATACAGTATGTAGCTTTTTCAGATTGACTTCTTTGACTTAGTAATATACATTTATGTCTTCTCCATATCTTTTCATGGCTTGGTAGCTCATTTCTTTTTAGCACTGAATAATATTTCATTGTCTGGATGAACCACATTTTATCTGTCCACTCACCTGCAACATACATCTTGATTGCTTTATGAATGAAGCTACTATAAACATTCTCTTGTAAGTTTTCACGTGAAATAAGTTTTCAGCTTCTTTGGGTAAAATAATAAGGAGCCACATTGCTTAATCATATGATATAATTATGTTTCGTTTTGTAAGAAGCCACCACCATAAATTAACAAGAGTTCCTGTTGCTCCACATTCTAACTGTCATTCAAAGCTGTCGACGTTGTCTGAAATTTTATTACTTGGTTATTTGTTTTATTTGTTTATATATTTATTGCCTGTCTTCCCCAACTGGAACGTGAGTTTCTTGAGGATAATAACTTTGTCTGTCTTATCCAAATCTATGTTTTCAACAACTAGTCCAATGCCTAGAATGTACATGGTACTATTAACAAATATTAAATGATTGAATGTTTTAAATGATGGATGCTCAAAATAGTGTTAGAGCTCTAAAGTCACCAACTTTTCAGTTGGTTGAAAAATAGGGAGGGAGAATGGCAAAATGCCAGTTTTTAGCTCCAAAATGGTACACCTAACTTCAGTTAATGTTTTCAGTTTGGCATCTTCAAGACATCTCAGAGTCACCATGTCCAAACCAAACTGATGCATTTAAGCCCATACCCCATGTCATTGTAAATGGCACCGCACCTAATGCCTTGGAAATGCCAAACCCTGAATATCATCCTTAAATTTCTCCTCCCCCTAATATATACTTCGTATGTCTGAAAGATCATTTACTCCTGATCTCTCATGGCCTTTACACATACGGTTCCCTCTCATATAAAAGTTATTTTCTTTTTGGATTTCATTTTCTTCCAATTTTTATTTATCTTTTATTCCCATTGAAAATATGCGGTCACCCATAACAGATTTTTATTTCTCAATAATAGGCTTTCTTTTCTGGCTAAGCTTATTCTTTCAATGGTAAGGTTTTAATGCAGTCTTTCTTTTTAAAAATTATTTAATTTTTATTTTAAGTTCAGGGGTACATGTGCAGGTTTGTTTTATAGGGAAGCTGGTGTCATGGAGGGGTTGTTGTATAGATCATCTCATCACCCAAGTATTAAGCCTAGTACCCATTAGTTATTTTTCCTGATCATCTCCCTCTTCTCACCCTCAACCCTCCAAAAGGCCCCAGTGTGTGTTGTTCCCCTCTATGTGTCCATGTATTCTCATCATTGAGCTCCCACTTATAAGTGAGAACATACAGTATTTGGGGTTTCTGTTCCTGTGTTAATTTGCTAAAGTTAACGGCATTTAGCTCCATCCATGTTCCTGTAATGAACATGATTTTGTTCTTTAAAAAAAAATTTATTTTAAGTTCTGGAATACATATGTAGAATGTGCAGGTTTGTTACATAGGCATACATGTGACACAGTAGTTTGCTGCACCTATTGACCCATCTTCTAAGTTCCCTTCCCTGGCCCCCCAACACCCAACAGGCCCTGGTGCGTGTTGTTTCCCTCACTGTGTCCAAGTGTTCTCATTGCTTAAATCCCACTTACGAGTGAGACCATGTGGTGTTTGGTTTCCTGTTTGTGTTAGTTTGCTGAGAATGATGGCTTCCAGCTTCATCCATATTCCCGCAAAGGGCATGATCTCATTCCTTTTCATGGCTGTGTAGTATTCCATGGTGTATATGTACCACATTTTCTTTATCCAGTTTATCATTGTTGAGCATTTCAGTTGGTCCCATGACTTTGCTATTGTAAATAGCGCTGCACTAAACATATGTGTGAATGTGTCTTTATAGTATAATGATGTATATTACTTTGGATATATACCCAGTAATGAGATTGCTGGGTCAAACAATATTTCTGATTCTAGATCCTTGAGGAATCGCCATACTGTCTTCCACAACGGTTGAACTAATTTACATTCCCACCAACAGTGTAAAAGTGATAAAAGTGTTCCTATCTCTCCACAGCTTCACCAGTATCTATCATTTCTTGACTTTTTAATAATTGCCATTCTGTCTGGCATGAGATAGTATCTTATCATGGTTTGGATTTGCATTCCTCTAATGACCAGTGATGTTGAGCTTTTCTTCACATGTTTGTTGGCCGCATGTCTTCTTTTGAGAAATGTCTGTTCATATCCTTTGCCCACATTTTAATGGGGTTTTTGTGTGTGTGTGAATTTGTTTTCTTGTAATTTTTTTCTTGTAAATTCTGAATATAAGACCTTTGTCAGATAGATAAATTGCAAAACTTTTCTCCCATTCTGTGGCTGTCTGTTCACTCTGATGCTGGTTTCTTTTGCTAAACAGAAACTCTTTAGTTTAGTTAGATCCCATTTGTCAATTTTGACTTTTGTTGCAATTGCTATTGGAGTTTTAGCCATGAAGTCTTTGCCCATGCCTATGTCCTGAATGGTATTGCCAAGGTTTCCTTCTAGAGTTTTTCTAGTTTGGGGTTTTACATTAAGTCTTTATCCATCTTGAGTTAATTTTTGCATAGGGTGTAAGGAAGGGGTCTAGTTTTAGTTTTCTGCATATGGCTAGCCCGTTTTCCCAGCACCATTTATTGAATAGGAGATCCTTCCCCATTGCTTGTTTTTGTCAGCTTTGTCAAAGATCAGATGGTTGTAGAAGTGTGGTAATATTTCTGAGGTCTCTGTTCTGTTTCATTGGTCTATATGTCTGTACCATGCCGTTTTGGTTACTGCATCCTTGCAGTACAGTTTGAAGTCAGGTAGCGTGATGCCTCCAGCTTTGTTCTTTTTTCTTAGAATTGTCTTGGCTATACGGGGTCTTCTTTGATTCCATATGAAATTTAAAGTAGTTTTTCCTAATTCTGTGAAGAATGTCAATGGTAGTTTAATGGGAATAGCATTGAATCTATAAATTAGTTTGGGAAATATGACCATTTACATAATATTGATTCTTCCTATCCATGAGGATGGAATGTTTTCTCATTTGTTTCCTCTCTTATCTCCTTGAGCAGTGGTTTGTAGTTCTCCTTCAAGAGGTCCTTCAGATCCTTGTTAGATGTATTCCTAAGTATTTTATTCTCTTTGTAGCAATTGTGAATGGGAGTTTATTCATGATTTGGCTATCTGCTTGTCTATTGTTGGTATAAAGGAATGCTTGTGATTTTTGCACATTGATTTTGAATCGTTAGACTTTGCTGAAGTTGCTTATCAGTTTAAGGAATTTTAGAACTGAGATAGGGTTTTCTAAATATACAATCATGTCATCTGCAAACAGAGACAATTTGACATCCTCTCTGACTATCCAAATACCCTTTATTTCTTTCTCTTGCCCGATTGCTCTGGCCAGAACTTCCAACACTGTGTTGAATAGGAGTGGTGAGAGAGGGCGGCCTTGTCTTGGGCCGGTTTTCAAAGGCAATGCTTCCAGTTTTTGTCCATTCAATATGATATTGGCTGTGTGTTTGTCATAAATAGCTCTTATTATTTTAAAATATCTTCCATCAATACCTAGTTTATTGAGAGTTTTTAACATGAAGGGATATTGAATTTTATGAAAGGTCTTTTCTGCATCTATTGAGATAATCGTGTGATTTGTGTCTTGGTTCTATTTACGTGATGGATTACGTTTATTGACTACTGTATGTTGAACCAGTCTTGCATCCCAGGAATGAAGCTGACTTATCATGGTGGATTACATTTTTGATGTGCTGCTGGATTTGGTTGCCAGTATTTTATTGAGGATTTTCATACCAGTGTTCATCAGGAATATTGGGCTAAACTTTTCTTTTTTTGTTGTGTCTCTTCCTGGTTTTGGTATCAGGATGATGCTGGCTTCCTAAAATGAGTTAGGGAGGAGTCCCTTCTTTTCAACTGTTTGGAATAGTTTCAGAAGGAATGGTATCAGCTCCTCCTTGTACCTCTGATAGAATTCAGCTGTGAATCTATCTTTGCATAGAGATGGTTATAGCCTCTCTGGTGGTAGTTTGTATCTTT
Organism: Macaca mulatta; assembly: GCF_049350105.2. Classification (NCBI taxonomy): domain Eukaryota; kingdom Metazoa; phylum Chordata; class Mammalia; order Primates; family Cercopithecidae; genus Macaca; species Macaca mulatta. Next base: position 154,255,426 of record NC_133411.1, read on the forward strand.
GTGGGGTCAGTGGTGATAGCCCTGTTATCACTTTTTATTGTGTCTATTTTATTCTTCTCTCTTTTCTTCTTTATTAGTCTAGCTAGTGGTCTATTTTGTTATTTATTTTTTTTTAAACAGCTCCTGGATTCATTGATTTTTGAAGACCTTTTTTTGTCTCTGTCTCCTTCAATTCTGCTCTTAGTTATTTCTTGTCTTCTGCTAGCTTTTGGATTAGTTTGTTCTTGCCTCTCTAGCTCTTTTAATTGTGATGTTAGTGTGCCAATTAGAGATCTTTCTAGTTTCTCATTTGGGCATTTAGTGCTATAAATTTCCCTCTTAACACTGTTTTAGCTGTGTCCCAGATATTCTGGAATGTTGTCTCTTTGTTCTCATTGGTATCAAAGAACTTACTGATTTCTGCCTTAATTTCATAATTTACCCAGGAGTCATTCAGGAGCAAGTTTTTCAATTTCCATGTAATTGGTTTTGAGTGAGTTTCTTAATCCTGGGTTCTAATTTTATTGCACTGTAGTCTAAGAGACTGTTTGTTATAGTTTCAGTTCTTTTGCATTTGCTGAGGAGTGTTTTACTTCCAATTATGTGGTCAATTTTAGAACAAGTGCCATGTCACATTGAGAAGAATATCCTTGTTCATTTTCTGTCTAATATTGCAGTGGGGTGTTAAAATCTCCCACTATTTTTGTGTGGGAGTCTAAGTCTCTTTGTAGGTCTCTAAGACATTATTTTATGTATCTGGGTGCTCCTGTATTGCGTGCATATATATTTAGAATAATTAGCTCTTCTTGGTGAATTGTTCCCTTTACCATTATGTAATGCCCTTCTTTGTCTTTCTTGATCTTTGTTGGTTTAAAGTCTGTTTTGTCAGACAGTAGGATTGCAACATCTGCTTTCTTTTGCTTTTCATTTGCTTGGTAAATTCTCCTCCATCCCTTTATTTTGAGCCTAGGTATGGCTTTGCATGTGGGATGAGTCTCCTGAATACAGCATACCAATGGGTCTTGACTCTTAATTTGCCAGTCTGTACCTTTTAATTGGGGCATTTAGTTCATTTACATAAGATTATACATTATTATTATATTAATATATATTTATGTATAACATATATAAATATAATAACCTTATATTAATAAAGTTAGTATCATTATGTGTGAATTTGATCCTGTCATCATGATGCCATCTGGTTATTTTTCACACTAGTTGATGCAGTTTCTTCATCGTGTCATTGATTTTGGTGTGGTTTTGCAATGGCTGGTGCTGATTTTTCCTTTCCATATTTAGTGCTTCTTCCAGGAGCTCTTGCAAGGCAGGCCTGGTGGTAACAAAATCCCACAGCACTTGCTTGTCTGGGAAGGATTTTATTTTTCCATCACTTATGAAGCTCAGTTTGGCTGGATATGAAATTCTGGGTTGAAAATTCTTTTTTAAGAATGTTGAATATTGGTTTCCAATCTCTTCTGGCTTGTAGAGTTTCTGCTGAGAGGTCTGCTGTTAGTCTGATGGGCTTCCCTTTGGAGGTCACCTGGCCTTTCTCTCTGGCTATCCTTAACAGTTTTTCCTTCATTTTGACATTAGAGAATTTGATAATTATGTGTCTTGAGTTGATCTTCTTATAGAGTATCTTAGTGGTTTTCTCTGTATTTCTTGAATTTTCAGGTTGGCTTGTCTTGCTAGGTTGGGGAAGTTCTCCTGGGTAATATCCTGAAGTGTATTTTCCAGCTTGTTTCCATTCTCTCCATCTCCTTCAGGTACTCCAATCAATCACAGGTTTGGTCTTTTTATGAAGTCTCATATTTCTTGGAGACTTTGTTTGTTCCTTTTCATTCTTTTTTCTCTAATCTTGTCTGCATGCGTTATGTCAGCAAGGTGGCCTTCAAACTCTGATATCCTTTCTTCCACTTAGCCAATTTGGCTTTTGATACTTATATATGCTTCATGAAGTTCTTCTTCTGTGTTTCTCGGCTCCATCGGGTCATTTATGTTCCTTTCTAAACTGGTTATTCTAGTTAGCATCTCCTCTATCCTATTACTAAGGTTCTTAGCTTCTTTGCACTGGGTTATAACATGCTACTTTAGCTCAGCGTTATTTTTTATTACTCATCTTCTGAAGCCTACTTCATTCAATTCATTCATTTCATCCTCCATCCAGTTCTGCCCCTTGCTGGAGAGACACTGTGATCATTTGGAGGAGAAGAGGCACTCTGGCCTTTTGGGTTTTCAGCATATTTTTGTTCTTTCTCATCTTTGTGGGTTTGTCTAGTTTCAATCTTTGAGTCTGCTGAGCCTTGAATGGAGTTTTTGTGGGTGCTTTTATTTTATTATTGTTGTCACTTTCTGCTTGTTTGTTTTTCTTTCAATAGTCAGGTCCCACTTCTGTAGGACTGTTGTGGTTTGCTGGGGGTTCACTTCAGGACCACTTCATCTGGTTTGCGTCTGCACCTGGAGATGTCACTCAAGGAGGCTGGATAATAGCAAAGATGAGTGCCTGCTCCTTCTTCTGGGATCTCTGACCTCAAGGGGCACCAATCTGATGCCAGTAGGATCATTCCTGTATAGGGTGTCTGACAATCCTTGTTGGAGGGTCTCACACAGTTGGGTGTCCAGGGGAATAGGACCCATTTAACGAAGCACTTTGACTGTCCCTTGGTGGAGAGGGTGTGCTTTGCTGGGGAGAAACCCACTCATCTGGGCTTCCCAGATTCCTCAGCACTAGAAGGAGGAAAGACTAAGTCTGCTGATCTGCAGAGACTAGGGCCAGCCGTCTCCCTAGGGGCTCATGCCCAGGGAGATCTGGGTTCTGTCCCTGAGTGTCTAGCTAGAGTTACTGGAGTTCCTGCTGGGAAGGCCTGTGCAGTGAGGGAGGATGAGTTATGGTCAGGCCTGAAGATGCACTCTGGCTGCAATCTGCCACAGCTGGTTTGGTGGGCTGTTGGTGACACGTCTTGGGACCAAGCCATCCAGCACCCTGGCTCCAGCAGGGGAAAAGCACAGCCTGCAGCTATAGAGATGCATGCCCGTCTTCCCCAACCCAGGGAGCTAAGTGTGTTAGGCAGTTGTGAGTCCCAGTGCTGGCTGCTATGTTGAATAGAAGTGGTGAAAGAGGGCATTCTTTTCTTGTTCCAGTTTTCAGTGAAATGCTTCCAGCTTTTGCCACTCAGTATGATATGGGCTGTGGGTTTGTCACTGATGGCTTTTATTATTTTGAGGTATTTGCCTTTAATACCTAGTTATTAAGAGTTTTTAACATGCAGTAGTGTTAAAATTTATCAAAAGGCTTTCCTGCATGTATTGTGATAATCATGTGTTTTTTGTCCTTAGTTCTGTTTATGTGATGAATCACATTTATTGATTTGTGTATGTTGAACTATCCTTGGATTCCAGGGATAAAGCCTACTTGATCATGATGGATAAGCTCTTTGATGTGTTGTTGGATTTAGTTTGCCAGTACTTCATTGAGGATTTTTGCATCAAAGTTCGTCAAGAATATTGGCCTAAAGTTTTCTCTTTTTTTGTTGTGTCTTTCCCAAGTTTTGATACCAGAATCATACTGACCTCATAGAATGAGATGGGGAGGAGTCTCTCCTCCTCAATTTTTTTGGAATAGTTTCAGCAAGAATTGTACCAGCTCTTCTTTGTACATCTGGTTGAATTCAGCTGTGAATCCATCTGTTCCTGGGCTTTTTTTAGTTGATAGGCTAGTACTGACTCAATTTCAGAGCTAGTTATTGGTCTGTTTAGGGATTCAATTCTTCCTAGTTCAATCTTAAGACTGAACAACAAGAAGATTTAACTATCGTAAATATATATGCAACCAACACAGGAGCACCCAGATTCATAAAGCAAGTTCTTAGAGACCTTCAAAAAGACTTAGACTCGCACACAATACTAGTGGGAGACTTTAATTCCGCACTGACAGTAGTAGGCAGATCACAAAGATATTCAGGACCTGAACTCAGCACTGGATCAAATTTTTGTTGTATGTGTCCAGGAATTTATTCATTTCTTCCAGATTTTTTTATTTTGTGTGCATAGATGTTAATATTCTCTGATGAGGTTGTTTATATTTCTGTAGGATCAATGGTAATATCTCCCTTGTTTCTGATTGTGTTTATTTGAATCTTCTCTTTTCTTCTTTATTAGTCTAGCTAGCAGTCTATCTATTTATAATTTTTTTGAAAGACAGGCATCTGGGTTTGTGGATTTTTTTAATGTTTTTTTTCTCCCTTAATCTCTTTTAGTTCATTTCTGATTTTGGTTATTTCTTGTTTCTGCTGGTTTTGGTTGTGTTTGCTCTTGGTTCTCTAGTTCTTTTAATTGTGATATTAGGTTGTTAACATGAGATCTTTCTAACTTTTGACGTGGGCATTTAGTGCTATAAATTTCCCTCTTAACACTCTGCCTTAGATGTGTCCCAGAGATTCTGGTATGATGTACCTTTGTTTTCATTAGTTTGAAAGAACTTCTTGATTTCTGCTTTAATTTCATTATTTACCTAAAAGTCATTCGAGGGAAGGTTATTCAATTTCCATGTAATTGCATAGTTTTAAGTAAATTTATTATTCTTGATTTCTAACTTGATTGCACGTGGTCTGACAGATTGATTGTTATGATTTCAATTCTTTTGCATTGGCTCTGAAATGTTTTACTTCCAATTATGTGATCAATTTTAGAGTCTGTTCAGAGAAGAAGAATGTATGTTCTGTTGGCTTTTGGTGAAGAGTTCTGTAGACGTTTACCAGGTCCATTTGATCCAGTGCTGAGTTCAGGTCCTGAATATCTTTGTGATCTGTTTACTACTGTCAGTGGGGAATTAAAGTCTCCCACTACTACTGTGTGCGAGTCTAAGTCTTTTTGAAGGTCTCTAAGACTTGCTTTATGAATCTGGGTGCTCCTGTGTTGGTTGCATATATATTTACGATAGTTAAATCTTCTTGTTGTGTTATACACTTTACTGTTATGCAATGTCCTTCTTTGTCTTTTTTAAATCTTTGTTCACTTAAAGCCTGATTTATCAGAAACTAGGATTGCAACCCCTGCTTTTTTCTGTTTTCTGTTTGCTTGGTAAGTTTTTCTCCATCCCTTTATTTTGAGCCTATGCGTGTCATTTCACCCATCAAGCAATGGGTCTGTTGAAAGCAGCATACCAATGGGTCTTGGTTCTTTATTCTGCTTGCCACTCTGTGTCTTTTAATTGGGAAATTTAGCCCATTTACATTCAAGACTAGTATTAATATGTGTGGATTTGATCCTGTCATCATGATGTTGGCTGGTTATTTTGCAGACTTGTTTATGTGGTTGCTTTATAGTATCACTGGTCTTTCTTCAAGAATTCTTGTAAGGCAGTTCTGGTGATAACAAATTCCCTCAGCATTTGCTTGTCTGAAAAGGATGTTATTTCTCCTTTATTTATGAATCTTAGTTTGACCAGATATAAAATCTGGATTGGAATTTCTTTTAAGAATGTTGGCTATAGGCTCCCAATCTCTTCTGGCTTCCACGGTTTCAGCTGAGTGGTCTGCTGTTAGTCTGATGAGCTTCCCTTTGCAAATGACCTGACCTTTCTCTCTAGCTGCCTTTAACATTTTTTTCTTTCATTTCAGCCTTAGAAAATTTGCCGATTGTGTGTCTTGGGGAGGATCTTTTTGGAAGTATCTTACAGAGTTCTCTGAATTTCCTGAATTTGAATGTTGGACTCTCTATCTAGGTTGGGGAATTTCTCATGGATGATAACCTGAAATATGTTTTCCAAGTTGGTTTCATTCTCCCTATCTCTTTCAGAGACACCAATGAATCATAGATTTGGTATCTTTACATAATCTCACATTTCTCAGAGGTTTTGTTCATTTCTTGTCATTCTTTTTTCTCTATTCTTGTCTGACTCTTATTTCAGAAAGCCAGTATTCAAACTCTGACATTCTTTTCTTTGCTTGGTCTGTTCTGCTACTAATACTTGTAATTGCATTATGAAATTCTTGTAGTGTTTTTTGGCTCTATTGGGTCAGTTACATTATTTTCTGTACTGGCTATTTTGTCAGTTTCTGCATTGTTTTATTATACTTTTTAGCTTCCTTGGATTGGGTTCCAAGGTACTCCCGTAGTTCAATGATCTTCATTTCTATTCATATTTTGAGTTATATTTCTGTCATTTCAGCCATCTCAGCCTGGTTCAGAAGCCTTGCTAGAGAGGTGATGTGCTTATTTGAAGAAAAGAAGACGTTCTGGCTTTTTAAGTTGTCAGGGTTCCTTTGCTGATTCTTTTTCATCTTTGTGGCTTATCTACCTTCAATCTTTGAGAGTGTCTACCTTTGGATTTTTTTCTTTTTTTTTCTATTAGATGAATTTGAGGGTTTGATTGTGGTATAAGGTTGATTCAGCCAACTGGATTTATTTCTGGAAGATTTTAGGGGGCCAATGCACAGCCCCCAAATCCTGGACTGCATGCTTTAATTCTGGAAGATTTGTACTGGGTCCAAACTTTGTTTTCTAGTTTTTTAATGATAGGAATCCACTTCACTGGGGAAGGGGCCAAGAAGGTGCTCCCAGACTGCTGGTCACTGTACTCCAATGGGTGGTGTCAGCCAAAGTGTTTCATAGTGCAGTGACAGTGGATCTAGTCTCATAGTAGCAGCTGTGGCAGAGTCCTAGCAGGTGCTGGGCTGCCTGACTCCCTGTCAGTGTTCACCACAATGGCAGAGGCAATGCAGCTGGAGTAGGATGTGAGGGACTCCTTCTGGTGACTATGTGCATGGTTGTACTGGAGGTAGTGTTGGCTTGGAGGTAGGGTGCTTGTGGGCACAGTTCTAGATGGCTTCTCTGTTCCCAGCAAGCAAGAGTGCTCACTCAGGTGAGGGATGATCCACTGTTCTCTGTGTTATGTTAACACAAGGGTATGGTGCTGGTGGTGGCAGAGATTGCTGGCTCTGTGCTCACCAAGGCTTCACCTGCAATGGAATTTGGAGCAGGGAGCAGGGATGGAGTGCAGGCATACATACATACCACACAGATATACAGACAGCAAAGCAATCTGGGGAGTTGCTGTGGGCTAAAGGGAAGCTGTGGCATAAGGAGGGAGCATGAAGGCTGGTACATGGCCACAGGAGCCAACCCACAGGAGCTCTGCAAGTCAGGCATGTTGTATGAATGCAGAAGCTATGGTGTAGGGCCCGAGAGCACTCAAGACTGCCCTTCAAGCAATCATGTCCAGACTAGGGCCCCAGGAGAGACCAGCAGACCAACAGGTGGTCAGATCAGACCAGTCATGTGTGATGGGCAAGACTATACTACAGAGTTAAGGTCTAACAGTTCCTCTAGGGCTAAAGCCTATGGGAGCAAGTCAATGCTAGGGGAGTGGCCATTTCTGGCCATGGTCTGCTACAGATGCTTCTGCACCAAACCCTCTGCACTCCACATCAGCTGCCTTGCTGCCCCTACTATTTCTCTAGGCTGCTCTCCCTGCTAATTTAAGTGTCCATGGTGGTTGAGGGGTCTCCTCCTACCAGGGTTCCAGAAGCCCATGGCAACAGCGGATTGCTCCTTGCCAGTTCAATTCAACTATTCCGCCAGAGCCACTCGGGGCCAGAAATAAGTCCCAGTACTTGGTAGCCCCATGTAGGGTTCCCACCTTTCTCCCCCTTCAGCCCAGCTTTTGTGTCTTCCCTTTTTCCACTCTTGGTGCCTTCCCTCTGAAGATCCGTTAGGAGCACGCCAGCTCTCACGGTCCCTTGATGGGAGCCATTTCACCTGGCTGCTCTAATTGGCCATATTGTCCTCCTCCAAAAGTTATTTTCTTAATGCCACCATATGGCCTGATTAACTTAAAGTTTCAGCTCAAATACAACTTCTCAACAAAGTCTTCTGTAGTTTCCACTCTAAATCAGTACTTCCGATTTTACACACTCATAGCTAGTATGTTTTATTACATGTTACATATTTTTTCATTTTTTTACAGAATATCGTTTTTATTTTAGTAATTATGGATTTGCTCTTTAGACTTCTTCCAGTTTTACAGTAGAGCTATTTTTGGATTCTCTCACTATAATGGCATTAAATACGTTTCAGTTAAATGAAAGAAAGGATGAATGAATGGATGAATATGAGATCCTTGAAGGCTTTCATGAGCCTTTCTTTTTCTTTGCCCCCACAAATGCCTAAAATATTGTCATTCATAACAAAGGGTCTTGATAAGTGTTATATAAATAAAATAAATCCAATCAGTGACCTAAAAACTATGGGACACAGTTTTTATGCATGTTCTAGAACAACAAAACTATTATTAGTTCCATGGAACATAATAAAATAGTTATTAATTTTTTAAAGAATGATCCACTGGAAATTCTGGTTCATCATAGCCGTGTATTTTGCATAGAATTCACATTTTCAACCAAAAACTACAAATTCTGAACAAGTTGTCCCTAAAAAAACAATAATTTAAAGGCCCTAAGAGTGATTAAATACAGGCAAAGTTAAATAAATTCAACCCTTAAAAGACTGAAACCAGAGTCAGGTCCATGTTTATGCATCTATCCCATGCAGGTCACTTTCCATCAAAACATCTGAAACTCAAGCAAAAAAATGCAGTCTTTCTGAATTAAATTGTGAGATAAAAAAGTTCAGAACTGTCAGAGAGTCTTGAAAATGAGGATGGAAATCCTGAAAAAGAGAATGGCACAGAGTGGGGAGCCCCAAAAATCTACATATTGGGTTGGTGCAAAAGTAAATGTGTTTTTTTGTTATTATTTTCAATGGCAAAAACCACAATTACTTTTTCACCAACCTAAAACAAACTTTAATCCTCAGTTGATATCTGCATTGTGTATGTGTGGATGACATTAAATGAAGTTCAGTGGAAATCAACAACCAAAAACTTGAAAAATTTAGAGGGTATTTTAGCTGCTACTCACCATAGAGGAGAACAAATTGAGTCCCAACAACGTAAAGAGCCTTGGTATTTGAAGCTTCAGAGTCTTCCATTGAAACTCAAAAATGGCCATACTTCAGAAGTAAATGCTATGATCCAGAACTGAGAGATTCTTCTACGAACAAAACAAGACATTCTTATAAGAGTAAGATAAGAATACCACAAGTTCAAGATAATCAACCTCCCATAACAAAAATCATTCTACAGAGGAGCATAACAGAATATATTATCTCTGCAAAGAATAATCTACTGTGTTCATTAAAATTTTAAGACACAGCTTTTGAAACCCAGAAAACTGGAATGCATAATCAAGAGGAAAAAAAATCTACTGAAATAGACCCTGAGATTACTTAGTTTTGTTTTGTTTTTTAATTTAGCAGGAAAATGACTTTAAATATGTTGAATAACTTTAAAGTGGGGGGTAGTCATAATTAAAACAAAAGGATGAATGGGAAATCTCAGAAGAGAAATTGAGACCCTTAAAAACTAGAAATTCTAAAACTTAAAAACTGTACCAGAAATTTAAACATCACTGGAGGAATTATCAACAAATGAGACACAGCACAGAAAGGTTAAATTAACTTGAAGACAGAGCAATATAAAGTATACAAGCTACAGAACAGATAGTAAAAGACTGAAAAAAGATTAACACATCTTCAGTAACCTGTGTGAATAATGTCAAGGAGTCTAGCATACATATAATTGAAGTTCCAAAAAAATAAAAGTGATAATAGAACAAAAATAGTTAATCAATTAATAGATCAAATGTTTCCAAATTTGTTGGAAAAATATTAATTTTGAGGTTCAAAAATCCCAGCAAATGATAAACATTTTATAGTAAAATTTCTGAAAAAGATAATAAGAAAATCTTGACAGAAGCCAGAGAATAATACATTATATACAAGATAATAATAAAAATAGCAGATAACTTTTTGTCAAAAACAATAGTCCAGAAGGCAATAAAATGGTCTTTTAGGTAAAAGTGTGAATATTAAATATCCATCCAGCATATTTTCTAGCAACAATGTCTTTTGAAAATGAAAGATAAGACAAAGATATTTTCTAGTACACAAAACCAGAGAATTCATTACCAGCAGACCCATACTATGAAAACTCCTGTCTCTTAAGGAACTCTTATAAGGCTGGTCTAGTAGTAACACATTCCCTTAGCTTTTACTTGTCTGGAAAATATTTTATTTCTCCTTCAAACCTCAGCATCACTCAATATACCCATGTAACAATCCTGGACATGTACCCCCAGAATCTAAAATAAAAAATTGAAATTTTAAAAATAAAATAATATGAAAAATGAAATACTTAGTGTAAACTTTACCAAAATATATAACAACGATCTATATTAAAACCTCTGAAACACTACTGAGAGAATTATAAAACACCTAAACAAATGAAGAGGTATACTATATTTATGGATTGAAAGACTCAACATTGTTAAGATATCATTTCCTCCAGATTGATCTGTATACTCAATGCAATCTCAATCAACTTCCCAATAAATTTTTTTAAAAATAAAAAATGTACACTGATTCTAAAACATGTGGGGGAAAAACCCAAAACCTAGCACAGAAATACACGCACACGTCCATATATATGTGTGTGTATATATCCTATACTCAAATACATATACACTCAAATGACTATATATGCATTCATATATGTATATATACACACACATATATGTATGGATATACAGCTCTTTCATTTATACACACACACACACACGTCCATATATACATACACACACACATATATGGATGTGTATTATGTGTGTGTGTGTATACATGAAAAAGCTGAAATACTCACATTACCTTTTCTAAGATCTAGTGTAAAACTAGTAAACTAATAATCAAATAGATAAATGTAATAAAATAGAGAATGCAGAAATGGACACATACAAAAACTATAGTCAGATGATTTTCATTAAAGAAGCCAATGCACTTCAATAGGGAAAAAATCTTTTTAACAAATGATGTGAAATAACAAAATGTCAGCATAGAAAAAAAAATGAACCTCAATTTTTAAGTCATACCACACACAAAAATTAATTTTAGGTGGACTGTAGACCTACACATAAAAGTTAAGTGTAAAAAGCTTCTAGAAGAAAATGTGGAGAAAAATTAGAAAAATCCTTTTGATCTTAGGGTAAGCAAACATTTCTTAAAGAGAAGACCAAAAGAGGACCAAAGACTGGCACGCGGACACACACACACACACATTTGAGTGCGTATATTTAACTATGTATGTGTGTATATATGTGCGTATGTACATATATGTATATGTGTGTGTATATATATGAGTATAGGATATATAATAAACTTTTACAAATCATTAATAAAAGAACAATTCAATTTAAAACTTTGAACACATTTCATAAAAGAAAGCCAGTATACACATATACATATTTGTGTATGTATATACATATATATATTTGAATATGTATATACCTATACAAATGGCCAGTATGCCCACAAGAACATACTCAAGATCATTAACTTTTGAGTAAGTGAAAGTGAAAACCAAATGATGCACCATTTTAAACTCAAGCTTCACGAGAATGACAATACCAAATGTGAATGAGAGTGTGGAAGAACTGGGCATTTCATACTTTGCTAAAGAGAGAATGTAAAATTGGTCATACACTTACCAACCTATTTCACATAGGCATTTCACATAGGCATTTCATACTTTGCTAAAGAGAGAATGTAAAATTGGTCAACACTTACCAACCTATTTCACATAGGCATTTATCAAAGATTAATGACAGCCTAAATCCACAAAAATAGTTTCACAATAGTATTCAAAATGACTTTATTCATAATATCCAAAACTGAAAACAATGCAAGTGTTCATCAACAGGAGAATGGATACAAACTCTAATATAATCATATAATGGAAGGTTTTTCTAGGAACATAAATGAATGATATATAAATACATGCAACAATATAAATGAATATTTAAAACATATATTAAATAAAAGAAAACAGAAATGAAAGTTTTCATACTGTATGATTCCATTTACATAAAATATAAGAACAGGCAAAATAATCTGTGGTAATCGTATTAGGCTGTTCTTGCATTACTATAACGAAGTACATAAGACTGGGTAATTTGTAAGAAAAGAGGTTTAATTGGCTCTCAGTTTTGCAGGCTGTACAGAAAGCATAGCTCCAGCATTAGCTTTTGGGCATGCCCCTAGAAGTTTACAATCACTGCGGAAGGTGAAGTAGGATTTTGCGTGTCATATGGCAAAAGTAGGAGGCAGAGAAAGAGAGGGAGGTGCCATACACTTTTAAACAGCAGGCTCTCACAAGAAGTCACTCTGTCACGAGGAAAGCACCAATGGTATGGTGCTAAACCATTCATGAGAAATCCATCTTCATGATCCATTCACCTCCCACCAGGCCCCACCTCCAATACTGGTAATGACATTTCAACACGAGATGGGGACAAATACACAAACTATATCAGTAATAGAAACCAGAAGAGTAGTTTCTGATTACTGGTAGGTACAGTGTAAGAGTGAATTTTAGAGGGTTGATAGGAATGTGTTACATCTTGATTTGGGTGGTGATTACACAAGTGTATATATTTATCAAAACTTACTAAATTATACACTTATAGTTTGTGTGTTATACTTCATGTAAAATGTACTTCCATAAAAGTATTTAAAATTTTTAAATGTATCTTTTATAAAAATTGGAATTGAAAATGCCAGATCTTCCAAAGTGAAGCATGTTCCTTTGCTGAAGGACTTTTCAGTACCTTAAAAAGACAAATAAGCATGGTTAAGTGTCCGTGAAAAAAATCTAGTCTTTATCATTGCCCTGAGTTATTTGTCTACAAAATTTTTTGTTCTTCCATAGCATCTTGAAGTACAAATATTCTGCAGAAAATGCTTTTGGAAGTGCTGCTCAGAGGGTGTCTTCCATCAGAAGTGATAGTTGCCTGGGCAACACTGCATGGAGGAAAAACACAAAGTGACCACTCTGTCTGATAGGATCTAGTTTGGAAACCAATTTAACTTCAGTAGTGAGAAATCCTAACCATCAAATTTTTGCAACTCATACATTTTTCACTACTGTAACACATGGTAGTAAATAATGTAGGACTGTTTCCTCTTTTATCAAGAACTTTTGGCCTATAAGTACAGATAGCACCAGAGAACTATTGCATTTTATATTTCCATTCATGGAAATTCATCCAATTGAGATGTTCTTAAGAAGTGGAACTATTTATATTTAGATCATAAATGACATTGCATCCTTCAAGGCCCAACTCAAATGACACCTTTATGAATTCTTCATAAAGCCTTTCCAGTACCTTAACAAACTGAAAACATATTTTCTTTCACTGAACACCTCTGTTTTGTACCCTCATAGGGTTGGCTCTATGTCCCTACCCAGATCTCATCTTGAATCGTAATCCCCATAATCCCTATGTGTCAAGGGAGGGACAAGATGGGATGTGACTGGATCATGGGGGGCTGTATTAGTCCATACCTAGGCTGCTATACAGACATACCCAAGACAAGGTAATTTATAAAGGAAAGAGGTTTAATTGACCAACAGTTCAGCATGGCTGGGGAGGCCTCAGGAAACTTACAATCATGGCAGAAGGGGAAGCAAACACATTCTTCTTCAGATGGTGGAGGTAAGGAGAAGTGCAGAGTGAAGAGGGAAAATAACCCTTATAAAACTATCAGATCTCATGAGAACTCACTCACTCTCATGATACCAGGATGGAGGTAGAGGCAACCACCCCCATGATTCAATTACCTTCCACCAGGTCCCTCCCATGACACAGGGGGATTATGAGAACTACAGTACAAGATGAGATTTCAGTGAAGACACAGCCAAATCATATCAGGGGCAGTTTCTCCCATGCTGTTCTCATGATAGTGAGTGAGGTCTCATGAGATCTGATGGTTTCATAGGCAGTTTTCCCTACTCTTGCCTGCTTTCTCTTGTCTGCCATTATGTAAGACATGTCCCTTCTCCTTCCATCATGATTGTAAGTTTCCTGAGGCGTCCCCAGCCATGCAGTACTGTGAGTCAATTAAACTTCTTTACTTTATAAATTAACCACTCTCAGGTATGTCTTTATAGAAGGGTGAAAACAGACTAATACATGGCCCTTATTATTTTCTGTCTTTTATTGGCATTATTTGTATAGTTTACATATCCTACTACAGGACAAAAACTATAGTTCAATAATATCTCTCTTACACAAATATCTCATACAATAAATTCTTAATACTTGTTGAAATGATAAATGAGCACTTGATATGGTCATTTTAATAGAGGAGCTTCATCTCTGGAATCACAATGTTGCATTTCAAGGAATTACTTGTTCTACATCACTTTATAATATTAATTCTCCTGGGAGCAGCCAAAATAAAACTGAATGGCTGGTTATTTTCCTTACTGAACTCAACAAGCCACTTTATCCTAAGTGATAAGCCCTCTTCTGTTTCTAAATATCAGTGACATAGTTTTATTATGTATGCTTTTCTAAAAAAGTTCATTTTACTAAAATTAATAATAGTCAATAAATCAATAGATATTTACATAGCATTCACTTTGCAAATAACACTCAGGTAATGTGCATGACCAAGTATACTTACTAAATGGCTAAATTTGTGATACCATCAAACCTGAACAAATATAACCTAAATGTTGCTGTTAGATATGTCAAAAAGCCTTTTTTTTTAAATGGGAATGCAGATGCATGGCTATGTTGGGCTAGTGAAATTACATATGCATAGTAGAGTATTCAAGGAGCAAAACTTTGGTTTCAGCTAAAGTGAGAATCTTAGCAATGGAAGGGATGACCTCTTCCATTTAACAGATGTGAAAAGTAATGCCAAAAGAAGTGAGGGTAATGTGGGCAATGTCATTACATTCGTGAAGAAAAGAGCCTCATCTAGAACTTATATCTTTGACACCTGACACAGGGATGTTTGAACTTATTCACATGCTGTTTCTTTATAAGGAATTTATACTTACTATCAATTAACTAGTGAAATGTCTATGCACTTAAAAACTGAAGTTGTTTTACTTATGATTGTACTCTTTTGACCATACATGGCTCCTAATCACCTGGACATTGCTTTAAAGACAATCTAGGCTGAGCACGGTGGCTCACATCTGTAATTCCAGCACTTTGGAAAGCCAAGGTGTGAGGACTGTTTCAGCCCAGGAATTTCAGACCTGCCTGAGCAACATAAGGAAACCCTGTCTGTTCAAAAATACAAAAATTAACTGGGCACAGTGGAGCACACCTGTAGTTGCAGCTATTCTGGAGGCTGAGGTGGGAGGATTGCTTGAGTCTAGGAGGCTGTAATAAGCCCAGATTGCACCAGTGCACTCCAGCCTAGGCAAGAGAGAAAGACCCTGTCTCAAAAACAAACAAACAAAGACACTAAAATTACAAGCTTAAAGTGGCAAAGTACTCTGTTGAAAAATATTTAAAGAGGCGTATCATTAATATGCAGATAAAACAGAATTCCAAACAGTTAATAAAAATCAGAAAAGAACATTTAAGAGATAAATGATGAGGATGGTAGAAACATTACAAGGACCTATCACTTAGCAGTAATTACCAGTAAAGTAGGGAATTGAGTTTTTGAATAATGGGGTAAAAATAAGACCTCTCATTGTGTTTCTTTTCTACCTCAAATTTTGTATGCTAGTATTACCTATTTAAACATAAAAATCAAAATTAATTGGCATTTTAAGTATTTTTTTAAATGAATGTATGCATAACTTGTACCTGAAAAGCTACAATAGTTAATTGCATCTTGGTCTGGGTTAGGTAGCAAGTGAAAACATGGAAACCCTGTATCTAACACAATTAACAAGTATCTAGGCATTTGATAATGATATTCTTTTGTTCATTAATGCTTTTCTTTTTCCCACTCCCATCAATTGGGCCCACTTTACAAACCCTAGTTTAGTCTTCACCACATTCATGTCTTTGATGATTCCTCCAGTTCTCATTAAAACTTATTTCTCTAAACTCCAACAGGCCTTGAAGTGTGCACCATATACAACTGGCTCCTTGCTACACTCAAACATCATTTCTTTTTCTTCATTCTGTTTTAAGCACATTGGCATTTTTCTGTTTTTCAAATGAACATGGCTCATTTCCATCTCAGGGATTGGTCCTTAATTTTCTCTCTGTGTTAAATCTGTCTTTCCACATCTCCATGTGGCTGGCTCCTTCTTGACTCAGGGCAAAGCTCAAATATCACCACTTTGGCAAGACTATCTGGACCACCCAATTTAAAGTAACATTTCTCCCATCATTCTCCATCAAGATTTTTTCATCAATATACTATTTCCCTGTTTTATTTTCCTTTTAGGACTTACTACTTTAAATTATCTTTATAACATCTACATGTACTTATTTAATGTTTTTCTTTTTTTTTTTTTTACTATAAGCATGATGTACTATAAGCGTGATGTATCTTATTCACCACTGTAGTGCTAGCTCCTAATATTATGGCCAGCACATAATAGATGCTTGATAAATATTTACCAAATGAATATCCTGAATTACATTCTGCCTTGTACTACTTGCTGATTATTTCATTCCTTATCTCCCAAACTAAATTATAACTTTCCTATGGCTAAGAATCATGCTACATATTCTGCCTGCCTCCCCTACTGCTTGTAGCAAAGATCTGTGCAGATATGCACTCAAAAATGACTCATTGATTGATTGAGATTATGGTTGTTACACAAGATAGTAGATGGAAGAGAAATACAAACAGATGATCTTAGAGGGGCTTGTGAATGCTGTAATTTAACTGCCTTCACATGTCTAGAATTGGTAACGAGGCAACTCATCACCTGATGCAGTGGCAGTAACCACCTTTCCTCTGCAGTACCCACAAAAGCCCAAATGTCAATACCAGTTAATATCTGAGGTTGCATAGTTCTCCAGAGAGTTTTTACTAAAGGGATAAAGTAATGCATTAAAATGTAAATTTTGCTATTCTGGCTGCTTTGCATTTAGGGAACATCTTTCTTCCAAGGAGCTCAAATAAGTGGTAACAACTCTATTTAACATAAAATACAGTATACATCTCACACAGTCCAAATGAATTGAAATTAAAACTCGTGGGAGTTGTTCTAAAAATCTCTCTTGGCAGCACAGCATACAAATTTGGAAGAAAGAAAAGAGGATACAGTTATTGGAAATGAAAGTTAGGTTGCTCACTTTGTCTCTGAAATTTAAATTCTCAGTAGTCCAGAGGAGAGGCTGAGGTGGTATACGAACAATGCCTTCATTTCTGCCACAGGGATTCACACTTACTCTACTGAGAAAGACAAAAACTTATATCAGACCAAAGTGAAAGATACTTTCTTAAAATTACCCAAGTAAACAATGCTAGTAATTTTGTGGGAAGAAGTTACATAGTTTATTCAAATATTCAACAAACATTTATTGAACACCTACTATGTAAATGCCAGGCTATAACCATGAAATCTTGAAACAAATCTGCCTTCACAGTTGGACTATGGAGATAGCTGCATAAAAAAAGTATCTGCAATACAGTAAACAGAATTCTGATGGAGGTAAGAACAGTGGGAGTACCTAGGAAGAACACGTAATCCTGTTCTAGAAGATCAGAAAAGGCTCTTCAAGGATATAGTATCTCAGTTGAAGCATGAAGGATTGGAAGAACTCTGCAAGATTAACAGAAGTTTCAGACCCAAAGAACAAAATTTACATAGGCCTAGTGTACTAGTCCATTCTCACTCTTCTAATAAAGACATACCCAAGACTAGGTAATTTATAAAGGAAAGAGGTTTAATTGACTCACAGTTCAGCGGCCTAGAAAACAGAGGCTTCAGAAAACTCACAATCATGGTGGATGAGGAAGCAACATACCTCTCTTCACAAGGTGGCAGAAGAGAGAAGTGCCAAGTGAAGCAGGGAAGCCCCTTATAAAACAATTAGGTCTTGTGAGAATTTGAGAACAGCATAAAGGTAACTGCCCCCATGATTCAATTACCTCTTACAGAGATCATCCCCCCACAGGTGAGGGTTATAGGAACTACAATTCAGGATGAGATTTGGGTGGGGACAGAGACAAATCATATCATTCTGCCTCTGGCCCCTCTCAAATTTCATGTCTTCACATTTCAAAACACAGTCATCCCTTTCTAATAGTCTCCCAAAGTCTTAGTTCATTCCAGCATTAACCCAGAAGTCCACGTCCAAGTCTCATCTGAGACCAGGCAATTCCCTTCCATCTATGAGCCTATAAAATCAAAAGCAAGTTAGTTACTTCCAGATACAATGGGACTACAGACATTGCGTAAATTCATCCATTCCAAATGACAGAAATTAGCCAAAACAAGAGGGCTACTGGCCCCATGCAAGTCCAAAATCCATTAGGGCAGCCTTAAACCTTAAAGTCCCAAAATAATCTCCATTGACTCCATATCTCACATCCACATCACACTGATGCAAGAAATGGGCTCCCATGGCCTTGGGAAGTGCCACCCCTGTGGCTTTGCAGCGTACCTCCCCCTTCCTGCCTACTTTCATGGGCTGACGTTGAGTGTCTTTGCCTTTTCTAGGTGCACAACGCAAGCTGTAAGTGAATCTACCATTCTGTGGTCTGGAGGATGGTGGCCCTCTTCTCAAAGGTCTAGTGAGCAGTGCCCAGTGAGGACTCTGTGTGGGTATTTCAACACCACATTTCCTTTCTGCACTGCCCTAACAGAGCTTCTCCATCATGACTCTACGTCTGCAGCAGACTTTTGCTTGGACATCCAGGCATTTCCATACATTCTCTGAAATCTGAATGGAGGTTCCCAAACCTCAATTATTGACTTCTGTGCGCCCACAAGCTGAATATAACATGGAAGTCTCCAAGACTTGGGGTTTACACCCTCTGAAGCAATGGCCTGAGCTGTATGTTGGCTCCTTTTAGCCACTGCTAGAGCTGAAGCAGCTGGGACTCAGGGCTGCATAGAGCAGAGGGGCCTGTGGCCTGGCCATATCCCAAGGCTGCATAGAGCAGAGGGATCCCTTGGCCTGGCCCTGGAAACCACTTTTTCCACCTAGGCTTCCAGTTCTATGATGGAAGGGGCTGCTGTGAAGGTCTCTGACATGCCCTGGAGACATTTTCCCCATTGTCTTGGTGATTAACATTCAACCCCTCATTACTTATACAAATTTCTGTAGCAGACTTACATTTCTCCCTAGAAATTTTTTTTTCCTATTGCATCATCAGGCTGCAAATTTTTCAAACCTTTACCCTCTGCTTCCTCTTGAACACTGCCACTTACAATTTTTTTCCACCAGATACCCTAAATCATCTCTCTCAAATTCAAAGTTCCACAGATCTCTAGGGCAGGGGCAAAATGCCCCCAGTCTCTTTGCTAAAACATAGCAATCTCATCTTTGCTCCAGTTCCCAAGAAGTTCCTAATCTCCATCTGAGACCACCGTAGCCTGGACTTCATTGTCCGTATTACTATCAGCACTTTGGCACAGCCGTTCAACAAGTCTCTAGAGGTTCCAAAATTTCCCATATTTTCTGTTCCAACCTCTGCCTGTTACCCAGCTCCAAAGTTGCTTCCATGTTTTCAGGTATCTTTATAGCAGCACCCCACTCTCTATGGTACCAATTTACTGTATTAGTCCATTTTCATGCTGCCAATAGAAATAGACCTGAGACTGGGTAATTTATAAAGAAAAAAGGTTTAATTGATTCACAGTTCAGCATGGTTGGGGAAGCCTCAGGAAACTTACAATCATGGCAGAAGGGGAAGCAAACGTGTCTTTCTTCATGAGGCAGCAGAAGAGAGAAGTGCTGAGTGAAGGAGAGAAGCCACTTATAAAACCATCAGATCTTGGGAGAACTCACTATGAAGAGAACAGGATGAGAGTAACCACCTCCATGATTCAATTACCTCCCACCCGGTCTCTCTCAGGAAATGTGAGGATTATGGGAACTACAAATCAAGATGAGATTTAGGTGAGGATACAGACAAACCATATCACCTGGACACAGAAAGACTATCTAGTAAAAAGGACATTTAAATAAATAATAAAACAGAATTGCAGAGGACACAATGCACTCTGAAAACAGTCACAATTTGTTCTGTAATTGAAACTAGCTTTAATAGGACATACCAAAAATAGACATCATATCATGAAAGAGAAAGAAAGAGAGAGGAAGAAGGAGAGAGAAGGAAGGCAGGAAGGCAGGAAGGCAGGAAGGCAGGAAGGCAGGAAGGCAGGAAGGCAGGAAGGCAGGAAGGAAGGAAGGAAGGAAGGAAGGAAGGAAGGAAGGAAGGAAGGAAAGGAAGAAAGGAAGGTCAGTCGGTCTACATGCTCTCTAGCCAATCAAATAACAGTATCCAGAAAAAATGAACAAGAACATTTTTCCAAGTAAACTATTTAAATATTCTCCTTTCCATCTTGTCCTTCATTCTAATACAGCCAATGGCATGAACCCACATTGTCTAGTGACATAGTCTGACTCTATTTTGTCCTCAAACACTTTGTTTCGGTATCAAAGCTCATTTGTCCACTTGAGGGCTTTAATCTCCTGATCCATCCCCTTCTCCCCATTGCACCTTGCTATTTTATCTGGAGAAGCACCAAACTTCTCACCAAGAGGAGCTTCAGTTATTTGATTTCTACTAATATGCCAGATTAATGTGTAGAGTTGTGTGAATCTGGTATAATCCATCACACAATCAGATGCTGGCCTTCCCTTAATGAATGCATAATAGAGAATGACATTATCCATTAAGTCAGAATAAGATGGAGCAGGCACATAGAGTAAAGGCCAACACCATGAGTAGCCATCTGTAAATCCTTTGATTTCAGAACTAAAGCCTAATTGTCACACTCCTCAGGGGAAATGTAACTTGGTGGGGTCCACTCTGTCAGGACAAGTGTCAGTGGAGCACCTCTGAGTGAGAACTGAGTAGTCTGGCTTTGGGTTGTTAAAAGAAAAAACTTTAGGCAAATTAAATTTAGCAGAGTTTAATTGAGCAAAGAATGAGTCAAGCATTGGGCAGACTCCAGAACAAGAATAGGTTCAGAGAGGCTGCAGGGCTGACACATGGTCCGGTAACATTTATGGACAGAAAAGGGAAAGCAAAGTACAGAAAATGGAAGTGAATTGCAGAAACAGCTGGATTGCTGACAGCTGGCGTTTGCCTTATTTGAACCTGGTTTGAACAGTTGGCTGCCTGTAATTGAAACTCAGCTGCTGTGATTGGCTGAGACTCAACTACTTATACAAAGTATATTACAATCTATTTACACGTCAAGTTAGGTTACAGTTCACTGTGTAGAGAGAAATGTTTAAACTTAAAATATGTATGGAGACAATTTTAGGCCAAATTTAATTCAATGCGACAGGGTTAAGTCTGTCTTGGGGAGACTGCATGAGGAAAAAGTGAAATTCTGTACATTGTGTTTGTTGGTGAACCAGGCTAAAACATTTGCAGACATACATTAAAAACCACCAGATTTAATCATAGTGTCTAAAATACTTAAGACAGTCAAGAGAGGCAATGCACTGAGGTGTAAAGAACCCACAGTTGGGAGTCATGGAGCTGGACCCCAGTTCCAGCTCAGCCAGCCACTCATTTTAAAATTTGAGCTTCATTTCCTCCAACCAGATAGTCACTAAGTTACCTTCTGGTGCTAACATTCAATGACTAGCTTATCAATCTTTGCCACAGTCATACAATAAGAATGGTCTCCCTTACTACCTTCTGGGCTTCAAAGTACTACCTTTTCTTCACTTGCCTGAATTGTTGTGCCTTCTTGGGAGCCAGAATAAGAAACAAAAGCAGAAATGATTCTGGAAAATAGAAACTTGGTTAAGTATATCAACCACGTGATGTCCACCAGCATTACAGGTAGATCTCATGAGACTGCTTAATACTAGTTCAAAGGAACAATCGTTTACAAAGGTTTATATATAATTAAGCACACTTTCATCCAATTTTCCTCAGCATTGTAATAACAACCAACATCCTGTAATAAGCTACTGGGACATTATTAGATGTGAAGATAATTGAGCCTGAAAATGCAGGTTCCTTGTTCATCAGAGCTATTTGTTCTTCATAGTCTTATGGGAGCCTTGGCGATATTTTGATGTTTTATTATCTACAGTACTAGTAACTAGAGTCCTAACAGTAAGGGGACTAACTCTTAGCTTTTAGGCTTAGTTTGCCTGTAAACCAAAGGTGTCCCAAAGCCCAAAATGTAAGAATGATATTTACATTACTCACAGATTGTTAAAAAAAAAAAAAAAAAAAAAAAAAAAAGATAATGTGACAGAGATGGCATTGGTCCTATAAAGCCTAAAATATTTACTCTCTGGTACTTTGCAATAAAAGTTTGCCAAGCCTTGAACTAGACTAAATATGAGACTTCCATTACTTAAACCTTATATAATAAAAAGCTAGGGACTTCTTTTATACTTTACCCTAATTTCCGAGAAAATAACTAAAATATCCCTCTTAAGGTAAAGTTCCCTGAGATTCTGTCTTGAAACAAAAAAAAGAATAAAAGCTATGGAAGCAAGACACAATAGGAGAACTCAGATTGGAGACTCAATAACACAGGTGGAGGATGAAGACTAATTACTTGGGTGAAGAGAAGCAGAAGAAAATGCTCAGAAGAGGGAACATGGGGAATTTGAAAAAATCCACATGGTCCAGCTAAAGGTCAGAGTACAAAGTGAGTAATAAGAAAAATTAAGGCTACATAAGTAAATAAAGGTTAGAAATGAAATAACTTATACACAGAAAAATATCTAGATATTATACTGAGGGCACTGGGGAGCAACTGCAATGATAGTCCACTGCTATCCTTAATACTTATCACTAAGCCCAGAGCATCCTCTAGACAAATGAGTCAGATACTATCCTGAATGTGAGACTATAAGGGAGTTATTGAGTGGAGAACAGGGGATGTTATTGGATCTCAGGTCCACAAGAATTCTAAGATCTATAAAGCATCCATTTCCCTTTACATGTTCTGAAGTCCCCCAGATGACTTCAGACATTTCAGGTAGAATTAGGGATATCAGAAAAAGTACTCTGAAAATAAAAATCTGAGACTCGGGAGAATCTCCCAGGGAAACATATTTTGACAAAACACATGCCAAAAGAAATAGCATGTTGCTTGCTGTCAAGGAATGGTTATCATATTGTCCACTGAGGGACCAGAAGAAATAAGTTATCTCATTTATCATGTGTCTAGGTAGGGGGAAATTAAAAACAAAACTTTACTCAACAAACTGCAGGGTCAAAATCTATTGCCTCTTGCAATTTTCTTCCAGATTGTAAAATAAACACCTGTTTTGACAATTCTCCTGCAAACTCCTCTGCAAAATGCATCATTCTGCTCTGAGAGCTAACTGGTCATATGCAAAGCTCTACAGGGACCCTGGGAGAGAAGATAGGAAAAGAGAGAGACAAGAAGACACCCACCTGCACTTTTGTGAAAGCCTTTAGGAAATAATGAGCCTGGATTCTGGTACCAGATGCCAAGAAATAGTAGGTCCAAAGTTATGAATTGTGCCTGCCATTGGTTAAAATGGTCAGAGAAGAGAAAACTGAGTTTCCATGCCCTGTGGGAGCCAAAGTCTCAAAGCTGTCTGAGAACCACCAAATGGAGTTGTGGCGGGAGTATATTAGGGAATGAAACTGAAGGACACATCATGCCTGATCCCTTCAGGTGTGCAAGAATGCAATGGTTTGAGGTGATGGCTGTTGAAATAATTTAATGAGTCAATAGAGTTTGAAATGAACTTTGCATACCTCTTGTGCATTACTTAAATCCCCATGGCCTCATCTTTTCTCCAGCCATGGCAGGGACCAGAATCAGGCAAGCCTCAACCAGCTTCAAACAGTGTCACCTGGCAGTGCTTCACCTCAGTGTGTACTGCCCACCTTCTACTCCCTGGGATCCCGCAGGGAACCACTGGGCACTCACTCACATGCCATGCAAAATACAGAAGAGTTCATGTCCCCTGGGGCAACTGTTGGCCAAATAATGGATCACAATTGCCCAAGTATCATTATTTCCCCTTGCTTCTTTTGGATGGACATTTCTGAGTTCCATTTTATCCAGCTCCTCAGAAACTCTTTCAGAGTCAATTACCAGTTGTTTGTAGCAGTAGCCAAATCAGTAACATACCTTTTTAAAGGCCTCCCCTACCTCCCCTGTTTTCACTCCTGTTTCTCATGCCTGCCTTCTATGATCACATCCCTAAACCCTCTGTATACCAGTTTTCCCTCAGTCTCTGCCTTCAGGGTAAGCATGAGAGGATAAGACAGGGGCCATTTTGGAGTTGTGATCCACAGGACTCTTAGTTTATTTATTAATTCAACATATACTTGCTCTGTTTCTACTCCGCACCTGACCCTTTTCTAGGTGGTAGGGACATAGCAACAAACAATGTTCCTGTTTACGTGGAGCTTGCATCCAAGTGGGAGAGACAAATAGTAAGCAAATAAAATAATAAACAAGGTCATTTCAAAGAATGATGAAACCAAGAAGAAAACAAAACATGTGAATGTGATAGGGAGAAGAATGAGTGAGAGGAGCATGGCTTTTTAGATGGTAAAGGAAAGAAGTCTTTCCTCAAGAGGGGACATTTGAGTTCCACCCTAAACTTCAAGAATTAGCCTTGAGAGGATCATATAGAAAAATGTTCCAGGGAAAAGAAGCAGTAATTATGGAAGCTTTGAGTGAAGAAAAAACTTGATATATTTCAGAGATGTGCCTGGGATCCATTTAGCAAGTGAGAGATTCACATGACCTGAAATTGGAGAAGTGGAGGGCTAACCCAAGTGGCCAACACCAGACTGTACCCAGAATTACTCCTCCTCTCAAATCTCCCATATATTCTTACTGGGTCAAGTTTATCATTTCTGTACTCTTCCTCTGGGAGGAGTTTTCTTCTTACTCGTTATCTGGAGGATAGTCTGTGGAGCCCTCACTATGAGTTTCCTCAATGTCAGTGGCTTGGCTACAATCTCATGCTCTGTAGTGATAGAAAATGAGATGGGGTTGATTACATGGGGGTTGGAAAATCCAGCCTCAAAGCCACTCCTGGTTAAGAAGGTGGTACACAGAAAAGAGTCATAGAAAATAAATTAATATATATAATTGACATATCAGAAAAAGATTCTGAGAAGTTCAAGGGTTCATTTCTATATCCTGCTAAAATGATACCAGAGCTCATGCAAAATGATATGCTCTTCTTCTTAAGAACAAGGAAATTCTGTTACTCCATCCAGAATCTTAACTTTCTCAAAAATTCCAACTGAATCTAACATATACCTCATTTTATCAGCAAAATGGCACAATGGACCATTTACCCTCTATATAGATATAGAATTCTATTTCTTATTTGCAATAACTAATCCCACAGAGATCATTTCCCTCTCATCCCCTCATCTCCCAGGGCTCCTGCATTAGTCCATTTTCATGCTGCTGAGAAAGACATACCCAAGACTGGGTCATTTACAAAAGAAAGAGGTTTATTGGACTTACAGTTGCACATGGCTGGTGAGGTCTCACAATCATGACAGAAGGCAAGGAGGAGTAAGTCACATCTTACGTGGATGGCGGCAGGCAAAGAGAGAGAGATTGTGCAGGGAAATTCCCCCTTGTAGAACCAATGTATTTCATGAGACTTTTTCACTATCACAAGAACAGCACAGGAAAGACCTGCCCCCATTATTCAATTACCTCCCACTGGGTACCCCTGATAACACGTGGGAATTCAAAATGAGATTTGGGTGGGGACACAGCCAACCCATATTAGCTCCACACCCTCACACTGTCCTTCCTTTCTCCAATTTTATTTAATACTGGCTTTCTGGCCCTTTATTGCATAACGACTAGAAGTGTTAGCCCTGACCAAATTCAGGCATCAGTCATTATGCAAGTGATGATTATTTTTTGAGATATCCATACATAGTTGTACACTCTACAAATGTGTACAACTAGTCCTGATCTCAGAGAGACAGACCAAAATAATATAAAATAAACCCTCTTCCTCTTAAAATGTTTCTCCCATCCAGACCTCAGAGATGCCAAGTGTGTAACAGTGTGCTTCAGGCTGAGGAAAGTTCAGGATCCCCAATCAAACTTTTCTTCTTCCCATCGTCTCAGAGAAACTTTTCCTCATTCCCATTTGAATTGTTAATCCTCTCCTGTTGCTGTTGGCAGAAACATATATCTTGTGTCATTTTGATAAAGTTGTGCATTTAATGTTCCTACAGTTAAGTGAGAGGGGAAAAAAATCTAACATTTTTAAAATGAGGCACTTCAAGCAGCAGAGAGAACACGATGTCGAATGACTAATTCCGAGGTAGCAGGTTACCCCCAGGAACATACATCATTTTCCAGCCTGCAGAAAATAATGGGCATTTTTCATTTTTCTCCTCAGCACACACATTTGGTTTTATCCCCCACTCTGTGGGAAGGAGGGTGTCTGGTTTTGTTTCTTTGGAGCATCTGACACATAGAGAAGAGGTATATTTTCCAAGCCTTTCTCTCCCAAAGGAAGGAAACATGTTGAGACTCTGAAACTCACTATCCTACCATCAACCATGACCTGGGACAAAATTTCAAAGCATTCCTTCCTGAGATAATCAAATAAAACATTAGGACTATGAGGAACCTAACGAGGCCATGTCTAAAGCCAGTGCCATTTTTCTCAATAATAGGAAAGGCAGCAGTAAAGGATGCCTCTCAGGACCTCACCACTGTCTGGTGGGTATAGTTACCACTAGACAGTCTCCTTCCCACCACTTAGACTCTGAAAAGAGCCAAAAAATACAGATATTCAAGGATCACTTCTCAGTTATCCATGCCCAGACAGAGGCCCTACGGCTGCTGTCACGTGCCTAAAGGGATGGAGCCAAGAACTAGAAACTTAAATCACACAGTTGAAATTTCAAGGATGTAAATAATGTGAATTTTTGAACTGAGATTTTGCAAGTTCTAGAATCCAGGGTTTCTTTTTGTTTTTTCATTTAGACTCGTAGCCCATTAGCTTTGGTAAAATATGAATAAAGAGGGTAGATCTCATGTCAAGTGTTCTTACCACAATAAAATAAAATTAATCAAGTTAAGAGGGAGAGTATGGAATTTTCCCTAAGATAAATGAAGAGCTGCCTCTGCAGTATTTTCATAGAATCATCTATTAATCAGGTTTTCAAATAATAATTTCAATTAGTGAACTCCTACCATGTGCCAAGGCTGTGATATGGACTTTGAAATGCATTAGATCCTTATAACAGCTCCATGATGAAGATTTTCTCTTTAGTATAACAAGCTCACCTCTTTCCCCCAGCAGCCACCATCCCAGGAGAATGTTAGCTTGTGTGAGGACTCCCTCTTTGCCTTCTTTACTCATATATATCCTCCGCCTCCTGCTCAGCCCATCCCAACATTGCAGATGAGACATTTTGGTCAAATGAACAGTTAGACTATGGACTTGATGTGCACATTTATCTAAAGTAGCAATTTGTGTTTTTGTTATGTATGTCATGTATTGTGTTTGATTTTTGCCACTGTCTCTCAAACATCTAGTCGATGCATGGCATTCTCATAAATTTAATAATGTGAGACAGTGCTATTATTCTCATGGACAGAGGAGGAAACTGAAGCTCTTTCCCTCTCGCTATTTTGAATGCTATTTGCCTGGGTAACTACTACCAGTTGTATGATCTTACTCAGAAAAGTCTTTCTTAACATCACCCACCCAACCATGTTGCTTCTAAGTTACAGCCACAACCATACTTGATTATTCATATTATTTGTTTAGTTATCTGCTTCTTCCATATGAGGTGCCTTATTCATCACTTTTTATCCATAAAATTTGTGAAAAACAGAAGAGTTTACAAATCATTTTCACAGGTTTTATTTTAACACATGGATGGGACAGATATGACCATTCACATTGTTGGAAGAATTGGACAAAGTCTCAGAGAGGTAAAGTGGTTTTCCCAAAGATGCACAGACGTTTTCTCAAGTGTCCTAAGCAAAACTGGCTTTTCTTGAGTGGGAAAAAGCTAGGGTAAGCTGTATACTCCTTGGTCTCCTGGTAGATTCATCAGGACTTAGCACATTTTATCTTAAGCAGAGATACTTAAGCACTCATACTACAAAGGTAACCAGATACCTCTGAAACTTTAGGACTGTTTATATATGAAACATGTGCCCTTGGATTTAGGGCAAAATCTGAATTTATGCCAGGGAGACATTATAGATTTGGTTTGAATCAGATCCATGAAAAATTGTAAAGGAAAACTAAAATGCTCACTGTACCAAAATCTGTGCTGTAGAGCAGGTCTGCTTGTTTTGAATCCCTTTTCCAATTCTCACTGGGTGTGTGACCTTTAAAAAATGTTTAACCTCTCTGAACCTCTTCAAGATAAGTTTTCTTATCTTCACAATAGATATATTAGTGTATACTTGAGGAGCCTATAGATAGGATTATATGCAATAATGCATTTAAAGCGTTTAGCATAGTGTCTGCCATGTGTGAATTGACACTGAAAGTCAGATGCCTGATAGTGAGGATCACAATGTGAGGAGGAGCAGGCACAACAGACTGAATAGTTGCCATATGTTTGATCCCGGTTTCTTTCAGGTAAGTCTTTTCAAGGACATATGAATGAGCAGCAAAGGATTCAAAATGACCATGCTGAGCCATCCAGATACTACAAACTGAGGAAGGGGTTTTGCCAAAGGGAAGTTAGAGTCCAGAGGCCAACTCCTCAGTGCTTGCCTTGGAATTAGGTGGTAGAGCTAGGATTTGGACCCACTTCCTTGAGCCACTAGACCCACACATGCTCCTTTTAATATAAACTTCTTCCCTTAAAAGGTAGAGCTTTCCTAGGGGACTGCAAATTAGAAGAAACCTCAAAAGGTCCAAACACTGTGAGGAGTCACTGGGGAACCAAACTCTTCTAAGATGGATCCAGAGTGTCCAATCTCCTTTTTCTGATTATAAGGAAAAGTCCATAGCTTTGAAAGCAGTTTTAAAAGGGACCAGTGCCGGCTGTGGTGGCTCACATCTATAATCCCAGCTCTTTGGGACACTGAGGTGGGAAGATGGCTTGAGCCCAGGAGTTCAAGGCCAGCCTGGGCAACATAGTGAGACCCCATTTCTTTCTTAAACTACAAATTTTAGAAAAAAAAAATTGTAACAGAAGATGGGGGCAAATGCTTGAGTGCCTGCTTCCCCCTTGCACAGCAGCCAATATGAAGAATGGGGCCTGGTCTGCAGGTCTCCGCATGCTGGCCCCATCCCTTCTAAGCCTGTTCCTCCTCCCATGAAGAACAGAACTCAATTCCCCTTCCCAGGCTCAAAACACCTTCACTCAGACCTACGGGGTAAAAGTAAGAAAGCTTTATATAGGGTTTGCTGTGTACCAGGAGCTATACTAACATTTAACATGTGCCATTTTATTTAATCCTCTCACAAATCCTATGTCATGAGTGTTATTATCCCTGATTTGCAGATTGGGAAACTGAAGTCAACAGGATTGGGGACATCTCCAGTGTCATTCAAATGAGAATTGGGGGATCCCAGCTGCAAAACCAGGTCTATCAGACTCAAAATCTATATGCAATATAGCACTGTCTCACCCTGAAGAGAAACTCCTCAAGAGACTGTATGTTCATAACAGCCAATGTTAGCTCCTAGGAAAGCCAAATCGATCTAGATCCTTTTTATTAGGACAGTGCATCTTTTCTGGGAACAAGGTTGGTCTTTTAAACTGCCAAAGCACTAACTCCAAGAGAAATGTGTGTACCAAACCATCTCATTTGTAGATGGCAGCCACCCTGATTTGAAGCGGATTAAATATCAACAACAGCACCTGTGACTTCTATGATCTCTGAAGGCTGGCAGGATAAATTAAGCGTAACATTCTCTGTACCATCCTTCACCACTACCGAATGGTGTATTTGTTCACTCTGAGTAATAGAGCAAACACAGAACAGTGAAAATGTATGATATATTGGAAGCTTTAGCTTATGCAAGAAAGATGGCTTATTTTTTCTCCGCACACTCTGTGCACCTCCATTAGCTCATGCACCAGCTGCAGAGCTGTCCTTCAGAAGGACAACACAAGGAATAGAGACTGTGGGATCAAATAGACAGGGATTCCCATAACAGCTTTGCTTCTTCCCCTGCTGTAGGACATTCTTTGCATTTATTCATTTTACGAATATTTAGTATGTGTCCAGCACTATGTTAGGCAGAGTGAACACCAAGGTGAAGGAAATATGTCCCTGCTCTCAAGGAGCACACAGAGCAGTGGGAGAGACTGACAAAACAGACCAACAATTATGTTACAGTGTGGAGAGTACAGGAAGAAAGATCCACGCATGTCACTTGCATATCTTTCAGCATCTTTAAACCTCTCCTCATCTGTGAAATGGAAAGAATAATGAAGACCTATTTCACAAGGCTGGGGTGAAGACTAACTGATATTGGGTGGAAGGCGTCTATAATCTGGCAAGAGTCACACAAATTATGGTTTTGACCGTCTATGGTCCAGTTTAACCGAATGAAACTGAAGCAGGATGGAAACGTAGAAGAGGCTCAAGGCAAAAAAGGAAGACAGATGTCTGCATGGTGAGATTAGACACTGTTATGTTAACCTCCCAGGTTTCTCTGAATTGGCTCTGTAGGGGACACGGAGTGAAGGCAGGATGTGGGCAGGTAACTGGCTGGAGGCCCCGCTGCACATGTTCAGCTCATATTTTCATGGTTTTATACACTGGGGCTCCAAATAGGATTTCATTTAAACAAAAGGGTTCCACATCTTAAAAATATAAAATAAAAAAACTTCAAGTGCCACGCTATCCCAAACTCCAAAAATGTGTGATAATATCCTGATTGGGGAACTCCCAATAAGGGGGGTATCTTTGCTATTGTTGGAAAATATAATTAAAAACAAAATATTCCCCAAAAAGAAAATTTTTCCACAATGTCAGAAAAAAGAAAATGTAGCCAAGTAGATAAAGCCTATTACATATAAGTAGAAGGACTTAACAGCACTGTTTTGTCACACAGTTTATCCTACACTCACCTGGTAATCTGAGTCCCCACCTACGTTAGTTAATTGCTGTGTTAGGCTGTTCTTACATTACTATAAATACTTGAGACTATGTAATTTATAAAGAAAAGAGGTTCAGTGGCTCATGGTTCTGCAGGATTTATTACTTCAACTTTTTTAGAGTCCACATATAAGTGAGGTCATGCAGTATTTGTCTTTCTGTTTCACCTAATATAATGACCTCCAGTTCCCTTCATGTGGCTGCAAATTGTAGGAAGCATGGTGACAACATCTGCTTAGCTTCTGGGGAGGTCTCAGGAAGCTTACAATCATGGCAGAAAGTGAAGTAGGAGCAGGCATGTCACATGGTGAAAGCATAAGCAAGAGATAGCAAGAATGAAAGTACCACATACTTTTTTTCTTTTTCCTTTTTTTTTTTTTTTTTTTGTTTTTTGAGATGAGTCTTGCTCTGTTGCTGAGGCTGGAGTGCAGTGGTGCGATCTCAGCTCACTGCAAGCTCTGCCTCCCAGGTTCATGCCATTCTCCTGCCTCACCCTCCTGAGTAGCTGGGACTACAGGCACTTGCCACCACGCCCGGCTAATTTTTTGTATTTTTAGTAGAGACAGGGTTTCACCATGTTAGTTGGGATGGTCTCGATCTCCTAATTTTGTGATCCACCCACCTCAGCCTCCCAAAGTTCTGGGATTACAGGTGTGAGCCACTGCACCCAGCTGGTACCACACACTTTTAAACAACCAGATCTTACAAGAACTCCCTCGGGATCACAAGAACAACATGATAGGGCTGCTGTTAAACCATTTATGAGCAATCTAACCCTATTATCTGATCACCTCCCAGCAGGCCCTACCTCCAACACTGTGGATTAAAATTCAACATGAGATTCAGGCAGGGACACAGATCCAAACTGTATCAATTGTCATCATATAAAGGAAAGATAAACTTCTCATATTTGTATAACAGGTGGTAGTTTTGCAATTTGTCAGAGTACCATGAAGTTAGTCTTTTACCCTTCTACAGAAACTGGGAAATAAGGTTTTTACCTCCTTAATGTTTACATAATGTTTACATTTCAAAAGGATGGTTCCCATGTCTCTGAGAAAGACATTACTGGGTTGTAAAACTATCAAGAGGCTTTTAGAAAGATTTACATCTCAAAGGGCAGAGAGAGAATTAACAATTACAAGTTTTTGTTTTGTTTTGTTAATTAATGAAAATTGCATATATGTTTGTGTACAACAACGTTGAAAAATATGTATACATTGTGAGGAAAATGGCAGATTGGAGACAGGACTAATGTGGGGCTCCCACTTGGACAGACAGAACAGCGTGTGGAGACCCACATTGTGAACTTTTACTCCAAGAACCACTGCAGGAACATACCAGGAAAACCAAAAGAATTCACAGATACTTTGAAAGAAGTGGTTTGCTGCTGCAAACTCCATGAGACAGCTGAACAACTGTGAGTTTGTAAAGTGTGAGAGTGGGTAAAGTCTGCCTCTGAACACACATTCCCACTGGAGAACCTAAAAATCCAGACCACAGGAGAAAGATGTAGCCATACCAAGAGCTGAAATGGGTTTAGGGAGCTGAGTGAAATATAAAAGTAGAAAAAGCAGTGAGAAGAGCCCTGTGGGTACTCCCAGTCCCCAGCTCAAACCCAGGGAAGCCATTCCTGGCCTTATCTCATGGGGTTCCTTGAGGAAGGCAGCCAGCAGAATTAGGGTGGGGTCACAGGTTGAAGGAAGCTTCTATCTAAACTTGGTAATAATTTTGACTGAGCACAAATTTTCCTGAGTTGAAGCCAGGATTGTGGAGCAAATGGGAAGTACAGATACAAGCACAGAAGCTATAGCTGACAGTGCAGATAGGTGTGGAAGGGTGAGCTCTGAAGAGCCCTTCTTGCTTTCTTAGCAGGAAGGCTTGTAGCCTGGAGCAAGAACTCAACCCTGTGCATCAGCTGCCTGGATATAAACTTGGTGCTATTTGTGGGGCACGGTGGGAGTGAGACTGGAGACTGGCCTTGCTGGCTCTGGATAAGGCCTGCCACTTCTGGCTTATCCCCACTTCTGTGGCAACTTATATGATGGGGCAGAGGCAGCCATAATCCCCCTAGGAACATAACTCCATTGACATGAGAACCACCCTCTGTTTCCCACAGTGGCCACAGCAAGCCTCACCTAAGGAGAATCTGAGTTCAGATGCCTAACCCTGCCCTTAACTGGTGGTTTTTCTCTACCTGCCCTGGTAGCTGAATACAAAAAACATAAACTCTTAGAAGCTCTATGTCCCCACCCATTGCCTGAAAAACCCCAGTACTTTTCTTGACCAACACAGGGCAAACCTAAATCCCCCTTTAACTCCTATAGCGGCTGCTCTCTTGAAAGAGCCACCTCTTAGATGTAGACCAATGAACTCAAGCCATTACAGCAACTCATAACAGGACAACTCTGCTCCAACAAAGGAGAAAACAACAACTAATTCCACCACCAGCAATAACCTGGATAACCAGAGGTCCTGAGTCTGTCAACACGACAACTTCACTGCTACCATAACCAGCATTCAAGAAAACCAATCCACTAAACAAAACTACAGCCGAGGACTCCCACAGAGTACACTTCAATCCTTTGCCACCTATACCAGTACAGGTGTTAGTATCCATGGCTGGAAGACCTGAAGATGAATCACATCACAGGACTCTGTAGACATTCCCCAGCACCAACCAAGAGCCCAGTAGCCCTATTGGGTGGCTAGACCCAGAAGGGCAACAACAATTACTGCAGTCTGGCTCTCAGGAAGCCCTATCTCTAGGGGAAGAAGGAGAACACCACATTGAGGAATCACCCCATGGTAGAAAAAAATCTGAACAGTAGCCCTTGAGGTTTAGGTCTTTCCACTGAAACAGTCTACACAAATGAGAAGGAACCAGGAAAGTATTTCTGGTAATATGACAAAACAAGGTTTCATAACACCCTTAAAAGATCACACTAGCTCTCTAGCAATGGGTACAAACTAAGAAGAATCTCTGAATAGCCAGATAAATAACTCAGAAGGCTATTAAGCTACTCAAGGAGGTAGCAGAGAAAGATCAAAAACAATTTAAAGAAATTTATATATATATACAGGGTATTAATGAAAAAGTCTCCAGATAAATAGATACATTAAAGAAAAGACAATCACAACTTCTGGAACTAAAGAACAACTTAGAGAAATGCAAAATACATGAGATAGAATAGACCAAGTGGAAGAAAGAGCTTCAGAGCTTAAAGACAAGGCTTTCAAATTAACCCAGTGAGAAAAAGACAAAGAAAAAAGAATTTGTAAAAATGAACAAAGCCTTCAAGAATTTGGGATTATGTTTACTGACCAAATGTAAGAATAATTGGCCTTTGTGGGAAAGAAGAGAAATCTAGAACTTTGGAAAACATACTTGAGGGAAAAATTGAGGAAAACTTTCCTGGTCTTGCTAGAGAGTTAGACATCCAAATACAAGAAGCTCAAAGAACACCTCAAAAATTCATTAAATGAAGATCCTCACCTGGGCACACAGTCATCAAGTTATCTAAAGTCAAGACAAAGTAAATAATCTTAAGAACTGTGAGAATAAATCATCAAGTAACCTATACAGGAAAACCTATCAGATTAACAGCAGATTTCTCAACAGAAACCCTACAAGCCAGAAAGGACTGGGGTCCTATCCTTAGCCTCCTTAAAGAAAATAATTGTCAGCCAGGAGTTTTGTATCCAGCAAAACTAAGCTTCATAAATTAAGGAAACATAAGTTCTTTTTCAGACAAACAAATGTTGAGACAATATGCCACTACCAAGTCAGCACTACAAGAAATGCAAAAAGGAGTTCTAAATTTTGAAACAAACCTTAAAATTCACCAAAATAGAACCTCCTTAAAGCATAAATTTTACAAGGCCTATAAAACAATAACACAATGGAAAAAACAAGGTATTCAGGCAACAACTAGCACGATGAATAGAATAGTACCTCACATATCAATACTAACGTTGAATGTAAATGGCCTAACTGCTCCACTTAAAAGATACAGAATTGCAGAATGGATAAAATTCCACCAACCAAGTATGTGCTGTCATCAAGAGACTCACCTAATACATAGGCCTCACATAAACTTAAGGTAAAGGGATGGAAAAAGATTCCATGAAAATGGAAACAAAACACAAGCAAGAGTAGCTATTCTTATATCAGACTACAGAGACTTTAAAGCAATAACAGTTAAAAAAGACAAAGAGAGGGCAGGCATGGTCGCTCATGCCTGTAACCCCAGCACTTTGGAAGGCCAAGGTGGGTGGATCACACAGTCAGGAGATCAAGACCATCCTAGCTAACATGGTGAAATCCTATCTCTACTACTAAAAAAAAAAAAAAAGAAAAGAAAAGAAAAAAAAACGACAAAGAGAGACATTATATAATGATTAAAAGACTCATCCAACAGGAAACTATCACATGGAACCAAAAAAGTGCCTGCATAGCCAAAGCAAGACTAAGCAAAAAGAAAAAATCTGGAGGCATCACATCACTGGATTTCAAACTATACCACAAGGCTATAGTGACCAAAACAGCATGGTACTGGTATAAAAATAGGCACATAGACCAATGGAATAGAATACAGAACCCAAAAATAAAGCCAAATACTTACAGCCAACTGATCTTTGACAAAGCAAACACATAAAGTGGCAAAAAGATACCCTATTCAAAAAATGGTGCTGGGATACTTGGTAAGCCACATGTAGAAGAATGAAACTGGATTCTCATCTCTCACCTTATACATAAATCAACTCAAGATGGATCAAAGACTTTAAGACTTGAAACCATAAAAATTCTAGAAAATAACATGAGAAAATCTCTTCTAGATATTGGCTTAGGCAAATAGTTTATGACCAATAATTCAAAAGCAAATGCAACAAAAACAAAAATAAATCAATGGGACTTAAACTAAAAAGCTTCTGCACAGCAAAAGAAATAACCAGCAGTGTTAAAGACAACCCAGAGAGTGGGAGAAAGAAAATCTTTGCAAACTATGTGTATTAGTCCATTATCATGCTGTTATGGAGAAATACTGGAGACTGGATAATTTATTTTTAAAAATGTTTAATGGACTTACAGTTCTGCATGGTTTGGGAGACCTCAGGAAACTTACAATCATGGCAGAAAGTTCTTCTTCACAGAGTGGTAGGAGAAAGAATGAGTTCTGAGTGAAGGAGGAAGCCCTTTATAAAATCATCAGATCTCATGAGAATTCACTCACTATCACAAGAACAGCATGGGGGAAACTGCCCCCATGATTCAATTGTCTC
Source organism: Macaca mulatta (assembly GCF_049350105.2). Taxonomy (NCBI): domain Eukaryota; kingdom Metazoa; phylum Chordata; class Mammalia; order Primates; family Cercopithecidae; genus Macaca; species Macaca mulatta. Next base: position 154,291,793 of record NC_133411.1, read on the forward strand.
TACCTGGTCCTGACCTTGAAACATGGGAATTATCACAACTCAAGTTGAGATTTTGGGTGGGGACACAGCCAAACCATATCTTTCTGCCACTGCACTCCCAAATCTCATACCCTTACATTTCAAAACTCAAGCATACCTTTTCAACCATCTCTCAAAGCCTTAACTCATTTCAGCTTTAACCCAAAAGCCCAAGTCCAAAGTCTTATCTGAGTCAAAGCAACTCCCTTTCATCTATGAGCCCATAAAAGCAAAAGCAAGTGAGTTACATCCTAGATACAATGGCAGTACAGGCATTGGGTAAATACAACCATTCAAAATGCGAGAAATTGGTCAAAATAAAGGGCCTACAGGCTCCATGCAAGTGTGAACTCCAACAGGTCAGTCATTGTATTAGTCTGTTTTCATGCTGGTGACAAAGACATACCCGAGATTGGGTAATTTATACAAAAAAAAAAAAAAAAGGGTTTATTAAACTTACAGTTCCATGTGGCTGGGGAAGCCTGACAATCATGACAGAAGGCAAGGAGGAGCAAGTCACATCTTACATGGATGGCAGCAGGCAAAGAGAGAGCTTCTGCAAGGAAACTGCCTCATAAAGCCATCAGATCTCATAAGACATATTCACTATCATGAGAACAGCACAGGAAAGACATGCCCCCATGATTCAATTACCTCCCACTGGGTCCCTCCCACAACATGTGGGAATTCAAGATGAGATCTGGGTGGGGACACAGTCAAACTATATCTGTCATTAAACCTTAAAGTTCCATAATAATTTTCTTTGACTCTATGTTTTATATCCAAGGAACACTGATGCAACAGCTGGGCTCCCACAGCCTTGGACAACTCTGCCTCTGTGGTTCTGTGAGTACAACCCCCTACCAGCTGCTTTCATGGGCTGACATTGAGTGTCTGCAGCTTTTCCAGGCACAGAGTGCAAGCTACCATTCTGGGGTCTAGAGGATGCTGGCCTTCTTCTGACGCTCTACTAGGCAGTGCTCCAGTGGAGACTCTGTGGGGGGCTCCAATCCCACATTTCCCTTCTGTAGTGCCCTAGAAGAGGTTCTCCACGAGAGCTCCGTCCCTGTATCAAACTTTCCCCTGGACATCCAGACATTCTCATAATCCTCTGAAATCTAGGTGGAGGTTCCAAACCTCAATTCTTGTCTTCTGCACACCTACAGGCTCAACACCACATGGAAGTTGCCAAGTATGGGGTTTGCACCCTCTGAAGCAATGTCCTGAGCTGTACTGTGGCCCCTTTTAGACATAGCTGGAGCAGCTGGGATGCAGGGTACCAAGTCCTGAGGCTGCACACAGCAGGGGGTCCCTGGGCCCAGCCCAGAAAACCATTTTTCTATCCTAGGCTAGGCTTATGATAGGAGGGGCTGCTGTGAAGGTCTCTGACATGCCCTGGAGACATTTTACCCATTGTCTTGGTGATTAACATTTGGTTCCTCATTATGCAACTTTCTGCAGCTGTCTTGAATTTCTCCCCCAAAAATGGGTTTTTCTTTTCTTCTGCATCACCAGGCCACAATTTTTTCAAATTTTTATGCTGTATCACCTCTTAAACAGTTTGCTGCTTAGGAATTTCTTTCATCAGATACCCTAAATCATTTCTCTCAAGTTCAAAGTTCCACAGATCCACAGATCTCTATGGCAGGGACAAAATGCCACCAGTCTCGTTGCATAGCAAGAGTGGCCTTTATTCCAGTTCCCAACAAGTTCTTCATCACCATCTGACCACCTCAGCCTGGACTTTATTGTTCACATCACTATAGCATTTTGGTCAGTCATTTAACAAGTCTCTCAGAAATTCCAAACTTTCCCACATCTTCCTACCTTCTAATTCCTTCAAGTCTCTAGAAAGTATCAAACTTTCTCACATTTTCCTGTCTTCTTCTAAGCCCTCCAAACTGTTCCAACCTCTGCCTGTTACCCAGTTCTAAAACTATTTACACATGTTCAGGTATCTTTATAGCAGCTCTCCACTCCTGGTACCAATTTACTGTATTAGTTTGTCCTCACACTGCTATGAAGAAATATCTGAAACCCAGTTATTTATAAAGGAAAGACGTTTAATTGACACACAGTTCTGTATGGCCGGGGAGGCCTCAGGAAACTTATAATCATGGCAGAAGGCACCTCTTCACAGGGTGGCAGGAGAGAGAATGAATGCTGAGCAAAGGGGAAAGACCCTTATCCCCTTATAAAACCATCAGATCTCATGAGAACTCACTCACTATCATGAGAATAGCATGGGGGAATGTGCCTCCATGATTCAATTATCTTGACCTGGTCCCCCTTGACACGTTGGGATTATTACAATTCATGATGAGATTTTAGGTGGGGACATAGCCAAATCATATCACTGTGCATCCAACAAAAGACTAATATCCAGAAACTGCAAAGAACTCAAACAAATCAGCAAATAATAATAATAATAATAATCTCATCAAAAACTGGGCAAAGAACGTAAATAGACAATTCTCAAAAGAAGATGTACAAACAACAAAAAAATATGAAAAATTCTCAGCATCGCTAATGATCAGGAAAATGCAAATCAAAACCAAAATGTGATACCACCTTACTCTTGCAAGAATGGGCATGATTAAAAGATAAAATATAATAGATGTTGGCATGAATGTGGTGAAAAGGGAACACTTTTACACTGCTGGTGGGAATGTAATCTAGTACAACCAGTATGGAAAACAGTATGGAGATTCCTTGAAGACCTAAAAGTAGATCTACCATTTGATCCAGAATACCACTTCTGAGTATCTACCCAAAGGAAAAGAAGTCATTATATGAGAAACATACTTTCATATGAATGTTTATAGCAGCGCAACTTGTAATTGCAAAAATATGGAACCAGCCTAAATCCCCACCAACCAACAAGTGGATGAAGAAAATACACACACACACACACACACACACACACACACACACACACACACACACAATTATTTATTATGTCAATAGATAGCGAAACACATTTACTCATACCTTACCACCTTCCCCCCTTCCCTCAGACCCTGGTAATCACTATTCTTTCTATTCTCTGCTTCTATGAGTTCAACTTTTTTAGATTCCATATGTAAATTGATCATGCAGTGTTTGTCTTTCTGTTTTACTTCTGTTTTATATAACCTAATGACCTCCAGTTCCCTTCATGTTGCTGCAAATAACAGGATTTTATTTTTTTAAGACTGAATCATATTTTATTGTGTCTATATAACACATCTTCTTTATACATCTGTTGATGAACACTTACATTGGTTCTATGTCTTAGCTATTGTGAATAAAATTATCAATTTCTAAAAAGTAATTGCTCTGAGAAAAGGTAGAAGAAAACATTTCTTATTTTTACAGGTAGAATTAAGCCTCTCATTTCTAATTTGTCTTTGCTCCTACTGTTATCTGACCCTTTTCAGGATATAGGAACTCTCTTGAAACATCAGCAATATATCATATCCCTTCCTCCCCAGTTGGTCAAGCAACTGGTAGAGAACAGGACCAGATAAATTGACTGTTTGTTAAAGAAAGAAAGAGTTCTCTGCAATTCAAAATCTCTGGCCACATGAAATTGAACTACTTGGCAGAACATGTTTTCTAATAGGTGTTTTCCACAGAACCTTGGTTTACATTTGATTGGCTGCTCTTATTGTAGCCAAAGGTGATGCCCTTCCATAACCACCACAACAAAAGTAGCCCCCCCAGGCCTGCTGAAAATCTGTCCCATTGTCCAGCATATCTCTGAATAGAACCCCTCAGAATCTGTAGTTGCCGTCTTTACTTATTTATTATTATTTCCTGCTATTATTATTGTTTCTCAGTCTGTGAAGACAGAAAACTTTTCTTTCTTTTTCAATTAAGAGATAAAATTGTCTTCTTATTTCCAATATGTTTAAGTAACTAGAAGAGTGGTAGACATATAGTGGGCCCTCAATAAATATTTGTTGAACTAATGAATGAAAAAAATAAATACATTATGCACCCAAAACTCTGAAAAGGCAGAACTGTGAATCAGAGTAGCATTCTTCTATTTTAAACTGAATTCCCTCAAATGAGTGCAATTTTAACCACCATGTAAGTATTTACTTGGGCATCCTGGTACTCAATACCTGAGTCTCGAAATAATATGCAGCACAAATGTCTCAATGGCCTAGGCAGAACGATTTCATTTGAATATGTCCACATCGGGAGGATCCACATGTGAGGATTCTCTTTACCATTTATATGTCTCACAAAATAGTTTTGGAAAATCACCACCAGCAATAACTCTAGGCTGCAGTGAAAAAAAGCAATGGTCCTGAGACCTGAACTCAGCTCTAGATCAAGTGGATCTGGTAGATATCTATAGAACTCTCCACCCCAAAATAACAGAATAATTATTCTTATCACCACACAGCACTTCCTCTAAAACTGATCACATAATTGGAAGTAAAACACTCCTCAGCAAATGCAAAAGAACTGAAATCATAACAGTCTCTCAGATCAGAGCACAATCAAATTAGAACTCAAGATTGAAAAATTCACTCATAATGCACAACTACATGGAAATTCAACAACCTGTTCTTGAATGACTCTTGGGTAAATAATGAAATTAAGGCAGGAATCAGGAAGTTCTTTGAAACTAATGAGAACAAAGAGACAATGTACCTGAATCTCTGGGACACACCTAAAGCAGCGTTAAGAAGAAAATTTATAGCATTAAATGCCCACATCAAAAAGCTAGAAAGATCTCAAGTTAGCAACCTAACATCACAACTAAAAGAACTAGAAAAGCAAACAAACCCCAAAGCTCGTAGAAGGCAAGAAACAACCAACATAAGAGCTGAACTGAAAAAGATATGAAAAATCATTCAGAAAAATCAATGAATCCAGCTTTAACCCAAAATTCCAAGCCCAAAGTCTCATCTGAGTCAAAGAAAGTCACTTCTGCCTATGAGCCCATAAAAGCAAAAGCAAGTTCGTTACATCCTAGATACAATGGAGGTACAGGTATTGGGTAAATATATCCATTCCAAATGGGAGTTTGGAAAAAATTAGTTTCAAAAAAATTTTTTGAAAAAATTAATAAAATAGACTGTAAGCTGGACAAAGAAGAGAAGAGTTAAATAAAGACAATCAGAAATGATAAGGGAGATATCACCACTGACTCCACAGAAATACAACCATCAGAGGATATTATAAATACCTCTAAGCACATAAACTAGAAAATCTAGAAGAAGTGGATAAATTCCTAGACACATACACCCTCCCAAGCCTGAACCAGAAAGAAATTGAATCCTCAAACAGATTGATAATGAGTTCTGAAACGGAGGCAGTAATAAATAGCCTAGTAACCGAAAAAAAAGCCCAAGACCAGATTGATTCACAACTGAATTCTATCAAAGGTACAAAGAAGAGCTGGTGCCATTTCTATTGAAATGATTCCAAACAATTGAAAAGAAGGAACTCCTCTGTAACTCATTCTGTGAGGCCAGCATCATCCTGATACCAAAACCTGGCAGACATACAAGAAAAAAAAAATGTCAGACCAATATCCTTGATGAACATCAATGCAAAACTTCTCAATAAAATACTGGCAAACCAAACCAGCAGCACATCAAAAAGCTTATCCACCATGATCAAGTTGGCTTCATTCCCAGGATACAAGGTTGGTTCAACATATGCAAATCAATAAATGTGATTAACCATATAAACAGAACTAAAGACTAAACCACATGATTATATCAATAGATGCAGAAAAGGCCTTTTACAAAATTCAACATCCCTTCATGTTAAAAACTCTCAATAAACTGGGTATTGAAGGGACATACCTCAAAATAATAAGAGCCATATATGATAAGCCCACAGCAATTATCATAATGAATGGGCAAAAGCTAGAGGCATTCCTCTTGAAAAACAGTGTAAGGCGAGGATGTCCTTTCTCACCATTTCTATTAAACATAGTTTTGGAAGTTCTGGACAGTGAAATCAGGCAAGAGAAAGAAATAAAGGGTATTCAAATAGGAGGTGAGGGAGTCAAATTATCTTTGCAAATGACATCATTCTATATTTAGAAAACCCCATCATCTCAGCCCAAAATTTTCTTAAGCTGATAAAAGCAACTTCAGCAAAGTCTCAGGACATAAAGTCAATGTACAGGAATTACTAGCATTTTTATACACCAACAACAGGAAAGAGCCAGATCATGAATGAACTCTCATTCACAATTGCTACAGAAAAAAAATACCTAGGGATATAGCTAACAAGGAAAGTGAAGGACCTCTTCAAGGAGAACTATAAACTACTTTCCAAAGAAATAAGAAAGGACATAAACAAATGGAAAAACCAACCATGTTCATTGTTAGGAAGAATCAATTATCATGAAAATGGCCACACTGTACAAAGTAATTTGTAGATTCAATACTATTTTCATTGAACTACCATTTACATTCTTCACAGAATTAGAGAAAAAACTATTTTAAAATTCATATGGAACCAAAAAAGAGCCCAGAGAGCTGAGATAATCCTAAGCAAAAATAAAACTGGAGGTATCATGTTACCCAATTTCAAACTATACTACAGGGCTACAGTAACCAAAACAGCACGGTAGTGGTATAAGAATAGATGCATAGACCAATGGAAAATAATACTCAGAAATAATACTGCACAACTACAACCATCTTATCTTCCACAACCTGACAAAAACAACCAACGGGGAAAGAATTCCCTATTCAATAAATGGTGCTGGGAGAACTGGTTAGCCATATGCAGAAAATTGAAACTGAACCCCTTCCTTACACCATATACAAAAATTAACTCCAGATGGATTAAAGAGTTAAATGTAAAACCCAAAACTATAAAAACCCTAGAAGAAAATCTAGGCAATACCATTCAGAACATAGGCAAGGGCAAAGATTTCATGATAAAAATGCCAAAAGCAATTGCAACAGAAGCCAAAATTGGCAAATGGCACCTAATTAAACTAAAGACCTTCTGCACAGCAAAAGAAACTATCATCAGCCTGAAGAACAACCTGCAGAATGAGAGAAAACTTTTGCCATCTATCCATTTGACAAAGGTCTAATATCCAGAGTCTACAAGGAACTTAAATAAATGTACAAGAAAAAAAAAAAAACCATGAAAAAGTAGGCAAAAAGACATGGAAAGACACTTCTCAAAAGAAGATATACATATGGCCAATAAACATGAAAAAATGCTCAGCATCACTGATCATTGGAGAAATGCAAATCAAAACCACAAAGAGATACCATCTCATGCCAGTCAAAATGGCTGTTACTAAAAAGTCAAAAAATAACAGATGCCGGTGAGGTTGTGGAAAAAATGAATCCTTTTACACTGTTGGTGGAAGTGTAAATTTATTCAACTATTATAGAAGACAGTATGGTGATTCCTCAAAGAGCTAGAGACAGGAATATCATTTGACCCAACAATCCCATGACTAGGTATATACCCAAAGGAATATAAATCATTCTATTATAAAGATACATGCATGAATACATTCATTGCAGTATTATTCACAATAGCAAAAACATAGCATCGACCTAAATGTCCATTAATGATAGACTGAATACATAAAGTGGGGTAAACATACACCATAGAATACTATGCAGCCATATAAAAGAACAAGATTACATCCTTTGTAGGGATGTGGATGGAGCTGGAAGCCATTATCCTCAGCAAACTAATTCGGGAACAGAAAACCAACCACCTCATATTCTTACTTATAAGTGGGAGCTGAATGATGAAAACATATGGACACATGGTGGGAAACAATACACACTGGGGCCTGTTGCGGGGTGTTGTGGGGAGGGAGAGCATCAGGAAGAGTAGCTAATAGATACTGGGCTTAATACCTAGGTGATGGGAAGATCTGTGCAGCAAACCACAATGGCACACATTTACCTATGTAACAAACCTGCACATCCTGCACATATATGGCTGAACTTAAAAGTTGAAGAAAAAAATTAATTCAGCAAAAGTTTAAAAAAGCAACTATGCCTTCCCACTCCCACAAAGCCTTCCCTTAGAGATCAGAGGTAGAAACACAAGGCACCTGCCTGAGAGCCCCCTCATCATCATTATTATTTTACTTTGAACTCAGTTCAAGTCTCACTTACTCCTCCTCCCTTCCCTCTCTGAATTAAACATGGTGATTGTTTTCCTCAAATATCCCACTGGGAAAAGAAGGGGCCTCAGTCAGGACCCTTCTGCCAGATAAGAGCTGGCAGATGAGAGGAGAGAAATAAAATCCATCTTTAAAGTGATCCTGTGGTTTGCCTGCAGGGTTTTTGCTGCTTTCCTCATGTTTCTCAGTGATGTCCAGCCCAAATATCTATATTCTCTAAAACAGAAATAAGTTGTCCCCTCAAGATCAATACAGAAATAACTGACATTTCCTTCAGACATTAAATTTTCATCTTGGTGAGGAAAACACAAGGAATGATGGGTGGGGAATGTGGAGAATAATTCCTGGAGTAAAACTGACTTTCAGCTACATCTTAAATGGCAAAGACTCTGACATGAATCAAATGTCTAAAAAGCTACAGAATCTACATCTAACTCTTGGGGAAAATTCCCCGTAAATGTCCAACTATGAGGAAGGATCTGGGTTATTCATTTCTTTACCAAGTATAATATAAAGGGAATATTCTAAATAATAACAATAGTCAACATTTACAGTACATTGTCTGTATGTCACGCAGACTCCTAAGCCATTTGCATTCATGCTTTATTTAATTCTACATAATCTTGTGTGGCTTTTCCTATTGTTGGGATTGCTATTTTACAGGTGAGAAAACAACAGCTCACAGAGATAAAGTTGCACACCCAAGATCATACAGCTAATAAGCTGAGATAAGCTGAGATGTGAACTCAGACCTGTTGATTCCAGAGCTACAAGTCCACTGTACCACCTTGAATAGAAAGAATATGCAGAAAGAGAAGAATGAGAGGGAAGAAAATAAATTTGGCACTTCCTTCCTACCCAGGATTCTAGTATCCTGGTTGAGATGGTCTTGTAGGATCCTACGCATGGAGGCTTTCAAAGACAAGCAGTTTACCCACCTCTGGGCTTTTTTTTGTTTTTGTCTTTTAACTGAGTCAAGTCTCTGAGTAACTGAATTCACTTGCCTACACATCATAATTGGACAAGGTACAGAATGGATCTGACCTACTTTAGAATCAATTTTGATGTACCCCATAGACTCTTTCAAGCTACTTTACAAATATCATTTTGTTTTTGTTAAACACATTTAATTGCTCCCGGAGTGTTAACAGATGACACTGCCTCCCAGGCAGAATTTGCCAAGATTGGAGCTGCTGTGCAATATTGTTTTTGCAAGAAAATCCCTAAGTCTTGGTTTTAGACAACCTCAAAAACAGTCCCCAGAGAAGAACACTAAGAGCATTTCAGAGGTCTGGCTCTGAATTTTAACCCTCAAATGTAGCGTGTTACCAAAAGGCCCCTGTGACGCAGTGCACTTATTCATCAGATTTAAGACTCTCCTCTCCCCTCAACTCTGTATCCCAGCCTTCATATTTTTTTATTCAGACAAGAATCTAAAATTGGATTTGAAAGATGGCATCTATTTTTAAATATACCCCTTAGAATGAACTAGTGGAGGGCACAGAATCTGTGATCAGAGCACAGTACCATCTGGGTGAGAGAGATTCACTTATTCAATCTCATAGTCAGGCACCGGGAGGTATTTAGTCCCTGCTATGAACCAGGTACTTGTGCAGGATGCTGTTGATATACTGACAAAAAGAACGAACCATAGTCCCTGCCCTCACAGAGTTTATAATCTACGAAAAGAATCACACCAATAAATGTATTACACAATTTTGTTATGATAAATGGTATAACAAAATAGTGAATGGTGCCACGAGATAGTGCAAAGAGAATTTGGGCAGAAAGTTCAGGGATGTCATCATTAAGTTTAGATTAGAAGGTATTAATTATGAGAAGAGGGACAGAAAACCAGGAGATTTAGGCACTAATGGAGAGAAGAGATTGGAAGGGCAATAGTGATAATAGATGCCAGTGGATCTCAAATAAATCTTGTACAAAAACAGCTTTTTTTTTTTTTTTTTTTTTTTGAGACGGAGTTTCGCTCATGTCACCCAGGCTGGAATGCAATGGTGCGATCCTGGATCACTGCAACCTCTGCCTCCCACATTCAAGTGATTTTCCTGCCTCAGCATCCCAAGTAGCTGGGGTTACAGGTGTCTTCCACCACACCCAGCTAATTTTCATATTTTTAGTAGAGACGGGGTTTCACCGTGTCAGTCAGGCTGGTCTCAAACTCTTGACCTCAGGTGATCCACCCATCTCAGCCTCACGAAGTGCTGGGATTGCAGGCCTGAGTCACTGTGCCCGGCCAAACAACTCAATTTCTACTTCTATTGGTGTCACAGGCTATTTGAGTTGGAATGATCTTCCAGATTACCTCACCTAGTCTCTTACCCATTGTAAGAATCTCTACTTCTATTTATTCATTCATTTATAAAACATTTCTAAGCTTTTCTAGGCTCTGGAGATATGCAAATAGAAAAAAAAATGTTCCTGCCTGCCTGAAATTAATGTTCTAGTACAAAGAATCAGACAACAAACAAACAACAGGTAAATATAGAATATGTAAAAGGCTGGAAGAGTTACAGAGAAAAGAAAAACAGAGTAAGATGCAGAGGAAGTTTGTTGGTGGCTATTTAAATACAGAGGTCTAGAAAGTCCTTATTGGTATGAAGAAGTCACTGGGGTAGAAATTTGAAAGAAATAGGCAAGGAAGAACATGCAGCAATCAGGAGGAAGAGCATTCCAGGCAGAGGAGAGAACAAAAGTGAAGTCCCCAGGCAGGTGCATGTTACTGTGTTCTAGGGGCAGTAAGGAGGCCAATGTGGCTGGGGCTGAGTGAACAAAGTCAAAAGAGGAGTAGGGAAGAAGTGCAAAGTGGGAATAGGAAAACAGTTCATGTGGGGCCTTGGAAGCCTTTGTAAATGGACTTCTGCTTTCCATGAGATGGGAAACTCATGGGAGCCCTTAAGCAGGGGGTGACATTAAAGGACTTTGATATTTAAAAGGGCACTTTGGAGACTGTGTGAAAACATTGAGTGCAGAGGTCAGAGCAGAAGCAAGGATAGAGGTGGGACAGAAGGCTATTGCAATAATGAAGGCAAACAGATTAGGATGGTTTGAACCTGATGACAGTGGTAGAGAGGGTGAAAGTAATTGTACCCTGGACATGTAAGGAAGGTAGGGTTAACAAGATTGGCTAATGGATTGGACATGGGGTGTGAGAGAAAGAAAGAGACGAGACCAAGATGACTTCGAGGTTTATGGTCTGAGCAACTAGAACAATGTAGCTACCATGAACTGAAATTGAAATTATGGGAGGAAATCATCTGGGGGAGAGGAATATGAAGAGTATAGATTTGCACATGTTAAGCAAAAGCTGACTATTACAGAGTTAGTGAGATATGGAGTAGGCAGTTGGTTTTATGGAAGGAGATTGAGATTTCAGGGAAGAGATACATACAATTGGGAATACAGGATGAGATTACATAGGTAGGCCACGTACACAGGGAAATGTGGAAGTCCAAGGACTGAGATCCATAAAGCTATTATTCAGGCAACCTAGTTCCTTATGTATTTATTTCACAAATGCCGAATACCTCCCAAATACCAAAAATATGATATCAAGAAGTGGAGACTCTTTCCCCACCCTTTGATTCTAGACTGGTGTTATGACTTGCTTTGACCAATAGAATGTAGTACAAGTGACAATGTGCTCGTTTTGGGCCTAAGCCTAAAAAGGCCTGGCAGGCTTCCATTCTGTCTCTTAGGGTCCTGCCACCACCACATATGTTACCCTGCTGGAGGATGACAGCCAGCCAACCTCCAGACATGTGAGTGAGGCCAACCTAAACCAGCCAGCCCTCAGCCAGCCCAGCAGATGCAGAACACAGATGCATGAGAAAGGCCAGTCTGTATTACCTGAACGCAGCCCAGAAGAGCAGCACCACCTAGTGGGTCCTTAGTCTCATGAGAAACAGTAGATGGTGGTTGTTTGCAGTCACTAACATGCGGAGTGGTTTTCGATGTAGTAACAGCTAATTAATCTGACTTTTGTCTTCCCAATCCTACATGTGCAAATTCTACCCATTCCATTTCAAATATACCATCCTCCATGAAGTATCGTCTGATACTTACAGCAATAAGTCAGTTGTTTTTCCTCTGACACCCTATAGCATTTAATCTGTATCTTTTGGTATTTGTCAGAATAGGTTAAAACTATGCTGCTATAACAAATTTTTGTGACTTTGTATAAAAAAAGATTTATTTCTTGCTCATGGTACAGGACTGATGAGAATTGCCAGGGAGTTCTGCTTCACATATTCTCTCAGGCTACCACCCTGATGCAAGCAGCACCTTCTTGGAAACACTGTCTCAGATCTAGACCTCAGACAACTCATGAAGAACTCATACCTGCTCTTCGTCTCTTCTGCTCACTGCCCATTGTCTAGGCCTGGTCATGTGTCCTCATCTAACTGCAAGAGAACTGGAAAATCAGGGGGAGCACATGGATACTTGTCTGCGTCTATGCCATCATTTCTCATGGTACTATTTCTTTATGCCTGTATGCCTTTGATTTGCATAGTTTTCTTTCTTGTACCGAATGTGGTATATCCTCGCCCAGGACTCGTTTCATGAACATGCATCCTGTGCAGTCTCACAGGACCCCCATGCTTAAAATTCCTCACTTAGTTTAATAATTTGATATCACCATTTTGAAATTCTTAATGAGTTTCAACAAGAAGCCTCTCATTTTCACTTTGTCCTGAACCGTGCGAATTATATAGCTGATCTTGTTCATACCTAATCTAGTAATTCTCAACCCAGAGTGCTCACTGGAGGAATTTTTAAAAATATAGATACCCTGGCCGGGCGCGGTGGCTCAAGCCTGTAATCCCAGCACTTTGGGAGGCCGAGATGGGCGAATCACAAGGTCAGGAGATCGAGACCATCCTGGCTAACACGGTGAAACCCCGTCTCTACTAAAAAATACAAAAAACTAGCCGGGCGAGGTGGCGGGCGCCTGTAGTCCCAGCTACTCGGGAGGCTGAGGCAGGAGAATGGCGTAAACCCAGGAGGCAGAACTTGCAGTGAGCTGAGATCCGGCCACTGCACTCCAGCTTGGGCGACAGAGCGAGACTCCGTCTCAAAAAAAAAAAAAAAAAAAAAAAAAATAGATACCCAAGCACCACCTGAGAACAAATTACATCAAACTCTGGGAATGAGGCCCTGGCAATGTTGTGGTTGGTTTTTTTGTTTGTTTGTTTGTTTTGGTTTGGTTTTTTTTTTACAAATTATAACATTTTGTCAGAGTTGAGCATCACAGCCCTAATGTTATGGCCCAGGCAACCTCTTCAGACATTTTCTTAAAACAAAATATGGTGGGAAATAGAATTTTTTAAAAATCAAAGATAATAGAAAGGTATTTAAATGGTAAAATTTCTTTTTTATCCACTCCCAATCACTAGTCTTTCTTTCCAAATGAAATAATTGTGAGCAATATTTAAGTAGTAATATTCCAGAAACGTGTTTCAGCATAGACAATTTGAATATCAAAATTAAAAGATATAGTAATGGATTATAACATTTTGAATAAATTAGGAAACTCTGAGTCCATATTGATTTAAATAAATAAATGGATAAACTGAAAGTTTGATTATAAACTGTATACTAACATAGTTTCAAAGATTTTCCCCATCAAATACTTACGAATTTCAAAGGGAAAGAGCGTAACTGCACAATGAAGAAGTCTGGCTGACAACACCTTAATCATGTGATCAAAGTGAACATCATCATCAATAAAGAGACAAATCATGCACCACCTGATAGGATGCAGCAAGAAAGACACAGCATCAGCTCTGTAATATTTCTCCCAAAAATGTACAACTTCAATCTAATCATGAGGAAAATTCAGACAAAGACAAATTAAGAAACATTCTACAAAATAACTGTAGTTTCCAATGTATCCAGGTCATGAAATTAAAGTCTGAAGAACTGTTTCAGACTGAAAGGGACTAGGGAGACAAGACAACTAAATGTAACACATGATTCTGAACGGGATCTTTTTGCAAAAGGACGATGATGTCATATCTATCTTAGAGAAACAATAGCACATATATGCAAAGATAGATACACAAGGATGTTCACAATGGCATTGTTTTTGGTAGCAAGAAAAGTAAGAATACAATCTAAATATCCATCAACGGGGAAGAGATAAATTATGAGAAGTCATGCAGTGTAAAATAGAGAGTAATCACATGCAATTACCTAGAAAATATTTGACATATTATTATCTGAAAAATACACATTTTAAACTAATACATACATCATGGTTCTATTTTTAATAAATGCATACATATATATATATATATATATATATAAAAAGCTTGTAGTAGTAAAAAGATTACTTCTGAGGATAAAAGAATTTCACTTCTTATATGACATACATATAACTTTTAAAGTAGGCTATTACGAATCTTAACTTTTTATTTTTCAGTATTTTTCAAGCAATAAACTTTGATGCAAGATTGACAATTGACCTTCCTTTTGGCTGTTGTAGTTTAGCCAGTCAATAATTTTTTGTAACCACCCTTGAAGAAATTTATGAGAGCTTTTAATTTTAAGGAACTTCCCGATTAAGTCTTCTGAGTTAAGCAGCATAAAGCATAAATGAAAAACTTTACTTAGCAAATAAGCTCAAGTTGTTTTTTAAAACAAACAAACAAACAAAAAACCTAGAATAAAAGGAATAAAGTATCTCCAAGTAACTTACATTTCAGTAAAGAATCAATGTTCCTAATTTCAAGAAATTCAAAGCTGCCATGAACTAATTACCATGCACTGAATTCCTCCAAAAGCTGATCTATTACACGTTTGTGTGTATCTCTCTTTAGGCATAACATAGAGAAATTGGGGAAGATGGCAGGGGGAGGGGGGCACTACTGTAAGCTGTTTTCCTCCCTCCTTCCACAAAACAATAATTTTGGTGTGAAAAGGATTTGCAAAACAAACACCAAGCTGCATAGGGCTTTGTGTTTTGAAGCCATAAGCATGAAAATCCATTTAAGAAACCTCTTTCTGCCTACTGAGATAAACAGGTTCTAAGTGCCCTACATAAATCTCCAAACCATGGAGGAAAATAACCTCAAACTTTTTCTCTTTATTTGTCCCCAATTAAAGTTCAAAGTAGGGGATATATAATCCCCATCTAAACAGGGTATCTGCAATTGGTAGCCTGACATAAATATCTAGCTTTAATGCTATAATAAATGGACAAGAAGGGTCAACTCCATATCTTTATACAGAAGGGAAAATGATACCAACATTCAGCACTCCACCAAAACATTACTTACTAAGATGCCACAGCAGATATTTGGCATTTTGCCTCCCCAACATCCATTCCCTCTGTCTAATGTCACCTGTATTTCCACACTGAGAATTCATTTCTCCTCCAGGATGCATAGTATTGGAAAACCAATTCCAGCTGATCATTTTTAATGACAAAAGGAAAAGATCAGATCCTCCCTATCCCTGCCCAGTACAGCCAGAGGGTGAGCACATGACCCAACCTCTGCCTGGGAGTATGTGAGGGTGAGGTGCGCTACAGGTGATTAAGCTACTGTCTCTCAGCTCAAAATTCACCTTCACTACCCACCTTTGTCTTGCTGGACCTGGGACCTTGGAGATTGTATTTCTCAGAGCCAGGTGGCTTCCCGATTCATTCTGTCAATAGGGAAACTGGAAGGCAGGAGGAGAGAAGCGACTTGCTCCTCTCCCTTCAGCATCAGCAGCTGCTGCTCTTTACCAGAGCAGCGGCAGTTCTTTCCAACAACAACTGGTCCTTTACTAGCTTCTTTCCATAGTCCTAGAATCATCCCTGCCTCAGTCCCTCAGGGGTCTGAGCCCCAGCCTTGGCAGAATCCTCTTCCAACTCCCGAGACACCAGCAAAGGTTGGCCAGCATCCTCCCCTCAAAGGTTTAGGATTCAGCTCCTTCATGCATCTCTGCCAAGCTTTTGGATTCTGATATCAGCAACTTCTCTGTTTCCCAGCCCTAGGCATGGTAGCTTCTTCCTGCCGGTACTAAGTCTATGTTGCCTTGAGGTTCGTTTTTACGATTACAATTTCCAACTTCTGTGCAACCATTTCCCTATGTTGAAGTCTCTCCATTAAAATAACTGCCACGGTTTTGTTTTCCTCACTAGCCTCTGACCACTGCAGACACTCTCAGCGTGTTGAGCCCTACATGCATTAATACGGAGGGGAGGCATAGGTTGCATGTTTTTGTTACAAAATGGACATGGTGTAGAGAAGGTCTTGAGGTTTTTCCCATGACAGAACCATTGCCATGCTGCCTCTTTCCAAGTCCTCCTCTCCTCTTTTAGTTTCCCTCATCCTCATGCAATTCTCTACCCTCCTTTGAATTCTGTAGGCCCATGAAAACCATCCAAACATTCCTCTTGCTTAGTTTAGTTAAAATTAGTTTCAGTGAATTGTGACTAAGAGCACACACTGCTACTAAGTCATTAAGCAGGAAGGTTTGAGCAAACATCCTCGTTCATTCCATCTTTCATTCTGTATGTGTTCTTTGAGCAGAGTACTTGGGACAAATGAAGTAAACTGTAGGTGACCTGAGTACTTTATGTTTAAGCTTTAATAAACTAGATAACTGTATCATTAGTTTCTGATGTCCTCCTAATAACAACCCCTGACATATACCCATATACAGAGACACAGACATACCATGCTCAGTCTCAGCATTGCCAGGCTCATATTGAAACAGCCATCGAGGAATCACTAGTTCACAGATTACTGAGTTCATTCTCTTCACTAACCAGGTCTAGAGAAAACAGGAGATAGGCCCAAGGCCATATAGCAAGCAATGAAAGAGTCACGGCCATGACACTGGCTTCTTGTGCACAGTTCGCCTCATCCCACTGCCACCTGGTCAACCTGGCATCTCTATCTTAGGGAATCCCAGGAAGACACAGAAGTGAGGGGCACTGGGTAGTGAATAGAAGAATATACAACCCTCGTCACTACAGAAAGTTTCTAACCTTAGGGAAATCCATCTTTATATGTGAAAGTCAGAAGGAAAGAAAAGCAAGAAACCAGCAAACATTCTTCTGGGCTAGATGAGAGGGGCATGCAGCGGGGAAAGAAAACTCAGGTTCAGTCTCTGACTCTTCCACTTATTCCTTTTTGACATATTACTTTACTACAAAGAGTCCCATTCTATTTTCTGTTCAATGAAGATTAAAACAAATGTCCATTCTCCTTTCAAAGTTATTTTAATCAAATATCCTTGTTCTTCCAATATGTGGGCTAAGCACTACTGGAGCAGCTGGGAACACAGCAGTGGGCAAGATAAAACTTTCACCGTGCAAGAGTGTATGCCCTCATAGAGGAAGGCAGGCAGTACACAAATAAACTTATAAATAAAGATGACATTTCAGAGAGTGATAAATGTGATAGAAAAAATAGAGTAACTTGACGAAGAGTGGTCGAACTCATTTGGTCAGGAGGTCAGGGAGGGCCTCTTTGAGGAGGTGACACTTGAGCTGACTCATGAGGGAATGAAAAAGAGATGATCTAGGTGGAGAACATTCCAAACAGTGGGAGGAGTGAGTGCAAAGGCCCGCAAGCCAGAGCAAGTTGGTGTTTTGAGGAACAGAAAGAAGGAACAAGTGTAGCTGGGCCCAAGGGAGTGATGGGGAGAGTGAGGTCCAGTTGACTCTGAAGAAACAACACTTTCCACAGCTGGTATTTGTACATGCTTTAAGCATTGTATGAAATCAATTGTCCTATTCTCATTAGCCTACTTTATCATTTCAGCCTTTTGTTGCATAACTTCTTGTTCATTTTCAGTGGCCAATGACTTTCTAGGACTTCTACTTTGTTTTCTGTGTGCTCTTCCCCATTCTTTGCCAAATAGGGGCATACAAGTTTCATATAAAGGGACTTTATAATATTTTTCCCATTTGGTGGAAATAATCACACAAATTTATGTCTTGTGGCCATGTACTATGATAGGTAAGCAGCTGAGTTTTGAAATCAGGTCTTGGTTTAAATCTTATGTCTACCACACAGTAGCAATATTAATCTGCACAAGTTAATTAGCTTCTCTAAGCCTTCATTTTTTTTCACCTATAGAATAGACAGAAAGATACCTAACAGAATTTAAAAATTTTTTGTTTTTATTTTAGATTCAAGAGTACATGTGCAGGTTTGTTATATGGGTAAATTCTGTGTCATAGGGGTTTAGTGTACAGATTATTTTGTCACTCATGTAATAAGTATAGAACCTAATAGGTAGTTTTTCAACCCTCACCCTCCTCCCAACCTCCACCTTCAAGTAAGCCCTATTGTCTGTTTTTTCCTTCTTTGTGTCCATGTGCACTCAATTTTTAGCTCCCAGTTATAAGTGACATCTGGCATTTTGTTTTCAGTTCTTGTGTTTAGGATAATGTCCTACAGCTCCATTCAGGTTGCTGCAGAAGACATGATCTCATTGTTATTTATGGCTGTGTAATATTCAATGGTATATATGTATCACATTTTCTTTATGCAGTCTACTGTTGATGGGCTTTTAGGTTGATTCCATGTCTTTACTATTGTGAATGGTGCTGTGATGAACATACGCATGCATATGTCTTTATGGTAGAACAATTTACATTCCTTTGGATATATGTCCCCCAAATGGGATTGCAGGGTAGAACAGTAGTTCTAAGTTCTTTAGAAATTGCTAAGCAGCTTTCCATGATGACTGAATTAATTTACATTCCCACCAGCAGTGTGTAAGAATTCCCTTTCCCCCTCTACCTCGCCAGTATTTTTGTTTGTTGGTTGGTTTTTTGATCTTTTAATAATAGTCATTCTGGCTGGTGTGAGATTGTATCTCATTGTGGTTTTGATTTGCATTTATCCAATAATTAGTGATGCTGAGCATTTTTTCATATGTTTGCTGGCTGTGTTTATGTCTTCTGTGAGAATCCTGAATGTGTGCAAGGCATAGAGGCTGGCTCACAGAAAGCACTCGGTGAGACTAACTGTAGGTGTTCCTGTCCGCATAGGCATTCCCTCCTTCATCCTAACTTTTCTCTACTAACTTCCTGCTGTTACTTCAAGACTCAGGTCTGATGTCATCTTCTGCAGCATGCCTTCCTTAGATATTCAGGCTGAATCAAGGTCTCCCGTTATCTTAAGCCTTACCACCTAACACATCATCTGGAATTTGTTTCCATGCCTATTCTTCTCTTTTACTATTAGCTTCTTGACAGCAAGTAATGTGCTTCACTCATCTTTGCACACCAACCACAGAAACCAATATCTTACACATAATAAATTCCCAATGTGATTGATAAATTCAACTGTGAATCATTTTAGACCAGACACCAGTCACTGATAAACTGTCTCTGACTTGGACATCTCAGTGGCTGTGTAGAGAGAGCAGCCTTGCTGAGGAGGTGTAGGGAAAAGAAAAAGAAAGAAAACTTTACCATCTCTGGTGAGCGATGATTGTCACCTGTTGTTTGTAACTCAAGGCATGCATATAAGCACAGTTTTGATTTGCGTGACATTAGCTGTTAATGCTAACCCAAAGGAATAATCCTGTTATTGCTCCAAATGCTCCAATCACTGAAGGAGAAAACAGAATCCTTCAAAACAGGATACTGAAAAGAAAGAATTTACCTAATTCCCAAAGAATACTGGAAATCTGAGTTTTCAAAGTCAGCCAGAAAGCAATTAAATGTCTTTACTATATTAACCTTCTCTAAAATGAGATCTCTAACTCCTTTCTGTAGTAGCCTCTGTCTGTGCACAACTAAAATAGTCCCCACTATAATAGAAGACACTATTTCGTGGGAGGGATCTTACTTTAGCTCAAAGGACGCATATGAGAACCTTGGGTTCAACTTACCACATGACTCCCCGTGTAGCTGACAGTCCCAGAAAAATCTGGGAGGCCTGATGCCCTCTGGAGTTTTGCACGGAGGCCCTTCTCTCCTTGGTTCATTCCTTCCCCCTCCCACTGATTTTAGAGATAAGAACCCAGTAATCTCAAAACTGCATCAGGTGTGAGAACTCATGCTACTATTAGAGAAATACGGTCTGGCATTTTCACCCAAACGTAATTGAAACTGGTCAAAAAGGCAGGAGATGTAGATCTTTACCTTATTTATGAAAAACAGTGCCTCTTGCTCTGAAAATGCTTCTTTCCCCAAGAGCCATCCATCCCCAAAGCAAAACAGTCAGACAAATGTCATGCTGTTTTCTGAGTGGTTGTTATACTCTCATGTCCTCCCTTGCAGAAGAGAAAATGCAAAAATATATTCTTATTTTTTCCTCACCTGAGCCAGGAAGCAGCTTCTGCAGTAATTGAACTGAGGGGATCAAATGTGGTTCACAAATTGATTCTGCCTATCAGAAAAAAGCTCATTTAAATGCAATGATTGATACCAACTCAGGACAAAGACACTATTTTCTTTATCTCCCAACAAATAAATCAGTCCTCATTGTTAACATCAGAGGTTTGGGGAAAAAATAGAAAAGAAAGAAGGAAGACAAGAATTCAAGAAGCAAATACAGAGTATATTATTACGCAAACTCTATTTGACTTTCTGCTGCATCCCCAAAGCCTGGTTATAAAGAACACGACAAATCTTCTCTTTTGTAGTACTCTCCTCTATCCTGAGAATTTCCGTGTTCTCTTAACCTCTTTTCATACTCCATGGGCAATCCTAAATAAACCAACCTTGAATAAAGTGCTCCAGCTTCGGGGATTATCTCACTATTTTACAGAGGTGTGTCATCTCCTAACATAAACTATCAAGACTTTTATTATTTATTGATAATTCTTAAGTTAGATGCCAAGGGCCTAGCAATCGGAACAGAGAAAACTGTTTAAAAAATATAATAAAATAAATAGCACAAACTTTTCTGTTAGTGATCATTAGTATGAAAGCAGGTTCCACCTATAATTCACTCATTTCCACCTGCTCTCAGAAGCCTCATGCCTATCTTTCTGCAGAAATCACAAAACCTGTTGAATTGCAGCTATTGACTTGGAAATTGAATTTGGAGGAAAATCTCTAGCTCTTTGTGCACCTTCTGCCTCCTGTTTAAAGCTATTTGAGATCCAGAGCTTTTATATCGCCTCTCTTCACTTGTCTGTTTGATGCTGGTTTCTCCCTTTCTTGAGTCTTCCCACCCATAATCACATAATGTGCTTCTTTTTTCTCTGATGCAGCGTTGCTGTCAGCTTCTTGGGAGCAGCACCCATAGTTTATATCTCCCACAGCACCTAGCATGGGGTCAGCAATGTTGCAGTTGCTCAAAAACACTTCCTTGGTGATCCTCCTTTAGTTGTATCCCCACTTCTGCACCGCTGCTCTGTAATATTTCAGGTTAGTTCATCCAATCTCAAATGTATGGGATCAGGTGGGATGCTCTGCACAATTGCCTGGGATTGGCTTACTTCAAGGTTCAACAAAGAAAGAATTGGTTGCCAACATTTAAGAATCAGGAGACTTTAGGTCACATTTCTGATTTCTGGCCTCTCTTTAGGAATTGGATGATTTGACAGTACTGGCCCCCATTCTTGCCCATCAGCAACTCAGTGGAGCTAAGTTGCCTTTACATGGGTCATGTTCTCTAAATCTAGTGGCCCTCAATTCCAGTCCGCTTCATTTATTTATTATAAATTTCATATACTTCTGCCTGGTTCAAAAGTTCATGAGTCTGACCAGTCAGTGTCTGCTTTACAGGAAATTCAGATTATTCTCCCCCAAAGCCTATCGTCTTTAAAATCTATTTTGTCTAAAACCAAATCCATTGTCTCAGACTCTGGGAATGTTCTATGTTTTTGTTCCCTCCCTATCTTTACTGCTGGCCTCACTGTTCTAAGTACCCAGACCTAAAGCCTCTGGGTCTCTCTAGCTCCATCCTACCCCTCACTAAATCTTACACATTCCACTCCAACACATTTTCAAACCCTGTCTCCTCCTTTCCACTTCTACTGCCCTGCTTTCTGGCCTTCTGTATTCCTTACCTGGATCTCCTAAGCTGCCTTCTATCCTTTAGTCTCTGCTCTTCAAATTCATTCTTTACATTTTATCAAGGAGCACAGATCTGATTCTGTTACTTCTCTGTTCCAAAACAAAACAAACAAAACAAAAAACTCCAAGGTCTCCCTGTTGCCTGAAAACCTTTCTGAACGCCATGGACTCCACCACTTGTGCCCAATTTACCTTGATAGCCTTACCAGCTCTGTATCTTCCAGGGATATCTCTATCCCAGCAGGCTATCCTCCAGTCTCCAAAACAGCTGTGTGCTAGTCCACTCCGAGGCTGAGCTCTAAGCTATGCAAGCCCTTCCATGAGACTTAGGAAAACGCATTCCCCCTCCTGCGTGGATGAACTGTTTAAAGAAGAACTGGAGAAAATAACTCAAATAAGTCACTTTTTTTTTCTGTCATGACCAGATTCCAGCCACAGTGACTCAGGATGGGGAGGCTACTTCCTGAGAGAATACAGCCTTCCCCAAACATCCTGAATCATCCCAAACAGAAATCGATTTTGCCTGAGCGAAACCAACCCCTTGTGAACCTCACTATCAATCATTTCTCTGATTTGGCATCCTTGGGACTCAATTTGAAGATTTCCAGCGGGACAGAAAAATTATAGTTTATTTCTTACTTTCAGAAAACAGAATAAGAGCCAATGTGCCTTTTAGAAGTCATACTAGTTATATCTTAATTTATATGTGGTTTTTTTTTTGGTTTTTAACAAGGTTTGAATTCCACTGGCCAAATTATTAAACACATGGAAAGTTCTTACAATG
Organism: Macaca mulatta; assembly: GCF_049350105.2. Lineage (NCBI taxonomy): Eukaryota > Metazoa > Chordata > Mammalia > Primates > Cercopithecidae > Macaca > Macaca mulatta. The sequence continues at coordinate 154,314,722 of NC_133411.1, forward strand.
GGCTGAGAAATATGTTGTTTTCAGACCTCCCTTCCCTTGCTCAGCTTTCTATTTCTGTTAATGGGCTTAAAACTAATTAGAGTAAATTAATTCCTCAGAATAATAACAATTGCCAGGGAGTCACAAGTAATGCTCTATTCTTAGAGATGAGAGCTTCCTGGGTGCTGGGAAGCAATTACAACTTCTTAATGATCTATGGAAGAAAAGGAGGCTGAATCTGTATCAATTATGTTTTATTTATTTGTTTCAGAAACTTTTAATGAATTTAAGGGGAAAATTATACATCTCAATAGAAAGTGCTTACCCTCTCTGAACTGTGTTCCTCCTGTGGTCACAAGAGGCTCATTAGGCTGGCCTTACAGCACTTGGGACAGTGAGAAAGCTCCACAGAAAATCGTGATGAGCAGCGTTCATTATCTATTAATGAGCACCTTTCTTGCATATTTACCATTTGCAAAATATCGGATGTCATCAGCATATGGGAGTCCAGGAGAAATCTCACCTCCTTGCAAAGACAAAAATGGAAAAGCGTGAGTCTTTCTACCCAGATGAGGGAACCCAATCTGAACGTGACCCCTAGTTGTTCTTCGACTCAGTTTAAATGATGTGAAGCTGAGCTGTACTCTCTGCAGCCCCAATATTTCTGGTTGAACAAAGAACATTAGCACCTAAGGCCAACATCTCTCAAAGTTTCTGTACTATGAATGGTCCAAAAGCTGAAGAAACTCAAGGTTACCTTACCTACAATGTCTCTCTTGAATCTATTCCTTTCTGTTCATCTACACAGTTAGAGACTAACTACCAGCCATGCCATCTCTTGTCACCATACATCATTTGTAATATGATTAGTCTCACACTTATCTGTTTCCCATCTCACTGATCTCTTATCTATTTTCCACATTACAAACTGAGTGATTGTTTTCCTTCCTACAATACAGTTCTTATCATCACCATTGTCATTATTGAAATTATATTATCACAATTATCATAAGTCAGGTCTTAATTGTAAGCAAAAATATAAACTCTGGCTAATTAAAGCAGAAATAATGAACTTAATGGATATGGGCTGATTTCCATAATCCCTAGGAAGTCCAGAGAACTATTTCAGAAGCTACACATCCAGGAATCCCTTCTTCTCAGGGATGTATGGTGAAGGCACACAGCCTCCACCGCCACACACTGCCTCTGCAGTTTGTCCTGTTAGCATTCTGAAGCAGTGCTTCAGATGTTACTGCTGGAACCGCTGCCTCTGCTGACTCGAAGAATCACATGCAGCTGCCACCACTAGAACCAACCTCCCCAGAAAGAAGTTTGCATGGTTGGTTCTTCATTGTATAATATGATTCAGACAAAAGTCTGCTGCATCCAATTAGTGAATTATTAGCTAAATGTCTATAACTTTGCTTCACAGGAGATGGCATTGCCAGGCTTTAAAATGAACTCTGACTCAAAAGATAGGAGATTCTCCAACAAAGAAAAGGTGGCCAGGAATAATAATTGATGTCTATTTTAATAGCATTTATTTAGCACCTACTATATCCCAAAGACTTCATATACATTCTTTTTACAATATTTCAGCAAAATAGATATTTTTTGGCCATTTTATACAATCCTGAACTTTCAGGATCAAGAGAGAACACAAACAAACGATGAAGACTGAAACTGGAAATGTGTTGGTTCATGCAACTGAAATGTGAGTTGTATGAGAGCAAGACTTATTTCTCTCACACAAAGATAAATTCTGAACGCCTTTAGTTGTGCCTGGTACAGATCAGGCATTTAATAAAGCATCCAGCTAGCAAGCTTGATCCAGGGGCTCAAAAGATGTCATTACAATTCAGCATCACCCTATCTCTTTGCTCTGCATCATGTTTTATTCCCTGACAGGTTACATTCCCAAAGGCAAAATACTTCCCTTTTCCATCACCTTCCTCCATATATACGAGAAATATGTCTCATTGTCTTGGCCCAAGTCATATACCTATCTCTGAAACAATCAATGAGGCCAACGTGATACAAGGCTCAATTGGCCAACTCTGGGTCATATGACTACTTCTGGAATTTTAGAAAAAGACAACTGAGCTGTATTGACTTAAATAAAGGAGGAAGCATTCTAAAAGTGAAGCCTAGGGTCCTCTGCTAAGAATAAAAGCAGTAGAAATGACATTGGGCATGCAAAGTTAAAAAATGCCTACAATGTAGAGCACAGTTCCACCTGTGTATAGCATTTTCAGGATTCCAAAGTGCTTGAAAACAAATTCCCTCCTTTGAACTCTCTAAAATGCCATCAGCACAACACGGCCTTATCTTTTTTGTTGTTGTTGTTTATTTTATCTTTATTGTTTTGCCTTTCACATTTAGTTCTATGATTCTTTTTTTTTTTTTTTCTTGAGATGGAGTCTTGCTCTGTTGCCCAGGCTGGAGTGCAATGGCACTATCTTGGCTCACTGCAACCTCCGCCTCCTGGGTTTAAGTGATTCTTCTGCTTCAGCCTCCCAAGTAACTGGGATTACAGGCACATGCCACCATGCACGGCTAATTTTTTGTATTTTTAGTAGAGACAGGATTTTGCCATGTTGGCCAGGCTGGTCTTAAACTCCTGACCTCAGGTGATGCACCTGCCTCAGCCTCTGAAAGTGTTGGGATTACAGGCATGAGCCACCACACCGGCCCTATGATTCATTTTGATTTTATTTTACTTATTTTTTTAATTTTTATTTATTTTTTATTATTATTATTATACTTTAGGTTCTAGGGTACATGTGCATAACGGGCAAATTTGTTACATATGCATACCTGTGCCATGTTGGTGTGCTGCACCCATCAACTCGTCAGCACCCATCAACTCGTCATTTACATCAGGTATAACTCCCAATGCAATCCCTCCCCCCTCCCCCCTCCCCATGATAGGCCCCGGTGTGTGATGTTCCCCTTCCCAAGTCCAAGTGATCTCATTGTTCAGTTCCCACCCATGAGTGAGAACATGCGGTGTTTGGTTTTGTGTTCTTGCGATAGTTTGCTGAGAATGATGGTTTCCAGCTGCATCCATGTCCCTACAAAGGACACAAACTCATCCTTTTTTATGGCTGCATAGTATTCCATGGTGTATATGTGCCACATTTTCTTAATCCAGTCTGTCACTGATGGACATTTGGGTTGATTCCAAGTCTTTGCTATTGTGAATAGTGCCGCAATAAACATACGTGTGCATGTGTCTTTATAGCAGCATGATTTATAATCCTTTGGGTATATACCCAGTAATGGGATGGCTGGGTCAAATGGTATTTCTAGTTCCAGATCCTTGAGGAATCGTCACAGTGTCTTCCACAATGGTTGAACTAGTTTACAATCCCACCAACAGTGTAAAAGTGTTCCTATTTTTCCACATCCTCTCTAGCACCTGTTGTTTCCTGACTTTTTAATGATTGCCATTCTAACTGGTGTGAGATGGTATCTCATTGTGGTTTTGATTTGCATTTCTCTGATGGCCAGTGATGATGAGCATTTTTTCATGTGTCTGTTGGCTGTATGCATGTCTTCTTTTGAGCAATGTCTGTTCATACCCTTTGCCTACTTTTTGATGGAGTTGTTTGTTTTTCTCTCATAAATTTGTTTGAGTTCTTTGTAGGTTCTGGATATTAGCCCTTTGTCAGATGAGTAGATTGCAAAAATTTTCTCCCATTCTGTAGGTTGCCTGTTCACTCTGATGGTAGTTTCTTTTGCTGTGCAGAAGCTCTTTAGTTTAATTAGATCCCATTTGTCAATTTTGGCTTTTGTTGCCGTTGCTTTTGGTGTTTTAGACATGAAGTCCTTGCCCATGCCTATGTCCTGAATGGTATTACCTAGGTTTTCTTCTAGGGTTTTTATGGTAATAGGTCTAACATTTAAGTCTCTAATCCATCTTGAATTAATTTTCATGTAAGGAGTAAGGAAAGGATCCAGTTTCAGCTTTCTACTTATGGCTAGTCAATTTTCCCAGCACCATTGATTAAATAGGGAATCCTTTCCCCATTTCTTGTTTTTCTGAGGTTTGTCAAAGATGTGTGGTATTATTTCTGAGGACTCTGTTCTGTTCCATTGGTCTATATCTCTGTTTTGGTACCAGTACCATGCTGTTTTGGTTACTGTAGCCTTGTAGTATAGTTTGAAGTCAGGTAGCGTGATGCCTCCAGCTTTGCTCTTTTGTCTTAGGATTGTCTTGGCAATGTGGGCTCTTTTTCTTTCACAGAATTGGAAAAAACTGCTTTAAAGTTCATATGGAACCACAGCGTTATCTTTACAGGTAAGAAAACTGAAGATCAGAGAGGGTAAGTGACTTTTGCAGGCTCACATAGTAAGACAATAGCAGAGCCAGAAATTAAAGTTGGAGCCCCTATTTTTGCCCAGTGTCTTTCTTCCTGGACCCTGGGAATCTATGAAAATATGACAGAGTGGGAAATTATTAGCCCTCTTAAGAGCAAATAGTCTTTGAACTGAGGAACCTGTATTCAGGTAGCACATCTATTATGAGATGTTTTATTTTCCTTAAAATAATCCATGTAATTAATTTAGATCACCTTATTAACTAAAGCAACATCTTACTGACTTCAACATTCACAGCCACAGTGCTGATTAGTGCCTTTCATACCCTATTTAGGAGAGGATGTCGTGTGTATTACCATGCCCTCTGTGTAATAAATTTGACATTTCAGATGGCAACAAATGGCTAGAAAATTGGCCCCTTGAGACTAATAGCCCAGCAGCATTTACATGTAATTATTCTGCCCAAGAATTTAATTTTTTCAGGCACAAAAGTTATGCTGAGTAAAAAGCCCCTGAACAGTGAACCCTGGACTCGAAAGGTAGACATTAGCATGAGCACTGGATTCTGAACATTCATTCCCATGCTTGAAGAGAATTCCCCATGGCCAAGTGTATTTCTGCAACAAATTTAGATGTTTTGCTCTGTGTGATACTAATTACCCTCTAACAGTTATAAGTGGGCTCTTTTTTTGGTCCCCACACTGTCATTTTTGCCATTTTTCTATAGCTCTGATTGCCTGCCTCCTGAGTCATGAGTCATGAATTAATGATTTTCTCTGGATATTTGCACTGCAACCACTCTTTCCAGTTAGAAGACTCGTGAGCCTGCTGGTTTAGGAGGGCAAAGTGGTTACCATTAGCCCCCTCCCTTTTTTTGACTAGCTAAGAGAATAAAACTCAAAAATACACAGATATTTAGCTAATGACATATAGCTACACAATGAGAGAGAATGTTCCCTGAGTGTCTAACTATATCATTCCTATCACTGAGTGCCCATTCATCCACTCATTTCATATTAAGTGCCTATAATATGCCAAGCATTAGATTATGTATGTAAATACAAAGTTTAACTAAAGAGATAAAGAATCTACTTTCAGGAAGCTTATATTCTGGTGGGAAACACAGAAAGTAAGTAAGCAAATTAATATTATAAAAGATTAATATTATGAAAATGACCATATTACCCAAGCAATCTATAGATTCAGTACAATCCCTACTAAAATACCAATGACGTTCTTCACAGAAATAGATTTTTAAGATCTTAAAACTTGTATGGAACCACAAAAGACAGTGAAAGGCCAAAGCAATCCTGAGCAAAAAGAAGAAAGCTGGAGGCATCACACTACCAGCCTTCAAAGTGTACTGCAAATTTGTGGTAAGCAAAACAGCATGACACTGGTATAAAAACAGACACATAAACTAATGGAACAAAATAGAGAGCCCAGAAATGAATCCAAATATCCACAGCCAACTGATTTTTGGTGAAGGTGCCAAGAACACTCACTGGGTAAAGGACAGTCTTCAATAAATGGTGCTGAGAAAACTGGATATTGATATGCAGAAGAATAAAACTATACCCCCATCTCTCACCCTATTCAAAAATCAACTCAGAATGAATCAAAGACCTATATATAAGAACTGAAACTATGAAACTACTGGAAGAAAACAAGAAAAATGCTTCAGGATATGGATCTGGACAGATTTTATGAATAAGACCTCAAAAGCACAGAGAACAAAAACAAGAATAAACAAATGGAATTTTATCAATTAAAAAGCTCTGTGCAGCAAAGAAAACAATCAACAGAGTGAAAAGACAATATCAAAAATGGAAGAAAATATTTGTAAACTATCCAACAGGGGATTAATATCCAGGTTATATAAGGTGCTCAAGCAATTCAACAGCAAAAAAAAAAAAAAAAAAAAAAAATCCAATTAAAAGATGGGCAAATGATCTGAACAGGTGTTTCTCAACACACACACACACACAGACACACACAAACACACACACATCAACATGACTAATCATCAGGGAAATGTAAATCAAAACCACTGGAGTATCATCTCACTCCAGATAGAATGGCTATTATCAAAAATAGCAATATTAGCAAATGCTGGTGGGAATATAGAGAAGGGGAACTCTTCTACACTCATATATGGAAGCTAAAAACTGTGATTTTACGCTGGCAAACAGTAGAACAGAGGATACTAGAAGCTGAGAAGGGTGAGGGAAGGGGACATAGGGAGAGAGTTGTTAAATGATACAAAATTATAGCTAGAAAGGAAAAGTAAATCCTAGCATTCTGTCAATGTGGGATGACTATAGTTAACAATAATATATCATAGAGTTTCAAATAGCTAAAAGGAGGATATTGAATGCTCCCAACACAAAGAAATGATAAAAGTTTGAGATAATGGATATGCTAATTAACCTGCTCTGATCACTATATATAATATGTATGGAAACATCACTATGTACCCCATAAATATGCACAATTGTTATATGTTCATTAAAAAATAAAAAATATATATGTTCATTAAAAAAATAAAATAACAAAATATGTCTCAGTTTGAAATAAGAGCTATAAAGACAATTATGTGAAAAAAAGTAACTGGGGATGGAGAGAAGTGATAATTCAGACAAGGTAGTCAAGAAAGTACTCTAGGAAGACTGATGTTAAAGCTGAGAACTGAAATATCAGAAACAGCTAGCCATAGGAGGAGCCAGGAAAACAGTATTGGGGGTAGTAGAAACCTTATGAATGAATGTCCTCATTTGCAAAAGATCCTGCTATATCCCAAGAACCTATGTAAGTTTAATGTGGCTGGTGGATGGTTTTCAGATATAGTTTGGATATAGAATTGGAAATTTGCCAATCGATCAGACCTAGACCAACAGGGAAAGGAAGAGATTAACGAATTATCATCTTGATGAGAAATATCATCTTGATGAGCCACATACCTGGAGCTTCCATCGATTAAAATGGAAATACAGCAAGAGGAACAGATTGCTGTGCCACTTGAAAATCAGAGCCCAGGCATGGTGGCTTATGCCTGTAGTAATATCAGCACTTTGGGAGGCTGAGGCAGGTGGATCACCTGAGGTCAGGAGTTCGAGATCAGCCTGGTCAACATAGTGAAACCGCATCTTTACTAAAAATACAAAATTAGCTAGGCATGGTGGTGCATGCCTGTAATAATCCCAGCTACTCGGGAGGCTGAGGCAAGAGAATCGCTTGAAATTGGGAGGTGGAGGTTGCCATGAGCTGAGATCCCACCATTGCACTCCAGCCTGGGCAACAAGAGCAAAACTCTGTCTCTAAATAAATAAATAAATATTTAAAAATAAATAAAAAGAAAATCAGAGACCACATTTTTTGATATAGTCCCGAGACTGTTAATTTTAGATGGTTGTTGGTTACATAGGCCTGGAGCCAAAAAGAGAGATCTCTGTCTTCATTGAGTTTTCAGTACTGCATGAGGTTGAATGATCTTTTTATAACAGTCAAAATCCATCAATGTTAGTTAGGGCCTTAAGTGGTGATAATTCACCTGGCTTAACCTAGGATATATGAATGAGGGCTTCTGTGGCTGCTTTTTCTTCTCCACTACGTGAAAGATATTGAACAAAGAGAGAAACTGATTATAATTCTCACTTGAGCTTCTTTAATATCTGTTTTAATGAAATATTTTCTTATTGTTAAGAGGTAGTGGAGTATGGGCTCTGGAGTTAGGCTGCCTAGATTTGAATCTTAACTGTGTGACCTGAGGTGACCACTCTAAATCTGTCATCCCATCTGTAATTGGGGAAAAAAATACCTATGTCATATGGTTGTTGGGAAAGTTAAATTTAGATAAAGTGTGTCAAAGGTCATGGTACCTTACACATAGTAAGAGCTAAATAAATATTCATCATCATTGTCAGTCACTAACTCTGGCTACTGATCTCAAATCATAGAGTACTGTGTTTGAAAGGGCTCTCAGTTGCAAGTGACAGAAAACAAACTCAAACTCACTTAAACTTCACTTAAGGAAATATACTGGATCATGCAACTGAAAAAGCTAGGGGCATATAGATCAGATTGCCCAGAAGCTCAAAGAGCACCATCTGCTGCCTCGTGTATTGCTCCCTTCTTAGGCTTATCCCCTTGTATTGAGTAACAAAATGGCCAGCAGCCCCTCCAAAATGACTATTGGTTCTGAAAGCCCCAGGGGAAGGAGAACATCTTTTTCTCAATAATTCTAATTAAAGTGCTGAGGCTGAGTCCCACGTGTTAGCACATGTTCATTCTAATGAGATGGCCAGGTGGGAAGGGCTCCATGGCAAAACTCAGGTCATACACAGACTTGAGGGATGGTGAATGAGGGGGTTTTATCGAGTGGTGGAGGTGACTCTCACTGGGATGGATGGGGAGCTGGATGGGAGATGGAATGGGAAGATGATCTTTTCCTGGAGTTTGGCTGTCCAGTGGCTGATCTCTCCAACTGTCCCCAGTCGAACTCCCCTCGACGTTCAGATGCTCCTTCTCTTCTCTCCTCCTCTGCCGCTCTTCTGCTCTTCTGTTTATCAGCTCATGGAGCCTGGGGTTTGGAGTTTACATGGGTATGGGACAGGGGTACATGGTGGGCCAAAATGCAACTTTTGGGTGCAAAAATCGGAATGCCTGTTCCCATTTAGGACCGCAGGTTTCCAGCCTTGAGGGTGGGACCTTTGCTAGGGCACCGCCTTCTTCTACCCAGTATTTCCCTGTCTCCTGTCTGTATCAACATGTTACTCTACTGCTTAAGTCTATTCCTGCTCCATATTCTGAAGGCTCCAATAGCTCCTAGCATTTCTCCTTCACAGTGATTATCATCATTATAGTTTAAAAATCACTCCTTCACAAGCCTATAAACTTCCTGAGGGTAAGGACTGGATTGTCTTAACACATCCCTGTATCTGCAATGCCTAGAACAGGGCCTGCCGTGCTCCACTTGCTGAATTAATATTTGTGAAATAAATACATAAATTTTGACACTGTTCTGCCCCCCTCTGGATAGAGCAGATTGCTGTTTCAGGGCAGCCTCATCTGCAAATTCCTAAAAATAAAAATGAAATGCAAACAGAATGTTCCTTGTCAGAATGAAGCTGCTGAGAAAGAGCAGTTTAAAAAGCTGCTCCTGAGCAAAAGAACATGGAAACCTAATACTCCTTAAATAGCTTCTTAAATACAGTCATCAATCAAAAGTCATGTCTTCGTGGATCTTCATTACATGGGAAACCACAGGAAAATGCACAGCCCCTCATTGCAAAACACACAGAGCAGTCCCTTGTAAAGAATTTCCAGAAATTGATGATTTAAACAGACACAACTGAGCTCAAGAAGTTACAATCCTGTTGTCAATGAGAGGCAATCATCGAAGCCACCCAACTAAATACCATTTTCGATAACATCTTGGCAATCTAAAAATATTAGCAGAAAGCCATGGTGGAAAAGCTGCTAAGCCAGCAATTTGCAGCACAAGGAGAAGCAACAATCTACCTCCTGGGCAGCCAGTCAGTGACGTGTGTAGAAAAGCCATTAGTCACTGAGGCTATGCAATGTCCTGTAGGGAACTCTAAAAGAAAAGAAGACCCAGGTCATGACCACAAAATCCCCAAACTGAGACCAAAAATTAAATATTAATTTAGATCAAGCCACCTCACTGTTTTAAATGCTGAATTTAAATGAGTTTACTGTTTGTTTTTTTGAGGTTGTCTAACCAGACGGGATTTTGTCAAAGCAGATGTGTCTAAGATGCTAGAAATGAATGTATACCAAAGGACACAACTGATTAATACTGGACAGAGAATTCTGCAAGACAATCTGCCTAGCCAGAGTAGCAAGGGAAGGCACTGAGTCAGCTACTGAGACTGAATTTTGAAAAAGAGACTTGTCAAAAACATCGAAAACTTGCAAAGGTGGCAACAACATTTATGGTAATTACATAGGATCCACAGAGCACTTTCACATCTGCTATCTCATTTAACCCTCAAGGTGCCTCAGATATGAGAGGAAGCATGGACATGCATTGAGTCACTTGACTTGGCCAAGATGTATTGGCAAGTTGAAGTATATTTTGAGCTGGGAATGACCATTCTCCTCCATTCATATGGACATCTTAAAATCCTTTCTTAATACACCTTTACTGTAGAGCCTTCACTGCATCCCCACTTCTCAAAATTTCTGTGTCTTGACTTCAAAGTAATTCATTACTGCCCACACACCATCTGGCTGAGCTTCTTTCCCACTGTTTCTTGGTACTTCCCCACCACTTTTCTAGGCACCATACCAAAGTGCCACAGGCACGCCACAGTCATTCACACATGCGTCGTCACCACTCCAACTCCCTAGCCTACCACTCTCTCACCTCTGTTCACCCAAGACTTCGCTCAAATACCATTTCTTCCAGAAAGGTTGTCTGACTGCTTCATCCTTACCAGTCATCTTTGTTTTCTGAACAAGTAGAACACTAACATTTTAAGCATATAACCAGAACACATTCCTAGATATTGTTTTAAATGGCTTGATATATTCCTGTGTGTTTGCTTTTGCTTTTTAAACTAGACAACTGCAGGGCAGAGATCGCACCCTACCTCTCCTCATGATCCCCCAGGGTGCTTCATTCTGTGTCAAGCTCACAATAGTGCTGAACACACTTGTTCTTTGATTAACCCCCCTTCTTTGTATCATGGGTGTGTGTTGAGAGAAGACCTTAGGGGGACAGATTAAAATCTGCAGGGTTTGATACAATAGAATTTCAGGACTAAGTTCCAATCATTCCCTTGACAGCTGCCTGCATAATATCCCCTTCATTATTTTTTAAAGTCAGTTTATATTTTAATGCAGCAATAGAATATTGGACAGCTCCCAAAAGTAAAATTGTCATCAAAGAGAAACTCCCCACTTTAAGACTAAAAAATGTCCAAATTATGTGAGGTAGGTAAGGGGCCAGAAAATAATGAGTGATGGTTGCTCTCAAAACAGCTCTCACTGGAAAAGCCATTCACAGATTGGAAGACCTGGCCCTTGTTCTTGCTTTTCCAAATTGTCCTATGACCCTGAGAAAATCAATCGGCAGTTTTCTGAGTGTCTAATGAAATATAATATCTTGCCATCTGCATGCATACAATTGTAACTTGTTCACTCTATAGTATAATTCTCAGACACATCCTTCTATGTGGTCTCCTGACTCCAACCTTGCCCCTTTAATCCATTTTCCTTCCCAAAACCAGTATCATTTCTCTAAAAGGACCACATGACACATCATCTGCCTGTTGAAATCCCTCAATGACTTGTCATCACTTTAAAGTCCATACTCATTAGCATAGTTTAAAAGGTTTGTTATGATCTGTTCCCTACTTACTTCTTCCACCTCTTCCTTCTTCTGTCCCCCCAATCTCAACATCTTTTATTTATTGCAACTTACATTGCACTGTCTCTTCTCCAAGCTTCCACACATGATATCTCTAGCAAGAACACTCCACTCATCTCCAAATCTTCAGCGTAACTTCTTATTTTTTGGACCTCAACTTAGACATTCTTTCCTCCCTGAAGCTGTCCTGACTCCAGTTTCATGTTAGCTTCCCAGTTTTTGTTCTCCAATATGCACTCTTTATTTCCCCTACTGTGGCACAGATCACACTGGATTATAATTTCCCAGTTACTTTTCTGTGACCCTTCAAGACTAAACTTCTTTGGGTTAGAGTCTGTGTGTGTCTTTTTAATGGTGTTATTTCCAGAATCTATCAGAGTTCTTAGCCCATGGCATAGATAATTAGTAAGTCGTTGTGAAGGAAAGCAAGGGAGAAAGAGAGGAGAGAAGGAAAGGGGGAGTCAGAAAAAAAAGTTAAAAAAAAAAAAAGAAGGAAAGGAGGGAAGAGAGAAAGGGAAATTATCATTTCTGGGGCAAACACATCAATGCCATTGCTTTTCCAAAAGATAAAAGGAGCCATTTCCTGGGTGACAAGAGAGTGAACTCACCAGATCCTCTTGCTGAAAACTCTAAAATTTCCTCCATGAATGAAGTACAGCTATGAAGTTAGTGGATTTAAAGCAGATGTTATTTTTAGCAAAGGATATACAAATGGATAATATGTTAGTAATAAGCTCTGTAGGTGTGAACATGGAATACTAATGCTGTCCAAAAATGGGGGGGGGGGTTATTTTGATATCTGAAACCCCTGAGCTATAGGCATGTGACTTATTTACTTCCCAAGCATGAAATGTTGTTTGTATTAGAAAGACAGAACCTCAAAATCATATGGCAAATATTTTGCCACATAAAAAAATTATGTTGCAGTATGGCCTCAAGAGATTCATGACATATGTTAATTAGAAGTCCAGGAGGAAGCTGTTGGCAGAATGGGTAGGCAAGCCCTGATTAGATGAGACTATTGAGTCAAAACTCACATTCATCAGACTTTATAAAATGTTTTCAAGTGCATTAGAGCATCTGTTTCTCTCAAAAGCAGTTCACTCTACTCTCCTGCTTAGAACCACCAATGGTTTCCCATTGCCCATTTTTATTTTATTTCATTTATTTATATTTTTATTCTACTTTGAGTTCTGGGATACATGTGCAGAACGTGCAGGTTTGTTACACAGGTATACAGTGCCATGGTGGTTTGCCGCACCCATCAACCCATCATCTACATTAAATATTTCTCCTAATGCTATCCCACCCCTAGACCCCCACCTGTGACAGGCCCCAGTGTGTGATATTCCCCTCCCTGTGACCATATGTTCTCATTGTTCCACTCCCACTTATGAGTGAGAACATGTGGTGTTTGGTTTTCTGTTCCTGTGTTAGTTTGCTGAGAATGGTTTCCAGCTTCATCCATGCCCCCGCAAAAGACATGAACTCATCCGTTTTATGGCTGCATAGTATTCCATGTTGTATATATGCCACATTTTCTTTATCCAGCGTATCATTGATGGGCATTTGGGTTGGTTCCAAGTCTTTGCTATTGTGAATCGTGCTTCAATAAACATACTTGTGCATGTGTCTTTACAGTAGAATGATTTATAATCCTTTGGGTATATACCCAGTAATGGGATTCCTGGGTCAAATGATATTTCTCATTCTAGATCCTTGAGGAACCACCACATTATTTTCCACAATGGTTGAACTAATGTACACTCCAACCAACAGTGTAAAGGCATTCCTATTTCTCCACATCCTCTCCAGCATCTGTTGTTTCCTGACTTTTCAATGATCCCCATTCTAACTGGTGTGAGATGGTATCTCACTATGGTTTGGATTTGCATTTCTCTAATGACCAGTGATTATGAGCTTTTTTTTTCATGTTTGTTGGTCACATAAATGTCTTCTTTTGAGAAGTGTCTGTTCATATCCTTTTCCCACTTTTTGATGGGATTGGTTTATTTCTTGTAAATTTGTTTAAGTTCCTTGTAGATTCTGGATATTAGCCCTTTGTCAGATGGACAGATTGCAAAACTTTTCTCCCATTTTGTAGGTTGCCTGTTCACTCTGATGATAGTTTCTTTTGCTGTGCAGAAGCTCTTTAGTTTAATTAGATCCCATTTGTCAATTTTGGCTTTTGTTGCCATTGCTCTTGCTATTTTAGTCATGAGGACTTTGCCCATGACTATGTCCTGAATGGTATTGCCTAGGTTTTCTTCTAGGGTTTTTATGGTTTTAGGTCTTATGTTTAAGTCTTTAATCCATCTTGAGGTAATTTTTGTATAAGGTGTAAGAAAGGGGTCCAGTTTCAGTTTTCCAACACTATTTATTAAATAGGGAATCCTTTCCCCATTGCATGTTTTTGTCGGGTTTGTCAAAGATCAGATGGTTGTAGATGTGTGGTATTATTTCTGAGACCTCTGTTCTGTTCCATTGGTCTACGTATCTGTTTTGGTACTGGTACCATGCTGTTTTGGTTACTGTAGCCTCATAGTATAGTCTGAAGTCAGGTAGCATGATGTCTCCAGCTTTGTTCTTTTTGCTTAGGATTGTCTTGGCTATATGAGCTCTTTCTTTGTTCCATATGAAATTTAAAATAGTTATTTCTAACTCTGTGAAGAAAGTCAATGGTAGGTTGGTGTGGATAGCATTAAATCTATAAATTACTTTGGGCAGTATGGCCATTTTCATGATACTGATTCTTCCTGTCCATGAGCATGAAATGTTTCTCCATTTGTTTGTGTTCTCTCTTATTTCATTGAGCAGTGGTTTGTAGTTCTTTGAAAAGGTCCTTCACATCCCTTTTAAGTTGTATTCCTAGGTATTTTATTCTGTTTGTAGCAATTGTGAACGGGAGTTCACTCATGATTTGGTTCTCTGTCTGTTATTATTATATAGGAATGCTTGTGATTTTGGCTAGGGGAGGGAACTCCCTGAACCCTTGCACTTCCTGGGCAAGGTGACACCCCTCCCTGCTTTGGCTCACCCTCCGTGGGCTGCACCCACTGTCTAACCAGTCCCAGTGAGATGAACCAGGTACCTCAGTTGGAAATGCAGAAATTACTCACCTTCTGTGTTGATCTCACTGGGAGCTGCAGACTGAAGTCACTCCTATTCGGCCATCTTGCCGGCCACCTCTCTTATTGCACTTAAGATAAAACTCAGACAGCTTACTTGGTCTCAAGGTTCTTCAGGGCCTGACCCCTGCGTTCTCTAACTTTGGCTTACAAATGCTACTAAAGGTGGCTAGTCTGCAAGTTGTTACTGAGATATAAGGAGTTACGGACATCAGACTGAACACCAACTATATAACTAGGCATACTGCTTAATTCAGCTGACTTTTGTTTTTCTAGCAAGACTTTCTTAATGACAGGGGCATTGCATTGATTTACATTTCTGTTCAGGCTTCTAGTATTGTCGCAGACCGGTAACAAAGAATGTGAAGATGACCACTGGTCTGCAGACTGTATTTTGGGTAGCGACCCTTATAGTCTTCTTGCTCTTTTTCATTATCTTTTAGTAACCCTGGTTTTCACACCCTAGATCCTCTAGATAGCACTTGCCCACCCATTTTTGGTGCCTTCTCATCCTTTAGCTTTCAAGTCTCCATCATGTCCTTAGAGAGGCTTCCCCTGACTGCCCTTGCACCCTTAATCTCCAATCCTTGTACCCTCAACCTGCTACCCAAAATGCTTGTTTATTTTTTTCACAGTACTTATCACAATGGGCAACTATCAAATTTGCTTTTTCTACTTGTTTATCACATGTCTACCACCACCACCTCTCCCCTAATAAGTGTATAATGCTAATAGATACACAGTAAATATTTGTTGAATGAACAATTTAACAACCCTGTGAAACAGGAGCTATAATTTCAAATTTATAAATGTGGAAATTAAAGCTGAGGGAATTTAAATGTCTTTTAAAGTAACAATCTTTTACAGTTTTCTTTTACTTCGAGTTATGAGCTCTTAATATTATGCATCAAGTAGTGTAGCAGCTGTGGTGAGAAGAAAACTGACATTCAAAGAGAATTACTGACTTGCCCATCATCAATCAAAAGCAAATGATAAAGGGCTAGAAAACAAAGTTGAGTCTTCTAAATGCAAGATTAGTGTCTAATAAAGTAGATAATATAATAACCTAAGAATGCCTCAGAAGGCCTTCCAAAAAGTGTCATACTTTGTTTTTAAGGGGATAGAGTGTGCCAGGGCAAAGATTTATTGGAGATGGCGGTAGTGGTGTGCTGAGGGAAGGTGGGGGAAAATCTTGATTCTGTTCCTCTTGAGTAACACAGTGTAATAAAAAGAGCATGAGCTTACTCCAGGTTTACATGTGACTTACTCTCCACGTGACACTAAGGCACTGGCTTAACCCATCTGAATTATTTTCCGTAAAATGATCATATCAGTCATCTCACAGAGTCGTCGTGAGGACTAAACAAAAGTATGGAAGCAAAGATCCTTAAACCGTCTTTGGCAAGGTAGTAGTTGCTTCATCTTGGTAAATGCTATTCAACTTCCCTCTTTCTCCCCCACGCTCTATGTTGGAAAGTAATGATTGCGGCCATAGTCATTGCATTATAATTCATTCCAGGGAACATTTTTCAAAGACATAATTATGTATCAGTCTACACGGGGGAGTAAATTATACTCAGCCTCGTGATGAGGACAGGTAAGTGCTTTCTGAAGCCTAGTGCTTGGTATTGTTTTTATCTTCATGAGATACTGCTGGTGACCTGATAGGCCAGTCAAATTCAGGAAACCAGGACCCCACTAGACTAATACTGCCACAGGTCTAAAGGACCAGAAGAGTGTCTCACATTTCTACCTCCAAAGCTTTTCTGTAATATGATTCATATTGGACATTTGTAAATTCATAAAGGCTCAGTGGACACCAGGCTTCTAGTTCTGTCATGGACATGCCCCTTAACTTTGGTTTGCTTAGCTCTCTATTGGGGTTACATATTTGTAAAAGTTGCAATAGAAACCAGAGGTCTTTATAGCAGGTCTCCTTAAGGCCTATGGCTCTTAACAGATCCACAAACCTCAACCTTCCAAAACTGTATATGGAATTGTGTGTGTGTGTAATAGTGTTATTCAGTCCTTAGCTTTCATTAGATTCTCAGCCCTTTGAAACATTATTCAAAAGAGGTTCAGAGCATATTTAGAGATTTTAGCCACCAGCTTGTTTTGGGTGAAAGACGTCTATCACTCTACTAACATCCCCAAAGTTCTGAACAATTATACACTAGTTCAAAGACACTTTGCTACTTTGAAAATAAGTTTATGACTTTAGGAAGACACAAAAAATTTCTAATCAGCGATAGGGTCAAACGCTTATGTATAAGGATATTCCTTAAACTTTTATTTATTTAAAAATATATGAACAACGTAACTGGTCAACAATGAGAAAATAGTTAATTATATTTGATCTTTACATTGGAATTCAGCTAGTAAAAACCATCATTTCAATGCTGTTTAATAAAATGGGAAAATTTCCACTATGTAATGTTAGTTTAAGAAGCATATAAATAGCTTAAAAAGAATGTAAAATTGTACAGAGAGTAAAATTCCAATTCATTATAATACTTAGTAGTGGTTTTCAACTGGGTGCAATTTTGCTCACAAGGGAATATTTGGCAATGTCTGGAGACTTTTTTGTGACGATTGGGTGCTGAGGAAGGGAGGCTCTATTCTGCCAGTATCTAGTGAGTAGAAACCAGGGATGCTATATATGTTCTAGAATTCGTAGGACATCCTCCAGAAACAAAGAATTATTCTATCTAAAATGTCACTTGTGCTGAGGTTGAGTAGAAACCCTGATAGGTAGAGAAAATACTGGAAGAAATTATACTCCAATTATAACAGGGTTATCAATGATTTGATTTATTGATTTCATGCATTTGGGTACATATTTTACAAATGTTCTACAATGAGCATTTGTTTCTTTTATTATCTGAAAAAATTCAATTAAAGAAAAAAATTCGATTTTTTTTATTCCTTTTTGAAATAAGTCAATAATTAATGAGGTCAGCTTAGAAGCGGGTTGAGAAATTGGTCAGAGCATCAAAAGCAGAGGGAGGATCAACAGAGCATGAATATGAATTATCATTGGAGTTTTATTTCTGCTATGAAATTCCTTGGGGAATAAAAGGGGAAATGCCATCAGCCACCTAGGGTGCTGGGAATAAAAAGCAGCATGCTATTATGTGATTCTGACTGATCTTCATCTTGAGTCAAGCAGAGGCAATCACAAGTAAAAATAGGAACAAGGACTACTAGGTTGCTTTGAATGAATATCTAAAATATCCCCAGAAAATTCTGATGTCCCCTGGGAGCTGTATCCTGGATTCTTGTGTCCTGGAGTCACTACACACTCAACAATTTGAAGTACATATAATTTTCAAATTATATATTCTTTATTCATTTTTCTGTAGGTGCTGCATCATAACTGAAGCCTCTTGAGATACTAGAATTTCCCCCTTGTAACCTGAGAAATTGCCTTTTTTTAGTTTCAATTGGTTAGATTTCTTAAGCTGACCCAGAAAAACTTGCATATAGTGTACCTAGAAAAGTGAAAAAAAAGAAATGTATTATATCTTCTTTCCCCATAGAATCTAGTCTTCCACATAATCTACCATTTATATGTACATGAATTATGATTCCCAATAAACAATTTAAGGCTATTTAATTAACAATTTAAGTCACAGACACATATTATTTTAACACATTTACTTTATTTTTTAATATTATAAAACTTCCTCTACTACATATATTTCCAGATTTAAAATATCTTCATTCTGAAATGTACAATGATTGAAACAAAAAGAAAAGGCACAATCATGTCCCCCCCAAAATGCCTCAATTATATCTTCTTACTTTTTCTTTATTATCTATAATTTCCTAAATAGAATTTATAGAAAACATTTGAATCATTACAATTTAACTTTTTTTTTTTTTTTTGACAGAGTCTTGCTCTGTCACCCAGGCTGGAGTGCAGTGATGCGATCTTGGCTCACCACAACCTCCACCTCCCGGGTTTGAGCAATTCTCCTGCCTCAGCCTCCCAAGTAGCTAGGACTACAGGGGTGTGCCACCATACCCGGCTAGTTTTTGTATTTTTAGTAGAGACCAGGTTTCACCATATTGGCCAGGCTGGTCTCGAAACTCCTGACCTCATCATCCTCCTGCCTCAGCCTCCTAAAATGCTGGGATTACAGGCGTGAGCCACTGTGCCCGGCCTGTTAGTTCAGCAACATAAAAAATGACCAAGAGTCATCACAATTCATGTTGTTAACTAGTGAGACTGCTACAACCCAATTGCAACTATCTTTTATTTTTCATGCCACCTGGTCACATGTCTCAGGTTGGGCCAGTGATTTCAATAAAGAGTTCTTCATACACTGGCTAATCACACTACCACCATGCACACCATCTTATTACAACAGATTGCTTTTAGTTGCTAAAGTAGTAAGACATAGAACATGTAGTTTTAGTGGGTAGATTCCAAAATAAATTATCCTCTATTCTATTCGCATATAAGCCAAGGATACAAAAAAAAAAATTCATTTGGATTGAAACGCACTTAATAATTTCCATACTTGGCTTCACTTGCTGACTTTCCTTTCCTAACATACTCTACCCTGGTCCTAGATCCAACTTCACAATCATTTACTAACTTCTCTGTATCAAGACTTGCTTAGTGTATTCTGGACATCATTTATTCATTCACTTCACAAATACTTGGGGCACCTACACTGTGCTATAGTTCTTTAATCTTCACAAAAAATATAAGCTAGGCATTAAGTCATTTTACAGATGAGAAAACCAAGGTCACAGGAATTTAAATAAATTTCACACAGTCACATAGATACTAGAAGTATAACAAGGATTTAATTCACATCCTGAGCCCAAAGTCCATGTTTTCTATTGTGGTATCCTGCCTCCTAAGATCACACTGTTGGTAGCTCCATGATACAATTTTAGGGATAACAATAATAGTGTTTACTTAAATAAACTATTTCAAAGATGTTTCACATACAACTAGAAATGTATTCTTCTTAGTGGCAGGATGATCTAACTTTAATAAGTAAGTAACCCTTAAAATGGAAAACAGAAGAGATTTAGTCATTTGTACTTTAATATGAGTGACATTTTTTTGTGGGAGCAATTGATAACAGATGGAGATAATAAGAGCTTTGTGTGTATCAATACAAGAGAGAAAGTAGTATAAAGCGAAGCACAAGGAAAGAACTGCCGGGAAGGATGAAAAATCAATTTGTCCTATTTTCAATCTGGCCTTAGGTTTACCCTTTCTTTTATCCAATTTTTAGCTAAGAGATTAGATATATACATAATAAGGAGCAGTATGTATGTTTAGAATTGATTGGTTCAAATCTTTATTGCTTGTTGACTGTACACCCTTAGACAAGATATTTAACTTCTCTTCCTTTTTTTTTTTTTTTTTTTTTGAGATGGAGTCTTGCTCTGTGACCCAGACTGGAGTGCAGTAACATGATCTCTGCTCACTGCAAGCTCCACCTCCTGGGTTCATGCCATTCTCCTGCCTCAACCTCCCAAGTAGCTGGGACTACAGGCGCCCACCACCACGCCTGGCTAATTTTTTGTATATTTAGTAGAGACGGGGTTTAACCATGTTAGCCAGGATGGTCTCAATCTCCTGACCTCATGATCCGCCCCCTAGTCCTCCCAAAGTGCTGGGATTACAGGCGTGAGCCACCGCGCCTGCCTTAACTTCTAATCTTTAGTTTTCTCATCTATTTAAGGAAAATGATAATACCTATTCCATTGGATGGTCTTGGAGATTTAATTAGAGTGTATGTTTAATTATTGTTATTCTATAAAAGGCCTTCAATAAATAACAAGTCATTAAAAGACGGAGAAATATAGATAAGATTAGTATCAGGTAGATTCAAAACTGGTCAAAGGAATGCATGCAAATGATACTAAAATTTAATTATCATCAAATATTTATGTATCCTCCCACATTTTTAACTCCCTTATGGTTAGACTGAGGACATACGACTAGGTCCAGCCAGTGAACTGTGAGCAGAAATACATGGACTATGTATGCAGCATGAGTAAAAAATAAACTTTGGTATGGAAAGTCACTGAGATTTGGGAGGTTCATTTGTTACTGCAGCACAACATAGTCTAACTTGACTAATACATTATAATTTTTGCCATTGTGGAGTGTAGTCTATAATAGTATGCTTCAGGGATCTACCTATTGCCATGCCCAATGTAACACTGTTATCAAGGATTGGATGATCATTGCAGCTGATAGTATGTAAGCATGCCAAAAAGCTACGAAGAGCACTGATACAATAAAATATTAAACTCCAGAAAAATCTCAGGAGACTGAAACATAATCCAAATTGATTATCACAAAACTTAATTAATAAATGTCAAGTCTTATATACACAGCTCCAAAAAGAAAACTTCTCAAAAACAAAATTGGAGGACATGATATAGCAGCAGTGTGTATGGGGAATTCTGAAGGATATTACCTTGTCAATCATTGTTCAGTAAGGGTACTTATTGTGACTACAAAAGCTGATTTAACTTTACATTAAAATGTGTCTTAAATCAAGCAGTACAAGTCCTATTCTTTTAAGCTGTCCAAAAATTGCATGAATTCAGAAACATCTAAGTCATTTAAAGTTAATCTGTTTCAAATGGCATTCTGGAATTTGTCATTTTCTCTTACAGTTCTACTCTCCATCTTTCCCTACCCGCTCTGTGACCAAAGAAACTGATCTATTTATACTCTGGCTTCTGGTTGGCTTTGGCCACTGGGGCCACTGGCAGGAGATCAGGGGCTGAAAGAGAAGAAAGAAGAGCATTAATGCTCTGGTTTCCTCCCTGTGTAATCACTGAGAATTGGCTGTGCCCACTGTCTACCAAAGGCGACACTCTCCATACAGTTACTCTCTCTAAGTTCAAGTGACTGCTGTTTCTAGTTGGCTCCTTAATCCTAGGGGAGGTGATGGCTTTCCACTTCTACTAGCCCCAGGTTACTAGATGATCCTTTGGTAGTTCCTTAAAACTTGTCCAGGTCTTTGGAAATAGTAAACTCTCTTCAGTGACTGCTTTGACTGTACCTTCTGCTTCCTGCCAAACCCTTGAGTGATATAAATTGGACAAAATTTTATAGTAAATAGTGAAAAAGAAAAAGAAATAAATGAAAATAGTTTGATTTGAGATTTTATGTTGAAAAATGAAACTGAACATAAAATGATTGTTTAATTATGTGGAACTAAATTTATTTTATGATTTCAGCTTTGTGTCTTTTTTAAAATAAAGAATTATTTTTTATTTGCTTTGTTTAATTTTACTGACATAATTTTATGACCTTGCTACAGAAAATCCTTCATTTTTGTCTAACCTTTCTTCACAATTATAAATCTTCACAAAACATTTTTAATCTTTTTTAATTTTCAAAAGGATGTCTCCTAATCATTTTTTAACTCAAAGCATCCTTTTTGAAGCAATATTGTGCTTTAGTTTCTTTAGTTTTAATTGATATGATCCTGTCAAATCTCCTTACAATAGTTTACCATGTGATGGGAGAAGTTCTCCCCTTTCATTTTTAATTAATTTTATTGAATTCTATATCTTTTGCATAATTTTCAGTTTAACTTTGCAATTAATTTGGATTGAGCAAGTAGTCACATTAACAATACCTAATCATGTTATGACCATTGTGTTCCCCTATGCAACTTCATAACAGGAAGGACTCTGATATGGGTCCCGGACAAATGAAAATCACTGTCTACTGGTGACCCATTCTGAGCACGAAACTGTCATAGATACAATAACAAACAGAATACAGCCTGAAGCCCACAGGCAGCTGAAGGTATTGCCAGTATTAAGGCTCTACATCTTAGCAGTTAAGATCCCACAGAGACCCAAAGATAAACCAAAAGAAAACAGAGTCCAGCTAAGAGAACACTACTGCCACATGGCAGTAACTTAGTATGTATGGAAGTCCAGTGATTATGTAATACTCTAAGCCTGATTCAGAGATAAAAGTTACCAAAGGTTTTATACACACTAATATTACAACAGTTTCCCAAATTCCAACCCGTTCTGATCAACAGGACAACCTATATTACAAGAGGATTATGGGTAGAATTCTACCTTTTTGAGGGGCTTTACTTTAAGCTCTGTGGTCTAAAGAGGGTAAAGTCAAGTACCCCAATGACCTCCAAAGGCCTGTGTCAAATATTAAAGATATTAAATCCACAGGTCTCATAAATCAGATAGGAAACCACGCCCCTTCTGTACCTCTTCTAAAATACATGCTGAATTAAAGAGGGGCTTTAATTACCCCAAGCATGATGCTTCCAGATAGAGTTGAGAAAAGCCTAAGAGGCAATGTAGCAATTGAGCATCCCTTATGCAAATGTATAGTTATCTAAGGCCCTTGCACACTGAGGAAATAATATTAGAATAAGGGAAAAGTGGAACAACTATATACCTTTCTTAGTGCCAATTTTGTTATGACAATAGAAAATTAATTATTGATATTAGGACTCTGATACCACATTATTAGGCCTTGACAAGCTTAATGTTTAAATATTTCTCAACACCAGGAAACAGAGATATTTGCCTTAGAAAAAGGCAAGAAGTCTGTCTTCAAATATCTGCAGGTTTATCCTGTAGGAGGGAATTTGAATGAAACTCATTTCTTGTAGGGGATAGTTAGCAAATGGTCCTTAATACTGTGTATTCATCTTCTACAGACCTTTTAATATGTCATCTCTTTAAGACAGCGATATATGGATGTATTTGGACATGTGAAAGATGTAAGGAATATCTTTTTAGATGTTACTTATCTGTTTTTCTCATTCATTTTATTAAACACTGTCAATTGATGTATCAATTTGGCAATTGGTGCCATCTTGTTTGAGGTAATTAAAGCCTCTCTATGAATCAGCATGTGTATTAGAAGAGGTACAGAAGGTATGGTTTCCTATCTGATGTATGAAATCCATGGATTTAATATTTTTAATATTTGACACAGGCCATCGGGGGACACTGGGGTACCTGACTTTGCCCTCTTTGGACCAAAGAACCTAAAGTAAAGCCCCTCAAAAATGTAAAATTCTGCCCAAAATCCTTTTGTAATGTATGTTGTCCTATTGATCAGAATGGGTTAGAATTGGGGAAGCTATTGTAATAACAGTATATATAAATACATCACTGTATGTGCTTCTCATATTAATGCCTTCCACCTGTTCCCCCATAGTACTTTTCATGGCTTTCTAGAGTCTTGGTCTCAGTCTACTTTATACTGAAATTAATAGTGTGGTTTTCCACTTTCTGATATTAGATGGCTAGCAGCATGTACATCAGAATCAGCAGAGAAGCTACTTAAACCACAGATGCTCAGGCCCCACCCATCAAAGATTCTGATTTAGTTAGTCCAGACTGGAGACAAATTTTTATGTGTGTGGTCATTAGAGAGTAGTCACTCAGAAAGTCAATAATGATACAAATTAGGTATTCAAATTAAATGAGTAAGAGTTGAGAACCAGGCAATGAATTCCACTGTGTGATATTATCCTAGTAAACCCAGATCTTTCTCTCTGGTCATAGGCATGCTGAAGATGAGCAGCAGGAAGATACAGTAATTGAAAGCATGAACTCAGGAGTTAAGCTGCCTGGGTTAACTCTGACTCTACACTTACTACTGATGTGACCCCAGGGCTAGCTACTTAACTTCTCCGTGTCTCCATTTCTTCATTGGTAAAATAACCATCCTAACAGTGACTACCTCATAGACTTGTTGGAAGAACTCTATGAGTTAATGATAGATCTAAAGTGCATAGAACAGTGCCAAACAGTGAGTGAGTGCAGTGCTAGTTAGCATAATAGTAAATATTGTCTGAGGAAACTTTTGTTAGTGGCTGAATTAAATTTTAGCATTCAAAAGCTCCACAAGTGATTCTAACACAAAATTAGATCCCAGAGCCAGAGATGGAGGCAAACCCAGGCAGCCTTGAAGGTTTCAAACTTTTCCTTTTCCAAAGAAAGATAGATTCCCCTCCAGTATTATGATAGCATTCATAAATAAGATTTCTGACAATCTGACCATCATGAATTCAGCTTTAGTGACATCTATAATTATCCTTTGGAAATTTGCCCTGAGCTGAGACGTGTCAGAATGTGTGTGAGCAGATTCTGCCTCAGAGATTTTTCTTTCTGCTGCTGTTCCAAATAAGTTAGTCATTAAACATGGAGGGGAAAAAAAGTCCTTGGAAGCTGAACAGTTTAACAGTTGGCAATGATTAATAAAATGAATGAGAAAAACAGATAAGTAACATCTAAAAAGATACTCTCCATAGGAAATTCACTTTACTATAGAAACCAAAAGTATGAATACAAACATAAGCATACCAATTTGGCAAGATTAATACCTTGATGTAAATGATAATAATTAATACCATTTTTCATTATGATTAATAAAAGATTTTGAAAAATAGGCGGCTTTGTGACAATTTTAAATGAACAATTATGAATTTAGTTTACTACTTGGAAATAGTGATCAAACTAACATGAATTTAAATCATGTGCTGGTAATTAAAGTCAAATTAGAATATATATTACATGATATATAATGTATGTTTTTGTATGTATATCTATTTATCTACCTATCATATATCTATGACTATGTAAAACGCTTGGATAAGGCAATAGATAAATAGTTTATCCACTAAGAAAGAATGTAAAATTTCCATTTTATTTTGATATTGGCTGGTAATTAAACCACTGAGTAGAAAATCCAAGAACACATTGTCCCTTGACAAGCTGGGACAAACATTTTGGTAACAAACAGATATAGGGCTTTTTTCAGGAAATGACAGTTTTCTGGCTAAGCAGGCCACTAAAATAATGAAGCCCAATACTTATATCACGGTAGATATGTAAAATTGCCTACTAGGCCTTCTTAACCCCAACTCACTCCCATTTAGCAAGTCACACTCAACCTAGGGCAAGCATTTATGCCTCACCATTACAACTTCACTCCTACCACCCACCCTGAATACACCTGACTATAAAAATGAAAAAATTAGTCAGTACCAAATCTAAAGAAATATATGTTACTAGCACTAGATCAACATTCTCGTTAGTCTCAACCTCCCAGGGTCACTAGTAAATTTGAAAGTCTCCAATGACCCTTTGATGATCTTACAATGCCCACCAGCATCTCCCAGGAGTATCTTCCCAGAAGTTTGTAAAACCCAAAAAGACCCTTTCCATATTAAAACATACTTCACAGTCCTTCTGGTTCAGTCCACTACCCCAGTGGTTATCATGACAATCCATAACTTATAATAATCTGCAGAAGCACTGTTATAATCAAGTGTATTTGTCCTTAGGGACAGAACACAGCAGTAGCCCACCAGCACTGGAGGCCTCCATCAGCATCATGGAATTCCCAGTGCTCTGGCACCTGATACACCACACAGAGTTTTCTGGGCCCTTCACAAGTCCAGTCATAAAGTGACAACACTGAAGGATTTCACAGTGGCTCTCCAGGAAATAGGGATATGGCAAACCATTCCAAGTCTACATATATGCTAATCCTTAAAAAAGAATGAAAGGATTCTAGACCTAAAGTATATTTCATATTTTAAAAATAAAATGTAGGTCCATTTTACATTTTATGTTATATTAGCTTATATATATTTAGCACCTACCATGTATTAGGGACCGTGTAAAGTACTTTACATACATTTTCTCATTTAGTCCTCAAGAAGGAAACAGAAATTACCCTGCCGACAGGTCTGTCTGATGACAAAACCCTGTTTCTTAAGGGGAATTCCTAGTGACTCATGGCCTTAATTGTGAGCATCTCATCCTGAGCCATTTCTATTCTCAATCATTCTGCCTTCTGAATTTACAGTTTTTTTGGGGGGGCGGGGGCTTACAGGTGGTATCAAACCAGCAGATATATTTCAGCTTTCATGCCATGTATGCTTTTTTATTTTTAAGTTATTTATTTTTAAGCTAATTTTATTTTTAAGTTAAATTACTTTTAGTTGCAGACTTCTAAATCTTGGGACAGTTTTACCTACAGACGTGTATGTCCACCTTCTTTTAGAAAAGTAAGGTGTGGCAGCAATTGGCTGGGACTAAGTAGCAGCCCCTCTCTTCAAATGAAAAATGAGCTCTCAAGTTCACCATTAATATTATCTCCTTGGCCCCTTAGACTTTTGCGTTTTAGGTGCCCTGATTCAATAAAACAATTTGTTCTCTGAAAATACTATCTAGATATAGTCAGCTAATCTCCACAATCTACTAACCAATATATCATAATTTTGTATACTAGTAGTAAATCCTGAGCCATGTCTTTGCAGGTGCAACAATTTGAGGCATGTGAAAAGTAAAAAACAGAAGGGTCCTTTACCTAAGGATAAAATGTTTGTTTCCACCATCAGATCTTCTGATTGAGGCATGTTTCACAAAGGAGTGGTCTTAGAAATAATATCACCTTGTATGAAAGAATAATGTAACTGCTCCCTTACTCAGAGTGCAGAAACCTTTTTAAGGTTAACAGATGCCATGATCCAGATGGAGACTTCCATTAAGCTTGATGACTCTATCCACACAATCTATTCCAAAGCAAAAAGGCAGCGACTTCAAACTGATAGATGGAAGCAATGACCAGCTGTAAGATTACTTGTGATGGGTAGGAATCTTGATAGTTAACTTCATCTGACAAGTAGTCAATTTCTTGAGATTCAGTGTTGTGTTTTTTTCTTTAGGGACTGCAACCTCTGGCTCGATCAAAGAAGCTAATTACTGATAAACTCTGTTATAGGGAATTAGAACTGACAGCTTAATTCTGTACTCAGTTCTGACAACTTTGGTGTTGAGAAATTTCACAATGTCCCATCAGTAAATCTGCAAGCACATCAACTGAGGTGTCCCAAATAATTACTCCTAAGTATTTCACATGTAGGAATCTATTCTACAGATATATTCACATATATACTCTGTCATTTATTGTGGAATTATTTGTGAATGAAAAAAATGAAAACCTGCTAAATGTCTATTAATCATCTGAAGGGGAAAAGTTAAGTAAATTACAACACATCCAATCTATTACTAAGTGTAAATTACATGAAGGGTGGGACATTTGTCTGTTTTCTTGATGATCACCAAAGATTGGCTGACTTTTCCTATAAAGGGCCAGGTAGTATATATTTTAGGATCTCTGTTTTAACTACTTGACTCTCCTTCTGTAGCAAAAAAGAAGCCATAGACAATATATAAACAAGAGAGCATGGTTGTGGTCCAATAAGACTTTCTCTACAAAAATATGTGACAGGCTAGATTTGACTCAGGGCTGTAGTTTGTCAAACTCATGTTAACAGGAATCATAAAACATCTACATTGCACCCATCGACAAATATCTTGATGCCCATCTACTAAGTAATGGTAGCTAACATTTACTGAATACTTACTCTGTAACCTGCTAAGCCTGTCAGACACTAGTTAGAGTAATTTTTATAACAAAATGATGATGAGGCAGGTTATTATTATTTTCATTTTCCAAATGAGGAAATGAGACTTAAAGAGTTGCATAACTGTCTTTGCTTATGGAGCTAGAAAGTGATAGAGCAGGGATACGCCACCTCATTAAATCTACAGCCCATCTGTGATAAGCTGGGTCATGTGAAGATGCAGCCCTAAATCACTTAGCATGATACAAATGGTAGTCAAATTATGAATAATTGTTCTTGCTTTGTAGATAGGGAGACAGAAATACAAATGGAATTGCAAGATCTGCACAAGTCAGTTTTGAGTGACTAATAGACCCTCTCCTCTTGATCCTGCTGTATTTCATTATCACAACATCTTCCAATGAAGTCACTGCCACTGTCAAGTCAAAACAGCAGCTTGGAAAATTGTTTCTTGAGGGCATGTCTTTGTCTTCATTTAAACAGCCCAAATCCTCATACCTTCTGTGGCTGCTTGAGTGTCACCCTCACCTAATCCTAACCCCGGAAGTAAATTTATAGTTCTTCTAGGGACACAATGACAATTACATTGTAGGGAGCAGTGATCATTAATCTGTGAATCAAGGCTGCCAGCTCAGAATTACATGCCTTAGTAATAAATGGATGAAACACCTTAGAATTAACTGCTTAACAAAGGTGAGTTTGATAAGAAGCCAAATTGACAGGCTCCTCCCCCAACATCCAGGCTAATTTTTCACCAGCTATGTGGAGGAAGCTATAAAAATCTCTCTCAAAGATAACTGCCCATTAGCTGTACATTCAGAACAACTTCAGAGAGCTTCTCCTTACTGCTGCACTGCTATTTTCTTACAAACCTCCCACTCACAATAAACCATAACTGCCTTCGACTTCTGGAAATTAGCTGGCAGTCAAAACCAGATATTTCTTATACCAAAAAGGGAATAAACTGAGAAGTTCTCAGAGAAGCAATGAAGAAAATTTTAGAATCGACTCCTTTGGCCTACTTCCCTCACTCCTTGTGGGTTCTAGGTCCATAAAATACTCAGTTGTCATAACTATTATTCTAATATAATTTATTAATAATGATAATATGAGTACCATAATTCCTCAATTCTAACACACACTTTTTTTTATATACTCTACTTCTCATGTCTCACATTTCTCAAACCAGTATGCCTCTTGCCTATCGGTGTATATATTGAATATAGTGTGACTGCTTCTTCCTTTTTCCCTGAAAAACTTAATGATGCATATTAAATTTGTGGCATTTTAAAGTCAAGGAAATGCGTTAAAAACTTACATATGTAATACAGTTCTGTGATTGCAATCAACATAATTCAACTCAGGCTATCTGAAGAGAGAAATCACTGCGGAACGATTCCCGTAGAATTGCAGGGAAAGCTGGAGGAGCCAGCTCCACAATGGGACAACAAAGAAGGTAAAGGAACTGCTTCCCTGTCTCATGAAGGAGCTGATGTGGAATCAAAGGATCAATTCATTTGAGTCATCTTTGTTTAGTCTTTGTCATCCTGCTAAGGATTCAGTTCCAGAAGAAAGAGCCCGTCTGACTGGCTTAGATCCGGTGTCTGCCCTGTGACTATGCCAGAGGGTGAGGAGGGATCTGGAGGGAGAAGCTTGCAATGGCCTCCAGAATATTTTTTGACGACTGTAGTAGGAAGGCAGAATGACCCTGATTCACAGCCCCTCTGAGATCATACATAATGGAAGATAAGCAGTTCTTCAAAAGAAAATTACGGTATGCTTAAGAAAGAAGAGGGTATGCTGGGTGGCTAGAGCTTGTCCACGACTTGAATACTGAGACAACTTTCTTACCACCTATAGTCTCTGGTTAGATGCTCTCCACAGCCCCATAGGACAAGAATGATAAGCACTATTATATTCGTTTTTCACAAGAGGAAACACAGCCCCAGATAGGCTAAGTGACCTAGTTTATCAGTTGGTATGTGACAGAGCAGAACTGAAACCCAGCCTACTGACTCACAGTTTATACTCATTACATTAAAGATGAATACAGGGGGAGAAAGCTTTCCTATTATAATCCTAAGGCCTAGGAGAAAAATAAATCTTTATCCACAAATTAGCCTGAGGGATAGCCCCCAATCCTTTGTGCCTAGTACCTTAAGGTCACAGCAGAAAATTGTCTGGAGGTAGAAACAAGTTCCCTTGGTTATGTGATCTTCAGCAGAAAATATAACTCCTCTAGACTCAGTTTCCTCAGTGGTGAAATGGTACAGAACACTTTCCTTGTCTTCCTGCTAGATTTACAGAGGAGACACGATATAAGAACACAGGTATATAAATATTGCAAAAACACTCAAGGCTCTGTAGTTACAAGCCTGAATCATCGTTCTCTGGTCTGATATGTACAGAGTCACAATTCTGTGAGCCACAACTTAGATTTTCATTAAATTATTATTTTCTAGAACACAGTTTCTTTGGAAACTGACCCACCTTTCTTTAAGGAACCTAGGATAACACACATGAACTCATTAGCATAAAAAGAAACATTTTCATTCACAGCAACCAACCACCTGTGATAAATTGTGAAATACAAATTTCTTTTACTGTGTGTACCCCAAGTACACTAAACTATACCATGAGTATAACATGGACTTGGTATTCATGGGAGGTCAAAGGTTTGAAGAAATTAATTGATTTTGGATGAAGAAGGCTTCCATCTTTTTCAAAGAATGCTTTGCAACAACTTAACACAGTAAAGAACATGGGTTTTGGATCCATGCCAGATGTTAACACAGGCTCTTGATGACTTTGATGTTGACCAAATCACATACATTTTTCTAGTCTTTGTTTCCCCATTTATAAGCTGGGAATTAAAATGCATATTTTATAATAAGGCTTATAGGTAATACATATAAAATATCTAGCATTTAGTAAACACATAGGATTCCAAAACAGTAGTCATCATCATCATCATCTTATTATTCTATGGATGGCGTCATTAATCCTCACAATATTAAGAGATGCTTACTGTTTTCACAGACATGTAGAGTGAATCTTAGAGAGAATTTAACTCGCCGGGCGCGGTGGCTCAAGCCTGTAATCCCAGCACTTTGGGAGGCCAAGACGGGCGGATCACGAGGTCAGGAGATCGAGACCATCCTGGCTAACACGGTGAAACCCCGTCTCTACTAAAAAAATACAAAAAACTAGCCGGGCGAGGTGGCGGGCGCCTGTAGTCCCAGCTACTCGGGAGGCTGAGGCAGGAGAATGGCGTAAACCCGGGAGGCGGAGCTTGCAGTGAGCTGAGATCCGGCCACTGCACTCCAGCCTGGGCGACAGAGCGAGACTCCGTCTAAAAAAAAAAAAAAAAAAAGAGAGAGAGAGAATTTAACTCACTTATTAAGGTTAGAGCAACACTGTTAACACCAAATTATGCTATTATTATTACTATTACTATTGCATTTTACTCTCTTTATTATTATATGTCTTCAAAGACAGTGCAGAGTGAAATTTGGAGGGCACATGATACAACAGCCATCTCTGTGAATGGCATTCAGAGCCATGGGAAAGGAACAGGATCTTAAATTAAGAGGAACTAGTTCTTTAGTTCTATTTAGGTCAACATCTTCCAGGTCATGTGACCTTAAGTCTTCAGATGAGCTTTAATTTTCTTATCTGTAAAATAAGTTTAATAACAATCACCCCTTGGGATGGCTTCAAAGATTGAATATAAAAATATACATAACAACAGTTTACATAGTGTAAAATATTCAGTGAGCATATTTATGTTAATTTTGTTGATGCTATTGCAATTACCAGGAGCTAAGTTACTGTTAAGTATATGGAAGCCGCCTTAGTTTGTAACAGATGCAAGAACAGTGAAGAAAAGTGTCTTTGGCTCCACTAAAGGAAAAACCAATATCAACTTCAACCCAATGTTGATAGCAAAGAAAAGTACTCAATCCAAAGTGTTATGCCCACATGGGCAGGATGTGATTCCAATACCCATGAGAATACTAATAAGTGACAACAATAAACGACTGAATAAATCTATCTCCCAAGATCAGAGGATCCAGAAAGAACAATGTAGAATGTAGACGTGATCAGTTTTGTATTATTTTATTAAAACATTCGTTACATGCAACTCCTTACAGTGTTCTCTTGGCCTTAACATTACCATCAATTATCTCTTGCCATAATCATTTTATAAAACTAGAAAAGACAAAGAGAACTCTCCTAGGCACTAATCCCTGAAACTGCATCTTCTTTTCCATGGAAATCTTACTACATAGAAATCTGGGTATTAAGGGAGATTTATCAGGCCTTGGTTAGCCATGATGACAATCATTCTTTGCAAGTCATTGAAGAGTTGTGTGTTAGCACTCACACCTTCAGAACCCATGCTCTGGAGTGGCAGGCAATTACTCACACCTGTCTGGCCTGGTCCAATTCTCCTCCTAAGCAGTCCTGATCATAATTGCTACATTGGCTGACAGAACCCAACAAATGGGTTCAAGTCACAGCTGGCCCCTCAAGACAGATTTCTTGATTATATAGTTATTCGGGGGGTCAGTGTGAATGTTACACTTCTTTCTAAAGAAGTAAGTTGAGATGTGCATGCTACAGATTGTAGTAGTAACTTAGCAAAAATACAATCATCTTGTACTCTATCTGTGGCAGGATCATTGGCAAAAAAATAGTCTAGTGGTGATAATTAATAGATTCACTCATTGATTCCTCATGGAGTACATTGGACTGAGATGGGCAGGACTATAATGTATAAAACAATATATCACCATGCATATTAAATGAACTGTCTACTAAGCTAATAGGTCTGTTATTTACGGAAACTAAAACAAAGTTCTTCTGAAAATTATGAAAGACTATTCTCTGGGTTCCTCCACATAGGACAAGACACACAGATAAGTAGAGTCATCAGATGATAAGATACATGAGGGCAGGGTTATGTGCATGTTATTCCATCCCAAATGCTTAGGAGAGTGGCTGGTATATAGCAGGCACTTTACAAACACTTGTTGAATGAATGAATGAATGAATGAATGAATGAACTTAATAAAATTAAGTTAGCTAGACAGAATTAGAGGCCAACATTCAAGTGATCTAACATTTCTTGAAATAGAAACTCTTCCCAGTTCCTTTATTCAGTTTTAATATTTTATCCAAGTATAAACTATGTGGGAATGTTACCAGGGCCCAGAAAGTATTGTGGGCATGATAAGACTTCCACTTAGCTTATGAAACTGAAAAAATTAGTATCCTAAACATCCACTGTGATCTGAGCTTCTCTTTCAGTCTCCTCTCTCAATCTCAATTTCAGGCGGCTATTTCTAATTTGCAAGATCTCATTCTCATACCCAGTTCTTACTACATTCATGCATTGTACCAACCATTTTTGCAAGGCAATACAAAATTTAAAATAAACGTCCAAACTCACAACACAGGCTAATTTAAAAAAAAATGACCAAGACGTTTTAAGAGTTTGTATAAAATATATAAGAATAGAGTTTAGGAACAAGATTTATTTCTTGTTTGAAAAGAATAGTATTAGCCCAGCTTTTCCAGCTTAAGTTAATACTGGTCAGTTAAACCCTCATTAGAGAGAGTTCACATGCTTTAACTAAATTTAATAAATAGTCTCTATCATCTATAGTATTTACCTGTGACTAATAAAATTCTGTTCATATGTTAATAGGTGAATAATATTTATAAAATATTTTCTCATGTGAAATGTTTATAATCATTAAAAATAATTATTTGCTGTCAGGTGGACTAAAGTAGATAAATAATATTTAATGCTAATGATCTAAGTCTCAAAGCCAATCCATGCCTTCACTCTATCCTGCAGTGCTTCACTCT
Source organism: Macaca mulatta (assembly GCF_049350105.2). Lineage (NCBI taxonomy): Eukaryota > Metazoa > Chordata > Mammalia > Primates > Cercopithecidae > Macaca > Macaca mulatta. The sequence continues at coordinate 154,348,846 of NC_133411.1, forward strand.
ATGCTGATTGTTTTCCTAAGCAACTAAGTAATTCTAAAACTTAACTGTGCATGTGATTCTCTAAAGCATCTGGTTAAAATATAAATTAAGGACTCTACCAAAAAGACTCCAATTTAGTATCTCTGAACAAAAGGAGCCCAGGAATTTTCATTTCAAATAATCATCCCAAGTGATTCTGATGCACTGGGGGTAAGGTCTAGATGTGGATTTATTTTTGAACTGCCCATTTATTCTAGTCACAATTTTGGGAGACAATCAATTCTAAAGTTCTCCAAAATTATAGTTAGAAAATTATGCAGAAAATTATGTGACATATGTAAAGTAGAAGGAGATAAATTTGAAAGAATTAATTGTTCCTGGCCAGGAGTGGTGGCTCACACCTGTAATCCCAGCACCTTGGGAGGCCGAGGCTAGTGGATCACCTGAGTTCAGGAGCTCAAGACCAGCCCGGCCAACAGGGTGAAACTCTGTCTCTACTAAACGTACAAAAATTAGCCAGGCATGGTGGCATGCACCTGTAATCCCAGCTACTCAGGCGGCTGAGGCAGGAGAATCGCTTGAACCCAGGAAGTGGAGGTTATAGTGAGCTGAGATTGCGCCACTGCACTGCACTCCAGCCTGGGCAACAAGAGCAAAAAAAAAAAAAAAAAAAAAAGAATTAATTGTTCCTTCTCAAAGAGAATCAGACTTGCAATTTTAAAAAAGAATGAAACACCTTTCACATACGTAGATCTTACTTCTATTTTTATTTATAAATTATTCTTTTTATGTGGTGTTGGGCAGGAGTATTCCATCCCCAAAAGCTCACGGAGGAATGAGAAAAACAATCAGGTAAATAATTGGCACAATATAACACATAATGCAGAACACAGTGGCGGAAAAATCATATATTTGTAATAAATGTTGAATAAAATGAGCAAATTCCTTAATTAGTTAATAATTAATAGTAGCTCATAGAAAGAAATACATTTTTCAGGCATTAGAATTTTCTATTTAATGATGTTTTCCTATAATATAATTCTGTAGCCCATTCTGTAAAACTGTTTCAGTTGACAATAATCCTACTGAAGATTTATCCAGTAATCTTTTTGTGGCAAGTGGTAGAAACTCCAGCCCAAAGAGGCTTTATCCGAATAAGAGAGAGAGAGGATACAGAGATTTATAAAACTGGAAAGACCAAGATTGGATCTTTGGACTTCAGGTACAGCTGGATCCAGGAGCACAAAAGACTTTTTCTCAAAGCTCTGCTTCTCCCATCTCACTGCTCCACATTTCTCTGTGTTTGCTCATTCTCAAGCAAGCTCTCTCCTCATAGAGACAAGATGGCTGCCATCCACTCCAATCCACATTCTATCCTATCCTACCAATAATTTTACCAATAGAAAGAATGGAATATACTTATATCCCAATAGTTCAAGAAAAATTCCCCAAATGAGCTCTGGTTGGCCCTGATTCATATGATTTATGCAACAGGCCCATCAGTGACCAGTCGCTATGGCCAAGAATGCATGCGTAGGCCTTAGACACACCTCTCCCTGGACTTGGAGCATGGACAACACTGACTTAAAATGGAAGAATGAATCACAGTTCCCAAAGAAAACTGAAAGTGCTATCACCAGAAGGTAAAATCTACTATATAAAAGTCTGCTATACATACTGTCAAATGGAAGCCCTACCAAATGAACCAAGAGAAATTAGCTTTAAATAAAATTTTATGTGAGAACAAGTGTATGCATTGCAGCATTCCTGGGTCAGTGGCATGTATAAATACCTTTTTAGTCAGAAGAATAAAAAGAATAAGAAGGAGAAGGAGGAGGAGAAAGGGAAGGAGAAGAGGAGGAAGAGGAATAGGAGGGAAAGGGGGAAGAGGGGAGGAGGAGAAATTTGAGATGTTAAGGCGAGAACAATCAGTTTGGGCTATTTCTTCCCACTCCTACATTGAGATAGGCTAGTGGTTCACTGAATTTTAGGGCTAGAAGAACCTTAAAGATCACTTTGTCTAATTAAATGGGTTGCAAATAAAGAAATAAATTTCAAGATTTGGTTCCTTTCTACTTGTCCATTTCCGTCTCTCACCACTTGAGCCCTTGTTCTGCTGTCTAGGCCCTATATTGTCCAGTGCAGTAGCCATGTGGCTTTGGGCACTTGGATGTGGCTAGTTCAAATTGAGTTGTGCTCATGTGAAAAAAACACAGAATTTCAAAGACTTAGTATGAAAGATAATATAGGCCAAGTGCGGTGGCTCACACCTGTAATCCCAGTGATTTGGGAGGCCGAAGCGGGCAAATCACGAGGTCAGGAGTTCGAGACCAGCCTGGCCAACATGATGAAACCCCGTCTCTACTAAAAGTACAAAAAGTTAGCCAGGTGTGGTGGTGCGCACCTGTAATCCCAGCTACTGGGGGATTTTCCTGAAGCAGGAGAATCACTTGAAACCAGCAGGCAGAGGTTGCAGTGAGCCAAGATTGCGTCACTACTCTCCAGCCTGGGCAACAGAGCAAGACTCCATTTCAAAAAAATAAAGAAAAAGAAAAAAAATAATATAAAGTGTCTTCTTAATATTTTATACTGATTACACATTGAAATGACAGTTTCTGGGACATTTGCGACTGAATAAAATATATTATTGAAATTAATTTTCTCTGCCTCTTCTTACTTTTTTAATGTGACTGCTATAAAGTTTAGAATTACAAATGTCATATTTACTTGTATGACTCACATTTGTAGCTCATGTTAGGTTTCATTCAACAACTATTCTACCCACACTGTCTTTCGGTGGCTGGAACATGTGTAACTGCGGGACCAGCCCAAACTGGACCTACTCTGTTGATAACAAAATGTCAGGTTACCTTTTAGCTATAACAGAGCCAAAAACTGCAAGTCATATAGCCTGGGCATGTGCAACAGAAAAAGTTTTGACCTCTAACAATACCCAGAACTCACAATTCTTCCCCTCTGCCTTTGGAACCAAGAAGATTGAGATTTGACCAGAACCTGAATGTCAGAACTCTTTAAGAAGTGAGGACTCTATTGGCCAGGAATATCCAAGGCTAAAATCTGCCTCAACATACTTTACTGTAAATGCTCAAATCTGAAGCCCTCCAATCAGACCCTGCCAAGCCAATGTTCCTAAATCCTTTCCCTTGCTCTCTGATCCCTTTTGTTGCCCCAGATCCCAAATCAGAGAGACAGATTTGAGCCCACTTCTGTCTCTTTGCTGAAAGACAGCTTTCTTTTCTCAAAAACTGGTGCCATAGTTATTGGCTTCTGTGTGCATCAGGCAGTAAGCCCATTTGCTAGACAACGCATGCCATACTCTTTTTAATTTCCTGGCCATTGTTTTCGTTGTTTTCATGGCCTGGAACACTCCTACCTCCTGTTCATCCTGTAGGGCTCAGCATAAATCAATCCATCGGGAAGATAGTCCCTAAACTTATGGTCCCTGTGTATGTGTGCTCACAGCTTCCTGTCATTACATTCCTTACATTGTGTTATTACCATTCACTTAATTTTCTGCCTTAAGTACCCTGAGTTCAGACACAGTGTTTTCTTATTCATTACTGCATCCTGAGCACTGTGCCTGGTATATAGTAAGTGCACAGTAAATATTTGTTGGACTAATGTTGAATAATTATGGTTAAGTTACTCTCTTATAGTTCCCCAGAAACTCAGGTCTTTTGCCTTCCAGAAACAGAAATTTTGTCCTGTATTCACATTTCTGGCCTTCCAATTTTTTGGAACTTATGATCCTTTCCTTAGCTGCTACATGGCAAGAAAGGTTCATTGTCATTTTCTTTCTCACAGATGACAAAAAATGGGGGGTAAGTTATCCCCAGAGAACTGAAAGAGGATCCTCTGAAAAAATCCACAGGAGCATGCTTCATAGCTAATGGATATCTATAACTAAAAGGCTTGTGATTTAAGTATCAAGATAAACAACTATCACAACATTTAAAACACTCACTATATTTCCTTTCCAGCTTTTTAACTATAAAATCAATGGCGTGTTAATGACTCAAGCATTAGCTTGCTCACTAGGAATTCCAGAACTTCTATTTTTGAAGCATAAATTTCTAAGTTGCTCAATTTACCCAATTTGTCAGAACAATTTCCATTAGTAAATATAAATATTTAATGAAAATGAAAACTGTCATAAGCCACTTCTCTTAAGCATCTAATAACTTACTGGAAGAAATAAAAAATATTAGTGAATTATGTCATTTACTATTTTCCATCATATAGCAATCATCTGCAGATGTCTTTGCTTATTGTACCTTGCTGTGTTTTGGAGTGGGTTTTTGCTGTAATATATTTATTGGGTTGTGGGTTTTTGCTTGTTTATTGGGTAGCAAAGGAATATCAATGATGTACAGGGTGTTTCCTAGATATTAACCATATGCAAAATTTTTTTCAGTTTTCTCAAAACCTTCATTGTGCTATTTGTTCCTGCCAGAATCCACTGTAAATAAAAGAATTAGATATGTGTATGTAAGTGTAAAATTACATTTACCCTACATTTTGTGGCTTGAAAAATGCCTTCACATATTTTATTTCATTGATCTTCAATGGAGGATATCATTATTTCCAGTTTACAGATGAATAAAAAGGACTGTTTGATCAAGTGCCAGAACCAAGACTCCACCTAAGACTTTGTTAAGTGATTTTTCCCTCTACTCAAAGCCTCCCTGAGATCTGCTACACTTCAAAAAAAAAAGAGGAAAATTTGCTTTCATAAAATTTCTGATTTCAACTTGATTTTATTATTTGCCTCTTTCTAGTTCAACTCAGAGTGCTTGGCAAATAGTAAGTATTCATTAAATGTCAACTGTATTATTTTTCTTTCAAAGTGAGGTTACTGAATAGAAATGGAAATGTTTTAAAAGTTAAGTTCTATTTCACTGAGATTTCATTGTGTGCTAATTGTTTTCCTCCTAAGGGATGTAACTAGACCTCTTACTCCATGGCTCTAAATTTATATAGTCAGCCTCTATGATTCTTTTGTTCTGTAAGGCAGAAGGTACATTCTTTGAGTGGGGTCAACAGCAGAGGTTTCAGATAATTATCATAAAATAAAAGCCCTACTTTTCACACTAGAGCTTCTATAACGGTACCAATTAGTATGAATTCCCCTTTCTGGGCCAATGGGAATGTAGTGTACATTTTTTGCTCATTGGTTTCAAATAGGGCTGGATTACTTTTGATTTATTTGGATTGTTTTCAGTAGTTTTTTTCTACCTTTCTGGTTTTTTTTTTTTTTTTTTTTTTTTTTTTTTACTTTTAATTCTTAACACTTCTCCTCCCACTAAAGAGTGCTTAAAACCTACTTTCAATCCTCTTAGAATCTCCCTTACTCCAATTGTCCTCAGAATTTAACATAGAGACCCTAAAACAAATATTTTCAATCTATAGAAAAGGTCTTCAATTATTTTTATAATTTTGCCTAAAAATATTATTTGATCTTTTTTATGCAGATAAAATGGATTGTAATAATGGTACTCTAGAGAATTGGATCTTCTGGTCCAAGTTAACTGTCCATCAACCTGGTAAGTCCACTTTGACCAAAAAGGAACAAGTTTCTCTGAGTGTTAAGAAAGCAAGGAAATCATAGGCAAAAAGGAAGTACAAATGGAATTAAATGACTAGAAAGCTTATGTTTGGCTCTGGAATCCTCTCATTTCAACAAACGTCAGAATGCCTCATATATACAAAATACTGTCTAGGAAACGTTTAACTATTCTAAATTGTATAGCATAGTATTTTAGAAATTAAATTATGTATCGGTTAGTTTGTAATAGCTAGTAAAAACTAACAGCAATTAATGAATTTGTTACAGCTAGAATTAGTTTGTTACAGCTAATCTGTATCAGTTAGTTATTGATGCAACAAACTCCAACACTTCATTGGATATTCACAATAAAACTTAACTTCTGGCTCACTAAAATCCAAAATCAGAATTCCAATTCTGCAGGGATTTCTCTTCCACATGGAGATTCAGGGACCTGGACTCCTTTCATTCTGTGGCCCTCTCATCTTTATCACATAACTTCTAAGATTCATGTAGCTGTTGTGCTATGCGCTTCTAGCCGTGAAAGGGGAAAGAACATGTAAGATCCCACACAGAAGCATTTTATGAGTCAGCAGGGAAGCGCCTCATAGTAATCTGTTCCCTGTTTAGAATCCTATCACATAGTCACACCTAACAGCAAGGGAGAATGGAAAATGTCTGCTCGTGTGTTCAAAAAGAAAAAACAAAACAAAACAGAAAAGAAGTCTGTGCTACAAGCTTTAAGGTGAAACAAACTGTTGTTTGAATCCTGGCTCCACAATCTTCCTTTGTAAGATGAGGATTATAATAATATCTCTAGATGGTTGGCTGTGAAGATACATGATATAATAATAACAAACTTCCAACATTTACAGTTAATCTTAAGTGCCAGGTAACAATCCAGCCTTTTCCATATTACCTCACACAGCAGCAGTCCCCAAACTTTTTGGCACCACAAAACATGTGGATGACAATTTTTCCATGAACTGGGTTGTTGGGAAGGGGATGGTTTTGGTATGATTCAAGTGTATTACATTTATGGTATGGTTTATTTCTAATTATTATTACATCATAATCTATTATGAAATAATTATACAACTCACCATAATGTAGAATCAGTAGGAGTCCTGAGCTTGTTTTCCTACAACTAGATAGCCCCATTTGGGGGTGATGGGAGACAGTGACAGATCATCAGGCATTAGATTCTCATAAGGCTTATGCAACCTAGATCCCTCACAGGCACAGTTCACAATAGGGTTCATGCTCCTATGAGAATCTAACGTGCTGCTGATCTGACAGGAGGTGGAGCTCAGGCGGTAATGCATGAAATGAGGAGCAGCTGTAAATATAGATGAAGTTTTGCTGGTTCACCTGCCACTCACCTCCTGCTATGTGGCCTGGGGGTTGAGGACACCGGTCATACAGTTTTCACAATTCACCTATAAAATGGGGACTATTACTATCATCTCTGTTTTACAGACTGAAGTTGTAGTAGATTAAGTCCAAAAATCACCCACAATTGTTGATGTCCCCTTGTGTTCACACTCTGTACAATGTGACTTTGCAGCAATGCCCATCAATATATAGAGTTTTTTCCCACCTCATGAATCTGGGCTGGCCCTGGGACTGGCTCAAGCAATAGAATTAGACAAAAGTGACACTGTGACAATTCTGAGCCTACATTACAAACAGCATGTTTCTACTAGCTGTTTTAGATCCCCAGAGCCACCATGTGTAGAAGTCCAGGCTTGCTATGCAGAGGATGAAGCTATTCTAGACTGCACCATTGTCCTGGCTGACTCATTAGCTCATCATAGACAGACACATGAACTAGCAACAATAAGACCAGCCTAGCCTAGACCAGACCAGAAGAGACATCCAATCAACCCACAGACTCATGAGCCTAATAAATTCTGTTTTTATCTGTTTTGGTTTGGTTTGTTATACAGCATTATTTATGGTAATAACTGAGGCAGAAACTCCAAGAAGTTGTATTACCAACTTAAGAGCATACATCTAACAAGTGATAGAGCTAGGAACTAAATCATAATCTATGGAGTTGAAAACCTGTGTCCTTACCTATCACAATATCCTAAGATAATTCTCTTAAATTGACCGAAGTGCTCAACATATAAAAGTCATTAATACTATTCTCTATTATTAAACCCTGTAATACAGGGCAAGTGAGAGTTTGCCTTGTCTGTGTCAGTTGCTCACAACTGTTTCTCCAAAATGAGCACTGTACCTGGCATGTAATAAGTCTTCAGTAAAGATTTATTGAATAAATTACTGAAGGTTGGCTACTCAGATAAATCAGCAACAAAGCCTGCCCTTGAAGAGCTGAGAGTCTAAAAGAGAAAATCAAATGCAGACATAAATAATGGTAATTTAACACGGGAAGGTTAAATGCCACAGGCAAGGAATCAGTAGAGCATTCTTGGAATTCAGAGGAAGGGGAAATTACTTACTGCAAGGGAGGCAATATGATATTTCACTGAAGTGATGATGTTTAATTTTATTCTTAGCACCTGGACTTTGAACATATGGAGACTATGAGGACGGGGCATTCCAGGCACAGGGACACCATGAGCATCCCATGGGGTAAGAAACAATGCTATGAACACAAGGACACAGTGACTTCCACTGGGTGAAAAAATCAATGTAGCCTGTTTCATTAGTCAAAGACTTCATGTAAGCAGATCTTCCAAATCTGACTCATAGACTGACTCATAGAAAAATTGGCTGTGTTTTGTTCCCTTAGCTCTTTTATTTCTTATTGGTTCATTGATTCTTTATTCATTGATTCATTGATTCATTCTTTCAACAAATACCATTGTGTCTAAGAACACAGATAGGCACCATCTACAAATATGAGAAAGGAGAAAGCATTTCATTGGCTCATTTTAAAACAGAGTATAAGATCTTCAAAGGCAAGGACACTTTTACCTTCCTTCACTTCCAAAAGCACCTGTCACATAATTGTACTCAAGTGGATACACTAAACACAAATACACAAAAATATATGCTGATTTTAAATTAACTTAAAAGTTAAGAAAAAACTAGCTCTTTTAGCCAACAAGTTCAGTTAATGTTCATTATCTGTTACTTCTGTAAGGTTTTATTGTATTTCCCATTAAAGAAATCTAAATATTAATGAGCATCTTTATATTCACTGACTGTGCTGGACATAAAGTTCAGGACCTTGTCTGAGATACAATTCTTGCCCTCAAGCAACAGAGAGGAGATAGTACCAGGGGCTCTTCTAGCTTCTGAGGGTACAGAGGTGAATGAGATAGAGAAATTCCTCATTGTCATAGAGCTTCCAGATCAGAAGGAAGAATACCTGAAACACAGCTATATCCAAACATGCCTATAATAAATAGTCAATTATAAAATCTTTAAGATAACTTCAAACAATCATACATGCTACAAGATAATAGAACTAAAATATAACAGAAAGCTCTGGTTTGTCTTTTTAAAATGGATTCACGAAATAATTCTGGAAGAACTAATATTCACACTGAGAAGAGATTGACAAAATAAGTGTTAGCCACAGGACAATCTGAGGACAGGGTTCTAGACAGTGCAAGTGACGACTGCCAAGGACTTAAGTCTGGAATAAATCTGGCTGTCACATATGTATAGCTCACAATTTAAAGTGAGGTAAGTACTTCCAAAGAACATACAAAGAGATATTGGCAGTGATTCCAGTTCAAAGCTAGCCACAAAACTCGAGATAATCTCACCTAGAGCACATTCAGAATGAGCACATGTATGTAGAGCGTGTTTGCCTGCTCTGTTAACCACAAGTTACTCTTGGCTGTCAACCATGAATTGGAGGTCATCCTTAACTGGCTTGGCTTCCTCGCTCACTATCTGTCATGTTGTCAAGTTCTTGGCACTTCTGCACACCTGTGCTAAAATGGCAGTCTTAACTGCTGCAACCCACCCATCCATTCCACTCCCACCAATGTCTGTCCCTGACCAGAGACTCCTCAGCACCTGAGCCACCAGGTAGCAAGAACCCTTTTATCCATAAACATAAGGTGCATGCTCATTCTCCTGCCAAATTAAGCTGTCTGTGGTTATCACCGAGGGGAATAATTTGTTGATCAAGACAATGCAAAGAACTTCATTTAGGAGTTATGTATTAAATGCCTACCAAGATCTTAATTGAAGCTTTTATGTTATCCATGAAAAATTATTTATATAGGTCTATCTATCTTTACCTATAACAAGAACACAGGGATGCATGCTTTCATTGTCAGACACATTTCGAACTTTCATACACACACCCTATTAACACAGATATAAAGTTTAAAATGGAAATAGGAGGACCTATGTTCTTCTGTGAGTTCTCTCATTATTTTCACCTAGAAATTAGTTTAGGTGCCTATTAAAGCACTGCGCCAAAAAGCCAATGACTTCACTATAGGGGAATGGAGTCAAGTCAAAAGCCAGATTATAACGTCTTCCCAGAACCCTAAAATTAGATGTTCATTCTCCTCATTTCCATAAACGTCTGTCGTTTTTCTATCACAGCATTTATCACACTTAATTGTTATAGTTTGTGTGGGAGTCTATATTTTTTTCATTAGAGCCAGTAAGGATAAGAATTTTACCTATCTTGTTCATCATGTTATCCCCAGTGTCTAGCCAGTGTCTGGCATATTTATAATCATAATTTGTTAAATTAATGAATAAATGAAGCCATTCCTCAGAAACACTTTTTCAACGTAAAACAAAAATTAGGCAATGAGTCCAGTGCTCTTAAACTCTTCCTGCCAATCATAACTCTGGCCACCACACCCCACAATCTTCATATAAGAACACCAGCTGTATCTTGGTGCATTTTTCTGTAAAATCGCTCTTGGGGAAAATCCAGTCCAGGCACATGTACAGTGTAAGCTGGCATGTGCTGTCAGTACACATTTCATAAAATTAAGGAAATAAAGGATTAAAAAGCAAAGAAAATTATATGTATCAATAGAATGCATCTTCTACTACCTTAGTCATAGCGGTAGTTTCTACCAGTTGTGGTCAAGACTAAGTTGTCAGGGGGCCACAGTCTTTCTTCAGGCCACAGTCCCCAAACAGAGCATATGGGATTCCCATTGCATTCAGGAGAGTTATGAAGTATCTAGAACTCTGTAAAGTTGTAAAGGTGGAAACTATCTGATCCCAGGGGGCACTACTCACTTTGTAGATGTCACAGATTTCTTTATCCATTAGGACAATTTTAATACTGATGTGAGTAGTGTCTTCATCCAATAAAATCAGCATCAAATGTCAATTTTCCAGTAGATGGAAATGAATAACTTGAAGAAGGGTTGGCTGGAGGGGTTCCTACCAGAACAGCTGATCTCAGATGATGAACTGGACAGGGTCATGTCTATGCTTCAGGACAGTCCATCTTTTAACTTCCTTTCACATCACATCCTAGAACATGAAACTCCCTTTGTCCTTCCAGCTTTGAAGATTTTTCATTCCATTTTTCTGCCTTCCCCATTTTTTAGAGATGGAGGAAGGAAGGGTATCAGGTTTAGTATGCTAACAGAAATAGGATTTTAAAACTATTTTTCTTTTTTTGTCTTTTCCAACAGCAGACATAAAAATCAAGAAATTGAATTGGAGGCTGGGCGTGGTGGCTCACGCCTGTAAACCCAGCACTTTGGGGGGCTGAGGTGGGTGTATCACGAGGTCAGGAAATCGAGACCATCCTGGCTAACAGGGTGAAAATCGAGACCATCCTGTCTACTAAAAACACAAAAAATTAGCCGGGCGTGGTGGCGCATACCTGTAGTCCCAGCTACTTGAGAGACTGAGGCAGGAGAATCACTTGAACCTGGGAAGTAGAGATTGCAGTGAGCCGAGATCACACCACTGCACTCCAGCCTGGGGGACAGAGTAAGACTCTGTCTCAAAAAAAAAAAAAAAGGGATTGGAAAAACAAAACCAAACCCACCTTTCCATCCTTTCTGTTCTGATTTGGAGATGGGGTGCTGGGAAGACTGGAAAGATGCTAGTGACTATTTCTCCACCATATGGAGAAGATCTGTCTGCAGTAGGAGAGAATTAAGATTATCAGATAGAAGCAAAGGGAGAGTCTGATGGAGAGAGAGATTGACCTGGCAGTGTTGACCTCGTTCCTGCAGCAACTCTATGTAATTTGAGGGCCACTCCCATGTTTTTCCCACTGGCATAAACTAGTCAATTTATGGTTTTTGCTTAGTTCAGTTAGAGTTGGGTTTCTGTCACTTATAAACCTAAAGACTCCTGATTAATTCAATAATCATAACAACTTCCTATTATGAGGATTAAGATAGAAAAAAAGAAAGCCACAATTATTCATAAAAATCAAATAAAAACAAGACCCTAATTCAATAAATTTATAATTTGTCCATTATCTGGCAGTCAGTATTATATAAGTAATATATTTATGCACATTGTGTAATCTGCTTGGTGGGTTTAGCACAAGTCCTAGCACATAGTAAACACTGAATAAATACTAGGTAGTGATAGTTTTTAAGTGTCTATACAATTGAGTTCATGGCCTCTTATGACTATGACCTAGTAGTTTTTTTATTCACACACTTGTGACAGTTGGTATAAAGGACATTTTTTGTTGTTTTTATTTTGGGAATTAGGAAACCTGTTTGTTTTCAGAATTTTTTAGGCTATGAGAGTCCATTTACCATTTCGAATAGAGTCTTGATTTCCTTTTGGTAACAACATTGTTAAAAGAGGGAGCATGTGACCCAGGGGAGACTAGTTTGACACGCATTCATACCAGGAATTTGAATCTCAAAATAAATAGGAAACAGAGTTCGAAAAAGATGGAGCCTAGCAATTCAGCTGCAGTACCCTATCTATAAGTGATGGCGTCATTCTCCCAGACTATCCTGGTTTCTTCCAATTCCCAAGACTGGCTCACCGCCATCCATTAAATATGTATACCATGAAAATCCTTCCTATAAATTCCTTTTGGCTTTAATTGGCCAGAGTCACTTTATCTTAATTTCAACTAAAGGATTCCACCGGATAAACAAAGCATCATCATTAGCTATTTGATTCAACTTTCAATAACAAATAACTTCAGTGTTTCCAATTAGCCTACAATAATAGCAAACTTTATCCATTTTAGTGATAGTAATACTGTTAATATTAAAAATAGTTGTATTTGTTGTATTTTACATACATGATCTTATGTAAGATTCCTGACAAACAGTTGGGCACTAAGTTTATCTCCATTATACAGATGAGGGAACTGAGGCTGTCTGAATTCAAGGAACTTTCCAAGAGCCACAATCAGTGCCTGGTAGAAGCAAAATTATCATCTTATATCCAGCATTCTTTCCCTGTAACAACAAAGCCCTTTCTCTTGGAACTGAGAGCCACCCATTATTGCCTACTCAGCTTAAAAGCGAGCAGGGATCATAATACAAAATCACCTGTACCCTCAGTGTTGGTATGCCGTGATTATTCCTCATAATCACCAGGTTACCAGGCAACAAGCTGTAAGATGAATAGCACATTGGGAAGATAAAATGATTGGAGGGAGAACTAACTGATCTCTTTTATCTTCAGAATTATGCTCAGACTTTGCTGTCTGTCATTAGCTTTCTTTCAGCAATGAAATACATACATTTACTTTTTCCAAAACCTTAATAGATTGTATTTCCACCAAAAAATTATCCATTATTTCAATGGCATCAAAACTTGCTATATAAAGGACAATTTTACATAAATTTGATGTGAATTATTATATTGAAAGATTAGTTTGAATTTTTGCAGATGATGTATCTATGCTATCTTACACCAATTTCTTTCTCAGTATTTCTTAAAAGATGTTGCTTAAAATCAACTGAGCTATCATCATCCCTCCACATAGAAGATATAGAAATTTTGTGTTATTTGATTGATAAATCAGCTTGTCAATATTCATTTAAAAGTTCTTTTACCTGGATCTTATTTCTTTCTCTCTGCTCTTACCTAGACTTTTTAAAATTTCCTTTTTTGTACTCTTGCATTTTAAGTCCCAGAAGCTCAGTCTACTTAAAAATGCTTTGTCCACACTTTCTCTTGTACCTGGAACTAAACAAAACACACAAACACACCTGTGCACACACATATTCCCCTGTCTACAACCTCATCTGCTTATTTTAGAATTTATATTATGGATGTATTGATTACTTCTTCTCAAACTTGCTTGAAACTAATATATGTTGTAGAAGAAACTATTGAGGAAAAGAGCACAAAAGGAAAAGAAGAAAAGAACCACTTACTTGGAATATGTAGTAATAGCAATCAGTTAAGTATGAATCATATCCATTCTAAGGCAGTTGAAAAAATTCGTGTAAATGCTAAATGGAAACATAAACAGTACTTTAAGCAAATGTATAGGTGAAAATATCAGGCAATTATAACAAAATTATAAATGTATTATAAGTTTTAAATTCTCATCTCTTGTGCTGTTTCACCTATACAGTGTTTAAAAATAATTAAATCTAAAGGAAATAAAATAGGATAAATTGCTTTAAATTCTGAAAATTCAGTTTCTCTTGAAAACAGAAAGATCTGGTACTATTTGACATGAATTCTCCATGACAATGACTAACTAAAGCTGAATAGATGCTTCCTTTGGTATACAGGACAGTTTCCACAGTCCCAACCTCTCCGTATCAAACCCCTAATCTAGCCTACTTCATTCATTCCCCTTTCTTGCCTGGTCCTTATAGGCATGAGATTTTTCTGCTCCTACCAACAACTGTCTTCAAAACTTCTTCTGTATCTCCTACATTTTGAAATCTTGCTGACAACTTTTTTTTAACAATTACAATTTTATTTATTAAACTGATAAGATTTAGGTTAAAATGAGTCTATAACCAAAGAAACCATGCACAATAAATTGTCAATATTTTATTTTTAAAAATTTCTTAACATATTAAAAACAAGAATTTATTTCTTATAGTTCTGGAGGCTGGGAAGTCTGAGATCAAGGTGCAAAAAGATTTGGTGCCTACCTGGTAAGGGTATGCTTTCTCACAGATGGCGTGTTCTGTCTCTACTCTCATATGGTGGAAGGGCCAAGGAGCTCCCGTGGGCCTCTTATATCTTCTTATGTCAGGGCTCTAATCCCAATCAGGAGGGCTCTGCCTTCATGACTAATCACTTCCCAAAGGCTCTGCCCCTTTTTTCCCTTAATGTATATGTTTTAATTGACAGATAAAATTGCATTTACTGTATACAAATATTTTGAAGTATATACACATTGCAGAATGACTAAATCTAGCTGATTAACATATGCATTAACTTACAGAGTTATCATTTTTCTGGTAACTGTTAACATACACTTTCTTAGTGCTTTTCAAGGGTATAATATATACAATATATTATTAACTACAATTATCATATTGTACAATAGATCTCTTAAACATATTTCTTCTATCTAACTGAAATTTTGTATCATTTGACAAATATCTCTGTAACCCCCCAACATCCCTGGTAACTACTATTCTACCTCCTACTTCTACAAGATCAACTTTTTTGGATTCTCATATAATGAGATGCGGTATTTGTCTTTCTGTGTTTGGCTTATTTCACTTAATGTAATGTTCTCCAGTTTCATCCATGTTGTCGCAATGACAGGCTTTCCTTCTTTTTAAGGCTGAATAGTACTCCATTTTGAAAATACACCACATTCCTTTATCCATTCATTTGCTGATGGACCCTCAGGTTGATTCCATGTTTGGCTATTGTGAATGGTGCTGCAATGAACGTGGGAGTGCAGATATCATTTGACATACTGATTTCACTTCCTTTGGATCCCAGTAGTGGAACTGCTGGATCTTAGAGTAGTTCTATTTTTAATTTTTTGAGAAACCGCCATACTATTTCTATAATGACTGGACTAATTCATATTGCCACCAACAGTGTGCAAGGGTTGCCTTTTCTCCACATTCTCTCCAACACTTGTTATCTTTTGTCCCTTTGATAAAAGATGTGAGGTGGTATCTCATTATGGTTTTGATTTGCAATTCCCTGATGATTAGTCATGTTGAGAATTTTTTCATATATCTGTTGGCCATTTCTATGTCTTCTTTTGCAAAATAGCTATTCAGGTCCTTTGCAAATTTTTTAATCAAGTCATTTTGTTTTCTTACTAATAAGTTACTTATATATTTTAGATATTGACCCCTTATCAGATGTATAGTTTGCAAATATTTTCTCCATTCTCTAGGTTATCTCTTCATTATGTTGGTTGTTTCTTTTGTTTTATAGAATCTTTTTAGTATGACATAATCCCATTTGTCTATTTTTGTCTTTATTACCTGTGCTTTTGAGGTTATATTCAAAAATTCATTGCCTAGGTCAACATCGTGGAGCTTTTTCATTATGTTTTCTTCTAAGATTTCACAGTTTTGAGCCTTTTTTTTTTTGAAATGGAGTCTTGCTCTGTCGCCCAGGTTGGAGTGCAGTGGTATGGTTTCGGCTCACTGCAAGTTCTGCCCCCTGGGTTCACGCCATTCTCCTGCCTCAGCCTCCCAAGTAGCTGGGACTACAGGTGCCCACCACCACGCCCAGCTGATTTTTTGTATTTTTCGTAGAGATGGGGTTTCACGGTGTTAGCCAGGATGGTCTCGATCTCCTGACCTCGTGATCCACCCACCTCAGGCTCCCAAAGTGCTGGGATTACAGGAGTGAGCCACTGCACCCGGTCCAGTTTTGAGTCTTACATTTAGGTCTTTAATCCATTTTGAGTCGATTTCTGAATTTAGTGTGAGATAGGGTTCAGAAGTCTGGGCTGCTTGAGGGCTGCCTATAGCTAAGGGCTGTCCAGAACCCAGGGCTGCTGATGTTAGCCCAGAAGTAGTGCAGACCAGAGATTGAGTCCACCACACAAGGCCAAGCCTAGGGCTATGTGGTCCCACCCAGCACCACGGTCAGTCTAGAGGCTCAATCCATGGATACTGGTCTTGGACTGTGGGGATCTGCCTGGTGCTGGGTGGTAAGCCCAGTGTTGGAGTAAAAGTCGATGTCCTGTGCTCACCTCCCTCTCTTTGCCCCAAGCTGATGGTATCTCTCTCAGTCATTGTGCTGCCTAGGGTTGGGGAGGGGTGTCTTGGGTAATATAAAATTGTTCTTCCTACCCTCTTCAATGTGCCTTTCACTGGGCTACAGCCACGTTTCCATAGCTCCTGTGAAGGTATTTTCATATGTGGGTAGTTGTTCAAATTGATATTTCTATGGTGGGATAAGCACTGGAGAGTTCTCCTCCACCATCTTGCTCCCAGGTTGTCCCTGAAGTCAGCTTTAATACTTCCTTCTCCCTCACTGCCTATGTCCAGATGATCATCAGATCATTTCAGGCCCAGCTCTAAAACAAATCTCTATTTCTGTCCTTCCTTTATCTCCAAAGACCCCATCCAGTTTTTTCACTTTGCTCATCTGAATGGCTTTCACAGACTGCCAGCCAAACGTGATTTTCAGGTTTCCCTGCAACCTCTGATCTGTCGCTTCAGTGTCCTGATTGAGTGGTTCTCTTGTCTAAAATAGTGCTTCCACCATTGCTTATGATAAACACTGTAGCATGGCTTTAAAATCTTACATGGTCTTCCTACCTCTACCCCCAATTCACCTGTCAGCTCTCACCTCCCAATTCTCTGCACCCATCACTCTGCTCCAGCTGTGCGAATGAGTCATCCCTCCTTGCTCAGCTACTCTACCTGCTCTCTCTACCTGAAAGTCTATCTTTTTCTTCCCTTATCCACCTTCTCCACTTCCTCTTTTCCTTTTCCTTCCCCACCAGACAGAATCTTGACTGCTTCCTAGAATATCATATCCATGATGAAGCTTTTCCTAATATCCCAAGTTGGAAGTATTTCTTCTTTTGTACTCCCACAGTTCTTAGCTTTTATATTTCTAAATGACTCTTAAGAATTTCCTTGCACTTAAACTGTATGTCAGATGCTTTTGTTGGAGTATAAATTCCTTGAGACTAGGCACCATATCATAACATTTTTTAATTCTTTTAAAACTTCGTAAGTTGCTTGTTCACAGTGATAATAGATTCCTGAACATTTACTTAGTTTCACACACTGTACATAACATTTTACAAGCATATCTCATTTGTACTTCACAAAGCTCAGGGTCTCTTATTTTACAGAAAAGGAAAATGAGGCTTTGAGATATCTATTAACTAACAAAATGTCCTAACATTAGCAGATGGCAGAACAAAGATTGAAAATCAGATTTTCCTAATCCAAAGACTATGACCACCAAACTTTATTCTGTGCTACGCTGAAAAAGAAGTAGTTCATTTAAATATAAATATAACTTTGACCAAAGTGTCAAATAACTGTGCACACTAAACAAGTGTGAAAATAGGCACAAATCAGTATTCAGTCTTGAAAAAAGAGTTCTTTGAAATATTTTCCATATGTTGGACAATTTTCTAACTGAAAACAATATAGGATTAATAAAATGTTTCAATTTTAAGGTCAACATTTATGTCATAGTTAGTTAATGGTAGCTTAAATGAAAATTCATCCTATAGATGCAAATCTTGACAAGATCACACATTTAATAGTAACTGACATGTCATATCCAAGTAACAAGGGAGTTCGCTCATCAAGTCTCTAGAGGTCATTAAAGAAAAGATCTTGTAACAGGTTAAGAAAAACTAAAAGAGAGAGAATAGAACATTTTAAGTATATATTCTTATTAAAGATATTGGCAACAAATGAATATGTATTATGTACCATGAGAAGAAAAGAATATTAGATCTTACTTGAGATAATTCAAATTAATTTCCTTGGGGAAATAATGAAATCTAAAGTTACAAATCTCATTGAATAGATAAGAGAATGAGAAAATGGGAGGTAACTTGCTTAGGGCCAAAAATCTAGTCACATTTTAAGCTCAGCCTAAAATGCAAGTTTTACGATTCCTAATTCAGATGTCTTGCTGCTGTTCCTCTCTGATATTCTTATATGTTAAGTGTGTCGATGACAATATGTCTTCAGCAGTAGAAAAAGATGTGATGTAAGCTGTTTGTATTTTTTTAAGTGGTGATGGCAGCCATCAAATAATTCATAGAAGTGGTTTATGTTCACTGTTTCTTGTTTCCTTCCTCCCACTAGCTCCTTAACTCATTTCAATCAAATTTTTGCCTCCACCATGCTACCAAAGCCATGTTGCTCAATCCAGTAGTCATTTCTCACTTCTCAACTAACCTGGCCTCTCTACACTTATGGACAAAGTCTCTCAGCATCATCATTATCAGGCACTCTGCCCCTGCCTCTTCTGGCAGGCTAGACATTGAAGATCAGGCTGGTATGCAAGAGAATGATGCAGGGATATAACACAGTACGAATTGAGCATCAGCAGAATCTGCTAGAACTATTTTTGGATGAAATCATTTAGGCAAAAGGCAACTGAATTTTGCATTTAGTCCATCCAAGCTTTCTTCCAACACAAAATTGTTCCAAGACTGACATCTCTAACTTGGTCTCATCTCAGCGTTAAATAACCTAAGTGCTAAACCCCTTTTCTTTTTGGCTTCCCTCAAGGAAACAATTCCATCATGAATACACCCAGCCTGACTTTCAGAATTTAAAAATGTTTCATATTAGTCTCCTAGATTTTCACTTACATCTTAAAAGATTCTTTAGAAATTCTCACAGCCCCCATTTCCTCAGCTAGAAAACAGGATAATGTTAGCATGTCTTTCATATAACTGTTGTGAAGATTATATACGATGATTTATGTAAAGCATTTATCTTAATGCATTAATATTGCTAGATTTAACTGTGCTCATTAGACTTTGCTGGGATGATAGGTTAATTATCTCTTTTAAGGTAGTACATGTTCTTTAAAGCTCTAAACTCTTCACTTCCCCTGGGTTTTGCACCAGTTCTTTGCTCTACCTCATTGAATAAAAATTGTCTGTGTCCATTAGCTTTGCTCAGAGTGTGAGTCACCAGAGAATGAGTCAGGTGTTCCATTACCATGTGCCCTTTACATAATGCTAAGTTCCTTCACAGCTTTAGCTCAGATACTGGTCAATCTCACAAAAGTTTGTCTGTCTCAAGGGCTGAGAAATATTCTTTGTTATATACTATAGTAATACTATGTACTATTCTTAGAAATTAAAAGCATGAAAAAAAGACAGACAAAAATCTATCTTTATGTTTTTATAGGAGCTTACATGTATATAGAGAAGAAAGACAACTAAAAACATAAATAAGGACAATATACCAATTTGACTCGTGTTTGGGCTCTATTTCAGACTTGTTAAATTTGAGGTGCCCACTAGACATTTAATAGGCAGTTAGATATCTGAACTGATGAGCAGAAGTGGCTGAAGAGCTCAGAGGCAAAGTCTGGACAAGAGATATAAACTTGTAGGTCACAAATATATACATAACATTTAAAGCTACGACACTAGTAGGAAACTTAGGAGGTAAGTATGTATAGAAAAAAAGAGATAATGTGGGAAATCCAATACTTGGAGATCTGAAAGTAAAAGATAAACCTGCAAAAGGAACCAAGAGGGATTGGCCAGCAAGTTAGGAGGAAAAACATGTTGCCAGTCAAGGACAAGCTTTGCCTGGACTGCACCCAGCCAATGATTGGGCATGGTCAAGGCTCCACTTGTGACCACCAATCATCCTTCCTGAATAGCCTACTCTTGCTTGAAGACTCTCCATTGGTCTAGCTGAGATTTTCTCTGAACTGTGCTATGGCCTGAGGTTTCTCCTTCCTTTCTCTCTCCTTTCACAAGTGCCAAACCTACCTTGTGGTCTGAAAGTTCTTTCTTCCTACTCCAGTTCACTCCCCCTTGATCCTTCATAGGTGTTGGCCTGTCTTGGTGTCTGCTTTTCATAACAGACCCAATAATTTTGTTTTGTTCATTTTTTTATAGCTGGGGCCTCGCTCTGTTGCCTGAGCTGGAGTACAGTGGTGTGACCATGGCTAACTGTAACCTCAAATTCTTGGCCTCAAGTGATCCTCCCACCTCAACCTCCCAAAACTCTGGGATTACAGGCATGAGCCACTATACCCAGCTCAATCTAAAATAATTTGAAGGCTTGTGTTTTGCATTATATTTTAGAGATTTCCCAGGGGATTCCATTTCAGTCATCCATTGTGCTATTGTACTAATAATATAGTCTTTATTAATCATCTCTTCCCTTTTCTGTATCACTTCCCCCTTAACTACCCACTTCCTTTGTGCCTTCCAATAAACTTCTTGCATTTAAAACTTTGTCTCTGGGGAAATTTCTACTAAGATATTACAGGCGGAATAATGATCAAAATGTTTACAGTATTTTTCAGCAGTAACTTAGGAGTGTTATTGTTTTCAGGGTTCCAGGTAAGTTGAAATGCCTACATACTAGCCATTAGACAAGTAAGTGGAAATTTCTAATGGCCACTGATCCACATGGCCATAAAGTTACCTGTGCTCACTCAAGTAGTTTCGGGGATTTCCATGTTTCCAATCCCAGGAGCCACTGGAACAACAGATGTCTAAAACATTTTGAGGTTTATTTACATGCAGAGACTGTGCAGTTAATGAGAAAAAGGTTAGCAAGTGAACCTAATGCTGGAGTGCACATCTGGATGGAAGCTTTGGACAGCTGGGCATAGATCAAGAGGGTTATTACTGTTGTCAAAGAATTGAGGATTGTTGTAACTTTCCCACAAAGCATCTATGGAAGTCCCCTGTTTCTAAAAGTTTTGGCCTTAGCCTTAGATCCTGTGCTCCTGTTTGTCAACACTTGCCCTTCACTAATATTCTCAATCCACTGTTAGGTTAAATTAGGATTCAAAAGCCTCCCTCTGTGGGCACCACTGATAACTCTCTAAGACCCTGAGTTTTATTCAGCTCTTCATAATCCAACCATGCATTCTCTAGAGAGAGAAACTTTCTTATACCACCCATCTCCATCTTGGGTTCCCTGTTAAACTATAAAATAATTTAAAACAAGGTCAAAAAAAAAAAAAAAACTAAATTAGGAAGCTAAATCTTAGGAACCCAGCAATTCTACTTCTAAGAATTTATGTAAAGAAAATAGAATCAAGGAAGGTCAATATTATTTGTATAGCAAGAAATGGCAACCTAAATACTTAAAAATATGATATATATTAACAGAATTATTATATAACCAAATGATTAAACTTCTACACAGTCAAGCATGATGGCGTACATCTGTAGTCCCAACAACTCTGGAGGCTGCAGTGAAAGGATCACTTGATTCCAGGAGTTTGAATCCAGTTTGGGCAATGCAGTGAGAACCTGTTTCTCTCTCTCTCCCTCTATTTGTTTGTTTGTTTTGTTTTGCTTTGTTTTGCTTGAGACAGAGTCTCGCTCTGTTGCCTAGGCTGGAGTGCAGTGGCGTGATCTCAGCTCACTGCAACCTCCGCCTCCTGGGTTCAAGTGATTCTCCTGCCTCAGCCTCCTGAGTAGCTGGGACTAGAGGCACGCACCACCATGCCCAGCTATGGCTTTGTTTTGTTTTGTTTTGTATTTTTATGAGAGACAAGGTTTCACCATGTTGGCCAGGCTCGTCTCAAACTCCTGACTTCAAGTGATCGGCCTCCCAAAGTGCTGAGATTACAGGTATGAGCCACCGCACCCAGCCTGAGAACTTGTCTCTTAAAAAAACAAAAATAAGAAAAAAATACAAACCATTATTGAAAATCATGAAATAATATTCATGATATACTACTGAGGAAAAAAAGACAAAATATAAATAGAATTCTAACGAAAATATCTCTTAAAGTATATTATATAGAGACCAGGAGTTCGAGACCAGCCTGGGCAACATAGCAAGACTCTATCACTAGAAAAAGCTAAAAATTTAGCCAGGTATGGTGGTGTTACCCTGTAGTTCTAGCTACTTGGGAGGCTAAGGTGGAAGGATCGCTTGAGCCCAGGAGGTGGAGGTTACAGTGACCTATGATCATGCTACTGCACTCCAGCCTAGACAACAGAGTGAGACTCCATGTCTCAAAAAAAATTAAATGTTAAAAGTATATTATATAGTTATATATCTGCATGTTTATTTCTGTGTATGCAGAAAAAAAAAGACTAGAAGGATATCACAAATGGTTATTTCTAAGTTGTAGAACTCTTAGTGATTTTCCTCTCTATGCTTTTCTGAAGTTCTCAAATTTTGACGATGAATATGATTCTTTCAACATGAGGAAGTAAAAATGGATAAATACTAGTTTAAGATAAGAGAAAGAAATTCTCAGTGTGCTCCAAAGACAACTGACATGACTTTGATCAGGATGGGGTGGGGTGAGGCCTGGAGCCAGAGGTCAGGCACCTACGCCAGAGAAGTCAAAGGAGAGAGGTTTTATTAGCATTTCCTTTCTGTGTACTGAGGTCTGCAGGGCCTGAGAGAAGCTGTGGTTACTCTGCCCAGCAATAGAAGAATTTGTGACAGATGTAAGGGATCATCAGGTACCTTCTGTGTTCTCGGAAAAATAAAGCTGCTAAAGGGAGCTTATGTAAACTCCTGACCCCGAAATGAAAGGACAGCAGAGAAAGATTCCAATCAACTCCCCTGCCACTTTCTTCAGAATGAATGAGATTAATTCTTTTAAAGTCATATAAACAAAAGCTTTGTGCTGTTACTCCACAAACAAATGTGAAATTCCAGAAGCTGAACTTTGTGCACACCTACCTGTAAACCGCACACTCGACTTTAATCTTGGATTAAGAACTGTCAGATTCAGTGCTTTGGGCTAGTCATTTAACCTCCTGGTGCTTTCCAGTGTGATGTTTGGAAAAGTCCGGCAATTATTCTGCCCTTGCTCTTGGAGAAGTTGTGTCTCAAGGTGGAAACATAGCTGCAAAATGTAGAACTGTCTGATATGGTCTGGATCTGTATTCCTGCCAAAATCTCATATGGAATTATAATCCCCAGTGTTGGAGGAGGGGCCTGGTGGGAGGTGATTGGATCATGGGGATGAATTTCTCCTTGCTATTCTCACGATAGTGAGTGTATTCTCATTAGACCTGTTTTTTTAAAAATGTGTAGCACCTCCCTCTTCACTCTCTTCCTTCTTCTCTGGCCATGTAAGAAGTGCCTCCTTTGCCTTTGCCTTCCACCATGATTATAAGTTTCCTGAGGCCTCCCCAGAAGCAGAAGCCTGTATAGCCTGCAGAACAGTGAGCCAATTAAGCCTCTTTATCACCCAGTTTCAAGTATTTCTTTACAGCAGTGTGAGCATTGTCTCAGGCCTAGTCAACTTTCTGAGCTCTGTAAGAAAGGGCTTTCTCCTGAAAAAAACATCTGAGCTGAAATTCATCAGCCCACAGAATGATAGAGAGCTTTTGGCCCAAGGGTCAGTTAAGGTTTTTGGTTGCAAGTAACAGAAATTGATTTTGGTTAATTTAAGATAAGTATGATGTGATGGAAAATTACCAGTGTAGGAAAGAGAGGGAAGAGTAGCTTGGGCACGAGGCATCAAAAGAAGTATGGATTGTGTTAAGTTTAGAGTCCAAGAAGGATGACAACTGCCTTGTAGCTAGGACAGCTATCAGGCGATACTAATTTCACTGCTGCTGCTGATGCCACCACCACTGCTGCTGCAATAAATCATCTTTAACATTCCCTCTTGTCCTCGGGTCATTTGCTCAAGTTACAATGCTCCGGGTGGCCAAACATAGATCATGTGCCTGACTGATGAGTTTATAACTGCAAGCAGAGGGAGGACCTCGCCTCCTAGAAGCTGCAGTGCAAAGCAGCTTCCCGAAATTACCCTTCCAACAGGCCCAATTATGGTGACAGAAAGGTAATTCCCCTTAATCTGGGCATGTCTCTTTCTCACAATATAGAAAGCCAAACTCATAGTCCAGGCCAGCCCACCATCAATTCAATTGAAGAAGGAAATATTGTGACAAAAATCAATGTTGTGTTAAGATCTGGTTCACTGAATTCTGACCTCAACTAGCTTTTCTGGTCTTATTTCATTACTGCCCTATAAAACCCAGATTACTTGCAACAGTATGTCCTAAAGACAATAGTTTCACTCTGCTACCTGATTTAAAAGGTGACCCTTACCCAGAACACAACACCTCTACTAACTCTTTTACTGTATATCAAAATCTGTCTATTCCGTAGGGGCTTGATATGGTTTGACTGTGTCCCCACCCAAATCCCATCTTGAATTGTAGCTCCCATAATTCTTATGTGTTATGGGAGAGACCTGGTGGGAGGTAATTGAATCATGTGGACAGTTTCCCCTATTCTGTTCTTGTGGTGTGAATAAGTCTCATGAGAGTTGATGGCTTTATAAGGGGAATCCCATTTCACTTGGTTCTCATTCTCTCTTGCTGCCACCAAGTATGAAATACCTTTTGCCTTCCACCATGACTGTGAGTCCTCCCAGCCACGGGAACAGTGAATCCATTAAACCTCTTTTTCTTTATAAATTACCCAGTCTCAGGTATGTAACAGCAGCATGAAAACAGACTAATATAGACCTAATTCATAAGTGTCACCTCTGTGACTTTTCCCTTGGCCATCCCTGTTGGAGCAGCTCTCTCTGCCTCTTCTGAACTCCCATGAGATCCATATCCATAACCCTCTGAAGGCCATGAATCTGGTTCAGCCCCAGAGTGATGCTACTTTGGAAAAATATTCCTTCTGTCCTCTATATATTGCCGATTCTGTGTCTGTATTAATCTCTCTCACTCTCTCTTTCTTTCTCTCTCACACACACCCCCAGAAACTGTCTAGCAGAGGCCGACTTTCCAGGGGATGTTTATTAGTGCATTCCTCACACTGCTATACCTGAGACTGAGTAATTTATAAAGAAAGGAGGTTTAATTGGCTCACAGTTCTGCAGGCTCTACAAGAAGCATAATGGCATCTGCATCTGGGGAGGCCTCAGGGAACATACAATCATAGTGGAAGACAAAGGGGAAATGGCACTTCATATGGCTAGAGCAGGAGGAAGAAAGAGAGAGGAGAGGTGCTACCTACTTTTGAACAACCGGATCTCATGAGAACTCACTCACTATCATGAGAACAGCACTGAGGGAACTGTGCTAACCCATTCACAATAAACCACCCTCATAATCTAATCACCTTCTACCAG
Organism: Macaca mulatta; assembly: GCF_049350105.2. Classification (NCBI taxonomy): domain Eukaryota; kingdom Metazoa; phylum Chordata; class Mammalia; order Primates; family Cercopithecidae; genus Macaca; species Macaca mulatta. The sequence continues at coordinate 154,374,509 of NC_133411.1, forward strand.
GCCCCACCTGCAACACTAGGGATTACAATTGAACATGAGATTTGAGTGGGAACACAGATCCAAACTGTATCAAGATGAAAGGACAGAAATTAAGCTAGAGATAACAGAAGCTATATGAAAGGGGAGGAGGTGTTATAACTATGGCCAGGTTAATAAATTTTGTCTGCCACATATGCATTACTCATATGGAAAATTACTTTGAATTAAAATTATTTGTATACACGCATTTTCTTCCCAACTGGATGTTGAGATCTTTGAAGGCAGAGACCACATCTCATTTATCTCTCTTGCCCTCGGAGCTTAGCGCAGTACCCGATACATAGCAACCACTCGATATGCATATAATGAATTAATTAGCACATTAATTAATTAATTACAGGCCTCCAGTAGCCATGGCTATGCTGCCCAATAGTTATGCAAGAAAGCAAATTAATGATTTCCTAGCTCTTGATCCCCAGAATTTTTATTTTTTTCTGCTATGTCTGTATAGGTATCACTAATAAGGACTTCAAATAAATGAGGGCTATCTGAAAGACAGGCTGACTACTAGGATCCCAAAACCCATTTTGATCTTTCACTGAAAGAAGGGCAGCTATGACTCACACATCACACACTTTTTAAAAATGAGATTTAATTTCCTTGCCTCTGGCAGTAGCTTTTAGAAGTAATGGAGTGGATAGCTGGGAGAGGATTCACAGGGGGTGGAGGCCAGGGGTCGTCAAAGCTGGGAGATTAGTGATAGCAGGGCCCTTGTCAGAAGACGTACCACAGAACCCAACTTTCCCATCCCCTAGGGTCTGAAAGCTCCATTAGGAGTGATCATAACTATTTCATCGCTGTGGTTCTGTCTACTTTGCAAAGTTCATGAGTATTCTAATCCTCTGAGCAACTGAAAGACTCTATTTCCTACCCCATGTCTCCACACCTCATCCACTTAATTCCACAGTTTAAAGCCACATAGAGTAAAAGAGTACGCACTAAAACAATGGTGATAAAATTAAGAGAAAAACAAACATTTGGACCACAGAAAAATATACATAACATGATATCAGTGTTCAGACATTTAAAACAATAGTCACGATAATATGAGCTCACATTTATTAAACTCCTACTAGATATCAGTCATTTTCTATGCATTTCATCCTCCAAACTGTCCTATGAAAAAAGCACTATTGTTATTTTCATTTTACAGGTGAGAAAACTAAGGTATAGGGCGATTAAGAGGCTTGATGAAGATAGAAGCACAGTGGGCTACTGTGTGACCCCAGGAGTTTGCTGGTCCTCTGCATTGAATCACCATATTAATTGTTTCTATGATCAAATTAATTTAGGAAATCATTATCTAAACAACAGTTCTTTAGTACAGGACTTTGCAGCTTTTAACATGCTGGTTTACATTGGGATTCTGTACGAGTTGTTTTCTAAACTCATTTGATCATGAAACATTTGTGGTACTTTGGGAAACATGACATAGGTTTACCCTCTATCTTGAATTCAAAGTCTCTGGAAAGCGATTTGATGTTTCTAAGGAAGGAACTGGGAGCCTCACAGCACATCGTGAAAAATAAGAAAAAAATCCTTCCATTTACACTGGACCAGGCTCTGTAGTAAGTTGTTATTCCCATATTTAAAATGAAGAAACTGAGGCTCAAAGAGGCTTGCCCAATTTGCCCACGTGCTGGAGTCAGAATTAAAATTCAGCCAGGTTGACCTCAGAAGCAACACTTTAAACTGCTAGACTATAAGTCTGCCACTCAGACTGGTGAGCAACCAAGAATCTCTGAGCAGCAGCACATGACCATGGAACAGCACAAGCTCACAGAGCAGTGCCTGGCTGTGACCTTGGGCTGGATCAACTTAACCTCATCAAACCACAGTTTTTACATCTGTAAAATGAATGTATTCCAGAGGTGGATATGAAGATTGAAGTAGATAAGGCACATAAAGGACTTCTATTAGAGTAACTGGCCCATAGTAAATGCTTAATACAGAGAAGTTACTAATTTCCTTAACTCCAAACAGAGCACATAACATTTTCATTTGATCTTGGCCAAAAGGCTGAGAAGTGATATACATAACATTTTGTAGAAGCATTTTGTCTTTCATGCTCTAGATCCTGTTGTTTTCCTTGAAATTTCTTTCAGTGCACAGATGACAACAGGCAGAACAGGTAAGGCAACGTGGGGTCATGAACACTTGATTTATCTATTTGGTTGGGATAATTGCCACAGGGATATTTACCTGAAGGTAAATATCCTTCAGGATAATTACCTGAAGTCATCAGCTAAATACCTCCCTTTTATTTAGTAACTGAACCCTTCCTCATCTGATCTCATTTGTTGTCTTCTAATCACCTTTTCAAAATTCCATTTAGATTTTCCCTCAAAGAAAAGGCGGCTCTCTTCATGCATACTTCATTCTACTCCTGATTATTGTCTACTTAATTTGCATACAGCTTGTCTAATTATATTGTTACCTAGTAGGTCCCTGTAACCTAGTTTCCTGGGAGTGGTGCCTACCCAGCTGAGAACCGCACAGACTTTCTCCAAATGGTTGAGCACCAATATGTTCTTGTTCACTTCACATTTTGGACACAGGACTATAAATACTCCGCAGACTCTCTGGCTCTAACTGACCTCTGTCTTCATATACTCAAGCAAGCACATCCTATTCTCCATAATCCACTAATCTGATATATTCTCATTCAATAACACAGCATACAGAATGTTTCCAAGCATACATGACTGCAGAAGTATACCTTTGCAAGCACACTAGCTCTATACATACTGTATATATGTATACTTAATCTTATACATTTTCTTCTCTGATTCAATAGATTTCCATTCTGATCAATACTATTCATCCAGTAGTCAGGAAAGAGAAAAAACACATTTACTACCATCCAAGTACAAGCCATCATCAATGCCGAGGCCACCACTAGTCCATATGGTGGTTTCTTACAAATTAGAATAATACACTCCCTCCGAGTAGCTATGGCCTTGTGACAAAATTCACAACAGGGAACGTCTGAGTTGAACTGCAGCTCTCATTTTCCCACTTTTCTGGACACTCTCAGCAGCACAAATCCCAAATAACTATACATGGTAGCCCTGAACTTCTTTTTCTTGATTGCTATAATAACCTCTTATCTGATCTTCCTGCTTTTTTGTTCTTGACAACCTATGATTTTGTTCTCAACATTTTGATCTTTTCAAAACATAAATCAGATCATATGACTCTCCAGCTCGAAATCCTCATACTTGGAATAAAATGCAAGAACTGCCACATGACCCAGCAATACCACTCCTGGATGTTTATCCAAAAAAACTGAAATCAGGATCTCAGAGAGATATTTGCATTCCCATGTTCACTGTTGCATTATTCACAATAGCCAAGATGTGGAAAAAGCATAAATTCACATCAACAGAATAAAGGATAAAGAAAATGTGGTATATACATCCAATGGAATATTATTCAGCCTTAAAAAGAAAATCCTGCAATATGTGACAATACGGATGAACCTTGAGAATACTATGCTACGCAAAATAAGCCAGTCACAGAAGGACAAATACTGTATGATTCCATTTACATGAAATATCTAAAAAGTCAAACTCATAGAAATGGAAAATAGAATGGTGATTTCTAGGGGTTGGAAGGAGAGAAAATGTGGAGTTACCAAGGGGATTCTAGAGGTCTGATGTACAACATTGTGACGATAGTTAACAATGCTGTGTTGCATTTTTAAAATTTAAGAGAGTAGATCTCATGCTAAATGTTCTTGCTACAATTAGAGAAATTAAATTTAAAAGAAAATTCTTGACCCACAAGAGACTATATGATTTGGCCCCTCTCTTCATTACTTCTAATCCTACCCCTTTTGCTCACTCTGTTCCCATCAGAATGGCTTTATTTCTGTTTCTGGGACATTCCAAGTTTATTCCCAGTTCAGAGATTTTGATCCCTCTCTTATCTGTAGCTTGCTACAATAAGCCTTTTGTGTGTATTTGTGCATGGGTCTGCTGGTCAGTTCTAGCTTTGCAAGGACCAGTTCTGCTTCAGGCCATAGGTCAGCTGAGCTTGGCTTCAAACTATGAGTTAAGTTCATATCTGCCTTGTGTGTGCCCAATTCTGCTTAACCAGTGCCACCCAGGCCATGTTCCTTTCACTGTGAGTAGTAGGAGTACAAGAGACCAAGCTGAACTGTGAAAGCACTGAATTTAAAACCTTGAAGAACTTGGAGAGAGTAGCATGTAGTAAGATGGGAAAGGTAGACACAAACCAGTTAGTGGAGCCAACATAGAGTCTGTTAATGGATGATTCAGAAGGGACACATGTTTTCACGACTTTCAGACAGATTTCCCCTGTGTTTTTTCTAGAATAGTGGATCCACAGATTGTCAGTCCCCATTGTCACACAGGTCATTCTGTTGGGGCTGCGGGTGGCTGCATTCCCCCATGGCCCTCTAGTGTTTGCAAGTGCTGAGGGACTCTTGGTGGCCTTTTTCACTGGTTTCCACAAGAATTGCTTCAAGCCGACAAGACTGTCTCCAAATTAATCCTAAATGATATGGCCCCACCTTTCTATCAGACTCTAATAAAATTCTGTTTTGGAGACGTGGAGCCAGATTGAATCCTTTTATTGCTCATCATTTCTGAGCATTCTCCTTCCTTGAAAAACTGTATTAATCAATTAATTTTCCCATGAGGTAGGTAAGAAATTAACTTGAAAAATTAGCATTTTATTAGAAGGGTAAATTAAGGGAAAGAGTAACAACTCACCCTAATGTTAGTTCTCCTAGTTGAGCTAATATGTACTTAATTCTCTTATTTTAGCATTAACTTTCCATTAGTATCGTCCTCCTATGTAGTCAAGCCTCCCATGTTCATAAAGATTACCAAAATTTAGTAGTTTAATAATGCTATTGTGGCAATAGTATAAGAAAACAATCACTCTTGTTTAGTGATAGTGCGAATCTATAATCTTTCCCAAGAGAAATTTGGCATTTCTATCTATTCCATATTTAAAATGTACATTCCTTTGGCTGAAAAAATCAATTTCAAGGATTTAGGCTGCAGTTACTTTTGCATAGATAGATAGATAGATAGATAGATAGATAGATAGATAGATAGATAGATAAAAATATATATAAAGATTATCTATTAATAAATCTTTTTTCTCAGCATTGTTGAAGTTGAAATAAGCAGGCATATAGTTGTATATGCTTAGAAAAGTTTTAGAAGGCTGCACAAAAAACTACTCAGAATGGTTAATGGAGGTAAAAAAGCCAAAGTGACAGAGAGTGAATAAACACCAAGTACAAAGAAAAAACTTTTATTTCCCCATTTAATGGGATGGCAGTTGAATTCATTAAAGATTAGTATATTTTATTTTTATTTTTAAATATTTAATTAATAAAATTAAAAAGAAAGAAAGCATTGTGTCTGTTCCTGCAGGATTGTGGGATCTAGATATTTTAGGGCACCTATCTTCCCCTCTTGCTCATGTTGCTGACTCACTTGCTCCTAAATCAGAGACAGGATACACATTCTTACTAAAATAAGAGAACTGTCTCATATCTCAAGAGTTCACCCTCAAATGATGCAAGGCAAAGGAGAAAACAGACATGCAGGAAGTCGCTGGCTTGAGGGGTAGGAACAAAATGGTGGGCCAAAAATAACTGGCTTGGCATAACCAGCAAGCATCATCATCCTGTGAGAGGGAATCAGGGATGCCCTTTGGATCTTTTCTGAACTGAGGCTTGACTCTCCATGTTGAAAGTAGTATGGCAGAATTGAAATACTGGTCTCATGAGTCCAAATTCATAATCGTGGTCTGTAAAGAAGCTGAAATGAGAGTCACTTTGTCAAAGTCAAACACTGGAATTCAGTGGTTTTAATTGAGAGGGTTCATGCAAGAGATAAGAGAGAGAGTAGGCATTTGCATCCTGGGCTGAAAAAATTAACTGCATGTCATAGGAAAATTGGCTGTGAGCATCCATGATATGGGTTAACAACTACAACAGCAATGACAACTGCTATGTGTTGAATATGTACTCTGAGTCAGCCATTATGCTAAGCATGCTATATACACTTTCTCATCAAAACCTGCAAGAGATTTATCGGGTTAGTTTACAGATTAAATACTTAGTCCTACCGTTTATAAGTGGTAGAGCCAGGAATAAAACTACATTGGTCTGATTTTCCAAACCCATGCTCTCAACTACTCTATGACAAGATGCTTTTTATTTAGAATTGCCCTAGAATTCTAAATGGCTTTTTGGAGAGGCAAGGTCACCCAGGCTGCCCTGCACAACAGCAGAAAAGTTCACATGTCTGAGCACCCATTATCCAGGCTGCCTGGGCCAAGACTCAGGGCAAGGGCCACCTGCCTTTCCTTTTGCTGTCTCTGAAAGAGGAGTTCTGCCAGAACCATAAGTAATAATGATTCACAAAGTGCACAGTCATTACTGTGTTGATAATTTCCCAAGCTACTTTGGTTTTCCCAAGCTCTTAGGATAGAAACGAAATTTTGCTTTTCTTCATCCTCCTTCATTTTGTTCTTTAAAACAATGTAACACTATAAAGCAAATGCCGTTTTCTTCCTTTTATTATTGAGGAAATGGACGCTCTGACACATCAAGTATCTTGCCCAAAATTAGTTAACAAATTACCTAACCTCTCAGCATCTGTTTTTTCACTGGTAAGTTGGAGATAATATCTAACCCTTAGAGTGGCTGAGATCATATTTCCAAAGTTCAGAGCACAAAGTAGGCAATTGATGAACTGCACCTGCTCTCGTTGTTAAGTAATTATATTACTTAATGAGGTACCATTGTGTGAAGCTGCATATAACATGCATGACCTTGAGCAAGTTACATAACTTCTCGGAACATCTTTTTGTCCAAGGGGAATATTATCATTCAACTTGCTTGGCTATTTTGAGGATTGAATGAAATAAATGCTCTACATAAAATAGCTACACTAGCGACTGGTTCACACTCAAACCTCAATAAATAATCATCTCCATAAGAAAGAATGCTGTTGACATGTGTTCACCTATGTAACTCCATGAACTTGATCTATCAAGTTTGAAAGCAATATCTTTCCTTTCTTTGCTCCTCCCTCACCACACTTTTTCCCAGACTCTTTAGAAATATATAGAATATTAAACGGGATTTTTTTCTCTCCCTTGACATTGTTTTTAATGGGACTAGACAGCCTTACAACAGGCTCCAGCTTTTTTTTCTCATCCTTCAAGTCACGGAGGGCTCTTACTAGTGACCTGCAGTAAGAGGACTCAGAGGAGGGGACATTCTGGCCTGGATCTTATTCAGAAACACTGATGATGCAATTCTTGGCTCTGGCCACATGCTTGATTGCTTTCCAGTATATAGCATATGATGTGAAGGGGAGGAAGAAAGAATCCCTCTCACCCATGGCTAGAAATAATTTCAGAAGGCTGGAGGCAAAGCAGAGGTGATGCCAGCTATCTCCTGGAACTGTTGATAAACCAGCAGTTTCCTGCAAGCCAATTTTATGCATTTGCTTTTCTATCTTTTTGCTCCCCCTACCTATGTCCTCTTACTGGGCATGCCAGGAAAAGCCTCACAAATTTAACTAAGGAAACTCTTGGTGTCCTGTCATCTAATCTTCAGCCTGAGGTTGTAGTTGCCTTTTGCAGTGCCTTCTCTCCAAATCAGTATACCTGATTAGAAGACCTGTTTCCTCATGCTCAGCCTTCAGGAGCCCAGTTTTGGAATTCAGCATCTCTACATGAAATATGCCAGATCTGTCAAGAGGCCAGATGGTTCACAGATGCCCAGAAGCAGGGCTAAGTAAGATGACTGAGGTATGCGGTATAAGATGCAGACAAACAATATCACCAGGAGGCTGGAAACTCAAAGGTGATGTCAGTCATGTCACCTCTTGATTCAGAAGGGTAATGATGTCAATCTCTAACTGCTGTTCTGAAATCCAGTTCAGTGAAAGTTATCACTAACCACAGTGCCTGTCTTCATGGGAACACAGGAAGCTATTTTTTCTTATAAGTGCCGCGCGCTAACCGATTGCGCCACTGGAGCCACAAAGCTATTTTTTCATCTGCTGTTTGTGATGTGATCATCTTCATGAAATGCACATGCATAGCTTTAATTGGGACCTACAAAGGCCAAAGAGTTCAAAGGTTTTAATTAAAAAATAGTACCATTACATATTTGTTATGTTTATGGCATTATCTCCTTTAAATCTCACACTATTATATCAGCCCAGTCATTACAAAGTTATCCTCATTATACAAATGGAAAAATCAAGGAATGGAGAGCACTCTTAAACACCTTCTTCAAAACTGAAAAGCTAGTGTACTCACTAGGAAAATATCTGAAGGGAACAGAATACCCAACAGACAGTGAATTCCACAAGTGGGGATTGTGCTGTTCTTACGTGACAGTATGATGAGGGATAGGCAGCTATGGCCATTCATTTAGTGGTTCAAAACTGTGCAGCCAGAATCTCTGTGGATTTCAGTGGCCTTTCCTTCATGGTTACAGAACGACTATTTCAACTCTGGGCATGAAGTCTTCATTCAAAGGGGCTGAAAGATATCAAGGGACAATGCCAGCATCTCTGTGCATTCTATTAGGAAAAAAATATCTTCCAGGAACTTTCTGAAGACTCCCTGGTAACAACTCAACGGTCAGAAATAAATCACATGAATATCCTCTATCTGCAAGAGAAACTGGAAAATAAGTATTTTGCCTTTCTAGCCTCTACAGTGGAAGCTGACAAGAGAGAGATTATGTTAGCTTGCACTGGGGCTGCAGTGGTGGTAAAATTAGTGAGAAGTAGATGGCCTCAAGAGATATTCTGTTGTAAAAAATCATAAGGCAAATCTTGCAGACTGATTGCATGTGGAAGATGAGCGAGAAGAGGGAATCAGCAACGAATCCTAGGTATCTAACTTGGTACATTCACTGAGATCAGGCATCATGAAGAAGGAATAAATTTTGTAGATGAAAACTCATGAGAAGAAGCTGGTGGCTGGTGAGATGGCTGAATAGGAAGAGCTCCGGTCTGCGGCTCCCAGCGAGATCAATGCAGAAGGCGGGTGATTTCTACATTTCCAACTGAGGTACCCGGTTAATCTAACTGGGACTGGTTAGACAGTGGGTGCAGCCCACAGAGGGCAAGCCAAAGCAGGGTGGGGAGTCGCCTCACCTGGGAAGTGCAAGGGGTCAGGGAACTTCCACCCCTAGTCAAGGGAAGCCCTGAGGGGACCGTGCCATGAGGAATGGTGCTATCTGTCCCAGATACTATGCTTTTCCCACGATCTTTGCAACCCACAGACCAGGTGATTCCCTCAGATGACTACACCACCAGGGCCCTGCGTTTCAAGCACCAAACTGGGCAGCCACTTGGGCAAACACCAAACTAGCTGCAGGAGGTTTTTCCATACCCCCATGGAGCCTGGAACGCCAGTGAGACAGAACCATTCACTCCCCTGGAAAGGGGGCTGAAGCCAGGGAGCCAAGTGGTCTAGCTCAGCGGATCTCACCCCCACAGAGCTCAGCAAGCTAAGATCCACTGGCTTGAAATTCTCACTGCCAGCACAGCAGTCTGAAGTCGACCTGTGATGCCTGAGAATGGAAGGCGGAGGGGCGTCAGCCATTACTGAGGCTTGAGTAGGTGGCTTTCCCCTCACAGTGTAAACAAAGCCACCCGAAAGTTCAAACTGGACAGAGCCCACCACAGCTTGGCAAAGCTGCTGTAGCCAGACTGCCTCTCTAGATTCCTCCTCTCTGGGCAGGGCATCTCTGAAAGAAAGGCAGCAGCCCCACTAAGGGGCTTATAGATCAAACTCCCATCTCCCTGGGACAAAGCACCCGGGGGAGGGGGTGCAGCTTCAGCAGACTTAAATGTTCCTGCCTGCCAGCTCGGAAGGGAGCAGTGGATGTTCCAGCACAGCACTCAAACTCTGCTAAGAGACAGACTGCCTCCTCAAGTGGGTCCCTGACTCCACACCTCCTGACTGAGAGACATTTCCCAGCAGGGGTCAACAGACACCTCATGCAGGAGAGCTCTGGCTGGCATTTGGTGGGTGCCCCTCTGGGATGAAGCTTCCAAAGGAAGGAACAGGCAGCAATCTTTGCTGTTCTACAGCCTCTGCTGGTGATACCCAGGCAAACAGGGTCTGGAGTGGACCTTTAGCAAACTCTAGCAGACCTGCAGTAGAGAGGACTGACTTTTAGAAGGAAAACCAACAAACAGAAAGGAATAGCATCAACATTAACAAAAAGGACGTCCACACAAAAACGCATCCGAAGGTCACCATCATCAAAGACCAAAGGAACCTAAGGAAGCTAAGAACTTTGAAAAAACAGTTAGAGGAATTGCTAACTAGAATAATCAGTTTAGAAAAAAAAAGCATAAATGACCTGACGGAGCTGAAAAACACAGCACAAGAACTTTGTGAAGCATACACAAGTATCAATAGCCGAACAGATCAAGCAGAAGAAAGGATATCAGAGATTGAAGATCAACTTAATGAAATAAAGTGTGAAGACAAGATTAGAGAAAAAAGAATGAAAATGAACGAACAAAGCCTCCAAGAAATATGGGACTGTGTCAAAAGACCGAATCTACATTTGATTGGTATACTGAAAGTGACGGAGAGAATGGAACCCAGTGGGAAAATGCTCTTCAGGATGATATCCAGAAGAACTTCCCCAACCTAGCAAGACAGGCCAACATTCAAATTCAAGAAACGCAGAGAACACCATGAAGATACTCTTCAAAAAGAGCAACTCCAAGACACATAATTTTCAGATCTACCAAGCTTGGAATGAAGGAAAAAATGTTAAGGACAGCCACAGAGGAAGGTCGGGTTACTCACAAAGGGAAGCCCTTCAGATTAACAGTGGATCTCTCCACCAAAACCCTACAAGCCAGGAGAGAGTGGGAGCCAATATACAACATTCTTAGAGAAAAGAATTTTCAACCCAGAATTTCATATCCAGCCAAACTAAGCTTCATAAGTGAAGAAAAAATAAAATCCTTTACAGACAAGCAAATGCTGAGAGATTTTGTCATCACCAGACCTGTCTTATAAGAACTCCTGAAGGAAGCACTAAATATGGAAAGGAAAAACCAGTACCAGCCACTGAAAACACATACCAAATTGTAGAAACCACCGACACTATGAAGAAACTACATGAACTAACGTGCAAAATAACCAGCTAGCATCATAATGACAGAATCAAATTCACACATAACAATATTTACTTTAAATATAAATGGGTTAAATGCCCCAATTGAAAGACACAGACTGTCAAATTGGATAGTCAAGATCCATCAGTGTGCTGTATTCGGGAGACCCATTTCATGTGCACAACACACACAGGCTCAAAACAAAGGGATGGAGGAATATTTACCAAGCAAATGGAAAGCAAGAAAAAAGCATGGGTTGCAATCCTAGTCTCTCATGAAACAGACTTTAAACCAGCAAAGATCAAAAAAGACAAGGAAGGGCATTACATAATGGTAAAGGGATCAGTGCAACAAAAAGAGCTAACTATCCTAAATATAAATGTACCCAATAAAGGTGCACCCAGATTCATAAAGCAAGTTCATAAGACCTACAAAGAGACCTAGACTCCTAGACAATAATAGTGGGAGACTTTAACACCTCACTGTCAATATTAGACAGATGAACAAGACAGAAAATTAACAAGGATATTCAAGACTTGAACTCAGCTCTGGACCAAGTGGACCCTAATAGACATCTACAGAACTCTCCATCCCAAATCAATAGCATATTCATTCTTCTCAGCATAACATCACACTTATTCTAAAATTGACCATATAATTGGAAGTAAAACACTCCTCAGCAAATGCAAAAAAAAAAAAAAAAAACCTGGAAATCATAACGAACAGTCTCTCAGACCACAGTGCAATCAAATTAGAACTCAGGATTAAGAATCTCACTGAAAACTACCTAACTACATGGAAACTGAACAATCTGCTCCTGAATGACTACTGGGTAAATAACGAAATTAAGGCAGAAATAAATAAGTTATTTGAAACCAATGAGAACAAAGACACAATGTACCAGAATCTCTGGGACACAGCTGAAGCAGTGTTTAGAGGGAAATTTATAGTACTAAATGGCCACAGGAGAAAGCAAGAAAGATCTAAAGTCAACACTCTAACATCAAAATTAAAAGAACTAGAGAAGCAAAAGCAAACAAATTCAAAAGCTAGTAGAGACAAGAAATAACTAAGATCAGAACAGAACTGAAGGAGATGGAGACACAAAAAAACCCTTCAAAAAATTAATGAATCCAGGAGCCAGTTTTTGAAAAGATTAAAATAGACCACTAGCTAGACTAATAAATAATAAAAGAGAGAAGAATCAAATAGACACAATAAAAAAAGATAAAGGGGATATCACCACTGATCCTACAGAAATACAAACTGCCATCAGAGAATACTATAAAAACATCTATGTAAATTATCTAGAAAATCTAGAAAATAAATTCCTGGATGCATACACCCTCCTGAGACTAAACCAGGAAAAAAGTCAAATCCCTGAATAAAACAATGACAAGTTCTGAAATTGAGGTATTAATAGCCTACTAAACAGCCCAGGCTATTAATGTCCAGCCCTGGTCCTGGGCTAGACATTAAAAGCCCAGGACCAGACAGATTCACAGCTGAATTCTATCAGAGGTACAAAGAAGAGCTAGTACCATTCCTTCTGAAACTATTCCAAACAATAGAAAAAGAGGTTACTTCTCCCTAACTCATCTTATGAGGCCAGCATCATCCTGATACCAAACTTGGCAGAGACACAACAAAAAAAGAAAATTTCAGGCCAATATACCTGATGAACATCGATGCAAGTATCCTCAATAAAATACTGGCAAACCGAATGCAGCAGCACATCAAGAAGCTTATCCACCACAATCAAGTCGCCTTCATCCCTGGGACGCAAGCCTGGTCCAGCATACATAAAACAATAAACGTAATCTATCACATAAACAGAACCAATGACAAAAAAACATGATTATCTCAATAGATGTAGAAAAGGCCTTAGATAAAATTCAACAACTCTTTAGGCTAAAAACTCAATAAACTAGGTATCGATGGAGCGTATCTCAAAATAATAAGAGCTATTTAGGACAAAGCCACAGCCAATATCATACTGAATGGGCAAAAACTGGAAGTATTCCCTTTGAAAACTGGCACAAAACAAGCATGCCCTCTCTCACCACTCCTATCCAACATAGTATTGGAAGTTCTGTCAAGGGCAATCAATCAGGCAAGAGAAAGAAATAAAGGGTATTCAAATAGGAAGAGAGGAAGTCAAATTGTCTCTGCTTGCAGATGACATGATTGTATATTTAGAAAACCCCATCAACTCAGCCCAAAATCTCCTCAAGCTGATAAGCAACTTCAGCGAAGTCTCAGGATACAAAATCAATGTGCAAAAATCACAAACATTTCTATACACCAATAAAAGACAGAGAGCCAAATCATTAGTGAACCCCCATTCACAATTACTACAAAGGGAATAAAATGCCTAGCAAGACAACTTACAAGGGATGTGAAGGACCTCTTCAAAGAGTACTACAAACCACTGCACAAGGAAATAAGAGAGGATAAAAACAAATGGAGAAACATTCCATGCTCATGGATAGGAAGAATCAATATCGTGAAAATGGCCATATTGCCCAAAGTAATTTATAGATTCAATGCTATCCCCAACAAGCTACAACTGACTTTCTTTACAGAGTAGAAAAAAACTACTTTAAATTTCATATGGAACCAAAAAAGATCTCATATAGTGAAGACAATCCTAAGCAATAAGAATAAAGCTGGAGGCACCACGTGACCTGATGTTAAACTATATTACAAGGTTACAGTAACCAAAACAGCATGGTACTGGTACCAAAACAGATATACAGACCAATGGAACAGAACAGAGCCCTCAGAAGTAATGCCACACATCTACACCCATCTGATCTTTGACGAATCTGAAAAAAACATGCAATGGGGAAAGGATTCCCTATTTAATAAATGGTGTTGAGAAAACTGGCTAGACATATGCAGAAAACTGAAACTGGACCCTTTCCTTACACCTTATACAAAAATTAACCCAAGATGAATTAAAGACTTAAACATAAGACCTAAAACCATAAAAACCCTAGAAGAAAACCTAGGCAATACTATTTAGGACATAGGCATGAGCAAAGACTTCATGACTAAAACACCAAAAGCAGTGGCAACAAAAGCCAAAATTGACAAATGGGATCTAATTAAACTAAAGAGCTTCTGCACAGCAAGAGAAATTATCATCAGAGTGAACAGGCAACCTGCAGAATAGAAAATTTTTACAATCTATCCATCTGACAAAGGGCTAATATCCAGAATCTACAAGGAAATAAAACAAATTTACAAGAAAAAAAAAACCCATCAAAATATGGGTGAAAGATATGAACAGACACTTCTCAAAAGAAGACATTTATGTGGACAACAAACATGAAAAAAAGCTCATCATCACTGTCCATTACAGCAATGCAAATCAAAACCACAATGGGACACCATCTCCTGCCAGTTAAAATGGTGATGATTAAAAGTCAGGAAACAACAGATTCTGGAGAAGATGTGGAGATAGCAGAACGATTTTACACTGTTGGTGGGAGTGTAAATTAGTTCAACCATTGTGGAAGACAGTGTGGCAATTCCTCGAGGATCTAGAACCAGAAATACTATTTGACCCAGCCATCCCATTACTGGATATATATCCAAATGATTATAAATTATTCTACTATAATTCTACATGCACACCTATGTTTATTGTAGCACTGTTCACAATAGCAAAGACTTGAAATTAACCCAAATGCCCATCAGTGATAGACTGGATAAAGAAAATGTGGCACATATACACCATGGAATACTACGCAGCCATAAAAAAGGATGAGTTCATGTCCTTTGTAGGGAGATGGATGAAGTTGGAAACCATCATTCTCAGCAAACTAACACAGGAAAAGAAAAACAAACACTGCATGTTCTCACTCATAAGTGGGTATTGAACAATGAGAACACAAGGACACAGGGTTGGGAACATCACACACTGGGGCCGGTCAGTGAGTGGTTGGCTAGGGGACTGATAGCATTAGGAGAAATACCTAATGTAGATGGTGGGTTAACGGGTGCAGCAAACCACCATGGCACGTGTATCCCTATGTAACAAACCTGCACATTTTGCAAATGTATCCCAGAACTTGAAGTATAATAGTAATAATAATAAAGCCATGAGTGCCCTCTTGGTTTTGTTTGTTTGTTTGTATGTTTGAGACAGAGTCTCTCTCTATCACCGAGGTTGGAGTGCAGTGGCACGATCTCAGCTCACTGCAACCTCCGCCTCCCGGGTTCAAGCGATTCTTCTGCCTCACCCTCCCAAGTAGCTGGGACTATAGGTGTGCGCCACCACGCCCAGCTAATTTTTGTATTTTTAGTAGAGACAGGGTTTCACCATATTGGCCAGGCTGGTCTCTAACTCCTGACCTCGTGAACTGCCCGTCCTGGCCTCCCAAAGGGCTGGGATTACAGGTGTGAACCACCGCGCCCGGCCATGAGTGCACTTTTGTACCTATTGAGAATAAAGTGTCTTTCAGACATCTAAATACAGATGTTGCTAGTTAAATACAAAGATTGAAAGTAAGAGAAGTTGTCTAGGCTAACAATATAGAGGATTAACATTTGTGGTTATCAGTCATTTGCATCAATCAATCCTTTAGTGGTATCTCAGCTGTGTGGAATTTCCTATACCAGTTGTTCTCAAGCAGGTGCAATTTTTTCCACAACGAGATACCTGGCAATAAAGACATTTTTGGTGTCACAACTCAGGGAAGGGGTTGCTATTGGCATCTAGCAAATAGAGGCCAGGTATGCTGCTAAACGTTTTAAAGTACACGGAACAATTCCTTACAACAAAGGTTTATCCAGTCCAAACTGTCAATAGTTCTGAGGTTGAGAAACCTTGCTCTATGGTAAACTCAATTTTGACCTTAATATTTCCCTGATCCACAGGGTTCCTAACTGTTCCATTTTTGTGTCCCATAACTTCCCACAATTCTGATGTTGCCACTGTCTTTAACTTGCCATGACATCATTTTACGATGACTTTTCATATCATAACTTGCCCTCAGCACCAAGACTTCTCTGGTGGAGCTGCATGGACACAGATACTATTGTTGACTTGACGAAAGTTATGTTTAAAGTTATCTCTAGCACCAGGAGCCTGACTTATTTTATAATTCACAATTTAAGAGTCTCCCAAACACTGAGATAAAGAAAAATTTGTTCTTATAAATAAATTCAATCACTACTCATAAGACAGTGAATTTAAGAGGTATCTTGAATGTGCTAAAGGTAACCTTTAGGATGTGTATACATAATTGCTGTGTTTTATCCCAAGCAGTAACCTAGGCTAAAAGCATAGAGAAAATTACTTAAAATGGAAATCTGAAGCTATTTGAGATACATCCCTAAGTTTTTGAGGTTGATGTCGATAACAGCCACATACCCTGTAAACCATTACTTGGTTTTCCTCTGATAGTTACTTTCTTACACTTTCATGATCATCCACTTGAAAAACAGTAACTTGCTTTACCTATGAAAGCCATACAGTTGCTTCCAAAGAGGCTTTGTTAGCCATATTAATTTTAGAGATTCACTATCACGATAAACCAATTGAGTAGGCGCTCTTTTAATTTTAGCAAGAATCTAATACAGGCAATGTACAATTCGTAAGGACCTATTAAAAAGCTCAACAACATGTCTGAATACATAGGCTCTGATCCAATGACGTGGAGACCAGCAGACCATTAAAATTAATTGAAAGTGCTGAACCACTTCAAGATTGATTTATTTTGTATTACAAAAAATTAAATAAAACGGGAGGTGCTAGGTTAGCCTCTGCCCTAAAGAATTAGTCTAAAATTACAATTGAAATGTCTCAAATGGAATTATTGTAAAACTCATTAAGATATATATTAGGTTTCCAAATCATACTTACGCTCTTTGTAATTTAAATACTGAGCTACCCTCATTTAGAAATAACTTGGCTCTCAATGGTGAGCAAGTAGTCAGGACTCCGATCAATTTGAGCACCTAGTGAGAACCTACAATATCTTACCTGTGCAAAGCCACCTATTTAGGTGAGCTTTTTCCTTCTTTGGGGTGTAAAAAAAATGTCTGTAAAGGAACATTTTCCCCCTAAACCAAGACTATGTTATTTTGTTGAATTCTGCATTCTTCTTTACTATTCCTGGCATACAGGACATAACATTTGAATGCATTTCCCCTGAAGTGTCTAAAGTTATTTCAATAGCAGCCATTCCTGCATCTTCTGAACTGGTGGTAAAGGCAGGGAAAAGCAGGAAATCCTGTCTATAAATAAAAACATCTGCAACAGAGAGGTAAAAATGACAAGCTTAAATCCTTGCACTTGCCAAGCTTCCCTCAAAGTATCCGTCAGGCCTCATCTTGTACCTCTCTCCCCTTCCCATACGGAACCACAGCACACACAAGCCTTCTTCAGTTTCCCAACATACAGTGCCGTGCCTCACCTGTTCACCTGCAGTTCTCATCCCCTGAATGTGCTTCCCCCTCTCTCTCTTCAGGCAGCCAGCTTCCCATACACCCATCACATGCCTTTCTCAGGAACCTGCCCAGCCACCTGGCACGGGGCTGATTCCCAATATTATACAATGTGTATTCATACACATTGTATAAATACAATGTGTTGTAATTAATTAATTATTAACTGTATACATATGTTTTAGTATCCTTCTCCTACTAGAATTTAAACCTCAAGCAGACAAGGATTGCCTGTTTTATATTATCATCTCATCCCTAGAAACTAGCACAATGCCAGGAATATAGTACTCAGTATATGTTGAATGAATACATAAAAATAAACTTTCTATTAACCTGGACCACATTCTTATTTTACTCATTTGTTTCTTTTCTGAGCATATATAATTGAGCACAATTTGCATTAAACACGCTCCCATTTGACAGGCAAGAGTCCCCCTCCCCACCCCGCTATATCCCAAGGGACATAATTAGCTAATGTGTATATAGATTCTAAGTTGACAGGGAGTTAACAAATCTATGGCTTTCATGGATAAGGACAGTGTTTAATTCATAGAAATTAAAGATGAGGAATGTCAGTTAGTTAATCTTAGGCTGGAGAGAAAGAAGAATTGCCAGTTCATGAGATACGAGTCATTCTTTTGTGGCATATTTAAATGTTCCGACCATTTATTTATAATGAGGCACAGTGGGGAGCTAAAATGAACTCTCATGTATAATGGTTTGCCAGCATTTCTGTGAAAGATTGGCACCATCTATTCCAGAGTCTTAGCTATTGCGTGTCACATGGTTACTCTACATGGAGCAGCATGCTCAAATTCCTACAGGGGCCTGTTAATGCTTGAATGAAGCTGGTTGTAGAGGGGGCTCTGCGGAAAACTGGAGCAGACTCCAATTAGCTGCAATCAATTCCTGCCATGTACAACATGGGTTCCAGCGTGGTTGTAAAATATCCCCATTTTTAAATGAGTCATTTTTAAAATCACTGTGTAGACTGTATTACATGCTCACACACATAAATATTATACATACATATATAATGTATATCTGGAATGGATGCATTCCAGGACCACCAGGTTGCCAATTCTGCCTCATAATCCCTATCTTTGTTCTTCAAGGAACAGGGAGTTGGCTATGGCAAGAAATGCAGCCTGGAGCAGACCCACATACTGTGTAGGGCAGAGAAACTAGTCACAGCCAGGTATCTTCTTGGCTCAGAGTTCAAAGAATACTGCTTTACTTCCCCAGCGCCAACACTAGATCAATCCTCCTCTCTCTGAATCCTGGTTGGTGACAAACACAGTCTTAATTTACCATACAGATAGAAAGCACCAGTTCCAACTTGTATTTGACCATAGAAAGGTGCCCTGCTGGAGAAAAAAAAAAAAATTTTTTTCCAAACCAACAATTGCTTTATTTATGCCTATTATTTACTATATACAGATCTAAGTAGGATAAAATGAATGACAGGACATGATATGGTCACCCCCAATAAGCCGATAATCAAAGTGAAGAGCTGAGTTATAAACATAGGAAATTTTTAGATTGTTGTACAAGCAAAGATGTGTCAATCAATTAGATAATCAATGACAAAATAGTTGGTTACAATGCTGTCACAAAATTTAACTTGACATTATTAAGGTACTCTACTGGCAGAAACTTTCACATATCCAGCAAGAACTCATACAGTTCAATCAAAACAACTTTTAAAGATTGGTCAGAACTTGGTCTGAGCTCTGGGCTGATTGTGAACATTCTAAAACATTGACCTGTTTTGGATTTCCTTTACCACTTACGAATTTGCTCTTGTTCTCTAAGTTACCTGCTTTGGCTGAAAATTTTAACATCATTCAATTTATGTTCCTTCTAATACAGTCTGTTTCCCTACCAGTGAAAGAAAATTGCCATGCTGCTTTTCTTTTTATTTTTATTTATTTATTTATTTTTTATTATATTTTAAGTTCTAGGGTACATGTACACAACGTGCAGGTTTGTTACATATGTATACTTGTGCCATGTTGGTGTGCTGCACCCATCAACTCGTCATTTACATCAGGTATAACTCCCAATGCAATCCCTCCCCCCTCTCCTCTCCCCACAATAGGCCCCGGTGTGTGATGTTCCCCTTTCCGAGTCCAAGTGATCTCATTGTTCAGTTCCCACCTATGAGTGAGAACATGCGGTGTTTGGTTTTCTGTTCTTTTGATAGTTTGCTGAGAATGATGGTTCATTCATTTCTTGAGATATTTTTAAAATATAACCAAAAATAGACTAAAACATGCACCTCCCATCAAAAGATAAAAACTATTAAAAATGTCATATTTGCTTCAAGTTTTTTCTTTAAATAAATGAAATAAAACATTACAAATTAAGATAAAATTTCTTTGTCCCAATTGCTAGTCTCTTCATCTCTCCTTTCTTTAAGACCATTTCTTTGAACTATATCTATCCAGTCCCTTTTACATTTTTACATGCATATAAATACATCAAACAGCAGCTGTATTATATTATTTTAGGTATTTTATTTGCATAAATGTCACACTACATGTAGCTTCTGCAATGTGTTTTATTGGTTATCACTGTGTATCTGTCCATAGATATAGGGATACATATGTAAATACAGACACGAAAGAGAGAGAAAAAGAAAGAGAGAGAGAATATGAGAGAGGCACAGAGAGACAGAGAAGAGTTCATGTTTTCACTTCTGTATAGTATTTCATCATATGAATATACTTTCTTTTTCTTTTCCCAAATGATGGCATGTATGCCAGAACACGATGCAACATTGCCCCCAAAATTATCACTCAGAGAAAGAAGTACTCATACATTAGACCTCAAGAAGTCTTTCATACTACAGTGCAATCTTGCATTTACTTTATTTCAAACCACATGACATTGCTGGGGAAGATACATTACCAGAAATAACTTTAAGCAATGTTATCTTTGGAAGAAGAAGGAGGGGGAGAAGGAGGGGAAGGAGGAAGAGAAAGTAGAAGAGGAGAATGAGAGAGGGAGGAGAAGTAGGAGAAAAAGAAGGAGGAGGAGGAGAAAAAGAAGAAGAAGAAAAACAAGAAGAGAGAAAAGAAGGAAGGAAGGAAGGAATTTTACATAGACTAGGTAATCACTTATAAGTAATTGCAAGTGTTGTGTGCCATTACATATAAGCTCTTTAAAGATCACCTTAAAACAATACAGTAATTGGTCAGGTTGTGGAGAGCAAATATATAACAAGACAAATGAATAAGTCAGCCATCTTAATGTTAAGACATGGATCCTTGTAGTTGGGGTAAAATTTCTAGACAAAGTCTTATAGGCTGATTTGGAAACTACTGAGTACGACATGCCCTGGGATACAATTTATATGACTCAGAAAGTGGTTCTTTTTAGATGAGAAACATGATGTCAAAGGCACATGGGAGAAACGTAAGTCAAATCATCATCTAACAGATGCAATTGGAGGGAAAAGACAACACTTCTAAGTTATTTTGTAAAATATGTAATTTTAAATAGGCATCTCTAACATTTTAAATAAACGGTTGACTTTTCACATCCCTAACAAAGTTCATATATTCAATTTGGCCCAAAACCATTTTTTTATCTTCTCATTGTAAAAAGGAATGGGAGTGTATTAGCTCAGGCCACCGTAACAAATACTACAGACTGGAAGACTTATACAACAAAAATTTATTTCTCACAATTTTCTGAAGGTTGGGAAGATCAAAGTGTAGGCGTGGCAGGTTTTATTCTGAGGTCTCTTCTCAGCTGGTAGGTGGCCACCATCTGGCTGTGGCCTCTACTTTGTGTGCAAGGGTGGGGTTGGGGAGGGGCAGAAAAGCAAGCTCTATCAGGGTCCCTCACTATGGTCTCATTTAACCGTAAGCATTTCCATAGAGGCCCTATCTCCAAACACAGCAACACTGGGAAGTTAGGGCTTCCTCATATCAATTTTGGGAGGACACAAATATTCAACTCATAAAAGGTGTCGCTGCATATTTTTAGTTATCTCATATTTCGGCATATGATAAACTACTTTAAATTTTTCTTTATTATAAACAATGTAGCAACAAACATCCTTGTACTAGTTTCCGCATGCACATGACCACTTTTGTTTGAAAAACAAAAGTTTGTCTGGTGTATATGCCTCGGAGAATTTCGCATTACTTTCTTATTCTGCTAACGTCCTTAGAATTCTGTGCTGCTTCTCAAAGGATTTTTTTGTTGTTGTTTTTCAGGGGTCAAGGAGTCACTGCAAAACAGGCTGAAATCCCAGGTCAGCTCCCCTCAGAAGTCTCTCTAATAGCAGAGTCCTTTGAAGCACACGACTCGGAGCCAGCCGAGATGATCCTCCCTGGCTGGCTCCCTCGCCCACCCTTTTTGTATTAGCGACTGGGCAGCGTCGCAGTCTCAAAGTGGCATTCACAGGAATGGGTCAGGGGTTGGCAACAAGAGATTCTGCCACTTGCTTTCAGCCCATCTCTGCAGAGCAGACGTCCCCGTCATTAGCATGGAGTGGAGATCCCAGAACAAGAATCCGTGCGTGGCCCCTGGGCACTCCAGCCAGAGGGCTAGGATTTGACCATTTCCCAGACACAGAGAGGCCTCAAGAGGAAAAGAGGCCCTAGATGAAGGTAAACTCTCCCCTAATTAAGCTAAAGAGTGAAAGTAGTTGGAGATTTGAGAAAGAATAGAAACCATGAGTAACTCAGAGAAGCCGCGGATCCAGAAGCAAAGCAAAGAGGGAAAACGTGGTTTTGTTCTCTCTGTGGTAATTCTGTAAGTTTGTCCCTTGCTAACGTGGAAGCTCAAAAGCTGATGTGTTTGATGTCCCAGTGACTTCATTCAATGCAATGGGAACTGCATAAACCCACAAAACTAGGTCCTCTCAGAAAAAGCTCCAATTCAAGTTTCCTGGAATAACTTGGAACCAACAAACCACTCGGGGTTACAGTCATAGGATTTGAGTAGCAATTCTCCTTCTGGGTGGCTGTGGCACAAGGTGACTGCGGGCCTCAGTTTCCTCCGGTACAAAACAGAAATAATACCTATCTCATGGGTTTAGTGTAAGACTAAGTGTCATAGCGCACGTAGGACCTCTACCATGGCCTCTGTTACATTGGAAGAGTTTGACGCAAGTTAGTTAATTTCCTCTCTTCACTTTAAAAGTAACCAGAACCAATACTAATGCTAATATCAATACAAATATTAATACAAATACTAATGAGATTAGTCACTGAACATTTATTCTATGCCATTGGGCTGTATTATCTCATTCAACCTTCACAGGCAGGTTGTATTATTTCAATATGTTCACATTACAATTGAGGAAACCGAGATCCAGAAGGTTAAGTGATTTGCCCAACATCAGACAGTGAGTGACAGGCAGAAATAGCACTCAAAGTAAATTAGGCCAATCCCACAGCTCCTTTCTTCACCATGATGGATCCCCTTTGCAAAGTTTATCCTTGCAATGGAGTGAAAGAAATCTCTAGTAGAATCTGATACACACACACACACCCCTGTTCTCCAAGAGTGAGACAAAATTAAAAGTCCTTAATGATACTGCCTTTTTAAATTTCTAAATAATATGGAGTTGAGGGTTTTTCTCACCTGAAGTCCTTGGGTGATCGATTCACCTCATCTCTTCATTTCACCTCTACAGATGCAGCAGGGAAAGCCCACAGTGAACTTTCTTGTTCTTGGACTTGATTGTACAGTCTCCAAATCTGACTGGCAGTTATCATGAGACGGTTTTTGGTTTCTTTTTCTTTTTCGCTTTCTCTCTTTTAAACCCAGTGCTTCTCTCCTCAGGCAAAAATTAAGCTTTTGTTCAGACTCAGAGGATTCAGTTTACTCTCAATGATTGAAGGATAAGCCTGTGAATGTTTTTCAAAAAAACACACAACAACAACTGTGAGAAACCAATAACCATTTCTACCGGGGCTTGGAATAAATTTGGGGCTTGCATTTCAAGGTGGACATATCTGACATTCTAAAAACTGACTTGAGGCCAAACAATGAAGGCCAAACTCTGAAAAAAGCAGACACTGCAGCAACTGGAAACATGATCCATTTTCTTTTCTTTCTGGGTCTACTTTTTTCATTCATCTACTTCTTTTTCTTTATTTTTTTTCATTATACTTTAAGTTCTAGGGTGCATGTGCACAACGTGCAGGTTTGTTACATATGTATACATGTGCCATGTTGGTGTGCTGCACCCATTAACTCGTCATTTACATTAGGTATATCTCCTAATGCTATCCCTCCCCGCTCCCTCCACCACACAACAGGCCCCGGTGTGTGATGTTCCCCTTCCTGTGTCCAAGTGATCTCATTGTTCAATTTCCACCTCTGAGTGAGAACATGCCGTGTTTGGTTTTCTGTTCTTGAGATAGTTTGCTGAGAATGATGGTTTCCAGCTTCATCCATGTCCCTATAAAGGACACGAACTCATCCTGTTTTATGGCTGCATAGTATTCCATGGCATATATGTGCCACATTTTCTTAATCCAGTCTGTCACTGATGGTCATGTGGGTTGATTCCAAGTCTTTGCTATTGTGAATAGTGCCGCAAAAAACGTATGTGTGCATGCGTCTTTATAGCAGCATGATTTATAATCCTTTGGGTATATACCCAGCAATGGGATGGCTGGGTCAAATGGTATTTCTAGTTCTAGATCCTTGAGGAATCACCACATTCTTTTCCATAATGGTTGAACTAGTTTACAGTTCCACCAACAGTGTAAAAGTGTTCCTATTTCTCCACATCCTCTCCAGCACCTGTTGTTTCCTGACTTTTTAATGATTGCCATTCTAACTGGTGTGAGATGGTATCTCATTGTGGTTTTGATGTGCATTTCTCTGATGGCGAGTGATGATGAGCATTTTTTCATGTGTCTGTTGGCTGTATGAATCTCTTCTTTTGAGAAGTGTCTGTTCATATCCTTTGCCCACTTTTTGATGGAGTTGTTTTTTTCTTGTAAATTTGTTTGAGTTCTTTGTAAGTTCTGGATATTAGCCCTTTGTCAGATGAGTAGATTGCAAAAATTTTCCCCCATTCTGTAGGTTACCTGTTCACTCTGATGGTAGTTTCTTTTGCTGTGCAGAAGCTCTTTAGTTTAATTAGATCCCTTTTGTCAATTTTGGCTTTTGTTGCCGTTGCTTTTGGTGTTTTAGACATGAAGTCCTTGCCCATGCCTATGTCCTGAATGGTATTACCTAGGTTTTCTTCTAGGGTTTTCATGGTTTTAGGTCTAACATTTAAGTCTCTAATCCATCTTGAATTAATTTTTGTATAAGCCAACTGAGATATCTTGTTCATTAGTCACTCTTTATTCATTAAGTTAACCATTTAATACTTAACAATGTCAAGTATGAAAAAGAATACTCACCAGATGGTGCAGCCTGTGCTATCATAATGAGAGAATTAGATTAGATTTATATGACAAACAATGATGGAATAATATATAAGCTCTTTGCCTTAAAAATAATCTCGATAGGAATTGGTGGGGGAAGGAAATGGCTGTGTCTATAAAAGGGTGGCACCAGCAATACTTCTGATGAAACTGTTCTATTATCTTGATTATGATAGTGGTTATATAAACCCACACATGATAAAATCATATAAAACTAAATTCGCACATACATACATACACATAAATATGCAAATACACACATAAATACATATAAAACTTATGAAATTTGAATAAGGTTGGTGGATTATACCAATGTCAACTTCCTGATTGTGATATTAAACTAAATTTATGCAAGAGGTTACTAGTGGGGGAACCTGGGTTAAGCATACATAAGATCTTTATCATTTCTTATAATTGCATATAAATCTACAGTTATCTCAAAATATAAAGGTTTTAAAAAACAAAATAATCTTAATTATTGCACATGCAGAATTTTTCAAGGAATTTTTTGAAGTTTTTAAAGCCTTTGAAATTCTGAATTTGTATACATTGTCATGATACAAATCCAGAGACAGACACCTAGAAAGTTGGTGCATTTCCCTCAAGGGTAATATTGTATTAAGAGCTTTTACTCTAGAGCAAAACAGTACAAATCCTGACTCAACTACTTCCAAAACTCTACCACTCACTTTCGACAAGTTGTTTAACTTCTCTATGCCTCTGATTCCTAGTGAGTAAAATGAAATTTATAATTTTACATACTTCATAGGATTCATAAGAATTAAATGAGCTAATATGGTTAATAATCTCTCCAGCTTCTTCTTGCCCTATCTTCCCATTACTATCATCTGCTTTAACCATAATTACTCCCATTTCAGAACCTTTGCATATTATGTCCCATCTCCCAACCACCAATTATTGCCTACTCACCCTCATTCAACACATTAACACTTCAGCTCCTCCATCCTAATCTCAATGCAAGCATCACTTTTTGGGGAAGACTTCTTGGACTTCATTGGTAAGGTCAAATGTTCTATTTTTAAGCTTATAGATAGCTCAACACTTAATAGCATTTATTTTAGTTGTAGTTTCAGTATACACCTTGAGAGCTATGTGATTGTCATATGCTGCTCCACTAGATTTTAACCACTTTGAGATGAAAACTGGATTTGATTATGCTCTTCATAGTACCCTCAGTGCTTATTACAGTCCTAGGCTCATTATAGATACTCAGTAACTATTTGCTGAATGACTAAATGCTTAAATGAATAAATAAATCTATAATGACAGAAGCTGGCAGACATGCCCAACTTTATGAAGAGGCTGTTCACCCAACAGAGAGCAGGTTTCTTTCCCTATCTTCAGCTCATGAGAGAGAGAGCACATATATGCAAAGGGATTTTATATTCCACTGAGAATTTCCATACCTCTCATCTCAAGTTTGTATCACAGTGAAAGGGATTCTAACTCACTGACTCTTTGTAAGGTATACTGGTATGCTTGACAAATAAAGAGCCATAGACAATCAAAATGCCATTCTGCTTTGGGCCATTTCACTTCATTCTAAACTACACACACACACACAGAGTAAGTCACTCTCACTCACTCACAAAAGATACCAAAAGAGAAAATTAAATTTCCCCAGGTCTTTTCAAAAATCAGATGCATACCTCATCAATGTTTATTCAACTTCCCACTGTGCTGATTCTCAAGGAAGCAAAGGATGTTTAATGAGAAAAAAGAGCAACTTAGAAGAATAAAAAATAAAGCTTACTGTCAGGCTCTCTTCCATCCCCAACTATATCCCTAATCTTTCTAGACATTTTACCCAACATCTCCGTCTGTTTTCCCTGCTAGGGCATATTAGCAGTAAGGTCCCACAGTTGGATTAATTGGATCAATGCTGAAGTTTTCATTTGCTACGTGAGTTTAACAAATTAATTTGGCATATAATGAAATATTGTGAAACAGTTTCAGAATGGATATTGCAAGTACTGCCTTGTTCAATTACTGTCAAAATGCACATACAAGAAAAATATGAAAATCTGAACATATAATTGCAGACTTAATTACTGCTCTGCGCTAACCAAAGGCAATCATACTGAATTTGTCAAAGCATTTAAACTAGTTCTAAAGTCTTTCTCTAATTCCAAAGAAATGAGAACACATGAGCAAACACTAAACAGACAACTAACTCAGGCTTTCTCATTTTTCTTGGGTTGTTAAGATGGCATAAGAACAATCAGACCAGAATTCTTCAATGGGCCACAATTATGAATCTGTTCTTATAACTTCATGGCTTATAAAGTACTTTAATGTACATTATCTCATTTGAATTATCTTGAGAATTGTGATTATGTGTGAAATTTAACAATACTGTCACTTGTCCTCAGAGAATGATGATTCATTTACTTTTTTAATTATACTTTAAGTTCTAGGGTACATGTGCACAATGTGCAGGTTTGTTACATATGTATACATGTGTCATGTTGGTGTGCTGCACCCATTAACTCGTCATTTACATTAGGTATATCTCCTAATGCTATCCCTCCGATGATTCATTTATTTAAGGAATATTGATTGAGTGCCTACTATGTCTCATACTAAGCACTAGGAAACAGCTGTGAACAAGACAATGTTCCTGTCCTAATGAGGATGACATTGTAGTGACAGATATAAACAGTAAACACACACAAACTACAAAAAAAAGCAAAATAATGTTAACATACAAAATGTGTCTGCTTTAGATTGGGTGTTCACTAAACGACTCTCTGAGGAGATATTTGAGCATAAGCCCTGAAGTCTATGTTAGTATATCTGAGAAATGTCTAACCTCTACCTACTTAGTGCTGTCTTGATTAAACTATTGGCGCATGTTTTATGTAATAATAATCAAAATGCCTGAGACGACCATTTATTTCAATCTTCTTCCTGCTCATATTGTGACCAGAGCAAGTGCTTTATACAATGACCTGCTTTACTAAAAGCAGATCATTTGCACTAGAATATTACTTTATGTCTCAGATATCTTCACATCTATTTTTCCTCTGATTTTCAGAAGAGGGTACTATTATCCCTATTTTTCAGGTGAGAAAGCTGGGGCTTGCCTCAGATCATACAGCAAGTAACTCAAAATTCAAGACTACTGACTCCTAGTCCCATGCTCTCTCCAGAATACATTTACAGTAGATAGAGAAGGCCATTCAATTTACTCAACAAGTATTAACATAAAATTGTTTCATTCATTGCCAGTTGATAGCAATTGCTCAGTGAGAAAAATACAACATTTGACCTTATGATGCTCCCAGTCACATTGGGATCACATTTAAAAAATTCATTACAAACGCATGAGAAAAGTATAACACCTTGGAGAATCAGAGGAGGAGTTCCACAGGGGCAGTGTTTAACCTGGACCTTGAAGAATGAGCAGGAGTTTACTAAATAGAAAATAAGTAAAGAGGAGTTAGTCCAAAGGAAATTGGTCAAGTAGAGACAGACAGGAAGGACGATGATGAGTAAGGAGAGCAGCAACCAGACTCTTGTGGCTGAGATGGAGAAGAAAGAATAAGGAGGGAGAGACAGGCCAAGAGTCTGGTAACGAACGCAGGAACCGGTTGTCAATGGTACCAAACAGTAGGCTAAGAAATCGGGACTTTTTCTTGTCTGAAGCAGAGGTCACTGAAGCATTGAGAGCTGGTGAGCAACAACACAATCACTAACTTAGAAAAAGCCTTCTGGAGGTAAAGAGTGAGTGGAAGCTAGTTGTAGGCGGGGGAAGGAGGGCAGCTGTAATAGTCATAATTGTCCAAGGAGAAGCGCAGACATCTGAAACTAGAACCATGCCTTGTAAGTAGGTAGCTAATACTCCATCTTGAGTGGACAAAAAAATGGGAAGAGGAGAGAGCACATATGTAGAAAATCTTAACTTTTTCAAAGTCCTCTCCAGGTCCTGGTATAGTTCAAAAGTTCTTTCATTTTGGTTTTGTTTTTTAATTAGAAGTAAATTCTTTGAAGGAATAGTGAAGCCTTGGGCTTTAATTCTGCTGTTGTTTGAAAGTCCATATATATAATATACATACACACATATATATATATATACACTCTTTGATCTGTCTCACTATGTGGATGCTAGTGGTTTGTTGCATGCCTCCATGGCATTAATACATGCAGCCCGTGTGAATTGACTGATCTTGTGTATATTGAGGAAGTGGAGTTAGGACACCTCTTGATTCCCCCCTTGAGTTGTTACGCTGTGTCTCTGGCCTTGACTGTTCTGACACAGACTAAAAAATCTTGTCCATTTCATTACTTTCTCTCCCCTAAAAGAGACTGTTTTGACAAGTGAGAGGTAATTGTTGTTTACTTCTGGCTAGTGTCAAAAGCTGTGTTTTGCTGGACACATGTGGCTGAGGCACTTCCTCCAAAGGCTGAAAGTTAAGAACTCCAACCTTGATAATTGAAGAAAAGGCTGTAAAACTGTTTGGCAAGTGGCCATTGTCTCATCCTTCACTGAGAGTATGATTCACCTCAAAGGACTCCTCGCTCAGCTTAGGCCAGGAGAACAGGAAAGACAAGGAATCTGGAAGGTCCATTGCTCATTAAAATGTGCAGCCCCTGCAGACTATGCATGAGCAAGGCCATTTCTCCAGGCTCCGCAAAGCCTCTGTGCTGGGTTTGAATGTACAGATTCCCTGCTCTCATGCAGAGAAGGATCACCATGACCTAGATCCACAAACAGTTTATCTAGGCATAGAATAAGTATAAATACCTGCCCCAACCTGCCAACCAAGATCTACTGCCCTGTTTCTACTCTTCAATCTTTTATACCATTAAAAAAAAAAAAAAAAAAAAAGCTAATCCAAAAAGAACCTTGATTCAAATCCTAGCTCTGTCACTTGCTAGCCATGTAGACTTGAGAAAGTTATTTCGTGTCTTTAAGTTTGTTTGTTCCTAAGTAAAATGGTGGTACTAATAGAAACTATCACACAGGAGTGTTGTAGAAATTAGAAGACAAAATATATGCAAAGCAGTGCAATGTCTGGCATCTAGTAACAGCTCAATACATGTCTGTTGGCATGATTATCATTATCATTGTCATCATCATTAGCCTTCTCTGTCTTGCCTTACGTCTCTAGTGTGGTGGTTAAAAGCATGAGTTTTGAAGTGAGAAGGACAAGTATTCTAATCCCACCCAGACCATTCATTAGGTGTGTGATGAAGTCTTCATCAACAAAATAGAGATATTAATAACAATACTTACTTACAGGGCTTGGAAAAGTATTAAATAAGATCATCGATGTAAGACTCTTGTTTCTTTTTTTCTCCCCAGTTTTATTTGGTACAATTGACACAAAAATTATACATATTTAGAGTATCTGATGTGATCTTCTAATAAACATTTATGTTGTAGAATGACTATATCAAGCTAATTAACAAATCAATTAGCTCACATTCTTATCATTTTCTGTGATAAGAACATTTACAATCTGCTCTTAGTGACTTTCAAGTATACAAAAACTTAACTATAGTGACCTTGTTGTACAGTAGATCTCCAGAACGTATTCCTCCTGCCTAACTGAAACTTTCTACCATTCAACCAATATCTTCCCATTCCCCATCCTGCTCCCAGCCCCTGGTAACCACTGTTCTACTCTGCTTCTACAAGTTTGAATTTTTTAGATTCCACATATAAGTAAGATCATGTAGTATTTGTCTTTCTGTGCCTGGCTCATTTCACTAAGCATAATTTCCTCTGGGTTAATCCATATTGTTGCAAATGACAGGATTTTCTTCTGTTTCTAGACTGAAGAGTATTCCATTGTGTATATATGATATTTTCTTTATCCATTCACCTGTCAATGCACATTCGGGTTGATTCCATATCTTGGCTACTTTGAATAATGGTGCATTGAACATAGAAGTGCAGATGTCTCTTCGACATACTGATTTCATTTCTTCTGAATAAATATCCAGAAATGGGATTTCTAGGTCATATGGTAATTCTATATTTAATTGTTTGAGAGACCTCCATGCTGTTTTTCGTAACAGCTGTACTGTTATAATGGCTCTTAGAATGAGTCGACCACAAGGTTCCCACTAAATATATGTTATTACTATTATCCTTATCACCACTATTTCCAACAACACCCCAACTTAAGTGCCAATACACCAGTGACATGTATAAAGTCTGGGAATGGGACAACGTAAAAGGTATCACTCCTATTTTCCTCTGTTCCTAATGACCTGGGGGAGATCTGGGGCTGATGAGGAGTTCTATTTCTCAGTTCCGATGCTAGCACCAAAACAGTATAGACAGAAGGAGACTTTGTATCATATATTTGAGTTCGATATCTTGAACTGAAATGAAGAACCCCACATAATAATTGGGATAGCATAAAAGAAAATATCAAAGTTATTGTTGCTATTTTCTCTAGTATTCTGAATAGTAAAAATCAAGGTGGAATAACTCTCTTAGCAGACTAGAAATAGACACTTTACTGGGTATTACATGCTTTGCTCAATGTTTTATGTGCATTATCTCATTTATTCCTCACCACAGCTCTAACAGTAACACACAATTGTTAGTCCCATGCGTGACTGGAGCTTACAGGGATTAGTGACTTATCCAAGTTTTCCCAGTTGTAGGAAGCAGAGCCAGCATATATATTCCCCTCTTAAATACTCTATTCCCTCTTTTTGATATGTTTGTTCAAGTTACATATTATCAGTAACATAGTGACAGATTCAGTCAGTCATGCCTCCTGAAATTCTGCAGTTAGGATTCCAAATATTTGTATATTGGACAATATCTGAGCAGTCTATTGCTAGTCAAAGGAAGAATTCAGGTGACCAACTGAATGGATGTTTCTCTTTTCATTTACCTGTCTTAGATGCACAAAAATCTTTCACATTGCCTTGTAGAGGCTGTCAGCTGGTAAACTTATCAGCCATAGAAGTATCTGTGATAGAAGTTGAAATTGGTGGATTATATGACTGAGGAGATTCTATATTAGATGGGAATTTGGACTCCAATTTTTATTTCCCTTCTAATAGACAAAAGTCTTCATTATAGTGAAAGGAAATGGCAAATTTCACTGTCATGAACAAAGTTATATAGTTAGAAAACAAGTGGTCCCTATTTAGGTCCTTTGACCCAATCCACAATTACTCTCAGGTGATAAGACTTCACTAAACAAGCTTACCCTCTAGACAGGAAGAGGCAAGCATTTTTTATATTGTGTTCTATGATGCACAAGTATCTTTTCTTCAAAAGTGTTTCTTGAGAAACACAGGACATGTGTATTTTATGATAATTAAAAAAACTAAATAAAAAATATTTTAACAGTCTTAACTATTTGACTTTGCTGAGCCTTTTACCTTTTAATAGGTATTGCAAATGTCCAAAAAGGGGCTAGAGTATGCACCATTTACCCAAATTATTTGATCACAGAACTTTTTGACAGAGCATACTTTGAGAAAAAACTACTGCAACTAAAAGGTGCATGGGCTGTGGAGTAAGGCAGACTGAACCTGGCTCCTGCCTCACCAGTAAACTACTAAGCCTGAGTCCCTTTTTCCTCATTCACAAAATGACAAGTAATTAACTCAATCAACCTACCTAAATTAAACAACATAATAAATGCAATATGTCTGACTTATCATGGTAGTTGCCTATTAAATGTTAGTTTCTTTTGTTCTGTGCTAACAGTGTTGGGAAAACCAAGCTGATACGTATCATAGACAGAAATGGTTGGACATCCAACAGCCTATAATTTCACATATAGAGAGAGTCTCTGCTGGGTGACAAAATGCCTCCAGACTGTAACTAGAGCCAGCTCATTATATGAGGTGGCTTTAAATGACTTTCTCCAAATAAAAAAATGTCATTTCAACAGTATTTTGCTATTGCCCTGATCTAAAACTAATATTTGATATTCTTCTAAGATCTTATTTGTCTGAGAGAGTCCTTTGACATTAGATTTCTTTTCTAGGCAGAATTTAACAAGTTCATCTCTGCCATTCCACAGAATTATAGACCTTGCATAGGCTTAGGACTCCCAGGAGCCATATTTGTAATACAGACATATGTGCCTCCTCCTCCTAGGTATCTCCTTTAGATGCAATTGATTAAATCATACTTAAACTTGTTAAAAATTACTTTGCTCTTCATTTAAATGGCTCTCTATGCACTGTTTCATCTTTTTCATTTACACCTTATAATTTCACAGAATTTTTGGAGATTATGTCCTTAGACTCCCACAAAGTAGATATTTTTATCACTATTATCCAGTAGCCCAGAGAGTTTAAGTGATTTTCTTAGAGTCACACAGCCAATTAAGAATACAGTGAGACTCGAGCCCATGTCTTTCCGGCCTAGTCCATTTCCCAGTAGTCAGAATTCAATTCAATTCAATATTTATTTATTATGTAATATATTAGGCACACAACAGTAGGTTTTATGGCTCTCATCAAGATAAAGAGTTTTTATTATCATTATATTTCAAAGGGCAAGCTTCCTGAAGTCATTTGCAAAGTGCTATACTCACAATTGCTTACTTTCAAGGAAAATGAGTCTCCTAGGGCATGAGAAGAGGTGGGATGGAAGGAACCATGAGGCATGTGTATAATTTCATAGCTGCCTATGTTCTGCAGATCCCATTTTGGCTCCAACTTTCAAAGAAAAGAAGGCCTTACTCTAAAGATGAGCCAATTGTCCTCATCCATTCATCATGTCCATATCCAAGTGTTTTAAGTCATTTATTCTAGAACAATAGTTTATTTCTCTTTTTCACTTCTTCCTTTAGTTCTGACATGTGACATACTAGAATCGAAGAATGGGCAAAGTAATGTTCACATCCATATGTCTGTATGGTATTTAAAGGTTGATATTTAAATGATTTGACATTTCAATTACAACCAATTCCTCTGAAACCAATTTTAGGGGATAAAATGGCAGAGCAGCCCCTTGCCTTACATCTAATCAAGGTTAGTTAGATGTGCAACGAAAAAAATACTACAAAGTTTGTGTTGGACTTGTTTCCACAGTGTATGTCTCATTGACCAAAACAAAGCTCTTTAAAAATGAAGACAGTAAAAAAGACCTGCGGTTCTCTCCATTACTCTATTAAGGGAGGCTGAGGGATGGCTTCACAAAAAGAAATGAGTTTGAAAATTGCTGATGCATCCTTTATCACCACAATTTCCACAAGGTTATAAAAGTCACAGTTGGATAAAATCTTGAAAGTGCCAAAGCAATGATCTAAGAAATGAATGCAGATAAGCCTTCTCCATTTTAAATTACGAGCAGTAGAACTAGAATAGAAATGATATCACTGCTGAAGAATCTAAAATTAAGTATGTGATTTTGCTCATTTGTATACAACAGGAAGTAAATCATTTCATGGACTTTGTGCAATGAGTTCAAAATGCAGCTGCCAAGAGCTCTCAACCTTGCGCTACTGGGTAAAAGTCTCTATTTCTCCATGATCTTGCAAAATGTTCTAAGGCACTCTTTTATTTATTTCTTATGTGGAGGGAAAGCTGGGGTTGGTGTTCTGCATCTTTAAAAGACAAAAGAAGAGAGGAAAAGATACAATGTCCCTCCCTCAGAGTCCATAGGGGCCAGGATACTTCCGTGTAGTTCAAGGCAGTTAACTTAGTCCTGGCCCTTTAGAGGCTATAATGAAATATTGGTTTTAAGGCCCATGTGAAAATAAGGAGACCATATTTTTTCAAGGCCTAATAAAGTGACTCAAAGGGTAAATAAAAGAAAATTTGTTATACTTTGTATGTCTTTTTCAGATCCTTTTGGTGTTTATTTCATAAGGATGTAGGTGCATGGAGGGGTCCTGAGCACATTCGCAGGAAGTCTAAATGAAACAGAAGAAAGTAGAAGTTACAAGAACTTTGTTGTGGAAGAGAGAACTTAAAAAATTTTAAGTTTTCTTTAATTTTTAAAAAAGTATTAAATAAGCAAGTACTATCTACATACTAGAAAATTGATAAAACAAAGAGAAGTTTAAAAATTTTAAATCAACTAGAATCCCATCTTGTTAAACAATGTTTTCTACGCATAGTTTTTACTTACCAAAAGGGCATACATATGGTTTTGTAAACTGCATGTTTTACTCAATAATGTATTTTGATCCTAGGGGAATAGAGAGGCATAAAAGTTCTGAAGGGATCTTGTGGGAGAAGAAACATAGAAAGGGAACCAAAAAATATGGGCTGTGTAGACTAGTAGGTGATAAAATGGAAAAACAAAGAACATACTGATTTCATTTTCTTTACATATATGCCCAGTAATGGGATTGGTGGTTATACGGTAGTTTGATTTTTAATATTTTCAGGAACTTCCAAGATGTTTCCCGTAACTATGCTAGTTTACAATCCCATGAAACAGTATGTAAGTTTTCCCTTTTATCCACATCCTCACCAACACTTGTTTTCTTCTGTCTTTTTGATAGTAGCCATTCTAACAGGAATTAGATAGTATCTTGTGGCTTTGATTTACATTTCCCTGATGATTAGTGATGTTGAGCATCTTTTTCCATATAATTTGCCATTTGTGTGTCTTGTTTTGAGGAACTGCTATTAAAGTCTTTTTCCTATTTTTTTAATTGGGCTATTTGTTTTTTGTTTTGTTTTATTTTGTTTTGTTTTACTGTTGAGTTGTTTACATTCCTTATATATTCATTCTAGATATCAACCCCTTGTTAGATGTATAGTTTGCAAATATTTTCTCCCATTCTGTAGGTTGTCTCTTAATTATGTTAATAGTTTCCTTTGCGGTGCAAAAGCTTTTTAGTTTAATGTAATCCCATTTGCCTATTTTTTCTTAGTTGTCTGTGTTTTTGAGGTGTTATTTTTAAAATCCTTGCCCAGCCCAAAGTCACAGAGTACTTCCCCTATGTTTTCTTCTAGGAATTTTACAGTTTCCAGTTTTACATTTAAGTTTTAATACATTTTGATTTGATTTTTGTATATAGTGAGATGTAACCACCTGGTCTCATTTTTCTGCATGTGGATATCCCATTTTCCCAGCACCATTTATTAAAAAGATTGTCTTTTCCTCAATGTGTATTCTTGGCATCTTTATCAAAACTCAGTTGGCTATAGGTGGGTGTATTTATTTCTGGACTCTCTGTTCTGTTTCATTATCCACTATGTCCTTATGTCCTTTTTTATGCCAGTACTACACTGTTTTGGTTACTATAGCTTTGTAGTATATTCTGAAGTCAATTAGTGTAATGCATCCAGATTTGTTCTTTTTGCCCAGGATT
Source organism: Macaca mulatta (assembly GCF_049350105.2). Taxonomy (NCBI): domain Eukaryota; kingdom Metazoa; phylum Chordata; class Mammalia; order Primates; family Cercopithecidae; genus Macaca; species Macaca mulatta. The sequence continues at coordinate 154,410,860 of NC_133411.1, forward strand.
GCTTTGCATACTTGAGGTCCTTTGTGTTTCCACATAAATTTTATGATTTTTAAAAAATCTCTGTGAAGAATGTTCTCTAAATTTTAATAGGGATTGCATTAAATATATAGATTGTTGAGTAGTATGAATTAAAATTTTAATTCCTAAGTCACACCAGCTGCGTTTCAAGCACTCAATGGTCACATGTGGCAAGCGGCTATGGCAGATTATAGAAGGTTTCCATCATCACAGAAGGTTCTACTAGACAACACTAGCTTTAAGCATTCAGCTACTAAAATAGCTATAGTATCAGAAGGTGTCTAGTTGTGTGTTACCTGTCATCAGTCATGAGACTTTTTAACTCTGGAAATAGTTGGCATTGGATTTTTCCTGCTTTCGTTCATCCTGGAGAAATGTGAAAGCCCCCTTGCCTGAATGGATAGATTGTACTGAGCTCAGTGGCATCCAAAGACAGAGGAGTGCTTCAAGCAACCAATCTTTCCTGCACAAAGTATTGATATGAGGACACAGTTATGAACTTCAATGAATTAAGCAAATTTTTGAAGCCTTTGTTAAAGAAAAGATTTATAAAGGCCATTTTCTGCTCAAAAGCACATACTCAATCAGCAGAAAGCCTCCCTGCATAACTCAGAATACCTGACAGCATCACCACAAATCATCTTGACCAATCATGTAAGAGAGCTAAATATCAGCCTGACTTGTAAGAATTCAAATTGCTGAATGCTGGTCTTCCGAGGAGTAGAAAGGCAATGAGATAAGAAAACCTAAGACAGTCAGAACAAGGAGCCTTCATCAGAGATTAAAATACAACCAGGCCAATCGCCATGGTGAACAATCTGCAGTGTTTTTATAACATGTGGGATATGAGGAGTAAACACACCCAAAAGGGAGCATTCGTTACCAGCTATTAAGTGGTTTCCATTTTGAGTTACACATGTAGCAGAGGATCACCAGCTTCAGTACCTGATGAACTGACTTTGGCCACTTTCCCCAAATGTGTGCAACATGCCATTTATGTCAGACATAACCAGGGGTTTGTTTAAAAACAAAATAAAGCTTTTGACCCCATCCAGACCTATTACATCAGAATCTGGGAGTGGAGCCCAAGAATCTGTATTTTATAAGCACTGCAGGTGATTCTTATGCACATTGAAATTTGAGAACTTTCAAATTTCTATCTCACCCTGCTTTTTTCCTTCTCTACCTCTTTCTCTTCCTCCTCTTTTTGTATTATATAAAATATACTCAAAAACACAAGAAAATTTTCATGTCTGGCACAAACACATTATAAAAATTAAATCAATAAATATTTATTGAATCATAATTGTATTTCCAAAAGCATTTATAATACTGAATATCTAGTAAATAATAAATAAATATCTCATAATAGTAATACAATTAATTATGATAAAGCCACTCTGTGGTGTTTTAAGTATTTACTAAATATAATGTTTCCAGAAAGTTCTTAATAATTTGGGAGAAAGTATACTGCTAAGTGAAAATAACATTTTATAGTATTTTTACAAGGTGTGATTGGAACTATGAAAAATGTTAGTATTAAATAAAAAAAAACTACAAAGAAATAAGCCAAAATGTGCTTCTAAGTAATGAAATTATGATTGCTGCTTTTCTTCTTATTTTATTTTCAATTATACAACTAATATGTAAAAATTATATAATTAGGAAAAAAAATAAGTGAAAATCATGCCACTTAAAGAGTTTATAGTGCCTTCTCTCCGATTGCACTGTGCATTTGGACCGTGCTGGCTTGCACCTCAACCCTAACCCTTCTAACCTGTTTGTATATATTCTATTTGCAATTGTTGGAATTAGACTCCTTGCTTTAAAATTCTGCAATTTGGGTTCTAGCCATATTCTGTTTAACTGAATTTACTTATATGTTCCTCCATCTATCCATAAAAACAACAAAAAAGAATTAGAAACATAACAAGGGGAAGATAAGAGGCTTCAGACTGATAAGCCTTATAAACAATATCTAGAGCCAACCATTTGATACAGAATTTCACTCCCAGTAATACTCACACTAGTATACAAAGATATCTGCTCACAGCAGTTTCTTATGGTACTATCCATAAAGGAACAACTAAATAAATTATGGTGTGTCCATCCAATGTAACAGCATATAATGGTTAGAGAGATGAGTCTTACCATGGGACAACAGAATGTGGCACCTAGGAAGTACAAGTAACCAAAACTCTAGATATAACTACCAAGATACAGGAAATATGGGAACAGACAAACAAGTTAAATGACTCACAAGGAAATCACCAGCCAAGCCCAAAATATGAGGGATTATTTAAGACCCATTTTTTCTAAGAAGTCAATGGCAAAAAAAAAAAGGTGTGGGAGCAGGAAAGGGAAGACAAGAAACCATTTTGGGGAAAAAAGAAAGGGAATAACAATCAAATGCAATGTACAGATTATGCTTGAAACCAGAATAAATCAACTATAAAAAGGCATTTTTTTAGGCAACCAGAGAAATTCAAATATATATATCAGGTTTTAGAAAATATTAAGGAATTATATTACATATGATAATGGCATGTGATGGGATAGTGGCATAGAGGCTATGTTTTCAGTTTTTAAACTGAAAAGTATTTACAAGTAAAATAAAACAATACTTGGGATAGGCTTTAATATGTTCCATTAAAGAAAGTAGAGGAGATGAATGAACCAAGCTGTCAAAAGTGTTGATAATTTCTGAAGCAGGGTGGTTGGTATATGAGGATTCTTTGTACTATTCTCTCCATTCCTGTTTGTTAAAATTTTTTTATAATGAAAGTTTTTTATGCCAAATACAAAAGAATGATGTAGATCTCTACGTTTTGACAGAATTAACAGAAACAGGAATAGCTAATATAATAAGGTGAAGTAATAGTGTATGTTGCTATAATGTTAACAACTAATATATATAGTTTAGTATGTGCAAAGCACTATTCAAAATATATTTTGTGGACTAGCTCACTTAATCCTTATAGAAACATTATAATGAAGGAAATTTTATGTCGTCATTTTATTAATAGAAATAGGAACATGGAGGTACTCATAGTTAAATCACCTAAGGTCATAGTAAGCTAGTAAGTAGTAGAGCTGGGATTTAAACCCAGGCTACATGGAACCAGAGTTCATACACTGAACCATGACACAATCCTTGCTTCTCACAGATGCAGAATGATTCCATGATGTTTTATTAAGGAAAATAATCAGGGTGTAGACTGTTGTATATAGTCTGCTCTACTTTTGCTAAATATATCCCACATATGCACTGTATACTTTTATTTCTGAAAATACGCACAAGAAACTATAAAGGTAGTTTAATTGGAGGAGAGAACCTGGGGATGGCAGGCATTCAGTTTTTATGAATTCTTTTCTTTATTGCTTTGATTTTTTTCACCATAAGTATGAATGGCTTTTTTATGTCAAAAAGGATAATTTGGGTTTTGAGATAATGGGCCCTTTTCATTTTCCTGTTTATAATTTTCTAACTAAAAACAAAGCCCCCAAAATGTTATCGCAATATTTATAAGTAAACAAAAATTTTAAATTATATGTAAATATATGTAAGTAGAACAGAAGAATGAGACTGATCTTTATGTTCTACATAAGAAGAAATTCATGATAAGTAAAAACAGAATATATTTTGGGGTTTGGGGAAATTAATATAGAAATACAAAATTTCTACCTGCATTTTGTAAAAAGTCTGGAAGGACATATACCAAGTGGGTAACAGTGGTTAACCCTGGAAGTAATTGTCCCTCCTTTGCTTCCCCCAATCTGTCACCTTCAATCATGCAATAAATAGGCTGAGCCCGACTTTTGGCCTCTTCTGCTTTCCTGAATCCTTTCACCAAACAGCTTTCCAGTGTGGCCACCCTGACTGCAGTGTGCTCCCAGCAAACATAATGGACTGGCATTAAATGCTTCCAATAGCAGATAGGAAGAGAAGGGATTCTCCTAGTCACAATTGTATTTCTAGTTTAAAAGTGCAAAGGTGGTGGGGATTAAAACAGAAAGACAGAGTTTATGTTTTTCAGATCTTTTATTCAAGAGATATTACTGATCACCTACTGTGTGCCAAGTACTCAGTAGACATGAGGACTTTAGCAGTGAATGCAATTTACCCCAACACTGCGCTCATGGTACTTCACTGTTCGGAGAAAAAATGGTTCTTTAATCTCAAAGTAATTTGGAAACCAAAGAATGAATAAAGATTTTGACAGCTTTGCCTAAGGATCATATGAGGAATGAAAGTAAGCCTCTATACTGGAAAGCAGTATGCTAGGCAGTTTTGATTTGTTGAAACTGACCTCTTCTTACAGTGTGGAAACCATTTTTGCTCTCCTCTATTAAAAACTGAAACTTTATACATGATAAATATACATTGTAATTTCTCTGCTTGCTTGCTTTCTTTGTTTTCTTTCTTTCTTTTCCTTCTTTCTTTTTCTTCTTTTCTACTTTTTTCTTTCTATTACATATGGTACACTTTAGTTAATGTACCTTTTTGTTATCTCTGTATTGGTGGTATGAATCCCATCAAATTAAGAACAAAGGTCTCTGGCCTACAGCCCTACTCACCTGCTTTTAGTCTCCTGAACCCACTTCATCCTTCTTGCCAAGCAAGCTCTGTACAAGTTGTTAGCTTTTTCTTCCTGCTCTTTGCTTAGTTCACTTCCATTCATGTTAGATTTCAGCTCATTGGTGACCTCCTCAGGGAGAGCTTTCTTTGACCTTCTCCAGGTCAAATATTCCTACTAGCTGCCTCCCTTACAACATGTATCCCATTTGAAATTTCACATTTGCTTGAGTTATCGTTTGAATAATACCTGATTCTTCTGCTAGGATATACTCTCCATGAGGACAAGTCAATTTCTGTTCACCATTGTTATCTTCAGTGCCTGCCATAGTGCCAGCACTTAATAGCTATTCTTCACATATTTGTTGAATGTATTAAGACAGCAAAGGCATTTATTTTACTTATTTGTTTCTTTCTTCCAAAATTTTAGTGTGCTTTATATGGGCCTAAGATGAGTTAATCAATCAATGTATTGTACATGGATTTTTAAGTCGTGGCTCTTATGGTGTAAATCCTGACTGGCAAGTCCTTTTCTGATTCCTAAGTGTTTATTGAGACTTATTTGTTCCTGGTCAATGATTTTCATTGCCTTATTCAAATTTAAGTGATCACTAAGATTACCTGAGAGAACCGAAATGTTTTCCTGCTCAAACTTTCTTTCTCTGAAAGAACAGTAGCCAGTAAAATTCCAATTTAGAGTGCCAATGGCTTCATGTGGCATTTGTGGGAAATATGGAGAGATTAATGAGGGCTTAAGATCAGTCACTGAGTAGAAATTGGCATTTTTTCCCCTCTAACAACCTTTCTCTAGGAAACCTTGACTATCGGTAATTGTAACATTTGGAGGCCATCTAGAAAGAAATTGGGCTCTAAGGCTTCACTTTTCTCCCAGAAGTCAAACAGTTCATAAAGTTGGTCATTGGGTTCTTTTATGAGATAAAGAATTTTCTTTCAGTCAACTTTTCTTTCTGAGAATAGGTAGGGCAGTGAAATTTCAATTTGAAGTTTGAGTGGCTGCAGGGAGGTGACACTGAGATGAACTCCAAAAACCAGGAAATAAGGAAAATTGCATTTTCTATCACAAGTTAGAATAATAGGACAGAGTGAAGCAGAATTTTACAGAAGAGGAAGATGAGGGTCAGTGAGTCAGAAGGCATCAAAAGTCACACAGTTGTAAGGGGTAGAGGGAGTCTTTGATCCCAGAAAGCCTGTGTACAGAGTTCACGCCCATGTCCACTGTGATAAGGACCCATTAAGTACATGAATCAAGCTCACTCTCTGCCCATGGGAGAGTTGAACACACCACACTATCATAATTCTATCATAATGTAATGCCCCAGAAACCACCAAGATCTTCCAACTAAACTTATGCTTTAATTCCATACTCACCAAGCAAACAAAATACTGATAATAAATTGGCTTTTGCATACATTTGTATGGCGAGGTACAAATGTGCTGGTCAAAAGACATACATACCTAGCTACCATGTCAATTATATTTCTTAACATAAATTAATAAATTGACATTCTGTTATAGATTAGTTGCTTGTGAATTTAGTTCAGTGGAGTCCATTCTGGAGACTTGGCATCTCACCAGGATCCAGCTTAGGATCATAGCTATTTACTGCCACCCTTTGGAGAAGTGTCTGAGGGACCAGCTGGCTTCTTGAAGATAATACATGTCACTCTGTGGGGGTGTGTGTCTATTTGGCTCCCCATGAAATTAAATACAGTTCATTTTAAGTTCACTGGTGTACACTAGAACTATAATGAGCTCTTATTATGGAAGATAACAGAATTCAAATTGTTTAGAATTTTTATCAAATCATCTTTCTCTCTAAGAACAAAGAGGTCAAGAAATGTCCAATTTGGAGGGATCATTAGTGGCGAAGGAGCTCACAGAGAGGTGATTTGAGACACAGAAAGATCAATACATTTAATGAGTGTGACAAAGTATCCTCAACAAACTTTAGTTGCATTCAATTCCAGCATGGGTGTTCATGTCAAGTCGAATTTTTTTCTTCAAACCCACACTCTGATAACTATTTGCAAGTACAAGTTCAATTTGAGGCCAATGAATTCATATAGAGCTCAAAGAGAGTTTAGAGAATCACAAAACCCTTTGTAAATCAGGTCAATAAATTTAGCACTGGGTCCTTGCCTCAAAATGACAGTTACCTTATAGGTGAGTATTTTTTCCTTTAGAACACCTTCTCGGTCCCTAGACATCAGAGAACATCTGATTTGGAGGCAGAGGTCAGTGCATCAAATGACAAATTTATTTAAAAGGTTTTCTTAAATCATAAAATCAGAGACCTGGAAAGAATTTTTAGGATCATCTAGTCTATTTTCGAACTCAACTATAGAGACTCCTGGGACATGAGGCAGCGGGAGGTGAAGCCATGGGAGTTTCAGTTTTACTCAATGCTATTTAATTTTAAACATAACTTTTACACTGAAGTAACCATGCGTATATGATGGAGTAGAAGGCAAAAAAAAAAAAAAAAACCTCTAATTTTCAAAGTAAAACATGATACTTCAAAGAAATTTTATCTAGTCGTAGGCTCTTTCCAGCTGTGGTCAAAGTTCTTTGAGGACTTGAACACATTCTTCCACTCTATTTTTGTGGAAGAATTTAACAAACCTAGATCTAGCACCATTTTTAAACAGGCTCAGGGAAGGAAACGGCCTTGGTCTTGGTCATGCAACCAGCATTTGCAACTGAATCAAGAATGGAATCCATCTGTCCAACGTACTTTATTGCAGTCCAGCAGGCTCTTCTGAATTTGGGGTTCAGAGGCTACTGTGGTTCTCACACTCAAATGAGATACCTTCTCCAGATGATTATTTGCATGGGAAGAACATAAGCTTCAATATCATGGTAAATAACTTTTTTAACATACATTTGGTGGTTTCCCTTTTCCTTAAACTTGTTCAAGGCTATTCACATACATAGAAGTGAAAAGTGACGTAGAAGTAAAAAGTGGCATAGCAGGGATCCAAATCTATAGATAATCTGAGGTCTAAATGGCAGGATAGGAAATGGAAATAAGGCCCATTAGAACAGTGTTTCCCAAAATATGGTCCACAGATATCCTGGATCAGAATTATCTGCAAAGCTTGCTAAATATGCAGGTTTCCAGGCCTCATATACTGTAAAACATAAAAACTTAGAAAGTGTATGACATTATTATCATTATATTTATCATTTTTGAAGGCATTCCATAATTGTTATTTTAGCATAAGATCAAGGGAATAACAGAGGAGCCAGAGGGGGGAAAAATGATTTCTCTGAGAAAATAACAGGGAAACAGAAAATGATCTGAAAACAATCATTTTAATACTCAATGTCTCTAATACATGCAAAAATAAAATGCAGTCATCAGAGAAAACTCAACATTAAACTATAAGTAATTAAATATCTTCAAGATTTGAACAAGATTTGGAGGAAGGACACTGCATTTATCGATGTGGAGATGAAAGGATACATATGCCCCCTTCCAAGATGTACACTTGTGAAAAGGGAAACAAGGCTATGTGGAAGTTCATGAACCTGAAGTAAAATCACAGTGGGGAGTAAATGAAAAGACAGGCAAGTAGAACATTCATTGTATGAATATACCACAGATTGGCCACAGAGACAAAATCAATTATCTCTTCCAGATAGGATCCCTAAATTGGTTCCACCTCAGGTAGAGCAGAGACGGAGTGCTTTACCTCTTTCTCTCCCACCATGATCCCTTAACTACAGGATCTTTAACTGGTTATGTTCAGGTGTTCAGGAAGTGAATGTCTTTATCTCAGCTATTTTTCCCTGAAATTTGAAAAAAAAAAAAAAAGCCTATTCTACTTTAGACAAGATGGACCCATTCTCATACTGGAGGGGAAAGTAACATAGAGGAAAGGAAAGAGGAAAAACAGCTTAGCCTCATGGTTAACAGGACAAGTTTTGTGATCTGGAGCAAGTTCATCTTTCGGTACTTAAATGTCCCTTCTGTTAAAGAGGGAGTAATACCTACCTCAGGGGCTTTACATGAGGATCAAATAAAATACACGTGAAATGCTGAGCACAATGTCTGATATGTAGTAAATGCTCAATACTTGGTATTATTTGTATACCTCAAGAAGGAGACTTCTTCAAACAGGAATATAATTTTCTTTGCTCTAGGTTCTCAAAATTTGGCAGCAAAGTCTGCTTTTGACAGCTAATTAGAAAACATTGCTTGATTGGAGTCAAACTGGAGTAACTATTCATTATAACCAATTTTTTTTTCCTTAATCTTCATGAAAAAGTCCACCCGGGGACAGTGGCACAGCTATTCTGTTTTTATAGATCACAAAATGTAAGATCTGAATGTAAAATAACCAGGCCGGTCAACGGTGTCCATTTTATCTTCTGTAGCTCTGTACTCAAAGATTATCCACATGGACCAGGCCTTTCCTCAGACTCAGACAAATTTAGGTGAAAAACACTGGCTTGCATTTCCTGATATTTCTAAAATAAACTTACACCAACTGTGCAATAAAAGGTTGATTTAAAAGTTAATATAAGAAAAGAAATAAAATTGACTTCAAATAAAAAAGTATTTATTTCTTTTTTAGCCTGTGTTCTCTTGGAAGCATAGTTGAACTAACCAAAAAAAAAAAAAAAAAAAATGAGTACAAGTGATTTCTGATAAGATTTTTGTACTTATTTGCAAGGTTGCAACAGAAGAAAATGAAACCATATAACAAGGTGGATATAATTATATGCTCAAGTCAATATTTACTTACTGCTGCAAATCCTGCTCAGTCTTTTCCCTTTGGTGTCTCAATGTTGGTTTGGCTTTATCATTGCTTATAAAAATTTATCTGAATAAATTAAAGGAACCAGCCAGCTTTTTCATCAGAGTATAGTCATACAGAGATCATCTGCCAAATGCAATGTTCTTTTCTTTTTCAAGACCCTGGAAACATTTTCACCATTTGACATGCAAGAATCTTCACTCTTATAATGATCAGTGCAGAGAGGAGGCATCGTAATCAAGGAAAATGCCTACCAAATTGACTCCCCTCCTAAAAGCCATCTGTGTATAACGACTCCCCTGCAGCAACTGTAAAGTCATAACCAATTGAGAGAGTTGCTCAAGCTAAGAGAAAGCGCAAATCACAGAATTGAGAATTATAGGACAATAAAGTCAGCCTGGCCACAGAAGATCTAAAATCACCCAGGTTATAAAATGTGGAATGATAAATCTTGTGTTATTTCATACTTATGAAAGCTAACATATTTGCTAGCTTCTGCCAGCACCCCACCTCCCCTTCTTTTGTTTCAATTTAAATATTGAGGAATCCAAACATTTCCTGTTCCCTGGGCTTAATTAGTAACTAAAGTCTAGATTGGTTAGCTGCCTGAATCGCAAGAGGAAAGGGGAAATATTTAAGAGAATTCCCCAACAGCTTTACAATTGCTCTGTCTTTGGCCACATGAAAACAAAATAAGAAAATCATAGAATTTTATTGCTGTAAGTTTAAACCTCTAATTTTACAAATGTTTGGGAATGATTTTCTCATCTCCCCTTTCTCATTGCCCCCATTTTCAACCCACCTCAACCTACTCATGTCCTCTACTATATTAAAGAGTATTTGCCTGTGCCAGAGATCTGGGCATCATTTCTGTTGAGCCCACCTCTAAATCTCTTTGGTTGATAGCCACTTCTGTCCATCCTTGTGGTGTCTACCCAGGCCATGCCTTCACTATCTCTCCCCTAGATGGCTGTGATTGCATCTGAGTTCTTGCTGCGCCTTCAGTCTTGCTATCTTGCCCTAATCCATACTCTTCTCAGTGGGGAACTCAGAGAAATGTTTACAAAGAGCTAACTGCATCACGTTCATATTCTTTACTGATTTTGCATCACACTCTGAATAATGCCCAAGGCTCCTAACAGACTCACAAGACCCCTGATAACCCCAATCAAATTTCTTCCACATCTGCCACTCATTTGTACCCACCACCTCAAATTCCATTTAATTCCTCAAACACAACATGCTGTCTCTCCCATTCCCACATTCTGCTCCTTCTGCCCCCAATACTCTTCTCCTGTCACCTCACTAACTCTTATTTACATGAGGTTGCAGCCTAATGCTCATCTTCTCCAGAAAGTCCTGAGTGCCCCTGCAGATGTGATTCTGCACCCCTCTAGTGTGCTCTCAGAGCTCTCTCTAGAGCTGTCACAAAGCACTTGACAGCTGTTGCTCATTAGCTGTCTGCTTCTCAGCTAGCCCACAAGCATTATGACAGGAGGGACCAAGTCTATTTTGTTAATTTTAATATCCCTACTTCTTAGGATAATTTCTGGAACAAAGAGGGTATTTAAATTGTGTTTCTTGAATAAATGAATGAATGAATTTAAGTAATTGTTCAAATTCTTAGTGATCTAGGTAGTACATTTAGAATTAGATACCAAACTACTATTTCTGCCCTACTAAAGTTCGGGGGTATTTGTTTACTAATTTCATGCTATTAATTTATTCAACGAATGCTATATTAAGTGTAAGAGTACAAATAACCATTGACTATAACTTTAGAGCTTATAAAACACTTCACTCCTCAATCCAAAATCCTATCCCAAACATTAGTAACTTTGTAACCTCATTTTAAAAGATGAAATTGTTTCCTTCCTTCTTTCTTTCCTTCCTTGCTTCCAATTCAGTTGGAAAGTCCTGCCACAAGGGAGGCACTGGGGAGGGTGGGAAGGCATGGACTGGGACCTGACAAGGAGGGATTTCAAATGGGCCAGCAGACCAGTGGGGTTAGGTGTTTGCCTATGAACAGAGTTTAGGCAAATAAGTAAACATATTAAAGATAATGGGAACCAAATTACCGCTGAAGAAGGGAGGAAAGAAGGAGTGGATGAGAATGAACCCTGTGGTATGAATGAGACCTAGAGATATCACTGTAAACTCATGGTTTTCAATATAAAACCCTGGGACAGGAACAACTTCACAGGTTTGAGAAACAACAGGAGAGCCTTTGTGACCAGAATGTAATGAGCAAGGCAGAGAGTAGAAAGAAAATGAAATCCGGAGTTTACTAGGACCTATTAAACCAGACTCTCAGTAAAGGAAACCAAGAATTAATTTCACAAGTTATTTTTAAGCACTTAAAAATGTAAGATTAGCCAGGCATGGTGGCATGTGCCTAGAACCCAGTTGCTAAGGAGGCTGAGGCAGGAGGATCACTTGAGACCAGGAGATCGAGGCTGCAGGAAGCCATGATTGTGCCACTGCCCTCTAACCTGGGCAACAGAGTGAGACCTCATCTCTAATATAGTAATAATACTTTTAAAATGTACAGTTTCCTACACTACAGAAGGACCTTAAAATATTAACACAACTAATATTTCTAACTTTAATGACATCAGAAATATATGCAAATAAGAAACTAGGAAAGCAAGGGGAAGAAATTGAATTCAGTCAGCACTAAATGGAATGGCACAAGCTAGCGATTCTTGATCATTGGTGTTTTCCGCTGTAGAGCCATTTTCAAGGATTTAAATCCCAGCACAAAAGAAATAAAATGTTTACCATTTTTTCTTCAAAGAATATTAACATAACTCTAGATAATCTGCTCTTGGGGGTTGCTATTTATACTAAGTTGTATAGATAGAAAAGTCTATATCAGTAATTTGAATGGTAAATACAATTGTCATGACTACATAACTCTACAAACATTCTTCCTTTAGCAGTTAAAAACTGTACTATCGAGAATAAATGTTCCTGCTAAAATATTATAAAAACTAAAATTTCTAAACTAACATTTGCATTTATTTATTATTTGTAGTTAGAGGAGCCAAGAGAAATATTAACCAATTTGCACAGGAACATGCAAACTAAAAGAACCTGCTTATTGGGAGGCCAAGGGGGATGGATCACAAGGTCAGGAGTTCAAGACCAGCCTGGCCAACATGGTGAAACCTTGTCTCTACTAAAAATACAAAAATTAGCTGGGCGTAGTGGCGCGTCTGTAATTCCAGCTACTCGGGAGGCTGAGGCAGGAGAATTGTTTGAACCCAGGAGGCAGAAGTTGCAGTGAGCCGAGATCATGCCACTGCACTCTAGTCTGGGTGACAAAGCAAGACTCCATCTCAAAACAAACAAACAAACAAATAAAAGAACCTGCTTAACAACTATTAGAAAAACTCTCTAACAACTCTTTTGTCCTCAGGTTGAAAATCCTTTGACTTGGCAACCCAATGATAAGTGATGACCAAAATTGATTGGAGAAATGTTGCCTTATTCCAATTAAAAAAATTTACCTTTGACTGATTATCATGATCATTCTATTTTGGAAAAGTGTCACTGCAGCGATTGAAAACGTGTTAGGAGAAAAATGATTACCCACTGTATCAGTAAGGGTCTTGGCAGAAAACAGATAGCATACTCCAACTGGGTGATTTGGGATGAGTTTAATAAAGAGACTCTTTACAAAAGTGTGAGCAGAGTTTAGCAAAATCAGCAATATAGAACCCCAGCAAGAGCAACATCTTCAAGATCTGAGAAGGCAAAAGGAGGAAGTGGTTTAGAATCTGGAGACAGTAGGTGTGGACAGAAGGCTATCTGGCAGGAACAGGGACATAGCCAACCCACAGCCCAGCAGGGAGGTACCCAGGGGAATACATACCACACCTCATTCTCCTCCTGTCTTCTGTCTCCCCATGGGCTGAACCTCTCCTGAAACTGGAGAGCTCACTGATACACACCGTGCAGCTCAGCCTTCCATGACAAAGAGCAGAAAATATCCAATTCAGCTCCCTTCCCAAAGATCAGAATGATAAGAACTTTTCTTACATTACATAGTGTTCCCTACCCTTCCACAGAAACGGGACCGGCTTGTCTTTCTTGGGAGGCATGACAACAGCCTCCGGATCACACGTTTTCCCTGTCTTTTTCATCCATTTTCATAGTGATCATTCATGAGTCATTTTACTGATTTTGGTCATTCATCATCTGTGTGCTCTTTGCTTGGTATCAGCCACCAAGCCTTTGTGAAAATGTCCACCTTCTCCCCCTGCAGCCTATTTGTTTGGGAACAGCTGCTGCCACACGAGACTTTGGGTAGAGTGTGGCATAGGACTTTGATTATTGTAATCACATCCTTCAACTACAGTTGACTTTTAGGGATACGTCTGGTCTAACTGATTCAAACAGACTGAATCCTGTTGACTGCTGGATAAAGAGACACACACTCTCTCCCCTGCCTCACCTTCCACCCCAAACCCCTGCCTCAGTTTGAATGAACAAGCCTCGGGGATACAAGAGGAGATGCTTGCTGAAAATAGAAGCAACACCAAAAAATTAGAACCACAAAAGAAAAAACAAAAATATCTTATCCTTACCAGATCAAGTTATTCCTGCCACCGTTCTTTTTTTAAAAAAATGAGGCAAAAAGTGCTCTTTATTGTTTGAGTCTGCTTTTCTGTTGTTCATCACTGAGAAATGTCTTATCAACACAACTGACTGTGTCATACCTCTGTCAAGGCCTCTTGGTGCTTCCCAAAGAAGTAACTACTTTCCAGGTAGTCACAATTGAAGTTCTTGAAAACACCTGCTCATAGCATATCATTAATAAACGCTGAGCAGCTTATTGAAAATCCTCAATGCTTATATGTTAATAATTGAAATTAGTTTACTTAGAAGAAATGTTTGGATTAGCCAATAATAATCTAATGAGATTATGAAAATATCACTCCTTCTACATTTTGCAGATATTTCCCAAGGTGTTACTATGTACTAGACAATGGGGACTTAAAAATGATTAAGACATACAGTCATCAGGGAGTTCACTTGAATTAAGCAGAGACACATCATGAAGCTCATTTTACAAAAAGTGATATACTATTATAATTGAAATATATACGAGATGCTAGAGGACCCCCCTCAAAAAAAAAAAAAAAAAAAAAAAACCAGGAGCTATTAATTGCAAGAAGTCTGGTAAGGCTTTATAGACAGGGTGTCTTGTAAGCAGAACCTTGAAGTACACACAGGATCTTTGATAAGGAAGTGTGACAATGCAGGCCACAGAGGTGGCATGAACAAAGGCACAGTGACCTGAGGTGGTTCAGTGTGGCTTCTGTAAAGGCAGAGTAGCAAAGTGACTAAGGAGTGCTTAATTCCACCCTGGCACTCCATCCTTTGCTAGCTACATGATCTCAGGCAAGTCACTTAACTTTTTCTTTATATCACTTTCCTCATGTGCAAAACAGGACTAATAATAATTTCTTGTTCATACTTGTCCCACAGTTCATTTAAGTAAGTTCTATTACAATTAAAGTATCCATCACTCAAAAAATGCTATTATTCAGAGGGAGATCATTGATTAGGCTGGAAAGGAAGACTGGTGCCAGACTGTGACAATTCTTATGAACTCTGCTAAATAATAGATTTTATATAATGTTTTATATAATATAATGGGTTTTATATCATATAATGTATGCACCAGACATCAAAGGTTTTAAGTAGACATGAACAGGTTTGTATTTTAGAAGAAGAATTGTGACAGGGTGACTATTGAAATTGGATGAGGAGAAATTGAAAGCAGGGAAATGGGAATATTAAAACAGCCCTTAGATGAGAAAGGATGCAGCCTGATTCAGGACAGTGATAGGAGGGGTGAAGAAGTGACAGAAATGCAAAAGTGAAGGATCAAGCATGGTGGCAAACTTTCTGGGGGATGATAATACCTTTAATAAATAAAGGTAGAGAAGAGAAGGAAGAGGGCTGGAGGAGGAAACAATAAGTACAAGTTTTAGACCTGCTAGATGTTAGTTGTCCATATGCCAAACAAATGAAAAATTACAGATGCTGTTGGAAAAATGAGTTCAAGAGGGAGTTCGAGGCTGGAGATTGATAGATGAGAATCAACTGCTAAAGAAAGGTAGATGATGTGAGTGCCCAACAACGAGGCTAGAACCCCGAAAATCACTAACACAAATGGAAGGAAGAGTCAGCAAAGAAAACTTAAAAGTAACCACCAGTGTGGAAGAATATGAAGTGGAAGAGAGTCGAGATCTCAAAAGCAAAGGAGGAAAAAGCTTCAAGGAGCAACCTTTAGAAATGAAGGGTTTACAGAGATGGCACTTAAGATGCATAATGACTCAAAGGACACCACTGCTAACAGGAATCATTTTTAAACCCAGAGAGAAGTTTCAGAGATGCGATAGAAGCGGCACTCAGACTGCAGTGGCTAATGGCAAAGAGAAAAGTGAGGACCTGGACCAGGTTGAAGGATCCACTCTTTCAAAGAGCTGGTTGGCAACTCTGCCAGGCTTCCCTCGCTTTGAAATTCCACTGACCTTAGTGTCAGACCATGTTATAAACACACAATGTGTGTAATAGGGCTGTGTTGTTGGCTGGCACTCCTCAAAATGGATCTTTTATCATCAGAAAGGCTTGTTTTTGAAAAGCCAGACAGTTACAGACAGTATTGTGTTTGACTTTTCAAGAACTTTCCTCTATTCTCCTTTTAAGAACTTTACTCAGGACAAGTAGCAGTGATTTAAGATTTACATTTCCAGTTCCTGAAAGCAGACAATAAAACACTGATGAGGTCTTATTCATTCATGGGTCATCATCAAGAAATAGTGAATGCTAAGAAGAATTTTATGCAATTCAAGCAGTATAGAAGCTGTCCATATACATATTAACACTATCTTTCATATTTATTATGGCTCTGGAAAAGAGAGGTCAAAGCTTATTTACAAAGTTACCTTGTTAACCTTCAGACCCACCTTTGGATATAAGAAAAAGATAAATATTTGTCCCAATATATAAATAGATAAGTAGAATTTCGGAAGATCCAGAAGGAACCCAGTCTCCAGAGTTTACAATAGAGATTTCTGGGCATGATTATTGAAGCATCAGAGCAGTGTCCATCAAAGTGTGGTCCATGAACCACTTGTATCAAATTTAGGTGAGGTCCCTTTTTTTAGAAATGCATATTCCTGGGGTCCCTTTTAGATCACTGACCTCCTTCTCTGAAGGCAGACCTTGAAGTCTGAATTTTTAAAAAATGTCACAGGAGATTCTGATGTATCTCAACATTTCAAAAGTATTTAAAGATCTCCAACGACTCAACAAGGATAGAGTACTTATTGAGCATCTACTAAATGCCAGTTATTTGCTAGTCACTTCAAACAATGCCAGTACATATAACATTTCTCCTATCCTAAAGTAGTTTTACCACAGTTGAGTATTATTGTCTTCTCTGTTCATAACCCCTAGATTTGGGGTAGCATTATCACACAGCCCAGCTGATTGGACCAGGAATACAACTGGACAGCTGACCAGCAATTCTCTCTATGTATCAATAATTTGACATAGGACACAGAAACTATAGGTGGTTGGTGATGAACGCTGAAGCTGATCAATTAGGAATAGATTTTTGATTAGTGACCGTGGTGAGCCATATGCAAAGGAAGCCAGCAGAAGTATCAAATCAAGAAAAGGAGAAGGGTGGAGGAAACTCACAGAGAGAAGCAGTCCTTGAGAGCCAGGGAAAAAGGTCTTAGTTCCTAATAACTTTCTAGTTTCCCCAAGGCCCTACTGCCACTGCTTCCATGAGATTCCCTGTATCCTTACATTAAAACTTTTACTTAGACCAGGCACGGTGGCTCATGCCTGTAATAATAGAACTTTGGGAAACCGATTGCCTGAGCTCAGGAGTTCGAGACCAGCCTGGGCAACACAGTGAAACCCCATCTCTACTAAAATACAAAAATTTAGCCAGGCGTGCTGGCATGTGCCTGTAGTCCCAGCTACTCTGGAGGCTGAGGCAGGAGAATTGCTTGAACCTGGGAGGCAGAGGTTGCCGTGAGACGAGATCACGCCACTGCACTCCAGCGTGAGCAACAGAGTGAGACTCCATCTCCAAAAAAAAAAAAAAAAAAAAAAAAAAAAAAAAAAAAAAAAAAAACTTTTACTCAAACTAGTTTGATTGGTTTTCTGCTGTCAGAGACTATAAGAGCCTTATGTGGAGCATCTAATGTGTAATTGAATAAATTAATCTCATGCAATTCCATTCTTCCCCATCGCAGTAAAAGGGAATCACTTTCTGGCCAGTTGTGTGAGCCAGAAATCTTGATGTCATTTCACTCCCTCATCTCTCACATCCAATATCACCAAAAATTGCTGATTTCAGCTCTGGTATCTATTAGTACTATTTCTTTCTTTCCATAACTGTTATCTGTTATCCTAGATTAAGCTACCTAAGTCCCTGCCTCAGGCACATTCTGGTCTACCCATAACTCACTCTTTGTCCTGACCAGGTAGACATCTCCAATACACATCTGAAAATCTGATCACATCCCCAGTACCCTACTGCCACACCAACCATCATCCAATGGTCCCCCATCGCACTTGGCATAAAGATCAAAATCCTCAACAGAGCCAACAAGGCCCAATGTGGTCTCACCTGACCCTACTCTTATCTTGACCCTTGTATTCTCTGTTCAACTCTCACTGGCCTTCTCCCAGGAAATAACACTTCCCATGCTTCTTTTCACCACAGCACTTCTGCGAATGTGCTTCCTCAGTCTCTAACACTCCTCTCTCCCTATATGCCTAGGTAACTCCTCCTACTCATCCTCTGGACTTCGTCTCAGGCATTTTTTTTTTTCAGGGAAGCCTTTTCTCGTCTCTCTGACAAGGCCCAATACCTCTAGTGTAAATTGTCATGACATAGTGTGACTTAACTTTTTAGCACTTATCACAATTGCAACTTTGAAGTTGTGTGATAATCTAATCATCTAATAAGTACCCAGTAGGCTACCCAGTGTCTGTTTTGTTCACCTGTGTGTCCCCAACACCCAGCACTCTACCTGATATATAGTGAGTTATCTGAAATACTTGTTAAATCAGTTTGGAATGTCTAGAATTGGTAAGAAAAAAAATCAGAGACAGTGCTTGACAACCAAATTTTTATTAACCAAAGCACAAGTTTGCCCAAGCTGGAGACCAGATGAGGAAAGTAGAAGATGGAAAAGTCAGGCACGCTTATGAAAGGTACTGATATGAATGAGGTAGAGACAACAGAGAGCATGAGCTAGTTGGGACTTGGTTAGGTTACGGACCAAAATCATTTAGAAACTTGAGATAAAATAGCAATCTAATGACAAACAGATGACAATCCATATGAGAGGCAATCTGGGTCAGGAGCCAGAGCAGGACTATAACAAGACTTCTGACTAAGAGAAAATTTCTGGGTGAGGATACAGATAATTGAGTGAGAATGAAGGGAATGACCTGGGTGGTCAAGGAGCCAGACAGAACATGGAGAGGAGATGGTGCTGGTGGAGCAAGATGAGAAGCAGTAGAAAGGAATAGCTGCAGGGGAGTCAGATCTTAATCTATACTTCATATGTGCCAGATAACTGTGTAAATGCTTGAAGGCACTATTTCAATTCTCACACTAATCCAATGAGGCAAGCAAGCTTATTGTACCAATTTTACAAATGAGAAAACTGAGGCCTGGGGTCCCTTTTAGATCACTGACCTCCTTCTCTGAAGGCAGACCTTGAACTCTGAATTTTTAAAAATGCCAACACTTAGTAAATGGCAGCACCAAAGTATGAACCCAGAGAGGCTGACTCTATACTTTTATCTACTATCGTATGCTCTTTCTTTATAAAATTTGGGACCAAAATGGCTTATTGATGAAGTTGGTTCTTGCCTTGGCTACAAAACGAGATCAGAAAAAAAAAAACTGTGAGAACAAAAGTAAGATGGGAGAAGCTTCTTATAAAATGTAATCAGATGTCCCTAAAGAGATCAAGAAATGAAATTATTTAATGTCATGTCATTTAATGAGCACTAAGTCATAGTTTTTAACAGTATAGAATCAGATAAATCTGGTTTCAAACACTGACCTAGTTGTGTGGCTGTTACTTAAACTCTCTGACATTTGGTTGCTGTTCTTAATGGGACTATTACAATCTGGCTCATAAATTTGTTTAAAAGAAATGAGATAACGTATTCGAAAGTCATTAGTACAGAACTAAAGGATGCACTTGATAATTAATCAGAAAAGGTATTTTACAGAACTGAGATATTTGTAGAGGTTGTTGAAGGGGGAATATGAAACTTCGTTGTTGTTATACCCATGAACCAAATGGTTCATTACCGGTGATTTGACAGATACATATATGTGCATGGATAACCTTCTTATTAGCTAAATGTCTCCTGTGGGAAGACTAAAAATTCCATAATGAAGGCTATTGAATGAAGCTAACTCTGTAGATACATTTTGCCCTAAGAAATGCTGACAGCTAAAGTGAACTTACCTTATGTGACACTCAGAATTCTCCAAGCAGCTTTAGAATTGGCTTTAGAAGTATTTCTGAGAGTCAAAAGCTTTAAGGCTTCCATTTTCAAGCCATACCTTGGAGCGTACCCATAAGAGCTACTCTTCCATAAAGCAGTGAATCTGGCTTTGCAAGACTGTCATGCCTATCTTTAAAAAACTGAAGAGCCTGAGGATTTTGAGGCAGACTCACCAGTGACATTGCAGCACTTGACTTTGAAGATGGAGCTAATGAGAATATGAAAAGCGTTCAGCCTCAAACCTTTTAATAGACTTGACACATTTTTGGAGGGCGATTTGGCAAAATCTATGAAAAAAAATGTGATGCACATTTTCTATAATCCAGTAAACCAACTTCTAAAAATCTATTCTATAAAAATGTTTGCACAACCCTGAAAACAAATACATGTAAAAAGGTGTTTTGGGAAATACTGTAATAAATGTCCATCAAAAGAGAAATGATTTTATAAATTAGGGTATCTACATTAAGTAAAATGTTGTGGAGCTAATAAAAAAAGATAGATATATGTCTACTGACTGAAAATACTCTATTATACAAAGATTAAAAGACTGCAGAACATCAAAAATACATAATGTAGTCTTTTTGTTTAAAATATGTGTCATATATGTGCAATACACATGTATAAACAAAACACATGTATAAAAAAATCTGCAGCAATGCATATTAAAATCTTCTTTCCACTTTCATCCACTGCTTTCTTATCCCATGACTCCTCTATTGCCCCCTCCTCTTTATTTCTAGGAAAAGTCCGGCTCTAGCATGAGTGCCCAGCATGAGAGCCTTTTGTCTTTCTTAGCCTATCTTCTTGCTTCTCCTGTTTTGTCTACCTCTTCTCTTTTTCCCAATTCTGCATCACCAACCCCAAAAACCAAGAAGTCAATGTGGAACATTTCTTACGGGGAATGGAAAGAGAAGATACTGAATATATTTTCCTTGGTAAAAAGAGGTTAAAAAAAGAAAGAAAAAGAAAACCCTCTTTACTGTACAGGAGAAGGAGGACACTAACATACAGATGCTCCTGACTTATGGTGGGGTCATGTTCCAATAAACCCATTATAAGATGCATTTAGTACATCTAACCTACCAAACATAGCTTAGCCTAACCTACCTTAAACATGCTCAGAACACTTACATTAGTCTACAGTTAGGCAAATCATCTAACACAAAGCCTATTTTATAGCAAAGTGTTAAATATCTCATGTAATTTATTGAATACTGTACTGAAAGCGAAAAACAGAATGATTATATGGGTACCTGAAGTACAGCTTCTACTGAACCTGTCACTTTTGCACCATTGTAAAGTCAGAGATCACAAGTGGAACCACTGTAAGTTGAGGACTGTCTATACTAATAAGTGTTGTTCCATCATACTTATTCTCCCCTCCCTCTCAACACTAAGCTCAAGTGCCACAAAAACAGAAACTGTAGCTTCATTATTATATTCTCAGAGCCTATCACTTACCCAACACATAGTAGGTGCTCAATAATGTTTGTTGAACATATGTTTGAACAAGTAATGCCCTTAAGCAGCTTATATCCCATTAGGAAGGCTTATAATTGGTAATATTAAGTAATTTATCCTTAATATCACATGTGCTGCTGACCCACTATTACCTGAGAGGCTTTTAACAGCTTTAAACAACCAACTGCCAATAACTAAGGACTTGCTTCTTGCAAAGTCTGGCATGCTAATACAGCCTGTCAGCCAGGGGACCCAGTGGAGCTGTGCTTAGCAACCAGTCCCTTTGCTATCTATTTTGGTTAGCTATGTCAAAAGTTATTCTAATTTCATTCAATCAATGGTTTCATGTTGTGAAAGAAAGACACTGCAAAGAGATGAGAAAACAGAATCAAAGACATGTATGTTCAACACCTCTAAAGGCTGTTCCAAAATGTCTCTCTTCTTTCCCAGTGCAGTTAGGGCTGTAATGCACACTTGTTTACAATCCATTTGGGAGGGACCTATAAGCAGAAGGAAGGTGTCTTTGACCTTCATCTCCCTGGAAGGAGAAATACAGAACAGCTGTCTGTTTACCATCCCGACCTCATTTCCATGACATTGAACCACTCATTTGGGAATCATGAAAAATAGGACTGTTTCACTTTTTTTTTTCTTCCTAAAATGTTCTTGAAGACACTAGGCCCTGGGTAAGCTACAAAATGATTGAAACTGCACGCCACAAAGATGTGTTAGGTGGAAAGGGAAAGATGTTTAGCCCTCAAGTTATGAATAAAGTACAACGCACAGTCTGTATATTTTTGTCTTTCTGTACCATGACTTCTACTTAGTATTTTGACTCCTGATTTCCAGAGAAAATTATTTAAATGCAAATACATGATAACTTCCAATAAAATAACTAAGGCAAAAGTTGGGCCCTTGACCAAGAGCAGCACTTTTTTTTCTTTTTTCTTTTTTTTTTTTTTTTTTTTTTTGGTTTTTGTTTGTTTGTTTTTTGTTTTTTGGGGTTTTTTTGTTTTTGTTTTTCTGTATTGGTGCATGCCATCTTTGTTCAAGTGAGTGCAGACAAGACTGAGCAAGATCACATTACATCCCCTAAGCATGGCTCCCAGACAGGGGATTTATTATTTCATGTATTCTCGATACACCAGTGAAAATAGAAAGAAATCCTGCTGTTTTCATTCAATAAATTCTTATGCCTTAAGTGAGTTTTGACTTCAAAATTAACAGTGCTAGGTGCCAGTTTGAACAGGAAGGCACTATATAAGTCCTTGAGTCCATGCATCTCCTTGACAGAGGACAATTAGGACAATCTTTTAGACAAAAAGAAAGGGAGAGCATTACCTAAAGGCACAGCTGGTGTCAGGCAAAAAGAAAAACTAAAACTAACTCCCTGCTCAGTATTCTTTCCACTATCACATAGCCTCTCACCTTGAACTGAGAACAATATCAACACAAGATTTAAATTCAATACATTTGCATGAATGCCTCTTATGGCCCCAGAATTAGGCTAGACTTCTGTGAGAGACATAGAAAAATATAGGTCTCAGCCACTGCCCTCAAGGAGCTAACTTCAGAGACGAAAGTCATGCATTTCGGAGGGGCAAATACGGGGTGACCGCTAATGGGTATAGGTTTTCTTTTTAGAATGATGAAAATGTTCTAGAATTAGATAGTGGTGATGGTTGTTTAACCTTGCACATACACTCCCACAGAATTGTATGTACAATGGCAAATTTTGTAGTTTGTGGGTTAGATCTCATTTTTTTAAAGTCATGCATTTCAGGTAATTAGTAATGAACCAGAATCTAGTGGCAAAAGATGGCTTGTGGCACTAAGTGAAAATCAGAAAGGCTGACTAACAAGTGCCAAATACTTCATGTAAAAGCAAGAACTTAAGGAAAGGTACATTGGGCTTTCACAATCCCATAAATCCTGTAATGACGTGTCAGTCTTTTACAACCTCTTCCTTGTTGAAATTAGTCATTGACTCCAGAAAAAAACTCCAGTTTCGCCTAAAATACCAGGATTATATATTATTTTGCATAAATTTATGACATAAACATCAATCTTCAATTTTTGCTCTGTGTATCTAAACTCAGTTAATGTACATTTACATGATTTATTATGGTTCATTTTCATGATTCATAAAATGTGTGTGTACATTTGAAGTAGTTTGCTTTGGTGCACCCATTGGCTTCCTGGCTGTGCAAGTATCTGGAGTCAAAATTTGGTGGGAATAACACGAATAAGGGCAGGAATGTAAACAAGGAAATAAAGATAGATTCTGTACAAAGATTGTCCTCATGTTCTTTGTGGGAAAAGGTACCAGAGTAAGTGAGTAAGCATTTGCACCAAAGCAAAATGCTTCAAATGTACACATAAGTTTTATAAATCATGAAAAAGAACCAGAGGAGAAAATCTAGATGTGTGTTAAAAGAGTTTAGAGACACAGAAAAAATGGAAGGAGAAGATGGGTGATTATACCATACATTTAAACAAAATAAATACATAATTCTGGTATTTTAGGCCAAACTGGAGTTTTTTTCTGGAGCCAATGACTAATTTCAACAAGGAAGAGGTTTCAAAGAACTGACTCTTTATCTCAGGATTTATGGGACTACTAAAGCCCGAAAGAGTATTCACGGACATTTCCCGTTTGCCTATTCAGAACCCACTTCCTGTTCTTCCCTTTTCACGTGGGAAATCACGGCATCACCATTCTTTGTTAATGTGGTTCATGCTGACTCCAGGGGTGGGCACATGATCCAGACTTGGCCAATGATCTTATCCTCACACCCTGGCCACAACCATGGCCATGTGCTCCAAGTCAGCATGCAATTCTGGAACTTTTGATATCACTGTTTAGGAGAGAAATATCCTTTTGCACAAGGATTTCTAATTCTATGAATGATGCTAGCCAGGAACTGTGGGAAACCACCCACAGAAGGGGCCTCCTGGAGAGTGAAGTCAGTAAAGAGCCAAGAAATGGAGAATCAGATTCCTGGTGACTAAATGTGAGCTCCTGGATCCACACATAACTGGAGCCACTGCCCTTGGATTGTTCAGATAGATAAGTGAATATATTTCTTTCTGTTTAAGCCAATTTGAACCATGTTTCTGTCAATTTCAATAAGAAGTTATGATAAATGCAACATCCTGCTCTACCTTAAAGTTTCCAGATGAGGAACTGAGGTCCAGAGAGGAGTAAGAAGTTGCTTATGGTTGCACAGCAGTCAACAGCAGAACCTAGGCAAAAATGCAGACAACTTGGATTTTAGTCCACTGCCTTTTCTCTACACTGTCACTAAAGATTCATTTTGGTAAGTGAAGTAAGCCAGACACAAAAAGAAAAATACTACATGATCTCATTTACATTTAAAATCTACAAAATTTAAATAGACACAAGCTGAGAGAATGGTGGTTACTAGGGGCAGGAAGGTAGAACAAATGAGGAGATGTTGGCCAAAGAGTATAAAGTTATAGTTATGTACAATGAGTAAGTCTAGACATTTAATGTACAGCATGAGTGCCACAGTTAACAATATTGTGATCATGCTAGAAATTCCCCATGAAAGTCGATTTCAAGTGCTCTCACCAAAAAAAAGTAACTATAAGAAGAGATAGATATATTAATTTACTGACTGTCATAATCATTTCACTATGTATATGTACATCAAAACATCATGCTGTACATGTTAAATATTATTAACCATGCCACTCATGCCGTACATTAAATGTCTAGACTTACTCATTGTACATAACTATAACTTTATACTCTTTGACCAACATCTCCTCATTTGTTCTACCTCCCTACCCCTGGTTCTACCTCTCTCAGCTTGTATCTATTTAACTTTTGTAGATTTTAAGTGTAAATGAGATCATGTAGTATTTTTCTTTTTGTGTCTGGCTTACTTCAGTTACCAAAATGAATCTTTAGTGACAGTGCAGAGAAAAGGCAGTGGACTAAAGCTCAAAAAACCATTGGTTTTACTTTTTGAAAAACACTCATTTTGGAAACAATTAGACATCCAAAGTTAAAATGTCACCCATAAGCCAAAGCTTTTAAAGAGAAGTTTTGGTGTACCTGCCTCTGAAAATTACATGTTTTTTCCCAACGCACCAAAAAGGATCAAGGATCAACACACATCCAATGGCTTCCCACTGTTATTCGAATCAAATTTAAACTCCTTTCTGCAGTCCTCACACACTTGACTGATCAGTCCCCTGACTTTCTTACAGCCTCATCTCATGCAGTGCTTTCCTTCTGTCACTATGCTCTAGTCACTCTAGTTTTCTTTCACACCCTTAAATGTCCCTCACTCTTGTCCCACTCACCTTTGCATATGCTCGTCTCTCTGGCTAGGATGCTTGTCCTGAACTCCTGGTACAGCTGGCCCCTTCTCATCTCCAGGTTTCAGTTTCAGTGTCACCCCCATCCTGGAGGCCTTTCATCAAAGCAGATCCCTCTCCTTGTAACTCTTGAACTCAGAACACTGTTTGAAATTTTATCTCTATTATACTGTCATTTTATTCATTATTTACATGTTTGATGTCTTCCTCTCTCCTGGACTTCATGTGAGCAGATGCACAGCTCTACAGACCACTGTGAAACCCCAGTGCGCAGCTTTTAGAATGCATTGAATAAATATTCAAATTGATGGAAGAAATAAATAAAAGATAACTCCCCCTTTCCTAACTTGAGCTCACAACCTTTCCAACTTTTTCCAATCAAGGCTTCATCTCCTTTATTCCCAACATGAGAAAGCTTCAGGAGACTTCCACTACAGCTTCCTTTGGCTAGGGAGGTAGTTCCCTAACCCTTTGTGCTTCCTGTGCTTCCCGGATGAGGCGACACCACACCCTGCTCCGGCTCACCCTCCGTGGGCTGCACCTACTGTCTA
This sequence comes from Macaca mulatta, assembly GCF_049350105.2. Taxonomy (NCBI): domain Eukaryota; kingdom Metazoa; phylum Chordata; class Mammalia; order Primates; family Cercopithecidae; genus Macaca; species Macaca mulatta. Next base: position 154,437,175 of record NC_133411.1, read on the forward strand.
AGCAGTCCTAATGAGATGAGCCGGGTACCTCAGTTGGAAATGCAGAAATCACCCACCTTCTGTGTTGGTCTTGCTGGGAGCTGCAGACCAGAGCTCTGCCTATTCGGCCATCTTGACAGCCACCCAGAAGTATTCTTCTTAGGAAACCCTTATAAGAGCATTTTTGCCATTTAAACAGCAGTGATTTCCCAAAGCCATTTTCTAAACCTAAATTGCTGGCCAGCTTAGCTTCATCCAAGCCTGTGTCTAGCAAAGGAAGGCAGGTGGCTTACTGCCTCATTTGCCAGTGGCGATCAGGCCTAAGTGATTGAATTGCCCTTCCAGGTGATTTGCCCCGTTATTGTTTTGACATGGAACCATTATATTAATTCTGACATTGGCACCGCTTGCTGCATCAAACCAAGTGTCTTTGCTGCCAGCCTGAATAGCTAAATATTGTATTTTCATCCAATTCAATTATAAATCTCATAAACTAAGCCTTGAGAAAAGGTGTATTTAACCTCACATGGATTGCAGACAATTGCTAAATCAGTAATGCAGGCCACTGTAAGCCAAGAAGCTTGGTCACTTATAGTCAGCTGGCAGATACGTCAACTCTACAGCTCATGCTCACCTCGTTATAATCCTTTTGGTTTAAAGACACAAAAACAAACGTTTTCAGCAAAAATAGAAATGTACTGGGTCACTTAACTGAAAACTCCAGTAGTAAATCTGTGCCTGGATTCAGGATTTCAAATCATGTCATTCTCAACTCTGCTCATTCACACACTTCCTTTGCAGGCTCCTCATGGTGGCAAGATGGACAGCCATTCTCCAGGCCTCCATGCCAGTAGGTGTAAGTCTAAGCAAACATTTCTGTAAGTTTCATTGGCTCCTATGAGACCGTATGTTCATTCCTAAAATAATCAGATTATTCTGAAAAATGTCTAAGGCAATATAATTCTCTTAATGTAGATAGAATGATCACATGGACACATCTAGAGCTTTGGAGTGGAGTCAACTCTACTTGAAGCTCATGGTTAAGGACTAAGAAGTGGATTATTCCTCTGGGGTAGATCAGAGTGCTGTTACAAGAAGAAAAGTGAATGAAAGCGTGGCAATAATAATAATGGACTTCTGCTATACCACACAGGTTACTAAGCCTCAGAAGTGTTCTTATGATGGTGACAACTGCCAAATAGCCCCTCTATCCCTATGACAGCTGGGTCAACCAAAGAGAAATAGGGGCAAGAGACAATGGGATACAGAGGACTGTATAACTGACATATTCTAAATTATTTACAAATCAAAACCCATCTACCTACTTCTCTTATTTTTTGCCAGGTACACCACATATCCACTCTTTCAGTGCCATCAAGAGTAATAACCAATCTGGGTTTGGACTGAAACACAAAGGGAATGTCTCCAACTCCAGCATTTTGCCATTCCATTCATATACACCTCTGAGAAGCAATAAAGAGACACAAAAATGAAAAGAGAAGAGGAAAAGAAAGGGGGCAGTATCAAAAAGGAGGGAGGAAGAAAAGATACAAGAAGGAGAATAATTTATAAAGATAAAGAAAAAGTGAAAAAGGCCCCACACAGTGGCTCACGCCTGTAATCCCAGCACTTTGGGAGGCCAAAGCAGGCAGATCGCTTGAGGTCAGGAGGTCAAGACTAGCCTAGTCAACATGATGAAATCTGTCTTTACTAAAAATACAAAACTTAACCAGGTGTGGTGGTGTGCGCCTGTAATCCCAGCTGCTCGGGAGACTGATGCAGGAGGATCGCCTGAACCTGGAAGGCAGAGGTTGCAGTGAGCCGAGATCACACCACTGCACTCCAGCCTGAGTGACAGAGTGAGACTCCATCTCAAAAAAAAAAAAAAAAAAGTGAAAGAAAAGGTGAAAAATATCTCTGAGGGGTGAAAGTATGAACAGTTTTCTTTCTCTATTTATTTTGCCTATCTAATTTTTCTATAATAAACATGTATTATTTATACTAAATGTGTTTGTAATAAATAAAAGAATGTCTTCCAACTATGTCCTTCTATTGCCAGAGTATAAATATCATTTTCGTATATGGTGTTGGAATTTTAATAAGGATGATAATAAATAACAATAAATAATATCTCTTTATTTTCCCCACCAAAATTCACATCCATTTCAGAGATAAACACAGGAGTGAAGCCAAGAAAGATGAAAATACCAGCTTTATTCCCCATTGATATGGTTAGGCTTTGTGTTCCCAACCAAATCTCAAATTGTAATCCCCATGTGTCGAGAAAGAAAGTGATTGAATCATGAGGGTGGTTTCCCTTTTGCTGTTCCCCTGACAGTGAGTTATTATGAGATCTGATGGTTTGTTTTGTTTTGGTTTGGTTTTGAAACAAGGTCTCACTCTGTCGCCCAGGCTGGGGTGCAGTGGCGCAATCTCAGCTCACTGCAACCTCTGCCTTCTAGGTTCAAGTGATTCTCCGGCCTCAGCCTCCCAAGTAGCTGAAATTACAGGCACATACTACCACATCGGGCTAATTTTTGTACTTTTAGGAGAGACGTGGTTTCACCATGTTAGCCAGGCTAGTCTCAGACTCCTGACCTCAAGTGATCTACCCACCTCAGCCTCCCAAAGTGCTGGGATTACAGGTGTGAGCCACCACACCCAGCTGATCTGATGGTTTTATGTGTCTGGCATTTATCCTGCTGGCACTTCTCTCTCCTGCCACCATGTGAAGAAGGTTCTTGCTACCCCTTTGCCTTCCACCATGATTGTAAGTTTCCTGAGGCCTCCCCAGCCATGTGGAACTGTGAGTTGATTAAACTTATTTCCTTTCTAAATTGTATAATCTCAGGTATTTCTTCACAGCAGTGTGAAAACAGACTAATACACCAATAAACCTGATGTTGGATAAATAAAATGCTGTTTTCAAGACAATTAGGCTCACTGATACTTCAGCATCTCATTTAGACAGACTTGCCCAATCATAGCTACTTGTAATTCTGGACAATACTGGGCCTTCTCCCTTGGAGGCCTGCTCCTATTATATGGCAGAAAGGAGAAGCACAGAAGGAATGCTCCTGCTGGCAGGGCTCCTCCCAAAGACCAAAAAGAAAGACAAACGTTTAGCCATGCATGCTTAGATACTTCTCCTAAACTCACCAATCAAACTACTCAATTTCCTGGGAAAGTATGAAAGAGGGAGTGAGGAAGAGGCCAAGTGCACCCTAATAGAGATTCCTCCACATGGAATCCACTGCCAGGGGACAGAATTCTCCCCCAACCCCTGGCAGATTTTAGGGTCTATTGTAAGCCAGCCATAATATATTAACTCTTATCCCTATCAGTGGAATTAAGATAAACAAAAAATGTTATTCAGTATTTGGTTATCCACGACTATTCTTAATTACTGGAAGTCAATAAGAATCCTTTTTTTCTAAATCAACCAACTAATTAGACCAGCTATTATAATGGATAACCTTGGTTCAGGAGGAACTTGCAAGGACTGTATTATGATAATGTTTTTCTATTATTTACTACCTATAAGATTAAGAAGATGATGACATGAAAATAAATGTGACACTGGCTTCTTCCTCTTTTAGAATTTCTCTCCCAGTCAGCCGTTTTCTCAGGAGAAAGATGGTGCTTGCTATTGCACTTTTAGGTCGTCTTCTTCTCCCTGGCCTGCCTCATAAATAATGATGAAATCTTAGCTACTTAGATTTCTGTTGCAGCCAGCTGCTTTTATTTATGAATACCTTGGGCAGCCAATCATTTTCTGAATGCTAGCACAATACTACTCTCAAAGAGAAGGCATCAGGTTACTGGGAAAACCTGGGACAGGATGTTACACACTGTGCCTGCCACCCCACCACCATCTCAGAGCAAAGATTTATTCAGCCCACTGGAATTGGCATACATTTTATTGCTGCTATCATAAAGAAACATGGCAGTCTGATCCTTCTGGTCTATTGCTGTTTGAAACTTTCCTATTTGCATGCTTCCTTCACGCTGTTTCAAAGAAACACTGTAAAGATTTTACAAAGGCTATCAATTACATCATCACCTAGAACATCAGATAGCATCCTCACCAGTTAAGAACCACTGAGTGATGAAAAGCACAGACTGAAAAACTGTCAGGAATAGTTTCTGTCTAAGCAATGAAGTCTTGTTAAATAAAATTCAAAATAAGAGAGAGGGTAAACCAATGAAAGTGTCTCAAATGTTCATCTCATTCTTACAGATGAATTAATAAAGAAGGAACATACTAATTGATTGAAAGTCATAAGAAAACCTGGTTTTTCTACAGAATATGTTCTAAACTTAAACTATTTTTAATGTAACATGTCTGGGTAGATCCAGCCCTTAATTGTAACTTTTAAAGGAATATAACATAATTATGTTGTTAGGATTTTTATTTTTCATTTCTGCATTCTCTTTTATTCTCATTATCATGGTCCATGAAGATAGAGGCTTGACTTTTGGCTTCCTAAAAGCTACCAATATTATCCTGTATTATAGAAACTTGTTGCAGTGATACGGTTTCAGAGAAAACCAGAATCCTTCTGGGCAGCAAGATCTGACTGTGCTGACATTGGAATATTTGATTTCCTAGGGAAGATCTCAAAAAAACCTATGACAGTTTGCAATTGTTTTCATTGCTCAAGCTAAGGGAGAAAGAAAGTAGTTGTTGAATATTTACTATGTATTATGTATTTACATACATTAGACATTCTGTCAGGCAACAAATGTTCATTGAGGGTTTACTGTGTGCCCGACACTGTACTAGGTGATGTAGTGATGATACCTCCCAATGTTTTTGCCAGTTGTCCATCACAGTCAATTGTGACTTTTGAAAGTCTTTGCTCAGAAAGCTTGTGTTAGTTTGCTAGGGCTGCCATAACAGAGTATAGCAAACTCAGCAGCTTAAACTAAAGAAATGTATTGCCTCACAATTCTGAAGGTGAGGAACCCAAGATGAAGGTGTTGGCCAGGAGGGCTGTGAGAGCTACCCCATGCCTCTCTCCCAGCTTCTGGTGGTTTGCATTGGCATCATCACCCAGATTTCTGCCTTCATGTTCATATGGTGTTCTCCGTGTGTGCATGTCTGTGTCTAAATTTTCTCTTTTTATAAGTATACTAGTCATATTGATTAGGATCCCCCAATGACCTCATCTTAACTAGATTACCTCTTTGACAGTCTACAGCACTGGGGGTTAGGACACCATATATCTTTTATTAGGGGACACAGTTCAACCCATAACAAGCCTGCAGAACAGAAGCACTTACGTCAGAGGTTTTCCACTATGACATGAATACAACATTCACACGAAGAGCATACTCCTGTGGGACATTTTCACAAAGCTCATTTCCACTCACTTGAACTCTATCTTTGTCCTCTCATTTATGAAAAAAAAAAATTGCATGAGTAGTTTTTTAAGCACAATAAAACTACATCTTACAAGCGTTATAATGATGAGGACAGCCTCAACCAGTAAAGGCTTGTGGTGCTGATGCTATGAGCTTCAGTTTATAAGTAACTCTCAGAATTAGCAGTAACTTATTTCCTCTGTATCAGATCTCAGAACCAATCCATGCATTAATCATATTAGCTCCACCTTCAAAATATATCCAGAATCTATCCATGTCTTATCCCCTTCTCTGCTACCCACATATCCAACTATCACTATCTCTTTCACGCACTCTTACGACAGCTTCCTAACTGGCCATGCTTTTGTCATTGTCCTCCCATTGTCCCCTAACTTATTTTAAATGTAACACACAATTCTTTTACAACATAAGTCAAGTCATAACACTCCTCTACTAAATACCTTCTCAAGGCTCCCCATCTTACTGAGAATGAAACTAAAGTCCATACAGAAACCAAGACATTACATAAGCTGCTTCTACAATTCTCTCTCTTGCTAACTGTAATCCAGTCATTCTTTAAACATGCTGGGCTCTTAATAAATGAGCCCATGAGTCTGCTGAATGAATGAATCCAAATGGCAGAACATAATTCTAGTGACTTGAAAAAGCATTTTTATACTAATTACCCATAAATGTGCTCTGATGTTTTTTAAACAGTTAATTCTTTGAAAACATTAATATTTCAGCTTAATTTCCTAGGTTCAAATTTCAGTTCTACCACCTATATCTGTATGGTGCTGGACATATTATTTACTCTCTTCATGCCTCAAGTAAACAATAAGTAAAATTCTAAGCCCCGCTACTGTCAGAATGGGCCCTTCCTCTTGGCCAAGGGCATTCCAAAGTTAACCTGAAAAATGAGTTCAGGCTATGACAGGAAGTGGGGGTCAGACATGCCTCATTATATCTCCCTCCCTTTGGAATTCAGGCACAACTGACCAGCATTAACATTAAAACGAGACCTTAAGACTTTTTGTAGCACTAAGACACCACATTCCAGACTGATTCTTATCTAGCATCACACAACAGATAGCAGGCAATGAAAGAAATTAAAGTATTTTACCTTAATATATATTTCTTTGACGTATTTTCAAATGGTCCTGAAAAGCTATCTCTTTGTGGGAAAATCTGCTTTCTGTAGAGAATCCCCCTCCCTCTTTCCAGTCTTTTCTTTGATCCAGGAGAGAATTAACTAAGGGTCTGGCACCTTTTTAAGTCTGATACGAAACATTTACAATCTATTTTTTTGGCCGGGTGCGGTGGCTCACACCTGTAATCCCAGCACTTTGGGAGGCCGAGGTGGGTGGATCACAAGGTCAGGAGATCAAGACCATCCTGGCTAATATGGTGAAACCTCATCTCTACTAAAAATACAACAAATTAACCAGGTGTGGTGGCAGGCGTCAGTAGTCCCAGCCACTCTGGGAGGCTGAGACAGGAAAACAGCATGAACCTGGGAGGCAGAGCTTGCTGTGAGCCGAGATGGCACCATTGCACTCCAGCCTGGGCAACAGAGTGAGACTCCATCTCAAAAAAAAAGAAAAAAGAAAAAAAAGAAAAAGAAAACATTTACAATCTATTTTTTTAAGCCTGCTGCCTGGAGACTTTATCTGTATAATAAGAACCTTGGTCTCCACAATGCCTTGTCTTAACCCACACACTCTCTTCTATGGATTCCAGGTCTTTAGATAAATTCGTTGAAAAAACCAATTGCCAATTAAAAAATTTTTGGCTTTCCCAATGACCTGGACATCCCCACTACCAGTTCTCCTGCCTTTCCAGACTGAACCAATGTACATCTTACATATTTTGATTGATGTCTTATGTCTCCCTAAAGTGTATAAATCTAACATGTACTCTGACGACCTTGGGTGTATGTTCCCAGCATCTCTGTGTCACTGGCAATTGTTCACTCATAACTTGCTCAGAATAAATCTCTTAAAATATTTCACAGAGTTCTATTCTTTTTGTTGATATCTCATATAATCCTAACTCATAGGATTTTTAAGGATTACCTAAATTAATACATATAAAGCACTTAATGTACAGCATCTGTGTGCTATATAAATGTTAACTATCATTATCATAATTATTTTAGTTACGAGAAGTCTACATTTTGAATTGATTCAAACATCAAATAATTTTATTTTTCCCAATAACTGCTACTGACTGTACTATATCAAAGCCTTTGGCACCCTCATTACCATTTCCACAGCTAAATAAATTATGTCTCTCCCAGTTTCATATGTAGGGAAGGATGTAGTCCATCCCTGTACCTGCCTCCTTTATAAGATGTATGCACATCATTGCTGGGCAGAAAGCAGAACTTATCTCCAGTGTAATTGCTCTGACTGAGGGATTCCCATTCGGTCTGGTTCTTGGTCTTCACTGAGGCTGTCTGGAAGTTAGTTCCTCTCTTGGCAGGGTTTCAAACTCTTGTGGGGTATACTTTGTGATTACTCTTCTAGCATGATAGACCCATCTAGCTCAAATTCTCACCCCACCACCAGCCCTCTCCTGGATACTCCAACCCATAACCTTTTATTGCTCAAGTATACACAGCCCAACAAGCTACCCTCCCTTAGGCAATAGGATATAGAGGGAGTATCAGGCTACCTTCTGAGGTCTCTACTCAACCCAAGGAAAGTTCATATATTCTTTCACACCAAATAATGAGAATAGGGGCTGACTTCTCCTGACCCTTTTCCCCCTCATATACCCATAACTTTTTGTATCTCTATACAATCTCTCCGCCACCGCTTTCTACATTCTAGCAACCTCAGTACTCTACTAGTCTTGACTTCTAGCAACATTCCGACAGAATATAATAACCAGTCCCCAAATAATTGGGAAAGAGAATGTTTCAGCACCCTCAATCTTTTTTTTTTTTTTTTACTTTAAGTTCTGGAATACATGTGCAGAACGTGATGGTTTGTTACATAGGTATACATGTGCCATGGTGGTTTGCTGTACCTATTAACCCATCATCTACGTTTTAAGCCCCACATGCATTAGGTATTTGTCCTAATGCTCCCTCTCCCCTTTACTCTGCCCCTGCAACAGGCCCTGGTGTGTGATGTTCCCCACCCTTGTGTCCAAGTGTTGTCATTGTTCAACTCCCACTTATGAGTGAGGACATGCAGTGTTTGGTTTTCTGTTCCTGTGTTAGCTTTCTGAGGATGATGATTTTCAGCTTCATCCACATCCCTGCAAAGGACATGAACCCATTCTTGGTTATGGCTGCATAGTATTCCATGGTATATATGTGCCCACATTTTCTTTTTCCAGTCTATCACTGATGGGCATTTGGGTTGGTTCCAAGACTTTACTATTATGAATAGTGCTGCAATAAACATACGTAGCATTTTCAATCTTTTAGAAGGGGTGTGGAGGAACGCATGCCAAATTTTTACCTCCAAGAAAAGAGGAGAGGGTAGATATGATTACCATTTCATAAACTCTGCATTCTGTGTGGACAGAAAAAGGGGCCACCAGAGATGTCTTTTATCCCTGGAAACTATGTTATGTTACATGGCAAGGGGGAAATAAGGTTGCAGATGGAATTGTTATTAATCGGCTGACCTTAAAATAGGAAGATTCTCATGGATTATCTGAGTAGACCCAATGCAATCACAGGATCCTTAACAGTGGAACAGGGAGGCAGAAATGAGAGAAATAGAAAGGTTACAGCTCTTGGGAAGAACTCAACCCAACTTCGTTAGCTATAAAGATGTAGGAAAAGAGCCATGAATCAAGAAATGCAGGCAGTGCAGTCTCTAGAAGTCTGAAAAAGCAAGGAAACTGGCTCTTCCCTAGAGACTCCAGAAATGAATGCAGCTCTGCTGATACATAATTTTAGTTCAGCGAGATCCATGTCAGACTTCTGACCTCCATAATCATAAGGTAATATTTATGAAGTCTGTGTTGTTATACGCCACAAAGTTTGTGATAATTTCGTATAGCAGCAATAGAAAACTAATACACCCTCCAAATGTAACCCTCTATCTACCCTGCTGCCCCACTCTGAGGTGGTGGCACTGATGCTAGTGAAATTAGTCATCTTGTCAGCATGAAGAAAAGGTGGCTGTCCTCACCAACAGGCAGTTTTATAAACTTATGTTTTGGGGTCTTTACTGACTTTTGATTTCAACTGAGAGCCTTCGCCATCCATTACAGCACTCTTCACCTAGTGCCATCTTGCTATACTTTCATCCCTTGGTATTTGTGGGGGAGAGGTTCCAAGACCCCTGAGGATGTCAAAATCTGTGGATGCTCAAGTCCCTTATATAAAATGCTGTCACATTTACATATAACCTATGTATATCCTCCTGTATACTATAAATCATCTCTAGATCACTTATAATACATAATACAATATAAATGCTATGTAAGTAGCTGTCATACTGTATTGTTTAGGAAAAATGACAAGGAAAAAGATGTGTACTTGTTCAGCATAGGTGTAACCATATATTTTTTCAAATATTTTCAATCCACAGTTGGTTGAATCCATGAAAGTGGAACCCATAGACACAAAGGATTGACTATATTCGCAATGAATTATGATAATGTCATGCTTAATGACTGAGACCTTTCAGTGATAGGAAATGTTATGGGATGCTGTTGTAGTGATGCTCTGAATCATCCCTTGAGCTCTTTTCTGCTGCTGATTCATTAGGCCTGGCTCAGGGCAAATGCCTCTTCTCTAATTCCAGAATCCAGGTTTGTCTGACTCAAAACCCCATGTCTTGAATCCCTACACTTTATTTACTACCTGCTGATACTCAGGTCAATAAAGTCAAACGATATAAATCTTTTCTCATCAACCTGACATCTACAGGAAGATGCCTGAGGGACTCAATGCTCTGTCCTGCTGGAGACAGCTAATTTATCTAAAATTGATTGAATAACGGAACTATGATTCATGCGTTTGAGGAATAGCTCTTAGATTATGTGCAGGACACTGTGCCTAGCTTTCTGAATAGTGTTATTTCTCCATGCTGTCCATCCACTGATTCTTCAAAAATAAACACAAGGTAGATAGCAGAAATTAGAATGTAAAGAGACCTTTCTATAGTTTCCTCTTACAAGACTTAAAGTTTATGACCTCTTCAGTCCTAGCATTGCTTTACACAACAGCCAGAGAGATTTTAAAAATACATACCTAATCACATATTGCCCATGTTCTCTTCACTACCCTCCAATCTTACAACCAAGAAAAATATATTGAAAATAATCTATACAAGTAGCCCTTCATTTTTGGTCACTGACTATAACTGTTGCTACCTCAAGGGAGCATGAGGAAGATTACGTTAGACCTTGCACATATTGCATCTGGAACAGAGACTGCCTGCAGTAAGTAGGCACCCTTTTGACCTCTCCAGCCCACCTTGCATCACTCCTTTTCTTGCTGTCAAAGCTCCAGCTGTCCTGGCATTCTCTATACTCCTTCTATGCTCCACAGACCTTCTTATGTTGGGAACACTCTTCTCCATCCTCCCAACCATGCTTTACCTAAATTATTCCTACCCATCTTGAAGATCTCCATTTAGACATCACTTCTTCAGGGAAGCCTACTTCTCTAGCTCTGAAGAGTAGATCAGGTTGCCTATTTATGTGCTCTCATGGGCCTTTTTGTAACTATAACAGCTTTATTAGTATATAATTCATATGCTATCTAATTCAACCATTTAAAGTGTGCAAGTCAATGATTTTTGGTACATTCACAGAAATTTGCAATCATCACTATGTTAAACTTTAAAACGGTTTCATCACCCCAAAAAGAAATCCCATATTAGCAGTCACTCCCCATTCCCACCAACCACTCTAGTCCCTGGTAACCACTAATCTGTCTTCTGTCTCTACGGGCTTGCCTATTCTGGGCAGTTTATATTAATGGACTCATACAACATGTGGTCTCTTGTGTCTGGCTTCTTTTGCTTACCATGTTTTCAAGGCTCATCCATGTTGCAGCATGTATCAGTACTTTGTTCTTCTTTATAGCTGAATAATATGTTATTGTACAGACATACCACATTTTATTTATCCATTCCTTACGTGATGGATGAGAAGGAAAATAATATGGCAGAATAGAACTCTCCAGGAATTGTCCCCTAGAGAAACATCAATTTGAACAATATTTACATGCAAAAAATCTTTCACAGAAGTTAAGAAAATAAGGTGAGAGATCACACTACATGGTTATAGCACAATAATCAAAAAAAGATGCAGTTTGTTAAACTGTACAAAAATAGAAGGAATAAGTTCTAACAGTAGTAGTATAGTAGGATAATTCTAGTTAACAACAATTTATTATATATTTCAAAATAGCTAGAAGAATTGTTATGTTCTCAATACAAAGAAAATAGTAATGTTTGAGTTGATAGATATCCCGATTTGATCATTATGCATTGTAAAAGGGTATCAAAATATTACATGTACCCCTAAAATGTGTACAATTATATCTATGCCAGTCTCAGAGACCATAAAATTCCTGTCCAGCATTATGCTAGTTGCAGCAGTCCTGAATTTAAGGTAAATCCCAGCACCACAACAGCCACAGTAGTTCCAGGCTTAGGGACCCTGCCAGCCAGCCTTCACAGAATCTCTAGACAGGTTTCCTGTTAAACAGCATCGCAGACAAAACTAGTTTGCAAAGACTGGAATAAATACCTATTTCTTTAAGTGCACATACATCAGTGCATAACCAGAATATCAAAAGAAATCAAAGAAACGACAGCATCAAACAGACAAAATAAAGTACCAGTTATCAGTCCTTAAGAAATGGAGATGATGTATGAACTACCTGGCAAATAATTTAAAACAACTGTTTTAAGTAAGCTCAACAAACTGCAATAAAATACAGAGAAACAATTCAATGAAATGAAGAAAACAGTACATGATCAGAACAAGAAACTTAACAGAGATTAAAGTTTAGAAAATCAAACAGAAATTCCAGAGCTGAAAAATACAATGAAGAAAATAAAAAATGCAAAACAGAGAATCAATAGTAAAACAAGTCTAGCAGAAGAAAAAAAGCTGTGAACTTAGATGGTTTACTTGAAAATACATAGGAGAGGCCGGGCGCGGTGGCTCAAGCCTGTAATCCCAGCACTTTGGGAGGCCCAGACGGGCGGATCATGAGGTCAGGAGATTGAGACCATCCTGGCTAACACGGTGAAACCCCGTCTCTACTAAAAAATACAAAAACAAAAACTAGCCGGGTGAGGTGGCGGGCGCCTGTAGTCCCAGCTACTCGGGAGGCTGAGGCAGGAGAATGACATAAACCCGGGAGGCGGAGCTTGCAGTGAGCTGAGATCAAGCCACTGCACTCCAGCCTGGGCGACAGAGCGAGACTCCGTCTCAAAAAAAAAAAAAAAAAAAAAAAAAAGAAAGAAAGAAAAGAAAATACATAGGAGAAAAAGAAACAGAATGAAAAGGAATGAAAAAAGCTTACAGGATTTATAGGATAGCATCAAAAAGGCAATTTTCAACACTTAGAAGTTCAAGAAGGAGAAGAGAAAAATAAAAGGTCTCCAATCAGATTCTATCCAAATAAAACTACCCCAAGATTTATTATCATCATTTGATGAATATTTGGGTTCTTTTTAATGGACCTTTGAAATTAACAGCTGGGAACTATATGTGATGTGATTATTTCTTTAACATGTGTCTCCCACACTAATAGGCCTCTTAAAGGCAAGTATCCTATGTGATTTTTGCTTATCATTATATCCCCATCATCAACAAATGTTAGCTGAATAAAAAATCAACAAATACAGAAATGAATAAGTTAACTATAGGAGATTGAAAAAAATGGAAGTAATCAACGAGGAATGACATTTCTTCTCAATGTAGGGATCCTCCTCTCAATCCATCCAGAAAATTGTTCTCACTAATTTCCCCAACCTTCTGCAGTTTCATCTTTTGGCATAATACAAGCCAAGTGCTGCATCAGCTTAGCTGATATCTGGAAAATTTGACCTTACTACCATTAGAAACTTCATCCAACGAGAACAAAATCCTGAGGAAGATCTCCCATCTTGTCACGTGCTGAAAGCAAGCATTTCTAGCCCATCTTTATTGACCATGAGTACCTGCGAGGAAACAGGCAAAAGCAACCATCTATTCTACCTCCTACAAAACACGTGCTGCCCAACATCCCAACTTTCACTTAGAAAATATGTGAAGCTTTTAAAATAACTTAGTAGAGCTGCAAGTGGTGAGAGTGCAAAGAAAGTATGATTTGAGTCCCAGGCTGCAAGCATTTCAGGCATGCTCAGATATGTCTAGCTCCCTTTTTTTCCCCCTAGGTCAAAGGTAAATATGGCCATTTTTAGCCTGTTGTGCTAAAAATGTGTGAAGAGCAAAACCATTGCCAGCAGAAAAGAAGTAGTCTGTCCTGAGCAGTCCCTGCTAGAGAAAGCATTCTGGGTCACCGAGAATGTCCTGCTGTTAAATACAGATACAGTTTTATGATGGTAATCTTTCATTATTTATTGCTGAAGTTCTAACACTTCATACTTATAGATCACAGTACAACACAGTGTGATGAAGACTAGGAATTAATCTTAGTGGTACCTATTTATTTTTGAGTGCTTGCTATGTGATGGGCCCAATACTATGCAATGAATACACATCAACTTGCTGGATCCTCATAATGGTGCCATTAAGTAGATTTTATAATTAACCCAATTTTTATAAATGAGGAAACAGAGTTAGAAGGGTCATTGTGAAGTCCGAACAGTTTGTAGTTGGTAGTGGTAGAGCTGGGACTTGATCCATTGATAAGATCTGTGTTCTTAGTCACCATGCTAAAAATATGTCAGTCAGATCACTGGGTTCTAGCTCTATCCTGATACTCATCAGTTGTATGGGCCATGAGTAACGCATTTAACAGCTCTGTGCCTCTACTTGTTCACTTGTAAAATAGGGGAATGCCCTGAATACCCTCTTTAGTCTTACAGGGGTCTGAAGATCAGGCTGACATAAAATATACTTGGGAACACTATGAAGAGTGTGAAAACACTAGAGAAACCCAAGGAAATGTATATAACATGATTATTATCATGCATAAAATCTTCACTAATTGATAATTTAGAAACTTCCCAGAGGAAAACATCAATATCCACACATATAATTCTTGTAAATTATTAGTCTGGATGGGGAGAGTTTGCTGTTAAAATTTTAGTAAGAAAGAGCTAGTATTCACAGATGCTATATGGTTCTGGTTATGTCATCTTAGCTAATCTTTATCATTTCATCCATCAATTTTATTGCCCTTGGGCAGAGCAATAATTGTGTAATTGTATTTCGGCCCATTGAAGTTTAAGGATACTGTCAAGCCATGACAAGAGGAGTCAAGTTTCAGGTTTATTGAATATATAATTTAACTATGTGGCCTGCATCCATTAAAAGTCAGAAAAAGCAAATAGAGTTGTCTGTAGACACTGGTTGGAATGAATCACTGAGTCACCTGCATATCGTTTTTTGATGCTAAATAAATATAAAAAAGACTTTAAAAGTTCTTATACATAGGAATTTTGGATCAAGGCTGAGTCCCCCTGTGTCTGAGGAGGGGTGTTGGCAAGTTTTGTGATACCTGACACTTATAAGTTATTGGGTCTTACCCGATAGAAAGGAAATGAACACACATTCACATTTTAGTAGCATGTCCTCTCTCTTATACTATCTCCCGCTGGCTTCCCCAGTGTTTAAGGGCACAACCTTGCCAGGTTCATCTTTAATCTTACATTTCACCTAGAAGACAGCTCTGTATAGAATGGGTATTTGGTAAATCATTAATACTTAGCCAAGCTGAATTAATAACTTTATAAATAAGACCAAATAACTTTCCAAATAAGATTCTATTCCTACATGGAATTCAATCTATTGACCATTCCAGAAATAGTTTACGGTAGGCTGAGAGTCAGTTTATGATTTTGGCAAGACTTCAGACCAAGACTGTAGCAATCCAAGAATCTGTTACAATAGCTTGTGTTGCCTTAACTAATATAGGCGGCAAGGCCATACATTCTTGGATAATGTCACAATGGGCTATAGATAACCAAAAGCAATCAGGGAACAAGAATACCAAGTTATAAAATATTGTCAGAAGAAGAGTTATATGGTAAATGGAAGCCACCCCCTAATATTGAGGTTAGTATTCAACCGGTTTATTTAACAGCAGGAGAGAAACTCACTTCAGTGTTCATGGGTGTCAATTTGAGATTCTGAGATATTCAGTCAGTCTGACTTGACCAATATCCCCAATTCTGGATCATGATTTTTCTACACCCAGCTCCCTAACACGTGGCTCAGAGGCCTAAGCTAAATTTCTTAGGCCAAACACTGTCCACTGACTACCCTTTGTCTAGTGCTGAGTTGAGTAGAGCCATACCACACTCCCATCTCTTCTCAAGAGAATGCGTTTGTAAGACTGCTAATTCTGTAACCAAGGGGCAGAGTTGAAAACAGCCAAGCCTTATGTGAACCAAGCCCTCAATCTTATTTTTGTCCTGCTCTTCTGAATTAGCCACGCCCCTGTGTTCAGGAATATCCTGACCCAGGTGTCATCCT
This sequence comes from Macaca mulatta, assembly GCF_049350105.2. Classification (NCBI taxonomy): domain Eukaryota; kingdom Metazoa; phylum Chordata; class Mammalia; order Primates; family Cercopithecidae; genus Macaca; species Macaca mulatta. The sequence continues at coordinate 154,453,156 of NC_133411.1, forward strand.
AAACATGGAGTGTTCTGCAATTGCAGAGGAAATGTAATGCAGGTAAACAATCCAGGATATCTACCCGAAGATAAATAACATTGAACTTCAATTACTGGGGCTAGCTATTAGCATTACCATATTTCTCCTACCACCAGTTGAAATTTGCTTAGCAAGATGCCTGTTTGAAACCTTTCAATGAGTTTCCATTGACCTTAGAATAAAATCTCAATATTCCGAGTACAAATTAAAAAGCCTTCTATAATCTCCATCCCACCTACCTTACCTACTTCATATCTTGTCATTCCCTTTCTCCTTTTATCCTCTTCCTACCATTTACCTCCAACAAGAGGAAAACGACAGACTTTTGTCTCTGTTTGCCTTCAAATACCTCTTGCCTCTTCCTAGTGTAGAAGCCCCGACTCTCTCTTGCTTGGCCAACTCCCATTCATGTTTCAGTCTGTATTTAGATATCCCTTCCTGAGACTGGCCTTCCCAAACCGTCTTCTACTTCCCACAAAGTGCTGTCATAATGGCCTGTCCTCTTCCTTTCATAGAAGCCATGTGTTGTCAACATCATCACACATTGGTTCAGGCCACACCATAAGCCTAAAGTGGTTTTTATGTCTTCTCCTCTGCTTTCCTACTGTCTAGCACGATGTCTGGTATTGTACAGACATGCAAGGATGTATGTGGGAGGTTTGCATCTTCATTCTTGGGACAGTTGAGATTTGCATTAATGCAGTAAGACAAGTCTCTTGCAGTTTTTTAATCTCCCCACATCCATTCTGTGATTCCTTTTTTGCACAACTGGATACTTGGTGCCTGCCAGGTCACATCCTTTCCTATCTCTGAGTTCATGCATTGTTAGGCATTAAAATCTTTAATTCCATCCATGTGAACATTTAGGATGAGAGTGCTTAGTCAAAAAGTGTATTAATTATTTGGCCTGCATGGTACATGGCACCTAACCAGATGTTGAAGCCTGAGGGTCACTTGGGAATGAGCCTCTTGTGATTTTACATTAGCCTAAGAGCTTCCAGGAAACCTGAGTGCATCACCTGTGTACTACACATGATAAATTGAGGACCAGTCATGCACCACATAGTGAGGGAAAACATCGTTATTCTAGTCATTTTCAAACAGTAAATGTTGTTGCTCAGCAAGGCATGAGTGTCCTAGAGTTATCAGTTATCTTTTTCTCTCCAAATCAACTGATTCAAATTAGCCATATTTAGTGCAACTTAAAAGAAATCACAGAAAATAATCCTGTACCTGAGTACTGTTCAACCACAGGGATAGTCCTACTTTTGTGTTATAATGAGTTGTGAGTGCTACACATAGATAACTTTCTATCCATATTATTGTGGTTAAGAACCCAGTCTCTAGGGCCACAAAATCTTGGTTCAGATCCCCACTCTACCACCTATTGTCAAGCAAGGACTTATACGAGTCTCTTCTTGTCTGTATTAGTCTGTTTTCACATTGCTCTAAAGAACTAGCTGAGACTGGGTAATTTTTAAAGAAAAGAGGTTTAATTGACTCACAGTTCTGCAGGGCTAAGGGAAAGCCTCAGTAAATTTACAAAATCATGGCAGAAGGTAAAGGAGAAGCAAGGCACATCTTACACAGTAGCAGGAGAGAGAGAAAGCAAACAGGGAAGTTCTGCACACTTTCAAACAACCAGATCTTGTGAGAATTTACTCACTATCACAAGAACAGCAAGGGGGAAGTCGGCCCCCATGATTCAGTCACCTCCTACCAGACCCCTCCCCCAACACATGAGGATTACAATTCAAGATGAGATTTGGGTGGGGACACAGAGCCAAATCACATCACTGTCTCAGAGTCTGTTTCCTCACCTATAAAATGGTGATACAATCAGAAATAATGAGGATATCACCACTGATCCCACAGAAATACAAACAACCATCAGAGAATACTATAAACACCTCTGTACGCAGAAACTAGAAAATATAGAAGAAATGGATAAATTACCAGACACATACACTCTCCCAAGACTGAACCAGGAAGAAATTGAATCCCTGAATAGACCAATAACAAATTCTGAAACTGAAGCAGTAATAAATAGCTTACCAACCAAAAAAAGCCCAGGACCAGACAGATTTATAGCTGAATCCTACTAGAGATACAAAGAAGAGCTGGTACCATTTCTACTGAAACTATACCAAAAAGTTGAAAAGGAGGAACTCCTCCCTAACTCATTTTATGAGGCCAGCATCACCCTGATACCAAGAGCAAGCAGAGATACAATTAAAAAAATAAAACTTCACGCCAATATCCCTAACGAATATCGATGCAAAAATTCTCAATAAAATACTGGCAAACCAAATCAAGTAGCACATCAAAAAGCTTATCCACCATGATCAAGTTGGCTTCATCCCTGGGATGTAATATTGGTTCAACATATATAAACCAATAAATGTAAGTCATCACAAAAACAGAACTAAAGACAAAAACCACATGATTATCTCAATAGATGCAGAAAAATCCTTTGATAAAATTTAACATCCTTCATGTTAAAACTAGGTATCAAAGGAACATACCTCAAAATAATGGGAGACATATATAACAAACCCACAGCCAATATCATACTTAATGGGCAAAAGCTTGGAGCATTCCCCTTGAAAACCAGCAGAAGACAAGGATGTCCTCTCTCACCACTCCTATTCAACGTAGTGTTGGACGTCCTGGCCAGGGCGATTAGGTAAGAAAAAGAAATAAAGGGTATTCAAATAGAAAGAGAGGACATCAAATTATCTTTGTTTGCAGATGACATGATACTATATCTAGAAAACCCCATCGTCTCAGCCCAAATGCTTCTTAAGCTGATAAGCGACTTAGGTGAAGTCTCAGGATACAAAATTAATGTGCAAAATCGCTAGCATTCCTATACACTAGCAACAGGCAAGCAGAGAGTCAAATTATGAATTAACTCCCATTCACAATTGTTATAAAAAGAGTAAGATACCTATGAATACAGCTAACAAGAGAAATGAAGGATCTCTTCAAGGAGAGGAACAAACCACTGCTCCAAGAAATCAGAAAGGACACAAACATATGGAAAAACATTCCATGCTCATGGACAAAAAGAATCAACATTGTGAAAATGGCCATAGTGCCCAAAGTAATTTATAGATTCAATGCTATCCCCATTAAACTACCATTGTAGTCATCATGGAATTAGACAATTCTATTTTAAAATTCATATGGAACCAAAATGACCCTGAATAGCCAAGAAAATCCTAAGCAAAAAGAACAAAGCTGGAGGCATCATGCTACCCAACTTCAAACTATACTACAAGGCTACAATAACCAAAACAGTATAGTGCTGGTATAAAAACAGACACATAGACCAATGGAACAGAATAGAGAACTTAGAAATAAGACCACACACCTGCAAATATCTGATCTTTGACAAACCTGACAAAAACAAGCAATAGGGAAAGGATTCCCTATTTAATAAGTGATGCTAGGAGAACTGGCTAACCATATGCAGAAAATTGAAGCTGGACCCCTTTCTTACACGTTATACAAAAATTAACTCAAGACAGGTTAAAGACTTATATATTAAACTCAAAACTATAAAGCCCCTAGAAGAAAATCTAGCTAATACCATTCAGGACCTAGGCACAGGTAAAAATTTCATGACAAAAACATGAAAATAAATTGCAACAAAAGCAAAACTTGACAAATGGGATCTAATTAAACTAAAGAGCTTCTGCAAAGCAAAATAAACTGGCATCAGAGTGAACAGACAACCTACAGCATGGGAGAAAAATTTGCAATCCATCCATCTGACAAATGTCTAATATCCAGAGTCTACGTGGAATTTAAACAAATTTACAAAAAAAAAAAATCCCATTAAAAAGTGGGCAAAGGACATGAACAGATGCTTCTCAAAAGAAGACATTCATACATTCAACAAACATATGGAAAAAAGCTCAACATCACTGATCATTAGAGAAATGCAAATCAAAACTACAATGAGATACCATCTCCCACCAGTCAGAATGGTGATTATTAAAAAGTAATCATCAACAGCAGATGCCAGCAAGTTTGCAGAGAAAAAGGAACACTTTTTCACTATTGGGGGAAGTGTGAATTAGTTCAGCCATGGTGGAAGACAGTGTGGAAATTCTTCAAAGATCTGGAGACAGAAGTATCATTTGACTAAGCAATCCCATTTCTGGATATATACCCAAAGTAATATAAATCATTTAATTATAAAGATACATGCATGTGTATGTTCACTGCAGCACTATTCACAATAGAAAAGACATGGAATGAACCCAAATATCTATCAGTGATAGACTGGATCAAGAAAATGTGGTATATATACACAATGGGATACTATGCAGCCATAAAAAGGAATACAATCAAGTCCTTTGCAGGGACATGAATGGAGGTGGAAGCCATTATCCTCAGCAAACTAACACAGGAACAGAAAACCAAACATCACATGTTCTCACTTACAAGTGGGAGTTGAACAATGAGAACACATGGACACATGGTGGGGAATGATACACACTAGGGCCTGTCGTGGTGGGGTGGTGAAGAAGGGAGAGCATCAGGAAGAATAGCTAATGGATGCTGGGCTTAATACCTAGGTGATGGGATGATCTGTGCAGCAAACCATCATGGCACACGTTTACCTACGTAACAAATCTGCACCCCCTGCACATGTACTCCTGAACTTAAAATTTAAAAGCTGAAGATTTTAAAAAATCATAGCAACAGTTAACATTTTATAGTGCTATTGTTAGAATTATGTAAGGTAATCCATGTAAAACCTGATACAGAGCCAGACCCCTAGAAAAGTTGAGTATAATAATTGTCCACACCTCACAGGGTTATTGTGATATTTAAATGATAGTCATCTTAAAGTGCTTGGCCTAATGCCCAGCACCCACTAAACACTCAATAAATGAAGTCTACTATTAACTAAAAACAGTTAGGTTAACCAAGTCTGCAAAGGGACCTTTTTTTTTAATGGATTGAGCAAAAGTAATGACTATAACAATGTCTCCCCTGCTTATTTGCATTCTAGTATACCTTCTTCAGTGGGATAGAATGGGGTGGGGTGTCAGCCTGGCGGCCAGAGACACTGAAAAGCCTTGGCAGACCCATAGAACAGAGTACACCACATGTGTGGACCTCTCCTCTTTGGTATCATCACAGATGAAAGATTGTGAGTCCATGAATCACTGCTGTAGATCATGCCATAAATCTGTGCTCTTGAAACCTAGAGAAATGCTGGATCTTCCAGAGATTTCAGGTCTATTGTTCCAGGCTCTTATGAACCCTTTCTTAGAACTCTGAAGCAAGTGAAAGAAAACTGATATTTGATCCACAAAAGCAGATTTCTTATAAGAAAAAATCATATTGAAAAAATGCAGGGGACAGAAGGGCAGACAGAAGCCAAATCGACAGTGCTCATCCTGTGTCCTCCCCTTTCCTCCCATGAATTCCCCTGCCAGGAATGCCCTTTGTTGCTGTACTTTGCATTTCCACACCTATTATCTCTACTTACATAAGTTCTAATTTCTGCGTAAAACTTCTCCCATCAGTGCAGTTCACAATAACCTGCCCTTCCCTGACAACTCAATATTCATTAATAACACAAAGGCCAAGTGCAGTGGCTCACACATGTAATCCTAGCACTTTGGGAGGCCAAGGCAGGTGGATCGCCTGAGCTCAGGAGTTCAAGACCAGCCTGGGCAACACAGTGAGATCCCATCCCTAAAAAAGAAAAATTAATAACATTGCTTAAGAGCCCTTAACTCAGTACCTAACACATAGTGTTGTAACTGCTGCTAACTCATTAGCTGTCAGCTTGTTTTAATCACAAACCAGCTCATTTTGTTATTTATTCCCTTATTCCCTCAATAAGAATATAAGCTCCTATCCTATGGGCATAGACTCATGCTTCTCTTCCACCCCAGAGAAGTCCCCATATATCCGACATCTCTGAGCATGAGGTAGGTCAGACTCACTAGATTTTAGAAAAGGAAAGTCTGAGATTGTTAAATCCAACCTCCTAATAGTACTGATGAGAAATCTCAGGCCCAGAGAACTTACATAACTTGTTTGAGTTCAAATATATAGATGATTATAAAGCCAGGATTATAACTACGACTTTTAGACCCATTATCCAGTGTTTCTCAACATTCTTGTTATCGCTAATTCCAAGGCAAGGAAGCATGACAAGGGAAGAGACAGGAGAGGAACTAAATATAAAATACACACACACACACACATACACACACACATACACACACACATACACACACACATACACACACACATACACAATTCAGTGAAAGTAATTGGTTATTGTAAAGGCCAAATATGCCAAGAGTCTATCTGGCCTGGTATCAGACTAATGCTGTGAATGACTACTGAATTATTACCCACAACTGGGTAATTGTGGCCAATGAAATGAAGATACAGCATCAAGCCCGGGAACATCTGGGAAACATATCGATCAAGACTCATCACCATCCATTATCACCAGTTCGTGGCTGGTTAAACTTGGCCACTCCCAGATGCCATGGAGTTGGGAAAAGAGTGTGAAACAGTATCCTCTTTGGTGTGTGATGTTTCTGTAAAAACAGTCCTCAAGCTTGGAGAACACAGAGACTTACGTTATCCTTTGTGGCAAGGCAGTTTACCTCTAGCCTTCGGGCCCTGGTGGCTGGGATGTTTTATACATCAGCAAGCATTAGAAAGATGCCAATCTTGAATTGACTTCCTCCTCTTCATGCATCTTCAGTTAACATCTGCTGACAGGGCATATGCCCATGAAAATAGAGTCATAAAATTCAGCTCTAATTTTGCAGGAGATACTAAAATATATCTTTGGGGGCAATAGAGAACCTAGTCTTAATGATGTTTACATAGGAGCATAAATAGTAAAATTTGGCTTTTCTATAGCACTTTGAGAAAGCATAATACTTTATACTCAATTTTATTAGCTATCCCTTATGGGTTTCCATTACATTATAATAAGGTACACCAAGCAAAGTTTACAAACAGCCCAATCATGTCCTCCTTATTCAGCCGCAACCAAACTGTCTAAAATGTCATTTCCATTTCCTTGATTCACTGGTATTTGACTCAGATTTTCCCTGGATGACTCAGCTACTCCCAGGATGAAAACAAGCTTTGAAGATAAATTAATTTTTTTCATGCCACTGGGGTACCTCTGAGTAATTTACCTTGAAGTATGATAGCAAATGAGTAACAAGGAAGATTTCATTTCTGCCATTCTGGCAGCCACCACTTAGAAAGAGGGAGTAGAAATTTCTTAATTAATCATTTTTGCCTGCTTACTAGGGTTTAGGTACAAGAAGTCTCATGCTGCCAGATGGAGCAAGAGGAAAATTCCATTTCCCTTCCAGCAGCCCCACTGATGTTTAATACTGTTTCATTCATTTAGAACTACTCCTCTAATCAACATCACTGTCATCAACATCATTTCCATTTCTACCATTTATGGTATGCTCAGATATTCTAGGCACTATCTTATTTATGCTACAGTATATTTATCCTATACATAGATATTTTTCTTATGATACAAGTAAGGAAACCAAAGCCTAGAGACTGGAAACCATCCAGACTGTTCACGTTGCCCTAATTCCTCCCGGGCAGCACATCTCCCTGCAGGCTCCTACTCAGCAAAGAACACCATATGCCAAAAAGCTCTGCCTTTGCTTTCCCATGAAGAAAACTCCTATTCCCTCAAGTGTAATCAATGTGACTGCTTTTGTCCCAAATCATACTTAAGTATGAATGAATGAATAGACCTGTAATCCATCCAGAGATTATGGTTCTTATAATCATACTCACATCTATATGTAGAAGATTATTGTCCCAAATTAATTTTTAACTCTTAGAATTTTAAGTAGTACAATAAGGTGGCATTAAGATAATTCAGAAAGAACTCAAACTCATCCTTTTTTATACCTGATGTAAATGACGAGTTGATGGGTGCAGCACAGCAACATGGCACAAGTATACATATGTAACAAACCTGCACGTTATGCACATGTACCCTACAACTTAAAGTATAATAATAATAAATAAATTAAAAAAAAAAAAAAGAAAAATTAAAAATTTAAATTATGAACATGAAAAAAAAAAAAAAAAAAAAAAAAAGATAATTCAGAAAGAGAGTGTGCACATGTGTCAAAAATGGACTGACTTGGCAGGTCAGTCGTACCTCATGCTCTCCTGAAGCACTGACTCTTGCTCACAGTTTCAATCATGCCGTTGCATGAAATCTGAAACCCCTGCATTCTCTTAAAAATAACGACGATGATTCCTTCCCATCCTCCCTTGGAAGGCAGCACCAGCAGGAGCCAGGCGTAGAAAGGAAGTGAAGTCCTGCAATGACTGTTTAAAATCCACACACTGTGTTTTAGGGGATGCTTTTAATTTGTAAAAAAAAAAAAAAAAAGTCATTTTCTCCTAATTATAAGAGTAATATATGTTAGTAGTAAAGCATTCAGAAACTAGGGAAGATAAATAAGTCATCTGTAATCTTACCTCCAGTTTATTACCACCTCAACTGTTGGTTGTATTTTCTTCCAAAGAGAGGCAGAAAGAGAAAGCCAGTGGCTGACTATATAAATAAAACTTTGCATTTTTTTTTTTGCACAAAATACCTACTGCACAAACAGTTTAAAATTACCTTTGTGTGCCTAACCTTAATTTTCAATGGGTGCATAACTGTATTTTTGCATCATCCTTCCCTTACTATTGAGCATTAGGTTGTTACTCATGTTTTACTTTTATTATTTTTATTTTTATTTTTTATTATACCTTAAGTTCTCGGGTACATGTGCACAACGTGCAGGTTTGTTACATATGTATACATGTGCCATGTTGGTGTGCTGCACCCATTAACTCAACATTTCCATTAGGTATCTCCCCTAATGCTATCCCTCCTCGCTCCCTCCACCACACAACAGGCCCCAGGGTGTGACGTTCCCCTTCCTGTGTCTAAGTGTTCTCATTGTTCAATTTCCATCTATGAGTGAGAACATGCAGTGTTTGGTTTTTTGTCCTTGCGATAGTTTGCTAAGAATGATGGTTTCCAGCTGCATTCATGTTCCTACAAAGGACATGAACTCATCCTTTTTTATGGCTGCATAGTATTCCATGGGGTATATGTGTCACATTTTCTTAATCCAGTCTATCATTGTTGGACGTTTCGGTTGCTTCCAAGTCTTTGCTATTGTGAACAGTGCTGCAATAGACATACATGTGCATGTGTCTTCACAGCAGCATGATTTATAATCCTTTGGGTATATACCCACTAATGGGATGGCTGGGTCAAATGGTATTTCTAGTTCTAGATCCTTGAGGAATTGCCACACTGTTTCCCACATTGGTTGAACTAGTTTACAGTTCCACCAACAGTGTAAAAGTGTTCCTATTTCTCCACATCCTCTCCAGCACCTGTTGTTTCCTGACTTTTTAATGATCGCCATTCTAACTGGTGTGAGATGGTATCTCATTGTGGTTTTGATTTGCATTTCTCTGATGGCTAGTGATGATGAGCATTTTATCATGTGTCTGTTGGCTGCATAAATGTCTTCTTTTGAGAAGTGTCTGTTCATATCCTTCAACCACTTTTTGATGGGGTTGTTTTTTTCTTGTAAATTTCTTTGAGTTCTTTGTAGGTTCTGGATATTAGCCCTTTGTCAGATAAGTAGATTGCAAAAATTTTCTCCCACTCTGTAGGTTGCCTGTTCACTCTGATGGTAGTTTCTTTTGCTGTGCAGAAGCTCTTTAGTTTAACTAGATCCCATTTGTCAATTTTGGCTTTTGTTGCCATTGCTTTTGGTGTTTTAGACATGAAGTCCTTGCCCATGCCTATGTCCTGAATGGTATTGCCTAGGTTTTCTTCTAGGGTTTTTGTGGTTTTAGGTCTAACATTTAAGTCTTGAATCCATCTTGAATTAATTGTTGTATAAGGTGTAAGGAAGGAATCCAGTTTCAGCTTTCTACATATGGCTAGCCAGTTTTCCCAGCACCATTTATTAAATAGGGAATCCTTTCCCCATTTCTTGTTTTTGTCAGGTTTGTCAAAGATTAGATGGTTGTAGATGTGTGGTATTATTTCTGAGGGCTCTGTTCTGTTCCATTGGTCTATATCTCTGTTTTGGTACCAGTACCATTCTGTTTTAGTTACTGTAGCCTTGTAGTATAGTTTGAAGTCAGGGAGCATGATACCTCCAGCTTTGTTTTTTTGGCTTAGGATTGACTTGGCAATGTGGGCTCCTTTTTGGTTCCACATGAACTTTAAAGTATTTTTTTCCAATTCTGTGAAGAAAGTCATTGGTAACTTAATGGGGATGGCATTGAATCTATAAATCACCTTGGGCACTATGGCCATTTTCACAATATTTATTCTTCCTATCCATAAACATGGAATGTTCTTCCATTTGTTTGTATTCTCTTTTATTTCGTTGAGCAATGGTTTGTAGTTCTCCTTGAAGAGGTCCTTCACATCCCTTGTAAGTTGGATTCCTAGGTATTTTATTCTCTTTGAAGCAATTGTGAATGGGAGTTCACTCATGATTTCACTCTTTGTTTGTCTGTTATTGGTGTATAAAAATGCTTGTCATTTTTGCACATTGATTTTGTATCCTGAGACTTTGCTGAGGTTGTTTATCAGGTTAAGGAGATTTTGGGCTGAGACGATGGGGTTTTCTAGATATACAATCATGTCATCTGCTGGATTACATTTATTGATTGGTGTAGGTTGAACGAGCCTTGCATGCCAGGGATGAAGCCCACTTGATCATGGAGGATAAGCTTTGTGATGTGCTGCTGGATTCAGTTTGCCAGTATTTTATTGAGGATTTTTGCATCGATGTTCATCAGGGATATTGGTCTAAAATTCTCTTTATTTGTTGTGTCTCTGTCAGGCTTTGGTATCAGGATGATGCTGACCTCATAAAATGAGTTAGGGAGGACTCCCTCTTTTTCTATTGATTGGAATAGTTTCAGAAGGAATGGTACCAGCTCCTCCTTGTACCTTCGGTAGAATTTGGCTGTGAATCCGTCTGGTCCAGGACTTTTTTTGGTTGGTAGGCTGTTTATTATTGCCTCAACTTCAGAGCCTGTTATTGGTCTATTCAGAGATTCAGCTTCCTCCTGGATTAGTCTTGGGAGGTTGTATGTGTCTAGGAATTTATCCATTTCTTCTAGATTTTCTAGTTTATTTGCGTAGAGGTGTTTATAGTATTCTCTGATGGTAGATTGTATATCTGTGGGATCAGTGATAAAAAATATCATTTTTTATTGTGTCTATTTGATTCTTCTCTCTTTTCTTCTTTATTAGTCTTGCTAGCAGTCTATCAATTTTGTTGATCTTTTCAAAAAACCACCTTTTGGATTCATGGATTTTTTGAAGGGTTTTTGTGTCTCTATCTCCTTCAGTTCTGCTCTGATCTTAGTTATTTCTTGCCTTCTGGCTAGTTTTTCAATGTATTTGCTCTTGCTTCTCTAGTTCTTTTAATTGTGATGTTAGGGTTTCAATTTTAGATCTTTCCTGCTTTCTCTTGTGAGCATTTAGTACTATAAATTCCCCTCTACACACTGCTTTAAATGTGTCCCAGAGATTCTGGTATGTTGTGTCTTTGTTCTCGTTAGTTTCAAAGAAGATCTTTATTTCTGCCTTCATTTCGTTATTTACCCAGTAGTCATTCACGAGCAGGTTGTTCAGTTTCCATGTGGTTGTGTGGTTTTGAGTGAGTTTCTTAATCCTGAGTTCCAGTTTGATTGCACTGTGGTCTGAGAGACAGTTGCTTAAAATTTCTGTTCTTTTACATTTGCCGAGGAATACTATACTTACAACTATGTGGTCAATTTTGGAATAAGTGCAGTGTGGTGCTGAGAAAAATGTATATTCTGTTGATTTGGGGTGGAGAGTTCTGTGGATGTCTGCACCCCTTGGTGCAGAGATTAGTTCAGTTCCTGATATCCTTGTCACTCTCTGTCTCATTGATCTGTGTAATGTTGACAGTGGGGCATTAAAATCTCCCATTATTATTGTGGGGGAGTCTAAGTCTCTTTCTAAGTCTCTAAAGACTTGCTTTATGAATCTGGGTGCTTCTGTATTGGGTGCATATATATTTAGGATAGTTAGCTCTTCTTGTTGAATTGATCCCTTTACCATTATGTAATGGCCTTCTTTGTCTCTGTTGATCTTTGATGGTTTAAAGTCTGTTTTATCAGAGACTAGAATTGCAACCCCTGCCTTTTTTTTACCATTTGCTTGGTAGATCTTCCTCCATCCCTTTATTTTGAGCCTATGTGTGTCTCTGCATGTGAGATGGGTTTCCTGACTACAGCACACTGATGGGTCTTGAATCTTTATCGAATTTGCCAGTCTGTGTCTTTTAATCGGAGCATTTAGCCAGTTTACATTTAAGGTTATTATTGTTATATGTGAATTCAATCCTGACACTATGATGTTAGCTGGTTATTTTGCTCGTTAGTTGATGCAGTTTCTTCCTAGCTTCGATGGTCTTTACATTTTGGCATGTTTTTGCAGAGGCTGGTACCAGTTGTTCCTTTCCATGTTTAGTGCTTCCTTCAGGAGCTCTTGTAGGGCAGGCCTGGTGGTGACAAAATCTCTCAGCATTTGCTTGTGTGTAAAGGATTTTATTCCTCCTTCACTTATGAGTCTTAGTTTGACTGGATATGAAATTCTGGGTTGAAAATTCTTTTCTTTAAGAATGTTGAATATTGGCCCCCACTCTCTTCTGGCTTGTAGGTTTTCTGCCAAGAGATCCACTGTTCATCTGATGGGGTTCCCTTTGTGGTAACCTGACCTTTCTTACTGGCTGCCCTTAACATTTTTTCCTTCATTTCAATCTTGGTGAATCTGACAATTACGTGTCTTGGAGTTGCTCTTCTCGAGGAGTATCTTTGTGGCGTTCTCTGTATTTCCTGAATTTGAATGTTGGTCTGCCTTGCTAGGTTGGGGAAGTTCTCCTGGATAATATCCTGCAGAGTGTTTTCCAACTTGGTTCTATTCTCCCCATCACTTTCAGGTACTCCAATCAGAGGTAGATTTGGTCTTTTCACATAGTCCCATATTCCTTGGAGTCTTTGTTTATTCTTATTCTTTTTTCTCTAAACTTCTCTTCTTGCTTCATTTCATTCATTTTATCTTCCATCTCTGATACCCTTTCTTCCAGTTGATCAAATCGGGTTACTGAAGCTTGTGCATTCATCACGCAGTTCTTGTGCCATGGTTTTCAGCTCCATCCGGTCCTTTAAGGACTTCTCTGCATTGGTTATTCTAGTTAGCCATTCATCTAATCTTTTTTCAAGGTTTTTAACTTCTTTGCCATGCATTCGAACTTCCTCCTTTAGCTCAGAGAAGTTTGACCATCTGAAGCCTTCTTCTCTCAACTCATCAAAGTCATTCTCCATCCAACTTTGTTCCATTGCTTGTGAAGAGCTGTGTTCCTCTGGAGGAGGAGAGGTGCTCTAATTTTTAGAATTTTCAGTTTTTCTGCTCTGTTTTTTCCCCATCTTTGTGAATTTATCTACCTTTGGTCTTTGATGATGGTGAGGTACAGATGGGGTTTTGGTGTGGATGTCCTTTCTGTTTGTTAGTTTTCCTTTTAACAGTCAGGACCCTTAGCTGCAGGTCTGTTGGAGTTTGCTGGAGGCCCACTCCAGACCCTGTTTGCCTGGATATCAGCAGGAGAGGCTGCAGAACAGCAAATATTGCTGAACAGAAAATGTTGCTGCCTGATCATTCCTCCGGAAATTTCATCACAGAGGGGTACCCAGCAGTGTGAAGTGTTAGTCTGCCCCTACTGTGGGGTGTCTCCCAGTTAGGCTACTTGGGGGTCAGGGACCCACTTGAGGAGGCAGTCTGTCCGTTCTCAGATCTCAAGCTCCATGCTGGGAGAACCACTACTCTCTTCAAAGCTGTCAGACAGTAACATTTAAGTCTGCAGCGGTTTCTGCTGCCTTTTGTTCAGCTATGCCCTGACCCCAGAGGTGAACTCTACAGAGGTAGGCAGGCCTCCTTGAGCTGTGGTGGGCTCCACCCAGTTTGAGCTTCCCGGCCACTTTGTTTACCTACTCAAGCCTCAGCAATGGCGGGTGCCCCTACCCCAGCCTCCCTGTCACCTTGCAGTTCGATCTGAGACTGTTGTGCTAGCAATTAGTGAGGCTCCATGGGTGTGGAACTCTCTGAGCCAGGTGCAGGATATAATCTCCTGGTGTGCCATTTGCTAAGACCATTGGAAAGTGCAGTATTAGGGTGGGAGTGACCCGATTTTCCAGGTGCCGTCTGTCACTGCTTTTCTTGGCTGGGAAAGGGAATTCCCTGACCCCTTGTGCTTCCTGGGTGAGGCGATGCCTTGCCCTGCTTCAGCTCACGCTCGGTGTGCTGCACCCACTGTCCTGCACCCACTGTCTGACAAGCCCCAGTGAGATGAACCCAGTACCTCAGTTGGAAATGTAGAAATCACCCGTCTTCTGCGTTGCTCACGCTGGGAGCTGCAGACTGGAGCTGTTCCTATTCAGCCATCTTGGAACTGTGCCCTCATGTTTTACTTTTATAAACCAGGCTCTGGTAAACGTCCTTGCATTCAAATCTTTATTCACATCTCTGATTACTCACTTTAGAAAGGCTCTTACATGATCAATTACTCTACACAAGGTGAATTTTAATTTTAATACTTTTGATATATATTCCCAAAAGGTAAAGGTTAATGGTTAAAAGAGTATAATTTACATGAAAAGTATCTGAACATATCCATACCACCACACTATCAGTAGAATTGAATATCATCATTTTTTTTCTTTGCCATCATAACAGGCAAAAGTCACATCACTTTCTTTGTTTTCAATAAACTGTATTTTATTTCTAGTAAGATTGAATTTTTGTCATAAGTTCAGAAGATTTTTGTATTTATTCTTATGTGAATTACTCATTTATGTCTTTTGTTATTTCATTAATTGTAGCCTCAGTGCTATTCTGACCTCATTGATGAGCTTCATATACGTTGCCACATTTATTGCAGACATTTTTCTAACAGTGTTTGGTGATTTCTTACACTGATTTCATGTTTAGAAAATTCTTTCCTACGCTAAACTCATATACATATTTTTCCATGTTTCCTTCTAGTATTTTATGGTTTGGGTTTTTGTGTTAACTTTGTAAATGCACTTGTAATTTATTTTGTTGTATGGTTTGATGTAAGAATATTATGTTTTTGCACAAACAACAAATTCATCCAACACCACTTTTTGAATAGCCCATCAGCTCCTCATTGGCTTGAGATGCATTCTTTAATATACATGATATTCTTATATGTACTACATATGAATTATGTACTAGGATTACGAAGAGAGTTTGAATTGCACTTACCAGACCTCCAAATTCCTACACATTCTCTGCTTATCTTTCCAACTTTACCTCCTTTCTCCCTACATTTAGAGCTCACTAGCTTTTTCTTATTCTTAAAAACTAAGCTATTTCTGGCCCCAGTGCTTTCACCAGAGTTTGCTCCTTCTTCCTGGTCTCGTCCTCCCCCAGATTATTAGATGGTTCCTTTCTCTCATTCTGGTGTCTGTTCTAAAATTCACTTCTGTGGGAAGTCTTTTCTGATCACCCAAATGAGAAATATCCCTTAGGTACTCAAGTATTCTCTGTTCTTACGCACAATTTTATTATCTTCATAGCATTTATTACAATCTAACATTTTCTTATTTATTTATTTATTTATTGTTGATCTCTCCCACTAATACATGGGCTCAAAGAGAGGAAACTTGGGAACTTGACTGTCTCGTTCATCACTATAAATATTCTCTGAGCCTAGAACATGCCTGAAATATGGCAGAAAACCAACAAACATCTACTACAATAATAAATAAAGAATTTTAGGAATTTCATCAATATGTCAGTTTATACTTGTATTAGTAACAGTCTTACTAAATTATTATAAATCTAAAATGCATCTTAGTATTTGGGGGCAAATTCTCCTCATCCTATTTCTTTTCAAAATTACCTTTGTCTATTAGTCCAGATAATATTTAGAATCAGTTTGTCAGATTATCTGTCTCACATATAGCCCTTTTTATGCCCCATCCTGAGGAAAACTCTGGCCCCCAGAGTTTGCCTATGCCCCACACTGACATTAATTAAAACCCATGAATACAGTAAGGTAGAATGGACACTGTCTAGACTGATGGGAATATTGAATTGTTCAGTATTTTCATTAGACCACCTGATGCCCAAACTCACAGAAACTCGTGGATTCTTCAATCTGAAAAGATTAACTTGCTTCCTTACCAAATAAGAATTTTAGTTCCTTCGCTAGGCATAGTGTCTCATGCCTGTAATCCCAGCACTTTGGGAGGCTGAGGTAGGAAGGCTGAGACTGTTTGAGCCCAGGAGTTCAAGAACAGCCTTGGCAACATGGCAAGACCCTGTCTCTACAAAACATAAAAATATTAGCTGGGCATGGTAGCGCATGCCTGTGGTCCCAGCTACTCAAGAGACTGAGGTAGGAGGATTGCTTGAGCCCAGGAGGTTGTGACTACAGTAAGCCATGTTTATGCCACTGCACTCCAGCCCGAGTGAGTGAGACTATGTCTCCAAAAAAAAAAAAAAAAAAAAAAAATGAGACCCACATAGCATCACATCTAGCACTGGCTTTATTTTTTAAGTATCTATTTCAAAATAATGGATGGAAATAATAAAGCAAAATTTTAAATATTTTTCTACTTTGGAGAATAGACCATTTCATAGTACAAAGGGAAGTGATAATTCAGCAATCTCTAGACGAAGTGGGCTGTGGAGAGCAACAGTCTATGTAATTTTGAATGTTAGGATAAAGTTTGTACGTTCATGGCAGCGCCATGGCATTGATTTCAGGGCACTTTAGCTGACAAAGCGTTCAGGCCTCACTGATTACTCAAAAGCTCTTGAGAATTTTTTCATTGAAAATCACAAATATCCCACAGTAAATCAAAGCTGCCATGATAGAAAAGCTGAACATCCCTGCTATGTGAGGGACCCTTCCAGGAAACCCATTCTTTACCAGAGGAATTGTGCTGAAGCCACTGACTCACTTTGCTAATGCTCATATCAGCATTTAACTTGCATACTTAAAACCTTTCCCTGGGTCTCATTTGATTCTGAAATAAAAACGAAACTTCTTCAGCTTGATGTTAACGGCCGCTTGGTAATGAGTGCTGCTGTGCTATCGTCTAAACCTACTATATCAGTCTCACTACTTCATGTACATTCTTCACCTCTACCTCATCCTACATTCCATACACTATCCATGAATGTGCTGAGAGAGAGGAAAATTTCTATATACATTTAAGCTGGCTCAAGAGTAGCTCATAACTTAAATGCAGCATGAGTTGTAACAGTAAATGAGTAGAAACACCCATCTTGCCCATCATTAGAAAACTTGCTAAATCAGCTGGGCATGCTGGGCATGGTGACTGACACCTGTAATCCCAGCACTTTGGGAGGCCAAGGAGGGTGGATCACAAGGTCAGGAGTTTGAGACCAGCCTGGCCAGTACCCCATTTCTACTAAAAATACAAAAATTAGCTGGGCGTGGTGGTGGTGCCTGTATTCCCTACTCGGGATGCTGAGGAAGGAGAACTGCTAGAGCTTGGGAGGCAGAAGTTGCAGTGAGTCAAGATCACGCCACTGCACTCCAGCCTGAGCAACACAGCGAGACTCTGTCTCAAAAAAAAATGTGTATATATGTATATTTCTATATAAATATATGCATACATACATACACACATATACACTTTTCTATGGAGTGACGACCACAGTAGAATAGAAAGTGCAAGTTATAGACAAGTGTGCAAAATCTGCTATTCTACATCTAAAAAAGAGGAAACACATGTATTTACATCATTGCTTATATTTTTTTAAAAGTGAAAATCCAATCGTAAAAATTTTTACATTGATTCTTGTAAGAAGAGAAAGTAAATAGAGCTAAGAGTTAAGAATTAAAGCTAGACTTAATTACTTTGTTGCATAACAGGTAATTAACATTAAAACATGATGTTTTAATAATTATAAAATAACATTTAATGTAAAAATGCATCCTGCAGACATTGAAGATAAAATGAAACATATTAAGCTAACTATGTAATGACAGAGAAAGTAACTATTTCAAGTGACCAGTAGGCACCAATAATTTGACTACACCTTCCTATTGGAATATATACCTCAAGAAAAAAAAGAATTGAAAATAAAACTATTTTTAATAATCATGTTGCTGACAATAATGTTGATTTTATTCTGAGACTACTGTGAATGTGACTCAGCAAAAAAGTAATTGTTAATATTCTTGAGAGCTGAGGTACCCAAGATGGGAGAAAGAAAATGGATGTAAGATCAACAAAGTAAAATTAAAAGCGTGTAGTCCTGAATATGGATTGGAAGTATCAGTAAAATTCATGATATATTTTGTTTTTTAAAAAAATCATATGACCTAGTCTTGTCTATTGAAAAGGCATAGAAACAAGGAAGGAATCAGCAGCAAAGAACACTTCTAATACGAAAATTGTGGACCCTGAATACCATTTCCCATTTAAAGGAAAGAGGGCTCCTTAGAGAAGTGGCCAAATACAAGTCTGTGGTAGGATATCTGTAAAATGAACCTGGAACATCTTGTGATCAAGGAATCTATGAAAGGTTTCTAGGGTCATTTCAAGAAGACCCAAGAGTCAATCCGAACAGCCAGCTATTGGCAAAAACTGGAGCAATTTGAGTCCATTGCACTCAGTTAAAACATCTAGCAGTTTTAAAATACGAATTTATAGTATGACTAACAAAAACATTATAGGCAACTTTTGAATGCTAAGGAATCAACTCATTTAAACAGAAAACGAATGAAAAAGAAAAGAAAGAAAAGGCAGAGGAAGAGGAAAGGCAAAGAGAAAGTATAAATCCTGCCTTTACCACGTGAACTGTACCACAGAGTCATCAAACAGTTCAACAACTTGGGTTGGAATCAGCAAAATTCAAAATATGAAAATCTTGTAGGAAAAACTCCTGAGTTTTCCAACCAAAAAATCAGAAGGAAAAAGATGTGGTAGATGAACTCATTGATGAAGAGAGACTCAAGTGATGTATCATTTAATCATAAACTACGACCTTATTTGGATCCAGACTCAAACAAACTGTAGAAAACAAAATGAGACAATCTGGGAACACCGAAGAACACTAATGATATTAAGAAATTACTGTTAAAATTTTTAGATTTGATAGTGGTATTGTGATAGTATTTTTAAGGAATATTTTTTGTCTTTTGGATATAATACTTAAATATGAATGAAATTGTATGCATAGTATTTGTTTCAAATTAATTGGGGTATTGTTTAGTGAATGGAGTATTTAAGAAAGATTGGCTGTGAGATTCTGATTTTTAACCCTTGATAAGCATCCATAGAGGCTTACTATGATATTCCCTATTTTATGTATATGTTTGAAATTTTTCACAATAAAAGTTGCATTTATAAATTAAAAATAATTTCCAAAAAGTTTGTACACTCGTACAGATAGAACACGGGTATGTCTGTTTCCCCATACCCACACTGACAATGAGTTTATCTTTTATCATTTGTGCCAGCTAATAAGAAGTATCAGTTTGTTTGGTGTTTTTCTGTTTTGAGTCAGTGTATATCTAGTCCATGACACATTAATAATAAATAACATTAACTTTTTTTTACTAATTATAGAAATGTGGCTTACATCTTATTGTTTTTCTGATCTTCCTGACTTTCATCTCAATTTGCTTTGAAGAATTATGCTCACTTCAAAAAATGTATTAAAAGGAAATATTCTGTAACATGTTCATTGATGTATGCATGAAGATCCTCATCACAGTATTACACATAAAACCAAAAATTAGAAATGACCTAAATGTCCAACTTACATAGGCACAAAAGTAATTACATAGATGTATATTTATTGACAAGAATATTTATAACTCATCAAGTTAAAAAAGTTATAAAAAATGTATAACTCCATAAAATATTAAGAGTGATCGTCCCTAGGTGATAAGATTGTCAGTAATTTGAGGTTTTGCTTACTGTATTTTCTTTTTTTTAAGCAATGAACTCGTGTTAGTTTAACAAAGAGTGAAGTTTAAGAAGAGTCATAATAGAATGGGCACGATGGTTCACGCCTATAATCCCAGCACTTTGGGAGGCCGAGGTGGGCAGATCACTTAAGGTCAGAAGTTCAAGACCAGCCTGGCCAACATGGTGAAACCCCATCTCTACTAAAAATACAAAAATTAGCTGGGTGTGGTGGCAGGGGCCTGTAATCCCAGTTACTCAGGTGGCTGAGGCAGGAGAATTGCTTGAAGCCAGCAGGCAGAGGTTGCAGTGAGCCAAGATCGTACCACTGTACTCCAGTCTGGGCAACAGAGCCAGACTCCATCTCAACAAAAAAAAAAAAAGAAGAAGAAGAAGAGTCATAATAGACACACACGCACACACACATACACACACACACTAGTTCAAAGCCAGAGTCAGTAAATGGCACACCACATGTCAGCCATGTTACTATCAATTACCCTGCACTATTTTATATTTTTAGCACGGCCTTTCTAACTGGCAAAGCTCCACCTTTGCCAGTTCCATACATTCATGCATCCACTGATTAATTCAACAAATTCTTGTTTAACACCTTAGTGTGCCAAGCACTGGACGAAGATGTTAGTATTGTAGTGTATGCTGTACACTGGACCTTAATGAATTCCATATCTATGAGAAAAATAAAACTTCAGACTACTGAACCCTGCTCGGACGCTCAGGTTTTTCAAGTTATCCTAGCCCTTCCAGAATAGACTGTAAATCAGACTCTCAAAGTCTGTGCCCTCCCTAAAAGTAGCATCATCAAAAGTTGTATTCCTCTTTTGAATAAGTTGTTTGAGTACCTCTCCCTCATTTTTTAATGGCTACATGTCTACTTTTAAAATTTATTTCCATCATATCACTCTGGGTGATTCAGTATGTCTAAAAAATTAATTCAGATAAAATGAAGCCAACAGTTAGTTAACCTTTCCAAATACTTCTTCACTCATATTTATTCAAAAGCCTTAGCACACACCGATAGTTCCAGGTTGGAAGGCTGAGATGGGAGCCCAGGAAGTGAGCTCAGGAGGTGAAGGCTGCAGTGAGCCGAGATGGCACCACTGCACTCCAGCCTGGGTGACAGAGCGAGAGCCTGTCTCAAAAAAAATAAATACATAAATAAAAAATAAAAAGTCTGTTTAGGCACTGAGCAAAATAAAACAAAGAAAAAGAGCAAAACATGAAAGAGAAGAAATGGAAGGAGGGAGAACTTATGTTAAAATATTCAAATGATTTAAATTACTTAATGACTTTATTTATTCAGCTAGCTCTGACTCTCCTCTCCAATTACGTTTATCAGAAGGGAGGTTATTAGTGTACAAAGAAAAATGCAACACAGTTTTATCTCTATTTTACAGACAAGAAGCATAAAGACATACTAATTAGACCTGGCATTTATCCTGGAAATGAGGTCTCACTACCACAGCTTAGGGGAGTGGTTCTACTAGACAAAAAATCAGCCAAAACATTGGGTGATTCTTGTTCTTGTTTCAAATGAGAAGAATATCAAATTCTTCTCATTTGAAGATCAGGTTCTTGTTGTTGTTCCTGTTCATCAAACTCTAAGACCAAGCTTTCTTGCCTACAATAAGTCACTGACTATTTAGAAGGATCAAAACATGCAGAGTACTTCCTCATGACAAACCCTGTGATTTCTTCTCAGTGGGGACCCCTGCACAATCAGAACCTAAATATCAGAGTTCGTACATGAGATAAACTCACTTTGTGTCTTGACTGTAAGAGAAGTCAGTCTTCAAGATAGAGATTCAATGAAAATATATAGTATAAGACACTGGGCAATAGATGAATTTGTTTGCATATCTTAAATGTAACTTGAGAAGCAGAATTAAAATATTTTACGCTAAGGAAGCTGCTCAC
This sequence comes from Macaca mulatta, assembly GCF_049350105.2. Classification (NCBI taxonomy): domain Eukaryota; kingdom Metazoa; phylum Chordata; class Mammalia; order Primates; family Cercopithecidae; genus Macaca; species Macaca mulatta. The sequence goes on from NC_133411.1 coordinate 154,475,200, forward strand.
TAATGACTTGCCCTGAGTTGAGCCCCAACATTTCTTCCCTCCGTGATTAGTCATTTGTCACAGTTCTGTAGTCCATTGAGAAGATGAATGGCAAACACCAAATGCAAATTAGGGGCTCCGTATGGTCAAAAAATACTACATAGCAGAAAACATAAGCACATTAGTAGAGTTAACCTTGCTGAACATAAGTAATTAGAAACTGTTACTATTACAAGCTCAAATATTGACATGAAAATTAAATAACTGAGTTTTTATCAAAGATTTCTAGATCTGAGAAAATTTATGACACTATTTCCTTAATTATAAGGCTTCTACAAATAGCATGGAAATAAATTATCCTATGTATTAGCAACTAAATGCAATAACTGTCCTATTTGGTGCCAGAATATTTTATTTTCATTTACTCTTCTTAGAAAAGGTAGTGCCCAGTCTTACCTATCTGTAGACTTCAAGCCATAACTAGCCAAAGCTACATGACATAACAGATCTGGAAATTTTGCCAACTATCTGATGATAGATGCACACTGAACTAATCCATTGGCACGAATTCTGACAGGAGTATCAAAGCATTTCACATGGTAGAAAAAATTAGTTCAGAAAAATTTAAAATTCAAGATAAATGAGTACTGGGTTGAACCATACCATACTGCCAATATTTGACCTTTTTTAACCTACAAAGGCAATTTCATATACTTCAAATGAACTTATGGCATGCATCCTGCCACTTTCTCTTTCTCACCCAGGCAAATATACTGATATGGCATTGTTTATGTTAAGTCAAGAATTCTTAACTCTATGTTCAAGCTATCCAATATCAATCAAATGATAATCGCTATCAGAAGGGTAGATGAATCTTGTCAAAAATCCCAGATCTAGATTTCTTTGCTAACATACTGCACCTGCAAGATTTATTTATTAATTTATTCACTATTCATCCAGTAATTACTTTTTGAATATTCACTCAATGAATTATATTGAGTAAGGAGCTGGGTGAATACAGAAGTGTCTCTACATGGAAATATATAAGTTATTTTTTATGTATAATACACACATAAAATGTATGTATCAAAATCAGATAGTAAACGTAAGATGCTATTGGAGAAAATAAAGGAATATTTGGGCTTCAGCACAATAAGAAAGGAACAATCCCATGGGTTAGATTGGTCTGGAAGGCTTCCTTAAAAGTTCAATATTTAGATAGGTAGGCTTTCAGTAGACAAAGTGAAAAAAAGATGGCATATCAAATAGAAAGAACCTTGTGATCCAGAGGGAATGTTTATGATACGTATGAATGAAGCAAGGGGTGGTGAGAAAAGAGAAATCTATTAAATAGACCAGTATCAGTGACGTAGAAGTTTTACCAAGGGAGAATGAGAGATAAAGTTGGAGAAGAAAGTTAAAATAGAGTGGAGAAAGCAGTCTAAGTAATATAATAGTATTATCTAAGTAATAGGGTACTATTGAATGCTTTGAGCAGAAGCATGACAAGATGGATTGTTCTCGAAAAACTGGTCTAGCATCTATGTTTAGGATGAATTGCAGGTAGAGACAACCAGAAGCCAGCTAACAGATGATGTTGCTGCCATAACAAAAAAATAGAAACATCTAAAATGTGCTTACTAAATTGCACCCTAAACGTATAAAAGACTATTATGAAGTGAAATAAAAGAATCCATAATTTTGGGGTGAATTTAGATTCAATTCACCAAACACTCATTCAGCACTCCTCACTGTTGTGGCACAGTAGCACTTCATTTATTCAACAGAAATGTAATGAGTACTCTGTTCCAGACATTTCTTGGCTCTGGGGATACAGGATGAAGTAAGCACACACAATCTATGGTCTCAAAGAGCCACATTCCAGTGAGAGAAACAGTAAACAAGAAAAAAGAAGAATATATATCACAATTTGTAATAAGTGTTATAAAGAAAACAAACCAGGTGCAATAATAGAAAATAACGGATCTTCTTCATAAGAACGGTAAGAAAGACTTTGCTAAAGAGATGACTGTTGAGCTAAATACTCAAAGAATTATTAGAGTCCTGGTTCTACCAGTGCAAATATACCAACCATATATTTCAAAGGCAACATAGTTTTTCCTTCCTTTTTTTTCCCCCGTCTATGTCAAAACTTGATTCAGCCTTTGAACTGATGATGGTTGTTACCCTTTGAACTAATGATGGACCCCAAGAGTTGTGGGACCAAAAGAGCTGCTAAGGTGGTCATTAACTTGCTAGCAGAGAGGCAACATGGAGATTGTAATTGCTGCCATAAATCTATACCTTAGTAGTAAATATTTATTGACAGAAAGTCATATTTCTGCCCATGACAGTTCTATTACCACACAGCCATTCAAGGCTGAAAATCTATTTTTGGCAGCTATTTAGCAAAGTCTAGAAAGACAGAGTAACTTGTTATACTCTTACACTCCCAGAGAATTCAAACGTTTGGTTAAATCAGCGGAAGGATTACTTTTGTTGTGTTCACTAAATCTAGGCTCAACTGACCTCAAACCCTTAGGAGACTTGGAAAGCCTTACAAGATTCTGTTTTTCTGTTCCTTCTCATTCTTCTTTCTTAAGGCTTTTAGTATCCATGAAGGTCTCAACTTCCTACCTTGGCCAATAGCCTTGATGACTACTGGAGGAATTCTCATGGCTACCCCCTTTTCAGCACTGGATTCTTTCTGTCTTACGCTCAAGATACTTGAATGCATGACTAAACTTATCATATAGATGATAAACTCCATGAATGTGTGTTAGATTGCTCCTTAATGACCTCCGTAGCATTTGACATGTACTTAGTAAATATTTCTGGGTTGGGGAAGAATGAGCAATGAATGAAGTATTAAAATAAATTTCAGATAAGATTCCTGAAAATGTCTTTCATAGGCAAAAGCAAATCAGACATTTTCTAGATCTGTGATTCTTAAACCTAGTTGTACACAGAATCACTTGATAGTTTATTCAAAATGCAAATCCCTGGGCTCCATTTTCCCAGCCCCTCATCAACCAAGAATCTGAGCAGATCTGGGTTAGGTTTAAGAAACTTTCATTTTAAAACATCTTCCCGGGTATTTCTAATCCAATAATTTCAATAACAAAAACCAAAGAGAGCACCAACAGAATGTGGGACTATTATGAAAAGCTTTAGAGGCTTACAAAGAAATACGTTCCACATTATCTGTGACATTTTTAAAAGTTGTTACAAACATGAGATCTAAATAGCCAGAAGAAAAAGAATCTGAATTGAAGTTTAGCTTTCTAAACAGCTAACAAAGTTAACATTTTTATAATTCTTATTTTTATCATGTACCATTATTGAAGTAGAATTAAACATTTTAAATGAAGTTTCTGCTTCTTTGAGGATGGCACATTAGGTATTCCAAATGTCTTCTGCATGATAAAACAACTAGATCCTGAGTAAAATATTTTTATTGCATTGCTGAGATAGGAATCTTTAATAAGAAGGAAAATCTCTGCTGACACCAGAGTAATGAACAGTAAGTGCGTCCAAAAGGCATGCGCTTCTCTCAGGGAAAAAAAAAATAAAACAAAACCATATATATATCTCAGATGTGATGGGGAGACCACGCCTTGACCCAGTAGCAAGGTAGAAAAACTGAATATGAAACTCACATATTAAGCCAAGGACCCGAGATTTGGAATAGAGTGATCACTGCTCAGTAGCACTCTCTGGCTTTTAAGAAAATTTTCAGCAAAAATAATTTCTCATTGCAGGAAGAAACTATCAATTTAGACTTCAAGTTTACTACAGATTAATGGCAATCAAATTTGCGTTAACAATCAGAGATCAAGAATTACACAAGGAAATAAACCAAAATTGGTGAGAATCATCAGAAACAATAAAAAATAGACCACTAAGGACTTCAGATACTGAAATCAGAATACGAAATATTATAAACATGTATGTATGAAATGTTTAAAGAAACAAAAATAAAATATCAAAAAAATAAGTCCAGGCTGGTGTGATGGCTTATTCCTTTAATCCCAGTGCTTTGGGCACTCAAGGTGGGAGAATCACTTGAGTCCAGGAGTTCAAGATCAGCTTGGGCAAGAGCAAAGCACTGTCTCTACAATAAAAAAAAAATTTCAAAAATAAATCTGGCATAGTGAAGCATGCCTGTAGTCCTAACTACTGGGGAGACTGAGGTGGGAGGATCACTTTAGCCTGGGAGTTCGAGTTTACAGTGAACTATGATTGTGTCACTCTACTCTAGCTGTGATGACAGAGGAAGACTGTCTCTAAAAAGTAAGTAAATAAATAAATAAAAACAAGCACCAGAAATATTTTGCAAAAATAATGATAATATAATTGTGAAATAAAAATTTAGAGGATTTTCACAACAGATTAGAAACAGTTGATGAAAAAATTGAAATAAATAAATTGCTTAGCCTGCAATACAGAGAGAAAAAAACGGAAATTATAGAGGAGAGGTTAAAGGAAGAATAAAAAGATCTAAAATCACCTGCCCAGGTGATGGTTTTAGAAATATTAAAATATGTCTAATTAGAATCCAAAAGAAAAGAATGAAAGAATGAACAGAAAAAAATATTTCCAGTGATAAGATTTGAAGTTTCTACATCTGTTAATGAGGAGCTAGATAATTTGAACTAACTCTTCCACTGAAAACAATTTAAACATTAAAAAACGTATATTCCAAGTCTTTGCTATTGTGAATAGTGCCGCAATAAACATACGTGTGCATGTGTCTTTATAGCAGCATGATTTATAATCCTTTGGGTATATACCCAGTAATGGGATGGCTGGGTCATATGGTACTTCTAGTTCTAGATCCTTGAGGAATCACCATACTGTTTTCCATAACGGTTGAACTAGTTTACAATCCCACCAACAGTGTAAAAGTGTTCCTATTTCTCCACATCCTCTCCAGCACCTGTTGTTTCCTGAGTTCGTGTCCTTTGTAGGGACATGGATGCAGCTGGAAACCATCATTCTCAGCAAACTATCGCAAGAACACAAAACCAAACACCGCATGTTCTCACTCATAGGTGGGAACTGAACAATGAGATCACTTGGACTCGGGAAGGGGAACATCACATACCGGGGCCTATCACGGGGAGGGGGGAGGGAGAAGGGATTGCATTGGGAGTTATACCTGATGTAAATGACGAGTTGATAGGTGCTGACGAGTTGATGGGTGCAGCACACCAACATGGCACAAGTTTACATATGTAACAAACCTGCACGTTATCCACATGTACCCTAGAACTTAAAGTATAATAAAAAAAAAAATGTATATTCTTAGAAGAACTTTTAAATCACATCGAGGAGTTAACAAGAGAGTGAGAAATTACTGAGATCCAAAATGAGACATGAATCTAGACAAGTGGGTCTAATCAGCAGGTCCACTTTTGCACTGAGAGAGTTTGCTGATCCAGGCAAGGTGGCTGGGAGACCGAAGTATATCTCGACACAGAAACTTTGAGTTTCCTAAGGCAAGGATGTGAATATAAGTAACTTATTGAGAGATAATCCTAGAAAACACAATTAGGGTAGTGAGGAAGTTAGTTTGGAAAACAATATCAACAAAAAATGATATTACTAAGCAAGTTCCCACTGTAGGTAACTAAAGGTCATTCGTACTATGAAACTTTGGGAAGTAGTGTAGAGCATGTGACTAAAATCCATTTCACCCTAGGAGAAAGGGAGTTGGAATATTTATCCACCAACTTTCACCAGCCATTTCTTTAATGTTACTCCAAGGAAAGTTTTTATTTTCTGGCATTGCTAACCTGTCATGTATGTGAAGAGAGTGAGCTCTGGGGGCCAGGCGCGGTGGCTCAAGCCTGTAATCCCAGCACTTTGGGAGGCCGAAACGGGTGGTTCACAAGGTCAGGAAATCGAGACCATCCTGGCTAACACGGTGAAACTCCGTGTCTACTAAAAAATACAAAAAACTAGCCGGGCGAGGTGGTGGGCGCTTGTAGTCCCAGCTACTCGGGAGGCTGAGGCAGGAGAATGGCGTGAACCCAGGAGGCGGAGCTTGCAGTGAGCTGAGATCCGGCCACTGCACTCCAGCCTGGGCGACAGAGCGAGACTCCGTCTCAAAAAAAAAAAAAAAAAAAAAAAGAGAGAGAGAATGAGCTCTGGCTACTGCAGAAAGCCCTGAGGCAAATATATGCAGATTCTGGTAGTCAGAAGGCTGGTATATAAAATATAATAGTAAAGCCCAAGGAGTTACGGGTAAAATAACTCAAGCATCTGCTTTAGGTGACCTCACGAAGGTACAGAGAAAAGTCCAAGCCCAAGACAGACAGCACATAGGGACCTTAGTAAAATATCCTTTACTTTGTGCTAGCATCTGGAAGGAATTAATGCTAAAAGTAACAGTGAGGAAAATAAAAATAAAAATCTGCATTGGACAAAAGGAATTCCATTTTAGAACTAAAGTTACTTCTACACATAAATTTTAAAATATGACTTTTAGGAAACAATAAAACAATGTGTGAACAAGAGATAGACATCATGAGGAAGAACTGGGAAGACAACAGACAACAGAAATAGACTCACAAGACTTCAGGTAATGGAATTACCAGACAGGAGCCAGCTATGTTTATTATAGTCAAGAAAATAAAAGCCAAGAATAACTATTTTAACAGGAAACCAGAAACCATAAAAGTTGCCATACTAGAACCTTGAAAAATAAATGGAAATAAATTTTACACATATAAATTTATATGAATAAAAATACAAATCTGGAATTGAGAACTCAATGGATACGTTTAAGACCGGATTAAACAAAGGTGAAAACAGAATCAATGAACTGAAAAATATATAAAAGAAAAAAGTCAGAATCAAGCATGAAGCAACAAAATGCGGGTGAATCACCTGAGGTCAGGAGTTCAAGATGAGCCTGGCCAACATGGTGAAAAGCTGTCTCTACTAAAAATACAAAAATTTATCAGGCGTGGTAGCAGGTACCTGTAATCCCAGCTACTTGGGAGGCTGAGGCAGGAGAATTGCGTGAACTCCAGAGGTGGAGGTTGCAGTGAGCCAAGACCACGCCATTGCACTCCAACCTGGGCAACAAGAGCAAAACTCCACCTCAAAAAACATGTGAAAAATAACTCGATGTATTTTTTTCAGTTAGAGACATGGAGAACATGATGAAAAGACCTCACATACATATAATTGGAGTCCTGAAAGAAAAGGAGAGAACAGACAGATACTATTAAAAGAAGTAAGTTCTGTGAATTTTACAGAACTGATGAAATACATTGTTACATATTCAAGATAAATAGAAGCTAAATAGAATAAATAAAAAGAAAAAGACATAATTAAATCAGAGTGGCTAGAAAAAAAAAAGAAAAATATTTGAATGAGACCAAAAAAATGATTACTATCTACAAAGAAGTAAAATATAAACCAGGGGCTAACTTCTCAACAGCATACTGCTTGAATGATTTCTTCAATGTAGTGAAGTAAAATGACAACCTAAAATGTTCTACCAAGTGAATGTATACTTTAAACATGGAAGCAAAACAAGGACATTTTTCGAACAAAGAACGGATAGTTCACCACCAGAAGACTTACAAAGTAAGACAATTACCAAGGGTGATTTCAGGCAGAAGAATACTCATTACAAATGAAAAATTAGAGATGCAGAAAAAAGTAGAGGGAAAAAAGATAAATATACAGGAATGCCTAAATAAGTATTGACTTTATAAAATAATAATAATACTGACTTGAGGTTTTACACATACATACCCATACACACACACTTATACACACACGTTAGCATTTAATTTGGGAGGGGGTAAATATGCACAGTATTCTGAGGTGGACTGATTTTAGGAAGAGAATAAAAGTATCAGTTATTAAAATACTTTCATAAGTGAAGAATACAAGTTATAATTTCTAGGATAAACTTTAAAAAATAGACAAAGACTAAGTAACTTTTGGTGTGCTCAAGGAATATAAACAGAATGATTAAACAGAATAGTCAATCCAGAAAAAGAAATGAGAGAAAAGATGATATATAGCAGGTGATAGAAAATTAAAAATACTAATAAGACAGGTTTCAGATATCAGTAATGACACTACATAGAAATATCTACTTTTTTTAGTAATTAGGTCAGATTTTTAAATTATATTTATTTTTTTCTCTTTATTATTATTTTTAACTTTTAGGTTCAGGGGTACACATGCAGGTTTGTAATATAGGTAAATTGTGTGTCACGAGGGTCTGGTGTACAGATTATTTTATCACCCAGGCAATAAGCATACCCAATAGATAGTGTTTTTACCTATTCCCTCCTTCCACCCTCCACCCTCGAGTAGGCCCTAGTGTCTGTTTTGCCTTTCTGTGTGTCCATGGGTACTCAAGGTTTAGCTTCCACTCATAAGTGAGAATATGTAGTGCTTGGTTTTCTGTCTATGCATTAGTTCGCTTAGGATAATGGCCTCCAGCTGTAAAGGATATGATTGTGTTCTTTCTTATGGCTGTGTAGTATTTCATGGGGTATATATACCACACTTTCTTTATCCAGTCTACCACTGATAGACATTTGGGTTGATTCCATGTCTTTGCCATTGTGAATAGTGCTGCAATGAACACAGACGTGCATATGTCTTTATGGTAGAATAATTTATATTCCCTTAGGTATATTCACAATAATGAAATTGCTGGGTCAAATGGTAGTTCTAAGTTCTTTGAGAAATCACCACACTACTTTTCATAAGGGCTGAACTAATTTACATTCCTACCAGGAGTGTATAAGCATTCTCTTATCTCCACAACCTCACCAGCATCTGTTTTTGTTTTTGTTTTTGTTTTTACCTTTTTGTAATAGCTATTCTACCTGGTGGGAGATGGTATCTCATTGTGGTTTTGATTTGTATTTCTCTAATAATTAAGGATGTTAACCATATTTTAATATGCTTGTTGGCTCTCTCTCTCTCTCTCTCTCTCTCTCTATATATATATATATATAGTTTTGAATATATAGTTTTGAATATATATATATTCTTTTGAATGTATATATTCTTTTTGAAAAATATATATATATATTCTTTTGAATATATATATATATTCTTTTGAAAAGTGTCTGTTCACGGTCCTTTGCCCACTTTTTAATGGGGTTGTTTGGTTTTTGCTTGTTAATTTATTTAAGCTTTAAAGGGATTCTGGATATTTGACCTTTGCTGGGTGCATAGTTTACAAATATTTTCTCCCATTTTATGGGTTGTCTGTTTACACTGTTGAGAGTTTCTTTTGCTGTGCAGAAGCCCTTTCATTTAATTAGGTCTCATTTGTCAATTTTTGTTTTTGTTGCTCTTGCTTTTGATGTCTTCCTCATAAAATATTTTCCAGGTCCTATGGTCAGAATGGTATTTCCTGGGATATTTTCCAGGGTTTTTACAGCTTTAGGTTTTACATCTATGTCTTTAACTCATCTTGATTTAATTTTTGTATATGGTGTAAGGAAGGGGTCAGGCAACAATCTTCTGCATATGGCTAGGCACTTATCCCAGCACCATTTATTAAATAGGGAGTTGTTTCCTCATCGTTTGTTTTTGTCAACTGTGTCAAAGGTCAGATGGTTGTAGGCATGCAGCTTTATCTCTGGACTCTGTATTCTGTTCCATTGGTCTATGTGTCTGTTTTTGTAGCAGTAGCATGGCTGTTGTGGTTTCTGTAGGCTTGTAGTTTAGTTTGAAGTTGGGTAACATGATGGGGCTAGCTTTGTTCTTTTTGCTTAGGATTGCCTTGGCTATTCAAGCTCTTTTATGGTTCTATATGAATTTTAAAATACTTTTTTCTAATTAATTGAAGAACGTCATTGATAGTTTAATAAGAATAGCATTGAATCTGTATTTTGCTTTGAGCAGGATGGCCATTTTAAAAATATAAATTCTTCCTATCCATGAGTATGGAATGCCTTTCCATTTGTTTGTGTCATCTCTGATTTCTTTCAGCAGTTTCTTAATAATTCTCATTTCAGAGATATTTTACCTCTTTGGTTAGCTGTATTCCTAGGTATTTTATTCCTTTTGTGGCTATTATTAATGGGATTGTATTTTTGCTGTGGCCCTCAGCTTGGACATTGTTGATATATACAAATGCTACTGATTTTTGAACATTGTTTTCATATCCTGAAATTTTGCTGAAATTATTTGTCAGGTTTAGGAGCTTTAGGGTCAAGACTATGGGGTTGTCTAGGTATAGAATCATATCATCTACAGACAGAGATAGTGTGACATCCTTTCTTCCTATCTGGATGCTTTTTATCTCTTTCTCTTGCCTGATTGCTCTGGCTAGGATTTCCAGTCCTATGTTGAATACAAGTGGTGAGAATGTGAATCCTTGTCTTGTTCCAGTTTTCAGGGGGAATGCTTCCAACTTTTACCCATTCAGTATGATATTGGCTGTGGGTTTGTCATGGATGGCTCTTATTATTTTGAGGTATATTCCTTCAGTGCCTAGTCTGTTGGAGGTTTTTCACATGAAGGGATGTTCAATTTTAAAGAAAGACTTTTCTGCCTCTATTGAGATGATGATGTGGTTTTTTATTTTAGTTCTGTTTATGTGATTCATCATATTTATTGATATACATATTTTGAACTAACCTTGCATCCCATGGATAAAGCCTACTTGATCATGGTGGATTAACTTTTTGATGTGCTGCTGGATTCAGTTTGCTAGTATTTTGGTGAGAATTTTTGCATCAATGTTCATCAAGGATATTGGCCTGAATTTTTCTTTGTTTATTGTGTATTGGGCAGGTTTTGCTATCAGGATGATGCTGGCCTTATGGAATTAGTTACTAAGAAGTCTCTCCTTCTCAATTTTTTTGGAATAGCTTTAGAAGGAATTTTACCAGCCCTCCTTTTACATCTGGTAGAATTTGGCTATGAATGTGTCCTGTGCTGTGCTTTTTCTGGTTGGTAGACTTTTTATTACTGATCCAATTTTGGAACTCATTAGTAGTCTTTTCAGGGATTCAGTTTCTACCTGGATCAATCTTGGGAGATCGTATGCTTCCAGGAATGTACCATTTCTTCTAGGTTTTCTAGTTTGTGTGCAATAGAGATGTTTGTAGTAATCACTGAGAGACTTTCATATTTCTGCAGGGTCAGTGATAATGTAACCTTTGTCATTTCTGACAGTGTTTATTTGGATCTTCTCTCTTTTTTACTTTATTAGACTACATAGCAGCCTATCAATCTTATTTATTCTTTCAAAGTACAAAATCCTGGATTGATTGATCTTTTGTATGATTTTTGTGTGTGTCTAATTTCCTCCAGTCCAGCTCTTATTTTTGTTATTTCTTGTCTTCTGCTAACTTTGAGGTGGATTTGCACTTGTTTCTCTATTTACCCTAGGTGTGATGTTAGATTGCTAATCTGAGATCTTTCTAACTTTTTGATGTGGGCTTTTAGTGCTATAAACTTTGCTCCTACCACTGATTTAGCTGTGTCCCAGAGATTCTGGTATGTTGTATCTGTGTTCTCATTAGCTTCAAATAATTTATTGATTTCTGCTTTATTTTATTGTTTATCTAAAAGTCATTCAGGAACAGGTTGTTTAATTTCATGTAATTATATGGTTTTTGAGCATTTTTTAGTATTGATATCTATTTTTATTGCACTGTTGACCAAGAGTGTGTTTGGTATGTTTTGGGGTTTTTTGAATTTGCTGAGGGTTGTTTTATTGCTTATTGTGTGATCAGTTTTAGAGTATATGCCACATGCAGATGGGAAGAATGTATATTCTGATGATTTAAGGTAGAGAATTATGTCTATGTCTGTTAGACCCATTTGGTCAAATGTCAAGTTCAGGTCCTGATTATGTTTGTTAGTTTTCTGCTTCGATGATTTGTCTAATACTGTCAGTGGGGTATTGAATTCCCCCGTTATTATTGTGTGGCTATTTAAGTCTTTTCATAAGTGTCTAAGAACTTGCTTTATGAATCCAGGTGCTCCCCTGTGTTGGGTGCATATGTATTCAGAATCATTAGGTCTTCTTGTTGAACTGAACACTTTACCATTATGTAATGCCCTGCTTTGTCTTTTTCAATCGTTATTGATTTAAAGCCTGTTTTTGTTTTTTTTCCTGAAATTAAAATAGTAACCCTGCTTTGTTCTGTTTCCCAATTGCTTGGTAGATTTTTCTCCATCTCTTTACTTCGAGCCTATGCTCATCATTGCATGTGAAGTGAGTCACTTATAGACAGCATACAATTGAGTCTTGCTTCTTTATCCAATTTGCCACTCTGCCTTTTAATTGCTCATTAACACTCAAGATTAATACTGATTTGTGCGGATTTGATCCTGTCATCATGTTGTTAGCTGGTTATTATGCAGACTTGATTGTGTGGTTGTTTTATAATGTCAATGGTCTCTGTACTCAAGTGTGTCTTTGTGGTGGTTGGTAACAGTCTTTCCTCTCCATATTTAGCACTCCCTTAAGGATCTCTTGTAAGACAGATAAGGCTGGTCTGGTGGTAATGAATTCTCTTAGCATTTGCTTGTCTGAAAAGGATCTTATTTCTCCTTCATTTATGAAGTTTAGTTTGGCTAGATATGAAATTCTTCGTTGGAATTTCTTTTCCTTAAGAATGCTGAATGTAGGCCCCCAATCTCTTCTGAGTTTAGGGTTTCAGCTGAAATGTCTACTGTTAGCCTGATGAGATTCCCTTTGTAGGTGATCTGCCTGTCTCTCTAGCTCCCTTTAATATTTTTTCTTTCATTTCAGCCTTGGAGAATCTGATGACAATGTGTCTTGGGGATGGTCATCTTGTACAGTATCTCACAGGGATTATCTGCATTTCCTGAATTTCAATGTTGGCCTCTCTGGTGAGGTTAGGGAAGTTTTCAAGGATGATATCCCAAAATAAGTTTTTCAAATTGCTTGATTTCTCTTCTTCCCTTTCAGGGACATCAATGAGTCATAGATTTGGTCTCTTTACATAATCTCATATTTATCCAAGGTTTTGTTCATTCTTCTTATTTATTCATTCTTCTTTGTTGTTTTCTCTTTATTTTTGTCTAACTGAGTTATTTTGGAGAACTGATCTTCAAGCTCTGAGGTTCTCTCCTCAGCTTGGTCAATTCTGCTGTTAATACTTGCAATTCTATTATGAAATTCTTGAAATGAGTTTTTCAGCTCTATCAGTTCATTTTGGTTATTTCCTAAAATGGTCATTTCATCTTTTATCTCCCATGTCCTTTTATTTTCTACCTTAGAGTCCTTACTCTGGGTTTCGACTTTCTCCTGAATGTCGACGATCTTCATTCTTATCCATATTCTGAATTGTATTTCTGACAATTCAACCATTTCAGACTGGTTAAGAACCATTGCTGGGGAACTAGTGTGGTTGTTTGGAGGTAAGAAAATATTCTCTGGCCTTTTGAGTTGCCTAAGTCCCTGTGCTGGTTCTTTCTCTAGTCTGCTCCCGGGTCTTGGAGGAACCCCTGCTGGTTACTGTCTGTGTACCTTCATTTCTTTTGTTGGATGTTCTGGTCCATGGGTCTCCCTTAAGCAGGGGTAGCAGTTGGCAGAGAGGCCATATTCTTGCCAGGTCAGCCCCAATCTGCTGTCTGAGTGCTTCCTGGGGGAACATGGGGTTGCACCTGCCTGCTGAGTTTAGGTATAAGTGGGACTGCTGGGCTGGAAGCTCTAGCAGCTGTATATGTTTGGCTACTAGAGGAGGTGCTCAGTGGGGTCACCCACCTTGCCATCCAAGTGCTTCCCAGGAGAACAGGAGGCTGTGCCCACCAGCTGAGTTCACACAGAAGTGGAACCACTAGGCTAGGAACTCTAGCAGGTATTTCCTGCCTGGCTACCAGTGGCAGGGGTGAATGGGGCCACCCACCTGCAGTCCAGGTGCTTCCCTGGACAACAGGGGGCTGCAGCCACCTGATGAGTTCAGACAAAGTGAGATCACTGGTCTGGAAGCTGGCACTGGGCCTTGTCTGGTGAAGGAGAGTGGAGCAATCTAACTGCTCCCAGGAACCACAACTGCAGCCTCTATTAAGGTTATGGTGTTGGTGCTGGTCTGCTCCAGATCCCAAGACTTATATAGGTCCTGCTAGATTGGAGAGATGACCCTGTAAAATGCCCAGGTAGCTGTCTGCCTCATAGAGAAGAGCAGTGATGGGGTGCAGGGGGGTCCAAGGAAATTCTCTCATTCACAGTCTTGCACAGGTCTCTGTGGAGGGTGTGAATCCCTTGGGGGGCTCTCACTCACACCCTTTCCCTTGTTGGAGAGGTTCTACTGACTCCACACTGAGCCCAGACAGGCTACTGCCCAGCTTTGCTCCTCCCTGCTTTCTGTGTCCCCCGGCTTCCTTGATGGCTCCCGACATGGTTTCTTGGATAATCTGCCCACAGGGTTAGTGTTCACTAGCCCCTTTGTTTCCTCTCTGTGAGAGCAGTGCTCATGAGCTGCTTCTAGTCCACCACCTTGACCCACCCCCTGGAAATACCTTCAGGTTAAGAGAAAAGATCATCATTCTCAATTTAAAAAAAAAAATGATAATTCAAAATAAGTATGTAGAACACAAGGACACAGGACCCAGCCTGAAGCGGAGCCACCTAGCCAATCCATAGGCTTATGGGAGATACTGACTAATTGTTGGGTGCCATTGAAATTTTGTCTTCTTGTTATACACCAAAATCTGGTTGAGACAGAAATTAGTACCTAGGTGTAAAGTGCTGCCATGATGTAATACTGGCTATGAGATTGAGTGGCAGGTGTAGAAAAACAACTGTAAAATCTATTCAGCCTCTAAGACAAGTATTTTCTCCTACATTTTCTTCGAAAGTGGCCAAATCAGAATAGAAGGATCTTGTTTAAGGTGATAAGGGTTAACTACAAAAATATAGAGAAAATATCAAAGTTAATCACAACAGGTCAAAATTCTTCTTTATGAAATCAGGAAGAGATAAGAAACCCACTCTCACCTAATGTATTTAGCAGTGAACAAAAGACCTTAGAAGCTCTAAGACAAAAGAAGCTCTAACAGCTGTGTATGTCTGGCTACTAGAGGAGGTGCTCAGTGGGGTCACCCACCTTGCCATCCAAGTGCTTCCCAGGAGAACAGGAGGCTGTGCCCACTAGCTGAGTTCACACAGAAGTGGAACCACTGGGCTAGGAACTTGAGCAGGCATTTCCTGCCTGGCTACCAGTGGCAGGAGTGAATGAGGCCATGCACCTGCAGTCCAGGTGCTTCCCTGGACAACTACGGTAAACAAAATAAATATATTTATTTAAATAATAATATATTATATAATGTAATTATATAATAAATGTATTATATAAATATATATTAAATAAATATTAAAATATGTAATATGAAATATATAGAGAGAGAAGAATTGTAAATGAAGAAGTAAAATGGTCATTAAAATTCTGGCAGATAATGTTTCTGTACAGTGAAGATCCAAAGACTATACCAATAAATTATTAGATCCAAAGACTTTACAGGTAAATTATTAGAATTGACAAACGAATTTAGCAAGGTCAATTTTTTTTTTTTCATATGGGATCTCGTTCTGTTGCCCAGGCTGGAGTGCAGTGGCACAATCTTGGCTCACTTCAACCTCCTCCTCCCAGGTTCAAGTGATTCTCCTGCCTCACCCTCCTAAGTAGCTGGGATTACAGGCATGCACCAACACAACTGGCTAATTTTTGTATTTTTAAGGAAGACAGGGTTTGACCTCAAGTGATCTGCCTGCCTTGGCCTTCCAACGTCCTGGGATTATAGGCATGAGCCACTGCAATCAGCCTCAATTTTTAAAAATTACTTGCAATACCATAAACCAGCAACCAATAGAAAATTAAAAATTTTTCTAAGATACCCTTCATAATATATACAAAATTACCAATACATAGGATAAATCTAGCAAAATGGGTATAACTCTACTCAAAACAAAAACATTGCATTATTGGATTAAATTAAACAATACTTAGTGAAAGTATATACCATTATCAGATACACGAAGACACAACTTTTTTAAAATTAATTTTCCACTAGTTGATCTATAATTTCAAAACAATCCCTATCAAAATCCCCACAGATATTTTTTGCTTGTTTGATTGTTTTTTGTGGTAAATGAAATACTAATCCTAACATGTATATGAAATTGCATACTTGAAGAATAGTAAAATATAGTAATCTAGCTCTATGAAAAATTAAGACTTATTTAAAAGCTACAGTTTATTACAAAAATGTCATATGGGTATAAACATTGACAAATAGACCAATGGAACAGCTCAGAGAAAAACAGACCCATAAACAAATGACACTTTGTATCTAAGATGAGAATGCAGAGCAGTGTGGAAACCAGGAGTTTTACGAACTGGTATTAGGACAATTGGACATCCATATGCAAAAATAGTTGTAACTTGATCCTTACTTCATACTATATATAAAAATCAATTCCAGGTGAATTATAAAACTAAATATAAGAGGAAGAAAATTAATTTCTTCCTAAAAAATAAACAAAGATAAAATAAAACAATAAACGATATAAGTAAATATATTCATGTACTTAGGTAAGGGAAAGACTTACATAATCTTAAAGGAAAAGATTCGCAATTTGAAATCATTTCAATTAAAAACTTTTCCATCCAAAACACAAACGACAAACCACAGAATAGGAGAAAACATTGGCAACAAGTATAATTACAAAGGAATCATATTCATAACATATTATAAAATCCTGCAAATAAGTAAAAGACAGACAATTCAATTTTTTTAATTTTATTTTTTCATAGGTTATTGGGTACAGGTGGTGTTCGGTTACATGAGCAAGTTCTTTATTGGAGATTTTTGAGATTTTGGTGCACCCATGGCCCAAGCAGTATATACTGCACTCTGTTAATAGCCTTTTATCCCTCACCCCGCTACCATCCTTCCCCCCAAGCCCCCAAAGTCCATTGTTTCATTCTTATGCCTTTGTGTCCTCATAGCTTAGCTCCCACATATCAGTGAGAACATACGATGTTTGGTTTTCCATTCCTGAGTTACTACACTTAGAATAATCGTCTCCAATCTCATCCAGGTCACTGCTAATGTGGTTGATTCATTTCTTTTTACGGCTGAGTAGTATTCAATCATAAATACATACCACAGTTTCTTTATCCACTTGTCGACTGATGGACATTTGGGCTGGTTCCATGATTTTGCAATTGTGAATTGTGCTGCTATAAACAGCATGTGCAAGTATCTTTTTCAAGTAATGACCTCTTTTCCCCTGTGTAGATACCCAGTAGTGGGATTGTTGGATCAAACGGTAGTTCTATTTTTAGTTCTTTAAGGAATCTCCACACTGCTTTCCCTAACAGCTGTACTAGTTGCATTTCCACCAGCAGTGGGGAAGTGTCTCCTGATCACTGCATCTACACCAGCATCTACTGGTTTTTGATTTTTTTTTTTTTATTATAGTCATGCCTGCAGGAGTGAGGTGGCATCGCAATGTGGTTTTGATTTGCATTTCCCTGATCATTAGTTGACTATTTTTTCATATGTTTGTTCGTCATTTGTATATCTTCTTTTGAGAATTGTCTGTTCATGTTCTTAGCCAACTTCTTGATAGGATTGTCTGTATTTTTCTTACTGATTTGAGTTCATTGTAGATTTTGGATGTTAGTCCTTTGTCAGATGTACATATTATAAAGATTTTCTCCCATTCTGTGGGTTTTCCATTTACTCTGCTGTTTCTTTTGCTGTGCAAAAGCTCTTTAGTTTAATTAGGTCTCAGCTATTTATTTTTGTTTTTATTGCATTTGCTTTTGGGTTCTTGGTCATGAAATCCTTGCCTAAGCCAATGTCTAGAAGGGTTTTTCCAATGTTATCTTCTAGAATTTTTATAGTTTCAGGAATTAGATTTAAGTCCTTAATCCATCTTGAGTTGATTTTTTTATAAGGTGAGAGATGAGGATCCAGTTTCATTCTCCTACATGTGGCTACCCATTATCCCAGCACCATTTGTCGAAAAGGGTATCCTTTCCCCACTTTATGCTTTTGTTTGCTTTGTCAAAGACAGACAATTCAATTTTTTTAATTTTATTTTTTCATAGGTCATTGGGTACAGGTGGTGTTCGGTTACATGAGCAAGTTCTTTATTGGAGATTTTTGAGATTTTGGTGCACCCATGGCCCAAAATATTTGGTTTTATTTCTGTATTTAAGTTTTTGGGTTTATTTCTGGTTTCTCTATTCTGTTCCATTGGTCTATGTGTCTGTTTTTGTATTAGTACCATGCTGTTTTGGCGACCATGGCCTTACAGTGTAGTTTGAAATCAGGTAGTGTGATGCCTCCAGATTTAGTTCCTTTTGCTTAGTCTTGCTTTGGCTGTGCAGGCTCCTTTTTGGTTCCATATGGATTTTAGAATTGTGTTTTCTAATTCTGTGAAGAATGATGGTGCTATTTTGATGGGGATTGCATTGAATTTGTAGATTGCCTTTGGCAGTATGGTCATTGTCACAGTATTGATTCTACCCATCCATGAGCATAGGATGTATTTCCATTTGTTCCTGTTGTCTATGATTTCTTTCAGCAATGCTTTATAGTTTTCCTTGTAGAGGCCTTTCAACTCCTTGGTTAGGGGTATTCCTAAATATTTTACTTTTATTACTTTTTTTGCAGCTATTGTAAAAGGGATTGAGTTATTGATTTGATTATCTGCTTGGTTGCTGTTGGTGTATAGAAGAGCTACTGATTTGTGTATATTAATCTCATATCCATAAACTTTGCTGAATTATTTTATACCTTCTCGAAGCTCCCTGGAGGAGTCATTAGGGTTTTCAAGATAAACAATCATATCATCAGCAAACAGTGACAATTTGACTTTGTCCTTACCAATCTGTATATGCTTCATTTCTTTCTCTTGTCTGGTTGCTCTGGTTAGGACTTCCAATACTGTGTTGAAGAGGAGTAGTGAGAGTGGGCAGCCTTGTCTTGTTCCAGTTCTCAGAGGGAAAGCTTTCCAAGGTAGAGTTTAAATCCATTGTTTCTTTGTTGATTTTCTGCCCTCATGACCTGTCTACTGCTGTCAGTGGAATACTGAAGTCCCCCACTATTATTGTGTTGCTGTCTACCTCATTTCTTAGGTCTATTAGTAATTGTTTTATAAATTTGGAGCTCCAGTGTTAGATGCATATATGTTTAGGACCGTGATATTTTTCTGTTGAACAAGGCCTTTTACCATTATATAATGTCCCTCTTTGTCTCTTTCAACCACTGTTGCTTTAAAGTTTGTTTTGTCTAATGTAAGAATAACTACCCCTGCTCGCTTTTGGTCTCCATTTGTATAAAATGCCTTTTTCCACCCCTTTATTTTAAGTTTATGTGAGTCCTTATATGTTAGATGAGACTCTTGAAGGTGGCAGATAGTCGGCTGGTGAATTCTTATCCATTCTGCAGTTCTGTATCTTTTAAGTGGAGCATTTAGGCCATTTACATTCAATGTTAGTATTGAGATGTGAGATACCCTTCCATTCATCATGCTATTTGTTGCCTGTATATGTTGTTTTTCTGATTTTGCTTTTTAAATTGTATTTTCATTTTATAGATCCTGTGAGATTTCTGCTTTAAAGAGGTTCTGATTTTATGTGTTTCTAGGATATGTTTCAAGATTTAGAGCTCCATTTAGCAGTTCTTATAGTGGCTGCTTGGTAATGGCAAATTATCTCAGCATTCTGTTTGTCTGAAAAAGAATGTATTTTCCCTTCATATATAATGCTTAGTTTCACTGGATACAAAATTCTTGGCTGATAATTGTTTTGTTTGAGGAGACTGAAGATAGGGCCTCAATACTTTCTAGCTTGTAGGGTTTCTGTTGAGAAATCTGCTGTTAATCTGATAGGTTTTCCTTTATAGGTTACCTGGTGGTTTTGTCTCACAGCTCTTAAGATTCTTTCCCGCACTAACAGAAAGGACATCCACACCAAAACGTTATCTGTACATCACCATCATCAAAGACCAAAGGTAGATAAAATCACAAAAATGGGGAAAAAGCAGTGCAGAAAATATGAAAATTCTAAAAATCAGAGCACCTCTCCCCCTCCAAAGGAACGCAGCTCCTCACCAGCAATGGAACAAAGCTGGATGGAGAATGACTTTGATGAGTTGAGAGAAGAAGGCTTCAGATGATCAAACTTCTCCAAGCTAAAGGAGGAAGTACGAACCCAGCGCAAATAAATTAAAAACCTTGAAAAAAGATTTGACGAATGGCTAACTAGAATAACCAATGTAGAGAAGTCCTTAAATGACGTGATAAAGATGAAAACCATGACATGAGAACTACGTGACAAATGCACAAGCTTCAGTAACCGACTTGGTCAACTGGAAGAAAGGGTATCAGTGACTGAAAATCAAATGAATGAAATGAAGTGAGAAGAGAAGTTTAGAGAAAAAAGAATAAAAAGAAATGAACAAAGCCTCCAGGAAATATGAGATTATGTGAAAAGACCGAATCTACGTCTGATCGCAGTACCTGAAAATGATGGGGAGAATGGAACCAAGTTGGAAAACACTCTGCAGGATATTACCCAGGAGAACTTCCCCAACCTAGCAAGGCAGACCAACATTCAAATTCAGGAAATACAGAGAATGCCACAAAGATACTCCTCAAGAAGAGCAACTCCAAGACACGTAATTGTCAGATTCACCAAGATTGAAATGAAGAAAAAATGTTAAGGGCAGCCAGAGAAAAAGGTCGGGTTACCCACAAAGGGAACCCCATCAGATGAACAGTGGATCTCTCAGCAGAAAACCTACAAGCCAGAAGAGAATGGAGGCCAATATTCAACATTCTTAAAGAAAAGAATTTTCAACCCAGAATTTCATATCCACTCAAACTAAGATTCATAAATGAAAGAGAAATAAAATCCTTTACAGACAAGCAAATGCTGAGAGATTTTGTCACCACCAGGCCTGCCCTACAAGAGCTCCTGAAGGAAGCACTAAACATGGAAAGGAACAACCAGTACCAGCCACTGCAAAAACATGCGAAAATGTAAAGACCATCAATGCTAGGAAGAAACTGCATCAACTAACGAGCAAAATAACCAGCTAACATCATAATGACAGGATCAAGTTCACACATAACAATATTAACCTTAAATGTAAATGTAACCTTTTAACCTCCAATTAAAAGACACAGACTGGCAAATTGGATAAAGAGTCAAGACCCATCAGTTTTCTGTATTCAGGAGACCCATCTCACATGCAGAGACACACATAGGCTCAAAATAAAGGGATGGAGGAAGATCTACCAAGCAAATGGAAAACAAAAAAAGGCAGGGGTTGTAATCCTAGTCTCTGATAAAAGAGACTTTAAACCAACAAAGATCAAAAGAGACAAAGAAGGCCATTACATAATGGTAAAGGGATCAATTCAACAAGAAGAGCTAACTATCCTAAGTATACATGCACCCAATACAGGAGCACCCAGATTCATAAAGCAAGTACTTAAAGACTTACATAGAGACTTAGAGTCCCACACAATAATAATGGGAGACTTTAACAACCCACTGTCAACATTAGACAGATCAACGAGACAGAAAGTTAACAAGGATATCCAGGAATTGAACTCAACTCTGCACCAAGCGGACTTAATAGACATCTACAGAACTCTCCACCCCAAATCAACAGAAAATACATTCTTCTCAGCACGACATCACACTTATTGCAAAATTGACCATGTAGTTGGAAGTAAAGCACTCCTTAGCAAATATAAAAGAAGAGAAATTATAACAAACTGTCTCTCAGACCACAGTGCAATCAAACTAGAACTCAGAATTAAGAAACTCAATCAAAACTGCTCAACTACATGGAAACTGAACAACCTGCTCCTGAATGACTATTGGGTAAATAACGAAATGAAGGCAGAAATAAAGATGTTCTTTGAAACCAACGAGAACAAAGATACAACATACCAAGAATTCTGGGACACATTTAAAGCAGTGTGTAGAGGGAAATTTATAGCACCAAATGCCCACAAAAGAAAGCAGGGAAGATCTAAAATTGACACCCTAACACACCCTAATTTAATTAAATCACAATTAAAAGAACTAGAGAAGCAAGAGCAAACACATTCAAAAGCTAGCAGAAGGCAGGAAATAACTAACATCACAGCAGAAATAAAGGAGATAGAGACACAAAAAAACTCTTCAAAAAATCAGTGAATCCAGGAGCTGGCTTTTCGAAAACATCAACAAAATTGATAGACCACTAGCAAGAATAATAAACAAGAAAAGAGAGAAGAATCAAATAGACTCAATAAAAAATGATAAAGGGGATATCACCACCGATCCCACAGAAATACAAACTACCATCAGAGAATACTATAAACACCTCTACACAAATAAACTAGAAAACCTGGAAGAAATGGATAAATTCCTGGACACATACACTCTCCCAAGACTAAACCAGGAAGAAGTTGAATCCCTGAATAGACCAATAACAGGCTGTGAAATTGAGGCAATAATTAATAGCCTACCAACCAAAAAAGTCCAGGACCAGACGGATTCACAGCCGAATTCTACCAGAGGTGCAAGGAGGAGCTGGTACCATTCCTTCTGAAATTATTCCAATAAATATAAAAAGAGGGAACCCTCCCTAACTCACTTTATGAGGCCAACATTATCCTGATACCAAAGCCTGGCAGAGACACAACAAAAAAAGAGAATTTTAGACCAATATCTCTGATGAACATCAATGCAAAAATCCTCAATAAAATACTGGCAAATCGAATCCAGCAGCACATCAAAAAGCTTATCCACCATGATCAAGTGGGCTTCATCCCTGGGATGCAAGGCTGGTTCAATATACACAAATCATAAATGTAATCCAGCATGTAAACAGAATCAAACACAAAAACCACATGATTATTTCAATAGATGCAGAGAAGGCCTTTGACAAAATTCAGCAGCTCTTCATGCTAAAAACTCTCAATAAATTTGGTATTGATGGAACGTATCTCAAAATAATAAGAGCTATTTATAACAAACCCATGGCCAATATCATACTGAATGGGCAGAAACTGGAAGCATTCCCCTTGAAAACTGGCACAAGACAGGGATGCCCTCTCTCACCACTCCTACTCAACATAGTGTTGGAAGTTCTGGCCACAGCAATCAGGCAAGAGAAAGAAATAAAGGGTATTCAATTAGGAAAAGAGGAAGTAAAATTGTCCCTGTTTGCAGATGACATGATTGTATATTTAGAAAACCCCATTGTCTCAGCCCAGAATCTCCTCAAGCTGATAAGCAACTTCAGCAAAGTCTCAGGATACAAAATCACAAGCATTCTTATACACCAATAAGAGACAAACAGAAAGCCAAATCATGATTGAACTCCCATTCAAAATTGCTTCAAAAAGAATAAAATACCTAGGAATACAACTTACAAGGGATGTAAAGGACCTCTTCAAGGAGAACTACAAACCACTGCTCAGTGAAATAAAAGAGGACACAAACAAATGGAAGAACATTCCATGCTCATGGATAGGAAGAATCAACATCGTGAAAATGGCCATAGTGCCCAAGGTAACTTATAGATTCAATGCCATCCCCATTAAGCTACCACTGACTTTCTTCACAGAATTGGAAAAAACTACTTTAAAGTTCATATGGAACCAAAAAAGAGCCCGCATTGCCAAGTCAATCCTAAGCCAAAAGAACAAAGCTGGAGGCATCATGCTACCTGACTTCAAATTATACAATAAGGCTACAGTAACCAAAACAGCATGATACTGGTACCAAAACAGAGATACAGACCAATGGAACAGAACAGAGCCCTCAGAAATAATACCACACATCTACAACCATCTAATCTTTGACAAACCTGACAAAAACAAGAAATGGGGAAAGGATTCCCTATTTAATAAATGGTGCTGGGAAAACTGGCTAGCCATATGTAGAAAGCTGAAACTGGATCCCTTCCTTACACCTTATAAAAATTAATTCAAGATGGATTAGAGACTTAAATGTTTGAACTAAAACCATAAAAACCCTAGAAGAAAACCTAGGCAATACCACTCAGGACATAGGCATGAGCAAGGACTTCATGTCTAAAACACCAAAAGTAATGGCAACAAAAGCCAAAATTGACAAATGGGATCTGGTTAAACTAAAGAGCTTCTGCACAGCAAAAGAAACTACCATCAGAGTGAACAGGAAACCTACAGAATGGGAAAAAATTTTTGCAATCTATTCATCTGACAAAGGGCTAATATCCAGAACCTACAAAGAGCTCAAATTTATAAGAAAAAAAAACCAAACAACCCCATCAAGAAGTGGGCAAAGGATATGAACAGACACTTCTCAAAAGAAGACATTTATGCAGCCAACAGACACATGAAAAAATGCTCATCGTCACTAGTCATCAGAGAAATGCAAATCAAAACCACAGTGAGATACCATCTCACACCAGTTAGAATGGCGATCATTTAAAAATCAGGAAACAACAGGTGCTGGAGAGGATGTGGAGAAATAGGAACACTTTTTACACTATTGGTGGGACTGTAAACTAGTTCAACCATTGTGGAAACAGTATGGCGATTCCTCAAGGATCTAGAACTAGAAATACCATTTGACCCAGCCATCCCATTACTGGGTATATACCCAAAGGATTATAAATCATGCTGCTATAAAGACACATGCACACATATGTTTATTGTGGCACTATTCACAATAGCAAAGACTTGGAACAAACCCAAATGTCCATCAATGACAGACTAGATTAAGAAAATGTGGCTCATATACCCCATGGAATACTATGCAGTCATAAAAAAGGATGAGTTCATGTCCTTTGTAGGGATATGGATGCAGCTGGAAACCATCATTCTCAGCAAACTATTGCAAGAACAGAAAACCAAACACCGCATGTTCTCACTCATAGGTGGGAATTGGACAATGAGAACACTTGGACACAGGAAGAGGAACATCACACACTGGGGCCTGTCGTGGGGTGGGGGGAGTGGGAAGGGATAGCATTAGGAGATATACCTAATGTAAATGATGAGTTAATGGGTGCAGCACACCAACATGGCACATGTATACATATGTAACAAACCTGCACGTTGTGCACATGTACCCTAGAACATAAAGTATAATTTAAAAAAAAATTACCTAAAAAAAAGATTCTTTCCTTCATCTTAACTTTACATAACCTGATGACAATGTGCCTTGGTGAAGATCTTTTCATGATGGATTTCCCAGGTGTCCTTTGTGCTTCTTGTATTTGGATGTCTAGGTCTCTAGCAATGCCAGGGAAGTTTTCCTCAACTATTCCCCTAAATATGTTTTCCAAACTTTTAGATTGCTCTTCTGCCTCAGGAATGCTGATTATTCTTAGGTTGGGTCATTTATCATAATCCCAGATATTTTGGAGGCTTTGTTCATATTTTCATATTCCTTGTTCTTTGTCTTTGTTGGATTGAGTTAATTCGAAGACCTTGTCTTCAAGCACTGAATTTCTTTCTTCTATTTATTTCATACTATTGATGAAACTTTCCAGAGCATTTTGCATTTCTATAAGTGTGTCCAATGTTTCCTGAAGTTTTGGTTGTTTTTTTTTCCTTTTTTTTTTTTTTTTTAGATGGAGTTTTGCTCTTTTTTTTTTTTTTTTTTTTTTTTTTTGAGACGGAGTCTCACGCTGTTGCCCAGGCTGGAGTGCAGTGGCGCGATCTCGGCTCACTGCAAGCTCCGCCTCCCGGGTTCCCGCCATTCTCCTGCCTCAGCCTCCTGAGTAGCTGGGACTACAGGCGCCCGCCACCGCGCCCGGCTAATTTTTTTGTATTTTTAGTAGAGACGGGGTTTCACTGTGGTCTCGATCTCCTGACCTTGTGATCCGCCCGCCTCGGCCTCCCAAAGTGCTGGGATTACAGGCTTGAGCCACCGCGCCCGGCCGGAGTTTTGCTCTTATTGACCAGGCTGGAGTGAAATGGCACGACCTTCGCTCACTGAAACCTCCGCCCCAGGTTCAAGTGATTCTCCTGCCTTAGCCTCCCAAGTAGCTGGGATTACAGGCATGCACCACCACGCCCAGCTAATTTTGTATTTTTAGTAGAGATAGGGTTTCACTATGTTGGTTAGGCTGGTCTCTAACTCCTGACCTCAGGTGATCCACCCACCTCGCCCTCCCAAAGTGCTGGGATTACAAGTGTGAGCCACCACACCTAGTTGATTGTTTTTTCTTTATGCTATCTATTTCATTGAATATTTCTCCCTTCACTTCAGTGTTGTTTTTTGGATATCCTTGCATTAGGCTTCGACTTTCTCTGGAGCCTCCCTGATTAGCTTAATAACTAACCTCCTGAATTCTTCTTCAGGTAAATCAGAGATTTCTTCTTGGTTTGGATCCACTGCTGGTGAACTAGTGTGATTTTGGGGGATTGTTAAACAGTTTGTTTTGCCATGTTACCTGAGTTGGTTTTCTGGTTCCTTCTCATTTGGAAAGGCTCTGTTAGAGGGAAGGTCTAGGGCTGAAGGCTGTTGTTCAGATTCTTTTGTCCCACAATTTCTTCCCTTGATGTAGTACTCTCCCTCTTTTCCTATGGATGTGGCTTCCTGAGAGCCAAGCTGTCTTGATTGTTATCTCTCCTCTGGGTCTAGCCACCCAGCATGTCTACCAGGCTTCAGGCTGGTACTGGGGGTTGTCTGCAGAGTCCTGTGATATGAACCATCTATGAGTTTCTCAGGCATGGATACCAGCACCTGTTCTAGTGGAGGTGGCAGGAGGGTGAAATGGGCTCTGTAAGGGTTCCAAGCTTTGGTGATTTAATGCTCTATTTCTGTGCTTGTGGGCCTCCTGCCAGGAGGTGATGCTTTCCAGAGAGCATCAGCTGTGGTAGTATGGAGAGGAACCAACAGTGGGCAGGGCCCTAGAACTCTCAAGTATATATGCCCTTTGTGTTCAGATGCCAGGGTGGATAGGGAAGGACCATCAGGTGGGGACAGGGCTAGGCGTGTCTCAGTTCAGACCCTCCTTGGGTGGGTCTTGCTGTGGCTGCTATGGGGGATGGGCATAAGGTTCCCAGGTCAATGGAGTTACGTACCTACTAGGATTATGGCAGTCTTTGCTGAGTCATGCAGGTTGTCTGGGTATGTGGGGAAAAGTTGGCAGTCACAGGCCTCACCCAGCTCCCATGCAATCTGTAGGGCCGGTCTCACACCCACCATATCCCTGCTAACATATCCCCCGGAAACAGTCTGTTTCCAGGCAGTGGGTAAGCAGGGCTGAGAACTTGCCCCAGGCTACCCACCTCCCAGCTGTGAAAGAAAAAGGCCTTAGTTCTTCCCCCACCTGTGGAGTCTGCACACCAGATTGGTGCCCTCCTCTGAGTTCTGGCCAGGAGGCTTCTCCACTGGTTCAAACTTCAAAAGCTCAAAGTTCAAGAGCTACAAAGTTCAGCGGAAGGTTTCCTTCTCCCTGTAGCATATTCCCCCTGCCTGTGCTGTCCTCCCAAAGGACCTGTGATACTAGGTAGGAATGGCATGCGTGGGGACCCCAGCAAACTCCCAGGGCCTTTTCCACTGCTTCCTCTACCCCTGTATTTCACTCGGCTCTCTAAATTGACTCAGCTCCAGGTAAGGTTGGAATCTTCTCCTGCAAACTAGACCTTCAGTTTGCCCAGCAGGAGTGTGTGTCTGGGGGCAGAGGATCTCCCTTTCCCACTTCCACAGTTTTGGCACTCACAGTATTTGGGGTGTCTCCCAGGTCCTGCAGGAGCAGTCCACTCCCTTGAGAGAGTATGTGGGTCCCCTCAGGTTTCCTGATTTATTCCTGCAGTCATTCTGGAGCTAAAATTCACGATGTGAGCCTCCCCATGCTGCTCAGTCCATCTGAGTTGGAGCTGCAATCTAGCCCTGCCTCGCATCCGCCATGATGTCTCCTCAACATCTGACAATTCAATTTTAAAAAATAGGTAAAATACCTGTACAGGCCACTTGAAAACAGGATATGAAAATAGCCATAAAGCATATGAACACTCATTACTAATCAAGAAAATCAGTAAACATGTGAAAATCAAATAATAATAGAGAAATTCCAACTGAAACCACAATGAGGTTACAACATACCCACCAGACCAGCTAAATTTAAACAGTCTGAAAATTTCAAGTATTGGTGGAATGAGAAGCAATGGAAATCATCAAAGACTACTGTAAATTATTTAAGCTCCTCAGAAAACAGTTTATCATTCTCTGGTAAAACTGAAAGCATACATATTTTGTGGCACTGATTCTGCTCCTAGCCATGTGCATATGTACATCTGAACACATTCATGTTATTCATAGTAACATTATTTGTAGTCACCCCAAATTACCACAGTCCAAAAAGAGAGGAAACATGTTGAATGCTGAACAACATAAATTAAAGAAAAAATCTACATCTAAAAATATCATAGTGAAACACCAAAGCATAACTCTAGTAAAACACCAAAAGCAAAGAGATCTTACAAGCAGCCAGAGAATGGTAAATACACATCAGTATACATTTGTCCAAGCCTATAGAATGTGTAACACTAAGAGTTAACTCTAATGTAAACTTTGGACTTTGGCTGATAATGATGATCCAGGTAGATTCATCAACTGTTAGAAAGGTTGCACTTTTATGGGGGATATTGAAAACGGAAGAGGCTATGCATGTGAGGGAGCACTCGGTATAAGGGAAATCTTTGTACCTTCCTCTCAATTTTACTTTAAATATAAAACTCCTCTAAAAAATAAAAATTTTTTTAAAAATCCAGGTGTAGTGGCTCATGCCTGTAATGCCAGCACTTTAGGAGGCCAATGCAGGCAGATCACCTGAACCCAGGAGTTTGAGAACAGCCTGGGTAATATGGCAAAATGTGGTGGTAGTGCACACCTGTATTCCCAGCTACTTGGGAGGCTGAGGTGGGAGAATCACCTGATCCCAGGAAGTTGAGGCTGCAGTGAGCCATGGCACAGCCTCAGGTGTCAGAGTGAGACCCTGTTACCCACACACACAAAAATTAAAGATAGCCAGGGGAAAAATAAATAACTTACAAAGGCATAACATTAGGCTGATATCTGACTTCTCAAATGCCACAATGAAAGCCAGAAGACATCTGAATAACATCATCAAAGTAGTGGGAAAATAATTGTCAGTCTACAGAGGAGTTGCATACCAGAAAAACTAACTGCCAAGAATAAAAGTAGTATATTTGATAAGGAACTTGTATCCAGAATATGTAAATAACTCTTACTACTCAGTAAAAACACTGTTAAGACAATTTAAAAACTTGGCAAAGTATCTGAATAGACAATTCTCCAAAGTCGATATACAAATGTCTAAGAAGCACATGAAAAATTGTTTAACATCATTAAGTCATTAAGGGAAGGTGAATCAAACCCATCACACTGACTAGGATGGCTATCATAAAATTATAATCATAATAACAACAACAGCAAGTGCTAGCAAAGATACTGAGAAATTAGATACATCATACATTGCTGGTAGGAATGTAAAATGTGCAACTTGGCAAAGAAGAGTTACCATGTGCCCTAGCAATTCCAGCTGTATACAAAGAGATTTGACATTCTATGTCTACACAAAAACTTGTACACCAATGTTGGTAGCAACATTCATCATAATAGCCAAAAATGTAGACACAACCCCAAATCCCATCAACTGCTGAATAGATAAATCAAATGTGGCATACTCATACAATGAAATATTATTCTACAATAAAAAGGAATGAACTGCTGATACACATGTTCTCGCTGATATGTGGGAGGCAAAAATGAATAAATTAATTAAATGAGATCCTGGAAGAAGACAGTAGAATTGTAGCTATTAGGGGCTGCAAAGGGTAGGGGGAATGGAGGATAAAGAGTTTAGTTAATGGATAGAGAATTATAGCTAGATTGGAGGAATAACTT
Organism: Macaca mulatta; assembly: GCF_049350105.2. Classification (NCBI taxonomy): domain Eukaryota; kingdom Metazoa; phylum Chordata; class Mammalia; order Primates; family Cercopithecidae; genus Macaca; species Macaca mulatta. The sequence continues at coordinate 154,505,106 of NC_133411.1, forward strand.
CTAGTATTCTAAAGCACTGTTGGATAAATATGGTTAGCAGGAACCTACTGCATATTTTCAAGAAGCTAGAAGAGAGAATCTGGGATGTTCATAACACAAAGAAATGATGAATAAGATGAATATACTAGTAACTCTATTTGGTCATCACACATTGCATACATGTATTAAAACATCACTTTGTATTTCACAAATATGTACAGTTACTACATATCAGCTGAAAGTAAAAGAAAAAAGAGGGAAAAAAACTACTGATACATGCTACAACATAGATAAACCTGGAAAACATTATGCTAAGTGAAAGAAGCCAGTCCAAGAAAACCACCTATTATACGATTCCATTTAAGTTAACTGTCCAGAATAAACAAAGCTTTACAGACAGAAAACAGATTTGCCATTGTCGAGGGCTGGGAGCTGAGGAAATCTGGGGAACAACTGCTAATAACAAAACTTTTTTCAGGTGGTAAATAAAATGATCTAAACTTAAAGGTGGTAATAGTTGCACAACTGTATGAACATATTAAAAATCATTTAATTGCATACTTTAAATAGGTAAATTGTATGATATGTGACTTATATCTCTATAAAGCTGTTGTTCAAAAAGAATAGTAGTGAAATAAAGTCATTTTAAGATGAAAACTAACAGACTTTAGCAGTAACTACTTATGCTAAAGGAAATCCTAAATTTTTTTAAAATTTATTTATTATTATTATTATACTTTAAGTTCTAGAATACATGTGCATAACGTGCAGGTTTGTTACATATGTATACTTGTGCCATGTTGCTGTGCTGCACCCATCAACTCGTCAGCACCCAACAACTCGTCATTTACATCAGGTATAACTCCCAATGCAATCCCTCCACCCTTCCCCCTCCCCATGATATGCCCCGGTGTGTGATGTCCCCCTTCCCGAGTCCAAGTGATCTCATTGTTCAGTTCCCACCTATGAGTGAGAACATGCGGTGTTTGGTTTTCTGTTCTTGTGATAGTTTGCTAAGAATGATGGTTTCCAGCTGCATCCATGTCCCTACAAAGGACACAAACTCATCCTTTTTTATGACTGCATAGTATTCCATGGGGTATATGTGCCACATCTTCTTAATCCAGTCTGTCACTGATGGACATTTGGGTTGATTCCAAGTCTTTGCTATTGTGAATAGTGCCGCAATAAACATACGTGTGCATGTGTCTTTATAGCAGCATGATTTATAATCCTTTGGGTATATACCCAGTAATGGGATGGCTGGGTCATATGGTACATCTAGTTCCAGATCCTTGAAGAATTGCCATACTGTTTTCCATAATGGTTGAACTAGTTTACAATCCCACCAATAGTGTAAAAGTGTTCCTATTTCTCCACATCCTCTCCAGCACCTGTTGTTTCCTGACTTTTTAATGATCGCCATTCTAACTGGTGTGAGATGGTATCTCATTGTGGTTTTGATTTGCATTTCTCTGATGGCCAGTGATGATGAGCATTTTTTCATGTGTCTGTTGGCTGTATGAATGTCTTCTTTTGAGAAATGTCTGTTCATATCCTTTGCCCACTTTTTGATGGGGTTGTTTGTTTTTTTCTTGTAAATTTGTTTGAGTTCTTTGTAGGTTCTGGATATTAGCCTTTGTCAGATGAGTAGATTGCAAAAATTTTCTCCCATTCTGTAGGTTTCCTGTGCACTCTGATGGTAGTTTCTTTTGCTGTGCAGAAGCTCTTTAGTTTAATTAGATCCCATTTGTCAATTTTGGCTTTTGTTGCCGTTGCTTTTGGTGTTTTAGACATGAAGTCCTTGCCCATGCCTATGTCCTGAATGGTACTACCTAGGTTTTCTTCTAGGGTTTTTATGGTATTAGGTCTAACATTTATATCCTCTAGGAACAAATCTGAGATACAATGATTAGTGAGCAAACAAACTGTTGGAAATACAGATGAACCAAAACAAATATATGCATGTGAGATAATAATAACATTTCTTGTGTATTCTTTAATAAAAGAATTAACCTACTGGGCAAAAATAGCATAAACTTGGGAGGGATCATTGGAGTTAAAGTATTATGATTTCTTGTATTGTTCAAGAAGGTTATTAAGATATTTGAACTTTCTTTAGTTAAATATGCATAGAAAGTTTCAAAGGTAACTACTAAAAATTATAAATAATTTGGCCTAAGTTCTGAATGTATCAAGAAAGAAAAATGGAATAAATAATTTAAGATAAATAAACAAAAGACAGTAGGAAAAGCAGCATATAAAAAGCTAGACAAATTATCTGTATTTAAAATCCAAAAGAATCTATGAACACATTATTTACTGTAAAAGTTTAACAAAGGCCGGGTGCGGTGGCTCACGCCTGTAATCCCAGCATTTTGGGAGGCCAAGGTGGGTGGATCACAAAGTCAAGACATCAAGACCATCCTGGCAAATATGATAAAACCCTGTCTCTACTAAAAATACAAAAATTTAGCCAGGCATGGTGGCAGGAGCCTGTAGTCCCAGCTACTTGGGAGGCTGAGGCAGGAGAATGGCATGAACCCGGGAGGTGAAGTTTGCAGTGAACCGAGATCACACCACTGCACTTCAGCCTGGGCAATAGAGCGAGACTCCATCTCAAAAAAAGAAAAAAAAGAAAGTTTAACAAAGTGGCTAGATATAAGACATATAAAATTTTATTTTATTCTAACATAGCAGTAATAAAAGGTTATAAATCACAATTTTAAAAAAAAATAGATATTATTAAAATATTCCTTTTCCACAAATTTATCTGTATATTTGGCAGAATTTTAAAGTAATATAAAGGTATTAGAATGGTAGAGACTTTCCAGAAGAAAATAATAAGATAGTTTGGTGATCAGGAAGAAGAATCACTTCTGCTACTGGATGTAAGACCTCATTTAAACTAAAGCCACAGGCTGGGAGCAGTGGCTCAGGCCTGTAATCCCAGCACTTTGGGAGGCCAAGGCGGGGTGGATCATGAGGTCAAGAGATTCAGACCAGCCTGGCCAACATGGTGAAACCCCAAACCCCATCTCTACTAAAAATACAAAAATTAGCTGGGCATGGTGGCATGAATCCCAGGTACTTGGAGGCTGAGACAGGAGAATCACTTGAATCCAGGAGGCAGAGTTTGCAGTGAGCCGAGATCGTGCCACTGCACTACAGCCTGGGTGACAGAGCAAGACTCCTTCTCAAAAAAAAAAAAAAAAAAAAAAAAAACTAAAGCCACAGTAATTAAAAAAATGCAATGGCATTGACACAGACTTAGACAAATTGAAGTGAAGTAGTATACAAAGCTAAAAACCTGATTTATGTGTCTGTGGAAACTTGAGCTAGACAGACAGATAGATAAATAGATAGGTAGGTAGGTAGGTAGGTAGATATCCACACCCTGTGGATCATTGTGGAAAGCAAAGGTTATTCAATAAATAGTGCTAAAATAAGTGTTTCCCCATATAAGGATCTGAACTGTTTTTGCTCATACTTCTGACACCAAATGCATACACCTTTTCCAACAGCACTCTCCAAATCTCCAACACCAGTTGGGTGGTCTACAGTTTGATTCAATTTTAATGCTGTCTACCTGGAGTTAGCATCAGATCCCACAAGTTAAGGCCTCAGCCCCACAAGACTGCCTTCATTTCAGATGCCAGTTGCAAGTACCAAGTTGTCACCAGTACGTCAGATGACCATCTGTAAGTTCAGGGATTTTCATGCCTCCACCCAGATTTAATAACTCACTAGAACAGCCCAAATAACTCAAGAATGTGCTTTACTTACTATTACCACTTTATTATAAAGGATATAACCTGGGGACATCCAAATGGAAAGTATACACATAAAGCAATAGTGGAGAAGTGTGCTGATCCTCCATGGCTTCTCAGAGCATACCACCTTCCCAGAACCTTGATATGTTCACCAACTCAGAAGGTCTCCAAACCCTATCATTCAGGAGTTTTTATGGCAGTTTGATTATACAAGTATGATTGATTAAGCTATTCGCTATGGTTGATTAACTTAATCTCCAGTCCCCCTCACCTCCCTGAAGGTGAGGGAGAGGGATGGGACTGAAAGTTCCAGTCTTCTAATCATGTCTTGGTCTTTCTGGCAACCAGTCCCTATCCTGAAACTATCTATGGACCCCCAGTCACCAGACATCTTGTTAGCATACAAAAGACACTCTTACTGTCCTGGAGATTCCAAAAGTTTTTGTCAATATGTTCCAACAACTAAGGACAAAGACCAAATATATATTTCTTAGGCCATAAGGGAAAAAAATAAACTATATATCTTTTCTTATCCCATACACAAAAATAAAGTCCAACTGGATTAAAGGCTTGAGGTAAGAAACAAAATTGTAAAGTTTTTATAAGAAAATAGAGAATATGTGTATTAACTCATAGTAAAAAATTATTTCAAAACAGCAAATAAAAGCACTAATTATAAAAGAGATTTATAAATTTGGCTACATTAAACATTAACAGCTTCTGTTCATCAAAAGACCCCAGAAGGAATGTGAAGCATCAAGCCACAAACTAAGAAAAGATATTTGCAACACGTGTAACTAACAAAAAATTAATAGCCATGATATCCAAAGATCTCCTATAAATCAATGATAAAAAATTAAACAATACAATGGAAAAATTGTCAAAATATATCAACAGTAATTTTATAGAAGAGAGGAGCAAATGTCCCATAATCATAAGACAACAATCAACCTCATTAGTAGTCAGGAAATGCATACAAAGATAACATTTTATACTTGCCAGAAACACAAAGTTTGATAATATGATATTGATGATACCAAGTGTTGGCTAGTACGTAAGGATCTCTTAAACTCTGCTTGTAGTAGTATAAATTGGTACAACTATTTCTGGAAAATAATTTGTCATTACCCTTCAAAGATGAATTTTCTCATATTTTTATAGTCTACGAACCAGCAATTATACTACCAATCGTACATACAGAATCGCTTGTCCAGAAGACATATACAAAGACATTCATAACACTGTTGTTTCTTACAGCAAAAATCTACAAACAACTCACTGACCATTGACAGGAAAATAAATCAATTATTTACTATATATTTATATAATGAATTGTTACATAGCAATGAAAATGAATGAACTGTAGCTGTGCACATCATCATGAATAAACCTTAGAAACAAAATAATAAATTAAAAAACAGGTCACAGTAGACCACAGACAGTATATGTCAGCATTTTTATAAAACTTATTTATTCTCTTCAAGTGCAGAAAACAAATAATCATTTTTTCAAATTGCAGTAAAAATCCAACATCTTTTGTTTCTCTAATCAGAATTATTGGAATTGACTGTGTGGAGAAAACATAATGTATGTAACTAATTCTCTTGCTTGGTTAAGCAAATCTTTAGAGTGAGCCAATTAGTGTACTGAAGGAAGAACCAAATAGCACTGTAAGCCTCTGGCACTATCAGAAAATGGAAAACTGTGATTACTGAAAATGTATACTTTAAATAGAGTGACCACTAAAACCATACATGGGTTACAAAGTTACGAAGGACTATAAATGCATTATAATTCTGGACTTCTCTCCATCTTATCAACAACTATTGTTGGCTCTGCTTTCAAAATAACCAACTGATCTCTGACAAAGTTGGCAAAAACATACACTGGGGAAAGAATACCCTATTCAATAAATGGTACTTGGAAAATGGAAGGCCATGCGCAGAAGATTGAAACTGGATCTCTATCTCCCGTCATATACAAAAATTAACTTCAAATGGATTAAAGACTTAAAAATAAGACCTGAAACTATAAAAATCCTACAAGAAAACCTAGAAAAAAATTCCTGTGGACACTGGCCTAGGCAAATAATTTATGACTAGGTCTTCAAAAGAAACAGAACAAAACCAAAAATAGACAAATAGTACTTAAACTTAAAAGCTTCTTCATAAAAAAAGAAATAACCAAGAGAGTAAGCAGATAACCTTCAGAATTGGAGAAAATATTTGCAAATAATGCATCTAACAAAGGGCTAGTACCCAGAATCTACAAGGAACTCAAACAACTCAATCAGAAAAAAAATAATAATCCTATTTAAAAGTGGGCAAAGAACAGATATTTTTCAAAAGAAAGCATACCAGCAGCCAACAAGCATGAAAAAATACACGACATCATTAATCATCAGAGAAATGTAAACTAAAACCACAATGAGATACCATCTTACACCAGTCAGTATGGCTATTATTAAAAAGTGAAAAAAGGTAGATATTGGCAAGGATGCAGAGAAACGGGAATGCTTATACACTCTTGGTGGGAATGTCAGCTAGTACAACTTCTATGGAAAACAGTATGGAGATTTCTCAAATAACTAAAAATGGAATGACCCTTCAATCCAGTAATCCCACTACTGTGTCTCTACCCAGAGGAAAAGAAATCATTTTATCAAAAAAGATATCTGCACTTGTATGTTTATTGCAGCACTATTCACAATAGCAAAGTCATGGAATCAACCTAAGTATCCATCAACAGATGAATGGATTTAAAATGTCGTGTATAGACCAGATGCAGTGGCTCATGCCTTTAAATCCCATCACTTTGGGAGGCCAAGGCAGGTGGATCACCTGAGGTCAGGAGTTCGAGACCAGCCTGGCCAACATGGTGAAACCCTGTCTCTACTAAAAATACAAAAACGAGCTAGGCATGGTGGCGGATGCCTGTAGTCCCAGCTATTCTAGAGGCTGAGGCAGGCTAATCGCTCAAACTTGGGAGGCAGAGGTTGCAGTGAGCTGAGATTGTGCCATAGCACTCCAGCTTGGGCGACAGAGTAAGACTCTGTCTCAAAAAAAAAAAAAAAAAGTGTGTATATATACCATGGAATACAACTGTCATAAAAAAGAATGAAATCATGTATTTTAAAACAACATGAATAGAACTGGAGGCCATTATCCTTAATGAAATGATTCAGAAACATACAGTCAAAAACCACATGTTCTCACTTATAAATGGGAGGTAAACAATGGGTACACATACATATACAGAGTGGAATAATGGACATGGGAAACTTCAAAAGATAGGACAGTAGAAGGGGGTGGGTACAATGTACCCTATTCAGATGATGGGTACTTTAAAAGCCTAGACTTCACCACTATGGAATATATTCACATAACACAACTGCACTTATACCCTTAAATCCATAAAAATTTAAAATAAAATAAATATCCAGAACCAACCATCTCTCACAACTGCCAACACTACTTTCTAGTCCATACCGCACCATCGCCATTTCTCAGCGAAACCACAGGAAAAGCTCATCACCTGATCTCCCTACATCAACCCTGGACTACCTCTCTCACATAACAAAGCTCTTCTCAAAGTAGCAATTACCATTTCAAAACTTAATTTCTACTACATAACAACTCTAATCAACCCATGCACCACCACTACCAGTGGCTTCTCATCCCACATAGAATAAAATCCACGTTCTGTATGATCATGGCCCCCAGGCTACCTCTCTGACTTGATCTTATAATATTCACTCAACTTATCATGCTGACCTCTTTCCATTTCCTTATATGTGCTAAGCAGGGCCTTGGCAATTACTGTCAAATATCTAACTAAATATAAATATGTCCTGGATGTACAAATGATGAAAGTGTGCCATGCTTCAATGTTTATTATTTATCCAATTCTACACACCTGTGACCCAACAAAAAACATCCTTATTAGGCCTGATATGGAGGAAGTGGTGTCTTCCTTTTGAAGAATTTTGGGAATATTTTACACACATGACTTGGGAACTATTTACACATTGTATTTTACACAGAACTGTCCAATTGCCCAAAATATACTATCTCTATAAGGCAATGAGGCAATCTATACAGGTTCTATTAAGCATACATATATATCATCTCCTCACCTCACCTCCCCAACTCCCAAACCCATCTGCCCACTCCTCACAAGAAGAAATGTTTTCTTTATTAAACGCTTTCTGGAGAAATCTGAAGGATTTTTTTTTTTTTTTTTCGAGATAGAGTCTTACTCTCACCCAGCCTGGTGTGGAGTGGCGCCATTTCAGCTCACTGCACCCTCTGCCTCCTAGGTTCAAGAGATTCTCCTGCCTCAGCCTCCCCAGTACCAGGACTACAGGTGTGTGCCACCATGCCTGGCTAATTTTTGTATTTTTAGTAGAGATGGGGTTTACCATGTTGGCCAGGCTGGTCTTGAACTCCTGACCTCAGGTGATCCGCCCACCTCAGCCTCTCAAAGTGCTGGGATTATAGGCATGAGCCACCGCGCCCAACTGAGAAATGTATTCTTAATGAGATTTTGAATAATAACTTGAACTGGAAGGAATAACCCCTTTATCACAGCCAGCTCCTCCTGTTCTTTCAGGAAGAACTATGATCTCTGGTTATTAACTGAGCATTTTATGGGCAGAAAATGGAAATTAAAGACAAGAGAACCAGGATATAAGTCCTGATCTGGCCTCTCAATTAAAATGATATTAAAAAGCAGTATAATTTTCCACCTCAGCCCACGTGGAAAATGGTTGCAGAATGAGTGGACTTCCTTTCCAGAAAGCAAGATAAAAAATGCTTTTAGCCCAGCACAGCTTGTAGCACATACAGAAAGTCAAAAGAAATTCAGAAAATGGGCAAGGCTGAGTAGCAAGGAAAGTGGTTTGAAAATTTGCTTCACCTGAGCTGGCTGAATTTATTCTTGGTCCCAGAAGAGTAAAAATTAGTGTTTTCAAGTCTAATCTACCAGAACCACTAAGCCAGCCCAGCTTTGATAGCCTTAGCTACACGTGGCTGTTCAACAGACAAATGGAGCTTAGGAACTGCTCCTAACACCTGCCTCCTAGGCCCAGGAGCTCTGGGAGAACAGGGCTGTGACTGGGCCCTAGGGGTCCTTGAAACAAGTATCAAGAAGAGATTCTAGAGCAGAAAGGTTGCACTCTATGAAAAGAGAGTGTGAGTAGCCTGGTGTGCACATCTACATTTGTCTCCCAGCCCAAAGGCAGTTTTGTTCAAGTCCTTTTTCTTTTCAAGGAGTATCTTGACATTTTGTCAGTACTTGTGGTTTCTACGTAATGACATATCAGGAATGCTAGGTCCTGCCCTCCCTTTGTGTACTTATCGCTGATGAGAGGAGCAGGCCTGCCTGTGGGAATTTGGAAGTAAAGTGGCCCATTAAACAGGCAGGTCTATGACAGGTAGATTTAGAAACCAACTATGTGAAAACCACAATGACAATAACAATTATAACAATCACGGAGGCTTAATATGTGCCAGGCATTTTGCTAAATTCTTTAGAGGAATTATCTAAACTTGATCCTCACAAAAACTCTATGGGAAAAAATATTGTTGTGCTATCAGCCCCTTTTTGTAAATGAGGAAACTGAGGCATAGAGGGGTTTAAAACTTCTATACTCTACTATCCATCTTGTACCATCCTTTTAAAATGCCTCCTTCATAATGCTTTTTAAAATTATTGCAATAAATATACCCTTTGAAATGAAAACCCCTATGAACTATAGGTATTATCTGGAAAACACAGCACGTAATCAGCCATTAAAATCTTAACACAAATTAATTTATCACATTAGCTTGCAAGGAGCAGGGCCCCAACTGTGAAGGAAAACAAGGCATTTAAGCTTTAATGGGGATGAAAGATTCAAGACATTTCTGGAAAATGTCTGCTGCTTGAGGTCAAGGGCTACGACTTTTGTCTAATATATCCAGACTCTATTATGCTACTAAGTGAAAAGTATGTACTCAAAAAAGTGTTTGGATGGATGAATGGATGGACGGATGGATGGATGGATGAGTGGGTGGATAGGTGGATCTGTGGATAGGTGGATGGATGAATGAGTTATTCTCTCTAAAGACCATTGGGTTTCATGAGCAGTCAGCGGGTAAATGGAGGGCAATGGAGCAATGAGATGATTTCAAAATTGGGAAGAAACAGCACTGGGTGACTGTGGGAGGGGAACTGGGTGACTGGAAAAGGTGGTAGAAAAAAAGCTTCCTTTTTTAATGTATACTTTTTCTGCTTTTGGGTATGCCTTATCTATTCCAAAAAAAATAATTTGCTTTAATTTGGTACATAAAAGGACAAGGAAGCACTGTAAGAAAAACATTCTCCGTTGCACAAGGCTGCCTTGAATGAGTCTGAGTAAACTGTGTCAGCAACATCCCATTAACTGTAAAAGCTATCTTCTCTTTCCTTAAAACGTGTTCTTCCTTGTGTCTGGTTGTTAGCCCAGATAAGAAAAGCCAGACTCCAAATAACTTTTAGTATGCAGGGCCTTCTAAAAGATTTGGATGAATGAAAAGAGGTACTATTCACCCAAAGAACCACCATAAGACCATGGGGAAGGCCTGGGTGGCATACCATTGGCTGCCTGATTCAGAAAGCATGTGCACCTAAGACCGAAAAAGAAACTACTGCTCGTCTTTTAGGTCAACATATACATAATACTCCTGGCATTCTCATTATTCCTGTGACTACTAGAATTCTGCAGTCTAACGCATTTTTGAAGAGAATATATAAACAGAAAATAGGAACTCTTGGTGCTTACCTATCTCCATTACATGTTGTCACTGAGTACCATGCAGTTTGGACCAAATCAATTAATTTCTCTAAGACTCAACTTTCCTCATATGTGAAATGGGGATAAGCCACTAATCCTGCTTTCAAAGGATCATGGAGATAATTAAAAGAAGTGATTGATTGTGAATATACTTTGTAAATGAAGCTCCACACACAAATGTAAGAGCATGACATGCCTGTAATCCCAGCACTTTGGGAGGCCGAGGCAGGTGGATCACAAGGTCAGGAGATCGAGACCATCCTGGCTAACATGGTGAAACCCCGTCTCTACCAAAAATACAAAAAAGTAGCCGGGTGTGGTGGCGGGCGCCTGTAGTCCCAGCTGCTCGGGAGGCTGAGGCAGGAGAATGGCGTGAACTCGGGAGGTGGAGCTTGCGGTGAGCTGAGATCACACCACTGGACTCCAGCCTGGGCAGCAAGGCTCTGTCTCAAAAAAGAAAAAAAAAAAGAGAGAGAGAGAGCACAACTATTCCTTTCCTGGTATGCACCCAGCCCCCATTTACAGAACTTCTCCAGAAAATGTTGATTCCAGTGCTCCCCCAGCCACATCAGTTTTCTGTGGAATGTTATCACACAACAAAGTCTCTTCTAAGAAACGAAGCACCTAGAAGACTTTTTAGCTGCACCAGTTGGCAAGTCACTGCTTCAGAATACCAGTCAGCCAAGAATCTGTGTGGCTGTGTGCCTGCCTCATTCTCAGAAATACCATAACTAAAGGTCTTGTCTCACTCCCAGTTATGAGCTATGTGACCCTGGGAGAGTCCTCCAACCTACCTGATCCTCAACTTTACATTTACAAAATGGGAATCATATCATCTTTCTTCCTCATCCTACAGGTTTGTAGGGTATGAATCAATAAGGCAATAGGTCATCGCAAAAAGTTATTCTCATCATATACACTGTCTGCCCCTATTGAAATGTAAGCACCATGATTTCAAGGGATTTGGACTGTTTTAATCAATGATACATCCTCAGCATCCAGAACAATACCTGGCACATAACGGGCATTCAATAAACATTTGTCAGTGAATGAATAACTAATAAATGCAGGAACTCTGTATTGTCACCAATATTATTCTTCCAAATGTTCATTTAAAATTTAAAGTCCAAACTTAAAGCACCCATTTTGTGTACATATTCATTTATTTGTAGTTTAACTCTACAATGTATATTACATACTAGAGAAGCAATTTTCCCCTAAAATACATAAGAGAAACAGAGCATAAAAAATCTGTACCTCAGGTTCCACAGTGACCATTGCACCTGCAAACAGGGAAATCAGTCTTTGAAAATTTGGCTCTAGATATTTTCTGAAATAATTAACTAATTGCACTATTTAAAATAACATCTAATCTAGTAATAAGGGGAATGCTGAGGTAAAATAGAACCCTGTAAAGCCTACCAAGTAGGAACTGAGATGCTAGGTCTTTGGAGACTGGTCATAATTGTAGCTCCCAAATCCATTGTTTCACCTCAAACCATTCTGTGAAACCTCTCTCTCATCCTTAGGTAAACAAGCCTCAGAGGTCTATATCTCTCTCCTTTTAGGGTAATTGTAAATCCTTCAAAATGGCTACCATTGACACCCTTCCTAGAGTATAATTTAACAATATTTATTAAAAAAATCACTAACCTTTAACATTGTTCATACCCTTTCATCTGGTTAATTGTAATAACGAAAATTATAAATCATCTAAAGATGTAACAATAAAACGTTAATAATATTTAAAACTAATTATCTTTAAATGGTGAATATTAGAAAAAAATTACATTCAGAAAGCTGCTTGGTGGTTTCAGTGGACACAGTTCCTCCTGTACATAGAGAATTTAGTAATTTATAAACCACGAATATCATATCACTTGTGACTCTACCTGCTCAGGGAAAGGCAGGACTGAGAATGTACCCATTTTGCAAATTTTGAAATATTCTCCATAAGTTTAGAAAGTCTGCCTGTAGAAAGAACCTGGTAGGTAGTTGTGATTGGAAAAATTCTAAGGCTGCCCTCAAGAATTCCACATGCTGGTGTACGCATCCTCTTATATACATAAGACTTTTGGACTTACGTATATAAGATAACACTCCATGATTATGTTACATTATATGGCAGAAGGGATTTTTCAGATAAAATTAAGGTTCCTAATCAGTTAACTTTGAGTTAATAAAAAAGAAGCCTATCCTCGGTGGGCCGACCTAATCAGGCAAACTCTCAAATCCAGTCAGAATTAAAATGACAGAGAAATCTGCTCCCAGCCATGAAGGAGAACGTTCCCAGGGTATGGAGAGGGCCATGTGGCACTGTGTGCCAAGCGGCATCTAGAAGCAAAGATTAGCCCCATTTGGGAGCCATCAAGAAAGCAGAGACCTCAGTCCTAGAGCCAAAAGAAAATAAATTCCGCCAACAACTCAAGGGAGTGTGGAAGTGGATTTTTCCCTAGTCGAGCCTCCAAATGAGGACACAGCTGACTAAGGCCTTGATTTGCGCCCTGTAAAATGCTGAACGAAGGACCAGTGAAACCATACCTGGACTCCTGACCCACAGACACTTGGAGACAATAAATTCTTGCTGTTATAAGCCATTAAATCCGTAATAATTTGTTATGCAGCAAATTTTTTTAAAAAACCTAAAACAGTAATGAAACACGTTCTAGAATCAAGTTACTCACCAGCTAGAGACTGATTTTCAAGTCCAATGTGTTTTCTGTACCTCCAGTTCCCCAGGTCTAAGGTCTGACTCAGCCTTTGCATGAATAGCAAACTCTAGTTCACGTTTTCCTGGTCTTCTCTCTTCAACCACAGCAGAGGCAAATGGCCAGCAACAGAGAGAATAAGCTACATGTCTGCAGGACCAACAAAAGCAGCTCCAGTCATCTCCAATGATCCTACAGGCCTGCTTCATTTGACAAGGGAATCAGACAAGCTCTGAGTTGGGAAGCTTTGCATCAGCACACTCCAATATCATGCTGTTTGCTATTTTGATTTCCTAGGGGAGAAAGAAAAATTTCACAAGTGCACTCAATTGCTGTCAAATCAGCCGCCCTACTTGTGTTTCTCTGGAGCTGCTGCTGCTGGCTTTAGGTCTCATTAGAGTAAATGGGCACTGTTCTTCCCTGATTCTCTCTTCTATAGGCAAATGTGGATCTCTTAGAAAGCAATGCAACCATTTTCAGGTAATTTTGCAAAATACTTGCTGATGTCCAGCAAACTCTGCCACAAGGACATAAAAGCCATGTTCCCTGCATCCCCATGGCAAGAAACGGGATCCTTTCCTCCTCTCACTGGGAGAGCACAGATGCCTCATGTTAGATAATTGCTAGAAACATTGCTTAACGTGATGTAAACCCCATGTGCCCCAGCTCCCACAGGTAACCAAGTACATTCTGCACATCAGCAGGGTGAGGAGATAATCCCAGAAAACAGTTGCTCTTTCTCTCTTCCAGGGTGGTACATGTTGTGGCAATGTAAACACAGACATATTTGTTGAAACAACTGCAATAGTCTCGAGGTTGGTCTTCTTCCTTCTGGTCTCGCTTCTTGCAATCCCTATATTTCAATCTGCTGAGAGTTATCTTTCCAAAATACAAACACCACTGGGTCATGCAAACACTCTGCCTCTCTACTCCCAAAGCAAACACTGATGCAAATTCTTTCAGGCCTTCAAGATAAAAATCCAGACTCTTCAGCATGAGACACCATGTTCTATGATCCCCTTATCCCTCCAAACACCTTGCACTCAATGCTCAACCAGTACTGAAGTAACTTGCAATTCTTGAGACCCACATGATCATTCTGACCTCTAAGTTATAAGGTGCTATTTCTTCCACCCAGAATATTCTCCCTCTATTCTCTTCACCTGTTAACTCCAAGTCAGTTCCTTAGATTTCAGCTTAGAGTCATTTCCCCTAAAAGCCCTCTCTGATGCCCCCACCCCAGTGGTGGGCTGGGACATCTAAAAAGATGCTTCCCTCCCTCCCTAGCTGTCGAGGCATTCAACATACTTTAATAGAATTACTTATGTAACAGTCTTTCTTCCTCACTAGAAACTCATCAGCTTTATCTAGTTCACTGCTTTATCTCCATAACAGTAACTGGCAAAATTCAGGCACTAAATAAATGCTGAATAAAGGAAGAAAGGAATCAGTGAATGAAGTCACTCTTTTAAAATACATTTTTGCCGAAATTTTATTTGCATATTCAAGGCCCTCTAGGATCAAACCGTAACCCAATCTTCCAACTTCTTATACAACATCTATCAACACTCTGTAGCAGCCAGTCACAGTTAACCATCCACTATTTCCAACCCACGCTCCACACAGTCCTACCTCTGAGGCTTTGTTCACACTGCTCACTCAACAAGAACGTGCACACACCAGAATGCTACTATCAAAACACTTCCTCTTTAAAGACTTACTTGGTTTCCCTGATGCAGATTTAATCTCTGCATCCCTCTTGTCCTTAACGTATGGTGCTTGTACCTTCTGTTTAGCACTTTGGGGTTTTTGTCTAGGATTGTCTGTGTCTGTCTCTTCAACTGAAACATAAATTCCTTAAGGACAACAGTTTTTATATGCCTTCATTACAGAATCTAAAATGGGTTTAGTCATCACAGAATCTAAAATGGTTCTTAATAAATATTTATAGTATTATATAATATAGAGTTCATTTTATACAAGATGATTATGTGCCTTAATGTGGTTTTAGGATTAAATAATAGCAATAATAATATTTAATATAACAAATACTAGGTATTAACTTCGTACACCGAACTCTGGTTGAATACTTTATATTCATCACTTGTGATCTATTCAATATTACATGATGGATATTAGCATCTCCACTTGAAGAAGAAACTGAAATTTAATTTATGAAAGCCGACAGAGACCACACAGTGAATAAATGGCACTCAAGCCTGTCTGGTACCAGTGCCTGAGCTCTTGCCTCTAACATTCTGTCTTTGGCCACTTTGAGTGTGCAGCATGACTCTAAATGTTTGCAACATTTCAACAGCATAAGGCTCTAAAGTGAAGCCTGGCTTTCCACAAGGTCCTTCGATGTTTGAAATAAATCAGACCTATAAAGTTTCACAAACCTTTTTCTGGGATCCAAGTCGTGCCTACTCTGTCTTGCTGGCCACAGAGTGTCAATGATCTTTTAGTGAGAGCTTTACTCCCTAGGGCATATCCATCGGTGATACCCATAAGCTGGACAACACTCGTCTCTACCTGCTCTCCAATTGTGGATCTGGCTTACACATTTACAAATCCATATACCTGTGATAAAATAAATACTTCTGCACTTGTGGCAGCTGAACCATGACTGTGGACTCTTTGCAGGGAAAGTCAAGGAATGGGAGGGAAGGCCATTGAAGGCAACATGGTAGCAGCAGAGAAGTGAGGCATAACACATTACCACATCCTGCTGAATTACTTTCCAGTTGCCTAGCACTATTCTAAGCACTTTACATTCATTACTGTGTTTAATCCATACAACTCCCTATGATAGATGCTATTGTTATACCCAATGTAGAGATGACAAAACTGACAAAGTAGTTAAATAATATCACTTAGGTCACTCAGCTAAGAAGTAGAAGAGCAGTAATCAAACACAAATCTGTCTAACTCCATAGCACATGCTCAATGCCATTCTGATATACTGCTTCTGATGTCTATCCATCTCAGTCTGTATAGTACACTGACAAGCATTACCCAAGCTTATATCTAAGGAGTGTGCTCAGAATTGCTCTCCTTCTGCATAAGTGCTTAGAACAAAACAAAGAGAGCCCCAGGCATATCAACCCAAATAACTTCTCACTCCAGGGGCCTTCAAATCCCAAAGCTACTTTCTCAAGCATCTGGGTATTTGTCCCAAATCCTGACCTATTTCTAACTTGCATAATGATATTGTCTTCCTAATTGCCCTTGGGTATTCCACTGGGTGAAACCATGGCACAACCAGTTCTCAGCCACTAGGCAATGTTACTAGGCAGCCATTAAACACATGTTTCTATCCACCAGAAGAAGTAGATGCATGTCTAAAAGGAATGAAAATATTCTTTCAGAGTTTCACCACTTTAACAACTGAAAATTGCCTGGGACTTCTTTTGGGGGCATAGATCCCAAACTTTGAAGATGTGTATTCTTAAAGGACTAACCCAGTGATAAAACTGTAGCCTTGGAGAAACATTACTGAATTATTATATTTTTAAGGCAAATAATTCCTCTGGAGATGAGATAATCCGTTCTTTCTCCCTTTCCAGGCTATTTCCACTATTTTCAAAATTTATCTTTTTATCAAAGCTATTCTATCAATGGAAAGATAAAGTGAACTGCTCAAGGCAGAACATAGTCAAGCAGAGAATAGACATCTATCATTTATGGGGTCTAAATAAAGGCCATTTGCCTCAGACGGGAGGTTAGACCCAAAGACTCTTCCAACTGGAATTATCTCACATTCAATTCAGATCAGAAACTGATCATGAAAAAATAACCAGTTCTAAAGGTCTTCAGGTGTACTGAAATAGTGATAATATTAACAACCAACATTGATTGGGCACTGCATAACAGACATTTTACATGCATTATTTCATTATAACCTCATAAAAATCCAATGAAGGAGATACTACCATTGCCTCCACTTCATATGCCAGCAAAGAAAATGTGAGAAAGGTGAAGCCATTTGCCCAGTGCCCCATGCCTGGGAATGGTGGAATCAGGACGTGAACCCAGGTACCTCTGACTCTAGAACCTAGTCCCCTCATTTCTACACCATGCTATGTCCATACATTTTCAATACTCTGTTTTCTCCTTGGAATAGTCCTAAAGTCTTGCCCAGAATTGGGACTTCTCTGCCAAAAAAAAAAAAAAAAAAGCATTTCTCAGAACTGAATCATATGGCTAACTATTAAAGGAAAACTTGAAGATGAAGATGAAGATGAAATGAATAATGAATAACCAGTGGGAAGAAAAACCCAGTATAAGAAGAAGGCACATGAGGACCAAGAGAATTTAAACACTTTTTTCATTTAGTAAGAGTGTGAGAGGAAACATAGAGGTCATCAGTTCTAACTGCCTCTTTGAACATACACATGGGAAGGGGGAAAACAACTTTTTCAAAGTCTTAATGTTAATGTTACAGTGATACAAACACAAAACCATTCTTTTTTTTTTTTTTTTGAGATGGAGTCTTGCTCTGTCTCCCAGGCTGGAGTGCAATGGTGCGATCTCTGCTCACTACAACCTCTGCCTCCTGGGTTCAAGTGATTCTCCTGCCTCAGCCTCCCTAGTAGCTGGAATTACTGGTGCACACTACCACATCCAGCTATTTTTTGTATTTTCAGTAGAGACAGGGTTTCACCATGTTGGCCAGGCTAGACTCAAACTCCTGACCTCAGGTGATGCCCCTGCCTCGGCCTCCCAAAGTGCTGGGATAACAGGCCTGAGCCACCGCTCCCAGCCAACCATTCTTAATATATTTCACAGCTGTCAGTTTCATCATTGCTAGTACTATTATTGATATTAGCACCATTACTACCACCAGCACTACTAATACAACCACTGTGATTTTACAAGAAAACCTAAGAGATGCCTAACTTAAGCTGTTCCATGCTGTGCTCCCCACCAAATGGGCGTTACAATGTATTCTGGCATTTGTGCTTTATTTATGTGATAATGATATACACTATTACAGCATACTCAAAGCTGCTTTTATGCTCAAAACATAGTTCTCCTCACCCCCTTCTCTCACACACACAGTCATCCTCAACTCCATTCCTTTAATTTTTTCCAAGTACTTATTATTATCTAAAATTATTTTTTATTAATTTAGATGTTAACTGGCTATATCTTACCCTTGCTATTCAATGCAAGTACTAGAAGAGCATAAGCCATGTCTGTCTTGGGTGTCACTATATACCTAAAGCCTTAACAGTGTTTGTTGAGTGAGTGAAGGACAGTGCCATTGGCATGGGTCAGCTCAAGTACATGAATGTTTCCTTTTAAACAGATCTGTCTGGAGCAAGATAGATTCTATGACGAAAAAACAGAAAGACAGAAGAAACATAGAACATTTCTATATTTTATATCTTATCATGATATGATCTCTGGCATCATCATTTGTAAAAAATAAACCTTGTAAATAGCATACATCTCCTTCAGCACCCAGGAAGCAGAGAGTAGAAAAATGACGTGCTGTCCTATCTTGTTCTGTAATGAAAATTGGTGTAGACATTGTTCAATACTTGCTACTTCCTGGTATAGGAGCTTATGCCAGCTTTGGTTGCCCACATGATTCTGTGGGCAAGCTAAAGCAAAATAGTGTTTTAGATCTTAAATGGTGTTTTAGACCTGGGTTAGGTATTTTGGACCTAACAGTCTATTCTTCAAGATAATCAGTAGTCAAATAAACAGCAAAATATGAAAGAAGTAGATTGGTTTTTCCCAAAACATATAACTCTAGCTTTAGAAGACCACTTACAGAGGTCCCCACATAGCAGGTTTCAAACTGTAGCTAATACTTAAAAGGAAAACCTATTGCATATATAATTCTAAGAAGACAACTTTGGGCCCCATTATTTTATTAAGATGCAATCTCAGAAACATAAATATTACATACTGATTGTAATAAAGATGTGGAGGAAAGTGAGATAATTATAATAAAAGTCACTTCCAAGAAGAAAGAACACAGCTTGAAAACCAGAGGGAGGAGGGCAAGATGGCAGGTGGGGTCACAGAGGTCTCAGTATAGTAGAATGTATTGTTTTTGCCATCTAAAATCCTCTTATTAAAATGCCCCATGCCATAATTCCCTGAAAACTGTCTCAAACATTTAGAGCTAAAACATCTAGCACTGAAATAATTACTTTGGACTCTTGGGGCTCATAGGACTATACTCTGGATCCACTGATGAGCTTACAAACATAGCACCTCAATGTCACATGACAGCCCCAAGATTCTTTGCTTCAAACTTACGCTTTTATCTGCCTTTTTCCTATTCAATGTGATCTGGAAACTATTTAAATCCGATGTTGGGAAAGTGCCTTGGGTTGGGCCTTGGAGATATTTTCTTTAGTGCACACATTTTATAAAGAATTGACATAATATTTAACAAAAGTAGGTAGGAGCTAAGAGGTACAGAAAGAAAAAAAAAAGATTTAATAAATAGAAAAATTCATATTGAAAAAGAAAATACAACTTTCCAGATTCTCCTGAATTTTCTTTTTTCTCTTTAACTTAGTCTATACTCCCAGATGGCCAAAAGCAGCTGAAGCTGATGAGAATTGTCCCCTTGGAAAAGGGCACATGTTCTTCAGTTTTGCACAGTCCCCACCATCCTCTATTGTCTCTTAGCTTTAAGGTCTGTATATTGGCATTTGTCATTACACTCACATCGGTGAGTTTTTTTTAATATATAATATACAAATGTTTCTTGGAATCGGTGTCACTATCAAACATGGGAAATCAAAATATAAAGAGAGCAGTGATGGTTCAAGAAAATTCACTTGGAACGGTGAAACTCCGTCGTCCCTACAGAAAAAATACAAAAAAATTGGCCGGGCATGGTGGCAGGTGCCTGTGGTCCCGCCTTGGGAGGCTGAGGCAGGAGAATGGCATGAATCCGGGAGATGGAGTTTGCAGTGAGCCCAGATTGCACCACTGCACTCCAGCCTGGGCGATGGAGCGAGACTCCATCTCAAAAAAAGGAAAGAAAAGAAAATTCACTTGGAAAAGGCAAGGCCAAGTGTCATCAAGACAGCTTTGAAGTACAAGTTGGAGGATTCACCAACTGTCAATAACAAAACATATTACAAAACTATACTAATGAAGACAGCATGATATAGGCATATGAACAATAAACAATCAACAGAATACAATGGATGCAAACTCCTATATATGACAACATGATATATGATGAGTGTGGCATTACAAACCAACAGAGGAAGAAGGCCTGCTCAATAAATAATGGTAGGACAATTATTTAATTGATCTCATGTTGTAAAATAAATTAACATATAGCCATATTTTATACCAGGCCCTAGTGGGTTAATACCCCAAATTTAAAGAAAAAACAAAATTTAAAAACTTGAGAGAATATAGAGGAATACACTTACAATATTGGGGTAGAAAAGGATTTGCTTAAATAATATATATAATGTACAAGCCACAGGAAAAATGAGGTAAATTTGACTATTTAAAACCTAACAGTTCCTCTCAACAAAAAGACACCATCAATAAGTTAAAACATAAATTACAATATGGGAGAAGATATTTGCAATATACATAACTAGCAAAGGATTAGTATCCAAAACTAATATAAATCAATCAAAAAAAAAGAGAGAGAGAGAGAGAGAAATAGGTAAAAGACGTTAGCAGACAGGTCTTTTTTGTTGTTGTTTTTGTTTTTTTAGTTTTGTTTTTAATTGCTTTATTTTCCCAGTGAATTGAACCTTTTGTTGAGTGAAGATGCTGAAACTAACTTTTACTCATAAGAGTTGCAACCCATAAGAGCTGATGTTAAATTTTTAGAATTTTGTGAGTCAGTTAACTTCACATTGGTGGCTTGAAATTGGCCAAGGTAAGGATATTTTCACCACAGAAATTGAAAAACACTAGAAATAAGTCTTCCCCTTCCCCTGAGTGCCTATTAAATATTTACCAGTATACTATAGCTTTTTATCAATGTCTAGGAATTCATTTTATTTCTGATAATGGTTTTTTCCTTAAATATTTGTCTTAACACTATCATATATCTCCCGGATTTTATTTCCCTGATACATTGTTTTTCTTTTTTTCCCCCACTTTTAAATCTTTCTTTGTCTTTTTCTTTTTTTCTTTTTTTTTTTATTATCCTTTAAGTTCTAGGATACATGTGCACAACGTGCAGGTTTGTTACATATGTATGCTTGTGCCATGTTGCTGTGCTGCACCCATCAACTCGTCAGCACCCATCAACTCGTCATTTACATCAGGTATAACTCCCAATGCCATCCCTCCCCTCTCTCCCCTCCCCATAATAGGCCCCAGTGTGTGATGTTCCCCTTCCAGAGTCCAAGTGATCTCATTGTTCAATTCCCACCTATGAGTGAGAACATGCGGTGTTTGGTTTTGTGTTCTTGTGATAGTTTGCTGAGAATGATGGTTTCCAGCTGCATCCATGTCCCTGCAAAGGACATGAACTCATCCTTTTTTATGGCTGCATAGTATTCCATGGTGTATATGTGCCACTTTTTCTTAATCCAGTCTGTCACTGATGGACATTTGGGTTGATTCCAAGTCTTTGCTATTATGAATAGTGCTGCAATAAACATACATGTGCATGTGTCTCCATGGGCAAGGACCTCATGTCTAAAACACCAAAAGCAATGGCAACAAAAGCCATAATTGACAAATGGGATCTAATTAAACTAAAGAGCTTCTGCACAGCAAAAGAAACTACCATCAGAGTGAACAGGAAACCTACAGAATGGGAGAAAAATTTTGCAATCTACTCATCTGACAAAGGGCTAATATCCAGAACCTACAAAGAACTCAAACAAATTTACGAGAAAAAAACAAACGACCCCATCAAAAAGTGGGCGAAGGATATGAATAGACATTTCTCAAAAGAAGACTTGCATACAGCAAACAGGCACATGAAAAAATGCTCGTCATCACTGGCCATCAGAGAAATGCAAATCAAAACCACAATGAGATACCATCTCACACCAGTTAGAATGGCAATCACTAAAAAGTCAGGAAACAACAGGTGCTGGAGAGGAAGTGGAGAAATAGGAACACTTTTACACTGTTGGTGGGATTGTAAACTGGTTCAACCATTGTGGAAAACAGTATGGTGATTCCTCAAGGATCTAGAACTAGAAATACCATATGACCCAGTCATCCCATTACTGGGTATATACCCAAAGGATTATAAATCATGCTGCTATAAAGCAGACAGGTCTTAAAGAGAGAAAATCTAAATGGCCATTAACATCATAAAGAGATGGTAAACTTTGTTAAGATATCAGAAACATGAAAGTTAAAACAACAATGAGATGCCATTTCATAAACACTAATGACAAAAAAATGTAAACTTGACAATACCTGTGTTAGGATACAGAGAAATGGAGATTTTCTATTATTATTATTATTATTATTATTATTATTATTATTCTTTAAGTTCTGGGGTACATGTGCAGAACATGCAGTTTTGTTACATAGGTAACACTTGCCATGGTGGTTTGCTGCACCCATCAACCAATCTTCTACATTAGGTATTTCTTCTAATGCTATCCCTCCCCCAGCTCCCCAGCCCCTGACAGGCCCTGGTGTGTGATGTTCCCCTCCCTGTGTCCATGTGTTCTCATTGTTCAGCTCCCACTTATGAGTGAGAACATATGGTGTTTGGTTTTCTGTTCTTGTGATAGTTTGCTGAGAATGATGGTTTCCAGCTTCATCTATGTCCCCACAAAGGACACGAACTCATCCTTTTTTATGGCTGCATAGTATTCCATGGTGTATATGTGCCACATTTTCTTTATCCAGTCTATCCTTGATGGACATTTGGGTTGGTTCCAAGTCTTTGCTATTGTGAATAGTGCCACAATAAACATACGTGTGCATGTATCTTTATAGTAGAATGATTTATAATCCTTTGGGTATATACCCAGTAATGGAATTGCTGGGTCAAATTGCATTTCTAGCTCTAGATCTTTGAGGAATCAACACACTGTCTTCCACAATGGTTGAACTAATTTACACCCCCACCAACAGTGTAAAAGTGTTCCTATTTCTCCACATCCTCTCCAGCATCTGTTGTTTCCTGACCTTTTAATGATTGTCATTCTAACTGACATGAGATGGTATCTCATTGTGGTTTTGGTTTGCATTTCTCTAATGACCAGTGATAATGAAGTTTTTTTCATTTGCTTATTGGCTGAATAAATGTCTTCTTTTTAGAAGTGTCTGTTGACATCCTAGCCCACTTTTTGAAGGGGTTGTTTTTTACATATAAATTTCTTTAAGTGCTTTGTAGGTTCTGGATATTAGCCCTTTGTCAGATGGATAGATTGCAGAAATGTCCTCCCATTCTGTAGGTTGCCTGTTTACTCTGGTAATAGTTTCTTTTTGCTGTGCAGAAGCTCTATGATTTAATTAGATCTCATTTGTCAATTTGGCTATTGTTGCCATTGCTTTTGGTGATTTAGCCATGACGTCTTTGCCCATGCCTATGTCCTGAATGGTATTGCCTAGGTTTTCTTCTAGGATTTTTATGGTTTTAGGTCTTATGTTTAAGTCTTTAATCCATCTTAAATTGATCTTTGTATAAGGTGTAAGGAAGGGGTCTAGTTTCAGTTTTCTGCATATGGCTAGCCAGTTTTTTGAACATCATTTATTAAATAGGGAATCCTTTCCCCATTGCTTGTTTATGTCAGGTTTCTCAAAGATCAGATGCTTGTAGATGTGTGGTGTTATTTCTGACACCTCTGTTCTGTTCCATTGGTCAAAATATCTGTTTTGGTACCACTACTGTACTGTTTTGGTTACTGTAGCCTCATAGTATAGTTTGAAGCTAGGTAGCATGATGCCTCCAGCTTTGTTCTTTTTGCTTAGGATAGTCTTGGCTATGCAAGCTCTTTTTTGGTTCCATATGAAGTTTAAAGTAGTTTTTCCCAATTCTATGAAGAAAGTCAATGGTAGCTTGATGGGGATAGCATTGAATCTATAAATTGCTTTGGGCAGTATGGCCATTTTCACAATGTTCATTCTTCCTATATATGAGCATGGAATGTTTTTCCATTTGTTTGTGTCCTCTCTTATTTCCTTGAGCAGTAATTTGTAGTTCTCCTTGAAGAGGTCCTTCACATCCCTTGTAAGTTGTATTCCTAGGTACTTAATTCTCTTAGTAGCAATTGTGAATGGGAGTTCACTCATGATTTGGCTCTCTGTTTGTCTGTTACTGGTGTGTAGGAATGCTTTTGATTTTTGCACATTGATTGTGTATTCTGAGACTTTGCTGAAGTTGCTTATTAGCTTAAGGAGATTTTGGGCTGAGACGATGGGGTTTTCTAAATATAAAATCATGTCATCTGCAAACAGAGATAATTTGACTTTCTCTTTTCCTATTTGAATACCCTTTATTTCTTTCTCTTGCTTTATTGTCCTGGCCAGAACTTCCAATATTGTGTTGAATAGGACTGGTGAGAGAGGGCATCCTTGTCTTGTGCCGCTTTCAAAGGGAATGCTTCCAGTTTTTGCCCACTCAGTATGATATTGGCTGTGGGTTCGTCATAAATAGCTTTTATTATTTTGAGATATGTTCCATCGATACCTAGTTTTTTGAGAGTTTTTAGCATTAAGGGGTGTTGAATTTTGTCGAAGGCATTTTCTGTATCTATTGAGATAATCATGTAGTTTTTGTCATTGGTTCTTTTTATGTGATGGATTAAGTTTATTGATTTGTGTACGTTGGACCAGCCTTGCATCCCAGGGTCAAAGCCGACTTGATCATGGTGGATAAGCTTTTTGATGTGCTGCTGGATTCTGTGTGCCAGTATTTTATTGAGGATTTTTACATCGATGTTTATGAGGTATATTGGCTGAAATTTTCTTTTTTTGTTGTGTATCTAGCAGGTTTTGGTATCAGGATGATGCTGGCCTCATAAAATGAATTAGGGAGAAGTCCCTCTTTTTCTATTGTTTGGAACAGTTTCAGAAGGAATTACGGGTATCAGCTCCTCTGGTAGAATTAGGCTGTGAATCCATCTGGTCCTGAACGTCTTTTGGTTGGTAGACTATTAATTACTGCCTCAACTTCAGAACTTGTTATTGGTCTATTCAAGAATTTGACTTCTTCCTGGTTTAGTCTTGAGAGGGTGTATGTATCCAGGAATTTATCCATTTCTTCTAGATTTTCCAGTTTATTTGCATAGAAGTGTTTATAGTATTCTCTGATGGTAGTTTGCATTTCTGTGGGATCAGTGGTGATATTCCCTTTATCATTTTTTATTGCATCTATCTGATTCTTCTCTCTTTTCTTGTTTATTAGTCTAGCCAGCAGTTTATCTATTTTGTTGAACTTTCAAAAAAAAAAAAACAGCTCCTGGATTCATTGATTTTTTGGGTTTTTCGTGTCTCTATCTCCTTCAGTTCTGCTCTGATTTTAGTTATTTCTTGTCTTCTGCTAGCTTTTGAATTTGTCTGCTCTTGCTTCTCTAGTTCTTTAATTTTCATATTAGGGTGTCAATTTTAGTTCTTTCCTGCTTTCTTTTGTGGACATTTAGTGCTATAAATTTCCCTTTACGCATTGCTTTAAATGTGTCGCAGAGATTGTGGTATGTTGTGTCTTTGTTCTTATTGGTTTCAAAGAACATCTTTATTTCTGCCTTCGTTTTGTTACTTACCCAGTAGTCATTCGGGAGCAGGTTGTTCAGTTTCCATATAGTTGTGCGGTTTTGAATGAGTTTCTTAATCCTGAGTTCTAATTTGATAGCACTGTGGTCTGAGAGACTGTTTGTCATGATTTCTGTTTTTTGCATTTGCTGAGGAGTTCTACTTCCAATTATGTGGTCAATTTTAGACTAAGTGTGATGAGGTGCTAAGAAGAATGTATATTCTGTTGAATTGGGGTGGAGAGTTCTGTAGATTTCTGTTAGGTCCACTTGGTCCAGAGCTGAGTTCAAGTCCTGAATATCCTTGTTAATTTTCTGTCTCGTTGATCTAATATTGACAGTGAGTGAGAGCACTTAATGCCTAGAAAAAGACCTACAATGCAAAATAATAATCATCACAACTCTAATATTAATAATAGTAACAGTAGCTACCATATATTGAGCTACAGTGTCAAACGGATTGAGCACTTTATGTATATCATTTTCACCTCTGCTTACAAAATCGCTATGAGGATGATTACTCCATTTTGAAGATAATGGGAGACTCAGGTTCATGGAGGCTAAGTCTTTTGCCTAAGGATTCATAGTGAAGGATGAGCAAGGTCAGGAATCACAGATTTCTCTGGAGGACAGTACAGTAGTTAAGAGTATGGCCTTTGGAGTCAACAGAAGAGACATCCTGGGAAACATGCCTTCCCTAATCTTTTTGTGTGTTTCTTTTCTAAATTATGAAGGTGTTGAATTCCGTCATCTCCACAGCCTTTTCTAGCTCAATGCTCCAAATTTTCACAATCCAGCCCAAGGCAGGACCACACTACTGTGTCTTTCTTTCCTGTTCTGATCCTCCTACATCAGCTCCCGGCTCCCCCTCCTAATCCTCTAGGCAGAATAAAGTCCAAAAGTAAATTCGAGGAGACAGCTTATTCCCATATTCTTTTACTGACAGGGAAGACAGAAAAAATGCACTCACTCGATGACTCCAGCACTAACAGCAGTGCTTTCTAAGCCACCAAAAGGACTCTTGAAATAAAGAATTAATGGACGCCAGAACCAGCATCAGGCCTATTGGTGCCAATGGGGTTCTGCATGCATAATTTAGTGTTATACTGTCAACTATGAAATATCTTTGGGCAACAGCCTACATTTCCTTTGAACAACATGAATCTTCAGAAGAAATAGGAATAGGAGAAGAGAGAACAGTGTCAAAAGCAATCTAAGAAAGAAGATATCAAAAATGCATCTGAAGAGTTTGAATAAAATTGTCTCAAAAAATATAAAAGTGGGAAAAGCAGTATTTCTAAATTAATATATTACCTCTTGAGGTACGTATCTATATATAAAGAACTAAATAAATACTATTTGTACATCAGCAACTATGGTACTTCATCTATAGACTTAGAAGTGTGTATGTTCAATTGGACCAAAACCTTTTTTAAAAAATATTATTCTTTTTGGAGAAAGTGCAGGATCACCTAATTCAAGATTGCCTCATATTGGGGCATATGAGGTTAAAAAGCAGGTGCTAGCCTCAATCTTACTGCTTAGGTTACAAAACAGTTCTTGAATGCCTTCGTTATGTCAGGCATCAAGCTAGTCTCTGGAAATAGAAAAAGGTACAAAACACTCTAGAATAGTGATTTCCAACAAATGTCTGAGTAAAAGCATTGTCTGCCTTAACTTTGACTTTCATATATGTATACAAGGCCTGCTTTTCCTTACGTTTCAGTAAGTATACGGTCTCTTTTGGCACCAGCTTAATGGTACGCTATGTATTTTTTATTTGCGCCAAGTCTTACTCAACTCTGTGCAGCATGGCATGATCCACTTAACTATAAATTAGAACAGATGTGAGTTTACCCATATGAAGCCTCAGTTACAGCAAAAATCAGTTCACACATTATTGTTAATCGTTTGACAGCTCACTTCTGCTAGGGATGCTGGTTGAGATCCACTGCCTGGAAGCATTCAAATAGAAGAATGGCCCCGTCACTGTATGATTCAGTGAAAACCTCTAAACCAAAGGTACTTCCTCCACTGGCCTGTCCCGATGCCTGAGATTCACACCATGGACATGATTCCAGGATGTTAAAAACAAACAAGCCATTTTTTAAAAAAGCGCGTTATGCTTGCAAGTGCCATTTAGAAGGGAAAATGCATTAGCCGCCTGAGGATAACTTATTTTAAACAGCATGTAGTCAACAAGCTAAGAGAAAAGGTTCTGAAGGAATGTGACCCAGGATGCTGCTGGGTGAGTTAGAATTGAGGAAATAATATAAAAAACAGATTATATTTTCTCAAGAAAAGAGGGCCCTGCCCTGGAGATAATAAACATCTCAGAACAGTGTAAAGAATAAACAGAGCATGGCCAAAGGAGAGATGAGCAGAGCCTGAATTGGCACTCTGCTTACTGCATAGTTTTGTCAAGAAATGCCTAAGCTAGATGAATATACAGGATTCTGTTTCCAGATCATTATTCCCCGGCTACAACTTGATATCTCTGAGTCCAATGCAGGCACTTGTCTAGATCAATAGCCCACTGTGAACAGATCTTGACAGCTGCTGTTTTTCACCCTAACATGATGCTGGTGAAATCTCAAGCAGAGACCATGGACCAATCATTCCTAGCTATCAGCCATCCGTTCTTTGGCAACAAGTAATAAAATCATAGAGAAAGTCAGAGAGACATGAGATCAAAGGAACAAAATGATTGACTAAGACTGGATTCGCATAGGAGAAAAACTGTCTCCCAAATGTTATTGTGGAAGCTCATTTTGGCCAAATGCATTGCTTTACTGATCCATTCCATTTCTTGGCTTCTCTCCCACATCCTTAAGTCTCCTGTTCAGTACTTACTGGATTACAGTGTAGGGAGAAAGGAAAAGGCAATGCTCTTCGGTAAGCAGCTATTTTGTCTTTGTTATAGTTTGAATGATGCCTTCAAAACTCATGTTGAAACTTCAACCCCAGTGTGGCAGTATTGAGAGGTAGGGTTGTGAAGAGGCGATTGGCTCATGAGGGCTTTGTCCTCATTAATGGATTAATTCACTCATGGATTAATGGGTTAACGGATTAATGGGTTGTCATAGGAGGGGAATTGGTGGCTTTATGAGAAGAGGAAGAGAAACCTGAGCTAGCATGTGAACAGGCTCAGCCCCCTTGTCTGTAATTCTCTGAGCCACCTTGGGACTCTATAGAGTCACCAACAGCAAAAAGGCTCTTACCAGATGCTGCCTCTCACCCTTTGACTTCTCAGCCTCCATAACTTAAGAAATAAATTTCCTTTTCTTTATAAATTACCCAGTTTCAGGTTTCTGTGATAAGCAACAGAAGACGGGCCAAGACAGTCTTCAAACCAGAAGTACAGATTCTACACCTGTAATCGACAGTGAAAATATAATGGCTTCTCATTCTTTTTTTATGTTTTTTAAATTATTATTATTCACAGAAGACTCACTGAATGGCTTCTGATTCTCATGGAATTTCAGAAATGGTCTTCAAAAGAAATGAGAGACAGGATCAGTGAATCTATAGATATGTGACATGCTGAGGGAAGTGCAGTGTATGAAGCAGCCATGGATCATTTTCTCAAAGAGTTACCTGCAAGCTGGAGAACCAAGGCACAAGAATGACAAATGTGCAGCACACAGGCCTCTTCTCACCTCACCTGCCCCAAGACAGACATTAGTATCGATCATGGTGTCCTTTCCTACTAAGCTCACGTGCAACCTCAAATTCCTTTCCAGCACAGCATTTCAGTAGCTGCTATCCATCTTTCAAAGTTAGGACATGATTTGAGATATTTTTGCTATCTCTGGTCACAATTGAAGAGAAACAATAACGACATATTACCACCAGATATTCATGTAAAAAGTCCAGTTTTGTGGTACAAGCAGTAAGGCAGCAGAATTCAGAGGGAAGCTTCACGGAGGAAGGGACTTATACTGGCTGTGGACATTCATGTAGAATTTAAAAGTGAAAGAGTGAATTTGGTAGTGAAACAACTACTTATAAAAAGTATTTGTTTATACACCCTCTAAAATAATCTAATGTGCCTCCATTAATAAGTCTTTATTAATATGTGCCACACCAGCATTAGTGATTAGGAGGATGGGTCTTGAAAGCAAGGTAGATCTGAATCCGAACCCCAACTTCATTACTGAATGTCTGGGAGGCCTTAGGCCAGTCAACCAGCATCTCTAAATTTCCTCATTTGTAAAACTGGCAAGTAATAGAACCCAAAGCATAGTGTTATTCTGAGAATTAATTGAAGAGATTCCAATCATGTGTTCAGCAGTGCGCCCATTATCATTATTTTTAGAGATTTTTAGGTCATTCTATTTCATCCTGGCTAGGGACATCTGTTCCTCAAGGCATTTTCTATACCAGAATATATCAAGGTACAACGAAACAACAACGGTCTAGAAATTATATAGATGTGGGCCGGTCACGGTGACTCACACCTGTAATCCCAGGACTTTGGGAGGCCGAGGCGGGTGGATATGAGGTCATGAGATCGAGACCATCCTGGCTAACACGGTGAAACCCCGTCTCCACTAAAAATACAAAAAATTAGCCAGGCGTGGTGGCAGGCGCCTGCAGTCCCAGCTACTCGGGAGGCTGAGGCAGGAGAATGGCGTGAACCCAGGAGGCAGAGGTTGCAGTGAGCTGAGACCGCGCCACTGTACTCCAGCCTGGGCGACAGAGCAAGACTCCATCTCAAAAAAAAAAAAAAAAAAAAAAAAGGGGAATTAGATAGATGTGTCATTAAATCCAGGCTTCATCATTTGCTAGATGTGTAAGCTGAGTAACTTACTTCTGTAAAGTAAAATGAAGGAAATATTGAAGAATGTAAATAAGTCGTATAGAGGAAGTGCTGGCAAATTGTTGTTCCTTGGTAGGTGATAATTCTTTTTATACACACTACTGTGTCCAGGTTTTCTTCTCTGAATTTTTGAAAACTGATACAGGCTTTTGAAATCTGAAATCCTCAATTGTTTATCTGCTTTGGATCTACTTTGTTGTAAAACCTTGGATTCTAAAAAATAATTGTGCATTCTCCTTTCCATTTGAGCAAGCAAGAACAAGACTATACTAAGAAGTAGAATGAAGAAGGCCATCTGAACCTTAGAACCCAAGAACCAGGTTTCTTTCTTCCTGGCTCCTGTTGCCCTCCAAATGAGGAATTTCTCTTCTTGAATTGAAATGCAAATTGTATATGACTTTAAATATCCTTTATCTGACAGATCTGAGGAATACAGCTCCTCTCTGCTATCTATGGGGTGGGCCACTTCTCAACTCTAAAGCTCCTGCTTTTTTAATCTAACTCTTTGAGCCAGCAAAGGAATGCACCCCCCACTGCCCAACATTGTTCTTTCTCCAGTGAAAGCTCTCACTGTAGCCTTTAACCCAACGGGCTTCAAGGTGGCTCTGGCAAAACCACTTTGACAGGTGGATAGAGTAGCTCTGTCTCCATTTATACCTTTTCCTTTCAGTTTAGCACTCCCTCTTCAGCAGTAACTCCAGCACAGCTTTGCTGAAGTGGACTCCTGCTACAATGAATGGTCCTGAGATCCATATCTCATTTCACAGCAGCTGCCAAGGAGCTGTCAGAAGGTGTTTCTTATGGCCACAGGTCAGATTTAAAGCTGTGACCTCAAGGAAATGCACATGCTTCCTATCCCATTAAAAGTAGCTTGAGCTAGACACTGGCCCCCATGGAGTCCATCAACTTTGTTTTGATGGCTGGAGTAGGGCTGTTGCTTGCATTGAGAGAAGGAAAGTTGCAGTCTCTCTTAGAGATTGAGATTTCACTCAAAATATTTTTTTTCTGCTCAGCAAACACTCACCTATTTACTTCTACAAGTTAAAAAAGAAGAGTTTTAACTCTGCAATACAACCCAAGAATCGAAAGCAAGAGTCAACGCAAGAGAGTTTCAGTCCCATTATGGCATCCATGTCAACTACTTACTGAATGGTCTGGAAGAGCAGGTAGATTTCCGTGTGAGCAGCAGAATCAACAAATTATTGATAGTCACTGTATGGAACACTGTGCTAGAATACTAAATTGGAAAGGGGGGTGGTCAATTAGCAGTGTGCGTTAGATCCAGGATTGGGAAAAGACAGCAATTATGCCATATATTTACTGACCTTACTCAATGCCAGAGCCTCCAAGTCAACTTTTCTGCTTACAGGTCTCCATACTTCAACCCATTCCCCATTCTGCCACCATAGTCAGTAATTCAACACTCACATCTAATCACATCATTTCTCCTATGGCTCACAGTGCTGTTTTTTATTTTTTATTTTTTACTTTTTATTATACTTTAAGTTCTAGGGTACATGTGCACAACCTGCAGTTTTGTTACATATGTGTCCATGTGCCAGGTTGGTGTGCTGCACCCATTAACTCATCATTTACATTAGGTATATCTCCTAATGCTATCCCTCCCCCCTCTCCCACCCCACAACAGGCCCCAGTGTGTGATGTTCCCCTTCCTGTGTCCAAGTGTTCTCATTGTTCAATTCCCACTTATGAATGAGAACATGCAGTGTTTGGTTTTTTGTCCTTGCAATAGTTTGCTGAGAATGATGGTTTCCAGCTTCATCCATGTCCCTACGAAGGACATGAACCCATCCTTTTTTATGGCTGCATAATATTCCATGGTGTATATATGCTACATATGTATGGCTCACACTGCTCTTATATGTATGTTCCCTAGCATGGTATATAATGCCTAGTATGGTGTGCAATGCATAACTGGGCTCTAGCCCATCTCTCCAGCCATTCCTCTTATCACTCGCCACCATAACACTATGCCCTGGTCACCCCAAATTTTTCATACTCCCTGAAATGTTGATTCTTTTTGTACATGCTGTTCTTCTTCTCTGAAGTGGCTTTCCCTACCTTACTCCACTTGCGAAATTCTATATATCCTTCAAAGCTCAATTCGAATGGCACTCCTTAGTCTCCCCACCCTGGATGCCAAGATCTTTTGTTCATATGACTATTATGGCACTTTTCATATCATAGTCATATTAATGAGAAACTTTTTTTGTAACTGATGAAACCAATTCAAACTGCCTTAAGAAAAAAATAGCAAACTTGATTCTTTTTTTTTTTTTTTTTTTTTGAAACAAGAAAGTACTATTTATTCTCTTATGTTAATAAAAAGTTTGGCGATAGAGTCTTCAGACCTAACTGGATCAAGATGCTCAAATGGTGTCTTCACAGCTGACTCCTTCCTCTCCAGGTATTTCTCTCCTTTATGTTGACTTAATTCTAAGTGGTTGGTTTCTACTTAGAGAACACTTCAGCTGCAGGTCTGCAGGAAGGGAGTCTTCTTTCCTAATTGTTTCAATAGAAGGTGCAGATTTCAGTCTTATTTGTCTGTCTTGGATTATTTGCCCTCCCTTGAAACAATCACTGTGACCAACAGAAGTGAATTTTCTGATTCTCAAGATATGGGTCAGCTTCCACCTCTGAAGCAGGAAGGGTAAATCAACTACTCCACCCAAATCATACAGAGCTACAGTGGGAAAGACTAGCTTCACCAAAGGAAGACTGGGAGTGTTCTATTCAGAAAAATGAGGCATCTGTTCCAGGCAGGTAAAATATAACAACTGTACATACACACAAAATGGTGAGTTTTGAGTTTATATGTGTCTTTCCCCCACCAAACTGAGCCTGTCTCACTCATTCACAGTCCCCTGTGGCATGGCCCTCAAGGACAATATAAGGACAAGCACTTCTCCTTAGTTCTTTGGGAATGTATAGTAGCTCCATTTAGTCCCTTGAGAACATGGTTATTAATTGTCTGTGTTTACTGAATATTTCCTCATTCTGTGAAGCAATTTATGAGTCGTGGTGCAGCTTGCAGAGACAAGCATTTCTCGAGTCCTTGCTTGACAAGCACAGAAGGAAATTTATGTGTTGTACTGTGATATGTATTATGTTTACTTGCTAATGAAATGTATTCCAGTTTTTGTGTTTATTTATAGCACACCAATTCAGAACTGATGCAGTCATTAGAGAATGGCTTATACGTGACCAATTTAAGATATTTAAAACCTCTTATTGTAGTGACAAAAGATAAGGGAGTTAAAATGAATAAGGAAAGAGAAGTTTTTGTTACTGACAAAAGACAAAACAGGGAATGAGAGGTCTCTAGCGAATATAGATATATATGCATCTTATCTGAACATTTATTTGAAATCCTATTTGATTTTTAAGTCTCAGTATGCAGAGAAAAATCCTAGTCACTCATGGCTAATCCAGAAAAGTCTAAGAAGATTGTATGAATATTAGCCTTTGAGTGGGTTATAATACCTTTAGTGGTTTTTTTCTCTGTAACTCCCAAAAGTCTCCCATTCTGTGCCTGATATAGTAGGAAACACAATGGCTTTATAGTTTTAAAGACCTGCATTCAAGTTTCTGCCTGCAATATTCTGCCTCTATTGTCAAAATACACAGTTGTATATTTTGATAACTAAGGAAAGGAAACCAAGATAAATTCAAATGCATTGTTCTATGTGCTTTATATATATTTACTCATTTAATCCTTACAACAAGTTTTTGATGCGGGTATTTCCCATTACACAAGTGAAGACACTGAGGCACAAGGCAGTTAAGTAACTTGCCTAGGATTGCACGCTTAGTGAGTGACAGAGTCATCAGTTTGACACAGGCACTTGACACTGCAGTTCATGTTTTGACCATGCAGTATGTTGCTATTTACTATGTTGAATGGCTTCTCCAGTATGGCTTGGGAATAAGACAGGTCTAGGCTCAAACTCCAGCTCTACCACCTGCTAACCAGTGACTTAGGCAAGTTACTTCAACTCTCTAATCCTAGGTCTGCATCTGTTAAATGAAGATAATAATATCAATATAAACCCACTAGCACCATACTTTGCACTCAAATGTTAGCTTTCGTCCTGCAGACACACATGGTAATTGTAGACCGGCTTAGTGTCTAACCTCAGCCGCTGAGTGTATGTGGCTTTAGGAGAATATTCAAAAGAAAGCACAATTCTAGAAGTCACCCAGTGAGTTCAGGTAGAGACAAAAAGAAAAAAACAAGTATTTCAGACTTGACGTATAAAAGCAAGTTTTGGCTTTGAATTATCCAATTCATTTTGGGAGTGTCAACCTAACTTATGAAACGTTGTCAGTGGTCCAAAAGTCACATTAGGATTTCAGGAAAGAAGAACTAGGCTACCGATCTGCACATTCAAGAAATATCAAAGATTCAGTGTTCCCCTGTGACAGAGTAAGTGAATGTGTATTGCCAAAACAATCCCTACACAGTGGTGTCATATGTGTGAAATCCTTCAACAAAAGACAGGTAGGCCACAGCCAAAGAGAAGATTTTGGCTCCAGTAATCACCCAGCTGGTGTTTTCTGACAACCTAATGACCAAACTGAATCATCTGCATAACCAATCTAATTGATTATATTGAAACAGATTATGAAGGTGGTTAAAAAAAAAAAGATATCCAGGCAGTCTAGAGGTACATTTGCATGTCCCTATAGATACCCAATATAAACCTAGATTTTTTTTAAAAAAAAAAAGACAGTATAGCTGTTTATTTGCTTCCAAACAGTTGGCTAGTATATGACCTGTAGACACATAGCCATATGTAATC
The DNA here is from genome assembly GCF_049350105.2 of Macaca mulatta. Taxonomy (NCBI): domain Eukaryota; kingdom Metazoa; phylum Chordata; class Mammalia; order Primates; family Cercopithecidae; genus Macaca; species Macaca mulatta. The sequence continues at coordinate 154,540,699 of NC_133411.1, forward strand.
AGAGTCCATCCTCACTGATCTAAAATATGAGAAAGGATTATTATTCATCTCCATAGCAACAATTTATTGAACAACTCTTTGTTGGGCACTGGGCTAAGCACATAAGGTATATTATAAAATATAATCCTCACAACCCTATTTCAATGCAACAAGTACAACTATTACCTACATTACAGACAAGGAAAGTGGCTCAAAGACTGTAATCGGCTTTCCCAGGTCCACACAGCTGGTTTATTGGTTTCAACACTTTCATCTGCATATCAGAAAAACCTAAGTTCAAACTAAAGACTTTATTATCCCACGTAACAGAAAGCTTATTAGAGGCAGAGCGAGCCCTGGAGATGATTGATTTGCTTGAGTAATAGCTTAAGCATCCTGTTAAGGTCCAAAGTTCTTTTCTGTTTCTCAGCTCCCCCTTTCACAGGCTGCAGCGGTTTCAGGTATCATATCTAGAGTCAGTTCCTGTGGATTTCTTTTATAAGACAGAAACTTTCCTCAGACACACATCCCAGTGCTCCCCAGCTTCTTTCATGTCTTCTGGACTCAGAATATGTGACATAGCCATTCCTAAACCAATTGCTTAGGAAAAGGTATAGAATTATCATTAAACTAATTGGGCCGCATGGAGGCAGGATGATGCTGAAAAAAATATTGGTTTCAGATTATTGGATAGGAAACAATATTGGATGGGAAAACAAATAGCAGATTGACTCTTTGTTTTCCTCAGGTTGTTGGCTATAAATCAACAGTAATGGTCATTGCAACCAAGATATCAATAAAAGGCAAACACAGGTGTGTCCAAAGTAGGTGTTCTTAATTAATGAACTCTACCACATGGTAGGTTTATATTCCCCTGTCCAGATAAACCAGGGGCCTTTATCCCAGTGCTACCAACCCAGAGAAACTGCAAAACTCCTGTTAACTGGTCATCTTGGGAGGCAATCAGTGCTTCTAGACATAGATTCGACTGTGTCAGCCTTCAAACTGAACTACTTGCTTCTGTTCTTGCCACCTTCCAGTCTGTTTCTCATTATGGCTCAAGGGATCTGATTCAAATTTAAACCAAGTCATGCCATTTTATGTTTAAAATCCTCAGCAGATAACTACAGTTATTAGGATAATGGCCAGCACCTGGAACGTGTTCCATGACCATGCATGTCTGCCTCCTGCCTATCTCTCCAGTAGCCTGTCTCTCTTTTCTGGCCACACGGGCTTCCTTCACACTATCCTCCCATGATTTTCACATGCTAGTCTCTCTTGGTAATTCTTCTCCCACTCTCTTTACCAAATCAACTCATTATTCTGATCTGGGATAAACCATCATCTTCCTCGGAGAAGTCTTTCCTGACCCTTGATAATATCAAATCGCCATCTTAGAGCCTCTCACAGCACCACGTTCCCCTGCAGCGAACTTACATTAAGCTTGGACTATTATGCCCACTTACTACAGTTTCATTTTCTATTTATTTGAGAGGTTAATTGATTAATCATACGTGTTCGTTAGTCTATAAGCCCACTGTCTTAGTCCATTTTGTGTCACTATAAAGAAATATCTGAGGCTGGGTAATTTATAAAGAAAAGAGGTTTATTTGGCTTGCACTTCTGCCACCCGTCCCAGAAACATGGCATCAGCATCTGCTTCTGGTGAGGGCCTTAGGAAACTTCCATTCACAGCAGAAGGCAAAGAGGGAGCAGGTGTGTCACGTGGAGAGAAAGGAAATGAGAGAGAGGGGAGGAAGGTGCCAGGCTCTTTTTAACAGTCAGATTTCACAGAGACAAAGAATGAGAACTCACTCAATCTTATGAGAATGGCACCAAGCCATTCATGATAGATCCATCCCCATGACACAGACACCTCCCCACTAGGCCCCATCTTTAACACTGGGGATCAAATTTCCACATGAGATTTGGAGGGCACAAACATCAAACCATATCAGCCATGAAGGCAGGGATGGATCCTGCGTTTGCTGGTTTGTATCCCTGGTTTTTAGCACGTTGCCTGGCACACGGTGAGTGCTCAAGACATACTGGTTAAATTAAAAACAAACTAGAGAACTTAACACTCCCACTCTATTGCCTTAGCCTCTTCACTACTGTAATTCATCTCCATTCATTCTCCCTCTCCACCTCCACCTAAGCAGATTCACATCTTGACCCCAATCTCCTCGCTCCCAATCTCTCTCTGTCTTTTTTGGTTCTGCATACTCTAAGGAGTTGGACTCACCTCCAGGATCTTTACAACTGATGCATGGTGCAGCCTGATCTCAGCAGCTGGATCTAGAAAACAACTAAAATGCTCCCAAGTTCCTAAGATGTATTAGAAATAATGAATAAGCAAACAAGTAAATAAATTAGCAGCACAGTGTATGACTAAAAGCCCAAGCTTTGCAAGTTACAACAGTGAGATCTTAATTTACTAAATGTATACCCAGGTTAGCTACATAACCTCTCTGAGCATCAGTTGTTTCAGCATAAAATGGGGATAATGATATTGATTTCACAAGATTTTCATAGGTATTCAATAAGCTAATGTATGCAAACATTTAGCCCAGAAATGGAAGCTATTATTAACAAACCAAATTCCTATAATGACAAAAATGTTCCTCTCAGAAAATCTGTCTTTGAGCCAAACTCTTTAATAAAATGATGGAATGAATTAAGGAAGAGGGGGTTAAAAACTATTGCTATACAGATTTCAGGCAATGGATGTAGTTAATATAAATTGTTCGCAAGGCAAAGTGCTTGACTTTTTGAACCTAGTCAGTCCATGCTGTGCTCAGAACCCCAACAAAACTTTTAGGTCCAATAGAGTACTGAAATCCAGGTCAATTGTTCTTTTTCCAGAGTCCAGTCCTAGATTAATTCTCTGCATTAAAACTTTTCCTGTATTAATTAGCTCACTCCCTTCTGCTCTGTTAAACTTGGTATTATTCTGCCACTTAGTTTTGACAACAAAGAGCAGTTGTCAACAGCAGTTTTGGATGTTTGCATATTCTGCTTGTCTTCTCTGTCACTTTAGCTGTATGTTACAAGAAAAGGCAAGAATAATGTTTTCCAGCAGCTGTGGCAGAGTCTTTGGCATATAAACCATTCACCAGCATTTGACACCCACAGCAGACGTCATTAATCAATTAGAATGTTCTTTCCCACTGAAACGCACATGGAGTTTCTTATTCCTTTTCAATGCCAAACTACAGAAGCTGCACCACTTAATTAGAGTTGCTATGTAAGATATAACCTATTCTCCATGCTGGACTTAGGAAAATGTTCTACAAGAAACCAGAAATCTAGTTATCATACCAAGAAACGCAAGTGTAACCTTATAAAATATCACCCATGAGGACTAGCTTTGGAATGTTAACGCAATCAAGGAACTACAGTGCAGAAATAAAAAAGAACCGCAATCCAGAAACAAAAAATTATAATAATGGCAAAACTGCCCAAGTGCTTTACTTTATTTTCAAATGCCTTGAATGGAATACCAATTAGCTCAGACATACTCTATTTTAAATTTTCACTTTTCTTTCTTCTCTACTTCCTTCACACACTTCTTCCATGGCTCATTTGTCAAAATCCTCAAAATACTTGTCACCAAGCCCTAGAACATCCCCTCTTGCCCTTGTTCTCCTCCCAATTTTCTCTAAATTTGTATCACTGAAGCACAAAAAGCTAGTCTGGAATGATATAGAAGGGGGAAATACTGAAAAGGGTCATATCAGCATCATTTTTCACAGCAGGGTTAAAGAGAGGATTCAGAATTCTCACCCATTAGAAAGGTTTGAATAGACCGAGGCTGTAATTTGGGGGCCATTACTTCACCCTTCCTCCATCTTGGGAATCAACGGTTCCCATTACCAGTGCTGGCATTCGCAAAACGAATCCCAACAAGCCAAATCTAAGCGCAGCTTTGACATAATGAATGGCTTTTTTGAAGCTAATGCTCAGAATTCCCCACAGAGCTTGTGGGAAAAAAAAAAAACAGCCACTTCAAATGATGAGAGCCTATTTCCTCCTGTATAGCCACCTTCTGTCTCTCTCATCTCTTCATCATGTAACAGAAAATGTGAAAGGAGAAGAGACTGCTAAGAAGGAGACAGCCTTGATTTCATTCATTAAAAGAACCAAAAATTAGAAACAAGTGACAACTTCATTGGCTTCTACCTCATCTCAAAACATAAAATCCCTGAGCAATAAAAGATCCAATAAAAACACACAAAAGGACTGATAGAAAATGCGACCCATCACCATCAATTCCCTGACTTTAAAGGAATCTTGATCTTTCCACTGAATGCAGAATTTTTCTTCTAGCTTTGAGTTATATAAATTTTCATTACTGACATCCAATTTTATTTGAATTCTAAAACTTTTTTTAGAATAGGTACCTCACACAGTTATGAAACCCAGGATAGCACAGCTTTCCCTAGGGCCCTCTGTAGTTCAGGACAACCAAGCACGTATGTTCTGATTCTATGAGGGATGAATAAGACAAAAGTCTGGAGGAAATAGAGTGCCAGAAAAGCTCACAGAAGGTCAGAAGCAAGTCTTTAGAAGAGAGAGAACCAACTGAGTCAGGGATTCTGAAGTCTACCAGGCCTACTTAGAAAAGACTTATATTCAAATCAGCAAAGTGCCCAATACGCCTCTTCCAACCCAGGGTTGAAGGCACCCAAGAAAAAGTCCCTATGGCTACACTCCAGCACCTCAGGAGATGGCTTACAGGTATTAACTGCAGCAAAATGATATTACATCAGCATCAAATTATATTAGATGGTCTGAGAGAGAGGAGAGAAAGGAAAGAAGGGATTGCTGGCCAACTTTGATATTACTTATAGTAGGGAAGTACCAGACACTATCCAAAACAGATAAATGTTTTGTATAAAGGTATAATAAGGGTAACCATTAGACAGAGCATCCAGATCTTCCTAAATGCTGATCTATCAAGAAGAAAAAGGAAAGAAAAGAAAAAGAAAAAAGAAAGCAATAAAATAAACCCATAGTGAAACATTATTGATGTACACACACCCCACATCACATAAAATAAAACAATATAACACAACTGAGATCAAAGCTCTCAATCATATCAATAAATATAAATGGGCATAACAAATCCATAAAAAATGTTTAGGTTTGCTAGCAAACCAAAATTCAACACATCTGAGAGACACATGCAAAACAAACAAATTACGAAAGATTAAAAGTAAAAAATGGATATATGAATAAGCAAAATCCAATTCAAAGCCATCATTGGAAGGGGAAAAGCCTGTTTACAAGGACAATAACTATTATTATTATTACAGTAATAATAACACCTAAGTAAAATCCACATGAGAAAAAGTAAAAAATATTTCTGAAAAACACAGAAGCAGACTTGAACAAATAAGAAGGCTGTCTTTCCATATTCTAGACAAGGAAGTACCAACATCAAAAAGTTGGCAGCGCACACAAAGTTAACTTTTATTCTTCGTGAGTGCCAATAAGATGTCATCAGGTTTTTATTTTCCTAAAGATGAAGTTGATTATACCACTAATTTGGAAAAACACCAAAAAATATAAGAAATAGGAGGGGGAAGCCTATCCCTGCTTGATATTAAGATGTTTTTCCAAATCTATAAAACTTTTAAAATATGGTATTGGTTTTATTTTTTATTATACTTTAAGTTCTAGGGTACACGTGCACAATGTGCAGATTTGTTACATATGTATACATGTGCCATGTTGGTGTGCTGCTCCCATTAACTCGTCATTTACACCAGGTATATCTCCTAATGTTATCCCTCCCCCCTTCCCCCTCCCCACAACAGGCCCTGGTGTGTGATGTTCCCCACCCTGTGTCCAAGTGTAAAATGTGATATTGGTATTTGAATAGACAGAAGGACAAATGGAACAAATAGAAAATCCAGAAATAGATCTGATCACATATGAAAATTTAGCATTTAATAACTGAAATGTGTAAAATTAATATTTTTTATTAATTCAGATTCAGCATCTGAAATTAATTGGGAAAAGATGAATGTTTTAATAAGTGGTATTGAGATACATGGTAAGTCACCTGGAAAATGATAAAATTGGATCTATTCCTCACTCCATATACCAATATAAATTCCAAATGTGTCAGATTTAAATGTAAGACTATGACCAGGCACAGTGGCTCATGCCTGTAATCCCATAACTTTGGGAAGCGAATGCAGGCAGATTGCTTGAGGCCAGGAGTTTGAGACCAGCCTGGCCAACATGCCGAAACCCTGTCTCTACTAAAAATACAAAAATTAGTCAGGTGTGATGGTGCACACCTGTAGTCCCAGCTGAAGCAGGAGTATCACTTGAACCCAGGAGGTGGAGATTTCAGTGAACCATGATTTCACCACTGCACTCCAGCCTGGACAATAGAGTGAGATTCAGTCTCAAAAAAAAAAAAAAGATACAATAAATGTAAGACTACTACTATATCAGTACTATTTTAAAAATGGTTGAACTTGGGAGTAGGAAACACTTTCCTATGACTCAAAATCTAGACACAATAAGAGAAAAGTTAGATAAACTTGACATACAAATTAAAATTATAAAAACTATACAGCAAAAAATTCTTAATTTAAAATTTTTTAAACCCAGAGAAAAATACTTGCCACTTTTTGCAGGGATAACGAGTTAATATTATAAAAATAGAGGAAAAAATAGGTCAATTAATTATAGTAAACTGGGCAAGAGCTATAAAGAGATATTCCACCAAAAAGTAATGTAAATGGCTCTCAGTCCATATGAAAAGAGACTTAATCTTACTAATAATAAAATAAATGCAAATTAAGATTATATATGCTATTCACTCAGAATGGTAAAAAAAAATCTAAAAGTTCAATAATCCACTCTTTTGGCAAGGTTGGAGGAAACATTCTCATACATTGCTGGTACAAAACAGAACAAACCCATTGAGAAGAGATTGACACTATCTAGCAAAACTAATAAGCATTTACCCTTTGACTCAGTAATCTCACTTCTAGGAGTCCATTCCAATGGCAAAAATAGAAAAAGATGTATGCAGGAAATTATGTGTTACAGCACAATTTATTACAGTAAAAGTCTGCAAACAAACCAAATAGCTATCAACAGAGAACTGGTTTAGTGGTCAGCAAACCACAGTGCATGGGCCAAATCTCCAAGCCTGTTTCTATACAGCCTGGAAGTTGAGAGTGGTTTTACATTTTAAACAATTATAGAAAAAAAAAAAAAAACTGTGACAAATATGTTATTATCTGGTTCTTTAGAGAAAATATTTGCTGAACTCGGCTATGACCCAGCAAGGTACATCTGCACAATGAAGAACTACACAATTGTAAAGAAAAATGAGGACTAAAAATAACAACTGCAATAGATTGAAACACAACAAATATGTGAATTGATACCAATATTAAAAATAGTAATGTGGGGCCGGGCGCGGTGGCTCATGCCTGTAATCCCAGCACTTTGGGAGGCTGAGGCAGGCAGATTACCTGAGTTTGGGAGTTCGAGATCAGCCTGACCAACATGGAGAAACCCTGTCTCTACTAAAAATAAAAAATTAGGCAGGCATGGTAGCACGTGCCTGTAATCCCAGCTACTAGGGAGGCTGAGGCAGGAGAATCACTTGAACCTGGGAAGCAGAGGTTGCGGTGAGCCGAGATCGTGCCATTGCACTCCAGCCTGGATAACAAGAGTGAAACTCCATCTCAAAACAAAACAAAACAAAACACAGACAATAATGTGGCTCATTGTTTGTGTGGCAGTGGTTCACACCTGTAATCCCAGCACTTTGGGAGGCCGAGGCGGGCGGATCACAAGGTCAGAAGTTCGAGATCAGCCTTGCCAACATGGTGAAACCCCGTCTCTACTAAAAATACAAAAAATTATCCAGGCATGGCAGCAGGTGCCTGTAATCCTAGCCACTCAGGAGGCTGAGGCAAGAGAATCGCTTGAACCCAGGAGGTGGAGGCTGCAGTGAGCCAAGGTCTCGCCACTGCACTCCAGCCTGGGCAACAGAGCAAGACTCTGTCTAAAAAAAAGAAACAACAACAACAATAACAAAACAACTCATTGCTCACTTTTGGAGAATGCCAAGAAACAGGCAAAAAAAATGAAAGAATTGAGCATTTAACCCACTTTTCCTGAGAAACCAGTTGCTACTATCATGACAAAAAGAGGGACAATAAGGTATATGCTCCTTGATATAAATAATAACCACCATCCATGAAATAATGTGGAAAACAAATCAAATCTTAATCTGAGTAAGCTTTTAAATCTGGTTATCAATTTATAGAATATACACAGGATAGAAAAAAATGCTTTTAATGACACCACAGAAATAAAATTAGCAAAATTTAGACTACGAGAAACTCTACTGACAAAGTGACCAGATTTTTCAACAAATAAGTTGCAAAGAAAGAAAGAAAACCTTAGATCAAAGGAGGCTTAAGAGACCTATTAAACAAAATATATGAGTCTTATTTTCATCATAAGTCAAACTAATTATGAAAACAAATTGTGAGAAAGCATTTCTGTAGCAACTGAGAAAATTTTAACATGGAGTAATACTTGAAAAAATTAAGAAATTATTAATTATTTTAGTATAATGATTGTATTGAGATTATGTTTTTTGTTTTTGTTTGTTTTCTGGGTTTTGGCTTTTTGTTTTTGTTTTTTTGTTTTTGTTTTTGTTTTGGGACAGAGTCTCGCTCTGTCATCCAGGCTGGAGTGCAGTGGTGCAATCTTGGCTCACTGAAACCTCTGCCTCCCGGGTTCAAGCAATTCTCATGCCTCAGCCTCCCGAGTCGCTGGGACTACTGCCATGTGCCACCAGACCGGCTAATTTTTGTATTTTTTGTAGAGATGGGGTTTCATCATGTTGGCCAGGCTGGTCTCCAACTATGGACCTCAAGTGATCCACCCACCTCGGCCTCCCAAAGTGCTTTGATTACACGCCTGAGTCATCGTGCCTGGCTGAGATTATGTTTTTTAGGAGTCCTTATTTTTCAGATTGAAACGTTAATGGAAGAAATGATATCAAGTCTTGGATTTTCTTCAAAATAATCAAGAGGTAGGGGGGTTAGCAAGAGCAGCACATATGAAGTTGGCCAAGAATTGACCATTATTGAAGCTGGGTGACACATTCATCTAAAAAGGCACAGGGGTTCATTGTGCTTTCTTACTTCGTATATAACTGAACTTTTTCATAATAAAAGTATTATGTTTAAATAAAACCAGAAAAAAAAGAAAGTAAAAAACTGAAGCACCACCATTCACCTCAAGCACTGGGGATAAAGTGTGAATTTTGAATTTTGGGGTCAGCAATGGTCTGTGGTTTCATTAAAAATTCTCCACTGAGCACAGTGTTTGAGCTGAAGTTCTACATCATCCACAAAGATATCCATCTTTAAATTCACTTTCCTTTTCTTTCCTTTCCATAGACTTTCCACGTCAATCACTGGCTCCCAAGTTTGGTTAAGAAGCAGAATCATCTAGAGAATCTATTTTCAAAATACAGATTTCTGAGTCTCATCCCAGTTCACAGAACCAGGACCTCTATGGGTAGTGCCCTTGATTCTATATTTTTTAAATGCTCCAGTGATTCAGGTGGAGTTAGCTCACAACTCACTGTGGCACTGAAAATTAAACCAATATTGCTCAAGCTTTTATAATCTATGTCCCCTTTTGCTAAACATAAATATATTATATCTACCTTTCATATTATTAATACAAACACTGGAACTTGAAGAACTTTTTCTAACTATGTAGAAAGCTTCTATTTTATACATATTTATATGTAATGTATACTGTATACATTTTACATATTTTATATATTATTTGTATAAATGAATTCTTTAGATATATTATGAATTTGTGTGTGTGTGTGTGTGTATCTATATATATATAGATATATATACTAACTACCTCACCTCTCCAAACTCTCCATTCAAGCCTTGGGTCAGTCTTCAAATTATTTCTTGATTATTAACTCAAAATAGTTTAAGCGGCCGGGCGCGGTGGCTCAAGCCTGTAATCCCAGCACTTTGGGAGGCCGAGACGGGCGGATCACGAGGTCAGGAGATCGAGACCATCCTGACTAACACGGTGAAACCCCATCTCTACTAAAAAATACAAAAAACTAGCCGGGCGTGGTTGCGGGCGCCTGTAGTCCCAGCTACTCTGGAGGCTGAGGCAGGAGAATGGCGTCAACCCGGGAGGCGGAGCTTGCAGTGAGCTGAGATCCGGCCACTGCACTCCAGCCTGAACGGCAGAGCGAGACTCCGTCTCAAAAATAAATAAATAAATAAATAAATAAATAAATAAATAAATAAATAGTTTAAGCAACCTTAAAATAAGTACTATGTCATATTTATTTCATCAACTTCATCACCATTAGCTTCACAATTGGGCAGAATAATTAATTCTTTTATTTAAGAAGTATTTACCAAGCATCTGATATGTGCCAGACATAGTGCTAAGGATACAATGGTGAATAAGATTTCTGCCCCTTGGGAGACTATATCCTAGCATGCAAAGACAATTAATGACTACGATAAGTCAAGATAGTGATGAATTCTATGAAAATAACAAAATAGGGTGAGGTAATTGGCTGGGATAGAGCATGGACTCTACTTTTGAAGGGATATTCTAGAAAGATCTCTACAAAGAGATAACATTTGAGCTAAGACTCATTGACATCTCAACTTTTGAGTTTCAGAAACTAAAGCAGAAGTTTCCAGATTCCTACACGACAACCCTCCCACGTGGCTTCAGGCTTCTATAGTTAGGAAGTCGGGGCAGAAAAGTTCAAATTAAGGGAGTGGAAGATTCCTCAGCCCAAGGGGAATAGGGAACATAGCAATTATGATCCTGGGAACCACAGCTAGAGCGTTTCAATCCTAAGGAGCCAAGAAGGGCTTGGAAGAGTTGATTAGTGATAAGCAGAGTAGACTGAAGTCCAGAGAGCCTTTCCCAAATGTAGAGGACTGCCTAAAACACATGGAGACTTTCCACATCTTTGGACTGTTTAGAGATCTCTAGAATACAACTGAAATTCAATTTCTGTCCAAGGAAATTGAAGAGATCAATGAGGACACCATAAATGTCATGAGCAATAAAGAAATGTGAGTTTTCTCGCACTTGAGAGTTAAGCCTGAAAATTCATACCTACCACAATGAATAATAACTACAATGAAACAGATAAGGTTACTCTGTACTTGCTCTTTTCTATATATAATTTCTAACTCCTACAATCATCTTACAAAGGAAATATTATTACTCCTCCTCAACTCCCCAGTTTGCAGATAGGACATAGAGGCTCAGTGTAAGGTTTCCCAAGGTCTTAGCAAATGAATTTTAAAACCATTTACCTAGTGGCACTAAACACAGTACTAGGCATCTTGATATTTATTTAGTAACTGGCCAGTTGAAGAATCTCTGGCTCAAAGAGTTTTGAACTCATAATAAGTTGGTCTGGTTTACTATGGGTCACTGAAGTGACTTATATATTTAGCATCATGATTTAGGAATTTACTGTGTATAAGGAAAGCACTATAATCAGTCTTAGGAACAATAAAATAAGGTAGATGCTAACCTGTGCAAGCAACAATCTACCAGTAGATAAAAGCACACAAACAAGTATAATGAAGTTAAATAAACTAGAAGTATGAAGCATTTCTTTGGATATTTATAGGAGGGAAAGATCACTTCTGCCTTGGGATTCCAAAGAGGATCTGCAGAAAAGGCAGGGGACAGGGAGGTAGTTTTAGGTTTTCAATGCCAGTGAGAACCACCCAAATCTTACTCATACTTTCATGAGGATGCCTAAGCAATTACCTTGTGTATTTGAAAATATTAGCTGGCCTAATTAGTTCAGAACCCAAGCCTCTTTACCCTCAGCATCAAGTTTTTGCCTGGATTATACGGATAGTTTCATTAGTCCTCTTTACACAGCACAAATGAATTCCATTTGTTCCAAGAAGCAAGAATGAAATTCTACAGACACTGCCCTCATATGGATAGTTAGCAAGTTGCACTGACTCTCAAGAAAAGATAAAACCATGTCACAGCATTGATTTACAAATATGTGGTTACCTATTGAATGCCTGTCCCACAACTTCTCCTTTTCTGTAAAATGCACCTCATCCCTAGGGGCTGGGGAAAGAATAAGGGCCTTTCTCTACTACCTGATCCCTGCCACAACCACAGCTGATTGGACCCAGCCTGGAATAAATCTGGCTTCTTTCTCCCAGCAGTAGAATTGGGATCCAGTGTGAACTTCTTTTCTTAGCTCAAACTGAGAAGATGGGCATTTGGAGGCTATGGAAAGCCATATTCTGGCATGAATCTATGAGAAGAGACAATTTGTTAATAGGGAAAAGTAGACAGAGATGCAAAAACAATCAGAAACACAAGTCCATGTAATTAAGAGAGAGAATTGCCAAGGAGGTAATTAATTGCCTTGGCTTCTGATGTTTTTGATTCCTGGGTATAGCCCTGAGATTCTTATAATAAATTCCCTTTTATTTGCTTAAGATAGTTTTAGTGCTTCTGCTACCTGCAACCAAAATACATTTTCAGGAGGCCAGAAGGAAAAAAAAAAAAAAAAGAGTATAACAAGACTGGGTATGGAAGAAAGTACTTTGTTCCATCGCTGAGGAAGGCTATGGTTCATGAGATGTCATGTTCCGACACTCAGCATCAGGCCCTGTGCTGTTTTTACGAGGAGCTCTGACAGCCTGTATCCAGCCAGAGCTGGGAAGGCGCTGTGACTTCCACACCCTCACGACCATGGCAATTTGACAGCAGAGGATAATGAACCCCACAGCTGGGGTTGGGATGCTTCTGTCTGCCTCAGCAATGGCCTCTTCACTCGGGTATTGGAAAAAAAAGTACTGAGGGGGAAGCTGCTTCCCAGGTCAAAAATGATCCTCGAAAAATGCTGTCCAAGGGCCGCTTTCAAAATCATAATGTCCACAGTAGGCAGGAAACAGGGAGGCATGAGCAAAAATGGAAACCAGTGCTCCTCTGAGGACAAATTTTTCTCTCTACTGAGATGGAAATTTTTCTCCCTTTCCTTTGCTTCTGCTACCATGGAATGGCCCTCTATCTTTCTCTTTTCTGAATTCTCTTGGCTACATGATATGGTTGTTTGTCTTCTCTCTCTTCTACAGGAAGATAAACACTCTGAGAGTAAAATCCAGGTCAACTTCATTTCTAGACTTACACAGTGCCTCACACAGAAAACATGCTCCAGGATAAATGTTTATGAAGGCTCTGCCACTTACTACCTATGTGATCTTGGGAAACTTTCTTAACCCCTTCAAGTCTTATTTTCCTTATTTATAAATAGTGATAATATTCCTTTGCTTTCTGGATTATGTGTAAGTGAAGATTAAGACATCTGTAAAGTGTCTTGCATGGGATAAGCACACCATAAACGGTAGCTATTATTTGTAAGCTGTGGGCATGAGCAGTGGCAAAACCAAACTGCACTCCCTTCTCCCCTGCCTTGACTGTCCTACCTGGTTTCTGTTTCAACCCCAGTGTGCCCCAGTAGCAATAGTGCATCCATTCGTCCAGCAGAGGGAGCTAGACTAGAAAGTAACTACACTAAGTGAACCCTAAGTACACAATAAATAGCTGCATCATACCCGGTTTTGAAATGTGCAAAAAATTATACCTGCTCACGCCAAATTAGAAATGGCTTTCAAGTGCCTGATGCTACATTCATAACCATGTCCCAGAAAGATGCTGACTGAAGGTTTTCAAAAACTTCAAAAGACTCTTGCAATAATTGCATATTCATTAGACAAATTAGTTCTAGATTATTTTTAAAACCATAACTTGGAGGAAAAAAAAAGACCAACAAAGAATTGAATAAAATTATGCAGGAGTGGTGTTTGGAATATAAAAATGTAGAATACTATTCATTCTGTATGAAAGCATTAAATGGAAAAAAGTGGGGAGAGGGAGGAGGAAACCTAAAAATAAAAAGCCCCAAAGAGAAAAATAATCTGTCTTTACAAAATTCAGTCCTTGGAAAGTGGATAGAATTTTTCTATTAGTTTTGGTTGGGAGGAAAATGTACAGTTTCCACCTCTGATGGGGGACCCTCATTGGGAAAATAATAACCACTATCATCATAATGCTACATTGGCTGAAGTAGGTGATTAGCACGGTGCGACATCTACAATAAGTATCTGTTGGGATCTTGTTCTCTGAGGAGTCACAATCTGGTATAACAGACCTGGCTTCCTTTTTTGTAGGCTCCATTATATCCAAAATAAGCTGCTGCCACTTCGCCCTGATGTATTAACAGGGTAGAAGGTCAGGAAATGCAGAGAAAAGCCACCAAGGGTGCACCCAGGGGCTCAAGCTTCCTGCCTTGAAGTGCATTTCTAAATGGAAAAACAAGTCCAAGAATACCAGACCAGGCAGGGCTCTTCGTGACAGCAGCCGTGAGGAGGGAAATGCTGGTATTTGCCATGTGGGAAGGTTAGGTGACGCGCTCCCTTCCTGAGGCCACATGTGTACAATATCAAGGTATAAATTAAAGAGCCCAGCAGCAGTTCCTGTTACTTGCCAATGCCCATCGAGGTTGATCATTTCACCATATGCAAAGGGCTGGCTGGCTTTCACTTGGCATAAAAATCAAGAAGCTTTTCAACACTGCTGGTTCCAAAACTAACATCATCTTCATGATTATAAGCACAGTGCTATATCACGGGACTAGCAGCGGAGGACGGCATTGAGAAAATAACCACATAATTAATTTATAATTCTAAATTGTAGCTCATGCCCCAAAGAGGAAAAAAGACCAGAGAGCCATAGAAAAAAATTAAGGAGGATTATTTATATTGGGTGAAAGCAGTCACAGAAGACCAGTATTTCTAGGCAGTACAGAATAGTTAAGAACCTAGGTACTGGTGTCAGAAAGATTTAGATTTGAGCCTGAATTTGTCCTTTACTAGCTCTGTGACTTTGACTCTAGGTAAGTCATTTTCCTCTTCAAGCCTGAGTTCTCCCCTTTGCAAAATGAGGATAATACCTAGATAGTAACTAAAGATGTAATGATGTGTTCTACACTACCCCTAGAATAGACTCAGCAATCAACAAAACTTATTATTGAACATGACAGTCCAAACAATACCATAACCAGTATATTAGTTTGCTAGGGTTACTGCACCAAATACCACAGACTGGATGGCTTAAACAATAACACTTTATCTTCTCATAGTTCTGAAGGCTAGAAGTCCAAAACCAAGATGTCAGGATGCTTGGTTTCTTCTGAGGACTCTCTCCTAGACTTTCAGACGACCACCTTCTTGCTACGTCCTCACGTGGCCTCTCCTCTGTGTGCATGCATCCCTAGTATCTCTCTGCGTATCCACATTTCCTCTTGTTAAAAGCACACTAGTCACATTGGATTAGGGCCCACCCTAATGCTCTTATTTTACCTTTATCACTCTGAAAAGGCCTTATCTCCAAACACAGTCACACTCTCAGATACTGGAGGTTAGGGCTTCAACACATGAACTGTAGGGGAGAGGGGGAACACAATTAAACCCGTAACGACCAGTTATGGAGCTAACCAATCAGAGAGGGTGCTGCTTGGTCACTGGCCAGTAGAACGAGCTGCCAATTGTATAGAACAGTAGAGTGCACTGATGCACATTGCTTATTGGTATTATTATTATTACTAACTGAGTTTTATTAGCACCGCCTCTACTCAGGGATATACCAGGTTTGTAAGCAGAGTGACACAAAGTTTTCTAGAGGGGAGATTCCAGGAAGCAAAACAGTCTCCAATAAATGTTAACTTCTATATCCTGCTGTGCCTGGAACTGGACAAATACAGAGACGCATCAGAGCTACCTTGTGAAAAGAGACAGAAGGAGAAGAGCAGGAGCGGGAAGGAAAAGAGAGTTAATGGTGACTGAGATTTGAACAAAGACAATGAGGAAGAACATGTAAGTAGAGGAGAAAAATGACATGAAAAGAGTCAAGAGTCCCGGAGTGAAAGAAGTCTCAGTGGGTCGGGCCCTAGCTTTGGTTCTACCAGGCTCAACAAACCAATCTGAACTTTTATGCGGTCAAAATAAACTCTTCTTAGCAGACCTTCTTCATGAAATCCTGCTAAAAGAGATACTTCCTCTTCCTCTCTATCCAAATGGATGCTTTTGTTATCCTGGGTTGTTTCAGACTGTAAGTCATGGGAGGGAAAGCAAAAAAAAAAAACCACTAAAATCTATCACTCTCTTCTGTATTGTTTCCTTGTTCCTCTCTTTGGTTAGCTTTCATTTTGTGCTTGCCCATGTGCAGGCACTGTGCTTCACATTGATGCTTTCATTTAATCCTCATAGTTGTTCTGTTATTATTTCACAGAGGAGAAAATGTGAGGTTCAGAGACATTTAGTGACTTGCCAAAGGTCAAACTAAGAGTAAGTGAAGAGCTGGGACTTGAACTTAAATCCATCCCACTTAAAGTCCCTGCTCTTAACCACTATTATCATCCTGTGGCTGTGCATTCAGGAAGCAAACACATGGATAGACCAATCCTGGGGGTAGGTAATGACCAACACCAGCATTTGGAGTACAGATTGTAGCCATGGGTGCTGTTGGCACCACTAAGGCAATAACAGTCATCATGGGGTCTAAGGTCAATGCCAGGATTTGAGGTCACAGCTTTAGGAAAAACTAAAGATGCAGGGAGGCTTCAAAGTCCAAGATCAAGTTGGGGTATAAGACAGATATGAAGAAAGTTGAGCTGTTGGTCTCTGATTTCTCTTCCTCCCTCACTGTCCACATCCAATTAATCATCAAGTCTTATTGCTTCTACTTCCAAAATATTTCTGCCATTCTTCTGCCTCTCCCCATCCTGACTGCCACTATCCCAATACATTGGGATACATTGAGAGAACCAGTTGGTCTCTCTGTTTTCAGCTTTTCCCCTAAACCTTTCATTCCACTGCTGCCAGAATGCTTACTCTCAAATATAAATCTAATCCTACCACTTCCCCACTTACGTGGCTTCAGTAGCTTCCCATGGCCTCAAAGGGTTCCAAAGCTTTCAATTACCAAACCCAGCTCACCGCCCTGTTTTCAGTCTTCCATCAGTCATACTGAACAACTTTCAGTTTCTCTGATGTAATACGCCATGTTCTCTCTAGTCTCTAGGTCTTTGCAAATGTTATTCTTGCTCTCTAGAGTCCAGTTTCTACCCTAATGTTTTCAAGTCTCAGCTTGGACATTGCTTCTTTGCAGAAGCCTTCTCTGGCATAGCTGAGAATTTGGAGGACAAACCTAAACCTCATCACATTGAAGTTCCTCCATTATCATTTTTTTCCTACCCTCAACACTTATTACAAAAGCAACTATAATGCTTCATTACAATACCACATCTGTTTCAGGAGTGCTATAAAACATTGTCTATGAGTGTAGAGAGGGAAGTTCTATAGATTAATCAGAGAGAGAGAGAGACCAGAAACAATTGCCTGTAGTAAATATTAAGTCAGTACCACTGTAAAAAGCAGGAGTCCCAGCGTATAGAGAAAAGAGGTAGAAAGCCACTGACCCACAGGAGAAAGTAGCCCTGCTCTGCAGAGGGTCACCTAGAAGAGAAGGTAGACAACCTTCAAGCTCCTCAGCCCCCTATCCTGGAGAGTTTCTGTCTCTGAGTTCTGTGAGGAATCTCCTCCAAGATTTTCAGAGGAAGGATCCAAAAAAGCTGCTTTACTTCTCTGTTCACCCTGGTCCCTGATATCACCATTCTTTGAAAAGCCCTTTGTCATGGGTTTCCCATGTTATATGGGAATGAAGAGCATGGTGACGTATAACTTCTTCACCAAATCAAGCTTTTCTCTTCTGCCTTTGTTCTTTATCGTAGGTAAAAGTGTATGTTACAGAGGAAATTACACACGTAAACCCACTCACTTTACCTCCCTCCTAAGTCTGTTACATGACTGCCTGTAGCATCCTGTGCTCAGCCAATAGAATTGCCTCACCCAAACCCTACATACACAAGATTATAAACCCCCTGTAGGTAGGAACAACATCTGAGTTATTCATTTTAAATCCACCACCTAGCACAGTGTCTGGCTTATAAGGGGGATTTTCAATAACTAAATTTGAATTAATATTTATAATATAAATGAACAGTCTAACCATATGTATGCCTTCTCATTAATAAGATGCATAATAGGTGAAATTTCCCCTCACCACCCAGCCCCACCCACCATTCCCTGTAGCAACAAGAACTAAACAGGCGAAGGGTCTTCCCCCAGCCTCACCTAAAAACGTCTTCTAATGCCACTTTTGGAACAGCAGAAGAAACATTCAACCAGAAATAAGAAAGCTATGAAAAGGCAGAGTTCATTTAGGGTTAGTCTGAAGACTTTGTGTGTGTGTTTTTTTTAAAGCAACATCTGGACAAATTTTAAAATGTACTTGTGGTCCCATTCACGAAATGGGAAGCAGACCATGGGCTCAGAGGACCAATTACTTGCCCTTTTGTTTCCTCCATTTCTTGGAGAAAATTTAGTGAGCTGACTTGCAGCATGTCAATATAATAAAGTACCCAACATTTGGGTAAATTATAGATTAGCTGCAGTAATTGTTCAGCTTTTAAAAAGAATTTTCCAAATAAAAAATATTTTTTTATTTAATTTTAATGCATTTTGTTCAGTGTCCTACAGTTTTGAAAAATGCATCATAATAGAACTGAAATGATCTTATGGCATTTTACTCACATTTGATCGAATTTCCCTAATGATTTTTCCAGCTCTTCTATTAAAGCAGGACAAATTGTCATCTAGAGAGATGATGACAAAAAAGTAAGGAAATAATTACAGCTTTTTTTAAATTTGTCATTCAGACCTGGAGATGCTAAATGATGACCAAGAGGATCACCAGGTTACCTGGAAGGAAGTGTTCTCTCTGGTTATTACCATGTCAATACTGCTGTTCTTTAACAACGTGGCAGTGTTAATAGGACTGTTCTTTAGGGGATGAAGCTATGGGGGGTCTTCTGACCTCCAAGTCTCTTGGCAGTTTTTAAGAGAAAAATGCACAAGATGTGGGGTCAGGAAAGCCAGGTCCCAGTCTTAGCTCTTCCATTTGCTTCCTTCATGGCCTTAAAAAGCACATCGTCAAAAGACAATCAGACAAACCCAGGTTGAGATTCAATCTACAAGGTAACTGGCCTGAACTCTTCAAAAATACCAATGTCATGAAAGTCAAGGAAAGGCCTAGGAACTTCTTCTTAAGAAAAATAAAGAAGCATGACCGTTAAAATGCACAACATATGATCCTCGACTGGATCCTGGATCAGGAAATCAAAGTGCTATAAAGGACATGATTCAATCAACTAACAAAATTGTCATTTTTTTGCTTATTGATGTGTTACCTTTCAGATTGTCTCTTTCCAGTAGAAACTCCATGAGAGCATGGACATTTTCTAATGTATTTGCTTATGTATCACTAGCATTTAGGGGATGCTCAGTGATTTTTTTAATGACTAAATGAATGAATGAGTAGAATCAGATCTGTCAATCCAATCACTGTCCACAAACTACCAGTATTTCCTAACTTTAAATCAATTAAAGATTTAGATGCTTTAAATCAATTATATTATTTAAATAAATAAAGTCAGTGCTATTAGTCCCATTTTATAGATTAATAAACTAAGAATCTTATCAAAGTTTCTATCTCCCAGTGAAACTAGAGGCAAAGCCAAGATTTAAATCAAGTTCAGACTCCCAAGTCTTTGTTTCTTCATTGCATGGTGCAGCCTCAGAAAAGCAGCCACATTCACAATCTTCTCCTGTGATCCAATGCCTCTCATTGGCATCCTGAAATCATATATGCAAGGGCTTGACAAGGTTTCATTTTCTTTTGCCACTTGTCTTTGACACGATGCCTTCAGCTGCTGTGGGTGATGGGAAGGCTTTTAACCTGGTGAATCAGTAGCTGATCCCTGTCCACCTTCATCAATGGCACGACACATGGCAGCCTCAGAGACATCTCAGGTCTTTAAGGCATCTTGTTTGTTGCCCTCTAGTCTGACTTTGGCAATTTTCACAACATTAACTTGTCCTTTGGATGAGAGATAAAACCCTCAGTAGTCATTTAGGGCGTGACTTGCATCAGCAGTAATGGTAGCTTGAGTTTTGACATTACTTCATGAAAGTAAAAAGAAAGCATGGAAATTTTCTAAGGAAGTCCTCGTCAAATATTAATTCAGTTACCTATTGAGTTCTAGGCATTGCTCTCAAGCAGGCTGCAGTCCAGTGACAGAAACAGATAATCAAACAATATATACCATCAGAAAGCAAGTACAGCATACCACAGGAAAGGGGGAGAAGCCAAGAAAGGTTTGGGACATGACATCTCTGCTGATGCATGAATAATACATAGAGATACACAGTTAAAAGGGTAAAAGATGTTAATGTTCTTAGCAAAAGGAACTGCACATTTAATGGCCTGATCATGACAAAGCATTACACATTGGAAGAACTTAAAGAAGACCCATGTACCTAGAGCATAAGGTGCAAACTTGCAAATGACGCAACTATAAAATCAGGCAGGAGGCAAAGGTATGTACCTTCTTCTAAAGGCAATGGGAAGCCAATATTAATTTTCTATCAAAATGATCTTCTTCAGGCTTCACTGGAATAATGGCAAGACAATTCAGGTAGACTGAGACGAAGACTGTTTCAATCAGTCTGGTCAAGAAATAAAAACTGCACCAGTTATTTTAACAAAAATAATTTAATGTAAAGAATTGTTAGCCAGGTATTGGACAATTGGGAGATCCAAAAGGAGATACTGAGATATCGTAAGCATAGTAACCACAGGAAGCAGCTAATACTTCAACAACTAGGAAAAGAAAGAGAAGAGGCTGGTATTATTTTAAAAGTACAAATATGGGAAAGAGATGCTGGAGAGATCGAGCCCAAACCTCTGAGGAGAGGGAGCTGCCTGGCTGGTGCTCATTTCCCAGGAGTTTAGAGGATCCAGCAAAGCTGGGATTTAGGCTTCCCAGGAGAGGCCAGTTGGCAGGAGCTGATGTCTCCAAGAGACCTCCGTGAGGCAGGTCCTTAGAGTGTTAAAAAAAAAAAACAACAACAACAACAACTGCAAATAGGAACCAACTTCTGCTACTAGAAACAAGTGACACTGCCAAGGAGAAGCAGCACTGCTGTGTTACAGAAACAGAAAGGAACAAGCCCCCTGTTCCTCCTCTAGTTTCACATCTTCTTCCAGCTTCCTCTCTCTCATTGACAGCCTACCAGGGAGCCAACCAGTAAAGGAAAAATGTGGTTTGCAGAGTTCCAGCCCCAGTATCAAAAAGCTAAGTAACAAAGATGACTTTGAGCTGAGAAACAATAGCTTAGTATTCATCACGTCAGAGGTCTGCAGGCTTCTGTCTCCATAAATACCTTCCTGACAGCTCTGGGGATAGGACCAAACTGAGAGCCATGGATTTAAGCAAGTTCCAAGGAGAGGGGAGCAAAAAAAGGAGATGAAGCCCACCCTGACAGAATAACAGGGGGTAGTCTGAGCATTCAGAAGATCATGGCAGCCCTATTTCTACTGCCTACTGGAAGGGCACAGCCCAATCTGGAGCAGCCTAAGTCCACGTAGAGCAAAGGACAATTTATCCTCAGGGCTTTGCATCTCCACTTACAACTTCCAGCGTGGGGCCCCTTGCCAAACTCCAGGTTTCCTAAACAATGGCTCTTTGGTAATCCTGGAATACTTTAAGTGCCATTCACCTTACTTCCAGTTTCCTTCTGGGGGGTCCTTTTTTTTTTTTTTTTTGAGACAAAGTCTCGCTTCATGGCCCAGGCTGGAGTGCATGGTGCAATCTCCACTCACTGCAACCTCCACCTCCCAGGCTCAAGCGATTTTCGTGCCTCAGCCTCTTGAGTAGCTGAGATTACAGGCACACACAACCACGTCCGGCTACTTTTTGTATTTTTAGTAGAGAGACAGGGTTTTACCATATTGCCCAGGCGGGTCTTGAACTCCTGAGCTCAAGTGATCTACCCACCTTGGCCTCTCAAAGTGTTGGGATTACAGGTGTGAGCCACCACATCTGGCAAGGGTATCCTCTTCCCTAACCCTTGGTGCTTACGGTGAAGTTCCAATTCAGTTTAGCAGTGGAATATAGGACAGCCTTGAGCCAATCAGAATGCCACGTGTTCCTGGCCACCGTGATTGGTTCAGGGTGTTGAGGTGATCCAATGAAACCCAATGAGACTAAGAAAGGGACTGTTCTCCATCTGAAACTTAAGCTGGCATTAGAGAGTAGGGGAACTCCCGCAGCTACACGACAACCGCAAGAGGCAAGCTTGTTTGCATACACAGATGCTACATCAACATGGAGGGCACAAAATCCAGAAATGGGTCCTGGTGCCATCATTTGAGCTCCGAGCTGTAACTGAAGCCAAACCTACTGTCAGGTCTTTTCAGTAGGGTGATTACTGCATTTCCTTTTTTATTTAACTCACGTGAAGTGAGATTTTCTTTCACTAGCTACGAAAAGATGCAGTCCAAAAAGATACAGCACCTGTTTCTTGCACTTGTCTCTCCACTCTTTCTCTTACGTGCAAGATAACCTCTTCTTGCCCTGCTTGTAGATCACAGTGCTAGCAGGAACATGACTTCACGCAATAGAAAATAACAATATTAAGCAAATGAAAATTGTTCAGCCTCACTAGCAATCAAAGAAATGCAGATTACAATGATCTCATCCTGATTAGATTGTCTCCCTAAAAAAAACACCACAAAAACTTTAAAAATTATAATAGCCAACTCCAACAAAGTTATGATGAAATAAGTATATTTATGCACTACATGTGATAGTGTAACTTGTGACACCTATTTTGGAAATTGTTTATAATAATCTTGTCAACTCTCTTTTGCCTATAACTGTTACTTAAATCTTGCACTGCAAGTTCTTTACATATTTTTAGCTCATCTCCCCAACAAGACAGGAAGTTCCTGGAAGCTCTCATTTTTATAACCATTCAACAACGTTTCAGCCAACAAATATTTACTACCAACTAGAAAGTGGAAACTGTGCATAGTAGCTAACATAGGACCAAGCACAGTTGGTGGTGGTCTTCCTGGAATATTTACCCTTAAAGGAATGAAAAGTAGAGCCAAGGCTAGCCCCAAACGAATCAATCAAGCCTAACTGTAGAATCCCAGACAGCTTCAGTAATTATTTAAGACTTGGCCAGGCGTGGTGGCTCACACCTGAAATCCCAGCACTTTGGGAGGCCGAGGAAGGGAGATCATGAGGTCAGGAGATCAAGACCATTCTGGGTAATACGGTGAAACCTTGTCTCCCCTAAAAATACAAAAAGAAAAAAAAAAAAATCCAGGCATGGTGGCACGTGCCTGTAGTCCCAGCTACTTGGGAGGCTGAGGCAGGAGAAAGGCATGAACATGGGAGGTGGAGCTTGCAGTGAGCCAAGATCACACTACTGCACTCCAGCCTGGGCAACAGAGTGAGAGTCCATCTCAAAAACAAAACAAACAAAAAAATTATCTAAGACTCCTGGGTTTTCACAGAGTCCAAAAATCTTAATGAAAAGATGGCCAGTGGTTACTGTGGCCTCAGTTGTCCCTTCATGGAGCCCAAGATTGACCAGAAGAAGGGTTACTTCTCTAGCACCTCAGGATCCTCTGTCTCCAGCAGCACAGAACACCCTGCTGAATACCCTGAATACTCCTTGCTCTTTCATGCCTCTGTGCCTTTGACCACTTCCTTCCTTTTGTCTGGAATACCACCCTGGCCACCTGATGAATGTATCCTTCAAGACCTATCACAAGCGAGTCCTCCTCTACGATGCTTGCTTGAATCTGCTCCCTCCCTGATCATGGTTGATGCTGTTACCTGCTCTTATTGTTATCTGTGACACTATCCCATGGATTCCAAATACTTATTTACATGGCTCATATTTTCACAATGCCACACAGTCCTTGAGGTACTCATTCATCTTTCTATTGCAGAATTTAGAACAGTGCTGAGCACACAGTATGCCTAATTTATTGAGTTGAGGAGTAAATAGATTTTAAACTGATTGTACTTGAATGTTTTTGAGAGTTGCAGTCAGTGGGACAGGAAAGGTTTATATGTCTTTTTGTCCAGCCAATTCTACAAGCTTGTGTGTACATGGAGGTACACAAACACACACACACACCCCTAGTCCTCAGGTGTAACCATACTGTGCGTTTCTGAATATTAGCAAAGGGAATACTTGACCAGCTGGAGCCTTTCTCCAGGAATAGCTCCATGCATCAATCAGAAGAGTCTGGGTTGACACTTCAAGAGGTAAAAATGCTCAGTGCTTAAACCCAAAGGGTGACATTTTGTCTAATGATGTTAATTTTGCACCATAAACACTTTTTATACTACAAAAAAAAATCACAGTAAATGCCTGTCAGGTCAACAATTACAAATGGCAAAGGAGAGAGAGATTAATTCCTGCAAGAGTGAACTTGAATTATACTGAAAGACAAGTATTTAAAGAACAGTTTGACATAGATTAATTAGCTCTGTGTCTTCATAAAGAAAGATCTTTGTTTGGATTCAAATGCACTCCAGTTTCCTTAATGTTAAGTATACAGATTTGGTTTATTTTACTTGCTCAATTTTTGCCTGAAGTTTTATCCTGAATTTTCCATTATTATTTATAGCTCTTCCCACAGTCAAAATGCCTCAGTTTAGGAACACATTTTCACTCACACATGGTTACCAAGTGGATTTCTAGCAGAAGCAACCATTTGAAAATAAGAAGAGAAAATATAGGTGGATGTCACCTAAAGAAATTCATGAAGGTACCGCCTCAAACTACAGCTGTATAGAACTAAAAAATTATGTACTTTAAAAAATTGTTCCTCATAAATTCCTTAAATTACCTACTTTTGTTGAACTTTGATCCTAGGAGAAAAAAAAAAAAAAAGAAATAATTCTTTTTTTTTTTTTTTTTTTTTTTTTTAAGTGTAGTGGTGTGATCTCGGCTCACTGCAATCTGTACCTCCTGGGCTTAAGCAATCCTTCCATCTCAGCCTCCCAAATAGCTGAGACCACAGATGTGTGCCACCACACCCAGCTAATTTTTGGTATTTTTGGTAGAGATGGAGTTTCACCACATTGTCCAGGCTCGTCTCAAACTCCTGAGCTCAAGCAATCCACCTGCCTCGGCCTCCCAAAGTGCTGGGATTGCAGGCACGAGGCACTGCACCCAGCCAGAAATAATTCTTAAATTTAAAAAAAAAAAAAAAATAGAAGAATTAGCCAGGTGCAGTGGCTCATACCTACAATCCCAACACATTGGGAGGTCAAAGTTAAAGGGTCACTTGAGGCCAGGAGTTTGAAACCAGCCTGCACAACATAGCTAGATCCTGTCTCCAAAATAAAAAATTTTAAAAATTAGCCAGGCCATGGTGGTGTGCACCTGTAGTCCCAGCTACTCAGGAGGCTGAGGTGAGAGAATGGCTTGAGCCCAGGAGTTTGGGGCTGGTGAGAGCTCTGACCAAACCACTTCACTCCAGCAAAGGTGAAAGAGTGAGACTCTATCTCTAAAAAAAAATAAATTATAATTATAAAAATTGAAAACTTAGGGTATCTATGTATTGAAACACTATATAGACTTTATAAATAACATTGGAGAAGAATATATAAGAGTTGGGAAGATAGTCTTGATATAGTGATGGGGAGGGAGCAAATCACAAGCAATATTTTGAGGCAGCAAACAGAGTGATTACGAGGCTGGATTCTCAAGCCACACTGCGTTGGTTCAAATCCGAGTCCTATCAATCACTAGATGTATGACGTCAGGCAAGGTCATTAACCTTCTAGTGCCTCTGTTTCCTCCTCTGTAAAATGAGGGCAAATAGGACCTAGAGCATAAATTTGTTGTGAGAATTAAATCAATATAAATAAATAAATATATACAAATAAAGCACTTAGTACCTGAAACATAGTAAGTGCAACATATCATTGGCTCTTGTTAACATTTACAGTAGGTTTCTGTTTTTAAACAAAGTGTATGATATATTGCATGTAAAAAAAACATCTTGGAAGTATATTCCTCAAAATATTAGCCATGATTGTCTCAATGGGATTAAGGGTAATTTGGGGGAGGGGGCGGTCTTTATGCGTATTTTTTACTTTTCTAAAATAAAGATGCATGATTTCTAAAATATTTTAATATTGATGATTTTCAATGAAATTTACTTTTCTTATGTGCTTTTGCTTTTAAAATATTTTATTAATAAAACATCATGTTTAAAAAGATGTATAATGTATTACAATAAAATATAATGTACAGCTTCAGACTTTGCTTGAAATTAAGTACAAATTTATTGTATTTGAAGAACTTGAAGTACATGGTATAAAGTAAGGTATGACTGTAGTTTTTGACTGTTGTTTTGTTTTTTAATAATTTATTTCACAGATTCAACTTTCCTATATGATATTCAGAAATATCATTCGTTTATTCACTTAACAAATATTTTAGTAACTACTATGTGAACAGAATGCACAAAAATCATTGTTTCCTTTTTTTTTTTTTTCCTGGTTGTCTTAAGGCTGAACATATTTTTTTAATCAGTTCGTTCACCTTTTTTTTTAATACTTTATGTTCTAGGGTACATGTGCACAACATGCAGGTTTGTTACATATGTATACATGTGCCACGTTGGTGTGCTGCACCCATTAACTCGTCATTTACATTAGGTATATCTCCTAATGCTATCCCTCCCCCCCTCCCCCAACCCCACAACAGGCCCCAGTGTATGATGTTCCCCTTCCTGTGTCCAAGTGTTCTCATTGTTCAATTCCCACCTATGAGTGAGAACATGCGGTGTTTGGTTTTGTGTTCTTGCGATACTTTGCTGAGAATGATGATTTCCAGCCACATCCATGTCCCTACAAAGGACATGAATTCATCCTTTTTTATGGCTGCATAGTATTCCATACTGTATATGTGCCACATTTTCTTAATCTAGTCTGTCATTGATGGACATTTGGGTTGGTTCCAAGTCTTTGCTATTGTGAATAGTGCCGCAGTAAACATATATGTGCATGTGTCTTCATAGCAGCATTATAATCCTTTGGGTATATACCCAGTAATGGGATTGCTGGATCAATGGTATTTCTAGTTCTAGATCCTTGAGGAATGACCACACTGTCTTCCACAATGGTTGAACTAGTTTACAATCCCAACAACAGTGTAAAAATGTTCCTATTGCTTCACATCCTCTCCAGCACCTATTGTTTCCTGACGTTTTAATGATCGCCATTCTAACTGGTGTGAGATGATATCTCATTGTGGTTTTGATTTGAATTTCTCTGATACCTAGTGATGATGAGCATTTTTTCAAGTATCTGCTGGCTGCATAAATGTCTTCTTTTGAGGAGTGTCTGTTCATATCCTTTGCACACTTGTTGATGGGGCTCTTTGTTTTTTTCTTATAAATTTGTTTGAGTTCTTTGTAGGTTCTGGATATTAGCCCTTTGTCAGATGAGTAGATTGCAAAAATTTTCTCCCATTCTGTAGGTTGCCTGTTCACTCTGATGGTAGTTTCTTTTGCTGTGCAGAAGCTCTTTAGTTTAATTAGATGCCATTTGTCAATTTTGGCTTTTGTTGCCATTGTTTTTGGTGCTTTAGACATGAAGTCCTTGCCCATGCCTATGTCCTGAATGGTATTGCCTAGGTTTTCTTCTAGGGTTTTTATGGTTTTAGGTCTAACATTTAAGTCTCTAATCCATCTTGAATTAATTTTTGTATAAGGTGTAAGGAAGGGATCCAGTTTCAGCTTTCTACTTATGGCTAGTCAGTTTTCCTGGCATAATTTATTAAATAGGGAATCCTTTCCCCATTTCTTGTTTTTGTCAGATTGGTCAAAAATCAGATGGTTGTAGATGTGTGGTATTATTTCTGAGGGCTCTGTTCTGTTCCATTGGTCTGTATCTCTGTTTTGGTACCAGTACCATGTTGTTTTGGTTACTGTAGCCTTGTAGTATAGTTTGAAGTCAGGTAGTGTGATGCCTCCAGCTTTGTTCCTTTGGCTTGGGATTGTCTTGGCAATGCAGGCTCTTTTTTGGTTCCATATGAACTTTAAAGGAATTTTTTTCCAATTCTGTGAAGAAAGTCATTGGTAGCTTAATGAGGATGGCATTTATTCTATCAATTACCTTGGGCAGTATGGCCATTTTCACAATATTGAGTCTTCCTATCCATGAGCATGGCATGTTCTTCCATTTGTTTGTGTCCTCTTTTATTTCCCTGAGCAGTGGTTTGTAGTTCTCCTTGAAGAGGTCCTTCACATCCCTTGTAAGTTAGATTCCTAGGTATTTTATTTTCTTTGAAGCAATTGTGAATGGCAGTTCATTCATGATTTGGCTCTCTATTTGTCTGTTATTGGTGTATAAGAAAGCTTGTGATTTTTGTACATTGATTTTGTATCCTGAGACTTTGCTGAAGTTGCTTATCAGCTTAAGGAGATTTTGGGCTGAGACGATGGGGTTTTCTAAATACACAGTCATGTCATCTGCAAACAGGGACAATTTGACTTCTTCTTTTCCTAATTGAATACCCTTTATTTCTTTCTCCTGCCTGATTGCCCCGGCCAGAACTTCCAACACTATGTTGAAGAGGAGTGGTGAGAGAAGGCATACATGTCTTGTGCCAGTTTTCAAGGGGAATGCTTCCAATTTTTGCCCATTCAGTATGATATAGGCTGTGCATTTATCATAAATAGCTCCACCCCCATGTGTGATGTTCCCCACCCTGTGTACAAATGTTCTCATTGTTCAGTTCCCACCTATGGGTGAGAACATGTGGTGTTTGGTTTTGTGTTCTTGTGATAGTTTGCTAAGAATGATGGTTTCCAGCTGCATCCATGTCCCTACAAAGGACATGAACTCCTCCTTTTTTATGGCTGCATAGTGTTCCATGGTGTATATGTGCCACATTTTGTTGATCCAGACTGTCACTGATGGACATTTGGGTTGATTCCAAGTCTTTGCTATTGTGAATAGTGCCACAATAAACACACGTGTGCATGTGTCTTTATAGCAGCATGATTTATAATCCTTTGGGTATATAACCAGTAATTGGATGGCTGACTCAAATGGTATTTCTAGTTCAAGATCCTTGAGGAATCAACAAACTGTTTTCCACACTGGTTGAACTAGTTTACAGTCCCGTAAAAGTGTTCCTATTTCTCCACATCCTCTCCAGCACCTGTTGTTTCCTGACTTTTTAACGACTGCCATTCTCACTGGTGTGAGATGGTATGTCATTGTGGTTTTGATTTGCATTTCTCTGATGGCAAGTAATGATGAGCATTTTTTCATGTGTCTGTTGGCTGTATAAATGTCTTCTTTTGAGAAGTGTCTGTTCACATCCTTTCCCCATTTTTTGATGGGTTTGTTTGAAAACTGGCACAAAACAGGGATGCCCTCTCTCACCACTCCTCTTCAACATAGTGTTGGAAGTTCTGGCTAGGGCAATCACGCAAGAGAAAGAAATAAAGGGTATTCAATTAGGAAAAGAAGAAGTCAAATTGTCCCTGTTTGCAGATGACATGACTGTGTATTTAGAAAACCCCATCGTCTCAGCCCAAAATCTCCTTAAGCTGATAAGCAACTTCAGCAAAGTCTCAGGATACAAAATCAATGTACAAAAATCACAAGCTTTCTTATACACCAATAACAGACAAATAGAGAGCCAAATCATGAATGAACTGCCATTCACAATTGCTTCAAAGAAAATAAAATACCTAGGAATCTAACTTACAAGGGATGTGAAGGACCTCTTCAAGGAGAACTACAAACCACTGCTCAGGGAAATAAAAGAGGACACAAACAAATGGAAGAACATGCCATGCTCATGGATAGGAAGACTCAATATTGTGAAAATGGCCATACTGCCCAAGGTAATTGATAGAATAAATGCCATCCTCATTAAGCTACCAATGACTTTCTTCACAGAATTGGAAAAAAATTCCTTTAAAGTTCATATGGAACCAAAAAAGAGCCTGCATTGCCAAGACAATCCCAAGCCAAAGGAACAAAGCTGGAGGCATCACACTACCTGACTTCAAACTATACTACAAGGCTACAGTAACCAAAACAACATGGTACTGGTACCAAAACAGAGATACAGACCAATGGAACAGAACAGAGCCCTCAGAAATAATACCACACATCTACAACCATCTGATTTTTGACCAATCTGACAAAAACAAGAAATGGGGAAAGGATTCCCTATTTAATAAATTATGCCAGGAAAACTGACTAGCCATAAGTAGAAAGCTGAAACTGGATCCCTTCCTTACACCTTATACAAAAATTAATTCAAGATGGATTAGAGACTTAAATGTTAGACCTAAAACCATAAAAACCCTAGAAGAAAACCTAGGCAATACCATTCAGGACATAGGCATGGGCAAGGACTTCATGTCTAAAGCACCAAAAACAATGGCAACAAAAGCCAAAATTGACAAATGGCATCTAATTAAACTAAAGAGCTTCTGCACAGCAAAAGAAACTACCATCAGAGTGAACAGGCAACCTACAGAATGGGAGAAAATTTTTGCAATCTACTCATCTGACAAAGGGCTAATATCCAGAACTTACAAAGAACTCAAACAAATTTACAAGAATAAAGCAAACAGGCCGGGCGCGGTGGCTCAAGCCTGTAATCCCAGCACTTTGGGAGGCAAAGGCGGGCGGATCACGAGGTCAGGAGATGGAGACCATCCTGGCTAACCCGGTGAAACTCCGTCTCTAC
Source organism: Macaca mulatta (assembly GCF_049350105.2). NCBI lineage: Eukaryota > Metazoa > Chordata > Mammalia > Primates > Cercopithecidae > Macaca > Macaca mulatta. Next base: position 154,571,511 of record NC_133411.1, read on the forward strand.
GAAAAATACAAAAAAACTAGCCGGGCGAGGTGGCAGGCGCCTGTAGTCCCAGCTGCTCGGGAGGCTGAGGCAGGAGAATGGCGTGAACCTGGGAGGCGGAGCTTGCAGTGAGCTGAGATCCGGCCACTGCACTCCAGCCTGGGCGACAGAGCGAGACTCGGTCTCAAAAAAGAAAAAAAAAAAAAAGAATAAAGCAAACAACCCCATCAAAAAGTGGGCAAAAGATATGAACAGACACTTGTTGATCTTTTCAAAAAACCAGCTTCTGGATTCATTGATTTTTTGAAGTTTTTTTTTGTGTCTCTATCTCCTTCAGTTCTGCTCTGATCTTAGGTATTTCTTGCCTTCTGCTAGCTTTTGAATTTGCTTGCTCTTGCTTCTCTAGCTCACATTGTGATGTGAAGGATCACATCTGTGATGTGAGGGATTTGATTGTGGTATGAGGGATTTGATTTTAGATCTTTCCTGCTTTCTCTTGTGGGCATTTAGTGCTATAAATTTCCCTCTACACACCGCTTTAAATGTGTCCCAGAGATTCTGGTACGTTGTGCCTTTGTTCTCATTGGTTTCAAAGAACACCTTTATTACTGCCTTCATTTCATTATGTAGTCATTCAGGAGTAGGTTGTTCTGTTCCCATGTAGTTGAGAAGTTTTGATTGAGTTACTTAACCCTGAGTTCTAGTTTGATTGCACTGTGGTCTAAGAGACAGTTTGTTATAATTTCTATCCTTTTACATTTGTTGAGGAGTGATTTACTTCCAACTATGTGGTCAATTTTGGAATAAGTGCGATGTGGTGCTAAGAAGAATGTATATTCCATTTATTTGGGGTGGAGAGTTCTGTAGATGTCTATTAGGTCCACTTGGTGTAGAGCTGAGTTCAATTCCTGGATATCCTTGTTAACTTTCTGTCTCATTGATCTGTCTAATGTTGACAGTGGGGTGTTAAAGTCTCTCATTATTACTGTGTGGGAGTCTAAGTCTCTTTGTAAGTCTCTAAGGACTTGCTTTATGAATCTGGGTGCTCCTGTATTGGGTGTATATATATTTAGGATAGTTAGCTCTTCTTGTTGAACGGATCCCTTAACCATTATGTAATGGCCTTCTTTGTCTCTTTTGATCTTTGTTGATTTAAATCTGTTTTATCAGAGACTAGGATTGAAACCCCTGCCTTTTTTTTTTCCCCGTTTGCTTGGTAGATCTTCCTCCATCCCTTTATTTTGAGCCTACGTGTATCTCTGCACGTGAGATGTGTCTCCTGAATACAGCAAACTGATGGGTCTTGACTCTTTATCCAATGTGCCAGTCTGTGTCTTTTAATTGGAGCATTTAGCCCATTTACATTTAAGGTAAATATTGTTATGTGTGAACTTGATCCTGTCATTATGATGATAGCTGGTTATTTTGCTCGTTAGTTGATGCAGTTTCTTCCTAGCATCGATGGTCTTTATATTTTGGCATGTTTTTGCAGTGGCTGGTACTGGTTGTTCCTTTCCACGTTTAGTGCTTCCTTCAGGAGCTCTTATAGGGCAGGCTTGGTGGTGACAGAATCTCTCAGTATTTGCTTGTCTGTAAAGGATTGTATTTCTCCTTCACTTATGAAACTTAGTTTGGCTGGATATGAAATTCTGGGTTGAAAATTCTTTGCTTTAAGAATATTGAATATTGGCCCCGACTCTCTTCTGGCTTGTAGAGTTTCTGCCGAGAGATCCACTATTAGCCTGATGGGATTCCCTTTGTGTGTAACCTCACCTTTCTCTCTGGCTGCCCTTAACATTTTTTCCCTCATTTCAAATTTGGTGAATCTAACAATTATGTGTCTTGGAATTGCCCTTCTTGATGAGTATCTTTGTGGTGTTCTCTGTATTTCCTAAATTTGAATGTTGGCCTGCCTTGCTAGGTTGGGGAAGTTCTCCTGGATAATATCCTGCAGAGTGTTTTCCAACTTGGTTCCATTCTGCCCGTCACTTTCAGGTACACCAATCAGACTAGATTTGGTCTTTTCACATAATCCCATATTTTCTGGAGGCTTTGTTCATTTCTTTTTACTCTTTTTTTCTCTAAACTTCTCTTCTTGCTTCATTTCATTCATTTGATCTTCAATCACTGATACCCTTTCTTCCAGTTGATCGAATCGGTTACTGAAGCTGGTGCATTTGTCACGTAGTTCTCATGTCATGGTTTTCATCTCTATCAGGTCATTTAAGGACTTCTCTACATTGGTTATTCTAGTTAGCCATTTGTCAAATCTGTTTTCAAGGTTTTTAGCTTCTTTGTGATGGGTTCAGAGAAGTTTGATCATCTGAAGCCTTCTTCTCTCAACTCGTCAAAGTCGTTCTCCATCCAGCTTTGTTCCATTGCTGATGAGGAGCTGCATTCCTTTGGAGGGGGAGAGGCACTCTGATTTTTAAAATTTTCAGCTTTTCTGCACTGCTTTTTCTCCATCTTTACGGTTTTATCTACCTTTGGTCTTTGATGATGGTGACATATAGATGGGGTTTTGGTGTGGATGTCCTTTCTGTTTGCTAGTTTTCCTTCTAACAATCAGGACCCTCAGCTGCAGGTCTGTTGTAGTTTGCTCAAGGTCCACTCCAGATGCTGTTTGCCTGGGTATCAGCAGCAGAGGCTGCAGAAGAGTGAATATTGCTGAACAGCAAATGTTGCTGCCTGATTGTTCCTCTGGAAGCTTCTTCTCAGAGGGGTACCCGGCTGTGTGAGGTGTGAGGTATCAGTCTGCCCCTACTGGGGGATGTCTCCCAGTTAGGCTACTCAGGGGTCAGGGACCCACTTGAGCAGGCAGTCTGTCCATTCTCAGATCTCAAAGTCGGTGCTGGGAGAATCACTACTCTCTTCAAAGCTGTCAGACAGGGACATTTAAATTTGCAGAGGTTTCTGCTGCCTTTTGTTTGGCTGCCCTGTCCTCAGAGGTGGAGTCTACAGAGGCAGGCAGGCCTCCTTGAGCTGCGGTTGGCTCCACCCAGTTCGAGCTTCCTGGCCACTTTGTTTACCTACTTAAGCATCAGCAATGGCAGGCGCCCCTCCCCAAGGCTCGCTGCCACCTTGCAGTTAGATCTCAGACTGCTGTGCTAGCAATGAGGGAGGCTCCGTGGGCATGGGACCCTCCGAGCCAGGCACAGAATATAATCTCCTGGTGTGCCATTTGCTAAGACCCTTGGTAAAGCACAGTATTAGGGTGGGAGTGATCCGATTTTCCAGGTGTTGTGAGTCACGGTTTCCCTTGGCTAGGAAAGGGAATTCCCTTCCCCCTTGTGCTTCCAGGGTGAGGCGATGCCTCACCCTGCTTCAGCTCTCACTCATTGGGCTGCCCCCACTGTCCTGCTCCCACTTTCCAACATGACCCTGTGAGATGAACCTGGTACCTCAGTTGGAAACACAAAAATCACTCATCTTCTGTGTCGCTCACGCTGGGAGCTGGAGGCTGGAGCTGTTCCTATTCAGCCATCTTGGAAGGCTGAACCCATTGCTTTCATATTATGTAACATACTAGAAGACAATAATTGGGTCCAAAGGGAAAAAAAAAAAGGAAAGAGTGGCAGCAATTGGGCAGAGGGATAAAGGGGAACAGAGAAGAGCCAGCTACAATGTTTAAAGGGTAGTCATGCTAAGCCTCGGTGAGCACTCACTAATGCCAGAAGTGATGAAAAGCCCTTTGAGAAACACAAAGGCGAGTATTCCATCACTCCCCACATAGTTACTGGACACTTAGAATGTGTCAGATCCTCAGCTGGTTACTATGGATTCAGTAGTGTCCCAAAAATTCATGGATCATGCCTTACTTTGCAAAGTATAAAATCTTACGGTCAAACAACACTAACAAGTAAAGAAAAAGATATAAATAATTACAGATTATCCTAAGTGTGCTGAAGGAAACAAACAGGTACAGGCAGGGGAGCTACCCCTTTAGAGCAGTTGGAGATGCTCTCTCTGTAGAGGTGACATGAATGCCAAGACCTGAAAGATGAGAATAAGTCAGTTATGTCAACAGCCAGAAGAATAGATGCTTAAATACAGCAAAGAGTGTGTGCAAAAGCCCTGAGGCAGAAAAGAGCTTGGTGTATTCAAAGACCTGAAGGAGGCCTGAATGACTAGAGGCTAGTGGACTAGGAAGCAAGTGGTAGGGAAGGGGGAATAAGGTAGAGAGAAGCCAGCTAATGCACAGCTATATCACTTTTTTAGAAGAGAAATGTGGTCTTGGTCAATTTCCCATGTCACCTCCAACCTGCTCTTATTCCTTGAGTTGTCCCATGACATCACCCTTGCCCAGGAGAATTCAGGTTCTGGCTCAGAGTCTCTTGTGGAATTGCAGTGAAGTTTGCAGGTAGGCTGCAATCAACTAAAGGCTTCAAAGGGTCTGGGGCATCTGCTTGCAAAATGGCTTGTTTACATGGCTAGGGGCACGAAGTCTCTGTCCCTGCTTAGGTGGGCCCTTCCACAGGACCCTCACAACATGGCAGCTGGCTTCTCCCCAGAATGAATGACCCAGAGTGAGCAAGGAGGAAGCTGCAATGTGTTTTATAACCTAGCCTCAGGAGTAACGTATCATCACTTCTACCATAGTCAACTGATTACATAGACTGACCCTGATACAATATGGGAGAGGACCACACAAAAGCATAAATATCAGAGGTAGGGGATCACTGGGGTCCATTTTAGACTCTGGCTAGCTAATTATCTATGTTAACATATGTGCATATGTGAAAGTTTAATCTTCAAGCTTGTGTGTGTGTGTGTGTGTATGTGTGTGTATGGATATAACTCTCTCTAAATATGCATATATAAATATAACTCTATATATATCTAAAACTTGAAAATCATGTATATATGGCTTAGTATAGTTTCTGGCACATAGTGAGCAATAAATAATAGCTTTTTTTTTTTTTAACCAGTGTTGCTCATAAAACAGCCATTTGCAAGTTTAGTAGCCACTTCTGTGCTTCTCCCTTCTCAAAGTATTTCACCTCTTTAAGAGGGCTCCTGAGAGAGGCACTGCTTGACACAAAAATATCACACATCTAATGGTGAAAATTTCATAATTCCAAGATTCAGGAATTATGATCCCTTCCAAGAACATATACCTCAGAGACACCTTCCATTTGTTCATTCATTTATTCACCAATATGTATTTGACCTACCTAAACATTCCAGAATTACTTCTTTATCTCTAAAATATCTTTTTGAGATAGGGTCTCACTCTGTCATCCAGGCTGTAGTGCAGTGGCGTGATCTCTGCTTACTGAACCCTCGATGTCCCAGGCTCAAGTGATCCTTCCACCTCAGCCTCTCGAGTAGCTGGGACCACAGGTGCATGCCACCACACCCAGCTAATTTTTTTGTACTTTTTGTAGAGACGGAGTTGCACCACGTTGCCTAGGCTGATCTGGAACTCTTGAACTCAAGTGATCTGCCCATCTTGGCCTCCCAAAGTGCTGGGATTACAGGTGTGAACCACCACACCCAGCCATCTCTAAAATATTTGAAAAATCATTACTGTTCTTAATGTTCCCAGCAATTTGTTGAGAACTCCAAGACTCACCAATAAAAGAATTAATTATTTAATTTTAAAAATAGAATGCATACAGTATGTACTAAAAAATAGTATATATTCAGACCACTATTGGTGATGAAGGGTGGAAGAAGTCAAGACATGAAGAATAAATCAGAGTAAGTAAATGATGGAGGCAGGGGGTACCGATCAAGCAACAAAGTGGAGGTATGAAAGAGAGGAAAATTATATATATACACACATACACACACATATATATGACATAAATATGTATACACACACATATGCACACATACAATATATCTGATATATGATATAAGACATATATTTGTCTGGTATGGTATACATATGTGTGATATATGTAGACAGATACAGACATAGATACAGGCATCCCTGTGTACAGGTCTTGCCTGGAGTGCTACTCATGCTTTTCCTCATTTAATCTCACAGCAACCCTAGGAGTCAGTGCATTCACAGGTGAGCAAACTCAATGAGGCTAAGAAACTTGCTGAAGGTCTTACAGCTGCTCAATGGTACACCCAGAATTTGAACCCATATATGTCTGGCTCCAAAGCCTATGCATACAAGCAGGGGTCAGCAAACTAACCACCTATGGGCCAATTCTCTCTGCTGCCTGCTTTTATAAATAAAGTTCAGTTGCAACGAGCCAACACCATTTCTCTACACAGTCTTTATGCTGCTTTTATGCTAGCAGAGTAGAGGCCAGTAGTGACAACAGAGACTCCATGGCCTGCAAAGTCTAGAATATTTACTTTCTGCTTCATTACAGAAAAAGTTTCCCGACCCTCTACTCTTTATCATCATCTTATCTGAAAAACTAATTTGAAGATTTGGGGGAAACTGTCATAAATGTAGTCCATTTCGATAAGAAAAGTCTCTTGGGTGTGGTTGTGTCTCCGTAGACAGTTTAAATCTACGGTGAGTTGGGAAATGGAGACTGTGCCTTTAAGGTTTAAAGCATTTAATGCTTGAGAATTACAAGAAGACATTTTGTGACATTTGAAGCTGTTTCGATTTCAGCTGCCTGTTATCTGACACTCCAAAATAAAATCACTAAAAATTTGCAGCCTACTTATTTCAAAGCTTACATATAAGAACTGTGGTTGTCCTAATGTCCCTCAAAAAAAAATACATATATACACATATATATACATGAAGTTTTGGTTTGCAAGGCAATTCAAAACATAAATTCAAGATCTTTGGTATTATTATTAACTAAAAATATCATTCAGGCCTCTTTGCAAGCTCCAAAATATGAATTTCTATTATAAAGCTACAGAAAGTTTAGATTTCAATTCCAATTCATAAAACCTCATATATTTATTCATTCAGAAAATTTTGACTGAGAACCTACTATATATCAGGCAATGCTATTGTTTACAGAATGGTTATTTGTCAGGCACCAATTGCCTTACCTGTATTATACATTCATCACCAATGATATTTTAACTTTTAAATGAGATTTAAGAACAGCTATGTCCCTATTATCTTGGAGCTTATAGTCTACAGGAGGAGAAAGAACTCAAATAAACACAAGTAACTAAATATATCATTACAAAATTGTCTTAGTCTGTTTGGGTTGCTATAACAAATACTATAGATGACTGGGTGGCTTGCAAGCAACAGAATCTTATTTCTCACAGCTCTGGAGGCTGGGAAGTCCAAGATCAAGGTGCTAGCCAACTTGTGTCTGGTAAGGGCCCACTTCCTGGCTCATAGAACAGTGCCTTCTCGCTGTGTCCTCACCTGGTGCAATGCAGCTGTCTGAGCCTTCTTTTATGATGGCATCTATCCCATTCAAAGGAGTTTCATTCTAATGATCTAATCACCTCCAAAAGACCCCACCTCATTTTTTTTGAGATGGAGTTTCATTCTTTTCACCCAGTATGGTATGATCTCAGCTCACTGCAACCTCTGCCTCCTGGGTTCAAGCGATTCTCCTGTCTCAGGCTTCCAAGTAGCTGGGATTACAGGCATGCGCCACCAGGCCCAGCTAATTTGTTGTATTTTTAGTAGAGACAAGGTTTCACCATGTTGACCAGGCTGGTCTCAAACTCCTGTCCTCAGGTGATCCGCCTGCCTCAGCCTCCCAAAGTGCTGGGATTAGAGGCGTGAGCCACCGTGCCTGGCCAGCCGCACTTCTTTATATCGTCATCACCTTGGGGTTTAACAATTCAACATAAGAATCTTGGGAGAAATACAAACATTCAGTCCATACCAGCAGAATGTGTGAAGAATAAAGTTCTAAGAAAGACAGTAACAGCGTACCTAGCTCCTTTTGGAAGCCTGGGAATGCTACTTGGGGTAAGAGACATCTGAGGTGGGACCCAGAGATGGAGCGCAGCAAAGCTATGTGAAATATTTGAGGAAGAGAAGACTTGCTGCAATGTTCACATGTCGGAATGCTGAGGATTTGGGAAAACTGGGACCAGTATATAATACTTAACATTTGCAAGTTGGATATTAGTATTATTACACTTCTGTACACACACACATCACACACGCACACACACACACATCCCAATTTACAAATGGGCAAACTAAGGGTAGGAGAACTGCAGAGTCATCCATTTGCCAGGTAAATGACAAATCTGAGGGTCATATCTAGGCTGACTGCAGGAGCCAGAGCTTTCCACGGACCCATGATTTGCATCTCTTCCCTGCTCATTGACATTAATGAAATAGGAAAACCCTTGCACTGCAGCCTGCTTCCCATTTCAGTTTGTGTGACACTGGGGTATTTTTAAAAGAAAACTGATTTCAGAGCCATATGATTTTGCTTTAAGATTTCCAAATTCAAAGAGAAGAAATGTCAAAAGCTGTCGTTTAAACTAAGCGTGGACCCAGACTCTCCAGCGCTCCAGCAACCCACTCACCCTACCCTTAATAGTGCAGCTGCCTCACAAATTTCTTTTCTGGAAAGAAAACATCACCATCCATTCTTTGTATTCTTGGGGATTCCCAAAACAGACTCTGGGGTTTGATGTTTGCCCCTTCTTCTTTTGGTTTCCTGGTCCCAAAGGGATCCCTAACTTCCTGGGGATGTAACACCAAGTTCAGGAAGCTGAACATAAGTTCTGCAACTTCCTGAAATTTCCCAAATGAAAAACCATTTTCCTTTTAGAGCAACCACAGACATGGACACGCACAGTCACATATCTCTCTGTGGTCACACGTAATTCCCTTTTTTTTTTTTTTAAATAATCACACAGTTAATTCATTTTAGTAGGTGAAGAAAAATGGTTGCAGTGGAGTGATGTAATCCCTGCAAGCCTAACAGACATTTAGACTATATTCCCGAAATGTCATCAGAACCCAGTGGTCTTTCTGGTCATCAACAGCATCCCCAACTTTCCATCTCCTCTAGACATAAACCTGTAATGATTTTAGGACCCACAGACCTAGATTCAAATCCCCAATCCTCCACACGTGAATTGTGTGACCTTGGGCAACTTAAGGGATGTGTGTGAATCTCAGTTTACCAAATCCATGTACTCAAAAATCATTAACTTATTTTCCTAAATCCCCCTTTCCCCACCTCCCCGCCCCCCACTCTCAACATGGAAGATTGATATGCTACTGGTTTTCACCAGCAAGGTAGAAGCATTTATAAAAATATTAAATATTATCTATAGTTTTCATAAATAGCCACTGTTGATATCACCAGAATCTCTCCATAATCTAGCAACAAACGGGTTAAAAACTGGTACATCTGGGACCTCTAGGACCCGCAGCTGGTATCGTTTCTTACTGGTAGATGCCCAAGACAGTCAAAGTACTCTAAAGTGTCTGTCTTTGCTGCCCACCACAGGTTCTCCCAGGGGTCCCCAAGGACCAGTCATGCTCCATCCATGTATTCCTCTTAGCCCTGGGGATCCCTGGGTGAACACTTCCAGACCATATGGGAGCATCCAATTCGCTGTAGCTCACAAATACCAGTATCTGTTCCACTCGCCAGAGTGTATCCTAATCTGGCAAAAGCACTATGGGGAATACCTTTGGCAGCGCATTTAACACCCAGGTGAGCAAGTCCCTCCATGGCCATATGGACCAGGAAGACTATGGCTGCCCATCTCAGGCCAGTATGCCATTGAATTATCTCTGTGTGACCACTTGTGGAAATTACAGCCACTGGGAGCCAGGCTCTGAGAAGACCAGAGAAAGATGAGGAAAGCAGATGGCCAAGTCAGGAGATACTAGGTGCCACTGTAGGCTCAGGCCAGTGGCTGAAGGCTTCAACTCCATAGATGGCAATTCCAAGACAGAAGAGTACTTTTTGAGAGTCCTATAATTCTCCCCATTTCACAGATTAAGAAACTGAGGAACAAAGAGATTATTTAAAATGTAGGTGACAGAGTCTGAATCCAAACCCAGGAACCTTGGCAACAGAGGAAGCACGCTTAACCTTCACACTGACTGCACTGCCTCTCATTTGACCTGAAGTATACTTTCAACTTAATTAAAAATGACATTCCAGTAAATGATTTTCATGGCATAGTTGGTAAGAGAGAATTTGACCATATAAAAATTTTAGGCAACATTATAAAATCTAGAAAAAAATTAATGTAATTGCTTAGTTCAGCAGAAGCTGAGAAAGGTCTCAGGACCCTGAACAATAGTATTGACTTTAAAAAGAAATTCTCTATTTTTTGAGAATGCAAGTCTCCTAATGATTATAGACCAACAAATGAGCAAAGAGGTTGGTGGAGGAGTTTGATGTAATTCCCTGTGTCAAACCACAAGGTGTCACTTAGCATGTGACAGGATGCCATCAACAAATCACAGCAACAATTTCTAAAAATCAATAAATGAACTGTAAATCATTATCTTTTTAATGAACTATGTACATTTCAACTTATATCACTTGGTAAGCAGTTTAATAATTTAGATTAGAGAATTACAAAATATACATTGAAGGCCAGTTGCAGTGGCTCAACCCTGTAATCCCAAGCACTTTGGGAGGCCAAGGCAGGCAGATCACCTGAGGTCAGGAGTTCAAGACTAGCCTGACCAATGTGGTGAAACCCCGTCTCTACTAAAAATACAAAATTAGCCAGGCATGGTGGCGTATGCCTGTAATCCCAGCTACACGGGAGGCTGAGACAGGAGAATCGCTTGAACCTGGGAGGCAGAGGTTGTGGTGAGCGGAGATTGTGACATTGTGCTCCAGCCTGGGCAACAACAGCAAAACTCTGTCTCAAAAAAAACAAAACAAAACAAAAAATATACACACACACACACACACACACACACACACACACACACATACATTTAATGTTTTTATTAATAGCTTGATTTATACATTAACATGTTATTGTAATGCTTATTAAGTATTTTTAATGCCACCCCTGTAAACACTTATAAAAAGGATATTTCATAAATATGTATGAGAGTGAGCTAGCAAATTTATGATCATCTGAGTATGGTGTTCAAGCACCACTACTTTGCACAAAGCAGCCCTTCAAATCTAGTAATCATACAGACCACTCCTTGTCTCATCTGTGTCTGAAGGTAGAATCACGTACAGAGAAATAGGACATCAAGATAAAAGTAAAGGAACTATAGTAGATGGGTTTAGATGTGTTTTTCTTTTCTCTGTTTCTTTTTTCTTATTTTGGCTCTAGGACCCCTCCTTGGGGGAATCAACAATTCCCTACTTCATGTGGTCCTAGCAAAATGCATCAGGATGCTTTCTTTGACATAAATTAAGAAAGAAAGAAAAAAAACTCTGTCAACTAGCTTAAAATCTCACACAAGAAAGCAAGAGGTAAAGCAATTCAATGACATTCGGGTCTCTAAGTAGTTAAGAAACTTGCCTGAAGCACACCCATGCCCAGCAGACTTACAATTCATGCTTCGTATCAATTGGCTAAAATTAGGTCACAAAAATTTGGCTGCTTCTAAGCCAAGGAGCACACAGGGAAAGGAATTATCCCAAATGATACAGACTAATCAAGACTCCCTACCTACCAAGGTACCCTTCAAAAAACTTCAGCAGCCAAAAGTCAGAGAAGATACCACTTCTCTGTGGGCTTGAGTTCCACAATCACTAGAAAAAAATTTTTAAGGTAGATCTTAAAGAGGAAAGAAAGTCATTTAGCAGATTGATGCATCATTATTTCCCTTTCTATTAAAACACAGCAAATACCGTCAAATAAAGCAATTACTCAACTCTCAACCCTGATGAAAATGTACACTAGCCATGCAAACAGAAAGCTGGGTCCGAGTTGGAAGCTAGATTCACCATTCCTTTACTGGTCTGTGCAGCACCCATTGGCCATCAAGTGTCAAATATACCAAGTCTTTGGAAGAAGCCAGACAAATGACCAAGCAAACATAATCTATTCAGAGCAGAGAGTTAGTAATATTAATTGTATCAGATAGGAATTTTTATGCAAATTGTTTAAAACTCAGCTGAAATGGCTTAAGCAATTGATTCAGAGTCAGAGTGGGCTTTAAATGAACTTTGTTGATTCAGCAGTTTAGACATTATTACCAAAGACCTTTGAGGTCTCATCTTCCTTCTGTCTCTTAGCTCTCCTTTCCATAGGGATTGCTCCATCATCAGATTCCATGTGGTAGACATGCCCCCAAATACACACAATAGCTTCAGCTTTACTCTTACGACAACCAAATTGCTGCCTCAGTTTCAAGCCACACATGCTAACCCTAAATGCTCCAGGGAAAAGAAAATGTCAGTTCCAATAGCATATAGCCAGGTCTTGGGATCTCTTTCATTGTCCCGAAATGGGACATTTGACTAAACCCAAACTAATAACTGTAGCTACAGAAAGAAGATATAAATTGGCTTAGGTCAATTACAGTCTAAACCTTGAACTTTGTGACAGATCAACTCCACACCAAAATCATACAGAAAAGAGAGATGTTCAAGGTAGAGTTAGAGGGAAAAGGGGAGAAGAAAGGAATTGGTACTGGAACATCATACAACAAATTTCCTCTGCACCTGTCCTCCACACCTGAGTGTCTGCATAAAGAACTCTTTCCAGCAAGCCTCAAATTTCCAGGTCTGTTTCAGAGCTACATTTTACAAAATCACATGGCTCATTTTACTCATGCAACATAGAGAGAAAAAAAATCCACAAAGTCATAGCAATTTTATTCAACAACTGCCCCAGAATTAGAGTCACGGTACCTGAGGCGTCTTCCTCGGTTGGCTCAGAAACAGGTTTTGTGGCTACAGTTCTCCCTGATGAAACATCATGTCAAGGGGGTTTCTGGATTTGTGCTCACTGGGCTGTAATCATTGCTAATTGAGCTTGGAGATTTAGTTGCTGGCATTACCCACAAGATGTGAGACAAACGCTGGGCTAAGTGATGAGATGCCAGGCCAGATTGGCATATGGATCATTTTCACTCAATTTCCCTCCACTGATGGATCAAAACTCTAAGCACAGCAGTCAACCAGGAGAAAATTCCAAAATCTGCATCTGTCCATCCAGCTTCCAGCTACAACCTGGAAACAAAGTAAAAGACACAGAGGGAATTCCCAACTTCCCAAGATATATCAAGCAACGAGATGAGAAATGAGCAAAACACGATCTGCAGCCCAAATATGGTGTTACTGGGGTAACATCCCAAGTCCACAGCAATCCGTGAGCAGCAGTCTGGTGTACTCAAAACACACCTGAAATTTGGAGTCTGTATACTCATATTTGACAAACTACTTCTTGAGAATCACTTGGTGTCACTAAGGTTTAATTTCTTCCTCTGTAAAATAGGAAACAATATAATGAAATAGATAACTTTTGAAATACCTGCCCAATCCACAATTGTTCCTCCTAATGTCCCCCAGTGTATAGAGGAGCCATTTTGTAAATAGTTTTCTCCAGGAGCCATTTTCAACAATAGCGGCAGTTGACTGGACCAGGAGTGAAATCTGGTCAAAGCTGGGCCACCTATGTTTCCCTCCTAGATAAAATTTAGAATTGGGCCTGAAAGGGAATATAGTCTCCTTCAGAGTGGTGGGACCAGTAAAACAGAGAGTTGGGCTGTTAGCAGCCAGATGCACTTGTACTGACAGGCAGAGGCAGATGAGTTGTGCAAAGAGATTAAAAAGCACATACAGGAAGGAGCTGAGAGATGACTGTGAGAGAGTCATGGCTGCTTTCCAGGCCCTTCCAGAAGCCCAGCTGAGCCCTACCCAAGGGTTGCAGAGCAAATCCCCTATTTTTAAAGTCAGTCTTTCTCAATCCCATTTTCTTGTTTAAGACACTCAAGGTGGTTTCCGTTACTTGCAAGCTAAGAGTATTTATGAACATATAATGTCTAACTCACTCAGAGGTTCCGAGAATTAAATAAAATAACAATGCTTTAAAAATAGAAAGCACTCTAACAACTCATAAAAACAATAGATCTGAACCCGAAAATACGTTTTGTTTTTGTTTTTGTTTTTGTTTTTTTGAGATGGAGTCTTGCTCTGTCACCCAGGCTAGAGTACAATGGTGCAATCTCAGCTTACTGCATCCTTCACCACCTGGATTCAAGTGATTCTCCTGCCTCAGTCTCTTAAGTAGCTAGGATTACAGGAATCTGTTACTATGCCCAGCTATTTTTTTTTTTTTTTTGTATTTTTAGTAGAGATGGGGTTTCACCATGTTGGCCAAGCTGGTGTCGAACTCCTGACCTAGTGATTTGTCCGCCTTGGCCTCCAAAAGTGCTGGGATTACAGGCATGAGCCACCTGCCCGGCCAAAAGTACCATTTTTAATGAAAGACTAAGATGATTTTGGAGACGATATTTATTGACATAGAAAGATGTTTATCAATAAGCAGATGGTTAGGCTACCAAAATAGAAATTGTTTATACCAGGGGTCAACAAATACTTTTGGTAAAGTATCAGGTAGTAAATATTTTAGGCTTTGTGAGCCATATGATACCTATCACAACTAATCCATTTTACTATTGTTTTGAGGAAGCAGCTATAGATAATATGCAAAAACAAAATAGACGTGTTTGTGTTCCAATAATACTTTATTTATGAACATTGAAATATGAATTTCATATAAATTTTACTTATCACCAAATAACATCCTTCTTGTGATTTTTTCCCACCATCAAAAAAATATGAAGTATTAAAATCCAATCTTAGCTGTGGGCCATACACCACCCGTGCACACATGCGCATCTACACACACACACACACTCCCCACAACTCTGAAAGTTTTACTTCAAAATGTTAGAAAGAAAAAAAGTTTATCTTAAGGTAGTGGATTTCACGGATACTTATTTTTTTGTTTTTGTTTGCCTGTATTTTCTATTTTTGTAGCATAGGTATGTATTACTTGTGGAATTATTTTTAATTAAATGGGGGGAAAAAGGTTTAGTCATAAAGTGTAGATGAAAGACAAAGAAGGAGGCAGGAAAACGGCAAAGTTGGAGTGCACAACTCCACCAAGGTCCCCCGGAACTCTAGCATTCTTCCTGCAAGCTAAGCTAGCTCCGAGTCGCAATGGAAGGCACAACGACGCCACTGGCACAAAGCAGGAATACTGTCTGTATCATCACAGAACCCCCTTACTAAGGACCTCAGCATCTAATTCCAGAAGTAATCATAACAACCCCAGTAATAAGAACCACAGTGTTTTCCAGAAGGAAAGAAACAAAACTGAGGAGCGTAACTCCTTTTTTTAGGACCCAGTTGATCAACAGATAGTTGGTTTTCCTTTATAGAAGGGAGTTCAAGGCACCCACTCAAACTCTAACCACGGTGTGAATATTTCTATGGAGCAGCTCTGCCTAGTCTTCATCCAGCCTCTACCCATATGAACTTCATATGGGAAATACAATTCAATGTCTGTCTGTGGGTAACCTCCTGTGCACCAGGCACTATACTAGGTGCTGTTCGAAAGATGTGCTCACTCTGCCAACAGCTCCAGGTCACTCTCAGTGTCAGCATTGTTCAGTCTAATATGACTGAAATATAAAATAAAATAACACTAATAATAACAGTGTTATACTTGTGGCACCATTAAAATGTTGCTCATTTTAAGTCTTCACATTACCTATGAAACATAAATAACCCCAGTTGAGAAATGAGGCTCAGAAAGATGCGGTGTCTTAATGAAGATCATCCACCTGGCAACTGGCAAAGCCAAGATTCAATCACATGCCTGGACTTCACAGTGACTAAACATCCTTTCCTAGGACCTTGCATGCAAGTTAACACTTGGAAGCCTGTTGGAAATGCAGCGTCTCAGGCCTCATCCTCAGACCTGCTCATTCAGAATCTGCATTTGACACAATCCTTAAGTCACTCAGGTGTCCGTCAGATTCAAAGGAAATGAGGACGTGAACAAAATTTATTAAGCATCTGTGAGTGAGGCACTCTGCCACTGTGATATGATTATTTTTCTTTTAATTGCCACAATGACTCTGATTTTATACTCATTTTATTAATATATTGGTGAAGAAGCTGAGGCTCAGGGAGGCTGAACAATTTGCCCAAGATCCACAGCAAGCAAGTTGCAGTGAGTGCCAGAGTCAGGATGTGACCCCAATGATCGTGACTGCACTCTCCCTCTCGATTTTGTGTCAGGACTGAAGGGAGCTGAAGGGCCAAGTGGCCAGCTTGCAAAAGGCTCAGCTGACCTTTGGAATCTGAGTGTGCCAGTAATGTTGGAAATAGGGTAATTTCTGTATTATGAGCTCCAAGCTTATAATAAACCACATTAGAGAATAAGGTATACGATCCTTAAGTACGTGAATCAGGAATGAGACTTTTAAAAAAATCTCTGTTAAGTTAATATGTTTAGTTTCCTTAAGAAGCTTATCCATAAGGTAGTGAAATGGTATAGCCTTTAGTGTCAGGCCTCTGAGCCCAAGTCAACCCATCGCATCCCCTGTGACTTGCACGTATAAACTTGCACGGTTACTTGCCTGAAGTAACCGAAGAATCACAAAAGAAGTGCAAATGCCCTGCCTCGCCTTAACTGATGACATTCCACCACAAAAGAAGTGAAAATGGCCGGTCCTTGCCTTAAGAGATGATATTATCTTGTGAAATTCCTTTTCCTGGCTCATCCTGGCTCAAAGAGCTCCCCCACTGAGCACCTTGTAACCCCCACTCCTGCCCGCCAGAGAACAATCCCCCTTTGACTGTAATTTTCCTTTACCTACCCAAATCCTACAAAACGGCCCCACCCTTATCTCCCTTGGCTGACTCTCTTTTCGGACTCAGCCTGCCTGCACCCAGGTGAAAGAAACAGCCATATTGCTCACACAAAGCCTGTTTGGTGGTCTCTTCACACAGACGCGCATGACATTTTGGTGTTGTGACTTGGCTCAGGGGACCTCCCTTGGGAGATCAATCCCCTGTCCTCCTGCTCTTTGCTCCGTGAGAAAGATCCACCTATGACCTCTGGTCCTCAGACTCAACAGCCCAAGGAATATCTCACCAATTTGAAATCGGGTAAGCAGCCCCTTTTTTACTCTCTTCTTCAACCTCTCTCACTATCTCTTAACCTCTTTCTCCTTTCAATCTTGGCACCACCCTTCAATCTCTTCCTTCTCTTAATTTCAATTCCTTTCATCTTCTGGTAGAGACAAAGGAGACACGTTTTATCCGTGGACCTAAAACGCCAGCGCTGGTCACAGACTGCGGAAGGCAGCCTTCCCTTGGTGTTTAATCATTGCAGGGACGCCTCTCTGATTACTCACCCACATTTCAGGGGTGTCTGACCACGCTGCAGGGACACCCGCCTTGGTCCTTCACCCTAAGTGGCAAGTCCCGTTTTTCTGGGGGAGGAGCAAGCACCCCAACCCCTACCCTCCCTGTCTCTACCCCTTCTCTGCTTTTCTGGGGGAGGGGCAAGCACCCCAACCCCTTCTCTCCCTGTTTATACTGAAAGGACACAAAGATAGATGTGTACCCGCCCCCCACCCGCTACACCCTTGTTCTGCTCTCTAATCTTTGCACATACCAGAGATTTCGTAAGTTCTGTGAGTACCTGGTTTTCTGCACGTACCAGAGATTTTGTTTTGCACATACCAGAGATTTTGTAAGTTCTGAGGCAAGGTCACAAGACGTGTTTAAGTAAGATAAACTCTTGCTGCCATAAACCTGCTCTCCCGCCTCAAAGTTTGAACCAAAATATCAGAAATGGCAGGAACCAATCATAGTTAGCCAAATCGCCTTGTTCAAACACTAGCCAATCATATATCTGATTTGTATAATAACTCTATGCCCACTTTTCTTAGACTATATAACATTGTTCGGAGCTGAGTGGGGGAGCTCTCCTGCCCGTCTCGTTTCACGAGCGAGGGAGAGTTCCAGGTTCGAACCTGTAATAAAGATCCTTGCTGCTTAGCTTTGACTCTGGACTCTGGTGGTCTTCTTCGGGGAATAAACGGTCTGGGCATAACAATACCCCTTCTCTGCTTTTCTGGGGGAGGGGCAAGAACCCCAACCTCTTATTTTTGCACCCCCTCTTATTTTTGCACCCCGATCTCTTATTTTTGCACCCCAATACCTTAGTTCCGTGTGCCGACCCCTTTCCCGCTTTTCTGGAGGGCAAGAACCCCCGAACTCCTTCTTTCTGTGTCTCTACTCTCTCTTTTTTCTGGGCTTGCCTCCTTCACCATGGGCAACCTTCCACCCTCCATTCTTCCTTCCTCTCCATAACCTGTGTTCTCAAGAACTTAAAACCTCTTCAACTCACACCTGATCTAAAACCTAAATGCCTTATTTTCTTCTACAATGCCACTTAACCCCAATACAAACTCGACAGTAGTTCCAAATAGCCAGAAAATGGCACTTTCAATTTTTCCATCCTACGAGGTCTAAATAATTCTTGTCGTAAAATGGGCAAAGGGTCTGAGGTGCCTGACGTCCAGGCATTCTTTTACACATCGGTCCCTCCCTAGTCTCTGTTCCCAATGCAACTCGTCCCAAATCTTCCTTTTTTCCCTCCCGCCTGTCCCCTCAGTCCCAACCCCAAGCATCGCTGAGTCTTTCTAATCTTCCTTTTCTACAGACCCATCTGACCTCTCCCCTCCTCGCCAGGCCGAGCTAGGTCTCAATTTTTCCTCAGCCTCCACTCCCCCACCCTGTAATCCTTTTATCACCTCCCCTCCTCACGCCCGGTCTGGCTTACAGTTTCTGGCTTACAGTTTCCTTCCATGACTAGCCCTCCCCCTGGGCCCAGAAATTTCCTCTTAAAAAAGTGGCTAGAGCTAAACGCATAGTCAAGGTTAATGTTCCTTTTTCTTTATCCGACATCTTCCAAATCAGTTAGCGTTTAGGCTCTTTTTCATCAAATATAAAAAACCCAGCCCGGTTCACGGCCCATTTAACAGCAACCCTGAGACGCTTTTCAGCCCTAGACCCTGAAAGGTCAGAAGGTTGTCTTATTCTTAGTATGCATTTTATTTTATCACCCAATCTGCTCCGGACATTAAATAAAACTCCAAAAATTAAATTCCGGCCTTCAAACCCCACAACAGGACTTAATGAACCTCGCCTTCAAGGTGTACAATAATAGAGTAGAGGCAGCCAAGTAGCAACTTATTTCTGAGTTGCAATTCCTTGCCTCCACTGTGAGACAAACCCCAGCCACATCTCCAGCACACAACTCCAAACGCCTGAACCGCAGCTGCCAGAGGTTCCTCTAGAACCTCCTCCCCCAGGAGCTTGCTACAAGTGCTGGAAAGCTGGCCACTGGGCCAAGGAATGCCCACAGCCCGGGATTCCTCCTAAGCCGTGTCCCATCTGTGCGGGACCCCACTGGACTGTTCAACTCGCCTGGCAGCCACTCCCAGAGCCCCTGGAGCTCTGGCCCAAGGCTCTCTGACTGGCTCCTTCTCAGATCTTCTCTGCTTAGCGGCTGAAGACTGACGCTGCTCCATCGCCTCGGAAGCCTCCTGGACCATCACAGACGCCTTGGGTAACTCTTACAGTGGAGGGTAAGTCCGTCCCCTTAATCAATACGGAGGCTACTCACTCCACATTACCTTCTTTTCAAGGGCCAGTTTCCCTTGCCTCTGTAACTGTTGTGGGTATTGACGGCCAGGCTGCTAAACCTCTTAAAACTCCCCACTCTGGTGCCAACTTAGACAACGTTCTTTTATACACTCCTTTTTAGTTATCCCCACCTGCCCAGTTCCCTTATTAGGCCGAGACATTTTAACTAATTATCTGCTTCCCTGACTATTCCTAGGCTACAGCCACACCTCATTACTGCCTTTTCCCCCAGTTCAAAGCCACCTTCACATCCTCCCCTTGTATCCCCCCACCTTAACCCACAAGTATAAGATACCTCTACTCCCTCCTTGGCGACTGATCATGCACCCCTAACCATCCCATTAAACCCAATCACCCTTACCCCACTCAATGCCAATATCCCATCCCGCAGCATGCTTTAAAAGGATTAAAGCCTGTTATCACTCGCCTGCTACAGCATGGCCTTTTAAAGCCTGTAAACTCCTCTTACAATTCCCCCATTTTACCTGTCCTAAAACCAGACAAGCCTTACAGGTTAGTTCAAGATCTCTGTGCCTTATCAACCAAATTGTCTTGCCTCTGGATCTCAAACAAACTTTCTTTACTATTTCTTTACACCCTTCATCCCAGCCTCTCTTCGCTTTCACTTGTTCTGACCCTGACACCCATCAGGCTCAGCAAATTACCTCGGCTGTACTGCTGCAAGGCTTCACAGACAGCCCCCACTACTTTAGTTAAGCCCAAATTTCTTCCTCATCTGTTATCTATCTCTGCATAATTCTCATAAATACTTACTCTCCCTGCTGATCGTGTCTGGCTAATCTCCCAAACCCCAATCCCTTCTACAAAACAACAACTCCTTTCCTTCCTAGGCATGGTTAGTGTGGACAGAATTCTTACACAAGAGCCGGGACCGCGTACTGTAGCCTTTCTGTCCAAACAACTTGACCTTACTGTTTTAGCCGAGCCCTCATGTCTGTATGCTGTGGCTGCCACTGCTTTAATACTATTAGAGGCCCTAAAAATCACAAACTACGCTGAACTCTCTACAGTTCTCATAACTTCCAAAATCTATTTTCTCCCCCCAACCATCACTCAGGACAATGCTTATGCTGATAAGTTAGATAAAAAAGCAGCTAGCATTCCAACTTCTATCCTCACAGCAGTCTTCCTCCTTCACATTGGCCATTCCCATCTACTCCGCCGCTGAAACTTCCACCTATCAATCTCTTCCCACACAAGGCAAATGGTTCTTAGACCAAGGAAAATATCTCCTTCCAGCCTCACAGGCCCATTCTATTCTGTTGTCATTTCATAACCTCTTCCATGTAGGTTAGAAGCCGCTAGCCCGTCTCTCAGAACCTCTCATTTCCTTTCCATCATGGAAATCTATCCTAAAGGAGATCACTTCTCAGTGTTCCATCTGCTATTCTCCTACCCCTCAGGAACTCTTCAGGCCCCCTCCCTTTCCTACATATCAAGCTCGGGGATTTGCCCCTGCCCAAGACTAACAAATTGACTTTACTCACATGCCCGAGTCAGAAAACTAAAATACCTCTTAGTCTAGGTAGACACTTTCACTGGATAAGTAGAGGCTTATCCACAGGGTAAGAGAAGCCCACCGCGGTCATTTCTTCCCTTCTGTCAGACATAATTCCTCGGTTTGGCCAGTTTTGCCTCACACAGGGTCTCTTCTTCCTCTGTGGATCCTCTACCTACATGTGTCTACCTGCTAATTGGACAGGCACATGCACACTAGTTTTCCTTACTCCCAAAGTTCAATTTGCAAATGGGACCGAAGAGCTCCCTGTTCCCCTCATGACACTGACAAGACAAAAAAAAAGTTGTTCCACTAATTCCCTTGCAGGTCGGTTTAGGACTTTCTGCCTCCACTATTGCTCTCGGTATTAGAATAGCAGGCATTTCAACCTCTGTCATGACCTTCCGTAGCCTGTCTAATGACTGCTCTGCTACCATCACAGACATATCACAAACTTTATCAGTCCTCCAGGCCCAAATTGACTCTTTAGCTGCAGTTGTCCTCCAAACCCGCCGAGGCCTTGACTTACTCACTGCTGAAAAAGGAGGACTCTGTATATTCTTAAATGAAGAGTGTTGTTTTTACCTAAATCAATCTGACCTGGTATATGACAACATAAAAAAACTCAAGGATAGAGCCTAAAAACTTGCCAACCAAGCAAGTAATTACGCTGAACCCCCTTGGGCACTCTCTAATTGGACATCCTGGGCCCTCCCAATTCTTAGTCCTTTAATACCCATTTTTCTCCTTGTTTTATTCGGACCTTATATCTTCTGTTTAGTTTCTCAATTCATCCAAAACCGTATCCAGGCCATCTTTCTTCTAACACCCCACAATATCACCCCTTACCATAAAATCTTCCTTCATCTTAATCTCTCCCACTCTAGGTTCCCACGCTGCCCCTAATCCCGCTTGAAGCAGCCCTGAGAAACACCGCCCATTCTCTCTCCATACCACCCCCAAAAAATGTTCGCCGCCCCAACACTTCACACTATTTTGTTTTATTTTTCTTATTAATATAAGAAGGAAAGAATGTCAGGCCTCTGAGCCCAAGCCAAGCCATCGCATCCCCTGTGACTTGCAGGTATAAACCCAGATGGCCTGAAGTAACTGAAGAATCACAAAAGAAGTGCAAATGCCCTGCCTCATCTTAACCGATGACATTCCACCACAAAAGAAGTGAAAATGGCCGGTCCTTGCCTTAAGAGATGATGTTATCTTGTGAAATTTCTTTTCCTGGCTCATCCTGGCTCAAAGAGCTCCCCCACTGAGCACCTTGTAACCCCCACTCCTGCCCGCCAGAGAACAACCCCTCTTTGACTGTAATTTTCCTTTACCTACCCAAATCCTATAAAACGGCCCCACCCTTATCTCCCTTGGCTGACTCTCTTTTCAGACTCAGCCCGCCTGCACCCAGGTGAAAGAAACAGCCATGTTGCTCACACAAAGCCTGTTTGGTGGTCTCTTCACACGCATGCGCATGACATTTAGAAGTGACAATGTTCTCCTCTCTGATACAAGCGGAAATAGAAATTAGTCTCAGGGCAACTACCAAGTCCACTGCCAGCTAAAGAGAAATAAAAGGCTCTGAATGAACACTGAGAGATATTGGATTGTTTCAAAATAAATACAGACAAAAAATAATCACTCAGATCAAGTCAAGTCCAAATCTTCCTGATTTGGAAGTTCTGAGATTGTTTACATGGTGTTGTCCCTATTCAAATTATGAAGTACTGTATATTCTAAAACACAAGGAAAGCATGCAAAAGGATGCCACAGACAAGAAGGAGACAGAGCCTGGGAGACACCCAGCATGCTGCGTGACCTCAGTCCCCACCCCACACAATCTTGCCTTGTTCAAAGCTGTATTCTTTTCACCTCAAAAGACACCTGGCACATAGCAAACACTCAATAAATACCTGTTGAATAAATAAATGACTGAATAGTATAATGCAATGATTATTCAATGTATCTGATGTTGCTCTAGGAAATCTGAGATGTGTTATTGGGGTGTCTCCAAAGCATTCTTGGGGTGGTTGGGGGTGGAGAGAACAGGCCCGCTCTTCCCCTTCCCACCTGCTTCCATCCAACTGGAACATC
Organism: Macaca mulatta; assembly: GCF_049350105.2. NCBI lineage: Eukaryota > Metazoa > Chordata > Mammalia > Primates > Cercopithecidae > Macaca > Macaca mulatta. The sequence continues at coordinate 154,594,653 of NC_133411.1, forward strand.
CCTGTTGGGTTTCAGAGTAATATTTAACCTAAAGAAACAGTCTCATCACTAAAAGGGAAAAAATAAATTTTGGAAAACCGGTAGTACAGTAAGAAAATGATTAATCAATAAAAAAAAAAAGCATAGATTCTAACTCTTCTTATTATTGGCTGTGTGACCTTAAGCAAGTTGCTTAACCTCTCTGGGAACCAGTTTGATCATTTATAAAATAAAATAGTTTATTGAATTAGATTATTTCTAAGGTCCCTTCCAGCTCTAATGTAATTTATTACATCATTTTAATTGTTATCCAATTGTATTGTTTTTTCTTGTATGTATGTTTTCTAATTTATTCTAATTCTTTACAATAAGCATTATTTGTGTAGGAAAAAATTATAAATAATAATTTATATGTTCAAAGGCATATAAATTGAACAAAAATATTCTCCCAAGTATTCTCTGCATTTGCATTGCTTTTAACAAAAGCTAGAAGATGTGTTTTCCCCCATTCTTGCCCGGGGAGAACAACATTTGAAGTCATGCTGTAGGGAGAGCTGAGCCTTCAAAAGCAAGTAATGCTTAATCTGTTCTATTTCTGAAGCATAAAATAAAACCAAACAAAAAAGAAAAATAAGCTACCGCTATGCCAGTGCCAAGTTTCCTCATGCATAAATAGAGATCCATCCAGAAAAACAGCATTCTCAGTCGGGTGGGACAAATCCTCGTGTGCTTTTGTGGAAAATTCCCCCAGCAAGCTGGCATCAAAGACACTGTCTACAGCTGCCTCCATATATGGCCAGAAAACTACACAAAGGTTGTGAGATGCATGAGCTTTGCTGTGGCAAGCACCTGGATGAGAAAACTGCCCCAGCGCTGATCCTATGGAGTAAACATGGCTGACAGTCCTAGACCTGATTGCAAGACCACCTTGAGCAAAACTAGCATAGAGTAAGACCTACAGCTGCTATTCTTGCATCTTTTCCTGTGCCACCTACCAAACCCTACCGAAGCCCACCCACTGAGAATCTCAGTAGTGCTCAGCTTCCCTTCCCCAGGGACCTACAGTTAATCCTCTCTTCTTGTTTCTTCTCCAATACCTCTCTCAGGAAGTGACCCATTGCCACAATCATTTCAAAGTGCAAATAATTATGTGGCTTTCTGCGCTCTCTCTCCCAGGTGATTACACTTTAATGGAAACCAAGGAATAGTTTTCTACTTGTGGAGTTTCTGACTTTGGTGAGATTGCTGGGAGACAGCAGGAGCAGGGGGAGCGTACAGATCCATCTGCAGTTATACATCAGAACCACCTCATCACACAAGTGCAAGACTGACCTTCGCTAATTACGTTGTTGGATTCTGTCAGATGGAATGAACATTCTGATGGGAATAAGAAAAAGCAGGTTCTAGTCCTAGATCTGTATTTAAAAAAAAAAAAAAATGAAGTATGTCTGCTTTGTTTGGGCTACACCATTTTTTAAGTTTTTAATAATAACAAGATCGGAATTTTAGAACATCAAGAGACAGGAACCAATCACCAATCTAAAGATTTTCATACGTCTTATTCTCTTTCAAATACAATGCTCAGATAGTATGTAGATACTAACCACTGCCAACCCCATTTTTAGCTTCTCATTCAGAAGGCCCCAGATCCCAAAGCTGTGGTCACTCCCTTAGAGACTGGAGCACATGAGATCGGAGGAATTGAATGTGATCTTGCAATACAACTTCTGGAGGTCAATTCCAGTTTTCTTCTAATAAAGAGGGATTATTCCAACCCATTTAATTTCTGTCCCTGGAGAAGAGAGACCTAATATTTAAATCTATTTATGGGGTTTTTCACAATTTGCTTTTTTGGAGAAAGGGACAAATTTCTTGCCGATCTATTTCAGAATCTATACTTACTAAAAGGATGATGGAAGAGGATTTCTAATCCAAAGGAACTTCTTCCAAGCAATTAGTAGATACTATTAATTTTTCCTCCGTGAAGGTTTGGAAGTGTGCCAAGACACTGTCTACTTAATATTGCTTAAAATACAATATTTTACTTAGCTCTGATATACATAAAGTGTTATATATATATGATAAATATAAAAATATTTACTATCTTTAGTACTACTTATGTTTCTCTAAGAAGAAACTTGTGTTACATAGCTGTACTAATAAATCCCAGGTCTATGTGGGATATTTTCCCAAGTGCTATCTAAAGCAAACTGTCATTAACCTTGGGAAACAATTAACCTCTCTGGTCCTCAATGTTTCCCTTTTTTAAAAAAGCAGGAAATAGAATTAAGTGCTATTAAAAGATTCTTCTAGCTCTAAGATTCTGATTGCATGATTCTAGTTTACCTACCAAATCAGTCAGACACAGGTTTAGCTTCATGTCAGAGGAATTCTTCTCTCAGGACGAGGGCAATCCAGACATAGCATAAGAGTCCATGATGCCAGGGTTCAGACACTTTTGTTTCCTACTGTTCTACAAGAGTGACACCCACTCTTAATGTCACTGCCTGGTCCAAAATGTTGCTGAGGCTCACGCCATTTCATCTGCGTGCCAAGTAGCAGAAATGAATAAGGGATAAAAAAGAAGGTTCTTTACCGAGGTTTCCCAGAAGCTGCCATAAGACATCTCTGCTTACAACTCATAGACCAGAACTTAAACACTTTGCTGCACCTCTCTGCAAGGGAGGTTGAGGAATAGAGAATTTATTCAAGTGCTAGCCTTCAGCTAAGCACACAGGGTTCCGTTTCTAAGAGGATAATATTAGAATAGACAATGAGTAATCTCTGCCACACACACCATGAAGCTATACTCTGCAATTTCACTTATCTGTGTTTACATCCCTTGACCCTCAGCTCAAACGCTTTTAATTTCCTGGACCCAAGCATTCAAGAGGATTGATGTCTACCATCTGCCCGCTTTTAGAAGTAATTTTCCAACTACCAGTACACAATTTAACAGAACAAAAATCACGCTTAGAATTTAAATCAAGAAATTTCATTTTCATTTAGAAAGCAGGAGGTCATAGAAGAGTGTTGTTGCCATTCCAGCAAAAGGAACAGGACAGTGACCTACAAAATCGCAGTTTTGTGGAGGCCATTAAAAATCTGGGGTTGCAAAGAAATTCAGAAGAACCAAAATCCAGAAAATAGTGAACTCCTCCTGGGAGAGAAGATGCCCACAGCTGCTTTCATCCTTGGTGAAGTGGTGAAATGAGGAGGAAGCTGCCATTGATGTGGATAAGAAGAACCATCTGAACCATGTTAAGTTGTTAAAGGGCCAAGTGAGCGCTATCATGACTGCTTAGTATCTCCAGAAGCCCCAGCCACAGATCTACAGCCACCTGCCAAGTCTCTCCCACAGACCTTCACTGAGTGCTTACGTGGAAATCTGGGGACAGAGTGGAGAGTTGTGAGAGACTCTCCCTGAGTTGCAGGTGTGTAGTGTTTGCTGAAGGCTGAGGGCAGAGTAAAAGAATTGAGAGAATCCCTCCAGTGCACTCCAGTCCCTCACTGAGTACTTATGGCTGTGGGTGCGGTGAGGGGTGGGGGCAAGAGGACTGAGAGAAATTGCTCACAGGCACTCTGGGCTTCACTGAGTGCACTACAACAGGCAGAGGCAGGGTAGCACAGTGGGGCACAGAGAGCCAGGGGCAGGACTGAAGAGCAAGGAGAACTCCCCAGTGACATAGCAAGCTGGCAGCCAGACTGCGAAGCAAAGGGAGCTCTCCCATGGTTTTGGAACACTGGTAGCTGCACCACAAAACTACAAAACACAAAAATATCTCCAGAAATTCCCTCTACTCAAATCCCAAGGCAGAATCCTGATGCTGCCCACAAATCATTTGAATCCAGTGGTGAATGGAATCTAACTAAAACAACAGCAAAGCCCTGATACAATCAGCTAACACTGGTGTGCTGGAGCCATCGTGTACTGGCTTGAAAAGAGCTGATTGTCAAATGTTCAGCAATTTTGTGAGTCAGTGTTAAATACCTCCACTACTAAATTATATACACTTAAATAAATGAATTACATTTTAAAAGGTAATAAATATTTTTAAATCATCACTTCCTAATGACTTTACTGTATTTCATAACTTTATATATATTCTTGAAGTTACATCTATTATATTTGTATATTAGAAATGTTACATAATAATATATTACAGTGATTCTCCCAACTCTGTGTTCTGTGACATCATGTTGATAGTTTGAAATTGGCAAGGGTAGAAATCAGCAAATGCTGGAAGCCAAGACTTTTCTTTCCAAAGATCCAGGTGCTAAACATCAACTAGCATGCCACTGATAAATTAGATTGACTCAGCTCTCTACACTAGCAGCCTAGCATACAAAGAAGCAGTACCCTTTTTAAAGGATAAATAGCATTTATTTCAGCTGCTACTGTTCTTTTATATAAAATATCCAGCACACAATTTTTAAAAATACAAGGCATGTGAAAAAGTAACAAAATGTAGCCCATCAAGAGGGAAGATAGTATATGGAAGCAGACCCAGATATAGCTCACATGTAGAAAATATAAGACAGTAAATTTGAAAGAGCCGAGATAAATATGTTAAAGGATCTAGTGGAAAAGGTAGACAAAAGTGGGCTATTTCAGAGAGATGAAAGTTGTTTTACACACATATATATATAAATTTAACACATATAGTATATAAAAAACAAAATGGAAACATGAAAAGTGAAAAATGAACTATCAGAGATGAAGAGTATATTTGAAAGGCTTATCAGAAGACCGATCAAAGCAGAGGTAATAGTCAGTTAAGCTAAAGATAGATAAATCGAAATTGTCTAAATTGAAATACAGAGAGAAAAAAGAATGAGGTAAAATAAAGAAGAGAAGAACACCATAAAACTGTGGGACAATATTAGATAGTTAGCAAACATATAACTGAAGTTCCAGACAGAATGAAGCAAAAGAAATATATTAATATGATGATCACAATCTTCCAAAATTAATGACAAAATCAACTACAGACCCAAAAAGCTTAGCTAACCCTAAACAAGCTGAACACAAATAAAAAACATACCTAGACACATTATAGTTAAACTACTAAAAGCCAAAGATATAGAGAACAATCTTAAAAGCAGCCAAGGTGGTAAGTGAAAAGGGGAACATTACATACAAGAGGACTCTAAGAATGATATCTGACTTTATATTTATATATACACTTTATATACACAAACACTTTATAATATATATAAAGTCAGATATTCTTAGGGTTCTCTTATATGAGAGTTCTTCTGGCATATATATATATGGAATTACATTAAGTGCTTCATATATATACACACACACACAATATATATACTTTATATATATATATATACACACACTAAAGTATATATACTTTATAAGTATATATACTTTATAAATATATATACACTAAAGTATATAAACTTTATAAGTATATATACTTTATATATACACACTAAAGTATATATATACTTTATATACACGCTAAAGTATATAGAGTATATAAACATATATATTATATTATATATTATATAAAATATATATTATAAATTTATATATTATATATATAAAATATAAATATATACTTATATGTTTATATTTTATATATAATATAAATATATACTTATATAGTTATATAAAATATATACTTTTTATATATTCATATACACTTTTTATATATTTATTTAAATATATACTTTATATATTTAAATAAATATATACACTTTATATTTTATATAAATATATACCTTATATTTATATAAATATATACACCTTATATAAATATATACACCTTATATATTTATATAAATATATATACTTTGTATATTTATATAAATATATATACTTTATATATTTATATAAAATATATACTTTATATATTTATATTATATATACTTTATATATTTATATAAAATATATATACTTTATATATTTATATAAAATATATATACTTTATATAAATATATAGTGTATATTTATATACGTTATATAAAGTATATACAGAGTATATATATATACACACTACATATATATAAAGTCAGATATCATTCTTAGAGTTTGCTTGTATGAGAGTTCTTCTGGCACATATATATATATGCCAGAAGACAATGGAATTACATTTTTAAAGTGCTGAAAGCGGGGGAGAAAAACCTGTCACCTAGAGTTCTATATTCAGTGAAAATGTTCTTCAAATATGCATGTGGAATAAGCATATTTTCACATAAACAAAAATTCAAAAAAAAATGTCTATAGCACACTAAGAACTGGCTAACTCTAGAGCCAATGTTTTGGGACAAGAACTGAACTGAGCTCCTGATGACTGCACCTGTAGACTATAAACCTTTATTTTTACCCTCTCGTCCCCTCCCCAACTCCCAGCAAGATGTCCTCAGGAAGAGAGAACAAATATGGTAGTGAAATAGGCTCCTCTGCGATGTTTGGTCAATGTTTTAGGCACAACACCAATCACTTTTAGCCTCAATCCATTCTGTTCATGTTAGAATTAAATAAGTGTGACAGATTGGCATGAAACTTCATGACCCGAGATTTAACAAGCATAAATGCCCGAAGAACCAAACAAGAGCTAGGAAGAACTCCCCATGGGACTCCAAGGGAATAAACTTGTATTCATGTCCTTCTTGGACAGAAGTAACTTCCCTGAAGTATCTTACCTCCAGGTCAATAAACCCTATTCCCTGCTTTGAAAATAAGAATCAAATCATTTTTGAAGCTGGAGCTTCAGAAACAAAGCACCAGCAAGTTAAGACCTCTTAGGATATTTCAAGAATCCTGCCTTTCCAGGAAATAATATGTATTAAGTTCCTATTAAGTGCTAAGTAATTTCATATATTTTACCTCATTTAATACCTTTACAACCGATCTTTGAAGTTCAAATTCAAATCCAATTTTGTCTGGTTCTAATATCTGTGTCCTAAGTTCACAAGTCTCCTTGTTGCCAAATCCAAACTCCCTTTCTCTCTTTTCATTTTACCAGAACTTTCAATAAGCACTTAACAGTTAACTCACCTGCATTCTTGAAGCACTTTCTTCTTGTTGCTTCTGTGCCATCCCTCTCTCTTGCTCTTCTTCCTACTTCATTAGCTTCTCTCAGTCTTTTTTCCAGGCTCCACTTCTTATTCCTAACCACTCAGCGGATAATCCTGGGCCTTTTTTTCTATTTTATATACATACTCCATCTAGGAATATTAGATAACTTAATTCTGGGCCTCTTTTTCCATTTTATCTACGTACTCCATCTAGGCGAGCCTTCCCAATGCCATGGCTTTAAATACCACATCTGTATTGAAGACTTCAATATCTCTCCTGGAAATCCACACCCATATAATCAACTCTTTGTCATTTCTGTTTGTATTTCTGATAGAAATGTTTGCTTTTTTTATTATCAAAACAGAACTTTTCTATTCTCCAGAAATTCTTCAGTCATCTTCAGAATAAATAGCATCTCCACTCACCCAATTACTCAAGCCAAAAATCTAGAGGTTATCTTCAGTCCCTTTATTTCTTTATCCCCCACAATCAATGCAATAGCAAATCTAGTTAACTTCTCTTCAGATGAATCCCAACAGCCATTTCTCCTCTTTACTTCTACTACCCTAATCTCAGCTGCCATCACCTCTTGCCTAGACCATTACTATAATTTCTAACTGATCTCCCTGCTTCCAGTCTTACTAAAATCCATTTTCTGCAGAATAGCCAGTGAACTTTTTGGAACTTAAATCCAATCAAGTTACTCTGCTACTTAAAAATCATCCAATGCTTCCATCCCACTTAGAATGAAATTCAAACTTCCCAGCCTAGCTTACAACCACCCACATGATTGGATGCCTGTCTTCTCTGACCTCATTCTGCTCCCACTTCACTCACCGCTGCCCATCCACACTGGTTTCTGTACTTCACACCCACCACACTGGCTTCCACCTTAAAGCCTTTGCGTGTGCCAGTCACTCTCCTGAAATGTTTCTCCCTATGAATGTCCCATGGATGGCTTCTTCTTGTCATTTAGGCTCAGTAGATAAACTGTTACTTCTGCAGAGGAGGCTTTTTTGACCATCGATCTAGAGTAGTCACCAAGTAAAATATCACATCATTGTATTTTAATTATCTGCATGGCAAGTACCATTGTCTATTTTCTTGTTTATTTATTTGTTTAGGTCTAACCAAGCTTGTCCAATCCATGGCCCTCTGGCTGCGTGTGGCTCAGGACGGCTTTGAATGTGACCCAACCCAAATTTGTAAACTTTCTTAAAACATTATGAGATTTTTTGGCGATTTTTTGTTTTTTTAGCTCATCAGCTATTGGTAGTATTAATGTATTTTATGTGTAGCCCAAGGCAATTCTTCTTCTTCCAATGTGGCCCAGAGAAGCCAAAATATTGGACACCCCTGGTCTAAGCCTTCTGTTAGAATGTAAAATCCAAAACCTTTCCTGTCTTGTTCGCCATTGTATATGTAGCGACTTGAAGAGTGCCCAGCAGACAGTGGGCTCTTAACAAATGTCTACTGAAAGGATGGATCATTGAATAACCAAGGAGACAAAACAAAGATGTTTATCATAAAGGAAGAGAAAACCACCAGGAATCCTTCACTGAGAAGAACTCACGGTGAGCTACCATGTCTTGACATTTCCATATCAGAGCCACCTTGTTTTGGGGTGGGGCCCCAGTCTGAGGGTGCTCAGAAACCTCTTTCTCATCTTCAAAGGCAAGTCAAGATTTCTTCTTCTATCTATATATTTCTTTTTAATTTTATACTGTTATAACATTAAAGACATTTTGAAAACATAAAAAGGCAATCTATGATACCATCATAACAAAGCAATTTTCACATATTCATCTTTCCTTTGAGTTTTTATTCATAAGCAGACATAATTTTCACACAATTGCAACCAAAGTATATGTGCTATTTTACTGGCTTGATTTTTATACATACTATTATAAACATTTTCTATGCTACTGAAGATCTGAATGTTTTTGTAATATTAATAACAGCTAGCGTGTATTGAGAGTTTGATATGTGCCTGGCATTGCTCTCAGCACTGGTATTTCCTTGTTTTATCTGCACAATAACTTTTTAGAGTGTGTCCTATTATTATTTCCATTTTGTTCTATTTTCTCTTCTGGACAAGGCACTTGCACTTGCATACTATATGTATGAACACAAAGTTGATTATTGATATTGACTGACACAACTCATATACCCATCAGTAATGGAATGTGTGAATAAAGTAGGATGCATCTAGTCTATGTACACTATACTGCTATTAAAAGTAAGTACCTGAAACTATGTAAGAAGATATGGAAAAAATATTAAGGGAAAAAATCAGAAAAATATGCTTATTATGATCCCATTAATGCTTATTTTAATAAATCATGCATAGCTACATTAAAGAAAGCCACATATTATTTTATTCTATTTCTCTGAAATGTCTGGCCCACATAAATCCCTAGTGACAGAAAGTAGATTAATGGTTGACAGAGGCTGGGGAGAGGGGGAAATGGAGAGTGACTACTAACAGACATGAGGTTTCTTTAAGGGTGATAAAGATATCTGAAAATTAAGACAGTAGTTATGGCTGGCTGCTCAACTTTGTGAATATACTAAAACCCACTCAGCTGTACACTTTAGAATGGTGAATTTTATGGTAGTGAGTTATATTTCAATAAATAATATGCTTTTAAAGTAACTGAAGAAAAAAGTCTTATAATATATATATGTATATATTTAAGTAAAGAAAGGGGATAAAACGATACACAGAAAATTAGTAGCGGTAGAAGACAAATAAGATGAAAATATGAAAGACAAAAAAGGGAGTTTCTTTCTGCCTAGTTCTATTTCATTTGAATAATATGATTTGAATACTTTATAATTACAATTTTATTTCTTGTATTATTTAATATAATAAATTAGATTAAAAATAATTATAATAAAGATTTTAAACTTCAAATCAAGTAAGTAAAATTATAATAAATATTATAAATAAAAATCAAGTAAGTAAAATGGACCCTAATATTTCATTTTTGTTAGTCAGCTTACCAAAGTGCTAAGATCAACACTATCAATAGATGTGATATAAATGAGAGGATTACAGGGTAGTGTTTCTCCTCCTTAGTTCATTTGTCCTTTAGAGGCTGAGTATTTTCTTCTCCATAGTGAGAATAACTTTTCTGGATTCATAATGAGTTTTGACATTATACTACATTAAAAATATATATAGCTACTGTCGACTCTTAAATAATCACCCTGGACAGTGACAGTAAGGATAATTGAAGTTCATGGAAAGCAAAGAGCAAATCTGACACTGCTATATTTTCTTACTTTTGTTTCATCCAAGAATGCAAAATAAAATGCTCAAATGCAACAGTGAGAAAGTAGAGGCATTATCTGTAGATTCTATATGGTCATCTACTTAGGAAAGACAACAGAATCTAGAGATATGCTATTAGAAAAAATGAGAGTTTAGCAATGATGCTGATATATGATTGACCTACAAAAATCAATAGTAGTCCTCAACACCAGCAATAACCAATTTGAAAATATAATAAAAAATAAAATAAGCAACAAACTGTGAAATATCTAGGAATTAACCTAAGTGACAACACTGAATACCTCTCCAGAAAACAATCCTAAAATCTAATAAAGAATGTAAAAGATGATTAGAATAAATGCAAAGATCTTCCATGACTTGAGTAAAATTAATAATAATTTTAAAGATGTAAATTTTCCCATCACTAATGTATAAATTCCCAGTCAAATTTCAACTTGAATGCCTTTGAGAAATTTATCATATTTGCACTAAAATTTACATGGAAGAATGAAGACCCATGCTTGGCTAAGTAAACCATGAAACAAAAAACTAAAAAGCAGGCTTCCAGATATTAAGACATGTTCATTAAACCATAAAAATTAACAAATAGACCAGTGGAACAGAATAAATAGCTGAGAAACACACTACACTAGTGTGTTTGAATACTTGACATATGACAAAATGCAAATAACTAAGAAAAGATTTTATTGTTTAAGAGAAGGTATTGGAAAAAGTGTTTATTACACGGAGAAAATTAGAACTGGTTTCTCCATAATATTATATGAAAAGGGCCACTCTTTATAAGTGTAAGATGTTAGGGTAACAGGTAGAACTATAAAGTTAACTGAGGAAAACGTCTTGGACTTTATAAATAAATGAAATAAAAGCATACACTATATGGGAAAAAGAAGGTGACTGATTGGATTGCATCAAATTTAAACAGTTCTGCTTTCTGGGTATCCTGAGGATAATCGATGGCCATCTAAATCTGAATCACTTGACAACATTTCCAAACTATAAAGATTAACAAAAGAACAAATAAAACCACAGGAAACACATACCTTCAGGATAACTGGAAGATAGAGAACACTAGCTCCCCCTGAAAGCATTTGTAGAGAATGTGGGAAGTCCAGGAAAACTGTGGAAAGAGAAAAAGGGGAGTAGCATGCCTAAGATTAAATTAAAATCACCCTGAGAAAGAGCAGGTCTACACTAATCACGAAAAAATTTAACAAGAAGAGTGACTGCAGGCTTTAAGATGTGCAGGACTCAAGGTGGCAGCCTCAGAAGGACACAATAATTTAGAGAAAAAGACAGTATAAAGAAAAACACTTCAGAGTCTTGGTGGTGAAGAAAAGTATGTAAAAGAAATGGAATCCTACAAGGCAAAAGGGAGTAAAAACATTGTGAGATAAATGGTAACTTTCCCATTACGAGAGAGAGAAAGAGAGAGAGAAAGGGAATACATACATATGTGCATGCACACATATATTCATACATAATGACAGATCGATATCCATTGAAGAAACTCCACTTCATTACACAGATAGAAAAGGGATCTCTTGAATTAAATGCTTATAATCTCCCCAGATTGCCAACCTGATACACAAAATAAAGACTGAAAAAGAACCTACATTTGTACAAACCTAGCGGAAGGATAAAATGAAAACTTAAAATTGAAATGTTCAAAATGATAAAATTCCTCCCCCTCCAACCTCCAAAACAACTACAAAGCAAAAGAAACTATCGTGCAATACCCAAAACTAAATCCAGTGTCTTCAAACAAGCATGTAGGAATATGAAAAACACCTTAAATCAGATCATCAAAATCTAAGGAACAGAAATGGACATAAAACAGAAAGAAATTAAGTAAGAGTTTATTGAAAAAAAAAAAAGAAATCATCTCAGAAAAATGAAAAATTAAATTACAAATTGCCCAAGGAATATTACATGCAAATGAACATGGGATAAGAGGAAATGAAGAAAAGCAGAAAAACAAGACAATAAAAATAAGATTAAAACATTAAAAGGGTCTAAAAGGAAGCGATTTAAATGAAGGACAAGCAATGAAGATCCAATTACACGTAATTGAACTCTGAAAAAAGAAAAAAGAATGTAATGGAACTAATATTTTAAAATATAATTCCAGAAAATGTCCAGGAAATTATAGAAAATCTAAATCCACATACTAAATGGGCCCACCAGATACTTGCGAAAACTCATCCAGAGCAGTCAACCCCCAGATATATTCCAGTAAAATTAAGAAACATTAAAGATAATTTTTAAAAAATAACCCTCAGGTCTCCCAGCAGGGAAAAAAAAAATCTTACAATGGCAACAGAATTGTTAGTATCAGACTTCTCAAGAGCAACATACAGATCAAGGCAAGAAGCAAGCAGTGCTTGCAAGAAATTCAAGAGAAAAAAAAAATGTGAACCAAAGATTTTATATTCAGCTAAGCTGCTCTTCAAGATCAAGGTCTAAAAAAATAAATAAATAAAAACTAGTTTTACATATGTAAAAACTTGGAGAATCCCGTATTCATGACTCCTTCTTGAAGAAACTACTAAAGGATTAGTTTCATCCATCCAAGTTATCACTGAGAAAATTTAGGTAAAAGGACTAATAGTGAGGACTTAGTACATTTAATTTTAGATTTAAGACTAAAACGAAAATAGAGACAAAGGTAGAATAATAACATAAAATGTCGTATGTTCCCATAAAATAAAAATAATCTGAAAAAGAACTGAAAGAAAAGGGAGAGGGGAATTGGAAAGGAGAATAAATGCATTGATTGTTGTATAGAAGCAATTCTCAAATGTTTTGGCCTCTGAAATCTTTTATGCTTCTAAGCTTTTTGAGGACCTCAGCAAGTTTTTGTTTATGTGAGTTATATCTATTATAAAGTAGACATATATGCCATATTAGAAATTAAATGTGAAAGCTTTTTTAAAATATTTTTATTTTAAAATAATAATAAACCCATTACACAATAATGTAAATTTTTTTTCAAAAAATATAGCAGCAAGAATCATTTCATATTTTTGCAAATCCTTTTAAGGTCTGCCTTAATAGAAGACAGCTAGATTTTCATATGTGTTTCACACCTTCATTAGCCATCAGAGCAATGATATCATCACTTACCATATAGCCTCTGGAAAACTTTCACATGCATTCATGAGAAAAGGAGAGTGGAAAAGTGAAATGATGTCTTAGTATTACTACGAAAGTAGTTTTGATCTCACAGATTCCATGAAAGGGTTTCAAGGATCCCCTACTGAACCACTTTGAAAACAGCTATTGTATAGATCGAGGGGAGGAATCAAAGTATATCAGAAACAGACAAACCAGAGAATAAAGGCTAACCAGCAGAGAAGGGAATTTTTAAAAGGTGTAAGTACAAATGTTATCACTAAATACCTAATCCCAATACCAAAAGAAATTTTAAAAATTAAAGAGCAAAGCAAACACATCACATAGAGAAATAGAAAATGTAATAAAATCACATAGTAATTTTATAAAAATTACAACTGAAATAAAGTGACAGAGTATAGATCAAACATAACAAGGATATTAGTTAACTGTGGATTGGCTTAACTCATCTTTTAAAATAAAAATATTTCTCAATTAACTCACCAACAGGTATCAAAGCCAGGATGTATATAAGAGCCACACCTAAAAACAGTGATTCAGAAGAGCTAAATCTAAAGGGATGGACACAGACATAACAGGAAATAGAATTAATAAGAAGACAGGGTTTGCAATCCTGACATAAGACAAGATAGAATGCCAACCAGAAAAACCTCTTAATGTAACAAAATAAGCACTTTAATGTTAAAATCTGTAATTCAAAATAGAGATAAAACATTTAGGAATATTTATGCACCAAATAACAGACACATTTGCATAAAGCAGAAACTACAGGAGAAGCTAGTAGAAATATATCGAAGCATGCTAATAATAGACTTTAATATCCTACACCAGGTCAAGTAGACAAAACATTGATAGACCTAAACAACATTCTCAATAAGACAGATCTTACAGATCTTATAGAAATGTATCAAACATTAAACCCTGATAATAGAAAATACATTTTCCTCTTTAGCACACATGGAGCATTTACAAAATTGATCAAGCATTAGGTAAAAAAAATCGATAAATCACAGGGAGAAGAAATATTACCAACAATACTCTCAGATTATAATACAATAAAATAAGGAATATTATATTTCAAAATTTAAAAACTCAACTGAAAATAATTTGGGATTTTTTCTGAGACAGTCTTGCTCTGTCTCCCAGGCTGCAGTGCAGCGGCACGATCTCAGCTCCCTGCAACCTCCGTCTCACAGGTTATAGTGATTCTTCTGTCTCAGTCTGCAGAGTAGCTGGGATTACAGGCGTGCGCCACCACACCTAGCTAATTTTTGTAGTTTTAGTAGAAACCAGTATCAAATTAATATATTTTTTTGAGATGAAGTCTCACTCTGTGTCACCCAGGCTGGAGTGCAGTGGCACAATCTTGGTTCACTGCAGCCTCCGCCTCCCAGGTTCAAGCAATTCTCCTGCCTCAGCCTCCTGAGTAGCTGGGACTACAGGCACAGCACTACAATGCCCAGCTAATTTTTGTATTTTTAGTAGAGATGGGGTTTCACTATGTTGGCCAAGCTGATCTCAATCTCCTGTTCTAAGCTGATCCGCCCGCCTCAGCCTCCCAAAGTGCTGGGATTACAGGTGTGAGCCACCATGCCTGCTCCAAATTAATAATTTATTTTTAAAAATACAGTTTACCAACATTAATTCAAGCAGAGTTTAGAAAGCTTAAACCAATTTTTATAGGAAAAAAAATGTATCGAGGCTATACCCCCCAAAAAAGCACCAGGAGCAGAAGGTTTCACAAGGAAATTTGACCAAACTATCAATAACCACAGAGACCCAATGTTACAAAAATTGTTTCAAAACATAAAACATGAAGGAAAATTGTCAAAAATCATTTTATGAAGCAAGTATAATATTGACACCTAAATTTGTCAAAAATTTAAATAAAATTACAGACTAATATAGCTTATAAATACTAATGCAAAAATTGTTAATATTTACTAGCAAATGGAATTCATCACCATACTGTGAAAATAATACATAATGACCAAGCAGGGTTTATTCCAGGAATGCAATGTATCATAAATCTAAGAAATTCATGAATATAAAGTAAGCACACAAACACACCATGATTCTGTAGCCACAGTTTTGTTTTATATAAAAACACTACAGATATGTACAAGACTTGTACCAAATATTCTATTGGGTGCACAGACCAGGACTATTCAACGTAGAGAGGTCTATACAAAGGAGTAAATACATGGAGATGGGGATTATTGAGACCATTTTGGAACATTTGCAAAATGTATCACAGATAAAAAGCCATTATCTTTAATATATTTAAAAACTTAAAAGGGGGAAATAACTAAAGGCTTAATAAAACAATGAGTTAAAGGCACAAGCCAAAAATTCATTAAAAAGGCATACAATGGTCCTTAATCATATGAAACTATTTTAATTTTACTCATAAGAGAGATGCAAATAAAATTACACTGAGATACCATTTCTCTTCTATCACATTGGCAAAAAGTTTAAAAGCTTGGCAACACATTCTGTTGGCAAGGCTTGTAAGGCACTCTCATTCATTGCTGGTGGGAATGTGAATGATACAACTCTTACACTGGGGGAATTTGGCAATCTCTAACAAATTGTATGTGCATTTTTCCTACAACTCAGCAATCTCAAATCTAGAAACTTACCCTGAATATATACCTCCAACAATAAGAAAAGACATTTGCATTAGCTTATTCATAGCAGCCTTATTTATAAATGCAAAATATTGGAAGTGACCTAAATATCTATATATAAAAGATCAAATAAATTCTGATGCATACACACAATGGAATGCTATGCGTTTGTAATAAAGAATAAAGGTGGCCGGGCGCGGTGGCTCAACCCTGTAATCCCAGCACTTTGGGAGGCCGAGACGGGCGGATCATGAGGTCAGGAGATCGAGACCATCCTGGCTGACACGGTGAAACCCCGTCTCTACTAAAAAATACAAAAAACTAGCCAGGCGTGGTGGTGGGCGCCTGTAGTCCCAGATACTCGGGAGGCTGAGGCAGGAGAATGGCGTGAACCCGAGATGTGGAGCTTGCAGTGAGCCGAGATCTGGCCACTGCACTCCAGCCTGCGCGGCAGAGCGAGACTCCGTCTCAAAAAAAAAAAAAAAAAAAAAAAGAATAAAGGATAGCTCTATGAGCTAATATGACATGAGTTCAGCATATATTGATAAGTTACAAATGCAACATGCAAATATACACATATTTCCAACATGTCTATGTAAAAGCAGTTAATTACAAAGGGAAAAAATGGTCATTGGAAGACTCACATTAACCAAGTGCCTCGTTTAACAGCTTCAGTAATGGTATAAATTGGTATCATGGTACCCTTGATATGATGTTCTGAGAACACAATATCATCTTGATGATATTTTTGCAAAAAAATTATGATCATAAAAAAAATCATGGCCTGGTGCGGTGGCTCACGCCTGTAATCCCAGCACTTTGGGAGGCGAAGGTGGGTGGATCACCTGAGGTCGGGAGTTCAAGACCAGCCTGACCAACATGGAGAAACCCCCGTCTCTACTAAAAATACAAAAATTAGCCAGGCATGGTGGCACATGCCTGTAATCCCAGCTACTCGAGAAGCTGAGGCAGGAGAATCGCTTGAAACCGGGTGGCGGAGGTTGCGGTGAGCTGAGATCGTGCCATTGCACTCCAGCCTGGGCAAAAAGAGCGAAACTCCGTCTCAAAAAAAAAAAAAAAAAAAACAGACAAACCTAAACTTAGAAACCATCTACAAAATAAAATGTTAAAGGCATGAGAAATAAAGAATCCTGAGGGGCTGAGCTAATGAAAGGAAACAAAAGAGACTTAAGTAGAATCCTGAATTGAAGGAAGAGATATCAATCTATAATATCAATATTAAGGTGACTGGCAAAACTTGAACATAGATAATGGATTAGATAATAATACTGAATCAATATTAAACATCCTGATTCCATACTTGTACTTTTGTTATTCCTTGTTCATGTTTTTAGGGAAAATACTGAAATAACTAGAAGTGTATATATATATTTTTATATATCTATATATTTTGTATAAATATATATAATATATAAATTTATATATTTATAAAATTTATATATATATGATGCCTGTAACTTATTTGCAAACAGTTCTTTAAAAGTATGAAAATGAATGTGATATATATATATATATATATGACAGGGTCTTGTTTTGCATTCAGGCTGGAGTGAAGTGGCATGATCATGGTTCACCATAGCCTCGATCTCCAGGCTCAAGCAATCCTCCCACCTCAGCCTCCAGAGTAGCTGAGACCACAGATGCACACCACTATGCCTGGCTAATTTTTTTATTTTTTGTAGAAATGAGGTCTCCCTATGTTGCTTAGGCTGGTCTCGTAATCCTGGGCCAAAACGATCCTCCCACATCAGCTTCCCAAAGTGCTGGGATTACAGGTGCAAACCACCACTCCCAACCAACAAATACTATTTAATCGTGGATTTCTGTTTGACAGTAATATGAACAAAGTAAAGTACTTGAAATGTCTAAAATTCATAAGTTGTTGACTATATGTGAAAGGAATTCAAAGCAACAAGTAAAGAGCAATCCCTATAGAATAAAAGACAAAAGCAATTTATAGAGGTGGAAACCCCAAAAGTTATAAAACATAATAAGGTGCTCAGAATCATTGGTAATTTGAGAAATTCACATTTAAAAAACAATGAGACAGCACTTCACCTCTAACTCACAAACATTAGAAGTCTGAATAATTCTTACAGTTGGTAGAAATGTAGGGATGTAAACCTTTAAGCATTGCTAACAGGTATATATGGAATAGAAACCAGTATAGCCATTCCAGATAACAAACGAGCACTACTTCACTAAATTAAATATATGTCTGCTGTTAAAAAAAAAAAAAAAAAAAAAAAAGTCACTGGATATATTTAAAATGGCAAGAAAGACCTTATTCAAGACTATTGCAATAGCAGAGAGAGGCTGAACTCAACTCTACTGAAACAAAAGGCGGTAAGATTCTTAAATGCTGGGAGGAGCTAATAGAAAAGTACTAGAGAGTACTGAAGGACATCAGTATAGGGAGGATGGCCAATGTGATTAGGTCATCTGTGTTTGCTAATTGTCACTTTTCAAGGGTAGACTTTTCAAGAGTAGGCTTCTATCCTCCCATAGAGACTGAGAAATGTGGTTCTATTGCCTTTAATGATTATATTTCAAAAGGATGACTCCAAGATCCTTGAGCAAGACTTTTCAGGGCTGTAAAAGATTTAAATATTCTATAGGGAATAACAATAATTAGAATTAAGAATTTAAACAGAAAGAATTTACAGCTGAGTACAGTGGCTTATGCCTTAATTCCAGCACTTTGGGAGGCCAAGGCAGGAAGATCACTTGAGCCCAGGAGTTTGAGACTAGCTAGGGAAACATAGTGAGACCCTGGGTCTACAAAGAAACTTTTTAAATAGCCAGAGTAGTCTCAGCTACTCCAGAGGCTGAGATGGGAGGATTGCTTGAACCTACAAGATGGAGGTTGCAGTGAACCGTGATCCTGCCACTGCACTCTAGCCTGGGTGACAGAGCAAGACACTGTCTCAGAAAAGAGAGAAAGAGAGAGAGAGAGAAGGAAAGAAGAAAGAAGGAAAGAAAAAAAGATGAAGGAAGGAAGGAGAAAGAAAGAGAAAAAGAGAGAGAGAGAAAGAAGAAAGAAGGAAGGAAGGAAGGAAGGAAGGAAGGAAGGAAGGAAGGAAGGAAGGAAGGAAGGAAGGAGGGAGGGAGGGAGGGAGGGAGGGAGGGAGAGAAGGAAGGAAGGAAGGAAGGAAGGAAGGAAGGAAGGAAGGAAGGAAGGAAGGAAGGAAGGAAGGAAGGAAGGAAGGAAAGAAGGAAGGAAGGAAGGAGAAAGAATTTACAGTTGCATATTTTCTCAAGTAAATGCTCTAAGCAAAAGGGGGTCAGGGATCTATAGTCAGGGAGAAATCAGTCTAAGTTTTAGTCAAGCTGAGAAGAATATTAAGTCTGTCTTGGCCAACACCTATTAGCAATTTCATTCCTGGAGATAGATGAATGGATGGATAAGCGGATGATTAACAGATGGATGGATAGATAGATATGTAGACAGATAGGCAAATATGTACAAGTGTGTTCACCGGCACTATATTTAGGACCAGGAGCAGGAAGCTGGAGCCCACCAAGGTGTCTATCTCAGAAGAATGGATAGGCAATGTATGATGGATAAACAATTACATAGATTAAATAGGAATTGCCCTGCATCAGTTACCTCAGCCCAGTTCTGACATCAACTGTAGCTTTTTACACTGACACCTTTCCACCTCAAGCCTCTGTAACATATCTATTAACTTTTCACACTTAGAACTTTCACTCAAACTGTGGGAGCTTAGTCTGCCCACACAAATTGTCCACTAGCTCTTGAAGCTTCTGTCTGGAAGTAAATTACAACATTTCATTGTGTTGGGGTGATCAGACCCAACACCAGGTCAAGGGGGCAACGAAGTCTGGCAGAGTCAAAGGAATAAGAAAAGATAGTTTGAGAGATAAAGTGGGTCCAGGGGGCCAACGCGAGTATGGAGGCTGTGAAGGCCCTAAGCTCTGGAAGCCAAGACTATTTATTGGTGATCAAACAAAAAAACAGTGGTAAGAATGTGGAGTTGAAAGGGAGTGCTGCACTAAGCACATGATTTACAGCTGTGATGGCTTAGCAAGTACATGGCCAATTCTAAGACACAATCAATCTAGGAGCCTGGGAGGGCTAGAAGCAGTAAGCCAGCAAGTCTAAGACACATTCCAGAGCCATGAGGAGTTTCATTCCCTGAGCCCTGGATTCTATCCAATCCATGAGGGGTTTTATGCCCTGGGCTTAGATTAGGGTGCATCAGGGTAGCCTTCCACCCTTTAGCACAGAGCTTGGTGTTCCAAAGGCTATGAGGGGTTTTAGACCCTGGACCCCGGACATGTTCCAAGACTCTTTTACATCATGTCAGACATGCATTTGTCTGCCTCAGCTCCTCCCAACACTCAGCTTTTCTCCCAACATGCCCCCCTTTTCTTTTTTGTAAAACTGCCACAGCTATCATTGCTTGTTCTTGATGGTGGCTTTCTCTTCAGAGGTGGCTTCCTCTTCAGAGGCGGGTTCTGCATCTGCAGTCTAAAAGGAGACAGCATAAGCACACAACCACCAGAACAAAATTCACAAATGTAGAGCCTCCAATGGCCTTCAACTATCAATCTTTTGGAACAGGATAAGAGTTTTTTAAGGATCTCAGTTACAATATAAATAGATGGTGATGTCTCCCATCTTCTATTTAGAGACACAGGGATCCAAACTCCTTCCCTGGCTTTAATTATCAAGATAGTTTGATTTTTATCAAAGGTTGAATTAATGCAGGTAAACAAGCAACATTCAGGGCATGTAATAAAGCGTGTATTTATATCAAGAGTAACTTTTCCTATTGCTAGCACAACTTTGAATCCAAAAGGTCCCATTGGAGAGAAAAGAAAGAGCATTTTTATCCTTACCTCCCTCCCCTCTATTCGTTTTATATTTGCCCTCTCAGATTTTGACTGGACTTTGAACCACAGCTAATTTCCATAATTCAGAATATTCCTGTCTGTACCTGCAAATCTCTGCTAGTCTTTGCTAGTCTCTACTTTTGTACCTCTTTAGGGCACTGACCAGTAACTCTTTAGGGTGCTGACCTTATATTGCTAGTCTTCATCTGTCCCTACCTGTCCCTGTCTGTGCTGTGAGTTCCTGCAAGTCCCTGTCCTTTCCTACCTATCTCTATTTATCTCTATCTCTACTTAGTTATCTCTTCATCTTCCTGGAAACCTTTTTTATGGCCCTGGGTAGAGCTCAGAAATCCACCCTTTAAGCTTCAGCAAGAGACAAAACAGGGACCCCGGCCCAGCACCAGATTGAAGGGAACAGGAAGCGCTCTCCCCTCCCCAAAGCAGGAAAACCAGAGTTTGGCCCTTGCAAATTTCCACTCCATATCAGTGTCATCCTCAATTTCTGAGAATGAATTGTTGATCATGGCAATTAACATATTTAGCAAATCAATGACCACTGTACCATTATAGACTTTATAATGAACATAACCAGTGTTTTCAATGAATTTGTGGTTATAATTGATGACTACGATTTCACTTCAGAAAGTCTAAATGTAGCCCAGAACAGTGTCTTAAAATTCTCTTCAACTGTTGTGAAGCCTTCATTTTGTTTTGCACCAATGTAATAGAGGAGTAGAAGTTGAACGTTCCAATCATAAAGGCCACAAACACCATAATGAATATGATCATGAACGTGAAGACGTCTTTGACTGCTTCCCCAAGTGACATCCGCAGAGGTCCAAAGCTTTCATATGCCAACAAAATACAAGCTATCCCAGAGAAATTCAAAACCACAGCAACTGCACAAAGACCTTTAGACACCATCCGAGGATCAGAGGGGTCCCCCACTCCCTCCTGGCCAAATTGTAGTTTTTCACATTATCTCCCAATGTTACTTTTGTCAAGTCCTTTGAAGTATCATTTGCATCAATGATGCTCTGGGTTTTGGAAGCATGCCAGAATGCCCTGACTCTTGCAATGAATGATGCTGTGAAAATTGCTAACATACCAAAATCAAGCATATTCCACAACTCAAACAAATACCTCCGTGGGGCCTTGAGTCCAAATTTGTTTACATTCAGCCCAGATCATGCCTCTGTGCTCATTAAATCTGTTTTTCTCTAGCAGAGGCAGGTTAACCACGAAACTGAAGCTTCAAGATGACTTTACTTGCCAAGGTTCCTTCTAAGTCCTCACTTTATCTTCTTTTTCTCTAAATGGGGCCCTCTGAATAAACAAGCCTCAGATTCCACTGGGTCTTATACCCCATGCCACACCCTCTACATAATAAATGCATTAAGAAATTCAAGTAAGCAGAATGTTTGCTTTCACTTTGTCCCATTGTTACCCTGGTTCTTCTGAGCGCTCAGCTTTCCCACTGAGCTTCTTTCGGTTGTCCTCGGGTGTCCCTTGATGATGCATCCTCCACTTTTACACGCTCTAGCATTCCTTCACCTGGGTCTTTGTTGCCCCATGTTGGGCAGCCAGGAATGTTGGGGTGATCAGACCCAACACCAGGTTGTGGGGGAAATGAAGTCTGGTGGAGTCAAACGAATGAAAAAAGACAGTTTGAGAGATAAAGTGGATCCATGGGGTCAACGTGAGTATGGAGCTGTGAAGGCCCTGAGCTCTGGAAGCCCAGACTGTTTATTGGTGATCAAAGAAACAGGTGGTGAGACTGTGGGGTTGAAAGGGAACGTTGCATTAAGCACATCATTTACAGCTGTGATGGTTTTGCATGTATATGGACAATTCTAAGACACATTCAATCTCTAGGAGCCTGGGAGGGCTAGAAGCAAGGAGACAGCAAGTCTAGACACATTCCAGAGCCACAAGGGGTTTTATGCCCTGGGCTTATATTATGGTGCATCAGGGTAGCCTTCCACCCTTTAGCACAGAGCTTAGGGTTCCAAAGGCCATGAGGGGTTTTAGAACCTGGACCCCGGACATGTTCCAAGACTCTTTTACATTATGTCAGACATGCAAGCCCTGCCTCAGCTTCTGCCAACACTCAGCTTTTCTCCCAACACACTGGTCAAAGTAATTCTCATAGCCATGCCCAATTTAAAAGAAGGGAAGAGAAGTGTAATTCTACCCCGTGCCCATAACGTAGAAAGCAGGTAATATTTAATGAGCAGCACTAATAACTAGCACATGCTCAAAATGCCAAACTAAGGTGATTTTGACTATTCATGTATGGCATGAAGATCCATGACTGGGAGTCATTTGTAATTTTGCTGAGGCATAAATTTGAATCACCCATGTTAATAAGGATGAGGCTGGTTGGAAGAAGTACAAAAGCAAGTTTCTTACCTGTGAGTGAGCCTAGATAACTACTCAGCATCCACATCACATCATATCACATTACAACTTTATTTTGACAGAGCAGGAGCATTGCCATCTTGGACAAGCCCCTCATTCTAAAGTTCACCTTAATAAAAAAACTGCCTAAATCCTAAGGGCATCAGTCTAATGACTAAGGTCAGCATGACCATAACCCACAAATAACATCTCTAACCAGAAACATTCCAAACTCCTCCCCAACCAGAGACATGCTAGTCCCGAGATAACCCCACTCCGGCTGGGAAGATGCCAGTCTCGAGGTGATAAACCTCTGGCCAGAAGGATGCCTGCCCCAAGGTAAACTCCCCTCCTCCCAGAGACATTCCAACCCCACCATAAAACTTCTTCCTCAAATAGGAACATTGCAGGCTTCTGATAAGCCCCCTCATCCTAAAACCAATATATAGTCTTAGTCTGTAAGAGAAAGCGCTCCTGACCAAAATTGGCCAGGAGTGTCTCTCAGGTTTTAATTAAAGAAAACCTGTCTTTAACTGCCAGCCACGTTTTGTGTTTCTTTCCTCTTTAACTCTTACGTGTTCTACATTGTTGCATGTGTACTAATGCTTATAGCATATATTTGCATTTCATAGGGGAAATTATCTGCCATAAATTTGGGAATTCCCAGAGTTCTTGGAACACACTCAGTTTTGAACATAAGGATCCTTTCATTGATCCACTGATCACAGCTATGGACCAAGGCAAATGTTAATATTGACTCCTATTCTCAGCCATAATCCTGCTCCATTCCTAAAATGCAGAGTGACTAAGATGCATACTGACAGGGAATCCAGTAAGTCCAATGTGTCAGAGAGGTATTCACCCATCAAAGTGGTCTGAACGCTGTGGAACTCTTCATTCCAAATTGTTAGAGAGGACGACATGGGAAAGAACACTGGATTTGTAGCCAAACACTTACTGTCTGAATAATCTGGGGCATGGCATTGAACCATTTTTAGCCTTACTGCCTTCATTAGTAAAATGAGGCTAATTACAACCTGGCAGATCATTTCTCTCTTCCTCACTATACTTTGTTCCTTCTACCCCTCACTACTGTTGAAATTATGCTATGAGAAGTTGTCAAATTTAGCAAAGAAAAGAGTTTGTGTCTCCATTATGAAGAATCAGAAATACCTGTGCCTCTTTCTGTAAAAGGAGGCACAGGCCATAAAGATCTACCTTTCCCTCTCAGCAGAGACCAGAATAGAGGACTTCATGTCCCTGATTCCAGGGGGAAATCTGAACCCTCAGGAGTGGAAGGGAGTAAAGGAGATTAAAGACAGCAGAAGCCTCTGAATTATCTCCTAGAGTAGACTTTATGTAGACTGAAGGATAGTTCAATGAGGAAAGTAAAAAGCTGTTATATATCACCTTCTGTGTTTTCCTCCTGGTAATGGGCTATACCTGCATACCAGCCTGGACATTCTGTGACAATGGTTACAATGATTACAATAATAACACCATCACTAAAGGTAGCTATAAATAAATAGGTGCTTGAAATCTGAAGTGTTTTATTTAAATTTTCAGGATTATACTTGTGGCCTCCTGGATTACAGTTTATGTCACTGTAGAAGTCCTCCAGAGAGCAACTGATTAGGAATACATTTTGCAGTCCTTTATCTTGCTGTATCCAGAACCACTGCTTACAGTTTTCATGTCCTGAGCCTGTCTCCCATTTACTTTATCAGAGACTCCCTAACACACTTTTGAAAAATGAGTTACTCCACGCATGTACAAAGGCATGCCAGGTAGAGAAAAGTTTTCCAACCAAAACTCATCCTTAGTGCTAGAGGTGGAAGAGTTCATATAGGTCACTAGCACAGTGTTATCCAATAGAACTTTCTACATTGATGGACATGTTCTATATCTGCACTGTCCTGCACAAATGTGCCACTAGACACGTACAGCTACTGAGCACTTTAAATGTGGCTAGTGAGACCTAGAAACCAAAATTTTAATTGGATATAATGAAGTAATTTTAATTTGAATTTAAACAGTCACATGAGCCTGACATTCACTGTACTGGATAATTCAGATTTATGGCAAAGTTTCTTGACCTGAGGCCTATAGATCCTCTAGTATCCAAAAATAACCTTCAGAGATGCATAAAATTACCAAAATTGTAGATGAAACATTGAGTATGCAAAACAATACTAAATGTCTTTCAATGATACATAACTATCCAAGAGCAAGTATTAAATAATATAGTGGGTATCTATGGGGAGGATAGTATAGGGGTAGGCGTGGAAATGGGGATGGGAGGTGAAGATTAAAATATAATAAATACAAGGGTAGTTTTACACAGACTAAAAGTGATAGTGGACCAAGAATTGAAGAGAATAACTCAACTCTTCATTATCCAAGACACTAAAAATAAAGGAACACAATACTTGTATAGGTGTTTTTCAAGGTCAGTCTTAGCTTTCATCAAATTCTCAGTGGAAGACTGGTTGAGCCCAGGAGTTTGAGATCAGCCTGGGCAACATAGCCAGACCTTGTCTCTACCAAAAAAAAAAAGAAAAGAAAGAAAGGAAAAACAGCTGTGCGTGGTGGCATATGCCTGTAGTCCCAGCTACTCACTACTCGGGAGGCTGAGGTGGGAGGATCACTTGAGCCCAGAAGGTCAAGGCTGCAGTGAGCTGTGATCACGCCACTGCAGTCCAACCTGGAAGACAGAGTGAGACCTTGCCTCAAAAAAAAAAAAAAAAAATCTCAGTGGAATCCAAGACTCCAACTAACATGTGAAGAATCACCAACATAAATCTATTCTCTAGCCTCAGAAACAAAAGAGATGGGAATGGGTGTGGGTTGGATTAAATAATATAAAATCTGCACAGTTAAGATTGACAGTTGGCTGGTTAACTGAGAAAGTGAATAATTTTATCTTAAAGTGGGAAAGCTTTAAAAAACAGTACTCATATTACTCTGCATTATCTTCCTTCCATAAATCAAAACCATACTGTACCTTCTGACTTATCATTTGTTTCTCTAGATGAAGCAAGAACATAAACATATTTCTGAAGCAATCTGAGTACAGAATCCTTCTAGATTTTCACAAGTGTCCCAAAATTTTATACTTAGCCAGCCCACATCTAACTCAAAGGCAATTTTTTTTTCAAGTTAACTTAATGAGTTTTTCAAAAGCAAGAAAGTAGAGTTCATAAAAACATCCTCTCTGTCCTCTCAAATGTCACCAGTTGTGGTGAGCAGAATCATGGTCCCCAAAAGATGTCCATGCCCTAATCCTTGGAACCTGTGAGCCTGTTACCTCACATGGCAGAAGGGACTTCTCAGTTATAATGAAGTTGGGAATCTTAACGTGAAGATACTATGCTAGATTATCCAGCAGGCCCTATCACAGGGGCCCTTATAAAAGAGAAGTGGAGAGCCAGAGTGTAATTTAAAGATGCTATTGGGAAGGACTGAAGATGGAGGTAGGGGCCAGCGACAAGCCAAGAAATGCAGGTGGCCTCTTGAAGTTGAAAAAAGAAAGGGGACAGATCTATCTCCCTTAGAGCTTCTGGAAGAATGCATCCCTGCCAACATCTTGATATTTTAAAATTTTTTTAAAGATGGAGTCTCACTCTGTCACCCAGGCTGGAGTGCAGTGGCATGACCATAACTCACTGCAGCCTTGAACTCCTAGGCTGAAGCAATCCTCACACCTCAGCCTCCTGAGTAGCTGGGACCACAGGTATGAGCCACTGCACCTGGTTCAACAACTCAATTTTAACCCAGTGAAGCCCATTTCAGACTCCAGGACTGCAGTAAGATATTACATTTGTGTTGCTTTAAGCCACTAAGTTTGTGGTGCTTTGTTAAAGCAGCAACAGGAAACTAGTGTACCAGTTTACATAATAGGTGATTAAATCAAATGATTATAAATGCAACGAGCATAAACTGGTTTGGGAATTAATGCAAATTATCCTTGGGCAACATATAACTCAACTTTTGAGACCAGAAGTCTACCAATGAATAAGGGGTACTAGCAGTGATTATTCAGGATGCTGTGGGCATTAATTAGCATGTTTTATGAAAAAATTGAGATTACTCACTAATCCAGCCAGCCAACCTCTTAATCCAGAAAAAGACCATTTATTTTCATGGCTCACTTTTATTGAGTCACTACCTGCCAGGGACTATACTAATTATTTTTACAATGACTCTATAAATAGATACCATTATCAATTATATTTTACCAATGAGGAAACTTAAATTCAGAGTGATTAAATAACTTGTCTCACCACAGAGTTAGTAAATGGCAGACTGACTAAGGAACATGTGAACTATGATCCACTAATGGGAAAGTTTAGGCTTTTAAGGCTCCTGCTGAATTTGAGTTTCTCTATGTCCCAGATGCTAACGGAAATGTTTCATTTCACAGATAAAAAGCTATAGGCGGGCGCCAGTGGCTCATGCCTGTAATCCCAGCACTTTGGGAGGCTGAGGCGGGCAAATCACGAAGTCAGGAGTTCAAGACCAGCCTGGCCAACATGGTGAAACCTCATCTCTACTAAAAATACAAAAAATTAGCCAGGCATGGTGATGGGCACCTGTAATCCCAGCTATTCAGGAGGCTGAAGCGGTAGAATTGCTTGAACCCAGGAGGCAGAGGTTGCAGTGAGTGGAGATTGCACATTGCACTCCAGCCCCGGTGACAGTGTGAGACTCCATCTCAAAAAAAAAAAGGCTATAATTAGTCTAATTCATCTTAACTCCAACACTGTAGTAGTCAAGATCACAGCAAGAAATACAATAGCCATACTACATAATTGGGGGGTGGGGGGAGAGTTTAATAAAGGGCTTTTACAAAGATGTGTTTTTATACACACTCAGAAACACATCAAGTGAGTCATAACATAGTTTACCCCACCTCAGAGAAAGAGGAAAAATAAGATTTGTAACAATGACATGACATAGCGTAAAGAACATAGTTTGTGATAAGGAAGCACAAATCAAGAGGTATACAGATATTTCATGACTGGAGAAAAAAAGAAAAAGAAAGAAGTATAAAGACATTTATCTTTGGTGTATTTAGCATTGCGTGACATTACTATGACAGTACTATGCATTTACATTTAAGGCGTGATAAATATGTGGCCATGCAGTGATTCTTCTTTAGCCACTTAGTACCTGTGTGCTCCTGGACAAGTCACTTACTCACTGCGAGCCTTTGATTCTTCATCTTAAATCACCTGCTACCGTCTTCACACGGTTGCTTCAGGGATTAAATGAGATAAGGCAGGTGGAAGTGCTTTATCATCTAAAGCACCCTCTACAGATGTAAGGGATTGCAATTACATGTGAAATAAGTGAAAGGGGTGATCAGCATGACCAACCACACTGTGAGACTAAAACAGTCTTACTCGGCGCTCTCTCTGAAGTGAGTAGAATTTTAGTTCATCAGAGAAATACGAGGTTTTGTTTAAAACCTTGCTGATATTAAAGGTTTGTCACCCAGGACCTCTCATCACTGCCTCTGACATCTGGGAAATGCAAATTGAGCACCATTTTAAAATACAACAAGATGACAAATTAAAGTCTGGGCAGGTTCCTTTGCAATTGCAACCTAACACTGCAACTGGTTCTTGTTAAAATGATTTCATTAAATCCAGCTCTTCAATTCCCTCTTGCAATGTATAGTATTTAACTGTTGATATACAGTGGGACCACACATTTATTATAAAAATAAAGTGCCCAAATTCACAAGCCTTTGGCCTTTGTGCTCTTTAATGTTTTAATCGAGTTCTTTGCATTTAATTTGTCATCTGGTCTTATTGATTCCTCATCGTCAGAATGGTGAAGAATCAAAGACTCACAGAGAGTAAGTTACTTGCCCAAGAACACACAGCTTTATCTAAGACAGTGACTACTAGCCTCAAGTGACTATTTGAATTCAAATTTGAATTACTTAAGATTATATAAAATTAGTGATAATGAGTATACTATTCAGACTTGTTCTTTGATGAAGAGGTTTTTGTTTGACTCTATGATCTATCTGGTGAGCCAGAATACATGCTAACTGAATAGTGGAGAGGATTTTTTAAATTTTTCACCTTCCGTACTTCTGAGCAAAATATTTGTTAAATTCTGTAAAGGGGCAGAGGGCAGCAGATAGAGGAACAACTGATGTGGAGGGTAATTCACAAAAAAATATGTAAATGATCAATAAATAGATGCAAACACTTCATCAGCTTCATGGGAAGACTTTGTTTTGTGAACCCAGAGGAGCTTGGCACATAGGAGATGCTCAATCGTTGTGGACAAGATGAATAAACATTCCCAGTATTCAAATACATGCAAGATAAAACCATAATTAGATGTCTTTATTCATCT
Source organism: Macaca mulatta (assembly GCF_049350105.2). NCBI lineage: Eukaryota > Metazoa > Chordata > Mammalia > Primates > Cercopithecidae > Macaca > Macaca mulatta. Next base: position 154,624,387 of record NC_133411.1, read on the forward strand.
AACAGAGAATCAAAATTTCAATGTTGCTTTTCATGATAAAATCTAATGTTGTCAGAGCGCAGGAGAAGACTTCAGGAACAATTTTATTTGGGGAATTATTTAAAGGGTGGTGGAGAAAAAGAAGAGAATTGAGAGAGCATACATGGGAGAGAGGAAGAGATAAAAGAAAGAGAGAAGGAAAAGAGGAGAGAAAGAGAGACAGAGACTTTGAATTCATCTATTTCAATTGTCTTACTTTACAAATGAAGGTGTCACTCATTTATTCAAGATGGGACCAATTCTTGCCCTCAAGGAGTTTACAGGCAAACAGATGAGACAGGCTCTGAACAGTTATTATCAGAAGAAGTATAGGGTGCTAGTGGGGAGCATAACAGGGAACCTAGACTCGTGTGCAGGCTCAGAATGAGCATGCCAGAAGAAGCAATGCTTCCGCTGAGAAATAAAGGAAAAGTGGAACTTAAATAGAGGAAGGCACGCAAAGATTTGAACTTATAAAAAGTCAGTGGTGGTACAACTAAAACCTCTAGATGTTATTTAAAAAAAAAAAACATAAAAAGACTGTGAAATGTGGAGTGAAGAAGCTAGGAAACTTGGGACCCAAAGAACAACAATGCTATAAGTTTCCTGAGTTTTAGTTTTGCCTCATATATCCCAGGTCAGGTACTAGAGAAGCTGGCAGCCTAAAAACAGCAATAAGCACAGACAATTTTTTTAAAAAAGGATGCTGTCTCCGGGCAAAAGACCAGGAAAGGAGCAGTCTTGCAAGGCAGAAATGTTTAGAAGGTAACTTCTGTACTCCAGCTAAATACCATAGAAAAAAACTGATTCACCATAACCCATACTGGCAAGGGCTGAGTGGCGAACCTAGACTTTCACCCTCACCAGGATGTAATGTGGGGGAGGGCGGGGGGCCAATCCTCCTGCCAGGGTGTTGTCAGAGAAGACCTAGTAGAGAGTTGGAAATGTCATCCCACCAGGAGGTAATGAACCCCACTGGAGACTCTGTGAGGAGCCTGGACTTCCACCCCACCTGGCAGAAGGAGATACCTCTTTCCCACCCCACTGAGGTAGTTCCAGGAAAAGCCTAGTGAAGAGTTAAGACTTTCCCCAACCCCACACTATCAGTGGAGGCCAGATGAGGAGCAATAATAAGACACCCCTATGCTTCCCAGGGTGATATCAGGGGAGTGCAATGGGAAACCAGAACTCCCACTCCCATCAAGTGGTAAAAGGAGAACCCACTGCCTCAGATGTCAACAGAGATTGTGAACCTTTATCTCTGCATCGCAGTAACAAGATATTGCCCACCCTTCCCCAGCTGGAGTAATGTCAGAATAACCCAGCTAAAACAGATCATTTAAATAAGATTCATAACATAATACGCAAAATATCCAAGTTTCAATAAAAACCACTCATATCAAGAACCAGAAAGATCTCAACCTGAAAGAAAAAAGGCAAGCAATGGATGCCAACATTAAGATGACAGCACATTAGAATTACGTGGCAAACATTTTTAAGCAGCCCTCACAAAAATGCTTTGGTAAGCAATTACAAACACACTTGAAACAAATGAAAGCAGAAACTCTGAGCAAAAAAACAGAAGCTATAAACAGCCAAATGGAAAATTTAGAACAGAAAAAAATAGCCAAAATTTTTTAAAATGCAAGAGATGGGCTCAACAACAGAATGGGGAAAGGAAAGAATTGGTAAACTGGAAGATATAACAATAGAAATTACTCAATCTGAACAACAGAGAGAAAATAAACTGAAAGAAAAAAAAACAGAGCTTCAAGATCTGTGGGACTAAAACAAAAGATCTAACTCCTGTTATCATAATTCCAGGAGAGCAGAAAAAGGGTGAGGCTCTATGAGTGAGTACTCAAAGAAACAACAGCTGAAAACTTCTCAAATTTGGCAAAACACATACATTTACAGATTCAAGAAGATGAGTGATTCTAAACAGGCCAAACCCAAAGAAATGCATATCAAAACATATCATAGTCAAACTTCAAAAAAAGTAAAGACAAAGAAAAAATTTTTAAAAACTGTGAGAGGAAAACATCACTTTTCCTATAAGGGAAAAACAGTGGATTTATCATCAGAAACCATGGAGGCTACGGGAAGTGGCAAATTTTCAAGTGCTGAAAGAAAAGAATTGTCAACCCAGAATCCTAAATATCCAGTAAAAATATCCTTCAGGAGTTAAGGGGAAATCAAGACACTTTCAGATGACGAAAAACTGAAAAAATTAGTCACCAGCAGACTACCCTAAAAGAATGACTGAAGTAGATTCTCTAAACATAAAAGCAATTTAGATATGAAATTTTGGGGGGCTGGGTGTGGTGGCTCACGCCTGTAATCCCAGCACTTTGGGAGGCCGAGGCAAGTGAATCATGAGCTCAGGAATTCGAGACCACCCTGGCCAACAAGGTGAAACCCCATCTCTACTAAAAACACAAAAACTTAGTTGGGGCCCGGTGCGGTGACTCAAGCCTGTAATCCCAGCACTTTGGGAGGCGGAGATGGGCGGATCACGAGGTCAGGAGATCGAGATCATCCTGGCTAACACGGTGAAACCTCGTCTCTACTAAAAAATACAAAAAACTAGCCAGGCGAGGTGGCGGGCGCCTGTAGTCCCAGCTACTTGGGAGGCTGAGGCAGGAGAATGGCATAAACCCGGGAGGCAGAGCTTGCAGTGAGCTGAGATCCGGCCACTGCACTCCAGCCTGGGTGACAGAGCAAGACTCCGTCTCAAAAAAAAAAAAAAAAAAAAAAACACACACACACACAAAAACTTAGCCGGGCGTGGTGGCGGGCGCCTGTAATCCCAGCCTCACAATCCCAGGATGAGGCAGGAGAATTGCTTGAACCTCGGAGGCAGAGGCTGCAGTGAGCGGAGATTGCAATACTGCACTCCGGCCTGGGCAACAGTGTGAGACTCCATCTCAAAAAACAAAAAGAAATTTTTTTTTTCAAACAAAAAAATTGTTTTTTGTTTCAACAAGAAAGAAAGAATAAGGTAAGCAAAATATGAATAAATATAATAACATTTCTTTCTCCTCTTAAGTCTTCTAAATTATGTTTAAAATTGTAGGAAAAAAGTTACAACATTCTCTGATGTGGTCCCAGATGAATGTACAAGAAATATTAAAATAATTGATTATAAACAGGAGAAGGTAGTAATGCAAAGGGAAGTAAGGTTTCTACATTTCACTGGGAGTGATAAAACGACCCTATCAATAGGCTTTTTAAAGTTATGTATATATAATGTAATATATAGAGCAACCACCTAATTTTTTTAAAAAAACTGTACAAAACAATTTACTCAAAAACACTACATAAATTAATCAAACAAATTCTAAAACGTATCCAAATACCTAAAGAAAGTTTTTAAAAAGAAAAGAAAACAAAGAAACAAAAAATAGGACAAACAGAAATAGAAAAATAAAAACATAAGCCCTATGTCAGTAATTACATTAAATACAAATGGCCAAAATACAAAAATTAAAAGTCAGAAACTGGAAGAGTGGCTTAAAAACCATGACTCAACCATATGCTATTAACAAGAAACTCACATCAAATATAATCACACAGGCAGGTTGAAAGTAAAAAGATTTAAATATATACATATCATGCAAACACTAATAAAGGAAGTAGGAGTGGCTATATTAATACAGTTAAAGTAGATTTAGTGCAAAGAAAAGTACTAGGGAAAGAGTCATTATATAATAATAAAAGGATTTATAATACATATATAGCAATCCTAAATGTGTTATGCATCAAACAACAGAGCTGCAAAATATGTGCAGCAAAAATTTATAGAACTGAAAGGAGAAATAGAGAAATCATTATAGGAGGTGACTACAATAACATTCTCTCAATAATTGGTACAACTAGATAGAACATCAGCTAGGAGACAGAAGAATTCAGTAACACTATTGAAAACATCTAACTAGCATTTATAAAACATTTTACCCAACAACATTAGAATAAACATTTAAGTGCCCATAAAATATATATATATATATATATATATATATATTTTTTTTTTTTCTGGCTACATCCTAAGCCAGAAAACAAAGCTCAACAAATTTAAAGACTTGAAATAATACAGAGGTTTTTTCTAACTCAGTAGAATCAAACCAGAAATTAATAACAGAAATACAGTTGGAAAATCTCCAAACACTTGGAAATAAAACAACACACTTCTCAAAAATCTAGGAGCCAAAGAAGTCTCAAGGGATACAAAAAAAAAAAAAAGAACTAAATTTAAAAGAAAAAAAATACCATATCATAACGTGTGGAACAGAATTAAAGCAGTCAGAAAGAGAATTTATAGCACTATATGCATACGTTATAAAAGAAAAAAGTCTCAAAACAATCTAAGTTCCCAACTCAAGACCTAGAAAAAGAAGAGAAAAATAAGCCCAAAGTAAGCAGAAGAAATAATAAAGAGCAGAAATCAATGAGATATAGCAGAAAAGTCACACAGAAAATAAAAGAACTGCTTATTTGAAAAGATCAATAAAATTAAACTTCTAGCGAGACTGACAAAGAACAAAGATAGAAGATACAAATTACCAATATCAGGAATAAAATGGGATATCACTAAAATCCAGGCAGATACCAAATGGATAATAAAGATGTCCTATTTGACCAAAACTTGACAACTTAGATGAAATTGACCAATTTCTCAAAAAATGCAAATTACCACAACTTATCCAATATGAAATAGAACATGTGAATAGCCCTTTCAAGCATTAAGAAAATTAGGGGGCGGGGCCTAAACGGCCGACTAGAAACTGGAGTGATCATAGGTTCCCATGCAAAAGAACCATAAGGGCCGGGGCGCCTTGTCTCACACCTGTAATCCTAGTGAGAGGTGACAATGTGCTAGCAGACCTCACTCTTCCAGCGCCTTCTCAGCCTCCGGCCTCTGCGTCCACTCTGGCGGCGCTTGAGGAGCCCTTCAGCCCGCGACCGCACCGTGGGAGCCCCTCTCTGGGGCTGGCTGAGGCCAGATCCCCCTCCCTCTGCTTGCTGGGAGGTGTGGAGCGAGTGCGGGAACCGGGGCTGCACGGGCAGGAACCGGGGCTGTGCGCTGCGCTAGCGGGCCAGTGTGAGTTCCGGCGGGCACCGGTGCGGACTCGGCGGCCCGGCACGTTGAGCGGCCTGCCGCCACCGCAGGCCCAGGGCAGTGAGGGGCTTAGCACCCGGGCCAGCAGCTGCGGAGGTCGCGCCTGGTCCCCGAGCAGTGCCGGCCCGCCAACGCCACATTCAAATTCTCGCCAGGCTTTAGCCGTCTCCCGGGGGGCAGGGCTTGGGACCTGCAGCCCGCCGTGGCTGAGCTCCCCGCCTGTGGTGGGCTTCCGCATGGCCTGAGCCTCCCCGATGGGTGCCGCCCCTTGCTCCGTGGCGCTGGGTCCCATAGACAGCCCAGGGGCTGAGGAGTGCAGGTGCCTCTGGGGACTAGCAGGCAGCTCCGCCTGCAGCCCTAGTGCAGGATCCACTGGGTGAAGCCAGCTGGGCTCCTGAACTGGATGGGGACTTGGAGAACTTTTATATCTAACGGGAGGATCGTATGTGCACCAATCAGCACTCTGTGTCTAGCTCAGAGTTTGTAAATACACCAGTCAGCACCCCGTGTCTAGCTCAGGGTTTGTGAATCCACCAATTGGTACTCTGTATCTAGCTAACCTAGTGGAGACTTGGAGGACTAGCACTCTGTGACTCTGTGTCTAGCTCAAGGATTGTAAATGCACCAATCAGCACTCTGTGTCTAGCTCAGGGTTTGTAAATACACCAATCAGCACTCTGTGTCTAGCTTAGGGTTTGTGAATACTCCAATTGGTACTCTGTATCTAGCTAACTCTGTATCTAGCTAACTAGCGCTCTGTGACTCTGTGTCTAGCTCAAGGATTGTAAACGTGCCAATCAGCACTCTGTCAAATCGGACCAATCAGCTCTCTGTAAAGTGGACCAATCAGCAGGATGTGGGTGGGGCCAGATAAGGGAATAAAAGCAACCTGCCTGCGCCAGCAGTGCAACCTGCTGGCGTCCCCTTCCACAATGTGGTAGCTTTGTTGCATCGCTCTTTGGGTCCACGCTGCCTTAATGAGCTGTAACACCAGGAAGGTCTGCAGCTTCACTGCTGAAGCCAGCAAGACCATGAACCCACTGGGAAGAACGAACAACTCCAGACGTGCTGCCTTTAAGAGCTGTAACATTCACCACAAAGGTCTGCAGCTTCACTCCTGACAGCGAGACCACGAACCTACCAGAAGGAAGAAGCTCCAGACACATCTGAACATCTGAAGGAACAAACTCCGGACACCCCATCTTTAAAAACTGTAACACTCACCGAAAGGGTCTGTGCCTTCATTCTTGAAGTCAGTGAGACCAAGAACCCACTAATTCCGGACACACTAGCACTTTGGGAGGCCGAGACAGGCAGATCACATGAGGTCAGGAGTTCAAGACCAGCCTGGCCAACATGGTGAAACCTTGTCTCTACTAAAAATACAAAAAATTACCCAGGCATGGTGGCACACGCCTGTAATCCCAGCTACTTGGGAGGCTGAGGCAGGAGAATCGCTTGAATCCAGGAGGTGGAGGCTACAGTAAGCTGAGATTGAGCCACTGCATTCCAGAATGGGCCGCATGAGTGAAATTCCACGGGTAGGTCGGAAGATCCCACTGGCGAACCTGTGTTACAGAGGCGTGGCATCCCAACCCTGGAGCAGTGCAGATTCTCAACAGCCTCTCAGCTGCAATCTGCTTAAGCCTACCGAGCTCCCAGTGGGAGGGACAACCAGCTGCCTGCTGTCTAAGCCATTTGAGCTCCTTCTGGGAGGAGCAGTGGCCAGCACTGGGACTCACAACTGCCTAACACGCTAAGCTCCATGGGTGGGGGAAGGACAGCATCCATCTCCATAGCTCCAGGCCATGCTTTTCCCCTGCTGGAGCCAGGGAGGCTGGACAGCTTGGTCCCAAGACGTATCCCCCATAGCCCAACACACCAGCTGTGGCAGACTGTGGCCAGAGTACCTCTTCAGGCCTGACCTTGACTCATCCTTCCTCATTGGGCAGGGTGTCTCTGCAGGAACTCCCATAACTCCATCCGGAGACTCAGGGACAGAACCCAGATCTCCCTGGGTCTGAGCCCCTCACGGAAGGGGTGGCTGCAGTCTCTGCAGACTAAGAGACTTAGCCTTTTCTCCTGTGGCCCAGCAGAATTAATCTTTCCTCAGACTTAGTTCTGAGGAGTCTGGTCAGACCAGACGAGTGGGTTCCCCCCAGTGAAGCACACCCATTCCACCAAGGGACAAAGTGCTTCGTTAAATGGGTCCTGTTCCCTATGCCACCCAATTGGATGAGACCCTCCAACAGGGGTTGTGAGACACCCTGTACAGGAGCAATCTTACTGGCATCAGGTTGGTGCCCCTTGAGGTCAGAGATCCCAGAGGAAGAAGCAGGCACCCATCTGGGCTGTTCTCCAGCCTCCTTGAGTGACATCGCCAGGTGCAGGAGTGAACCAGATGAATAGGGCCTGAAGTGAACCCCCAGCAAACCACAGAAACCCTACAGAAGAAGGACCTCACCATTGAAAGAAAAACAGAAAGCAATAACAACAACATCAACAACAACAAAAAAAAGGCCCCACAAAAACCCTATCCAAGGGTCAGCAGCCTCAAAGATCGAACCTAGACAAATTCACAGAGATGAGAAAGCATCAACAAAAAAATGCCAAAAATCCAAAAGGCCAGAGTCCCTTTTCTTCTCCAAATGATTGTAACGTTTCTCCAGCAAGGGCACAGAACTGGACGGGGGATGAGATGAAAGAATTGACAGAAGTAGGCTGCAGAAGATGGGTAAGAAAAAAAGTGTGCTGAGCTAAAGGAGCATGTTCTAACCCAATGCAAAGAAGCTAAGAACCTTGATGAAAGGTTAGAGGAGCTGCTAACTAGAATAACCAGTTTAGAAAGAAACATAAATGATCTGATGGAGCTAAGGACACAGCATGAGAACTCTGTAAAGCATACACAAGTATCAATAGCTGAATCGACCAAGCAGAAGAAAGGATATCAGGGTTTGAAGACCACCTTGCTGAAATAAGGCATGCAGACAAAACTACAGAAAAAAGAATTAAAAGGAATGAACAAAGCCTCAAAGAAATAAGAGACTCCATAAAAAGACCAAACCTATGATAGATTGGAGTACCTGAAGAAGGTGGGGAGAATGGAAACAAGCTGGAAAACACACTTCAGGGTATTATCCAGGAGACCTTCCCCAACCTAGCAAGACAGGCCAACATGCGAATTCAGGAAATACAGAGAACACCACTAAGATATTCTATGAGAAGATAAACCTCAAGACACATAATTATCAGATCCTCCAAGGTTGAAATGAAGGAAAAAATGTTAAAGGTGACCAAAGAGAAAAGCCAGGTCACCTACAAAGGGAAGCCCATCAGACTAACAGCAGACCTCTCAGCAGAAACTTTACAAGCCAGAAGATACTTGGGGCCAACAGTCAACATTCCTAAAGAAAAGAACTGGGCCGGCAAGGCGGCTCATGTCTGTAATTCCAGCACTTTGGGAGACCAAGGAGGGCAGATCACCTGAGGTTTGGAGTTTGAGACCAGCCTGGCCAACATGGTGAAACCCCATCTCTACTAAAAATACAATTAGCTAGATGTGGTGGCAGGTACCTATAATCCCAGCTACTCAAGAGGCTGAGACAGAAAAATCACTTGAACCCAGGAGGCGGAGGTTGCAGTAAGCCAAGATCACGCCATTGCACTCCACCCTGGGTGATAAGAGTGAAACTTCATCTCAAAAAAAAAAGAAAGAAACTAATTTTTAATCCAGAATTTCATATCTAGTGAAACTAAGCTTCATCAGCAAAGGAAAATAAAATCCTTTCCAGACAAGCAAATGCTGAGGGATTTAGTTACCACCAGGCCTGCCTTGCAAGAGATCCTGACAGAAACACTAAATATGGAAAGGAAAAACCAGTACAAGCCACTGCAAAAACACACCGAAATATAAAGACCAATGACACTATGAAGAAACCACATCAACTAGTGTGCAAAATAACCAGCTAGCATCATGATGACCCCATCAAATTCACATATAACAATACCAACCTTAAGTGTAAATGGGCTAAATGCCCCAATTAAAAGACACAGACTGGCAAATTACATAAGGAGTCAAGACCCATCGGTGTGCTGTATTCAGGAGACCAATCTCGCATGCAAAGTCACACAGAGGTTCAAAATAAAGAGATGGAGGAAAATTTACCAAGAAAATGGAAAGCAAAAACAAAAACAAAACAGGAAGCCAGCGAGACCATGAACCCACCAGGAAGAACAAACAACTCCAGACACGCTGCCTTTAAGAGCTGTAACACTCACCACGAAGGTCTGCAGCTTCACTCCTGACAGCGAGACCACGAACTCACCAGAAGGAAGAAGCTCCGGACACATCTGAACGTCTGAAGGAACAAACTCCAGACACACTATCTTTAAGAGCTGTAACACTCACCACGAGGGTCTGCGGCTTCTTTCTTGAAGTCAGTGAGACCAAGAACCCACCAATTCTGGACACAACACCACAGAAATATAAACTACCATCAGAGAATGCTAAAAACACCTCTATACAAATAAACTAGAAAATCTAGAAGATATGGATACATTTCTGGACACATACGCCCTCCCAAGACTAAATCAGGAAGAAGTTGAATCCCTGAATAGACCAATAACAAGTTCTGAAATGGAGGCAGTAATAAATAGCCTACTACCCAAAAAAAGCCCAGAACCAGATCAATTTACAGCTGAATTCTACCAGAGGTACAAAGAGGAGCTGGCACCATTCCTTCCTTCTGAAACTATTCCAAACAATCAAAAAGGACGGACTCCTCCCTAACTCATATCATGAAGTCAGCATCATCCTGATACCAAAACTGGGAAGAGATACAACGAAAAAAGAAAACTTCAAGCCAATATCCCTGATAAACATCAATGCAAAAATCCTCAGTAAAATACTGGCAAACCAAATCCAGCAGCACATCAAAAAACTTATCCACCATGATCAAGTGGGCTTCATCCCTGGGGTGCAAGGCTGGCTTAACATCCTTTATTGATATCAATAATATTACCAAGGCTGGCAAATCAATAAACGAAATCCATCACATAAACAGAACCAAAGACAAAGATCAAGATTATCTCAATAGATGCAGAAAAAGCCTTAGATAAAATTCAACATCCCTTCATGTTAAAAACTCTCAATAAACTAGGTATTGATGGAACATATCTCAAAATAATAAGAGCCATTTATGACATACTCATAGCCAATATCATATTGAATGGGCAAAAGCTGGAAGCATTCCCTTCAAAAACCAGTAAAGACAAAGATGCCCTCTCTCACCACTCCTATTCAACATAGTATTGGAAGTTCTGGCCAGGGCAATCTGGCAAGAGAAAGAAATAAAGCATATTCAAATAGGAAGAGAGGAAGTCAAATTGTCTTTGTTTGCAGACAACATGATTTTATATTTAGCAAACCTATCGTCTCAGCCCAAAAACTCCTTAAACTGATAAACAACTTCAGCAAAGACTCAGGGTACAAAATAAATGTGCAAAAATCGCAAGCATTCCTTTACATTAATAATAGACAGCAAGCCACTCCCATTCACAAGTGCTACAAAGAGAATAAAATACCTAGGAATATAGCTAACAAGGGATGTGAAGAACCACTTCTTTTTTTTTTTTTTTTTTTTTTTTTTTTTTTTTTTTTTTGAGACGGAGTCTCACTCTGTCGCCCAGGCTGGAGTGCAGTGGCGCGATCTCAGCTCACTGCAAGCTCCGCCTCCCGGGTTCACGCCATTCTCCTGCCGCAGCCTCCCGAGTAGCTGGGACTACAGGCGCCCACAACCACGCCCGGCTAATTTTTTGTATTTTTAGTAGAGACGGGGTTTCACCGTGGTCTCGATCTCCTGACCTTGTGATCCGCCCGCCTCGGCCTCCCAAAGTGCTGGGATTACAGGCGTGAGCCACCGCGCCCGGCCATATGAAGAACCTCTTCAAGGAGAACTACAAACCACTGCTCAAGGATATAAGAGAGGACAAAAACAAATGAAGAAACATTTCATCCTCATGGATAGGAAGAATTAATGTCGAGAAAATGGCCATGCTGCCTAAAGTAATTTATAGATTCATTGCTATTCCCATCAAACTACCATTTACATTCTTCACAGAATTAGAAAAAACTACTTTAAATTTCATATAGAATCAAAGAAGACCCTGTATGGCCAAGACAATCCTAAGCAAAAAGAACAAAGCTGGAGGCAATATGCTACCTGACTTCAAACTATACTACAAGACGACAGTATCCAAAACAGCATGGCACTGGTACCAAAACAGATGTACAGACCAATGGAACAGAACGGAGACCTCAGAAATAACACCACACGTCTACAACCATCTGACCTTTGACAAACCTGACAAAAACAAGCAATGGGGAAAAGATCTCCTATTTAATAAATGGTACTGGGAAAACTGGCTAGCCATATGCAGAAAACAGAAACTGGACCCCTTCCTTACACCTTATACAAAAATTACCTCAAGATGGACTGAAGGCTTAAATGTAAAACCCCAAACCAGAAAAACTCCAGAAGAAAACCTAGACAATACCATTCAAGACATAGGCATGGGCAAAGACTTCATGACAAAAACACCAAAATCAATTACAACAAAAGCAAAATTGACAAATGGGATCTAATTAAACTAAAGAGCTTCTGCACAGCAAAATAAACTATCATCAGAGTGAACAGGAAACCTGCAAAATGGGAGAAAATTTTTGCAATCTACCCATCTGACAAAGGTCTAGTAACTAGAATTTACAAGGAACTTAAACAAATTTACAAGAAAAAAACAACCCCATCAAAAAGTGGGCAAAGGATAGGAACAGATCTTCTCAAAAGAAGACACTTATGCAGCCAACAAACATAGAAAAAAAGCTCATCACCACTGATCTTTAGAGAAATGCAAATCAAAACCACAGTGAGATACCATACCATTTCATGCCAGTCAGAATGGTGACTATTAAAAAGTCAAGAAACAATAGATGCTGGCGAGGCTGTGGAGAAATAGGAACACTTTTACACTGTTGGTGGGAATGTAAGTTAGTTCAACCATTGTGGAAGACAGTATGGGGATTCCTCAAGGATCTAGAACCAGAAATACCACTTGACCCAGCAATTCCATTACTGGGTATATACCCAAAGGAATATAAATAATTCTACTATAAAGACACATGCACATGTATATTTATTGCAGCACTGTTCACAATAGCAAAGTCATGGAACCACCCCAAATGCCTATCAATGATAGAATGGATAAAGAAAATGTGGTACATGTACACTATGGAATACTACACAGCCATAAAAAGGAATGAGATCTTGTCCTTTGCAGAGACATGATTGAAGCTGGAAGCCATCATTCTCAGCAAACTAACACAGGAACAGAAAACTAAACACCGCATATTCTCACTCATAAGTGGGAGTTGAACAATGAGAATACATGGACACAGGGAGGGGAACAACACACACCAGGGTCTCTTGTGGAGTGGGAGGCAAGGGGAGGGAACTTAGAGGATGGGTTGATACATGCAGCAAACCACCATGGCACATGTATACCTATGTAACGAACCTGCACATTCTGCACACATATCCCAGAACTTAAAGTAAAATTTAAAAAATAAAATAAAATTTAGAAAAAGAAAAAAATTCAATTTATAATTTAAAATCTCCCCCAAACAGAAATCTCCAAGCTGAGATGGTGTCACTGGAGAATTCTACTAAACATTTAAGAATTTATACCAACTCTACAATCTCTTCCAGTGTTTAATTATGTGCCAGGAATGGCTCCAATTGTTTTACATGTCTCAACTCATTTAATCCTTTCAACAACCCCACAAAGTAGGCACTATTATTACTCCCTCACATATGAGGAAAATGAAACCCAAAGAGCTTAAATAACACAGCTAGTACACAGCACTGCCAGGATTCCAGTTTAGCTCCTGGCTCCTAAGCCCTTATTCTCACCCACCACATTATGCAATCCCTAAATTTCACAGAGCTTGCTTTGTGGCCATTGCTCAAAAAATATTGGAATCAAATCAAATGCTAAGATTTCTTAAGTTTTCATCTTAATCTATTACCAAATTTTCGAATTTCACTTTTATAACACGAAATTCAGATCTGACCAGCATATACTATTTCAACAAAGAAGTTGGGATAGTACCGTATTTGCCATTCTTAATAGAAATATGCGCATTTTGTAAATTTTAAAAAAGGTTATTCCTGCTGGCAACTGCCATACAATTCCCATTCAGATAACAGTTAAAATATATCCGAGAGAATAAACCAGAAAAGAGGTTTGGTTTTGGAAATGGTAAGAGCATCACTAAAGCAGAACCAGCTGCACCAATATAATTACAAGAATCAAGAATCACAACACAGTTTCGTTAATTTTTTCCGTTGTGTTTGTTACTTTACCCCTTCAAGACTAATTGTACCAATTCCCATTGATTTTAACAAGCACCCTGGATTAAACACTGTAGACTGACTGGTTAGAGATGTTGCGGTATATAGGTATATCTGAACTGCCTCCATTTAGGAAAAACTGGTATGTTACAAGCATTATATTGACAAATCACATTTTTTTCTGACCAGGAAAACAAAAGAGGAAACAGCGTTGCCCAAACACATACACTACAGGGAAAATCATGGAGAATTTAATGTTCAATAAATTCTCATTATATTTCTATACAGGACTTCTTTCTCAACTAAGAGCTTTAGTAACCAAGAGCTCTATATTAACTCAGTATTCAAAATAACCCATGATGCTGCTGATGGCAAGGCTTACCCAGGCTTCCCAGATATGCTGCAAGAACATAGGCTGATTCTGCACAACATGGAAATTCTAGGAGTTCCAGTGACTGGGGGTGGCCTCAATCAGGGTTTCTCCAACTTTTCCAAGAGACCCCAGGTCCCTACCAGCAGAACAGAGCTCTGCAGCATTTGACAATGTACGGATCGCAAGTAATTGTATTAGGCTGACCCATATGCAATTGCCCTTCTTTGGTATTTCCATTACATTCAACCAACCAGAACACTTGCTGTGTGTTAGGCAGCATTCCAAGCATTTCCAGCACCCCAAACACAATTTAAGTCTCACTTTTAAAAAATTAAGAATCCATTCCAATTTTACTTTCTACAAAATCATTTGCCTGTTGTAATATAAAAATACTATTTTTCCACAAAGCTTTGAGAAAAATTAATGCTCCAAAAGAAGAGTTTTTGGGCCAGGCGTGGTGGCTCACGCCTGTAATCCCAGCACTTTGGGAGGCTGAGGTGGGTGGATCACCTGAGGTTAGGAGTTTAACACCAGCCTGTCCAACATGGTGAAACCCCGTTTCTACTAAAAATAAAAAATTAGCTGGGCATGGTAGCGGGTGCCTGTAATCCCAGCTACTGGGGAGGCTGAGGCAGGAAAATCACATGAATCCAGGAAGCGGAGGCTGCAGTGAGCCGAGATCGTGCCATTGCGCTCCATCCTGGGTGACAAGAGTGAAACTCCATCTCAAAAAAGAAGAGTTTTTGTCGGTCTATCTTGTGACTTAACACGCCCCTCACAGAGATGACTGCAGATCCCTAAGAGAAACCCCCCAGAAAGAGGTTTCAGAGGTAGACCAGCAGAAAACTACATGTCTAGCTGACTCCTCGCTCTTCCCCAATACTTCTCTGCAAAACCCTTTCCTTTAATAAGGCTCAAAAAACATTGTTAGCATTTATTTTTCCAAGAAGAAACGATTCTCATAGCACTTGACAGAACAATTAACACCTAAAGAAACAAGTTACAATGCTAGCTTCCGAGTTCACACATACAGAAAGACTACTTTCCATACTGGAATAGCTCCAATTGTAATCTGATGCATACTGCTTAATGCAATCTGAAACCATAATTTGAAATTGTGGCCATCGAGTGCCACTAATGCGACTCCAAGTTTTTTAAGGGCTTTATGTCCAATCACCAAGAAACTAGCAGAAAAGCGTCATTAAACTCTTTTTTGCTATACCTAAAGATATGTTGGGTGCAGGGTTCAGGGGGCGGGATTGAATTGAACACCATAGACCTCCATGCTACATTCTCCAATTCTCTAAAATGTCATTTGTGAAAGAAAATATCAGACAATAGAGGTTTTCCTCAGTCACCCTCATCTAATCAGTGACAGCTATGACCTTGGTAGGGTTCTCCGTTTCTTTCTCCCTCTCCTCACCTCATATCCTGTCGCCATTTACAATAACTATATTTTGGGGTGATTCATTCATTAAACCCTTCCTGTCTGCTTTCTGTAAGCCTCCTGTCCTGAGGCCCAGGGAATTGGTTTTTGCTTTTTTCTCTGATTGACCAAGAATGACTTTGGTTTCCACAAGACTAATGACTGCATTCTTAAACAAACACAAATGAAAGAAGGGGCTTCAGTCCAGAAAATAATTTCCCTACAAACCACTGAAGAAACTGGCAGTGCAATAATTTTAAAGTTTGAACAATTGATGAGTTTTCAAATGTAGGGAGACACCTAAACTCAAAATGGGAAAACAAAAACATGCAACTGGACAAGTTTGCATTTTCTCCTTTGTCATCGGATCTAAAAGTTTATCCTGGCACCGGCACAAAGAAGTAATGATACCATCAGCAGCCTAACAGATGGCAGGCACGAAATGGCTCTAACCTTCTCTGAGAATGCTGGAGAATAGCTCCGTGGAGTTTAATTTAACAGGATAGTGGCTGCTATTTTCTCTCTGCTGCCTCTTGCACAGCATGCAGTCCACAGCTACATCTTAAGGTCCGGCAGTGCAGTTACTCAGGTTAACCCTTCAAGACAATCAAGGGTCTGGAGTTACTGTGGGATCCTTTTTGTCCATGGGATTCTGTTCCAACAAATGCAACTTAAAACTTTTGATCATAACAAAACAGGCTGTGCACGAAGTAGTATTTTTAGAATCTCTTTTCTTCTATTAGCATTTAAGAGGCACTGGAACACTTTTTTCTAGGACAGTAACTTGTATTTTTCTGAAGGACTTGAGGTAAAACACTAGAAGGGAGAGCTCTTTTGTCTCAAACTTCCTTCTCCAGCAAGCTTCCTAAGGGTTACTACTGATAAGAGAATATCATGACTTCCGGCTTTGGTAGGAATCACTGCCCACGGCTTCAGGATCACCTTGGGAGCTATATGCAACCCTCATGCTGGAGCCTGCATCAGACCAGCAACCCCGACCAATAAACCAGAAAGAATCTCTGAGGGTGAGACCCTGGCATCAGTGTTTTTTAAAGTTCCCTGGGTTTTACCAATTGGCAGCTAAGGTATAAAATACTGCATTTAAAATTTTGAAGACAGCATTTCAAACTTCTGTAAATTAAGTTTCTTTGAGTTAACTTCTCTTCTGAGTCCCTACCACACTGACTTTGCCATTCTTAGGACTCTCCCTTTCCACTTTCCTCAGTCTTTCCAAGGCTTGTGTTGAGGTTCTGGGGCTCACAGGACTAGACCACACAAGTCCGCATGCTACCCTCCTACCCTGAGACATTAGCGAATCACTGCTGATACTGCAGCTTGAATTCAAGGATGTCCTCAAACTAGGCTGTAACCATCTGAACAGCTTGAAGGTAAAAAAACTTTTATACCTCAATGTCCTGTACCCTACAATTTGTGTACTGCAAAGCTCCTACCTGACTCAGATGATGTGGTCTCATGCAGCCAGCTCCACCCTTCTGTATATAAGGCTGGGCTAGAGAGAAACTGTTATCTTACAAAGGTATAACATGCACTTCACTCACTCAGACATTATCATTCACAACCATGCATTTGCTGGTGAGCTTTGGGGCTGCCAACCTATGCATTTCTGCTGATCTCTCCACTGTGCATCCTATGCTAATTTTTCTTCCGCATCCTTTAAATAAGTAATCATTGTTTGATATACCCAAGAGGTAACGGTGTCTGGTCTTACCATCAATTGGTTCCCACTACTGCCATCTGTCAGTGCATGGAATCTTTTAAAAATTCATGGAAAATGCATATTATGAAAAACTATGCATGAATTTCAATTTTTTTCACCAAAATAAACTCATACTCAGTTGTTATAATATGTCTAAACAGGATCTACTTTGAGGCACTAAGGAAGCTAAAACATTAGTTTGAAAAGAGCCTCTACCAGAGCAACATAAATTTTGCTAAGACTGAAAGAAAAACATCAAATTTATGGTGAAGCTTGGGATGAATGATGAAATCATTGATGTCTTACAATTCTGCAAAGAAATCAGCAGTTTACAAGTGGATAGCTCATTTTAAGAAGGGACCAGATGATGCTGAAGATGAACCCTACAGTGGCAGACCATCCACATCATTTACAAGAAAAAAAAATAATCTTGTTTGTGCCCCAATTGAAGAGGAGGGCAATTAGCAGAAGCAATAACCAACACTATAGACATCTCAATTGGTTCAACTTATACAATTCTGACTGAAAAAATAATGTTGAGCAAACTCTACACTCAATGAGTGTAAAAATCATTGCACCCAGATCAGGTGCAGACAAGAGTGGAGCTTTCCATGGCAATTTTAAACAGGTAAGATCAAGATCCTGAAGCATTTCTTCAAAGAATTGCACAAGGAGATGAAACATGGTTTTAGCAGTACAATCTTGAAGACAAACCACAATCGTGCCAATGGCTACCAAGAGGTAGAAGTGGACCAGTCAAAGCACAAGCAGACTGGTCCAGAGCAAAGGTCATGGCAACCGTCTTTTGGGATGCTCAGGGCATTTTGCTTGTTGACTTTCTGGAGGGCAAACAACAACATCTGCTTATTATGAGGGTATTTTGAGAAAGTTAGCCAAAGCTTTAGCAGAAAGACACCCAGGAAAGCTTCATCAGAGGCCTTCTCCACAATAATGCTCCTGCTCATTGCTCTCATCAGACAAAAGACAATTCTGTGAGAGTTTTCATGGGAAATCATTAGGCATCCACCTTACAGTCCTGGCTTGGATCCCTCTGACTTTTTTTGTTTTTGTTTTTCTTTTTCTCTTTCTTTTTTTTTTTTTTTTTTTTTTTTTTTTTTTGAGACTGAGTCTTGCTCTGTCGCCCAGGCTGGAGTGCAGAGTGCAGTGGCGCGATCTTGGCTCACTGCAAGCTCCATATCCCGGGTTCACACCATTCTCCTGCCTCAGCCTCTGGAGTAGGTGGGACTACAGGTGCCCACTACCACACCTGGTTAATTTTGTGTGTGTGTATTTTTAGTATAGGTGGGGTTTCACTGTGTTAGCCAGGATGGTCTCGATCTCCTGACCTCATGTTCCGCCCACCTTGTCCTCCCAAAGTGCTGGAATTACAGGTGTGAGCCACTGTGCCCAGCCCCTTTTTTGTTTTCTAATCTTAAAAGAAACCTTTAAAGGCAACCAATTTTTCTTCAGTTAATAATGTAAAAAAGACTGCATTGACATGGTTAAATTTCCAAGACCCTCAGTTCTTTAGGGATGGACTAAATGGCTGGTATCATTGCTTTAAAAAGTGTCTTGAACTTGATAGAACTTATTTTGATAAATAAAGTTTATAATCTTTTAATCCCATTTTCTATGAACTTTTAAAGCCCCCTCATATAATGATAGAAGCCTTCTAGTGATGCACTGGATCAAGTCAAACGAGAAAACAAATCCTGCCATTTTTGGGCACACAGCAGATGCTCAATAAATGCTGGCTGAACTTAGGACTCTACTCCTAAAGGGTCATCACCACACCTGGAATCTAGCAAAGGAAGGGCATTAACAGGGCATGGACAAGGTATTCTGGTAACAAGGCACAGAAACCAGCCCAAACACATTCAAGTAAAAAGAGGACAAATTAAAGGATAAATATGAAACATGGAAATAAAGTACAGAAAATAGAGCTGAGCCTCACAGGCCAACAAGGAGCTACTCTCTCTCTCCTTCACCCTTTGGGAACACCTGGCTTCATTCTGTTTGTCCATGTTGGGCTTCATTACTTCTCCCTCTGTGGATACTGGTCCTTTGTTCCATTAGCACATGGCCCACCCAGGTCACTCAATAATTGTGGCCTCTGCTTATTTCTGGGAGAAACTCTAATGTCTCACCTTGAGGGAAGGCAGGGAGCTAACGTCATATGGTCGGGATAACACCCTCATCTAGGGCAGCTGAAAAGGACTAGGATTATTACTACTAACGATAACCATAAGCTCGGCTGAGAGATAGGATACCCCCCAAATTAGAATGCACACATAAATATTAGTTGTAACAACTTTATTTCAGAATGACTGCAGGAAGGAATTTCATAGGTAAACAACTAATTTATAGTTCTATATCACAGTAACAGTGAATCAGAAACACTTCATCCCACACAAAAACTTGGCCTGAGAATTTTTTGAGTTTTAATCCTCTTAAGTTTCACATTATAGAACTGAATACACAAAAACACTAACACAACTGGGGGAGACAATGGTTTATTGATCAAGAGAAATTATTTCTAGCAATATCTCAGTTGCCATGAGGTCACAAATATGACAACTGCAGATGAGGATAAAGAAGTGAGTTAGAGGAAGGGAGTTAAGCCACTAAATTAATGTCACCAAGTCAGTGTAGCAAAGTACATTCATTTTTATTGCTAGAACAGCCTCTCAAAACCTCATTCAAATCCTCTCTACTCTTACTCAACATATAGTATGTAGTTACACAATTTCCCAACCCCAGGGCAAATTAGAGAAAGGTTCCTAGAAGTAGAAACAGTAATGGGAGAGATAAATGACAGATAAAAGTGAGGGAAAAGAAAAACTCTAAAAAACCATGGTAGAACTCAAAGAGCAAACATATCTGGAGCCTTCAGTGTAGGGACTTTAACAAAACTAAGTAGGACCTGAAAGAATTAAAAACATATATGACGACTCTGAAAAGATTTAATTATCCCCAGTAGACTGTGTTTGCAAAAGCAGAGAAATGTATACTAAATTAAGAAATAGTTTGACGTAAATGATTGAAATAAAGCAAAAAAGATGTGCAAGTTAAAAGAATAACCTTGAGTTTTCTACACCATGCACCCTACAATTCCTCACCATTATTGCGGAATATCAGTACATATATACTGCTTATAAAATACACAAAATAGTTCATAGAAAAAGAATACAGCACCTTTTTCATCCATATATGATTGAAACTATAAAAGCCCCTTCCTGGTAAAAGCACCTCAATCATATAGTGATAGTTCAAGTCAGCTTCTCTCTGCATAAGAACTTTATACTGTGTGCTGAGTGATCAACTGAAATTCCATGAATCAGAATCACTGGGGAAAGGCCCTGAGAACTTGCACTTTAGCACATTTCCCCAGAGATTTCCGGTACATGGGAAGTCTGAGAATCACAGACTGAATCATTGCCTTGAAGACAGGAGGAGACTGTCCAGGTTTGTGAATTAACCCTTTCCCACTCTTGTTTCTAGTGTGCCCAATAAGGCTGTACTCCTGGTTCTGACAGTTCGTAAGCTACACGGTACAGAATAAAAAACATGGACTTCTAAATGTTTTATCACAAAACATATAATTTTAAAAAAAATTAACAGACCCTAATTAATTCCAACAAGAGGACAGACACAGCGGCTCATGCCTGTAATCCCAGCACTTTGGGAGGCAGAGGCAGGAGGATCATTTGAGGCCAGAAGTTCAAGACTAGCCTGATCAACATAGTGAGATCCTATCTCAAAAAAAAAAAGGAAATGAAAAAAAAAAAAAAAAAAGACCATAAGATTTCTCAGCCATATATGTGAAGCTGGAAGCAATAGCTGCCTGCAGGGGGAAAAATACTGAGTGAGGAAAAGTAATCCTTGAGGATTATTTAGGAATGAGGAGGAAGATACATCTAAAAGTAGTCTTGGAGGAGAGGTAGAATGCAGCATGCATCCAGAACACAAAAATGCAAATCTATTACAGCTTGGCCAGGATGTTTTGGCCTGTCCTTAACACTCTGGAAGCAGAGGCTAAAAACTACTGGCTGCAAACATGTTTTTTGTTTTGGCCAGCACAATGTTTTAAACAATTCTGAATTGGTTGCCAATAAAAAACTGGGAGATTTTTTTTTAATTTTGTCTTTTCTTAGAAAATTGGAAATAGGAAGTACTAAAAAAGACCAGCGACACAACCACACTGTGCTGGAACTGGGCAAAAGCTGCCTACTTTCAGTCAGGTATGTGCTCCCAATGGCGTCACCCCAGGGGCCCCAGCCTGCCTCCCTCTTCAGACCAGCTGCCTGATCCCTGCAAGCACTACCATTGGCCACCCCTGCACACAAGGTAGAAATTCAACCTCTCTGTGCCTCACTCTATTTCTAATAAAAAAATCCTGCTATAAAGATCCTTTCCAACCACAGAGATATTAAGAAAAAAAATAGGATAATGTCTGCAAATACCTAGAAGTCATTGTAGTGTTCTTAGCTGCCCACTGGAATTACCTAAGGAGTTTTTTTAAATGCTGATGTCTTGGTTCTACTATCTGAGATTCTGAGTTCTTGGTCTGGGAAGCAACCCAGGCATCAGAATTGCGGAAAGCTCCCCAAGCAATCCTAACAGACAGCCAAGGTTGAGAACTCCTCCCTTCAGAGGATGGGCGTTGTTGAGTGTGAAGGGTTAAACTTACTCTAATGTCAACCTCCAAATACAAATTTCTTGTCTCTCACCTCCACAATAATTTGTATCACCTCTTATTTTTGGAAATAGGCTATTACTCCAAAAGCCTACCAAATGCCATTTACAAGCTGGAAAAAAAGGTCAAAGTGTATTTCAGTTTCTACCATTATTTTTCCCTCCAACACAATTGAAGAATGAAACCCTATGAAGCTGAAAAGAAATTCAGAGACAAAATTCAGGCAGCACAAAGAGCTCAGATACAATAAGAAGAGGCTCACAGTGGCAAGCTTGTATGAAAAAATGCAATTACTTTGAAATTCATCAATAAATTATGTGGAAATTTTTTCAGACATTTTTTCAGTTCAACCATTGTGGAAGACAGTGTGGTGATTCCTCAAGGATCTAGAACTAGAAATACCATATGACCCAGCCATCCCATTACTGGGTATATACCCAAAGGATTATAAATCATGCTGCTATAAAGACATATGCACACATATGTTTATTGTGGCACTATTCACAATAGCAAAGACTTGGAACCAACCCAAATGTCCATCAATGACAGACTGGATTAAGAAAATGTGGCACATATACACCATGGAATACTATGCAGCCATAAAAAAGGATGAGTTCATGTCCTTTGTAGGGATATGGATGCAGCTGGAAACCATCATTCTCAGAAAACCATCGCAAGAACAGAAAACCAAACACCGCATGTTCTCACTCATAGGTGGGAATTGAATAATGAGATCACTTGGACACAGGAAGGGGAATATCACACACCAGGGCCTGTTGTGGGGTGGTGGGAGCATGGAGGGATAGCATTAGGAGATATACCTAATGTAAATGACGAGTTAATGGGTGCAGCACACCAACATGGCACATGTACACATATGTAACAAACCTGCACGTTGTGCACATGTACCCTAGAACACAAAGTATAATAAAAAAAAAAAAATTCCCCAAGACTCTCCAGTAATGGCCAGATTTTTGTTGTTGTTGTTGTTGTTTTCTTTCTTTTTTTTTTTTTTTTGAGATGGAGTCTTGCTCTGTCATCCAGGTTGGAGTGCGGTGGCACAATCTCAGCTCACTGCAACCTTCACCTCCCAGGTTCAAGCAATTCTCCTGCCTCAGCCTCCTGAGTAGCTGGGATTACAGGCATGCACCACCATGCCCAGCTAATTTTTTTGTATTTTTAGTAGAGACAGGGTTTCACCATATTGGCCAGGCTGGTCTTGAACTTCTGACCTTGTGATCCACCCGCTTCAGCCTCCCAAAGTGCTGGGATTACAGGCGTGAGCCACCACACCCTGCCCTGATTTTTATCTTAAGAAGATGAATTCCAAATTATTACCACTCTTGAAGATTTTTTAGATAGTATGTATTTATATTTTGGCTTCTGATCACGAGAAATGCAAACTACTGCCATCTAAGTTTCAAACAGTAGTACCACCTTACATTACAGTTAAAAAGTACATTTGCAAAATGTTTTACATAATAATGGCTTCCACTTCCTGGTCTTCTACTATGCACCAGGCATCATGCTAGGTGCTTCATAGGCATGATCTCAGATCAGTTCAACAATCTCACAAAGTTAATTCTATCATCTTGTTTCATAAATTTTTTTAAATGAGGTTCAGAAAGATTTAAAATTTTGTTCATGATCACTGAGCAAGTAGGTGCCAGCACTTGGATTCAATCCCAGGTCTGTCTGTTGACTTAAAAACCTACACAAAATTACCTTGTTTAATCACCATAACGCATTGGTGGAAAGACTTGTGCCTGATTATTCCCATTTGCCCAATAAAAAACAGAGAGGTTAATGATTTGCTCCACATCACAGAACGAATTAGCAGACAAGAAACTGCCTTCCCACTCTTCATTTCATGTTCTTTTCAGAGGACCAAATCACAGTTTACATGTTACATTCTAAAAGCTATACTAATGGCAGTTACCTATTACTTATGGATAGGATAAAAATCTCCTGATTTCTGAGAATCTTAAACATTGTTATAAATACGGCTTAGCTTCAACATAGGTCTGGCACATTCCTGTTTGTTCCAGTCCACCCGTGAATCAGGTACCAGTTTCAACTCCCTTATTGGTTCCAGAATCCCCTCACAAATCCTATGAACAATGGTGCTGATAACATAAGGGCACAAGCACCCTCTCCAGGCCTTTATCCTGTCCTTAGCTGCCCTCACACCATCACCAGACAACCAGCAGCACACCCTGAGGAAGGGCACACATCATCTTACATGGGTCTTTTTTCCTTTATTTGTAAAATTATAAAGAGATTGTGTCATAAAAATCCAGCAAGAAGATCTCATCTCCCTGAGTTCCACTATTCGAAGTAGGATCCCAGAGGAGGATATCATTTTATGTCCTGGCAAGAAAGTCTTCTCTTCTTGAAGCTGCCGACACTGTATCTTCAAACCTGTATTCCAGAAACTGTGTCTGTGATGTGTTGTGGCCAAGAAGTGATTCTCAAAAATAAAAAATAAAAATAAAAAAGTAGACATGGATACAGCTCTCCTGCAAGAGAAAGCAAACAGGCTTTATCACCTCATAAACATGTCTCACCAATCAATACCTATTTGCCCTCTTTTCTGAAGCAACTCTTCAGAGTCCACTTGAATTCTATCACTATGGATAATTCTTGAAATTGCATTTCTCCCTCCTAATGATCTTCGAACAAGGCAAGCACCTCATTTTATTAAGTCCAACTACCCAAAGGAGCTGGTTCAGAGAAGAGTTAAGATATAGCTAAAATTGAGGTCTTAATCATTCCAATGTGATAGAACTCTGCTATGCTGTCAAATCTCAACAAGCCTGATCTCCCAACCGCCAGTGGCAAGAACAGACAGATGTCAGGGTTATTTGTTTTATTCAAAAATGACAGGAAATCAAAAATCTATCAAAAGGATGTGTCAACAGCAACGCCACAAACATATTGGTTAGTGAGATTTATGTGTCTCCATTTTGGCTCATGACAAAAATCACCTTCTAAGCTTTCTAATCTTCAAATACCCACTTGGACATACAGATCGGAGAGTTCTGTGAAGTATCTTTAATGTTAGGTACAACGTGGAATGTAGTCACTTCCTATGTGAATTTAAATTATGCAAATTTAAAATATGGTATGACATAAAAATATTAAATACTGTCTCCTTATGCACATTTCTGCAAATCCCACAAAACGTCTTTTAAGTATCAAAAATTGCAAAATTCCAAAGCTGGCAAATTGAGTAAATTATAAATAGCATCTACCCTACAGCCTCATCACAGTGCCACTTTATGTGCCAAACTAAATGCCTACATGTCTACTCCATTGTGTACGTGCATTGGAACTTTATGAGCAATTTTAGTGACCACTGTTGCTGGTATTTTAACTTTCTGTTATTATTTTAATACCTTTTTATGTCTTAATATAAAATCAGCCAAGTCTTCACAAAGTGTTGATGTTAGAGCTAATGCAAGAAAAACAAACTGTCAAACTGTATTTTAAAAGGCCATTCACCACAACACTCCTTGATGTCAATTTAGGATACTAACTCAGTAGGCAAAAATTTTCTTCAAGAACTAGACAGTAAATATTCTAGGCTTTGCAGCTGTAAGGTCACTGTTACAACTATTCAACTCTGAGTTGTAGCTTAGAACATAGGAGCATAGTTGTGTTCCAATAAAACTTTATTTATAAAAGCAGGAAGCAGGATAAATTTGGTTTATAGGCTGTAGTTTTTTGGCCTCTACTTTATTATAGCTATAGAGCTTATTTCCCCCACTTCTTTTAATGTAGCATTTTACAACTCATGAAAACAATAGTACTCCCACCTACAACCACCCCCTCCATTTTCCATACAGTTATTTCTGAGAAATTTAAAAGTTCCATTAAAATAGGCACATTTCAAACTTGAAAAACTCTGTAAGAATAGTCAAGAAAATGGGAAAAAAGTAAAAGAATAAGCTGGCAGCATTCGATGCAACATCAAATTGTAGATTTATGTGGTAAGAGTACATACATACATATACATATATCCCCTACTTTACAGTTACTCCTCTGAGAAAACTGGTCATGAATTTTGAGACTTTGAATTATGTAAATCCTTCAGGAAATTTCATTGCATTGAATGCATTACATGCAACTGTCCTGTACTAAACTCTTAGTTATATTCAGACCTCGACCATTTCACTTAAGAGAGGAGAATAAGTTGCTTTTCACCAACAATACGATGCCCCAAGTTCATGGCTTAGCCTTCAACCACAGGGCAAAAAAACAAACAACAACAACAACAAAACACACCAGCCTGAGCAACATAGGGAGACTTCATCTCTACAAAAAAGGAAAAAATTAGCCAGGTGTGGTGGTACACGCCTATAGTCCCAGCTACTAAGGGGGCTGAGGTATGAGGATTGCTTGAGCCCCAGAGGTCAAGGCTGTAATGAGCCGTGATTGCGCTACTACACCCCAGCCTGGGCAACAGAACAGCGAGACCTTGTCTCAAAATAAAACAAAACAAAACACAGAACATGGGTAACAAGACAATAGGTAATGCTATAAACTTGTTTAATTTACTCATCTTCACTACCAACAATTTAAATCCAAATTGATTTAAAGTACAAGTTGATGTGAATCTCACCTCCCCTCTTTTCAACTGCATTTTCTCGAGGGTGGAGCCTGGCCACATTTAAGCAACAAAAAAGGGGGCAAACAAGAAGCTGAGATGCTAAAATCAGGGAAAAGCCATACAAAGAATATCATTCTTCCTATTAATCAAAAGTTGACCGAATGCACGACAATAATATCTAACTCCTAACTCCTATTAGCTTTCTCAGTGCCCTGACATTTCATCTGTCTCTACCCAGAGATGTGAACTCATTTGAAACTGCCATTCTCAAAGTGTGGCCCTAGGACCAGGATCACCATCACCTGGAAAACTGTTAGAAACACAAATGCTCAGGCCCCATCTCAGACCCACTGAATCGTGACTTGGGGAGTGGGGCCCACCAATCTGTGTTAAATCCTCCAGATGACTCAGATGCTCAAGACAGTTTCAAAACCACTAATTTGAAGTTTGAAGACCAATAGGTGTATACATTTCCCATGGAAATGGAGACCCCTCATTCCTTCATTTACCTTGGAGCTGACTCGAGATCCCACCCCCCAGAGTAAGATGGGATCTGTGCTTAAGCATGCAAGTGCAAGAGGTGCTTAGTGAGCCTCACAAATATACTAGCCGAGAAAAACAGGGAGATGTGGCCAAGTTGTTCTCTATAATTTTTTAAGGAACAGGGTGGGTGTAGGAGTAAACCATATTTAGATCCAATTCCAGCATTTTATGAGCACCTGCTGTGTGTATGCCTATGCTAAATGAAATTATCCTGTTTAGCTTTTCTAGTAATATAAGAATCTATTAATATGTATTAAGTAGACAGAGGTGTAATATTAATCAAAATGGAGTCCAACCTGCAAATAAGCAGAAAGACTTTACAATTCTCCAAATAATGTTCATTCACAGGTCTGGACAGCATGCTTTGTACGCCAAGGTGCTTCTATATGATGTTCCCTTTGCTTCTTATTGGTTAACTGCTCTCAAATTTT
This sequence comes from Macaca mulatta, assembly GCF_049350105.2. NCBI lineage: Eukaryota > Metazoa > Chordata > Mammalia > Primates > Cercopithecidae > Macaca > Macaca mulatta. The sequence continues at coordinate 154,651,730 of NC_133411.1, forward strand.
ATTGTTTATCACAATTAGAATACCAGGTTGCTTACACAAGACCACATGTCTCGATTAAACCAACACAAGAAAATTTGAGGTAATTCTACATTACCCAAGGCAAAGTTTGTTTTATTCAAAGGTTTCAACTCTCAGATGTTAAAAACCTAAGCCTGGCTGGGCACGGTGGCTCACGCCTGTAATCCTAGCACTTTGAGAGGCTGAGGCGGGTGGATCACAAGGTCAGGAGTTCAAGACCAGCCTGGCCAACATGGTGAAACCCCTTCTCTACTAAAAATACAAAAATTAGCCAGGCATGGTGGTGCATACCTGTAGTTCCTGCTACTCAGGAGGCTGAGGCAGGAGAATCACTTGAACCCGGGAGGCAGAGGTGGCAGTGAGCTGAGGTCAGGCCACTGCACTCCAGCCTGGGCAACAGAGCAAGACTCCATCTCAAACAAACAAACAAACAAACAAAAAACAAAAAAAACCTAAAGCCTATAAATTCTGTAAGATATAGATCTATCATACTCATTTATTTTGGGCTTTGATTCTCTCTTAAATAACTCTGTCCTGCCCTTTCCACTATAAAGATCATTCTCCCTGATTTAGACAACAGAAATTTAGGGGGTGGGGATAGGGAGTTGAGTAGTTCTGCAATCTCCCACTATCTGTTAACCCTGTACCATTTGCCCTAGATGTGGCACGTGCTTCAGCATGAGTGCTGTCTTCCTTCCATCCTCTGCCCATGGCAGACACTGTTAACCATCAAGGCGCTCTTACCCAGAGCCTGAGAATTACTCTCAAGACCTCAGAATCCCTTTCAATAGCATTTCAGGCAGCTACCCATAATCAGTGGAAATGCAGATGACTAATAAGAGATATTTGTTTCACTGGCCAATCAACATGCCCCTTCTTGTTTCTCTTCGTGCTCCAATTACACTTTTAAAGCCTTCCTTTGATTATTTTCAGAACAAAAACATTAAGCTTCAGTTAATCTGAGCTGCAGTCTTTACAAATCTATGACAGCTTGAGGCTCTCAATCATGGTAGATTGTGCAACAGTTTTAACAATTTGAATAGAGTTGTAACCCAGCATGTAATACAAAACTGCTCTGAAAATCAAAGGACCAAGTAAATAAAAGTACTGAAGAGATAAAACACCTGTGAAATAGTATTCTGTGCATATAACTGGGAAATGTGCAGCGTGAATAGCCCAGGGAGGCTGCTTTCGAATACCAGGCTGATAAGCATGAAAATATGGCTTGCGTAAATAATTCTGACTTTGCTTTTGGTACTCACTGATGATTCTTTATTCAGCTACGGGGGCACCACACTGTTCCTTTAGCAGCATCTCCATGATTCTAATTCCCTATAGAAAGAAGGAAAACAAAATTAAAATGCCCTATTTCACAGACAAGTACTTCTACATTTATCACAACCTTTTCCCTTCAGAGAATCCAGGTCATGGCCATAGATTCATTTCAAAAAAGTAGGCTCATAGCCACACCTGACATTTTTATAATATTTTACTCAGCAATTTCACATACATTATCTCCGCATTTGCTCAGAACCACTCAGCAACGTAGGCAGAACAGAGCTTACGATCTCCATTTTAAACATAGGAAAACAGCCCAAGAGTAGTTAAATAACTTCTTGAAAGTGGCCCCGCCAGAGCTAGAATGATAATGGCAGTAGTTAATATTCATTGAACATTTACAAATATGCTAGATTCACTGCTGGGGTTTTATGTGCATTACCTGGGGGTAGCGAGTGCTATGGTGTACCACTGAGATCCCTCCCAGAACTAAAGCACTCCTTCCCTTTCCACCAACACTGTAGGCTGCAGCTGGCACACAGACAACCTCAGTCAAACGGAACTGCCTTACCTGAAGTCATGTCCCTCCAGGTGCAGCCTACAACATTGGATGACTGGTAGGTACAGGGGTATAAAGACCTGGCCCCTTCCCTTAATTTGGGACAACTCTGGGGAGCATCCAACCCTCAAAGCTTCCCAAGGGATCAGCTAAGACCTTTGTTTCAAGTGCATTGCAGTTCAAAAATCCCTTCCCATACCCCATGACAAGAGTTGTTCCTGAGTGCACTCTCCAATACCCGCTGCAGGCAAATCTCAAATTGAGTCTGTGTCCCAAGAGCTGACATAGGACACCTTAATACACATAAAACCGCCAAATAAGTACTATTCTTACCCACATTTTACTGATGAGGAAACAGAAACTCAAAGAAGTTTAAATAATTTGCCCGAAGTTACACAACTATTAAGTAATAAAGCCAGGGAAAGAGCATAGGCACCCTCTTCCTTTTCAAAGGCATCCGTGAGCCTTCTTGCAATGTTCATTCTGCTACTGTCTATACCCACCTGTCTACTCAGTATCCTGTCCAGAAAAATTCTACCTTGGAAGAAAGAAGAAAGCAGAAATTCCTTTCTTTCTTAAAGGACAAGTTTTACAGACCAGAGGATAAACCTTCAAGTGGGAAGAGAGGGTTATGATGCAATTTACAAAGTGGGGACTCCAGGACATCAAGGTTGGATCCATGGGAAAGGGAGGTGCTATTTTCAGAGACCTGAACCTGAGAATTATTGCAGAGAATCATGATAAGGGGAACTTAAAATACAGATCCCCAGGCCCCTCCCAGGAAAATTCTGATTTAATGGGACTCAAGCAGGCACCACAGCTCTATGCCCTTAACAGGCACCCATAATTCATCTTATGATTAGGCAGGGCTGTGAACATCAAGTGGTCCCACAGGAAAAAGGCAGAGATTTCCCACTTGGGATCTGAGACCAGGGATGGGGACAGAGGGTAATCAAAGGCATCACTAGAGAAGACAATAACATATATTTAACACCAAAGTAGACTAAACTAAAGTTAGTATTTCCTTGAGGATTCAGAAGGTCCTTCAGATTCTGCCTGGCCATCACCACAAATACTACCATTATCTTGGAAGGAAAAAGTATTACTGGATCTTGAGAGAATGCTGAGTAGTAAGGAGTGTTTGCTAAACCAAAGCAGTAAACCACAGGACCAGGAGCACCACTGTCAGAGGTAGGAGACCTGAGTTCTAGTCACAACTCCACCAGTCATTCCGCTGGGTACCTTAGGCTGATCACTTTTACCAAGGAGTAACATAGACCACAGAGGTTAGGGCACTGAGAGGCAGATGGGATTAGTGCTTTCTATACCCAGCTGCACTCTAGCCTTACTAGGAAAGTCAAAAAAGAAAACAGATTCCCAAGAGTCTACCCAAGAGTGTGTTTGACTCAGTCAGAAATTTCAAGGTTCAGGCCTGAGTCTGTATGTGTATGACATACCTCATGTTGATAAGGACAGGTGGCAGGAAAATACTGGGTAGAAAACGGCAGTCCCAGTGAGGGCCACACCCTCAAGCCTAGACCTGTGGCCCAAAGTGAGAACATGCATTCCTGTTTTCCCACATGAATGTTGCCTTTTCCAAAACCACCCTGGCCCACCCCACCCCCCATCCTGTACCCATAAAAACCCCAGGCCCCACCGGTGTAGTGGCAGAGTGGCAGAGGAGAGAGGAGAAGAAGCAGCTGGATATCAAAGAGAAGCAGCTTGATTTCAGAGGGATGGCTTGATGGCAGGACCTCGGAGAATTCAGCCAGGGACAGCCAAACTCCAGGGGAAGACCATCTTTCCACTCCATCCCCTTTCCAGCTCCCCATCCTGCTGAGAGCCACTTCCACTGCTCAGTAAAATCCTCCACATTCACCACACTTCAATTCGTTCATGCCACCTGATTATTCTTGGACACAGGACAAGGACCCGGGTGTGAGTGCAAAAGGCTGTCACACTGACCCTCCACTGAGCTGTTTAACACTTAAGCCATCCATGAATGACAAAGCTAAAAGAGCACACTATAACACACACCCCCTGGGGTTCTGGGGGTCACAGGCAACCTCTAGATGCTGCCACAGGCCCGCACAGAGTTCTGCTCCTGCTGGTTGCCTAGAAGCACTCATCCTGCACCTGCTCACCTGCACGCTCCCCCTCTTGCAAGGGGTTGAGAGTTGTTTGCTGACTAAATGAGCCAACCCCTTCATAAGTCATGGGAAGGGGTCAGGGAACTATCCCGTTTCAATGTGATTCTGAAACACAATCAGTTCATTTACTTGAATTTGTAAATAGCAACTTTACACCATCTCTTCCAACTCTGACAGTCTTGGAATTGATGAAATAGGTTATCCTTCATCATTTCTGAAGATATAGTATATACTGCACTCTTAAGAGGTACCTGCCATTTAAAGAATTAGGGGAGGCTGGGCACGGTGGCTCATGCCTGTAATCCCAGCCCTTTGGGAGGCCGAGGCAGGCAAATCACGAGGTCAAGAGATTGAGACCATCCTGGCCAACATGGTGAAACCCCGTCTCTACTAAAAAATACTAAAAATTAGCCAGGCACGGTGGCAGGCCTGTAGTGCTAGCTACTCAGGAGTCTGAGGCAGGAGAAAGGCGTGAACCCAGAGGTGGAGCTTGCAGCGAGCCAAGATTGTGCCATTGCACTGCAGCCTGGGTGACAGAGCGAGACTCTGTCTCAAAAAAAAAAAAAAAAAAATCTATTTATTTATATATTCGTTCATTCATTCATTTTAGCCCTAGGAAAAAAAAATGCTTGGCTGGGCATGGAGGCTCATGCCTGTAATCCCAGCACTTTGGGAGGCTGAGGCGGGTGGATCACTTGAGGTTAGGAGTTTGAGATCAGCCTGCCCAAAATAGTGAAACCCTGTCTCTACTAAAAATACAAAAATTAGCCAGATGTGGTGGTGCACACCTGTAGTCCCAGCTACTCGGGAGGCTGAGGCAGGAGAATTGCTTGAACCCAGAAGGCAAAGGTTGCAGTAAGCCAAGATCACACTACTGCACTCCAGCCTGATGACAGAGTGAGACTCCATTAAAAAAAAAAAAAAAGAATTAGGGGAAAGGGGATTGGGGCCAAGGGATGAAACAACCAGTGAAATGAAATTTAACTAAATTCTTAACAGAAAACCTGAATTGTGCCCCTTTTTGTTCTTATTCCCTTAACAACAGATCCAGTTAACAAATATGTACTATGCACCTACTACGTGCACTGGAGATTAAATGGTGAATGCACAAGATAGTTCCTGCCCTCATGGAGTTTACAGTCTAGTAGATTCCAGAAAATTTTCATTCCTTTGTTTCACTTTTGTATTCTAACAAATCTCTGGACAATAATTAAATGTCTTCTTTCTGTTTTCAGGAAGAATAAAAACTATCACATTAATTCTCTTTCAAGCTTCTTTTTGCAGAGTAGATGCATAAATCCAGACAGGATGACTTTGAAATAAGAAAAGCACTCCTTCCTTAGGAGGTAAGAACCTGCAAACTTTCCCATCCATCTAAATTAAGACCTCCACCACTTATTGAACTGAACACTAATTGACATAAGCAAAGACTGAGGTTTTCCTTGGGAATTGAAAGATGTTATTTATTGAATCAATTATGTTCACAGGGTGTCAGTTGATTTTTCTTTTCCTTTTTCCCCCCTTTCTTATACCACTTTAGTCTTTTTAAGCAGAACAGTTAGAAATGGAACATGGAGAATGGGGGCAGGGAGAGAGAGGCCAATAAAATGAATAAAAGAGAAAAAAAAACCCTAACAGGGAAGCTAAACCATGATTTAGCACCTCTCTTTGGTAAAGAAGGACCAAATCAAAGCCCAATCGATAGAGTTCTTTCAAATAAAGTTCCAACGCTTAAATCTCAACCCCCAGGAGATCAGGCTTAAAGGGGCTAAATTTACACCACTTATCACACAATGATGCCTGAAATGCAGAACAAACATTAAGTGGATCTACCTTTATAGATAAGGCTTAAAAGCTTTTTGGACTGACAAACCATAAACCAGCTTGATTTTATTATTTCTTTCCCCTCTGAGATTTTTTTTCTCTATTACAAGGCTATCTTTCTCTATTTGCCAATGTACAGATAAGTGAGCTATCTCGCAGGTTCATTTCCCTAATACCAGAGCTGTGCTGGCCAAATGTATCCCCACAAAGGAGACTCAGAGTCTTTCAGATTCAAAACACTTCACGAATTCTCCACTCTAAGAGTCTCTGAGAAATAGCTGATTATTACTAAAAACACAAAACTTGTCTTAAGAGGAGCAGGAATAAGTTGAAACTAAAGGTGGCTAAATTCCAACAGTATATTTATTTTGTTATAAAACTGATCCGTCCTTGAGAAGCTCTGATTTATGTAGGAGGCTTGGAAGAGAGTAATATTAGACCGAATAAAAATTTCTAAAGCAGTTCTCAAAAGGTACATCCACAGGGAGCTCTTAACAAAAGAGAATTGCTCACTTAATTATCAGTGATAAAAGATTGGTGCTAAAGACCCTCACTGGAAATAATGCTTTCTTGTGGGTCATGTCTTTGGAGTAAATACCATGAACTGATGCGCCCACTGTGTGTAAGGAAGGGCAGGGAAGCTATGTGGAGCACGGATGCAGATAAGACAAGATGCCTCTACACAAGGGGCCATTGGCCTCTTCAGAGGAATTAAAAATAACTGAAAGACAGACAGCCTCTGAGAAACACTATGACTTTTAAAAGAAAATAGTACAGTAATGTGCTGCTTGATGATGTTTCAGTCAATGACAGATAATATATATGATGGTGGTCCCACAGGACTGTACAGGAGCTGAAAACATCCTATCACCTGATGACTTTGTAGCTGTCATAGCATCATAGCCCAACACATTCCTCATGTATTTGTGGTGGCATTGGTGTAAACAAACCTACTGCACTGCCAGTTGTATAAAAGTATAGCACATACAATTATAATATAATAATACTTGATAATGATGATAAATGACTATACTACTGGTTTATGTATTTATTATGTTGTACTTTTTATTATTTTAGAATGTACTTCTTCTTATGAAAAAAAATTAACTATAGGGCCAGTCATAGCGGCACTTTGGGAGAGACTGAGGTGGGAGGATTGCTTAAGGTCAGGAGTTCGAGACCAGCCTTGGAAACATACTAAGCCCCCTTCTCTACAGAAAAAAAAAAAAATTAATTAGCCAGGTGCAGTGACATGAGCCTGTAGTCTTACCTACTTAGGATCACTTGAGTTCAAGAGTTTGAGGCTGCAGTGAACTATGATTATGCCACTGTACTACAGCCTGGGCAACAAAGTGAGAGAACCTGTCTCTGAAAAAAAGTTAACTGTAAAACAGCCTCAGGCAGGTCGTTCAGGAGGTATTCCAGAAGAAGACATTGTTATCACAGCAGATGACAGCTCCATGTTACTGCCCCTGAAGACTTTCCAATGGGACAAGATGTGAAGGTGAAAGACAATGAAATTGATGATACTGATTCTGTGTAGGCCTAGGCTAATGCGTGAATTTGTGCCTTTGCTTTTAACAAAAAAGTTTAAAAAGTAAAAATTAAAATTAAAAATTTTAAAAATGGAAAAAGTTTCTAGAATAAGGATATAAAGAAAAAATACTTTTGCATACCTGTACGATGTGTTCGCGTTTTAAGCCAAGGGTTATAACAAAATAGTCAAAAAGTTAAAATTCAAAATTTTATAGAGTAAAAAATGTTAAAGCAAGCTAAGGTTATTTTGTTATTGAAGAAACAAAAGTATTTGTTTATAAATGTAGTGTAGCCAAAGTGCAAAGGGTTTATAAATCTGCAGTAATGCACAGTAATGTCCAGTAATGTCCTATGCCTTCCTACTCACCACTTACTGACTTGCCCACCCAGAGCAACTTCCAATCCTGTAAGCTTCATTCACAGTAAGTATCCTATACAGATGTACCCTTTTACCCTTTTTCTTAAATCTTTTATACCATATGTTTACTGTACCGTTTCCTATATTTAGCTATGTTTGGATACACAAATAGTTATCATTGTGTTATAATTGCCTACAGTACTCAGTACAGTGAGTGAGTACAGATTTATAGCCTAGGAGCAATTGGCTATACCATATGCCTGGGTATGTTGTACAATTGGCTGTACCATATAGCCTGGGTATGTTGTACAACTGGCTGTACCATATAGCCTGGGTATGTTGTACAACTGGCTGTACCATATAGCCTGGGTATGTTGTACAACTGGCTGTACCATATAGCCTGGGTATGTTGTACAACTGGCTGTACCATATAGCCTGGGTATGTTGTACAACTGGCTGTACCATATAGCCTGAGTATGTTGTAGGCTCTACCATCTAGGTTTGTGTAAGTACACTCTATAAGGTTTGTACAATGACAAAATCATCTAATAATACATTTCTCAGAATGTATCCCTGTTGCTAAGTGACTGTATAATGGAAGAAAATAAGTAGAAACTAATATTGCAGGAAGGAAGGACTTGCAGAAGCCACCTGAAGAAGAGGGATTTGAGTAAGACCCAAAGTCTAGTCATGAGTGTGACACACAGAGATAAAGGGAAAGACCAAGCAGAAGGAGGCTTAAGAAAACAGATGGGAGTGGCTGCGTGCGGTGGCTCACGCCTGTAATTCCAGCACTTTGGGAGGCTGAGGCAGGCAGATCACCTGAGGTCGGGAGTTCAACACCAGCCTGACCAACATGGAGAAACTCCATCTCTACTAAAAATACAAAATTAGCCGGGCGTGGTGACGCATGCCTGTAATCCCAGCTACTTGGGAGGTTGAGGCAGGAGAATTGCTTGAACCTGGGAGGCGAAGATTGCAGTGATCACACCACTGCACTCCAGCCTGGGCAACAAGAGCAAGACTCCATCTAAAAAAAAAAAGAAAAAGAAAATGGATGGGAGTGGGAACTGCATGGAAGGGAGGAAGAGAGGAAGGGAGGAAAGGAGGAAGGGATCTGCATCCAGTTTTCTCATCAAAAGGTAAGAGAAATACTGCATGAAATTTCTCCACGAAGAGATCTTCTACCACTATAAAGCAACTTTTATGCAACTTTTAATCTGATGCTGTCTAATTCTTTTAGACATAGAACTTTATCTAGAAAGTGGAATAACACCTAATAATAATCTAAAATAAACAGCTAAAATTCATTGGCACATACTGTGTGCCAAGCACTTTGCCTGCAATCACTTATTTTACCCTCCCATCTCCTTTTTATTTATTTATTTTTTTGATGAGACCAAGGCTCAGAGAAATTAAACAACCTGTCCAAAATCACACAGTAACTAAACCTCAATTTGACAGGAGGCAATCCGGCTCAAGAATCCAGGATCCTGAATCTTACTACACTGTGGGGATGGGAAGTTTAAATGAGAATGCAAAACTGAAAACCCCACTACCCTGCTGGAACTAGTCTGTGTTGTGCTGCTGTAACAGAATACTATAGGCTGAGTGATTTGTAAACAAAAAAAAAAGTTTATTTGGCTTATGGTGCTGGAGGCTGGGAAGTCTAAGATCGAGGGAGTGTATCTGGCGAGGGCCTTCTTGCTGTGTTGTAACATGGCAGAAGGCACCACTTGGCAAGAGAGCAGGTACAAGAAACCAAGAGATTGAACTCACAGTTTCAAGTCCTTTTATAATCGGCATGAATCCGTTCAAAGGGGTGGAGCCCTCACTAGCTAAACACTTATTAGGTCACCTCCAACACTGTTGCACCAAGGATTAAGTTTCCAACACATTCTTTGGGGGGACACATTCAAACCATAGCAGGTATATAGCAAGAGGTTTTTTTTCCTTTCTTTATTGGCTGTATTCAAAGAACCTAATAAGTAAATCAGGTATTTTAATCCTGCTCCCAAAAAAAATAACATGAATCTTAATATATGAATCAATATCTAACCCCATCTACAAACTGTTTTAAAGACAATATTTTTCAATTAGAAATAGCCTGATAAAATGTATGGCTTCAATATAATTTTCTCATAGTAGCTAATAAACTCTTGAGTAAGATTCATTTTTATTTTTGTAAGTAACCCAAAATCTTTAGGTATAACTGTAGAACATTAAACTGATACAATAATTCAGATGTCTTTGCTTCACATTATAAAGCTTTCTCTGTCCTTAAAGAGAATATTTAATTCTCACAATTTATAATGGAAAAGAATATATCCCCAAATAATAAAGTCTAAAAATTGGAAAGTGAACTTACATTTTCTAGTCCAGATAGGAAACTCTAAGCAAAGAATCAAAACTGGTCTATCGGATTTAAAGAGATTTCCTGCAATCAAATATCGGAACGAAAGATCGATTACCAAATCATTTCCATGTTGCTGATTTTCAAATAAACCCTAACCTAACATGAAGATTTAAGTCACTGGTGTTTTTCTACTTTACACAGTTACTTTCACCACCTTCCAATGTGACTCAATTAATCTATTTTCATTTTGAATTTTTAAAAAATTGACCTGTATATAATTTGATTTTTCCTCACTTGTACTGCACGCAAAATATGGCCTCTCCCCCAGTGCCATGCCCATCTGTGACATTTATAACAGTTGATCATCTGTTACCTGCTGGAAACCTCCATTCATGGGAAGCATACTGTTCCTTAGTCCATCTGTGCTTAATTACGAGACAGTGCTTACTCACATTGAAGAGTAAGGAACTGTTTTAGTGGCTGGCACCAGAGCATTCCAGCACCAACTCCTATACTCTCAACTGTGCCAAAGTAAAAAGCAACAAGGTTCCTATTATTTACCTTTTATCAGCCATTTTTTCACTGTTCATCAGACTTAAGCTCAGTCATAATTTTCCCTTTTTCTTCCCTATTCTGAGGTAAAGTGGTTAGCAGCATGCTTGTACATTTTATCAACAAATTGTCTTTAACAGACTAAACGAATCCAACTGATGCTAAGCTGCCCAGATAATTCTGCTTTTATCTTGTATCTTTACCCTTGTCCTTCCCCACAGGTTCATGCAATTCTGTGACTTCTGCAAGTCAATGATCTTCTTTACATAAAAGGTTGGTCTATGTATCTTTAATTCAGGTGTTTCCTTTCAACAAAACAGAATTTTTCAAAGCCATATTTCAGTCAAAAACTGATCTCACCAAACCTCAATATTTAATCTAATGATAATTTATTATGGGCTTACTGTATGCTGAGACTTTACCTACATTATCTCATTTAACCGTTTCAATAGTCTTGTGAGGTAAGACAGTTCTGCTGTCACCATTTCCAGGTAAGAAAACTCAGCCTCAGAGAGGTAAATGACTTGTTGAACAAGTCATGTAGCTAGCAAGTGGCAGACCTAGGATTTAAATCTGGATTTCTCCACCTCATTCCACAATGAGTGCTTACTTACCTCACTGAATGTGTTTCTGTGCCTGAAAATGGGTGGAGGGAAGAGAGTAAGTATGCTTCCCTGCAGGATCACTCCTGAAGATTAAATGAGGCAACATATAAAGCTACTGGTACACAACAGACTTTTGTTAACCATTACCTCCCATTCTTCCTGTGTCCTAAAAAGTAGCTACTGATTTATATATGGACTCTATCTGACTAGGGGCCCCTTATAATGGGACTCCCACAGTGCGGCACCTCCCCACATTCAGCTAGAGGCTGGTGACCTATAGGAAATACCAGCAGGGGCTCACCTCACGCTTGTTCACATTTTCCTTGCCCTTCACATCACCTCTAAGAGTCACTAACACTTCTGTTTCACACTACTAGGCCCAGCAGGGTAAACCAGGTTTCCTCAGGTCATAGTGGTCATCAGAGACAGAACTAGAATCCAGTTCCAGGGAAAGAACTAATTAGCAAGCAGGCTAAGGCCTCTATCTACGAGTCTGCATTGAGTACATTATATGCCTTCACCCTCACATCCCACCTACAAGTCAGTTACATAAGAAAAATGGAGTTCAGTTAGGTTAAAAAAGGTAACCAAAGACACTCAATTAATAAGTGACAAAATCAGGCCAGGTGCAGTGGCTGATGCCTATAAACCCAGCATGTTGGGGGCTGAGGTGGGTGCATCACTTGAGGTCAGGAGTTTGAGACCAGCCTGGCCAACATGGTGAAACTCTATCTCCACAAAAAATACAACACTTAGCCGGGCATGGTGATGTGCTCCTGTGGCCCCAGTTAGTCAGGAGGCTGAGGTTCGAGAATCACTTGAACCTGGGAGGTGGAGGTTGCAGTGAGCCGAAATCAAGCCACTGCACTCCAGCCTGAGCAACAGAATGACACTCCATCTCAAACAACAACAACAACAAAAAGTAGCATAATCCAGCTTCACACCCTGATTTTTGTGACTCTGAGTCTTCTGTATACTATCTCCTTGAAAAGGTGTGTTTATAGGGTTTTCTCAAATTACCAAAAAAATGACATGTCAGCTTAGGCACATTCCTTCCTACAATCGAAAAATCATTTCCATCTATATCTGTGTGGTTTTAATTTTATTAATATAGAAGAGGCAGTAGACATATAGTTCTTGAAATTACCGGAAGAAAAAAAGCACCTCCCAATGTATCCAAGTGAATTTTGTTTTCTGCTGACACTAAGTGCAGCTCCCTCGTGCACTCTGGAGAAGCCAGAAGAGAAACATTCCACAGGGAAGCATTTCTGCTTTAACACAATATTTGCCTATTAGAATTCCATTGTGTAATGCCAACATGGAGGGCCCTTCACTTCCCACTAAAAGCCTTTCAGTACTGAATATGGTCATCATTTCTTGGGGACAAAACCCGCAGTGGGTGAATGAAGTACAAGGTTAGCCAGAGTGCTGTCATTAACAAGAGCAACATAAATATGATAGCTTGACTTCACTCCTCGTCCTTTGCATTACCTGTGGAGTGAAGGAACAGCAAGTCCATGGCAAGTTTAGGAAGTGATATTTGTGTTTTAATTCCACACATTTAACACTACAAATTAAAAAAAGTAATCAGAAAAAAAAGCTACATACAGGAAAGCTACTAAATGATTAAAAAATAAAATCTCTATAAGCAGATAATAGCCTAAAAATAAACCATCTGCTGTTTTTAAGTCAACTATTTGCAAAGAAAAAAAGTGTCTGCAGTGCTTATAAATAGTCACCCCTTATCTGTAGTTTTGTTTTCCACAGTTTCAGTTACCCACAGTCAACTTTGGTCCGAAAATATTAAGTGGAAGGTTCCAGAAATAAAAAATTCATAAGTTTTTAAGTGCATGACATTCTGAGAAGTGTGATGAAACCTTCTGTCCTGGCATATGAATAATTTCTTTGTCCAGCATATCCACACTGTAGACACTACTGGCCCATTAGTCACTCTGTAGCGCTCTCAGCTATCAAATCAACCGTTGCAGTATCACTGTGCCTGTGTTCAAGTAACCCTTATTTTACTTCAAAAGGGCCCCAAAGTGCAAAAGTAGTGATGCTGGCAATTCAGATATGTTGAAGAGAAGCCACAACATGTTTCCTGTAAGTGAAAAAGTGAAAGTCCTCAAATGAAGAAAGAAATTTAAAAAATCATATGCTGAGGTTGCTAAGATCTATGGTAAGAACAAGCCTTCCATCCATGAAACTGTGAAGAAGGAAAAAGAAATTTGTACATAGTGTATGTAGAGTTTCGTACTATCCACGGTTTCAGGCATCCACTGGGGGTCTTGGAATATATCCACCAAAGATAAGAGGGACTACTGTATATACAAAGGCTCTTTAAAGCTCCCAAACCCTGTAATAAACTGGTAAGGAGAAGGAGACACTGAAGAAATAAATGTAATAATGTTGATATGTCTTAAAAGTTGCTCTACAATTTCAGTTGCTAACTAAGTGGGGAGTGTTCTTGGTTAATCCCTAGGATATTCTTTGTATGATTTGGTTGAGATATCCCTGCATGGATTAGTATCTCCCACATGGATGATGTTCCAAATCTACCATCTGTCTTTAATGTTAAACAATCTAATAAAATTCTTCCTTTCAATAAAAAAATTAAGGCTTGTATTTTTAAAAAATTCACAAATCCTTCAGTTGGTCAACTGCAAGGGTGGGATTGCTTTAAAAAACCAAGTGCTGTAAGCAATTCTGGCTCTCCTTTGGAGAGTGATGCAAAATTCCCAAGACTGAGGGACAGCTCTGATTCACATCTTATATGGAATTTGGCCAACAAATTCAGGTTCTCGAGAAAACAGTTTGTTACAGTGGATGAAGTAAAGAAGTGAGCTGCTGGAAAAGTAAAATTAGGAGGAATTTCCTTTTTTGTTTTAAAGACGGGGTCTCACACTCTATCACCCAGGCTGGAGTGCAGCAGTGCAATCACAGCTCACAGAAGCGTTGAACTCCTGGGCTCAAGCAATCCTCCCACCTCAGCCTCTTGAGTAGGTGGGATTACAGGCATGCATGAGCCATGGCACCTAGCATGAGAGGAAATTTTCAGTACCTTAAAGTCATGCAGCCTCATAATTATGTGCTCAGTCTTAGTCCCACTGCCTAGTTTAAATCTGGATTCTACCACTCACCACCTGTGTGATGTTGGGCAAGTCAACTCACTTCTCTATGCCTCCTCATCTATAAAATGGTAATGATAGTGATGGCAGCAGCTGCTGCAAATGGCGCGCCACTGCCATCACTGCTGGCTGCAACAGGGAGGCACGGCCAGGGCTGCATGCTCCATGAAGCTGGCAGGAGCCCCACCTATCTGGGTGCAGCTACAGCTGCCCAAGCTGCAGCTGCAGACCCAGGCCTCCTGCTCCACGGAGCAGGCAGAAACTCTGCCCCCATGGGCACAGCTGCAACCACCCAAAGCGTGCTGCAAACCAAGGCATCCCTATACTCTTGGGGGCCAGGAGGTGGGAAGGGCCCCCGTGCATTCGCAGGCTTGGAAGTGCCTGTCCCTGCTGCTTGGCTTCTCTCAGCTGTCAGGACCTGCTCCAATCTCAGAGCAACATCAGGGCCGAACCTGAACGCCACGAATGGCAGCAGGAGGCAGACAGGTTCCTGGACGGAAGGGAGCAGGTCCCCGATGAAGCCCCATCTTCAGGCCAGGGAGGGTCTGAAGGCTGGGGGCGTGGTTGCCAGTTCCACCAGAGTGGGAATTTGTGGGCCTTTTCTGGGCCTGCCTGTGGCCACCCATGGACCAACCAGTGCACACTTTCTCCCCTCTGAGGCCCATAAAAGACCCAGGCTCAATCAGAGCTGAGCAGATGTTGGGACAACCAGCCATAGAGAAGAGCTACCCACTCCAGGGCCTCCTCTCTGCTGAGAGATGTAGAAATAGGAGTATCAGCTGCAGAGGGGAGCAACCCACTCCAGAGCCTCCTCTCTGCTGAGAGCTACAGGGACGACTGGACGATCTGCCTGCAGAGAGGAGCTTCCCACTCCAGGGTCTCCACTCTGCTAGGGACTGAACACTCTATGGGACACCCTGGCTGTGGAAAGGGGCTACACACTGTGAGTTCCCTCTAAGCCGTTCTATCACTCAGTAAAGCTCCTTTTTGACTTATTCACCCTCCACTTGTCTATCTCATTCTCCCTGATCACAGAACAAGAACTCAGTACCCACCAAGCTGAAACAGTTATAACATAAACAGTGCCAACCGGGGAAGCTGCTTGTGCCTGGCCCAGCCACAGCTTTGCAGAGAACTGGCACCCATGCCAGCACCTAGAACTGCCTGCCCCATGGCAGCAGCTGGTGTGTCCAACTGCTTAGTGGCTGTACTCCACGCCTGCTCACACACCCCTCGCTGCTCCACGCCTGATTCACAGTCTCCCTTGGAGGCGTGGAAGCCAGGGCAGTAGTGTGAACTGAGCACAGCCTGCCAGGCCGAGTGGGTGGAATGAGCCCAGCAGGCCCAAGCAAAACTCAGGCAAAGGTGTCACCAGCCACAGGTTTCCAGCCAGAAAAGTGATACCCCAAAGATCCTGTAACAATAGTACTCACCATAGTGAACTGTATGGTGGATGCTAAGCAAATTGGATGAGGTAATACATGCAACATACTCAGGATGATTGATGCCCGGGGCATAGAAAATACTCAAAAAATATTACCTGTTGCTGTTACCTTTCTGATTACCCTTGTGTCATATAGAAAGCACCTCTGCTTGTAAGAGTGTTGTTAAAAGATAATAGAATGAAAACATAAAGCCTAACCACTTTTGGAAAATAATATTATAATATGTTCATTTGTCCATTAATTCAAGAAATATTTATTGAGCATTGATGATGTGCTAGGTACTAAGGATAAAGTGGTAAGCCTTAAACAGAAGCCTATCTTTCAGTGAGAGAGAGAAAAAAACACATTCAAAGGATCAAGAAAGTAGTCACATACAGTTAAGAGTGCTTCAGGCAATCTTTTCTAAGGTAATGGTACAAAAATATGAAAGGTTATATGTATATAAAGTTGTTTCACATGGTGTCATTTATAATGGTAAAAGTGAAAATAACCTGAATGCTCAACACTAAAGGGTGATATAAATTATTATATAACTATTTAATGAAATATTATATAATTATTAAAATGAATTTCAAGTTTATGTAGTTACTGTGAACGGCATTTATTACAAAATATTACTTGAAAAAGCAAGAAATGAAATTGTACTAACACTGTTTAATTATGACTGTTTAAAATTTGCATATGAGACTAGAAAGAAATATGCCAATTTGGGTCAAAATGAAAAGATAACAGTTATCATTTATAAAGTATTTATTGTGTGCCAGAGTATTTTAAGTACTTGTTTATAATATCTCCTTCACTCTCATAAGATAGACAGTATTATTCATATTTCACCCAGAGAGAGGTTAAGTTCATCCACACTCTATGAGGCAGGGCACTCCGATTTAAATCCACATTGGGTTGATTCCAAAGACAGGCTCATCATAACCACTAAACATTTGTTTATAATGCCATAATGGGAAAAATAAGTTATTGTTTTTAACTATCTTGTATTTTGCTTTTAAAGTAATGTTAATAACAACTAGCTTGAGCCCAGGAGTTTGAGACCAGCCTGGGCAACATGGTGAGACCTCGTCTCTTAAGACAACAATGGGGGGCCGGGTGTGCTGGCTCACTCCCGTAATCCCAGCACTTTGGGAGGCCGAAGCAGGTGGATCACTTGAGGTCAGGAGTTCGAGACCAGCCTGAGCAACATGGTGAGACCTCATCTCTTAAAACAACAACAGGGGCCGGGCATGCTGGCTCACTCCTGTGATCCCAGCACTTTGGGAGGCCAATGCAGGTGGATCACCTGAGGTCAGGAGTTCAAGACCAGCCCTGGCAACATGGTGAGACCTCGTCTCTTAAGACAACAACAGGGGCCGGGCATGCTGGCTCACTCCCGTAATCCCAGCACTCTGGGAGGCCAAAGCAGGTGGATCACCTGAGGTCAGGAGTTCGAGACCAGCCTGGGCAACATAGTGAGACTTCGTCTCTTAAAACAACAATGGGGGCCGGGCATGCTGGCTCACTCCCGTAATCCCAGCACTTTGGGAGGCCGAAGCAAAGGAGTTACTTAACTTTCAAAAAGCCATCATTTTCCTTTGGAAATTCAGAGACGGTGAGCTGGAATCTAAGGAAAGAAGCTAGCCAAGGAAAAAGGAGTCAAATCCCATACAGCAAATGGAATTCAAAAAAACTGAAAGTGACAAAGAAACGTCACTCCAACAAACCCAGCTTCACTAGACACAATGCTTCCTTTTTCCCTAACAACAGGCAGACACTGCAGCCTCCTCCCCACCACCTTCCTGGGTCACTGCCTGCTGCCCATTATGGGTGGGTACAACCAAAGGGGCCTTTCGGGGAGGATGAAATTCTATCTTAGAGTGGGGAGCCGGGATGAGAAATCACCACAGACAAAGGGAGGGAGAAGGCTCCAGGGGAACAGCTGGATACCTCAGAGAACTCAAGGAGCATTGAAGTAGCATGCTGCAGGGCTTAAGGACACAGCTGTTGCTAAACTAGTAGATGTATCCTTAAATGAAATCACCTTTACAATTCAAGGAGCTCTACCCAGAATTCTGTATTAGTCCCTCAGCTGATATGTCTGAATGACATTTTCCTGGTCTTTTTGGTCAAATTAAAAGGTTTAATTTAACACAAAGAGCCTAGAAAAGTCCAAGCCCAAGGTGTAAGTAATGATGCCTTTGATTTACAACAGATGTGTTCCTAGAGGCACTTAGTCCACACAGTGTGCAGATGCAGCCCCTATATTTATATTTTTATATATGTATGTATATATATGCTACACACACACACACACACACACACACACACATACACACACACCCAAATACACAATTTGTTTTGGTATTTCAATGCAGCCTGGCCAGAGCTGTTGCAGCTTTCAATTCTATGCCTGCCTTAGGTTTATACAAGGTACATGAAGATTTATAGTGGCCACAAATTCCTATTTTCTCATTGTCTTTGTCTTTGTCTTTGAATTTAGCACAAACGAGTGAGATAACAGGTTCAGAAAACTAATAGATTGGTTGGAAATTCCAACCAATATTGGAAGAATAGTAGAGAGAACACAGCTCCCAAATCTCTTTGGAGACATTAGAGGAACTAATGGGTGTGAGAGTAGAGGAACACTAAGAAAGCAGGTATCATATTAAGTGTTTTGAAGATGAGAACATTTTTCCCTATAGTCTAACAAGTATCTACTTCAATGTCATATGTACACCCAGTGCTCATGGAGACAAGTCATGCATTTGTCTTGTCTCCTTCACCTGAACTCTTTGGGACTCAGACCTCCCTGTGAGGGAATCAAAGTAAATGGCAGTTGAGAGGATGAGCTCTGAGGTCAGACCACCTGGATTCAAATTCACTTGAAGTGGATTCATGCCACTTACTGGCTGATGACTTTGTGCATGGAATTGAACCTTTGTGCGCCTATATTTCTTCATCTGTAAAACAGAAAAGTGGGAGTAACCACAGTCTCTCTTTCAGAAGGTAACTGGGAAAACTAAATGTTCATAGAACAGTGTAGCATTTGGCTCATGGTAAACACTCAATAATTACAGCTACTCTTATATCTGGTCTTCCCCAAAGTTTCCAAAGGCTGTGTTTATAGAAGGCATAGATTAAATATAAGCCAACATATTTATGTGAATCAAATTATAAAATGAAATTGTAACAACCCTACCACATGCTTACCATGCCTTCTGCTAATTAGCATTTGATAAAATTATATTTCTTATTTTTAAATATTTTATTGCCATCTCAACCCTTGACTACAAACTTGCTAAATGAATTACCTCTGATGCTCTTAGATCCCTAGTTAGCTTAAACTACTGCATTTTGATGCAGGGTTTAAAGACTACTTGTGAGACAGAAAAATCTTGGTCAGACATTGAAGGAAGGGAGAGAAAAAAAATTTTTTAAGTCATACAATGGCCTAATTGAAAATGACCTACCCAGTTCAGTCTGATTTTATGGAAAATGTTAGTGAACCTCAGAGCAAGTAGTCCAAGCAACACAGCCCTTAGAGAGCCGCCAAGACAGGGCCAGAGCCCAGGTCTCCTGACTCCTGGCTGGGTTGACAGGCTCCCCACCACACTGTGTGGAGAGGCACTTTCTCCCATCGCTATGCACCAACACATCTGGAGCTCAGGAAACCACTTACTGTCATTTCAGGCAAGAGCTTGACTTCTGAGATTTCATCTAGTTTCAGAGAAGGTAACGTCCCAGAATTTCAGCTGGTAAATCAACCAGGAATTCCCAAAAGCTTTACCACTGAGCAAAGTCTATTACAACGAGGATGAATTCAAATGAGCCATCAAGGGATTTTGGATTCCCAGGTTTCACAGTCAAGGTAAAGGCATTGATTTAAACTCAGCAGAAGGAACAAAAAACTGTATCATTTGCAGAATACTCATTTCCACGAAGCTGTTTTCCCTGCAAAAGCTATGTTTCATCAGACGAAAACTCTAGAGGTAACAGTAGTAGCAGGGCTGATGGAGAGGGAGATGTGTAAGAAGACAGCAGCTACTATGATTTACCTGGTCTAGAAATAAACTGTTAAAAATCAGAATTCTTGGTAATATTCTCAGGACAGCTAATGAATAAATATCAACTAAATCAATCTATCTGAGCACTCAAGGGTGGGATTAAAAAGTATCAACAGAGGTAAATTTGAACTGGGAAATAAACCCTCTGGAACAGGGAAAAAAACATTTCATCAGTTTTTTCATGTGGGTCAAGTAACAAAGAATCTTGAAAGGATTCACATGAACAAGCAGGAAATGCAAGTCTCCAATGTACAGTCAGTATACTATCACACCCTGTTCTTCTATCACACTTGTGACTTCTTATTCTTTCCAATGACAGTTTTATTTGCTCTTTTCCTCTATCTCAGAATTATTGAATTTTGAAATGTCCACTGTTTTTTAGAGTTGCGACTACCCTTGTATGTAACTTACCCTGAACAGTAAGTTCACAGATAAAGATTTGAGCACCTCAGAGCAATTGGTCCAAGGTAGGATGTATGAAAGGCTTGGAGCGGGGCTGGGGCATGGTGGCTCACACCTGTAATCCCAGCATTTTGGGAGGCCGAGGTGGGCAGATCACTTGAGGCCATAGGTCCGAGACCTGCCTGGCCAATATGGCAAAACCTGGTCTTTACAAAAACACAAAAATATTAGCCAGGCATGGTGGTACATGCCTGTAGTCTCAGTTACTTGGGAGGCTGAGGCACAAGAATTGTTTGAACCTGAAAGGCGGAGGTTGTGGTGAGCTAAAAAAGAACAAGAAAAAAAAAGAAAAAGAAAAAGAAAAAGAAAAGAAAAGGAAAACAAAAGAAAAAGAAAAGGAAAAGAAAAGAAAAAGGAAAAGGAAAGGAAAGGAAAGGAAAGGAAAGGAAAGAAAGGAAAGGAAAGGAAAGGAAAGGAAAGGAAAGGAAAGGAAAGGAAAGGAAAAGAAAAGAAAGGAAAGAAAAGGAAACTAAAGAAAAAAATTAATGGAGGGAAACAAAGATCAAACAACTAGTTAATGGTAGAATCATTAACTTTCAGTAGCCTTCAAAGTAGATATCAGAAGACAAGACCTTACAATTTTGTTTTCTTCTCAACAATTTTATGAAGTGAGATTAGCCTAATTTCTTAATGATAAATGAAAGTTCTAAGAAGTCCTTCATTCAAGTTATACAGCAAGAATATGGATGATACCCAGTGCCAAATTTGCAGAATTCTCTTGGGAGAAAATCTGGCAATAAGCATGAAAGGTCTTAGCTCAGAAAGCAACAAGAAATGTGCACATTTATACAGCATTTATATTCAAAAATGTATTCCAATATTACTCATAATAGTGAAGAAAAATAGAAACCAACAACAGCTATTATGCCGATGGAATATTATGCTGGCATCAAAAATCATGTTTTCAAAGAATATGTAATGACACAGAAAAAATGTTTATAATATGTCCACAAATGAAATAGTTGGGCTAAATAATCCCAACTTTGGTTTTAAAAAACAAATGCATATACATACATATGCAAACATGAACAGACATATAAAAAGATCTACATCAAAATGTTAACTGTGAACACACTGAGTATTAGAATTATGAATGATTTTATCTTAATTGCACTTTAATTAAAAATTGATAATGAATATTTAATACTTTTATAATTCAAGAAAATGATAAAAATATATCATTTTTAAGAGAAACACCATAAACTTGCCCTGTACCACTGTATATCTAAAATGTTTGTATTTAAAAGGTATTATCTATAAAAATATAGTTCCTAGCAGAGAACGTCTCTTAAAGCTAACAATGATTGAGGTTTTACTATGTGCCAGGCATGTTTCACATATGTAACCTTACTTCATCCTTTAAAAATCCCGTAAAATAGGGTTTATGATCACTTCATTCTAGAGAGAGGAAGTTAAGGGTCAGAGAGAAAAGTGTGGCTTGTGGAATGTGAGAAAGCCTGATCAATGGCCGAGAAGCTTTTCTCTAAAGTTTCATACTCAATCCCTATGTTAAACACACAGGCAAAACTTTGTTTCACACTCAACAATCTTTCTAAAGGCACAGCATACTATGCTTTTAGTTCAGAAGTTGATATTTGGTATATGATTGTTAAGATGTCTACAATTTGCTTTAAAATACTTCAGCACATGACTAAGATAGCATGAGTGTTAGTTCAAGTTATACACTAGGTACAGCCAGATGCCCTCATGCAGGCCTCACATGCCAGAGGTTGTCTGTGGGCATTTTAATCAGCAAGCTCATGCTCCAGAAACTTCAGTCAGACACCAAAGGCTTTGATTATTAGCACAAGGAATGTTAAAATTGCAAATTTGCACTGGTAAAAGTAATGGCTTGTTAACTAGCATAATGGATATTAGAAACGGACTGTCATTAACTCAATAAATGGAACTTAAGATATGTGGATTAGCTCAAAATTCTAAACGCGCACCCATCCTTGTGCCATCAGGGTCTAAGTCTCTATCCAGCAAGCCCTTCACCCTCCAACTTTAGGAATGGCACCCACAGTTTATGCCTACATGGTCCCAGGGCCAGCTACTGTATCAGAAGATTCTGGTTACCTGATGCTCTCTATAAAATAGCTGAATCCTGCCTTTGGAATATTGTCTGCTCTGCCTTCAGGGAGCTGTTCATGCAATTCATGGTCAGAGCACCCAAAAGGATGAAGACTTAATCAAACTTACAGAACAGGTAAACTATTTTGTGCCTACTTATAAATAAATGACTAATAAATGTCACAATATATGTGTCACAGAAATTTCCATAAACTGTTAATGAGGTTTCAGGGATGCAGCTGACCCTCAGCAACCTCTCATTATCATCAATACCCAGTATGTATCAAAAAGAACTTAACACTTCTGCCTACAACTCAGCATACACGTTGGATAAGGTCAGTGTGGCAGGCAGCTTCTGATGTGGCTCCTAGTGACCTGTGCCTCCTGGTATTTATGCCCCTGTGTAATCTCCTTCTTTTTAGTGTGGGCTGTGACTTTCTTCTAATGAACAGAATACAGAAAATAAAAGGATGTCACTTCAATTAGTTTATAAAAAACTTGATATTTCACCTTGGTAGCAATCTCCTGCTGTCACACGCACTGCCACATTCTGAGATCATCTATACAGAGGCCCATGTGGCAAGGAACCAAGGGAGGCCCACTGAATCCTACCAGCAACCATGTGAGTTTGGAGATGAAGCTTCCCCATTGAGCCTTCAGATGAGTTTGCAGCCCCAGCTAAAACCTTGATTACATCCTTGTGAAATCCTGAAACAGATCCAACTAAACTGTGCCTAGACTCCTAATCTACAGAAACAGAGGTAATACATATACGTTGTTTCAAGCTGCAAATTTGGGGCAATTTGCTACACAGCAATAAATAACTCATACAGTTAGTTTACGAAAATAGTGCCACCAAATGTCTCAAGGTTTTTCAAATGCCTTACTTGAACTACATATGTAGTATCTCCACTTTTTTCTTGAGTCCCAGGAAATTATCTCCCACTACTAAAATGGATTTCCATAAGGCTAAAACAACAAACATACACCCCAAGGAAACAGCATATTCTGATTTCTTTAGCTGTAGCATGTCTAGGCCAGACCTTCCTCAAAGCGATGTTCAAATTGTTTGACTTGCCCGCATTGTTTCAGTGACAAATATTTCACACACTGTTGAATTCAATTTTTCTCTGCTTCAGCCTCCTGATCAACACAATAAGAATAATGATGGAACTAATAATGGGGCCTTGCCAGGAGAGTGGCTGAAATAACAAATTATTTCATCACACATTGAAAATGTATTTCACAAACTCAAAAAAAAAAAACAAAAAACAAAAAACAAAAAACCACGTCTATGCGATTGCATAAAGAGAGCTCTGCATTTCCACAGCACTTGTAGTACTCTCTAAAGATTCAGACAAACTGGGCTAAAAAAAGAATGCTTGCATAACAAGACTTTTATCACCCATGTTATCTCCTAAGCCTCCCCAGAGAAGCAAACTGTGGAATTTGTAAGCAAATATGTGGGGGTTCACCAAAACGTTCTTTTGATTTGCGTTGGGAAATTTTTGGTTTGAGATTTTTTGGGAGTGGGGAGCTAGCAATTTTTTCACTTCAATTTAGAGGGGTAGAGATGAAAGCTCCCTAAATAGTATGCCCAAAATAGTAAATGCCACACTGTCTCAGCAGGGCAATACTGAAAAGAGGCTACTTTTTTTGTTGTTTGTTTTTTGACATAGGGCCTCACTGTCACCCAGGCTGAAGTGCAGTGGTGCCATCACAGTTCACTGCAGCCTTTACCTCCTGGCTCAAGCAATCTTCTCACCTCAGCCTCCAGAGCAGCCTGGATTATAGGCACACACCACCATGTCCAGCCAATTGTTTTGGTTTTCTGTAGAGATGAGATCTCCCTATGTTGCCTATGCTGGTCTCGAACTCCTGAGCTCGAGTGATCCTCCCACCTCAGCCTCCCAAAGTGCTGGGATTCTAGGCACAAGCCGCCACACCCAGCTATCTTCACTTTTTATGTATAAATTGAACATAATATAGTGCATGAACAAATAATCAGTATATCTATGGTCTTAAAATTTCATGGTGAAAAGAATAATTAGGCGGAAATTGTCTAAAAAGGCTCCTGAAGGGGTTGATAATGAAAAAAGGGTTGAGAAACACTGACCTAAGGAAAGCCCTCCTCAACTGGTGAGCACCTGCAGAGCATCAGTCATGTCTCTGTTTCCTTCTCTTTGGGTCCCTGAGGTCTGAGATCATGACTTGACTCTGGCCTGGTTATCTCCAGCTCTGCTTCACACAGTGGTTGGGCCATCTCCCAAAGCTGTAGAAATGTGTATGAAGCCTTTCATGTGTCCCAGATTTCTACCAACCACTATTTTCCTTCAGAACTTTATCTTTTTGATCTGCTTTCTGAATGTACTTACTTATCTCAAGGCATATTAAAAGATAACTACATATTTTAGCATGACTTGAGATAAGCAAATACTTGTCTTCAGCATGTTTTTGGCACTTCCAATATACTATCTTCTATTGGCCACCATGGGTCAAAATTATCCACCAGCACATGAAATCAAGGCTGAGAGAGACTATGGCACAGTCAAGAGATGAGTGAATGCCTCTCAGATTGAGGAACACACTGTATGGCACACCCACCAGTGCTCACTGGCTGACAGCATATATTCATTCTTCTGTATGGAATTGAGAAAAATTCACAGACATGGTATACCCCATTGCTGTCACGCACACAGATAGACAACTATCTCAAAAGAAGTGGTCTACTCTCGCCACTTCTATTCAATATAATACTGGGAGTTTTGCTAGAGCAATTAGGCAAGAGAAAGAAATAAAAGGCATCCACGTAGAAAGTAGGAAGTAAAACCATCTCTGTTTGCTGACAACATGATTATATATATATATATATATATATATATATATATATATATATATATATATATATATATCTCCGTAGAGACTCCACCGAAAATGGAACTGATAAATGAATTCAGTTAAGTTGCAGGATACAAAAATCAACATACAAAAATCAGTATCATTTCTATACACTAACAAAGACTCTCTGAAAAAAATTTAAAAATCAATCTCATTTATAGTAGTTACCAAAGAAATACTTAGGAATAAATTGAACCAAGGTGGTAAAAGATCTCTACACTGAAAAGCATAAAACATGGACAAAAATGAAGGCACAAATAAATGGAAAGATACCCCATGATCACAGCTTGAAAGAATTAATATTGTTAACTTATCCATAATACCCAAAGCAATCTACAGATTCAATGCAATGATAGAGATCAATATTCCAACAACATTTTCCACAAAAAATAAAATAAACAATTCTAAAATTTACATGGAACCACAAAAGACCTCAAATAACCAAAGTAATCTTGAGTAAAAAGAACAAAGCTGGAAGCATCACACTACCCCATTTCAAAATACATTACAAACCTATAGTAATCAAAACAGCACAATACTGGCATAAAAACAGACACATTGAATAATGGAACAGATTAGAGAGCCCAGAAATGAACCAGAGCATTTACAGTCAATTGATTTTCAGGGAAGATGCCAAGAATGCACAATGGGAAAGAAACAGTCTCTTCAATAAATGGTGCTGGGAAAACTGAATATCCACATAGAATAATAAAATTGGACCTGTATCTCACACCATATACAAAAATCAACTCAAAATGAACTAAAGACTTAAACATAAGAACTGAAACTATATAATTACTAGAAGGAAGCATAAGGGAAAAAAATCAATGACATTGGTCTAGGCAACGATTTTTTGGATTTGACCCCAAAAGCACAGGGAACAAAAGCAAAAACAGACAAATAAGATTGCATCAAACTAAATAGCTTATGCACAGCAAAGGAAACAATTAATGGAGTGAAGAGACAACCTGAAAATTGGAAGAAAATATCTACAAATCATACATCTGATAAGGGGTTAATATCCAAAATATACAAGGGATTCAAACAACTCAATAGCAAGGAAACAAATAATCCAATTAAAAAATGGGCAAAGAACCAGATAGTTATTTCCCACAAGAAAACATACAGATGGCCAACAGGTATATGAAAAAAAGAATGCTCAACAGCGCCAATCATCAGAGAAATGTAAATTAAAACCAAAATCAGATATCACCTCATACTTGTTACAATGGCTGATATAAAAAAGATAAAAGATAAAAAGTGTTGGCAAGAATCGGAGAAAAGGATGCCCTTGTACACTGTTGGTGGAAATGTAAATTACCCATTATGGAAAACTATATGAAAGTTCCTCAAAAAACACAAAATAGAACTACCATATGATCCAGCAATCCCACTTCTGGGTATTTATCCAAAGAATTTGGAATCAGTATGTCAAAGAGACAGCTGCACCTCATGTTCACTGCAGCATTAGTCACAATAGCCAAGATATGGAATCAACCTAAGTGTTCAACAATGGATGAATGCACAAAGAAAATGTGGTATATGTACACAGTGGAGTACTAGTCAGCCTTAAAAAGAAGCAAGTTCTGTCATTTGTGACAACATGGATAAACCTGGAGAATATTATGTTAAGTGAAATAAGGCACAGAAGGACAAATACCTCATATGTAAAATCTAAAAAAGTTAAACTCATAGAAGTAGAGAGTAGAATGGTGGTTATCAGAGGCTGGGGGAGGTGAGAGAGAATGAGGAGATGTTGGCCAAAAGGCATAAAGTTTCAGTTAGACAGGAGGAATAAGTTTTTGAGATCTATTGTATAGCATGTTGACTACAGTTAATAAGCATATATTGTAAATTTCAAAATTGCTAAGAGTAAACTCCAAATGATCTCACCACAAAAAATGTTAAATATGTGAGGTGATGGATATTTTAGTAAGCTTGAATTAATCATTCCACATTATATGTGTGTGTGTGTGTGTATCTCAAAATGCCACATTGTATCCCATAAATATATACAATTATAATTTGTCAATTAAAAACAAAAAATTAACTTAAAAAATTTTAAAAACCTTTAAATTGGGCCTCAAAATATTAAACATATAATTAATCCAGCAATTTCACTTCTGGGTCTATATATATATATACCCAAAAGAATTTAAAGCAGGAACATTATACACCCATGTTTATAGTAGTATTATTCACAATAGCCAAAAGGCAGAAGCAACCCAAGAATCCACCAATGTTACTGGTGTATAAGAATGCTTGTGATTTTTGCACATTAATTTTGTATCCTGAGACTTTGCTAAAGTTTCTTATCAGCTTAAGGAGATTTTGGGCTGAGACAATGGGGTTTTCAAAATATACAATCATGTCATCTGCAAAGAGGGACAATTTGACTTCTTCTTTTCCTAACTGAATACCCTTGATTTCTTTCTCTTGCCTGATTGCCCTAGCCAGAACTTCCAACACTATGTTGAATAGGAGTGGTGAGAGAGGGCATCCCTGTCTTGTGCCAGTTTTCAAAGGGAATTTTTCCAGTTTTTGCCCATTCAGTATGATATTGGCTGTGGGTTTGTCATAAATAGCTCTTATTATTTTGAGTTACGTTCCATCAATACCGAATTTATTGAGCGTTTTTAGCATGAAGGGCTGTTGAATTTTGTCAAAAGCCTTTTCTGTATCTATTGAGATAATCATGTGGCAGCCAAATTATGAATGAACTTCCATTCACAATTGCTTCAAAGAGAATAAAATACCTAGGAGTCCAACTTACAAGGGATGTAAAGGACCTCTTCAAGGAGAACTACAAACCACTGCTCAGTGAAATCAAAGAGGACACAAACAAATGGAAGAACATACCATGCTCATGGATAGGAAGAATCAATATCGTGAAAATGGCCATACTGCCCAAGGTTATTTATAGATTCAATGCCATCCCCATCAAGCTACCAATGAGTTTCTTCACAGAATTGGAAAAAACTGCTTTAAAGTTCATATGGAACCAAAAAAGAGCCCGCATCTCCAAGACAATCTTAAAGTCAAAAGAACAAAGCTGGAGGCATCACGCTACCTGACTTCAAACTATACTACAAGGCTACAGTAACCAAAACAGCATGGTACTGGTACCAAAACAGAGATATAGACCAATGGAACAGAACAGAGTCCTCAGAAATAATACCACACATCTACAGCCATCTGATCTTTGACAAACCTGAGAGAAACAAGAAATAGGGAAAGGATTCCCTATTTAATAAATGGTGCTGGGAAAATTGGCTAGCCATAAGTAGAAAGCTGAAACTGGATCCTTTCCTTACTCCTTATACGAAAATTAATACAAGATAGATTAGAGACTTAAATGTTAGACCTAATACCATAAAAACCCTAGAGGAAAACCTAGGTAGTACCATTCAGGACATAGGCATGGGCAAAGACTTCATGTCTAAAACACCAAAAGCAATGGCAGCAAAAGCCAAAATTGACAAATGGGATCTCATTAAACTAAAGAGCTTCTGCACAGCAAAAGAAACTACCATCAGAGTGAACAGGCAACCTACAGAATGGGAGAAAATTTTTGCAATCCACTCATCTGACAAAGGGCTAATATCCAGAACCTACAAAGAACTCAAACAAATTTACAAGAAAAAAACAAACAACCCCATCAAAAAGTGGGCAAAGGATATGAACAGACATTTCTCAAAAGAAGACATTCATATAGCCAACAGACACATGAAAGAATGTGCATTATCACCAGTCATCAGAGAAATGCAAATCAAAACCACAATGAGATACCATCTCACACCAGTTAGAATGGCGATCATTAAAAAGTCAGGAAACAACAGGTGCTGGAGAGGATGTGGAGAAACAGGAACACTTTTACACTGTTGGTGGGATTGTAAACTAGTTCAACCATTATGGAAAACAGTATGGCGATTCCTCAAGGGTCTAGAACTAGATGTACCATATGACCCAGCCATCCCATTACTGGGGATATACCCAAAGGATTATAAATCTTGCTGCTATAAAAACACATGCACACGTATGTCCATTGCAGCACTATTCACAATAGCAAAGACTTGGAATCAACCCAAATGTCCATCAGTGACAGACTGGATTAAGAAAATGTGGCACATATACACCATGGAATACTATGCAGCCATCAAAAAGGATGAGTTTGTGTCCTTTGTAGGGACATGGATGCAGCTGGAAACCATCATTCTTAGCAAACTATCACAAGAACAGAAAACCAAACACCGCATGTTCTCACTCATAGGTGGAAACTGAACAATGAGATCACTTGGACTCGGGAAGGGCGACATCACACACTGGGGCCTATCATGGGGAGGGGGGAGGGGGGAGGGATTGCATTCGGAGTTATACCTGATGTAAATGACGAGTTGTTGGGTGCTGACGAGTTGATGGGTGCAGCACAGCAACATGGCACAAGTATACATATGTAACAAACCTGCATGTTATGCACATGTACCCTAGAACTTAAAGTATAATAATAAAAAAAAAAAAAAAAAGAATCCACCAATGGATTATGTCTGTTTTTACACTGCTAATAAAGACATACCTGAGACTGGGTAATTTATAAAGAAAAGAGGTTTAATTGACTCACAGTTCCACATGGCTAGGGAGGCCTCAAAATCATGGCAGAAGGTGAATGAGGAGCAAGTCATGTCTTACATGGCAGCGGGCAAGAGAGCTTGTGAAGGGGAACTCCCATTTATAAAACCATCAGATCTCACAAGACTTATTCACCACCATGAGAACAGTATGGGGGAAACAGCCCCCATGATTCAGTTATCTCCACCTGATCCCCGTGCTTGACACATGGGGATTATTACAATTCAAGGTAAGATTTGGGTGGGAACATATAGCCAAATCATAACAGATGACTAGACAAACAAAATGTGATATATACAAACAATGAAATATTAGCCTTAAAAAGAAAGGTAATTCTGACACATGCTACAATACAGATGAACGTTGAAAACATATGCTAAGTAAAATAACACCAGTCATAAAAAGACAAATACTGTATTAGTCCACTTATATGACATAACTAAACTAGCCAAGTTCATAGAGACAAAAAGTAGAATGGTGGTTGTCAGGGGCTAGGAGGTGAATGGGATGGGAAGTGATTGTTTAACAGCTAAGGAGCTCCTGTTTGGGAAGACGAACAAAGTTCTGGAGACAGATGATGGTGACAGCTGCATCACCATCACATTAAGTACATGTGAATGTACTTAGTGCCACTGAACCGTACACTTAAAAATTGTTAAAATGGTAAATTTTTTGCTATGTATATTTTGCCACAATGAAAAACAAATTTTTAATACTATTTTTTAATACAAAAGTATTTTCATAAATCTGCAGTACATAAAAAAGCAGAAAAGAGGATATGTCATTACAATAAAAATGGGAGAAACGTCAGCTAACATACTCTCAACCTGCATGGCACTGTTGAGAGTGTTGAGCTGCATGGAGTTCAGGCCAGCTGTAGTGTGGACGATAGATGCTGGGGCCTCCAAACAGAAGGGAAGACATTCACTTGCCCCTCAAAGGCCGTTTCAAGTAGCATGGCCCCATTCCTCTGGCCCATTCCAAGTTCCTCTCTTGTAACTGAGCTCCCTACGCTTGCATTCCTCCGTCGTTACTGTGCATCACATTGCCTTACTCTGGTTATATCAAGAACACACAGCTTGCCCCACGCAGGTAGCTTAAGTGCATTGATCATGGATGCAGCTCTGTGCTGCAGAGATCAAGAGCACTCTGGGGTCAGACAGGCTTGGGTTCAAATCTCAGGTTCACCACTTACTAATCCTGTGACCTTGAGAAAACTGCTTTGCCATTTGGGACCTCAGTTTCCCTATGCATAAAATGAAAATAACAATTCCTATCTCATTATGTTGTCCAGAAAATCAGATAAGGTAATGCATGCCAAGGACAGTGCTTGGCATCTACTAAGCTCTTATAAGCACTAGCTGTTATTTTAATATGCTTCTCAGCAGTGATCACAGTGCTGGCACTGAACACCAAGCAAGGCTCGATAAATTTTCTGCATCAGCAGATGTTTATTCATTGTCTGTCCTGCTTTCTGCCCTGAGCTAGATGTCCCAGAAGTAAAGCTGCTTAAGGCACAATCTCTATCTTAAGAATTACGTCTTAATTCTTACTTGTGTCTCCAGCATTCTACCCAATGCCTGGCACATAGGTGACACTCAAAAAGTGCTGGTAGAGTTAAACTTAAAATCTAGTTGTCTAGCCTATATATGTTTACATGAATTTGAGGGGGATAAAAAATATATAACCATAAAAAGAAAATATGTTAAAGAAGTATGTGGCAGTGAGTTTTAATTCTTGAAAACTAAAACATATTTTGTATATTTGTCCTGTGTTTACCAACTTACAGAAAGCTATCAAACTTAGTTTCACATGTATCTGTGGGAACACATTAAAATCCCCATTTTGCAGATAATTAAGCTGACAATAGGGAGGGCCAGAGTGATTTGTGCTGGGTCACAAAGGTGAGGAGAGCGAGTCCAGAGGGCTGTAAGTTCAGAACCACTTCTGTTTCAAGGATACATCTGTCAACTTGACTGCCAAAGGGAAATCCCAGTTCTCCTGCCCACAGATTTCCACTCCAGGAGGAAGGAGGGGTCTGACTGGTGTGTGAAAAGTCAGCATTTGTGACACAAAGGCTCCCAAATTCCAACTTACCTCCCTTTAAGAGTGGCAAAGGGAGAAAAAAGCAATTGAGCCAGTCCTCAAAGGCACAGAATACATATGACCTCAGCTTGGGGATCCATAGCTAAAGCCTGCTTTTAATTTACAAACATAAAAATAAAAAGTTTGTGAGTACCTAGTTTTGATTTTTCTGGAAAAAATAGATATCAGATCCCATCATTACCACTACTCAACAGACTCAGGGATAAGTCCTAAAGTGAAAATAAAGTCACCTAAAACACTCTTACGGTGACTTCCACAGAAACCATTTATGCAGGCTCAGCTGTGAGGGTTTATCAGGAAGTCAGGCTGATACTGGAAAACATGACCACTTGGATAAAAGAAAAAAGACACTTAAGCATAAATGGCTCCTAAAATCAAAAAGCTAATTAAACGTGGGCTCTTCAAAAAGAAAAAGTAAGTCAGAAAAGGCAAAAGCTAGCAGGAAAAATATATTCTTACTTCTGAGCATAATAAATGAGAATAAAAAGGAATCACTTTAAGAAGTTGAAGTCACCTAATTATTTCCAGATAATATTCATCAGAAACCAACTGTGAACCTCCCTGGGCATTTCCTTTCTACTCATTCCCACACGAATGGATGGAATTCTGTTCAAGGTACTACAGGTTGGGAGGAGGGAATAAGAATTAAGGTGAATAAAACCACCTCTCTGCCATCAAGGAACATAGAATCAAATGTGGGATCATGCTAGAAATGTTGGGGAGTATATATCCGCCCCACAACCCCTTCCCCTGAGAAGTGTCCCCCTAACCCTGGTCCATGTGGTCATGGCAGAGGATGAGCCATAACTGGACAACCTGACTTCCATCTTCCTGGTGGTGCCTGAGCTATGGGAGGCCAATGAGAGTCCTTCCTAAAGAATTAATAAAGAAAAAAATAAGCTATTTTATTATTAGTGAGAATTCTATCAATATATAATATGTATGCTTGACAGTGGAGGCCCATGTTCCATTATATGGCCTGGGGAGCAGAGAAAACCAGACTACACAAAAAGAGTGGAATAAAACAGACATATAGTCTTACAGACAAGAGCTGAAGAAGGAATACCACTTGGGTTCCTGGCAGTGTTCAGTTCCCAGTAAAGACCTTTCTGAAGCCTGCCAGCCTCACCACCCTTGTACACTTACAATGAGCTAGCCTGAAGTGGTTTCTGTTACTTGCAACCAAATAGACCTAACAAAATCCAAAGGGAGTAACCACAACACAAATTCATCTAATGAACAAAAGTATAAGTGAAGTTTGTGATGCTAGGTAGGCAAGGATTTCACCTCATTCATCTGAGGGCTGCATAGTAAAGTGGCAAGAGGGAACTCTTCTTGACAAAAGATGTGGATTTGAGTCCAGACTCCACGCTTTGCTAGTTCTGTGACCTTGAAGAAACACATTTAGTCCACACTTAATGCAGTGCCTAGTGCAAAGCAGGTGCTCAATATATATTTGTAAGAGGAAGGAAGCAGGGAAAGCAGTTACCACATATTGGGTATGCTTATCTTTCAAGTCATTTCTCATTAATAAAATGGGAAAAAAAATTTCACTCTATGTATCTCAGAGGATCAGAATGTACATAACCACTGTGCAATTAAAAGTCATTATTAGGTTCATCAGATTAACTGATGCGTCAAATACAGACCCACTTTAGTTAATGAAATAATATTTATCTGAAGTAGGGGTTAGCTATACCCTACAAGCCAAATCCAGCCCACCACCTGTTTTTATATGGCCTACAAGAATGGTTTTTATAAATGAACATTTGCAATCAATTTGATGATAGGGAACATGAACTTTGAACCCTACTTCAGCTAAATGTTATCCCTCTCTCTCAAAAAAATCCCATTCTTCTAGTTAATATATCTGTATTATTAAAAAATTCAATTTATTATTACTATTATTATCATACAGAGTTTAAAGGATGCACAAGAAGTCAACTCAGTAAGAAACATGGCAATGAAATTACTTTTCTCATCAGTTCCACTATTTTTAGAGTGCAATGCTGTAGAACATGGGAGTTTTTACAAATGCATAAATTGCAATATAGCAGGAAAATGTGCAATAATATCTGAGTGAGTGAAGGTGACATAACATCTTCTGGAAGTTCAACTACTCCCTTCAAGTTCAAGTTTAAAGAGGCTGGACCAGTCTGAATATGCACCAGGAACCACCTCAAACTGGAGCAAGAACACATCATCAATCATGACAGTATGTCTATGGTGTACACGACAGTACTGAATATTCATGCACCGCCCTCAGCCTCCCAAATGAACGCCTCCTAGTACAGGTTCATTCTTGAACCTAGACATGCAAAAATGAAAACAAGGGTCCATTACTAGGAAGTCTCTGAGGGTCATAACAATGGTTCTTTATACCAGCGGTTAATTCTATCCCACAAAACAAAATGAGTCCCGAGTAAAATCTGGAAATAAGTGAGTATAATTATCATTGCAATTAATAACAATAATAAAACACTTTGGAGCAACTGCTCTATACTGAGCACTGCAATAAGCACATAAAGATGCATAAGCCATGGGTTTTGACATGAAGTTTTAAAAATAATGCTATTAAGGCAAGAAAATGGGAGATATAAATGTCATATGGAATATCATAGAGGACAGATTAAAATGGAACAGTTCTACTTAAAATAGAGCACACAGGACCTTAGAACTCCAACATGACTTCTGAATCACTTTCATGGAAGCCTAAGTTCCCTTGAGAATAGAGTTTGAAAACTACAAGAATGGACAATTGGGGTCTCTGTATTTTCCTCAACCATAATATTAAGACAACAGTAATAGCTTCTGCAAAGGTTTGTGAGGATTAAATGAGTTAATAAACACAAATGCTTTTAGCAGTCAGTAGTATATAGTAAGTGCCCAATAAATATTAACTATCATTATCTTTATTAAATGGTTGTCATCATACTATACATTATTATTCATTCTGATTATTTCTTTTAATTAGATTATAAGTATGCTCCAAATTTTCACATACTCTTCATTGGCATATTTTTAATTTAATGAGCCATAAATGGCACTTTAGTTTTACTTTGATTTGAATTTATGTAATAATTTTGAGAGTAATTATTTTTGCATATATTTGTTTATTAACTATATGTTTTTCTCATTATGTCTGTTCATGAGTCTTATTCAATAACCCTATTGGAACTCCTATTGTTTTTTAAAATTAATGTTGGTTCAAAGCAGAAATAAAGTTACCTTCTGGGCTCCCTGTCTTAAGAATGTGCTGGCAAAAGTTTCTAAAATGCAGTTGAGAAATCCAGCTCCTGTGACTGAAATCCTGCCTCTTTGAATGAACTCTGTCCTGCAAAAAAACAAAAAACAAAAAACACATCTTCGATGTCATTCTATGCTTGGATATGTAAACGACAGACATTTCTAGCTGCATAATTACCACTTATAATCAATACAAAATAATATCCATAATAATTCAACAACTGCCTAAGAAGATTTTGTTTAAAGTAATTTATAGTTTATATAATACTAACAACAGTCTTATTCAAATTAAAGAATATTCATCTCATGCTGCAAAATCTCTTGTTAAAATTGAGTCTGAGGTAATTATCAATGATATGACCTTAGGTAAATAATTTTGACTCTCTATAACTTGGTTTCCTCACATGTAAAATGGGAACGACCATAGTATCTTTCTTTTACAACTACTGTGGCAAGTAAATGACTTATCACACATCACAGGAATATGAAGAGTTCCTGACACATAAGTATTTATTAAATGTTAGCTACTATTACTAAATAGAGTCAGATAGAGACAAGATTAGAAAACCAGAAGCCGGGAATGACTTTTTCAATCCTCGATTGGAGAAGGGGGTGAGACAGAAGAGATATGTCACCATCTCTACCAATTTTAATTACCAAAATTATATCAATATAAATTATCTTCATGTCATAAAACAGGGATCTAGATTACACTTGAGTGATAGAAGTAAGATGGCTGAATAGGAAGTCCCAAGCCCTCATTACCCCCAGAGATAATGACTTAAGAACAATATACAAACCAAATTGCCTTTATGAGAACTCCCTCAAGAATTAGCAGCACCCCAGGTGAGTGCAAAGCCAAGAAGAGCCACATCCAAGCGGATAAGACACTTTGTTACTTTTACCTATGATAGCTCCCTCCCACCTAGCATAGTGTAACGCAATCAAGAAAAAATTCCCAGCTTCTGGCTTCTCCCTCAGAAGGGATAGAAAAGTGCTAACTGTGCATCCAACATTCCGTCTTTAAGAGGGGCATGACTCAGAGTGCTAAAGGAAATGGCAATATACTTTCAAAAGCAAGCATGGTGGCTTGTTACACTAGAGAGACTGCAGTACCTCAGACGGACACCAAGGGTAACAAAAGATCATTGGCTCTTGAGAACAGGGGCAGTCCTCTCTGACTGGGAAATTACCCACAAGCCCAGAGAAGCTGCATCCCCCGAAAAGGTTTGAGAGGCCCCCAGAATCTCAAGCTAGGTTCATCAGTGAAGGTCTTTCCTATATGAAGCCAGTCCATAAGACTGGGAGAAGTGGCTGTTTTTTCATATACCCGAACTTCAACAAAAGATCACAATGCATGCAAAGAAACAAGTAAACATGGCCCAATCAAAGAAACAAAACAAATCTCTAGAAACCAACCCTAAAGAAACAGAGATCTATGAATTACCTCACAAAGAACTTGAAATAAGCATCTTAAAATTCTCCATGAACTAAAATAGACAACTAAAGGAATTAAGAAAAAATAAAATGCAAGAACAAAATGAGACTATCAACAAAGAGAAACTATGAGAAAAATGAGAACCAAGGAGAAATTCCAGAGTTGAAGAATAATGGAACTAAAAAACAATTCACTAGAGGGGCTCATTCAATAGCAAACATGATCAAGCAGAAGAAAGAATCAGCAAACTTAAAGATAAGTTATTTGAAATTATTGAGTCATGGACCAAAAAATAAATAAAAAGAATAAAGAAAAGTCAAGAGAGCCTAAGGGACTTACAAGACAGCATCAAACAGATCATTATCCACATTATGGGAATCTCAGAATGAGAAGAGAGTGAGAAAGAAACAGAGTGCCTATTTGAAGAAATCATGGCTGAAAATTCCCTAAATTTGAGGGAGGAAATTGGCAAATAAATTGAAAAAGCTCAATGAACTTCAACTAGGATAAATTCAAGAAGACTCACACCTGTGCAAATTAGTTCAACCATTGTGGCAGACAGTGTGGCGATTCCTCAAGGATCTAGAACTAGAATTACCATTTGACCTAGCAATCCCATTTACTGGGTATATACCCAAAGAATTATAAATCATGCTACTATAAAGACCTATGCACATGTATGTTTATTGCGGCACTATTCACAAAAGCAAAGACTTGGAACCAACCCAAATGTCCATCAATGATAGACTGGATTAAGAAAATGTGGCACATATACACCATCGAATAGTATGCAGCCATAAAAAAAGGATGCATTCATGTCCTTTGCAGGGACATGGATGAATCTGGAAACCATCATTCTCAACAAACCATCACAAGGACAGAAAACCAAACACCGCATTTTCTCACTCATAGATGGGAACTGAACAATGAGATCACTTGGACACAGGGTGGGGAACATCACACACCAGGGCCTGTCATGGGGTGGGGGCCTGGGGGAGGGATAGCATTAGGAGAAATACCTAATGTAAATGATGAGTTGATGGGTGCAGCAAACCAACATGGCATATGTATACCTATGTATCAAACCTGCACACTGTGCACATGTACCCTAGAACTTAAATAAAAAAAATATATATATATATATATATATATATATAAAGACTCACACCAAGACACATTATAATCAAATGTCAAAAGTCACAGAAAAAGGGAGAATCTTGAAAGCAGTAAGAGAAAAACAACTCATCACATTAAGCTCCTATAAGATTTTCAGTACATTCCTTGGCAGAAACTTTGCAGGCCAGAAGTGAATGGAATGCCATATTAAAAATACTGAAATTAAAAAAAAAAAAAAAAGAAAGAAAGAAAACATACAAGACAAAAATACTATATCCAGCAAAACTATCTTTCAAAAATGAAAGAGAAATTAAGACTTTCCTAAATAAACAAAAGCTAAGGGAGCTCATCACCACTAAAGATTTGGATTACATTTAACTTTGCCTCATTCATTCATTTGTTCAACACACTGACTGCATGGCTACTATATGCTAAGTGCCATACCGACTGCTAGAGGCCCACAGAGAAGGAGATGGTCTCTCTCTTCCAGGATCTCACTGGCTAGTGGAAAAGACAAATAGACAAGTGGGAGAGTGTCAGCAATTGGAGGTGAAGCATTCCATCAGAGGAAAACCACAAGGACCCAGGTAAGGAGGCATGAAGGAAGAGACATGTCTGAGGAGCCACAAGTTATCTAAAACTGCCCAGTACATGGTATGGGGCTTGATAAATTCTTCCCACAGGAATGACTGGAGCATAAGGTGGGTGTGGGAGATGTTAGGATATGAGACTGAAAGGATAATTGAAGACAAGGTTGCAAATGGCCTCAGGCTGAGAAGTTTAGGCTTTACCCTGAAGGTAAAGGGGGTGTCTCTTCTGAGGACACTAAGTACCAGGTATAGATTAATAGTCACACCTGCACCACTGACTAAAACGCTCATTGCCATTCCTTGATGCTTTTAGACAATTTCCTATCCCCCATTTTCACCACAGTGCTTACACTGAAAGAGTTCAATGAGCATTTGTTAAATTAATTAATTCAATTTCTTTGTAATCAAAAATATTCAACACATAATACATCTTCCCAACCTTATATCTCTGTGGAAAGGAAATGAGAGCCACGTCTCCTGTATGTATAGTTGGCATGTGTTTATATGCATGCATATGTGAGCACATGCACTGAAACAAACAAACAAAAATCTGAGAAAATGCTGGATCCGGCAAACTGTCATTTTGGTCAAATGGTTACTAAAACCTCTTAATTAGACCTCGTTAATAGCAGTAGCCTCTACATTTAGATCATGCATACAATAAAAGGAAGCCTTCAGAATTCCTCTCTCCCTCTCCCCTCTCCCTTTCCTCACCTTCTCTTACACACATACACACACACACACACACACACACACACACACACACACAGGAGTTATCCCATCCAATCTGACATAAATACCTTCCATCTAAGCAGTTTTTACCTCTTAGATTTAAGCCTATTTAAAATGATTTGCTCATGTAAAACTGTATCCTGGTGACACTAATCGTTTCCGTCTTTATTCTGGATTAGTCAGAATACAATTTTACAGTGATTTTAATATTAAGAAATGAAAAGTTGAGCAGTCTCACACTCTTGGGAGAGATGAACTCTTCAGTCCCCAGTCCTGAAGGCAAATGTAGGTAAGAGATTAATAAAAGTCTCTTACATCATATTCTAACCAATATTGCTTTCTGCCACTTTTGGGAGAAGTAAGTCCTCAGAAAAGCACTCTCGAGTTTTGTCCACATATCAGAGAATAACAGGGCAGTAAAACAGGGTCATGCCCTTGCCATCAATGAGATGAGAGTTTATCCTATTATATTTTAAGACTGCCAGAGAAGAAAATATTGCACTTTCCCTCAGTAACTCATTGATAAAGCACATCAGACACTCTTCTTACTACAAATAGCTAACCTAAATCCCTCACACTAGAATTCATCTCCATTTAAGTTCCATGCAAAACACAGCAGTTTACACAACAACATATGGTTTAATTTCAGCTTCATTTTTAAAAAAAGATGGATGGATGGATGGATGGACAGACGGACGGACGGACAGATGAGTAACTGAACAGAGCTAACATGCTAACAACATTAGGGCATTAGAACTATATGTTATTTACGTGCTTTGTTCTTCTTTTTAGTGGTTTATAAATTTTCTATTTAAAAAAATACGTATTCCTTTGGCAATTGCCAAAAAATGTCTATTGAGGAAAAAGACCCTGAGTATCACTTTTATATAAATAAATAAGGCATTTTATAAATGACTCTGTGCCTTTTAAACCATTTTCAGCAATGGTACCTGCTAACTTCTGGCTTCCTCTTCATTCAAAGTCTTGTTAAATCACCTCTTGGCTTTCCTTTTCCCACGTTATGTAATCTCATTTCTTTGTAGCTGTGTCCTAAGACTTTCTCCTCACCCTGTACTTGAAGTACATAGTGTTTCATCATATGCAAGACATAAAAGGATGATTCAAGGTTTCCTTCACCTGTTTTTCATCTCTGAGAAGCCTACAGGGAGGACTCTCCATTACATTTATGGTATTACAAATTCAGGGTCATACCTACTCCTCAAAACTCAGTATTGTAACAGTGTCCATTCTATATCAGACATTGTATTATCTTCTGAGGTTGCTATGCTTTGAAAATTATTTTCTCTCTTTTATGCATGAAGAAATTATGACAAAGAGATGTTAAATAACTTGCCCAAGGTCACATAGCTTAATGTCATGAGGATTCATTAGCTATCACCTCAAAATCCTAGTCTTCCTCTGCTCTCAGTGAATGACAACTGTCTTTCTAGTCCATGAGATTAGAAATCTTAGCAACATGTTAGATGGTCCCCTCTCTATAATCAATCCAAACATCCAATAAGTCACCCAATTGTGCTTATTTCACTTGTAACATCCCTCAACAATCCATGTTACTCTCTTCCTTGCTACTGCTACTGCCTTGGCTTGGCATGGAATTCTCTCTCTCCAGGACCATTGCAAAGTGCCTCCCAATGGCGTCCTGTCTCCAGCATGAATTCCCTATATTCCATATTGACAAAAGCCAACTTCCTAAGCACACACCTATCATGTCACTGCCTATTAAGGCAGGGTGAATAATGCCCATGTGCTCAGTTTTATGTGTATAAGACTCATCCACAGTGTTGCATGTAGTTGTTGTTTGTTCATTTTCATTGCTACATAGTGTTCTACTGATTGAAAATACTCCAAATTATTTATCTACTCTACAGAAGATATTTAGAACGGACCCAGCTTATGGCTATTATCAACAGTGCTATTATGAAAACACTTATAATGTATCCAGATACATATGTGCACAAGTATCTCTGGAGTATCCAGCAGTCAATTACCTGGGCCATACCACATGCACAGTTTCAACTTTAATAGATCAGGCCAAATGTTTTTCTAAATGGTTGTATCTATTTTTTCTTCATTGCATCCTCAATTCCAATTGCAAAGACTAGCCCATGGTAGGAAATCAATAATGCATTTAGAAAGGAAAGAATGAAGAGATGGAAAGAGTTGTAGGGAAGAGAAAGTGAAGAAGCAAAAGAAGGGAAGAAATGTATAGTACATCTCAATACCTGTGTCAGGGAAAATGAACCAGATGTCTCAGGAGTTCCACCAGCTCAGGTCAACAGAAGACAACCTTCACCTGGCTGTGGGATAAGCCACCTACAAAATCTGAGAGTGAGGC
The DNA here is from genome assembly GCF_049350105.2 of Macaca mulatta. Taxonomy (NCBI): domain Eukaryota; kingdom Metazoa; phylum Chordata; class Mammalia; order Primates; family Cercopithecidae; genus Macaca; species Macaca mulatta. Next base: position 154,693,234 of record NC_133411.1, read on the forward strand.
TGACCCACTCAAGCAGCACCTGTATCTGAGTCCCATCTCTTGCTTTGTCCACTTAGTGGGTGTAATTCAAAACAGAACCCAATGGAACTGTTACAGAGAAAGCACAACTCAAATCCCAGAACACCTTTGTGAAAATGAAGGGCAGCTTATACAGTCATTTAAAAATTTGTTTTCTTCTGGATTTGAGAAAATAAAAAAGTTCAGGGGAAATATGGATTAGGAATTAATCCCCAGAGCACACAGCCACCAGTGCTGAATCCTCAAAACGGCAGTTTCCAGGAAAGCAAAAGCTCTTAATGAGATCCTGTCCTTGAATTATTGACTGGTTAGGTATGGCAAATCTTGCCTAATTGTTTTCATGATGCGAATCTAATTAAAGTGTCTTTGAGGAGGAAAAAAAGTTTCCACAGATACTCTTGTTGTGATGACATCTCAGTTCTAATCATGTTTTTAGCATTCTCCTGTAAGTACACAGAAATAGGGGTCCCAAAGGAAACACAGGGTCTTCAAGTCAGATGGCCCACTCACTCCTGCCCAATTCCCTGGCTCTGCTGCTGCTGCAGAGACTTCTGACTCACTGCTGCTCCACCATGCCAGACTATGTAGTCACTCCCATGCTGTCTGTCTGAACCCATTTACATAACTGCCTCCACAGAAAACCAATGCAATTTGCAGAGCTCTCAATATATGCTATGTAGTTTCAGCCTTAACATGAATGTGTGTATTTACACGTGTAAAATCACACACACACTCACAAAAAATATATATATATATGTGTGTATGTGTGTGCGTGTATATATATATATATATATATATATCTTTAAGACAGGGAACAAATGTGTGGCTCCTGGAATTAGACCATTTACATTCACGTCTTCTTTTATCTTGCCTACCCACCCATGTAGTAAGTTCCTGAAGTTCTGTGAAGTTTGCTCTTCTCTGTAAAATGGGGTTAATAATACCTATTTCATGAATTGTCTCAAGGTTGAATAGGGCAACATGTGGACAGCACTCAAGGTACTATGTGTAAGCATTCAACAAATGTGAGTAAACAGTACTAACACTAGTAACAATAATGCTGTTCTACTACAACCACCATTATTATTCCCTATTATTCCCATTTAAAGTAAAAAAAAAAAAAAAAGCACAGTGGCTGAGAAGTCAAATAACCACTGTGAAAATCCAGCCCCAGCCAACTCCAAGACTCTGCAATTCATTAACTTCTAGGTGGCACTCAATCACCATAAACCACTTGGCAATGAAGGGAATGAACCCATCCCCACCCCAGTTCTGACATTCAAAGCTCTTGAAGCAGAAGCCTCCCAACTTCCCAGCCTCCTGTCTCACCCTGCTACCCTACACTCTGCACTGTGAAACCAAACACTCTACCATCCTTCTCTGACCTCCTCTCCTCAGTGCTTTCCCTCTGAGCTGTTCTTCTAACCCATGCCAGAAACCAACAGCTTGTTACCTAAATTATTAACAATGAGTATCAACAGGGTATGCCATAACACTAAGAAATAAATTAAATGGTAGAATCTCAGAGGCCCAGCAGGTTAGTACAGGTACATATTTCAGGACAGTCTGGCTCTGTCTCTTAAAACATGGTATTTAAGAATTGATTATTAATATGCCTCACGCCTGTAATCCCGGCACTTTGGGAGGCTGAGGCATGCAGATCATGAGATCAGGAGTTCGAGACCAGCCTGGCCAACATGATGAAACCCCGTCTCTACCAAAAATATAAAACATTAGCTGGGTGTGGTGGCACATGTCTGTAAACCCAGCTACTTGGGAGGCTGAGGCAGGAAAATTGCTTGAACCCGGGAGGCGGAGGTTGCAGTGAGCCGAGATCATACCACTGTACTCCACTCTGGGCAGCATAGCAAGACTCTGTCTCAAAAAAAAAAAAGAGGTGATTATTAATAAAAACAGTTAACATATTTTCAGAGCCTATTGTGGTAAAGCATTGTATTAAGTTTTTTATATGCATGCCTTTCAGTTAATTCTCACAACAGTCTTAGAAGGTATATAATATTAACCTGAGTTTACAGATTAAAAAAACTGAGGTTCAAAGAGGCAAACTGACTTAGGGTCACACAAAAATAAGTGACAGGGCCACTATTAACACAGTTAACTTCAGATCCCATGTCCCTTCCCACAACCCTACTACCTAGAAAAGTGTCTATTTAGTGAAAGTTTACGGGCATCCCGAGTTGATGGCGAAGCTTCAAACTACACAATGGTTTGTAAACTAGCTTAGGTGGAGGCTTGTCTTGGGATATCAGGCCCAACAGTGCATGCATCCCACTCACAGCTGGTGCTGATTGTCTGCCCAATGGAGGAGGTAGACCCTAAGACTAGATTGTCACCAGGTTCCTCTCTATTGTCTCGAGATCTTTAGGTTATCCTGCATTATCTCAGTGCCTGGTTAATAAAGTATCGTAATTTTTAATACCAAAATTTTTTATTTCCTATAGCTACAAAAGCTAACCAAACAAAAGAAAAAAATTTAACTGGTATCTGTGTTTCCTAAGAGCAGAAAATGCAACATAATTTTGACACTAATCATACTCACTAAAGTCTCCCCTCCTCATCCCTTATTTCCATTGATCATTCTTGCATAAATTCAGTAGAGCCCTCATCTGAATTTTGACTTTTCAGCAGGTGTTTCCACTGAAGAGTGTTTAGTGTTTGCTAGATAGCCAGAATATTAACTGATCATGCTTTATAAGATTAACAAGAATTTTACAAAAAATGAAGTTCCAAAAGGGCTGCCAGCTGTATGTTTGCTTACCACTGGGACCATGGGATACTTACTAGATATCAGGGATTCCAAATCTAGCTACTCAACAGATTCATCAGAAGAACTTTAAAAATGTCGATTTTCAGGAGTCAGTCCGGGAATACAAAACTAGAATTACCAAGGTGAATCTACATTTTTAACTCCCCCACTGAATCTTGGGCCAACATACAACTCAAAACAACTCAAAAGGAAAAGGAGGATGAAAGAAAAAATGTCAACAGGCGTCCGCTAAGATACAATTATGTATCACCTAACAATGAAGATATGTTCTGAGAAATGCATTATTAGGCAGCTTCATCGTTGTGCAAACATCATAGAGTATACTTGCGTAAACCTAGATGGTGTAGCTTACTACACACGTAGGCTAAATGGTAGAGTCTATTGCTCCTAGGCTTCAAACCTGCACAGCATCTTACTATACGGCATACTGTATGCAACTGCAACACAGTCATGTTTGTGTATCTAAACATATCTAGACATAGAAAAGGCACAGTGAAAGTACAGTATAAAAGATACATACCACATATATACCATTTATTAAAAAATGATACACACTTACCATGAATGATGGAGCCTGTAGTACTGAGGTCACTCTGCATAAGTCAGTGAGTGAGTAGTGAGTAAATGCAAAGGTCTAGGATATTACCGTACACTGCTGTAGACTTTATAAATACTGTACACCTAGGCTACGTTAAATTTATTTCTAAAATTTCTTTTTTCAATAATAACCTTAGCTTACTGTAATTATTTTACCTTATAAACTTTTTCATTTTTAACTTTTTCACTCTTGCAAGCACACTTAGCTTAAAACATAAACATATTGCATAGCTGTACAAAAATATTTTCTTTTATATTCTTATTCTATTAACTTTTTTCTTTTTTTTTTTTTACTTTTAAAATATTTTGGTTAAAAACTAACACAAAAACACACACATTAGCCTAGGACTACACAGGGTCATGATCATCAATATCACTGTCTTCAACCTCCACATGTTGTCCCACTGGAAAGTCTTCAGGGGCAATAACACATGTGAAGCTGTCATCTCCTGTGATAACAATGCTTTCTAGAATACCACTTGAAGTACTTGCCTAAGACTGTTTTACAGTTACCTTTTTAAAATATTTTATAAGGAGTACACTTTAAAACAACAATAAACGATATTGTAATTACATAAACCAGTAACACAGTCATTTATTACCATTTATATGGTTTGGCTCTGTGTCCCCACCAAATCTCATCTCAAATTGTAATTCCCACATGTCAAGGGAGGGACCTGATGGGAGGTGATTGGATCATGGGGGTAGTTTCCCCCATGCTGTTCTCCTGACAGTGAGAGTTCTCATGAGATCTGATGGCAGTTTCCCCTGCACTCTCTCTCTCTCCTGCCATCTTGTGAAGAAGGTGCTTGCTTCTTCTTCACCTTCTGCCATAATTGTAAGTCTCCTGAGGCCTCCCTAGCCATGTAGAACTGTGAGTCAACTAAACCTCTTTCCTTTATAAACTACCCCGTCTCAGTTATTTCTTTATAGAAGTATAAAAAAGGACTAATATACCACTGTCAAGTATTATGTACTAATACACCATTATCAAGTATTATGTGTTGTATATACTACACTTTTATACAACTGGCAGCACAGTAGGTTTGTTTATACTGCCATCACAACAAACACATGAGTAATGCATCATGCTATGATATTAAGATGACTGTGATGTTACTACTACTAGGACTTTTTCAGCTCCAATATAATCTTACGGTACCACCTTAATATATGCAGTCTGCCATAGACTGAAATGTTGTAGGCAGTGTTGGACTGTATCTCAAAAGCTCCTACTTTTGTCATTGAATGCTCTCTTGGCTAAACATCATTGTTTCTAGCTCAATTATCACTTCCCTTTTCAATAAAACAGCTTACTTTAATTTTCAAAATTAGTAACTTTAAACAGTCACCACACTTTGAAAACAACATTTAATCCCATTAGTTCCAACAACTTATATTTATTCGGTGCTTTATAAATGTGCATAGCATGTCTACTTATTATCTTATTAAGTCTTCACTTCACTCTGTGAGGGAGCTCAGGCTAGCTTTATCCCTTTTCCCAGAGTCAAAGAGCACATAAAATGACCAAGCAGAAACAAGAAGAGAAGCTCCCAGATTACTGGCTCAATGCACAGATTCTCTCTACGTGTCATTTCCTACCAAATCCTACTGGGCTTCCCCAGTTTGAACTTGCCCTGCAGCAAATTCCTTCTCTTTCCCTTTCCCACCCACAACCCCCCCTGCCATTCTCATTTCAGCCCACAAGTACTATCTGCATCCCCTTTAGCAGACTTTCATTCATCATTCATTAGACAAATGGTGATGAAGCATCTTCTGTGAGCCAAGCACTGTGCTAAATACGTGGGATACAGTGGTAAACTGTGACCTCAGTGCACAGCCACCACAAAACAATTAGTACAGGATAAAAAAAAACAGAGGAGACTCTGATTATATGAACACAAACATCAAATGGCAAATGAGTATCTTTTGGAGGGCAGTCTTATTAAGCCAAAAATAAAGCTCCAGCCCAGATGATTATATTTGTATAGAAAAGCCTTTACTGCTTGGCTTTTCACAATTGGTGGTGCTTTCTGCTAATTGTTTGATTATCCGCTGGTGCACTGGAAATCAAGGTCAATATGAGCAGAGGGAGTCATGTTTTGGGACGAATACCGTAGTATTTATTCAGGCTATTAGTTAACTACACCCTCAAGCCCTTTAGCTCCAGGACTGGGCTTAGAAATAATTCCTAAGTCAGCAGAGCCAGAGTATTTTAATACTTCAGTAAAAGCAGGTCTGGAGGTCAATCAAAAATGCCACTACTAATCTTAAAAACACACAGAAGTCACCAGACTACCGAATTCACTCATGGAAAAAAAACTAAAAAGACTCCAGAGCAGGGTGAAACAATGGACACCAAAAAATATGTCCAATTACCTCTCAGCACATGCAAATTATATTATTTGTGATTTTGCAGATGAACACTTGAGACTTAGGACGTTTTAATCCAGAAATTCAAAAATAAAACATTCAAAAAGTTATATACATATCTATTACACAGTGAAGAAGATTCATGAGTAATTTCAGTAGTAATGAAAATGTATTGACCTAACAAGAGCTGCAGTCAGGCGCAGGGACTCACGCCTGTAATCCCAGCACTTTGGGAGGTCAAGGCAAGAGGGTCACTTGAGGCCAGGAGTTCAAGACCAGCTGGACAACACAGTGACACCCTGTCTCTACAAAAAAGAAAAAGAAAATTAGCCAGGCATTATAGCACACACCTATATCTCAGCTACTCAGAGGCTGAGGTGGGACAATTGCTTGAGCCCCGAAGTTTAAGGCTGCAGTGAGCTGTGATTGTATTACTGCACTCCAGCCTGGGCAACAGAAGGAGACCCTGTCTAAAAAAAAAAAGAAAAAAAAAGAACAGTTTCTCATCTCATTAATGTAATGCTGTGTTTAAGTTTGATTTTGACTTGTTTTTTACTATATTCCATGAGGGATATATTCAAATGATTAGCACACATTTTGCTAAGCTGACCTTTTTTTTTTTTTTTTTTTGAGACATGGTCTTACTCTGTCACCTAGGCTGGAGTATGCAGTGGCGCAATCTTGATTCACTGCAATCTCCGTCTCCCAGGCTTAAGTAATTCTCCCACCTCAGTCAGCCCCTCCAAGTTGTTAGGACCACAGGCATACACCACCACGCCCAGTTAATTTTTGTATTTTTAGTACAGACAGGGTTTCTCCATGTTGCCCAGGCTGGTCTGGAACTCCTGGGCTCAAGCAATCCGCCTGCCTCAGCCTCCCAAAGTGCTGGGATTACAGGCATGAGCCAGCTGTGCCCTGTCCCTTCATCAAGTCTTGACACACTGCCATGGCCCAGCTATGCCCAACCACTGTGCCCAGGAGAGGGTGGGCCAAACGGGGTCCTAAAATGGTTTTCATGCAATGATGCTATAAGTACCTGGAGACAAAGAGCCAGCCTCCAACCTGTCCATGGGCCTATGCAGGGCCCTGGGAGAGCTTTTGCTTTTCCACCTTTCCCGGCCTCCCAGCGTGCTGGGATTACAGGCGTGAGTCTCCGTGCCTGGCCTGGCTGGGCATTTTTATTGTCAAAAATAAGCATCAGAGGATTAGCAGAAGCTTTTAGACGTGGAAAGCTACAGACATGGCCATTGAGATGCTGTGTTGAATGTAGAAGAATAATCTTGTTACATTTGAGGAAAAACCCAGTTCCACAACATCATGAATAGAATAGGTTCCCACTGATAGTAGTAACTTGAAGATACCAGAAAGTTTTTACTTAGCATAAAAACACATATGCTGAAAGAGTAAAGCCAAAGAAAATACTTTTACAAGGTGATTATCTTTCAGAATTACATTGTAGTACTTGGATAAAGCAAATGTCAATTACTAAAACCAAATCAAATGCATGTCAATTATATTCCCACATGGTATAACAAACACCTATTAAAAGGAAAAGGGTAATAAATAAGAACCAGAAACTAACAAATAAATATATTTTAAAGAACAGACACAAACACAAAATGATAAGAAATTAACAAACCTATCTCAGAACATAAGGCTTTGGAGGATAAAAACCATGACTTTTTCTTCCTTCTGAAAAGTCTAAAATAATACACTTCATTCTCCATTTTCAAAGTAAATGCCTGCGTCCTGCTCTACATAATAAAGCATATTCCCACAAAAGCTGACTTTAATTTTTTCCTCTTTTCAGATTAAGATTCACTTATCTTTTTTCTGATTTGGCCCAAGTGTCTTAAGGCAAAACAGAGCACGAGCATGGCATCTCTCATTCTACACATTCAAGCAGTGCATCAGAGGACCCTATGTGATGCCCCTGAATCTACAACTGCCAAGATCATTGCATGAACCTAGAAGAAAACCAGAAATGTGAGCAGATTCAGTCCATGCCAATTGCTTGCATTGAGCCTGAATACTATTCTCTCCAGAGCTTAAATTTCACTCTGGAACTAAAATACAAGGTTCCCAGTCCCATGCCTCTCAAATTGAGGCACTTGTAGCCCCAAAGATGAGTACTGAGGGAATGCAAAGCCCAACATGAACATATTTCTGCAGTGTAACAGTAAATCATTACAAACACTGTTTCTGTACTAAATACACACTGAGAATTAGAATCAAAAGTTATCAGAATTTTTAGGATTATGAAAATAACAATTGTAAAAGTAATAATACAAAACACTAATATCTGCTGACCACTACGGGCTGGCACTATTTTAAGCTTTCTCTAGGTACGACTTCATTTAATTCATACAACCACCCTCTGGGAAAGGGTTATCATCCCCATCATATAGATGAAGAAACTGAGGAGTAGAGAAGTGACACAAATTGTACAAGGGCACATAGTTACAGTTTCACGGGCAGAATTCTTCTTTTTCCTCTTTTTTTGTTTGAGACGGAGGTTGTATTAGTCCATTTTCATGCTGCTAATAGAGACATACCTGAGACTGGGTAATTTATAAAGGAAAGAGGTTTAATGGACTCACACTTCCACAAGGCTGAGGAGGCCTCACAATCATGGGGGAAAGCAAAAGGCATGTCTTACATGGCAGCAGGCAAAAAACAAACAAACAAAAAAAAACACCACTTGTGCAGGGGAACTCCCCTTTATAAAACCATCTGATCTCGTGAGACTTATTCACTATCACAAGAACAGCACGGGAAAGACCTGCCCCCATGATTTAATTACTTCCCACTGGGTCCTTCCCACGACATATGGGAATTGTGTGAGCTACAACTCAAGATGAGATTTGGGTGGGGACACAGCGAAACTATATCAGGGGTCTTGCTCTGTTGCCCAGGTTGGAATTAAATGGTAGGATCACAGCTCAAGCGATCCTCCCACCTCAGCCTCCTGAGTAGCTAGGACCACGGGCATCTGGCACCACACTCGGCTAATTACTTTATTATTTGTAGAGACAAGGTCTTGGTATGTCGCCAGGCTGGTCTCCAACTCCTGGCCACAAGATCCTTCCACTTTGGCCTCCCATAGTTCGGGGATCATAGGTATGGACCACGCCTGGCCCAGTGGTAGGATTCTGAACGCAGAAGCCTACTCAGTTACTGTGGCATAGGACATGACAGGAGAGACCCTGTGCAGGCCTGGAGGGAGTCAGGTTGGCCGTGTAAATAAAGCAGATAAGTAAATTACTAGACAAAGTAGTCAGACATAGAAAAATAAGAGACTATGAGGCTGCCTTAGGTCTTGCTGGCTTTCCAATTCCTGGTTCCTATCCCTCAGGAGGCCTGATCACTGGTACAGAAATATCCCTGTAATAATCTGCAGTAGTGAGTCTCCATTACCTCCAAAGCAAAATAAAGACAACGGGCAACGTGATGCCAAGAAAACATGAAGAGGAAAAAATGTGTGCAGAGTCCCCTTCTACTATGCCCCAGTTATTTCTGTTCAGTTGCCTACTCACCCCCATGCAGCCCATGTGCTTCAGAGGGAGACGACCTCACCCCCTGCTCCAAGAGCAGATCTTGACTGGATCTGCCAATACAACCATATCATTCCTCTGAACACGCTGATTGATCTGGGGGAGCAGGTGTCCTAAGTTGACTCAATCAGCATCAGGGGAAGGGCTTTTTTCCTCACGGCTAGGAGACAGGTTCCCTCCTCGACATAGCTCTTTCTCTCACTAAATGTGGACAAATTAGTGTGCTGATTCTAGATGCTGTTGATAGTCATGAGGAATCCAAACTTGAAAAAAAAAAAAGTTGACATACAAAGGTAGAGCCAAAAGAATAAGAGCTATGGAAATACTGCCCACTTGGCTATGAGATAATGCAGTTCCTTAGTGAGAGGAAGGGCAGTGTCACTGCCAACCGCTTAGATTCGAAAGCCAAACAGCCCATGTTTGAATCTGGTGCTGCCACTTACTGGTCATCTTACCTCGAACAAGTTACTTGACATCTCTAGCCTCAGTTTGTAAAACAAAGATAATAGTTCCAACCTCACATGGTTATTATGAGGATTAAATATAGACACACATATACACACACACATATACATATGTACACTGAGTACTTAAAGCAGAGTCTGCACATAGTAAACACATGTAAGGGATGGCTGGTATTGTCTGAGTCAGGGTTTCTGCTATTTGCAGCATAAGGCAGCCTAACTGATACAGGAGGAGGGATAAAGTAAGTACAGGAGGGCTTCTCTGAGGCATGGAGTGCCAACCTGGGTTCTGGGAGAGTCAGATGAGTGAGAAACAGGACATCACCCTATCTTCCCATACCTATTATGGAGAGAATAGAAATTCCATTCCATAAAAACTACAGGAAGACAATGTCATATAGAATTAGTGAAGGAAGAAAGCATATTAGAGCTATCCTGTTGTGTGACAGTACAGATGGGGGAAAGTCCAATGTAGTTCTCTCACCCAAGAAGGTGCCACAACTGTAGAGATGTCAGTGGGAAGCCAAAATCAGAACTATGTAAAGAGGACATAGAGCAAGGCTTAGTTTCTAAAGGCAACTTGTTTTGAGCCCATCTCTGAATTGAGCCAACAGGCCATGCACAGGGACAGAGTGACATCTGGTTTCTAGTCACACACCCACACCTGCTAACCAACACACAGCTTGAAAGTCTAATTTTACACTTAGTAGCCCTGACAGCTTTTTTATTCCCTTTAAAAAACAATTGTCCCTATTCTGGGTGCAGTAGCTAGCCATTACTCTCATATTTCCTTAGCAAAGGGAAGAAATTAAAGTAATAATGAATCTTTCTTGGATGCCCCCATCCCATGCCATTACCTATTTATTTAGAATGTCTGCCTAAATGCCTTTCTAAATGCATGTCAAGAGCTAAGGAAACATAAGTTCTCTAGAATGTGGATCCCAGTTTTCAGCATATCAGCCCCTACTCAGAAACCTTTGTGTGACTGCTTGTTGCTGAAGGGACAAAACCCATCCTTCATACCTGGGATCCAAAGCACTCTACAGAACAAGATAAACCCATCCTTTGCAAATGTTCGTATTCCTGCCTCACCACCGTGCTCAAGGTGGAGTCTACGATACCTGCATTTGTATCTTGGTTTAGCAATCTACTGACTGTATCACCCTGGGAAAGTTATTTAACCTAAGCCTCAAAAGAATGCACATGAAGGATATAGCTTTGACTTTGACATAGTAGGCATCAATAAGTGTTAGCCCTCTGTGTCAATGATAGAAAAGGTAGTGTTTTGGAGAGGACTGGAACATAACAAACCAAAGAAATTTAAAAAAAAAAAAAAACATATAACTGGTCAAACCTTCTTATACAGGAGTCTGGTCATATGTTCCAAAATATAAAATGCATATAACCTTTGACCAAGAAATCTCACTTTGCTCAATCTACCTTAAATGGTAATTGAATAAGTGGGAAAATATGTAATCATAGAGATTTTCATCACAACACTGTTTGTAAAAGCAAAACCAATCTAAGTATCAATTAGGAATGGACCAAGAAAATCATGTAAACAGACAGTATCTCCAGGTATGATAATATTTCCTTTTTTTCTCAGAATTCGTTAATATTTTTACAAGACACATGCATTATTGTTTCTAGAATCAGAGTGACTATTTTAAAATACTTTTTGAAAAACACACAAAGAAAAATTGTTCTTAAAGGATATCCTCCCTTTCAGAGTTAATTGTCATTTTACATATCACAGATGAAGGTTTAGTTCACCTTTTAAGACTAGCTAATAGCTCAAATATGCACAAAAATTAAGGCTAAAACAAAGTAGATGAAATGATTTTTTTGCACAAAATCAGCCAATTCCATCCTTTTGCTATTTCTTCATACAAAGAAAGAAGCTCTATTTTCTGGCCACAGCCTTCACACTTAATCCCAAACATCTATGCCCTATGTGAAACTCTTGTCATGAGAGAGACTAAGACAGAAAAAATAGTGGGTGGTTCAGAGCAAGCCCACCTCTGATGCTAATAAGACATGGCTTTCACACCCACTCAGCGGGCTGCTGCAGCATCCTAGAATTATCACTACAGGACCAAAGTTATGGAGAGCAGTAATGATTTGGACAAGTGTTTGGGCTTAAGAATGGATTTTAGATTTTTGGTTTATAGTTGTTTGGGCTTGAGGGCTTTACTGTTTCCATAAAATGATAAGTATATAATAAAAAATTCAAACCACATAGAACAATAACAAAAAACACAGATAATTATCCAGTTCACAGCAACAATCGTTCACAGCAAAAATCACTGTTAACATTTAGTGCTTATATTTTGCTTATTTTTAAACATGTCTCAAAAAAATTAATCATCTTTCACCCATTATACTGGCAAAAGTTAAAAAGCATGTGAATAAGTGCTGACAATGTTGTAAGGGAATGAGCCCTCTCATGTGTTGTTGATCAGTGTAAAATGTGCATATTAACACATTGGAAGGCAATGTGGCAGAATCTGTATGTTATGACTGCATGTCGGTACCCTCCCCCGCCACCCCCAATTCATGTGTTGAAACTTTAACCTACAATGGGATGGTACTAGGAGACTGAGTCTTTGGGAGGTAGTTAGGTTTTCATGAGGTCATGAGTTAGAGACTGCATGATGGGACTGATGTCCTTATAAAAAGAAACCAAGACTAGAACTCACTTTATCCACCATGTGAGGCAATGATGAGGAGGCAGCATCTGCAAACCAAAAATATGGCCTTCACCAGACACTGGAAAGGCCAGTGCTTAGACGGTGGATTTACCAGCCTCCAGGCCTGTGAGAAATTAACGTTTACTGTGTAAGCCACCCAGTTCATGGTATTCTTGTTATAGCAGCCCAAACTAAAATACTACATAAACTAATAAAAGTATGCATGTTCTGAGAATCAGCTATATAGTTTTCTGTATTGAGATATAATTCACTTACCATAAAATTCATCCTTTTAAGGTACACAATTCAGTGAGGTTTAGTATATTCGTAGAGTTCTGCAATCATCAACACTAATTCCAGGACATTTTCATCACCCCAAAACAGAAACTCCATACCCACTGGCAGCCACTCATCACTCTCCTTTCTCCCTAACCCATGGCAACCAATAATCTACATTCTGTCATTATGGATTTACACATTCTGGACTTTTCAAATAAATGGACCCATACAATATGTGGCCTTTTGTAACTGCCTTCTTTCATTTTGCGTATTTTCAAAATTTGTCCATGTTTAACCATGAATCAGCACTCCATTCCTTTTTATGGCTAAATAATATTCCATTTTGTGAATATATTACATTGGGCTATATATTTATCAGTTGATGGACATTGGCTTGTTTCTACATTCTGGCTATTATAATACTGCTATGAAAGTTTTGTACAAGATTCTGTGTGGACATATATTTTCTCATTTCTCTTGAAGTACCTAGGCGTGAAATTGCTGGGTCAAATGGTAATTCTATGTTTAACTTTTTGAAGATCTGAAAAACTGTTCTCCAAAGCAGCTGCACCATTTTATATTCCCATAAGAAACATGTAAGAGTTCTAATTTCTCCACATATCCACAACCAACACTTGTTATTGTGTGTCTTTTTTTTTTTTTTTTTTCAAGACAGAGTCTCACTCTGTTGCCCAGGTTAGAGTGCAGTGGTGTGATCCTGGCTCACTGAAACCTTCGTCTCCTGGGTTCAAGTTATTCTTGTGCCTCAGCCACCCATGTAGCTGAGATCATAGGCGTGCGCCACCACACTCAGCTAATTGTATTTTTAGTAGAGATGGGATTTTGTCATGTGACTAGGCTGGTCTCGAACTCCTGGCCTCAAGTGATCGGGCTGCCTTGGCCTCCCAAAGCGCTAAGATTACAGGCATGAGCCACCGCGCCAAGCCTGTTTTTCACCTTCTTGACAGTGTCCCTTGAAACACAAAAGTTTCTAATTGATGAAGTCAATTTTATCTATTTTTAATCTTGCTGCTTAAATTTTTGCTATCATATCTAATAAATTACTACCTAACCCAAGATCACAAAGATTTATACCTATGTTTTCTTCTAAGTGTCTTATAGTTTTAACTCTTTCATTTAGGTATTTGATCTATTTTGCATTAGTTTTGTATTCTACACGAGGGAGGGAATCTAACTTCATTCTTTCATATGTGGATATCCAGTTATCCCAGCACCATTTGTTGAAAGAAATATTCTTTCCCCATTGATTGGTCTTATAATATTAACGGTTTTAAACCTATCTAAAATGTTCTATAGTTTAATTGTGGCAGTGGTGGCACAACTATATGTTGTCAAAACTTAAAGAACTATACACTAAGAAAAGTAAGTTTTATTGTATGCATATAATATCTCAATAAACCTGATATTTAAAAATTCTACTTTAGGCCAGGCACAGTGGATCACGCCTGGAATCCTAGCACTTTAGGAAGCTGATGTAGGAGAATCACTTGAGTCCAGGAGTTTGAGACCAGCCTGGGCAACAGAGTGAGACCCCATGTCTACAAAACAAATTTGTTTAATTAACTAGGCATGGTGACACATGCCTGTAGTCCCTGCTTCTCAGGAGACTGAGGTGGGAGGATCACTTGAGCCCAGGAGGTTGAGGTTGCAATGAGCCATGATCATGCCACTGCACTCCCGCCTAGGTGACAGAGCGTGACTGCATTTAAAAAAAAAAAATCTACTTTAGATAAACAACTCATACATAACATAAAGGATCACATACAAGGAACATACGCTTCACAAATATTATAGTATTGTTTGTAAAAAAAAGAACTTAGATACCATCTGTCTATCAAAAAAGTAGTAGCTATATAAAATGTCATACAGTCACAGGATTGAATTATATGCAATAAAGGAATAAGCTATATATATATTTATATATTTATGTATATATTTATATATATTTGTTTATATATATATTTATATATCACATGGTTTAAGCTCAGAAACATTCCATTAAGTAAAAAAAAAGTACACAATTTACAAACTCACAATTTACAAAATAATTTATAATATATGTTTAAAAATGTATACAAAATCACACTATACAGACTCTATGAGTATATATGTAAGTATCTAAAGGTATCTCTTTAAGGTCCGGAAGAATATTCAGCAAACTGATAACACACACTACTTCTCGAGATGGTGAAAAAGACACCAGGATTGGGAGGGATGGTCAGATGGGAGTTGAACTCTATCATTTCCTGATCCCCCTCCAAAAAATTCATTAATTACTGTGATTAAAAAATTAATAATGTGGAATTCATATGAGTTATAAACAAAGGTCATAAGTATAGAACCATAGATTTTGAATGTATGTACTCATGTGTCCATCCCTGCATCCAAAACACACACACACACACACACACACACACACACACACACACACGAGTCTTACCAATTTGGGTTTTCCATACTTTCCCGGAAGACAGACTCTTCCTTCATGGATGCGTATTGTGTCCACGTAAGGCAGTGACTCCGTATAGCCATGTTTCTTTCCCGAGGATTGAGCCATGACTCCTCTTCTAATTGGATATTAGGTACTTTCAAAATGCTCACCTGCCCAACAGAAAGAGAATGGCTTTCTCAATTTAGGAAGAGCAGGCTACCTAATGACCACATCCAGAGTTACTCTCAGTCTTGGATAACCAAGAGGACAAGTAATCCTGATATATGGATGATGGCTCACCAGTGGCTGTACGTTTTTGATAATCAAACATACTATGACCTTACTAAGTGCTGGTGAGGACATGCAAATGACCCAGGATTTATGTAGGCTATACAGTCCCTGGCCTAATTTCCCTAACTGCTAAACACTAAGCAAATTATCAGCCTCCTTCGCATCTCCTCTAAGGCTGGTTATGGCCTTCTTAAATTGATGGATTCTAATCGAGCCCACTTACAGGCTTACATGCAGAACAATATCAGGTAAAATATTTTCTTCATTTTAAACTCTGTCCAATACGTAGAAATGTATGGTTTCCTAGGTGAAGACATGGAAAACTACAAAGGCAGAATTGTACAAGTCAGAGGTGTCCTTAAATTATTTAAGAATTGAGATACAAGACAAAGTTGAATGCCTTTTTAAATAATAGATTCAGAGTGAGTATACAGGGCAAAGGCAGGGTACACACTCTGGAAAAAGCCAGTAATAATTTGCTGCTACAGTGCAACAAGTTTTACCATCTGGAAAAAAGAAAGTTAATTTTCATTGTCATATCAGCTTTATTACACTGAAGAATGTGACAGTCTTTTAATTCATGATAAGGAAGTGATGGAAGCTGCCATTTGTTCCACCTACAACACAGCAATTTAATTTGCAAGCTAGTCGGCAGGATCCAAGCTGGGTTCCACATTTGATATGGTTTGGCTGTGTCCCCTCCCAAATCTCATCTTGAATTGTAGCTCCCATAATCCCCACATGTCATGGGAGAGACTCAGTGGGAGGTAACTGAATCATGGGGGCGGGTTTTCCCGTGCTGTTCTCATGACAGTGAATAAGTCTCACGAGATCTGATGGTTTTATAAAGGGCAGTTCCCCTGCACACACTCTCTTGCCTGCTGCCACGTAAGATGTGCCTTGGCTCCTCCTTCACCTTCCACCATGATTGTGAGGCCTCCCCAGCCATGTGGAACTGTGAATCCATTAAAACTCTTTTATTAAATTACCCAGTCTCAGGTATGTCTTTATTAGCAGCCTGAGAATGGACTAACACAACATCACACACAGAATCTCTCTCAGGTTGAAACTACCCTCTGAGACCTGTTTGAAAGGGCATATCCAGATGCTTTCCTCTGACTTCCTCATAGCTCTAAAAGGACTCCCACTGAAAATCCCTCTATAGTTCAAGCAATGTGATTAAAAATTTCCACTCACCTTTTTCCAACAAAGAATCACCAGAGTGCTCTTCTTCAAAGAGAGAAAACATTTGCTATCATGAAGATTTCATCATCAATGATATTACTTTAGAGAAATACACATAAAGACTTAACAGAGGGCGTGGAGAACATTATTCTCTGGTAAATAGCTGTTATCTCTGATAGTGAATTAGAAACTGAAGTTTTTCTCTTTCTTATTAAAGATGAGACTAAATATTTACAATCTTCCCATTTCTGATCATTCTCACCTAAGAGTCATTTCTAATCATGAAAAGACTAGTCACTTCATGCAAAATGCCAAAAGTATCTTTAAAGTAATTGCACAACATCTCTATGTCCATTAAGAGTCCTTCACAAGACAGAGAGACAAAGTATCTCCAGTGGCATCTGCTAAAACTGAGGTTGGATAAGAAAGAGCTTTCTTCCTCAGAAGGCTGTGAAGTAAAAGGAGGAGGAAGTTTCTAATGCTCCTTTACATCAGAAAATGCTGTTCCTTTTCATGACTATTAAAAAAACTCAATGTTACAACAACTGTGATTAAACTTTAAAATGACCTTACCTTCCTTAAAATTTCTGGAACCACATTCTGACAGATTGCAATCCTCTTTCTGTAGATGACCCCTGTTGATTCATCTAAAAAAGAAAAATTTTTATACACAAAAAATTAAGGAAATGTGTTCTTTTCTTAGTGTCAATAAATCTTGGGGGGTTTTTTGTTGTTTTTTGTTTTTTGGTTTTTTCTTTTTTGAGACACCCAGGCTGGAGTGCAATGGCATGGTCTCGGCTCACTGCAACTTCCACCTCCAGGGTTCAAGCGATTCTCCTGCCTCAGCCTCCCGCAATAAATCTTTTAAAGTCAATCTCAATTTTCTATTTGCAGAATTCCTACAGAAAATGTTTAATTCAAAATTCAGTTTCCCTGACACTTTCCTGGGCCAAATCAGATATTCCTTATCTGTGATGAAGGAATAAGGGTACAACAGTAACTCAGAACGCACATTCCAGTGTCAAGGATGAAATAATCACAACCATTCACTGCTCTGGACTATCCGTGTCAGTGCCCCAATGACGATGACCAGTGGGACTCCTGCTCAACTCCAAAGAGAATGTTTCAACAAAAAGGGGGAGAACCTGATGCTGCTACTTTCTGTACCTAACTTTCAAGCACAGATATCTGGCTACAAAATTTAAACCTATAACTCATTTTACCAGCCACATTTATCTCTCATAAGAGAGTAGACTTCCTGTTGTTACCGGCAGCAAATTTGTACGCGTCTGCAGCAACCTCAATTCTGGCCTCCTCAGAAGAAGGAATTCGACTGAGGGGCATCAGGCAGAAGGAGGGACCAAGACAAGTTTTAGAGCAGGAGTGAACGTTTATTAAAAAGAATAGGAAATGGCTATTCCTATTCTTTTTATAAACCTTCCTAAACAGGAAAAAGCTATTCTGGTTCCTTTAGAATGGGAATGAAAGGAAGGAAAGGACACTTGGAAGACAGCCAAGCGGGCAACCTGAAAGGCAAGTGTGTGGTCTGACCTTTTGACTTGGGGTTTTACGCGTTGGCATACGTCCGGGGTCTTACATCACTTCTCCCAAATCCTGAGATCTTATCAGGAAGCTGCTGATCATCAGTTTCAGGTGTTTTCTATCTATTAGGAGCGTGCCTTTGCCTGATGCCAACTGTGACCAATTATTACTTTAGTGAGACAGTTAACAACCGCCTGACCATCACCTGATGGTCACCCAACACTCCTGGGTGGGTGCGTGTGTGTGTGTGTGTGTGTGTAAGCTCTCTTACGTGTGTGTGTATGTGTGTGTAAGTCCTCTTCTGTGTGTGTGTATAAATGTGTAAGCCCTCTTCTGTGTGTGTGTAAGCTCTCTTCTGTGTGTATATGTGTGTAAACTCTCTTTGTGTGTGTGTGTAAGCTCTCTTCTGTGTGTATGTGTGTGTAAACTCTCTTCTGTGTGTGTGTGTAAGCTCTCTTCTGTGTGTGTGTATGTGTAAGTCCTCTTCTATGTGTGTGTAAGCTCTCTTGTGTATGTGTGTGTAAGCCCTCTTCTCTGTGTGTGTGTGTGTGTAAGCCCTCTTCTATCCTGCTCATACTTGACTAGCTACCTACTGTAACACTAGGACTGCAACCATTTTGGTCTGCGATGAAGTTTCCAGAATTAAACCAGGGATGTAAAAAACAATGTTAAGAAAAAGAAAGGCAGAGGCAGAGAAAAGAATAAACTCTGAAGTGCAGTCTTCTGCTTTGTGAATCACTGTGACTTAGCCACTCTGTTACAGGTTTTCTCAAAGCTCTGGCTATAGTAGTCCCAACCCTTCATGCAAAAACCCTGACTGCCCAGAAGCTGTTGATAGGGTGCCAACCCCTCTGCCCACTGGCCCTCCCTTTGGCCATCTCATCTAGTGCTTGCTTCACAAATACTCGAAATGGATTAGCCACTCCCAACGGCAAAGATGCCCCTGACAATGATAGAAATTATAATTAACATTTCAATTTAGAATATGCACAGTGTTCTCTCATTTGATCTTCGTAACAACCTAAAAACAAGATTATTTTCCCATTTGACAGATGAAGAAACTGAGGCTCCAAAAAGTTAGGTCACCAAGGTAGTAATGAAACCAAGATTTGAAATCCAGTTTGTCTGATGACAAATAACAAGTTTTTCCCACACTGCAGGTACATGAGAAAATATTTTTAATATATCTACATGGTTATAGAAGTACAGAAAATGCATATACAAGCAAAAGGCAGTTATGTTTGCCAAGCACAGAGAGGGCTCCAGAGTCACACAACAAACAGTAGCATCTCATGATTCCTAAGAAGGCTAAAGGGCATGCTGGACCTAGGCCCCAGTGTCTCCAAAGCTTTGTACATTGACTATGTGCATCGTCACAGCTTCCTGCTTTGCCCAGTTCTCAGGTTTAAACACTGACACTGATAATGGTTTTTGTTGAGATAGGGATAACACAGAAGAGAAGAGCTTCCTATGCTCTAGACCAGGAATCAGTAAACATTTTCTGTGAAGAATCAGATGTTAAATAATTTAAGTTTTGTGGGCAATAAAGTCTCTGTGGCAACTGCTCAACTCTGCTATTATAGTGAGGAAGCAGCCATAGATGACATGTAAACAAATGTGAGTATGTTCCAATCAAACTTTATTTACTAAAACAGACAGCGCGAGCCATAGCTTGTCAACTCCTGATTTAGTCAATGCTAAACCACATTGCCAAGTAGTTGGGATTCCATAAGCAATCACTTTATGGTCACATCTCATATTTAATCATATGCATTTTGCTATCTACAAAATGATATAATAGGCTACAGCCATGTGACCTTGAGCAAGTCACTTAACTTATCTGTATCTCAGTTTCTCCGTGCATTAAATGAGCAGTCTAATATCTATCCCACACATTGTTCTGAAGATTAAATGAATTAATAAAAGTAAGAGTACCTGGCACATATTAAGGGCTCAAAAATGTTAGCGGTTACAATTATATATAGCTCAATGTTGTCATCAATTATTAGTTAGAAAGTGACAAAAAGCATCAGCAGGCCTTTTACTATCGTAAATCCTGGTGCTCTACCTGCCACACCTTTCTAAGTCACCTCAAGTACAGAAATATACCTGTTTAACAACTAATAATGGAAAGGGACTGTAGGTGAACAATTTTTTTAAAAACCTAATAGGCCACACACACACATACACACATCTTTACAAAAACCACTATCATTTAACGATCATTTCTGAAAAAAACTGTACAGAGAACTTACCTCTTTTTTCCTCCGTGATTTTTACAGAGAGGACATTTTTATCCATGGGGTTGGGGTACTAAACAAAAACACATAAAAAAGAATTACCATTAATCTACCAAGGTGAATTATTTAGTAGTAACCACAGCTGTTTGCAGGACTAGTAAATATTTTCCAAGAAACTTCTAAACAAAGCCCAGTTTTGAATCATGGATCCTAATTTTATAACTTGGCCCTAGATAAGTGAGATGCTATCATCATCTCGACTTACACGAAATCTGGGGAAAACCTTCTTTAGATCCAACCTAGCCCTGAGGGGGATGAGGTTAAGCTAATCAGTAAATAATAATAGTATTAATATTGAACCAGCCTAACATAAATCAAGAGTGTTCTTTGAGTTAGGCACTGTACTAAATGCTTTCCTTGTACAATCTTGTCTAAATCCAACAGCCTCTCTGTTATAACTGATTTATGTGATATCATCATCCCCATCTTTCAGATATGGAAACTGAATGAAGACTGGATTGTTTAGGGTCACCCAGCTGGCTCCTGGTGGAGCCAGGGAATTAAACCAGGCCTGTTTAATATAGAGTGGACCTCTTCACTATGGTCTAATATCATTGTCTGGTGGCTGGGTTAGCATCACAGTAGGATAATCATAGAAGTATGCTTTGCTAGGCACATAGTAAAAGCTCAATAAATATTTAACATGCTGATTTAATTCCCCTGAAAAGCAATTTGGCTGTGACAAGGTTGATAATAGCCACTGCTTTTGTCTTAGGCAATTTACATACTTTAGATACATTAGCTCAGTTAATTCACAAAACCATTCTATAAGGTGTTACTTTTTCCACTTCATATATGAAAAATAAGGCTTAGATAAATTAAATAATTTGTTCAAATTGTCCAGCTAATGAATAGTATATCTGGGGGTAACATAATTTACCCCCTGATACTTTCTGCCAGCCTACAAAGCCTGCCCACCAAACCTACCACTAAATCGCCTAAAAGTTCACCTAACACAATCCTTTCCATTACTCAGATGTGAAAAGAGAGACACTGGGAGCAGAAGTGACCTCCTAGAAGCCACAGGACAAGGTAGCTGCTGACCCGAGCCTACTAAGCCCCCTTGGACTCTTTTCCCTGAGGTTTAGCGATGTATCATGTGATCAAATCTGAAAAGAAAATTAGCAAGAAGTCTTATCCATGACCTCACAAAGTGTTGAGCAGAAGGCAAGAGCAGCAGGCAGCCTGATGGGAGAAAAAAGAAAGTCCCCTCACTTTGCAAACTGGAGCTTTAAGTTTTCTGAACCCTAGGAAGTGAAACACAAAACTCTGACTGTGGGTCTCCACCCACAGCAGGTATGTGTGTGTGTGTGTGTGTGTGTGTGTGTGTGTGTGTGTGTGTGTGAGAGATATTGATTTATTAACGGATTTTTCAGGGAAAGGAGTTCACATTTTAACACATAATGCTAAATATTGAAGTTACTGGATATCTAATGATAAAGACTTTATGGTCCACAATCAAAAAAAAAAAAAAAAAAAAAGATATCTATGACCCAAAAAGACAGTAGATTAGAACACAGGCTCTCTGAGGGCAGGAATACTGTCTATTTCAGTTACTCCTATATCTCTACCAGCCAACGTAATGCCTGGCACATAGAAAGCACTCAGTCAATATTTTCTGAATAAACAATTTGGAATATAAACCTCAATGACCTCAGGGATCAATTTGGAAAATGAGCCTGCCTTCAGTCAGAAACCAATCTATTAAGAGAGCAGTGGCTCAGCTTTCGGCAACCTCAATATCTCTTCATGTTCCATGTTGGTAAACTCTGTTATTCACACTTCCATCCTGGAAACTGCAATCTTGATAACTGATGAAAAACTTGGTTTTTAAAAATCTATTTATGGCCGGGCGCAGTGGCTCACGCCTGTAATCCCAGCCCTTTGGGAGGCCGAGGCTGGCAGATCATGAGATCAGGAGATCAAGACCATCCTGGCTAACATGGTGAAACCCCGTCTCTACTAAAAAATACCAAAAATTAGCCGGGCACAGTGGCAGGCACCTGTAGTCCTAGCTACTCAGGAGGCTGAGGCAGGAGAATGGCCTGAACCCAGGAGGTGGAGCTTGCAGTGAGCCAAGATTGTGCCATGGCACTCCAGCCTGGGCCACAGAGCGAGACTCCATCACAAAAAAAAAAAAAAAAATCTATTTATTTATATATTCATTCATTCATTCATTTTAGCCCTAGGGAAAAAAAAATGCTTGGCTGGGCATGGAGGCTGATGCCTGTAATCCCAGCACTTTGGGAGGCTGAGGCGGGTGGATCACTTGAGGTTAGGAGTTTGAGACCAGCCTGCCCAAAATAGTGAAACCCTGTCTCTACTAAAAATACAAAAATTAGCCAGATGTGGTGGTACACACCTGTGGTCCCAGATACTCAGGAGGCTGAGGCAGGAGAATTGCTTGAACCTGGGAGGCGGAGGTTGCAGTGAGCCGAGATCATGCCACTGCACTCCAGCCTGGGTGACAGAGTGAGACTCTGTCTCAAATAAAAAAAAAAAAAAATGCTTGGAACTACAATGATTGTTTCTTGAAGTTCAGCCCTTCCAAGTTACATGCCCGTAACAGAGGGTCAGGTTTAGATACTCTGCTCCTCAGCAAAGGAGACTTTCGCTTACATAGTACCCCTAAAGTAAGGGAGATATTTGAGACTCACACAGGTCCTCTGAATTGTGATTATATGTGTGTAAATTGTAACATGTTCACTAAAGTAAAATGGGCTTATCTCGTTTACTACAGTTCTAGCTTGTTCATTACATACCCATAAATATATATTGACTGAATATTATACATTCACCATAAGTTGTAGGAAGATGACTCAACTAAACTATAAAGGACATTGAAAATGTAATCACATTTGAGACATGGTGATCAAATTTTTCAAGTTCTGATTACTTCACTAAGTTATCAGAGAAATTCTTAAACATTATAAACTCAAATACTTCACACTTACATAATTTTTGGAGTTGAAGAGTCATGAGCCTCAAGTTTCCATAGAAGAATAGTAGAAGAAAGTAGGGGTTTATTTGCAATAGCTAACTGCCCTATTATGAAAGGCACGTATTTCAACCTCTTTAAAGATTTACTGAACTGAGGCGCCCCCTACCTGGCGTTACTTGAAATGATCTGACGCCATCTCGTGGTAACTTGAATATTCATGTTTTAATTCATGAAAATTTACCAAAACTCCCACGAGAAAGAGTTGAAAGAGGGAAGGTTTCTCAGAGGTCAACACCAGAAACACTTACCTGGGAAGGAGACAGGAGGCAAGTGGCCAGGTTTTTCTGGACACCTTTTCAAACACAATCCAGTATGATTGCAGAATTGATCAAGCTAAATCAGGATCACACCCATCAAAGACTTACCAAGCAGCTACTGTGTTCATGCAAGGTGCTATCCTAGAGAAGCCGCCATGCACATGATTTCATTCAGCCCTTCTCAAAGCATGAAAATCTATCAAGCATTAATGCTATAAATATAATAGTATAAAGACTGCAGACAAGCAGGGTCACACTGGGATTCTTCAATCACCATTTCATACTAGAGACTCTCATGAAAGCAATGTGATCTGAAGACCCAGATATCTGCCAAAAGTCCTTGTCTTTCTTGATCCTGACTCAGGTGATCACAAACTGCAGTGTGCATGAGAATGATGCCACAGGCTGCATACATATGCCATGTATGCTATACTACTTTATGGATGATTTAAGGGATTTTTAAAGGTATATTTGACTTCATTTTGCATATCCTTATAATTTTTACTTTCTTCACAGAATATGTAAACTAACTCATTTTCCTTTCCCCAAGACATGAAGCTACTGCAAATACCACTGTATATATCATATGTATGTTACAGTCTAACAAGGGTAAAATGTAGACTCTCCTAAAGATGTTGTATCTGCTTGCTTTATTTTTTACATATTAAAAGATAAGCCAAGAACTCCATAATATTGGGCGGGGGGAATAAGCATTAAAGCAAACACACACATATAAAAAGTAAGAGTCCAAGAAACTGAGTCCATCTAATTACAGAAATCATATTCAATATGTTTGTGGGAGAAGCTTCATGAAGATATAACATTTAGCATTCATATGTGCTGAGAGAAAAAAAAAACCCATAAGCTTTCAGAAAGCCTACTCTTAAAAGAGTTATTAAAATATCAACTTTCCAAAAAGCTCAGAAGCCAATGCCTGTTTTTTATAACATTTTCTCCCCCTCTCAGAAACAGTCAATGACATCCAAAGGAGTCACTGTCTACCAATTTTCAAATGAGGTTACCCGAGAGAGTACAAGGAAGCAGGTGAGTGACAGATGTGTCTGAAGAGTCCTGCAAAGAAGGCAAAGAAGACCTACCGTCAGTCTGGTATATTAACATCCCCGTGTTATAAGCATTAAGGGAATCTGTTATCTAGGCTGCTGCCAAACATGTACATGCAAAGAGATGGGGCTGCTGAAAAGAGATTTGGTGTTTAGCAGCAGAAAAACATCACCACGAGCTATGCCAAATTCCTTTTATGAGCTCCACACATCATAGTCTATCACAGAAGAAAAGCAAAGTTGATTTTATACCAAGACGAGATCAAGGACAAAACATAATTAAGTTGAAAAGTATTTTGAATGGCTGTTCATTGGTCTTTCAATAGGATGATGAAATAGAAAGAACAAAGGGCAATGAGCCAAGACATGCAGACTACAACGCTGCCATCTGTGAGGCCAGGGTGGTGAACCACCAGGTGACCATCGAGGTCCTTCTGGCCAGGAAAAGCTATGATTCCAAACAAAGGCCAACCAACAGCACATCAGCCTCTTTCTTTCAAAAATGGCCCAATAATCAGCAATGGCATAGTGAAGGTTTTGAAAAGACAGTTTATCATTGTAACACAGAGGAAAATCCTCTTATCACAACATCAAATGTATGCATAAACCCAGTGCAGCTAAAGATATGCTACAAATAACTGCCCAGCACTCTTCAAAATCACCATGGTCTGGAAATGCAAGGAAAGACTGAGGAACTGCCCTACACTGCAGGAGACTGGCAGCTAAATGCACTGTAGGGGCCTGAACTGAATCCTAGACTGGAAAAACAGTATCAGTGGACAATTGGCAAAATCTAAATAGGGTCTATAGGTTAGTTAATAGCATTGTATCAGTGTTAATTTCCTGGTTTTAAAAACTATACTGTGGTTCAGGGAAGCTGGAAAAAAGTATACGGGAATTATTTGTTTTGCCATATTGATTTTGAAATGGTTTATAAGTCAAATTGTTTCTAAAGGAAAAGTTAAGAAATAAAAAACAAAATTAAAGACAGGATTTTGGAAAATGGTGAATTTTAGAGCCCAAGAGATCTGAATTGGAATCTCATCTGTGAGAAGCTTCGACAAATCATTTTAATCTGCCCTAGTCTCTTCATCTGTAAAGTGAGAATAAATAATTACCTCAAAGAGTTGTTACAAGAATTAAAGGAAACAATTTAATTACAGTATAATACCTAGCACTGTGCAAGTAGAAAATCAATGTAGCTGGTTTTGCTACTAACAAATGAATCAACACTTTTGAAAACTTAAAAAGCTTCAAGACTTCGGTTTTTACCTTGCGATTTACTGTGGTATGGCATTAAATATATTGCTGGCATCTATCTGCAATCCAAAAATACTTAAACAATGATTTTAAAATGATTAGAAGATAATATATCTGATTTTCCTAGACTAATTAAAAAAAACTCACAAGCTCATACTTTACCAGTTCAGAATTTGTGTGAGATACAAGGCCTTCCTGACACTTCACTCTGCACTAGCATTAGGGAAAGGGCTGCACCAGAGAAGCGAGAGTGCAAGAGAGAGTATTTACTTGGTTTTTTAAAGGCAACTATTTCTAAATAGTTTAAATGCTTTCATGGATTTATAGTTAAAATATAAATCTAGCCCCATACTATAATGTAACGTCTGCCATATGCCCCCGAGAAAGCCTTATCATGAAAACTACTACATCCTCCTCTGTCCCTTCTGACAGTGAACGCCTTGAAGACAGGTCCATGTACTTAGATCGTGAAAATTTTTTTTTTTTTTTTTTTTTTTTTTTGAGACTGGGTCTCATTTTGTCACCCAGGCTGGAGTGTAGTGGTGATGCAATTACAGCTCACTGCAACCTCTGCCACCCGGTTCAAGCGATCCTCCTACCTCAGCCTCTCGAGTACCTAGGACTACATGTGTGTGCCACCATGTCCGGCTAATTTGGGTGGGGGTGGGGGTTGTTTGTTTCTGTGTCTGTGTGGTTTGGAGTGTTGTTGTTGTTGTCGTTAGAGATGGGGTTTTTGCCCTGTTGCCCAGGCTGGTCTTGAACTCCTGGGCTCAATTCATCAACCCACCTCGGCCTTGCAAAGTGCTGGGATTATAGGCATTAGCCACCATGCCTGGCCAATATCTTCTATCTTTTATACACTGATTAAGCAGCAATCTCCACTAGATAAGTTTCTAAGTATACTTTACAGTTATTCAAATGGCATTTAGAAAATATTCCTCATTCAAATGTGTATCTTTATTCACGCTCACTCTCCCCTTTATTACTCTAAGTTAGTAAAGATTTCTGAGGCCACTTCTCTCAGCTTTTTATTTTCAGGCTCATGAAATCAATGCAACAAATTATTGTTGTTGTTGTTGTTGTTATCATTATTCAACAAGTACTTTAAAAGAGCCTACTGTGTGCTGAAATTAAGCTAGGTATGTTATGCGTAACTGTATGCATTATCCAATTTAATTTCTCCAACAACTCCAGAAGATAGTGATTATTATTCTCATTTTGCAGATGAGGAAATCGAGGCATAGAAAAATGAAATGATCCATCCAAGCTCACAGGGCTAACAGCGCTCCATCCCTGTCTTCCCCACCCCATCCGATATCAGAGCCCACATTCTGCACATCTGCACCATTCTCCTTTACATCATGCCTAATCTTCTAGTGGAACTGAAGACAGGAAGATAAAAGTGAAGAAAGATTAGTACAGCATGTGACAAAAGATAAATAATCATTTTGTTAAACTAGGCCTATGGTTTATCAGATCGTTTATTTTAGAAATGCAGGTTCACCCCCAAATATTTCTGGAGCTTTGCAAGGAGATATGTTCCACACATGTAAGTGTCAGATTTGCAAGGGAGAAAAGATAGGATCAGAAATGGAAACATTATTAATTACCCAATCAACTTTCTACTCTAAATGGAAATAGCCATTCATAAATCCCCTTTATGAGCTTAAGAGTAAACATTCAAACCATTTTGTTCAGCATACCAGGCTCCCAGCCAAAATAAATAACACCCAGGGTCATTCTGTTGAAGCAAAGAAATTATTAATATTTTAATCTATCCATTTTATTACAGTACCAAAAGTAAGGACATGTTTCTGAATCCCATACTGACTTCAATCTAAAATTGCACAGAGCTAATCCCCAAAAGAGTTACTTCATTCATTCATTCAACAAGGATTTGCTGTGTACCTACTATGTTCCAGGATCTCTTTGGGTACTTGGGATACATCAGAAACAAATGACAAAAATCACCACCTATGAAGGTGATACTCTATTCACTATGATTCTTTTGACCACAGCATAAAAAGAAAATCAACCTTGCAAAGGTAAGAAAAATCTTTACTTCTCTGGCCTCATTTAGATACAAACAAGAAAACATAGTCAATATAATGGCTCTCTGGATCCTTTTTAATGACTTTAAATTTCAGGCAGATGAAATTTAAGAAGTTCTCTGAATCCAGGTCACGAAAGGCAAGCCCATTAGAAAGGTCTAAGTGAGATTCCAAAGAAGACCTATTTTCTACATTGCTACATTCGTCTATGCAACTTTGTGTTCTCTTTGTAGATGATTTTAAGTAAAAGGAAGGAAACAGTGGTAAGTGATGAGAGCTAGAAAGCTAAGAGTCACACAAAGAAAGAAACCAAAATACACCGTCAAGTGCATTGACACTATAGTTCTTGGAATACATACAGTTCAGCATCCAATGAATAAACCATTTTGGGTTTCATAACATTCCTCCATGAAGTTTATTGAGAAATACTATATTTCACGAACAAAGGGTATCATATTGTTTGTTTTCACAGTGTCATTTAGCTTTGAAAGCATGCAGCTAATATTTTGCCTGTGGTATTCAACAGGCAGATGTAAGAAGAGCAAACATTCTTCAGGTTTTAAAAACAGTAGTATATTATAACTTGGAAGGCAACTGCTAACAAACCAAAAGCCATAGATCAGTAGATTTGATTTAAAATAGAACTTCTTCAGTGCTAAAGCAGCTTCAAACATACCATTGTGCAAAATCAGATTAAATACTTCCCAGGGATCCTCAGATGATTGTCCCTTCTGCCAAGTGCTTTCCTTTGAAACAAAAATCATAAAGACTGAAAGAAAAATAAAAGTGTATTTTGCCAAAAAGATAATTATTACTACCCTAGGTTTATAAAAAAAAAGCTTTTCAAACTGTCAACACATGTGATATCCTCACAACAACCCTGGAAGGTAGGTGGGGTAGGTGGCATTACCATTTTCACAGAGGAGAAACTAGGGCTTACACAGTTGTGATGTTACTCACTGCACAAGGGCTCCTCGTCAAGTGCACCCATGGGCACAGGACTGCACCCACCTAGAGGAAGGAGTACCATTTTCTAATTTGCATAAATAGTCTCATTTGCTTTCCACCAGCCCTATGAACTGTGAGCTTATGAAGTGGACCCCTAAAAGATGCCTTTTCTAATTTGGACAAGGACACAGTATAGGATGGTGAAAACGGTTTTCCATGGCCACCCAACCTAACAGTGAAAGCATAATGATTAGGATCCAGGTCTACTGAATTCCAGTTCATGGCTTTGAATAACATAAGGGGAAAATTCACCCAGCAAATGGATTTACTGACATCTTATAAATAGCCACATAGCTCCTTTCAAGAAATCTCTGAAGGATTCCTTTATGAATGAATAGAAAGAAAGGAAGTACAGTGACATGCATGACGTTAACACTGTTCCATCACTAGATCTTTAGTCTCCAAATGTTTGTCCCTTGTTTTCCCAGTTCCGCCTTCCATTTCCCAGTTCTGATATTCCCAGTTCTGCCTTTCTCAGTTCTGCCTTTCCCAGTTCTTCCCTTCCATAGTTCATGTTCACTATGTACCAGGTACTCTGCTAAATATTTTATAAGAATTACAACAGGTTCTAACTGAATATAGCTATATAAGTGACCTCAGCTATACCACACAGCACACAAAAACCAACCACATGAGCTTAGTCAACTCACAGAATTGTGAAAATTAAAAGCCTGTCGTTGGTTTAAGTCATTAAATTTTGGAGCGGTTTGTTACATACCAATAGATAACTTAAACATTCTGTGTTCTCACCCTAACATACATCCAAGTTATACCTTTATATCAGGGACAACAGATCCACACAGCTAAGCAAACTCTGAGAGAAGACTGTGAACAAAAGAAAACAGATTGAGCACAGCAAAGTTTTTTGGGCTTGTTTGTTTTTGTTTTTGAGACAAAGTCTTGCTCTGTTACCCAGGCCGGAGTGCAATGGTGTGATCTTGGCTCACTGCGACCTCCACCTCCTGGGTTCAAGTGATTCTCATCTTAGCCTCCTGAGTAGCTGGGATTACAGGCATAGGCCACCACACCTGGCTAATTTTTTGTATTTTTGGTAGAGATGGGGTTTCGCCATGTTAGCCAGGCTGGTCTTGACTCCTGACCTCAAGTGATCCACCAGCCTCGGCCTCCCAAAGTGCTGGGATTATAGGCGTGAGCTGCTGCACTCGGCCAGCAAAGTTGATTCTGAAACACTGTATTCCCTCAATGATTGTTGGAAGCGCCTATTATATGCAATGCAGCAGAGCCTGGTGACTCAGGGTGTGAGTTTTGGATCCGTGTGTTAAAATACTGGCTGTCCTACCTGCTAGCTGTAGGAACTTGAGGAAGGCACTTGGACTTCTCTGGTCCTCAGTTTCTCTATATTGTAAAATGGAAATTAATCATAACTACTTCCTGAGGGTGTTGGCAGCAGTAAACATGATAAAGTATGGAAAGCACACATGAGCGCACATACACACACACACCATGCCACACCACACACCACACACCCAGTCTTCCTAGGAAACTTCTATTCATGCTTCAGCCATCATTTCACAAGTGCCACTTCTTCAGGGAAGCCTTTCCTAAAGATCACCCTGTCTGACTTCAGCAGGCCTCCCTGCTGTATTCGAGCACCATGTATTTTCCTTTTATAAGTACACAGCATCAATTTGAATTTTGTGTTCGTTTGCTCATCATTTATTTATGTTAATCTCACCCACTACACACCATCAGTTCCATGAGAACAGGGTCTGTGGTGACCTCCCACATTTTTCTAGCACCTAGCACAAAGCTTAGCACACAGAAGATAAGTATCTATTCAACAAAAGAAAAGCATTTTCCAAAAGCTGACAATGCACCGAGACCTCCGTAAATGAGAACTTGGCATTGTGTTGTGTGCTTCTGCAGGAGTGAGTCTCACCTTTAAAAACTTGAGAGTCTAATGGGAAATACAACACGGACAGAAGTCACCATCCGACACTGCAGAAGGTCAGCAAGGCCTAGACAGAGTGCCCTGAGAGTTCTGAGAAGGTGGAGATCGACTAACTCTTGATGATGACAATCCAAAAAGACTTTACAAAGGAGCAGTGGCATAAGAATACCCAGACTCCAAAGTGCCAGTCCTAACAAAAACATTGGGTGTTGGCTGTTACTTTTTGGGTCCAGAAGCCTGGCCTAAGGCAAAGTCTACAAAAGATCTGTAAATCACTCATTCCTTTATTCATTGATCAGGTTTTTATTAAATACCTAGTAGGTGCTAGGCACTAGTCTAGACACTGAAAATCAATGAACATATCAGCAAGCTGACATTCCTTCTAAAGAGGCCCCCTATAGCAAAAAAATGTTAACCAGTGTCCTCCTCATTCCTCTGTGACCAGGGCTACCGTGTCACCTCCTCTAATGGAGGCTATGCCTTATCGTTTAACAAATGACCTTCGTCTTCCCAGCATCTCCCTTAGTTTGGCTTCCGGGTTGCATATGGAGTTCAATGTCCCGTGGCTGCTAACCAAGGCAAACTGCAATTGTTGCAAATCTTGCTTAAGAAAGTGAAAACTGAAGGGGACCTTAAAAGATCTTCTGGTACAATCCTTCATCTTATAGATGTGGAAACTAAGGCCTAGAGAAAAGACCCTCGGCCAAGGTCACCCAGAGAACTAACCACACATAGAACCAGACCAGAGTACAGGAGTCCTACCTCCCAGGCCTGGGCGCTTTCGATTTCTCAAAGACATTTCCCATTTTCCTATTATCAGGACCCACAACCCTAGAAACAGTCTTTAGGATTCAGGGCCACTCAATATTGAGGAAGAGTTCATTACTTGTATTGAAATCAGTTGTAGTAATACAAACAACAATAACATTTTAGAGCCCTAACTAAACATCAGTAGCAGTGAGAAAGAAAAAAAAAAAAAAGCTCAGAGCAGATTGTGTGAGTTACAGTGAAATACGCAAAACCGATCAAGCCCAGAGAGACAAGAGTACAGGACTTCGGTGGTGCCCTCCTCACCCAACCTATTCCTGCGAGCAACCTATTCCTGCGAGCCCAATTTTGTTCCCGACCAGTTAGATGCCTTACCCATTACCTTCAAGTTCCCGGAATTTGTGATACAAAGAACAATGTACAGCCAATCAATAGTTTATATTATTTTAATATAAATTCTTGGTAAACAACTTAGGAACCGCTTCTTATTCTCCTTTAAAAACCCACTTTCGACTTCTGCTCATCAGAATGTGTACTCAGGGCACCTTCACTCCCAGGATGCAGTCCTCAAACTTGGCTCAAATAAACTCTCTTTTTATATTGATTTTGCCTCAGTTTCTTCATTTAGGTCA
The DNA here is from genome assembly GCF_049350105.2 of Macaca mulatta. Classification (NCBI taxonomy): domain Eukaryota; kingdom Metazoa; phylum Chordata; class Mammalia; order Primates; family Cercopithecidae; genus Macaca; species Macaca mulatta. Next base: position 154,725,717 of record NC_133411.1, read on the forward strand.
CAGCTGTGATAAGCACTTTACGTAAGTTACCTCATCTGGATCCTCACAACAATTCTGAGTCGGTACTATTATCTTCCCCATTTTACACATTAGCAAACTAAGGCACAGAGAGACTAAGCAAGCTGCGCGAAGTCCCACAGCTGTTTAATAAGGGGAAGTGGAGAGGCGGCAGAACGATAATGCTGAGTAAACCAGGATGACTGCCCAATGGCCTCCCCTCGCTTTTAAGGGGTCAGTGATGAACGGGAAAGCTCCACACGTCGGTCATCTGCAACTCCACGGAGTTCGCGAGCTGGCATTCCCCGAGGCTCTTCCTGAAAGGAAAGCCTCTTCTTTCAGCTGGGGCAGGTGTGAACGTGATGCCAAGCACGGCGCCTTTTCCCGCTCCCTGTAAGGGGAGTTTTCGAGGAAATCCCTCTCGACCCACACATCCCTGAAGCAAAGCCCGCGGCTGGAGAGAGAGACGGACGATGCCAGCTTCCGCGTGGATGGAGGAGAGGAGAGGGGGCAAGCAGCGGAGGCAGCGCGGGATCCGGAGGGTGGAAGCGGGGCGGTACCTTTCGGAGAAAGCTGGCGACCACCTGCTCGAAGGGGTACTTGTACACCTGGTGCACGTCCACCGAGACCCCCATCCCCGCGCTCCCCGGGCCCCGCGCACCGGCCACGCCTCCGCGAGCGCAGAGCAGCCCAAGGCTCCGCCGAGGCCCGCAGGCGCCCACACTTGGACAGCCACATGGGCGTGGCCTTTTTCCTCCGCTTTTCAAACTTTCGAAACTTTATTGGCCACTCGGAGAAACGCGCAGTGGGCCACGCCCACGCCCCTGCCCCTACGCCCAGAGTCACGGAGGCGGGTGTTGTAGAGCGCGGGAGGTGCTGGAGCGCGCCCAGAGCACCTAGGGCCCCGCGGTCTCCACGCTGGCGGCGCCTGAGCGGCCCTGGTACCCTCCCGCGGCCGCGCCTGCCGAAAGAAGCTTCTCTGCCTGGAAGCCATCACGCCCCGCCCCAGGAAACCTGGACCTTGGGCTTGTGCGTTTATGGTATCACCGCCTGGAGTCACAGAATAAGCCGTGGTTGGCAGCACGGGAAAATATTAATAAGGAAGGTCTGGTGTGACAAAGGCCAGCATTACTCACGCCACCAGGCAGCTGCCTCTGAGGCTTGGGGTTGGGCCTTGTGTAAGGTCAAGATTGCCTCGGGAATAAGAACCTCGTTTTAGTGCATCCAACCCTGCAGTTAAGTTCCTTTGCTCGCTGAGGTTAAACACCACGGAGCAGGGAACTAGAGGATACAAAAGAGTTGCGAGTATTATTCTTTACTGCAACGCCCAGATGTTAGGAGAACCAGCACGTTCATCCGTGTATTCAGCACGGTTCTGAGACCTCCTATGCCCCAGCGCTGCGGTGGGCACTGCGGATTCTGCCGGGAGGAAACACATGAGCCGGCTGATTTCACACCCAATCAACAAGCTGGGAAAATAAACACAATAATCGGTTAAAGTGACACGGGCGCGGGCATGATTTTAGCGAGGGTGATTATGGAGGGTCTCCGAGGTGATGACTTTTACGATTTTGCCATCTTGCTCGCCCCTGCTGTACACAGTCACACTGGTCTGGCAAAACCCTAGCCTTGTGTAAATCTAGCTCTCCTCTGACTGTCCCTACCCAAGCCACCGGAAGGGGCTGGAGGAAAATACACACCCACTGTGACAGGCATCTTTTAAATTCATAACCACTAACCCTATGGCGCCTTTTAATGGTACCAAATACACTATGAAAGTACCGAATTTCTGGCCGGGCACGGTGACTCACGCCTGTAATCCCAGCGCTTTGGGAGGCCAAGGTGGGCGGATCACCTGGTCCGGAGTTCGAGACCAGCCTGGCCAATATGGTGAAACCCCGTCTCTCCCCGTCTCTCCTAAAAATACAAAAATTAGCTGGGCGTGGTGACGGGTGCCTGTAGTCCCAGCTACACAGGAGACTGAGGCAGGAGAATCGCTTGAACCAGGGAGACGGAGGTTGCAGTGAGCGGAGATCGCCCATTACACTCCAGCCTGGGCAACAAGAGCAAGACTCCATCTCAAAAAAAAGAAAAAGAAAAAAGAAAGTACTGAATTTCTCTAATCCACTTACTCTCCCACATTCCTCTCACCTCACACCTCTCACATCTTTGTTCCCAGTCTTATACTCCAGTCATTACCTTACTTCCATTTTCACTTAGTCAGTAGGTCACATCGCTCTGCCACCTCTCTACCAACCAGACCAAATGCCCTGCCTTCCCTCTTGTTCCTGTGGCTGAACTGTCAGCACTTTGTTTTAGCACCAGTGTCTCCATTTGTCCACTGAATCCTGAGGTGAACTGAAAAATGTTTAACAAACAGCTCTCCTTTAAAGCATAAATCACGCAAGGCCCTGATTTCCAAAGGTTGCTGATTCCTGTGGTGTAAATACTCCTACCATGTTTAAAGATGCCAACTCAATGTCACTAAACACAAGTTGGGGATTTAGCAACATGGAGTTTAGTGAGGGGTGGGAGTTGGGGAGGGAAGCACAGAAGCACACCATCACATGGTATTTTCACCACCTACATACAACAGCCATAAAGAACCAAGAACATAGATAATGGAAAAATGCAGTAGGAAGGGATGAGTTTTCAATGTTTATTACTCTTTGGCCAGGCTGCTATGGTTCCTGCCTGTAACCTCAGCACTTTGGGAGGTCAAGGCAGAAGGATCACTTGAGGCCAAGAGTTTGAGATCAGTGTGGGCAACATAGTGAAACCCCATCTCTACAAAAAATAAAATAAAAAATAAAAATTAGCCAAGTGTGGTGGCACACACCTGTTGCTAAGGCCAGAGGATCTATTAAATCCAGGAGTTCAAGGCTGTAGTGAACTATGATGGTGCCATGCACTCCAGCCTGGGCCACAGAGTGAGACCCATCTCAAATAAATAAATATTTATTAATTTTTATATGTAATTTATGTGATTGTAAATTTATACGCTTTAATAATAGCTGTGTTGAATGGCCAGCTCTAGTACATCACTAAAAGTTCCCATCCTCTTTCTTGTTCAAGGCCATCGCTCTAGCAATATCTCCCTTTCTGCATCATCAGCTTTGTCTCTAGTGGGCCATTCCAGCCAGCACAACAAGTACACTGTAATTTCTTCCATTAAAAAGAAAAAGAAAAAAAAAAAAACACTCCTAACCCTCTTAACCCCCTATCTTCACTATCTTCCTCCAGCTGTATTCCAAGTCTCTGCTCCACTGATGCTTCTCAAAAGAGCTCCCTGTAATGTCTTCAGTCCATTCCAATCAGTATTTGCCCCCACCACTTCACTGAAGCTACTGTTGTCAAGGTCATCAATGACCAAATTGCTAAATCCAATAATTAATTCTTAATCCCCACCTTATTAAGCCTGTAGGCAGTGTTTCCTTGAAATACAGAGGGAGGAGTGGAGAGGAGAATGAGATGCAAATGCTCTTACATGTGTTGGATGCATGTTGAAAAGTCACTCCACTATATCACCAATCCCTCCTTACGGGAAAACAAAAGACAGTCTTACAGGGAGACTACACAGGCCCACAAAAGAGAGTTCAATTATCTGCAGAGTTTATGGTATTTTGTATCTGCCTTTTTCACCAGAGTAGCTGGAGACCAGATGTGACATACAAACCGCTAGCGTGGGTCCTGGGCCCTGTATCCTCAATCCACTCTGACCATCAGTTTCTCCCAGAGTGTATCTTTAAGCAGGATTTCATCTCCTGATTAAGTAACCTTGAAAGGCCAATGGTGTGTCCTGAAAGATTAAAGGCCCCACCACCTGCTACCTCTACTTGGGGCTGATTGGCTGAGTGACTTGTGTAAGAACAAATGCGACCTGCCCATTCCAAGGACATTGGGGCTTTCTGAAACGTGTGCCAGACTTGACAACATGAGCCTATAATCTTGTAGCTCTGAATCACAGCCGGTTTGCACAATAGTAATCTTACTTGCTGGGTCCTCTGAGGGAGAGAGAAGAAACTGTGAAACAAATTTCCATTGCTTTTAAATTGCTTGGCTTAACTGGGCAGGGACTTGAGGATGGAAATTTGCTGACAGACCTTAGAAGTTCATGACTTTATTTGGTCTTTAAGATGCCAAATATCTTACTAAAGAGCTTTTATAAGATATCAAATACCTTTTGTATCTTCAAAGGGAGGCACAATAGTTTAAACATGGTAGACATCCAATATATTCAGGTTGAATGAATGAATGAATGATTGTAAATGCTGCAAGATTTAAGTGAGACAGAACTCCAGCCCTGACCCTGTCTCTCTGCTTTTCTCACCTTCTTCATGTTGGTTCAGTTCCCACTTCTGACCATCCTGACCATCTCTCTATCAATGATATTTTGTATCCAGTCTTATAATTATCTGTATATGTAAACACTTCACTGTTACTGCGACGTTCTCAAGACTGGAGGAACTGTATATATTATTCACTCCTCTCTATCCAGTGCTTAGTAAAATGCCTGACACCTAGTATATGTTGAAAAAACTCACGAATGTACTTAATATAAAATATGACCTTGAACAAAATCCTTCCTGCCCCTGCAGCTCAGTTTTTCCACCAACGAAAACTGAAATGCAGGGGCAGAAACTGAGTGGGCCAAGACTGTCTCTAAAATCCAGCAACCTTACATTTGAGATGTGGGCTAGAGACACAAGCCAAGGCAGGGAATAGGGATATGGTTATTGAAACCAGGGTACAGAATGATAACTTGCAAGGAAAACAAAGCAAAATCTCAGAATAGATTCAAATATGTAAAATATCATGTATGATAAGTAAGTATGGGTACTAAGGAGAAAAAATAAACTGGAGAAGAAGGATGAGAAGTGATGGCAAGGCAGGGGAGAGAGGAGCAGTGTTTAAGTTTTTTAAAAGAGCTAAGGAAGACCTCTCTGAGAAAATTACATTAAAGCAGAAAAGTTGAAAGAAGAGGAGAAGCAAGTCATGCTCATATTTGGAGGAGGATCATTCTGGGTAGAAGGAACGGCAGGTTCTAAGATCCTGAAACAGGCATTCTCCTGATACATTTCAGAACTGCAAGGAGGCCAGTATGGCTGTTGCAGAGTTCCTGAGATATAAGGTCAGAAAACATGGATCTAGGTCACACAGGGTCCTCCAGGCCATGGTAAAGATGTTGGCTTTATCTATATGAGATGGGAAGCCATTAAGAGTTTTGAGCAGAGGAGAGACATGATCTCAACTCTATATTTTAACAGAATCACTCTGGCTACTTACAGTTTGGAGAAGTGAATATGGGGAGGCAAAGTGAAGAAAAAGACCAATTAAGAGGTATGATATTTTACATATATACATATGTAAAATTTCCTCCCCTACTCCCACTCCTCACTAAACTCCACTCTTCCCTCTATATATAAATATAGATTCATGGTTCCCGGCTCATAACTCCCATAGCCCTTGCTACAGTCTTTTGCTATAATGTTGGGGGCACTTTAGGCCTCAGAAGCAGGCTTTTCTCTCTCTGACCTTCTTCTGACTTCCCTTCACCTGCCCAAGGCAGGACTCTAATCTTTCCTGGCTTTTCTGATTGATTTCTCATTCCAGAGAGCATCCTGCCCCATACCCTGCACGAAGAAATGCTGCACGGGAAGGCCACGAAGAATCTAGACAGATGGGCCTTACTAGGTTTCCTGACTCAGTCTGTTAGTATTAGATCATACCCTTTTTTAGCTAATCATATTTCTACCTGGTTGTCTTCAATCATGTCTATCCAATGGAGTCTTGCTAAGAGACCCAAAAGAACAGGGTTCAGAGAGCTCCCAGCTAGCCAAACATATGGAGATTTCTGGAGGATGGTGCACCCAGGGATAGCATGGAAGCTCCACGCCTCTTCCCCTATACCTTGCCCTATGCATCTCTTCAGCTACATCCTTTGCACTATCCTTTATAATAAACTGGTAAATGGAAGTAAGTGTTTCCCTGAGTTCTATGAGCTGCTCTAGTAAATTAATTGAATCCAAAGAGAGGGTCATGGGAAGCCCGTCTTGAAGTGGGTGAGTCAGAAGTTCTGGAGGTCAGGACTTGCAACTAGCATCTGAATGGGGAACGGTGGGGACAGCGGAGTGATCTTGTGGGACTGGGTCCTCAACTTGTGGGATCTGAACTATCTCCAGGTAGTGTCAGAATTGAATTGGAGGACACCTAGCTGGTGTCCACTGCAGACCTGAGTGCTTGCTTGCTGTATGGGGAGAAACCACACACACATTTGCATGTGTGTTGCCAACCTTAGAAGTTCATGACCTTATTTGGTCTTTAAGATACCAAATGTCTTACAGAGATATTTCATCATACATGAAGGCCAAAAAATTACAGAAGAGCAGTTGTGGTGGTACTGTAGATAACAATATTATTAATAATAATAGTATGTATTAGTTTATTTAACTCTCACCACAACTGCCATTACTGAAGGAGGGCAGAGGAACTCGGGAGTTTCATACTGCCCTAGGCAACATGGTGAAACCCGGTCTCTACAAAATATAGAATGTCTTCTGTGTTGATGATTTTTGTGGTGAGAGCACAGGAAAAAATCACAATTTGAGCTTGTTCTCCCCTCAAGAGGCAATTGCCGTAATCTAGATAAGAGGAAATGATGGCTGAGACCACAATGGTATCAGCGCAGGTAGTGATCAGTTTTTAGGTTCTGGATCCGTTGTGAAAGTAGAAATGGAAACGTGTGCTGAAAGATCAGAAGTGGGAAGAGGAAGAGCCAAGGTCCAGTCTGGTCACCACCTGGAGAAAGCCTGTCTGACTGTAGAGGGAACAAAAGCCAGATGTATTCATTTTCAAAGTGCCACAAATGGATGGCTTAAAAAACAGAAATTTATTGTCTCACAGCTCTGGATTCCAGAAGTCATAAATCAAGCTGTTGTTGGCAGGATGGATTCCTTCTGAGGGCTCTGAGGGAGAATCTGTCCCATGCCTCTCCCCTAGCTTCTAATAGCCCCAGGCATTTCTTAGCTTGTGGATGGTCTTCTTGTGACTTCACATTCTCTTCTCTCTATGCATGTCTGGTTTTGTGTCCAAATTTTTATAAGAACATTAGATTAAGAGCCACCCTAATGACCTCAACTGTTATACACAAAATTGTGTCCCTAAAATTTATATGTTGAAGTACTAACGCCCAGTACCTCAGGATGTGACTGTATTTAAAGACAGGAGCTTTGAAAGGGTAACTAGGTCACTAATGTAAAGTGAGGTCATATTGTTGGGCCCTAATAACCCATATGATTGGTGCCCTTATCAGAAGAAGAGCTGAGGACACAAACATGCACAGAAGGAAGACCATGTGAAGAAAGAGAGAGAAGAAGGCCACCAACAAGCCAAGGAGAAATCAATCCTGCTGATGCCTTCATCTCAGACTTTTGGGCTCCAGAACTGTGAAGAAATAAATTTCTTGTTATTTTAAGCCAAACAGTCTGTGGTACTTTGTTATGGACGCCCTAGCAAGCTAATACATCATTTTAACTTGATCATCTGATAAAACTTTCTTTCCAAACAAGACCGCATTCATAGGCACTGGGGGTTAGGACTTCAACATCTTTTTGAAGGACACAATTTAACCAGTAATATCAGACACAAGCAGAGACGAAAGATGAAGAGAGATTCTGGAGGCATCGGACCTCCAGTTCTGGTCCCTGAATCCCATGAATTGCCATGTTTTCTGCAGCTCCTTCTTAGATTCTCTGAGCTTGGTCAGGATCCTTCCAGGAAATCTCCTTTTGTGCTTAGCTTAATTTGAGTTGAGTTTTCTAGCACTTTGAACTGAGACTCCTATCTAGTATGATGTGGAAGAAAAATTTAGCTGTCGTGAGTTCATGTGCCCAAAGAAAAAGAAGAGAAAAGGAAAGAAAAAAGACTATTTATTGCCCACTCTTTTTCCATCTCCAAATCGACCCAGCTCTTGAGATCTTTGAAAGTCGAGCTGCCTTTTACATTATGTTTTCAACTCTCCGTATTTACCCTATTCACCTTGATTGTTTGGAAATCCAATAAGAATTTTATTCATCTTGTTTGTTTGGTAAAATTGCATTCTTTAAGGCCAATTCGCCTCACCATATGAGTACAAAAGGGGACATTTTCTTTGTAATAGCAGGTAGCAATTAGTGGCATGCATTTTATTTTATCTTAATGGCATGCATTTTATTTCTTTTTTAAAAAAAATTTCACTGACTTGAAGCTCATAATGGCATGCATTTTAAAAGCATCTATTTAAGATGCTTCTTATCTGGGAAGACCAATTTTTAAAAAATGATCTCACAACAGACTGAAGGTCAAAAATTACAGAAGGCCAGTTGTGGTGGTACTGCAGGTAATAATAATAGTAATAATAAAACCAAAGGCATACAGAGAGAATTTCAGATGAAGTTTAACTTAGAAAGCGAAGGGATAACACACTGAGCCTCCAATGTGAGTAAGTTTAGCAAGTCCTTTCCTTTCCCACATATTTTTCCAGCAGGGGAAGCCATGAGCAGTCAGATACTGTAGGTTGGAATGGGTAGGAGAAGGGGAAAGGAGAGAAGGGGCAGGGAAGGAGGCAGCCATGAAGGGCCCCAGGGCAAAGGAAGAGTAAACTAACAGAAAAATAGCAAACTTAACAACTTTGACTTGGGCTAGTTATTACATTATTTTTCCAAAGGACTATCTGATTGACGAGATAAGCAGAAATGGCAATGTTATCAATGAAGTACAACCCAAGAATAATGACAGCTATCAAATAATAAATCTATTCCCAAACCCAAGTGCTATCTGAAGGGCTTTATATAGACACTCAATCTTTACAACAATCTGAAGAAGTAGGTATTTGTCTCAGATTGGGTTCCTTGGAAACAGACTATGAGACAAGGAATTACATACAGAGATGAGGATGGGGGTACTTTAGGGAGATACACCCCTTAGGAAGTGAGGAATGGAGGGTTGGACAATAAGACAATCTGCTCCAAAATTTGGTTCCAGTTGAGGCCTCAACCGATCCTATAGAAATCCCTGGAGCTGGGGTATTAAGGTAAGGAGGCTGGGTGACAAGCCTCAGAAAGGAGCACAGCTTTGAGGAGGATGGAGAGCACAGACCCTGCAGAGGGGGCATGAGTGAAGTACTGCCACATTCATTACCATTATTATCCACAGTTCACAGACGAATAAACTGAAGCATGGAGGGGCTAATTAACTCATCCAAAGGGAGTAGACTCCCATTTCACTAAACTTTTATTTGCAAAGATGTAAACTAACAGGTTCAAAGTCAGTACTTGAAAACTGGAATGATTTGAAACCAGAACACACAAGAGTGTCCAGATTAAAGACATTGATGTTTCTTTAAAAAAGAAACTTCAGTCAGAAGAGGTGATGGCCACTATGAAATAATGGGAAAATAACATTCAATAGGTAAACATGGATATTGGGGAAATTATACCTAGAAGTAGAAGATTCAGGCAAGGACTTTAGTTATTTTCCCATTGAAAAAATATTTATTTTCCTAAAATGGTCACATCAAGATTAATGAAGCCATTCTCATCTTAATCTGTTCCAGAATTAAAATAATAATAATAAAAGATTAACCAGGTGAGCTTGGTGGCTCACATCCATAATTCTAGCACTGTGGGAAACTGAGGAGGGCAGAGGAACTTGGGATTTCATATTGACCTAGGCAACATGGTGAAACTCAGTCTCTACAAAAAATAGAAAAATTAGCCAGACATGGTGGTATGCACCTGTAGTCCCAGCTGCTTGGGAGGTTGAAGTGGGAGGATCACCTGAGCCTGGAGAGGTCAAGGCTGCAGTGGCTGTGACTGTACCACTGCACTCCAGCCTGGGCAACACAGTGAGACCCTGTCTAAAAAAGAAAAAGATTGACCCATGCTGATGCACCTTCAGAGCAGTAAAACAAATAAGTGAATACATAAGATTAACCTCATTGATCATGTTGGAGCTTGAGATAAAACAAAAATTTTGAAAAAGATTTACCTCAAGCAACTGCCTGATTCCCGTCTTGGTCAGCTCACCAAACCAGCTGTTCTTATCAATGAGAATGTTACTAACTGGTACAGTAGTAATACTTCAGAATGAATAAAGTGGCTCCTGATTTTGCTTCAGCTTCCCAATATCCTTAGTGGCTATTGTGTGTGATATTATGCATTGATTGTATGCACTTGGTTTTCCTGCATCTACTCCTAAGACATAGACCCTCTCTTAGAAGTGAGACAAAACAGATGCTAAGCATGCCAGTCGAAGGGTTAACTCAAGTTACAAACTTTCCTATGTCAAATGCACCCTACCATTATCCTTTCCCATGACCAGGCATGACAAACTTCCTTTTCTTTACTATAGCTATTGCCATTGTGTTATATGTGGTGACCAGGAAGTCAGGCCAGCCTGTAGTTCTGCATGAAATAATATTCCAGTGATGCTCGAACAATCTCCCTGAGACAACTGCTTATTCAACTGTTAAAGGATAGGAGATCATTCTTAGTCCCCTTAAGATGCTAATTAGTCCATCAACAGCTGTTTCCTTAACCTCGGAGCTGGAATAAAGGGAAAGCTTAAATGCCAAATTTTCTGGGCACAAATCTTAAAAGATTGATTCATCTACTACAACATATGATACCAAGCAGCCAAAATGTGCCCCTTGACCTGGGAATGAATTACAAATATCACAGCTTATGATCAATCAATAAAGGAGACTCCAAAAGAAAAGGTCAATCCCAACTGCCCTTCCAACACTCTTGGGACTAGATGGAGTCTATGGTCATGTTGCTGAGAGAGAGGGCAATTAAACAAGAAAGAAACTGATAGTGCCAGTTCCTAAGACAAATATTTCTAGGATTCAGAGACTTACGTAAAGTGGATAAATAATTCTTTGGTAGGTCTATTTACTCTCCACTCTATCTGCAGTATTTATTAAGCATTTTCTGTACACTTGGCTCAGAACATGTTAGAACATAAAAGTAAGGTATCATTTTCCTCTCAAAGAGTAGACTGGGAATTGTTGGTTATCTAGTCAGCATTCATTCTGCCTTCAAGTTTTTATCGTAGCCCTAATAAGCACTAGCACAGGGACCTGAAAGGAGGTTGACTCACTCCCAGCTTCCAAGGTGGGCCTGATTGATCCAGGGATAATCTCCACTCCCAGGGACTGGCAATAGAACAGGCATATGGCGCAGACTGGACCAATGAGACATGAAGAGAGGTTTACTGGGGGATTCTGGAAATTAGCTCCCCTCCCGCAGATATGAACAAGGAAATGCCCCAAGCTAAGGCTAGTAGACATCCTATGGGTAGATAGCCTTGGTTTGATGTCATCCCTGTGATGAGAGAAGCCAACAGCTGGGGAAAAGTTGGGCTTTCAGTGAACACTGTGGAGATCCTGGACCAACCACTCCTAAAAGACACACTCTTTTCATTGACCCATACAAACAAGTCCACTCTGTTTTTGAATCTACTTCGAGTTGGATTCTGTTACTTGCAACCTAAAGAATCCTAATTGGTAAAAAGTTAGCAGTCTATGTTTAGCTCCCCTGGAGATGTATTTTCTAAAATCAAGCCATAGCAGAAAATACTGTTGGAACTACGTTGCAAATTTCTGAAAGATGGGACTTGGTCTCACGTTTCTTTGTATCTCTAGCACTCAACAAATACCAAATGCTGAACACCTCATGCAATTCGGATAAGATAATGTGTAAGTAAGTGCTCTGGCAGTAGAAGCTGCTATTCAAATAAAATAATAAAGGAAATAAGTTCTTAATAATAACAGCTAACATTTATTGGGCACTTAATATGTGGCAGACACTGTTATTTGTGTAATTGCTTTGAGTAATTTATGTGTATTAGTTTATTTAACTCTCACCACAATTGCCAGGTATAGTTATTATCCATAGTTTACAGGTTAGGAAGCTGAGGCACAACACATTTACTAAGATATACAACAGTTTGCTTAAGATAAAAGGGCTCAGTAGTTAGATAATTAATGACTTACAAAAACAGAATCATAAAGTCTCATGCCTCAACCAATAGGACTTACCTAAGCCAGTTCATAACAAGATTGTGTTTCATCTTCTAGACAAAATAAGAGGGTGGAAAATACAGATTTGCTTCGTTTTTTACAACATTTTAATATGTCATGTTGATTTATAGATTCTTGGAAACCTATTTTTTTCATTTTGCTGCAGTCTAAAGGTTATTGTAGAAGCATTTAATAATACATACTTTTATTAGCCCAATCTGTTATCTTTACTGTCTTACTAAAATTTATCTACTTGTTAACCTAGACATACTACGCCATGTATCTTTGTGCTAAAACCCCCTAATATTCAAATCTGTATTAGTCAGGGTTCCCCAGAAACACAGAATTAATAGGATATATAGAGATATACATAATAGGGATTTATTTTAGGGATAGGCTGGTATGGTTATAAAGGCCGAGAAGCCCAATGACCTGCTATCTGCAGCTATATGAGCATCCCTTAATCCATTTAAGTTGACACATAAAATTAACCATCGCATGCTCCCATCTTTATCTTACAACCAGTAGATATCCAAAATAGGTAGTATTTACTGTTGCTTCTTTCAATAAATATTTCCTGGGAGCCTACTCCATCCTAGGCATTTTTTTAGATGCTGAGCAATCATCAATGAACAAAACAGGTAGAGTTATTGCCCTTAAGGAGCTTACCTTCTAGTGAGGGAAACAGACACTAAACAAATCATCACACAGGTAAATACAAAATTACATATTTTGCCTTAAAAGAAAAACAAAAGGAATGCTGAGAGAAAATAAAGATGTATCTAATTCAGTTTCTGTGTGTGCCCATGGAGGACCCCTGAGGAAGTGACATTAAAAAGAGACTTGAAAGAAAAGACCCATAGATAGATGTCTTGTGTTTTTTCTTATCCAACTTCCATTCACATTCTTCTATAACCATAGCCCAAGTCTTCCTGGAGAAAATACTCTACCAGATTCTCAGCCTCAGTGTTTTGGAGCTATTTCTTCCATCTCTGGCTGCTAGGGTGGGGCCAAGACCTAGGCTCAGCCAATCAGTGTATTCCATCTCCCTGACCACAGTAATGATTCTATTGATTCAGGGATGAGCATGTGACCTCTGTTGGGCCAATAACAGCAGCCAGTTTCCATTTAGAATCTTTGATCTAATCTATCAGGGAAGCAGATTATCTTCTTCACTGCACTGAGTCTTCTAAAGATACAACCTTGACACTAAAAGAAAAGAATGACATATAACTGAGAGACAGCTTAGTCAAGAAATATATCCTCTTGCCATCATTTAAGCCCTGATTTAAGTTCTGCCTGATCATATCCACCCATGAACTGTTCAGTCATGAATCATCACACATTCCCTTATACGTAAAGCATGGTAGTCATTAGTGCTAGGCATTTTTTTTTTCTTCTGGTTCTGCTCCTCTGGACATATGGTAGGACTGCACTTCCTCAGTCCTTGAAGTAGACATGGGACTTGGTTTGGCCAATGAAATGTGAGCGGATGTAACATGTATCACTTTGAGGCAGAAGCCTTTAAGAGCTGGGGCACACTCCACCATGTTTTCCACCCCTGCCATGGCAATCAAATAGACTCCAAATGGTGGGGAGTCTGTCAGCCTAAAGATCCTGACAGAGCATGACAGGGGGCAGAGTTCCCCATCAACCAAGATGGAGAAATGAAAGCACTGACATTTTAGAGTTGTTCTTTACCGCAACATAACCTAGCTCATCCTGACTTGTATTTACCAGTTTCAAAGTTTTTCTGTCTTTAGAAACAGAAAAAGCCCTAACTCATATAATATGAGTACAAGGAAAATGGTGAAAAATAAAAGATAAAGCATTCCAGTAAAGAACTTATGTGAAGGGAAACAACTAAATTGGAGGAAGAAATGGAATTGGAGGTTGACATGGAGAAGACCTGTTTTGTGGCTATTGCAGTGGTCCAGGTGGTGTTGATTGTGTCTATAGTGTTAGAAAACATAGAAAAGAATGGATAGATTCAAACTTTATTTTAGAGAAAGAAAATGATAGGATATTATTTTTCTCTGCCAAAACCCATGGTTTCTCACTTTGACTTTAAGTTAAAACGTCAGGGGGCAGCATAAAAAAGGCATAAGCTGAGTAAGGAGACTCCAGTTCTGGGGTTAAGTTGGTTAATAAGTAGGATGTGACCTTGGACAAGTCTTTTGCCTCCTCAGACCTTCACTTCTTCAGCTCTGTGAGCAAGGGGGAGCTCACTCCTCCTACTTTCAGGGTGTCTCTCCTTTTCGTTTAAGCACTGACATTCTATGGAGGCTAATCACAGGAAGTTACCACATCAAAACTGTTGAATGGGATACATGTTCCTGACTCAATTAAGGAAATACAGGATGATAACACACAAGACCTTGCCATAGTCTGGTCAATTTGTGAATGAAGAGAGTAAAATAACAGTCAGTAACATGAGGACTAGAAGCTTTTGATTATGATTTTGTACTGGTAGTTTCTTTAACAAAAGCATCTGGAAAATGGCCAAGATGGTTTATGCGACACATGGTCAATGTGACTCACTCTGACTTGGATTCAGACAGACTCTTCTACATCAGATGCGTTCCTCTATATATAGCAATCTGAGATGCAGAAAAGGTACCCAGCAACATTTGACAAGGTGAACTTCACAGGCACTTTATCATAGCACTGTTCACTACAGCAGAAATTCCCAAAAAGTATACTTGAGGTGTTCTGACACAATACATGAACAAACATGTATTCTTAGTAGTTACTCCCTGATTTTGCATTTTTACCTACTGGAATGTTCATTAGCTTAATGTCACACCTGCCCCATTGGTGAGTTTGAAGGAATAACTAGATGTGGCCATCAGTGGATGAACAGATAAAGAAAATGTGGTTTATGTACACAGTGGAATACTATTCAGCCTTTAAAAAGAAGGAAATCCTGTCATTTGCAACAACATAAATGAAACTGGAGGACAATATGTTAAGTGAAATAACCCAGGGATAGGAACATAAATGCTGCATGATCACACTTATATGTGGAATCTTAAAAAGTTGAATTCATAGCAGAGTAGAATGGTGGCTAGCAGGGGCTAGGAGTGAGGGTAAGGATTAGGGCAATGTTGGTCAAAAAGTACAAAATTTGGCAACATACTGAAACCCCATCTCTACAAAAAATTTAAAAAATTAGCCTGGTATGGTGGTGCATGGCTGTAGTCCCAGCTACTTGGGAGGCTGAGGCAAGAGGATCACTTGAGACAAGAAGCTCAAGGTTGTAGTGAGCCACGATCTCACCACTGTACTCCAGCCTCGGCAACAGAGTGAGATCTTGTCTCAATTTTTTTAATGCAAAATTTTAGTTAAGCAAGAGAAATAAGTTCAGGAGATCTATCATACAACAAGGTGACTATAGTTAATAACACTGTATTGTATACTTCAAAATTGCTGAGGGTAGATTTTAAGTGTTCACCACCACAAATAAATGATAAACACGCAAGGTAATACATATGTTAATTAGCTTGATTTAGCCATTCCACTACGTATGCATATTTCAAAACAACATATGGTACACCATACACATATCTCATTTTTATTTGACAATTAAAATAAGTTAATTCATTGATAATAATAATAAAATTGAGTATAGTAGCTCAGTCATTCACTCCTTGTACTTTTTGACTCTATCTCCTTCAGGGAGGACAAATTCTGCACTGTTCTTGGCTGTGAGATCAACAGCACTCCACTGCAGGGAAGACCTATGAGTGTACATGTCTGTCCACACCTGGAGTTTACTCTTAAGGAGCCCATAATTGTCCAGCACTTAAGCCGCATCCTCCAATCCAACTTTCACTAGTAATGAAGCTACTATTTTGAGCTCCACCTTCCTGATTCTCATCTCTCTGTCAGATGGTGCAGAACTTGAGTAAGGGAAAGTAACATTTATTGAGTCTATTCAAATCTCAATACTTATGTATTCATCTTAATGTGAACTGGAACAATATATGCCAGTTAATTAAACCCTACAATTTCACAGAGATTATTGCTCAATAGGAAGCTAAGAATTTTAAGAGGTTCAATTTAATTGATTAAATAAAATATTAAGAAAAGAACAATACAGGTGGTACAAAATTAGAAATTTGACAAATATGGCAAAAATATGAATTATGTGAATGACAGAAGTTTATGAATTACTATACAAAAGAGGAGTATTGATAGAAGGCATGTCTTAGCTCCATCCAGGAGTTTCATCATACTGAAAAGATTGTCAATTCAGGAGAAAGATTTGTAGCTGATGAAACCTTATAAAGTATAAAAAAGTATGGAATAGCAACCTAGTAAGTTAAATTGGAAATATCAGTGTGAAATAATAAGCTTAAGTAGTATTTTTTCAACTCTGAGTGGCCTAACAGCCACATCAATAGCATTCTGGCTCAGCACACATTCTCATGTGCAACTCCCAGATCCCAGCTCCCGGACTTTACAATTATTTCCTGCTAAAAGGAAAAAGAATTCCTTGGAGAATAGCTAATTTCATTATTTAAGATGGAAATAAATCAGAACATTTCTTCAATCTTCTATTGTTGCCAAAAAGCAAGAATATTTTCAAGAACATCAGGGACAGTGGTTAAAGAATAAGGGAGCCAGCATACAGGGCGCCCCACTAACTATATGGTGACAATTTTTAAAAATAAAATTTGCCTTATAAAAAGAAAGCACATATGCCCCCAAAAAAGTAAAATGTAGGCCCAGGTCAAAAATATAGAACTTTGCTGCCCACCTCATAAGCCCCTTCCATGAGCCTCATGCCAACCACATCCCCATTTCTTTCTGCATATCGTCACTCTAATAGTAATGACATCATTGTCGTTTTATAGTATTATCACCCGAATGTGCACTCCTAAACACTATAGTTTAGTCTCTCCAATTTTTTTAAAACAATGATATGCCTTTCAAGATTAAGTTACAATGTGAGCATCAAAATCACTCTTCCCACCACCATCATCATTACCACCACCATCATCATCATGAATTATAGGAAAAAGGTGAGTCTTATCAAAGGCCATGCATTCAAAATAACTCAAAACAGAAATGTGTTAATATGAAGTCTGTGCAAAAGGTCATTGTAATAGAAAACAGTGAATATAATAGAGCACACTTATTTTCTTACTGATTTTCACAATGAAGAGGGCTTGATATTTCTTCCATTAACTTTATGTGTTTATGACACACAGTCATCTGTCTCTCTATGTCTGTTTAAGGAGAATAAATGTTGGGAACTGCAAGCCAAAAACACTATTCAGTTTGAGTGAATACCTACAATAACCCACCAGAAAGACGGTTTTGCAGTGTTTGCCAGTGTAATGAATTACCAGACAATCTACAGAGGAAGGCTAACTACTCAGACTCAATCCTCAACTCCTAGGAGATTAAATCTCAGTGCTAATAAGGAAGTTGTCTGTTTTTAATGCTAAGAGACCAAATCGATATTTGATTATGACAGGAGAATCAGTTATGTAAGAACAGCCAAGTGATAATTACAAAAACAATTTCAGGGGTAGATAGTAGGTTGCAAAATTAAACCCTAGGCGTAAGATAAGGCCTGAAATAGTCTTGCTGACATAACAGATATCATTGAACTATAGAAAAGCTTACTATAAAAAGGTGGTTTAGGTTAGAATCACCTTGGGAGAAGCAACAAATCTAACCAAGAATTAATCAGTCAATAAACCAAGTCCTGCAATCTAGGCTGTTCTGATAAGATAATCTTTTCTTTGGGCCTTCTAAAAATTGTGTGACCCCAGAAAGAAATAAAAATAATAACACTGAAATCCTGAGGGTATATCAAAACAAGCATAGAAAAACAAGCACAGAAATAAGAAAAGCATCAAACCCATGATATTGATGCCTTAAAGTAAATTTATGTGAAACCACAGCAATATGTTCTGTAGTCTTTGTTTCTATCTGTTTGCGAATTATGGTTTTGAAGTGTTTGAAAGGGTTAGCCATTCCAAATATCTAACTGCAGTTTGTTTAAATTGTTTACGGTGGTTTTCTTAATAAATTTGTGATCAGTGTTTAAAGGCCCCAAGAAAAATTGGTTATTAGTTTTTGGTGTTCGATTTATGAGCTTAATAAATTGAGCATTAAACAAAGAACAAATGGTTGCTAGTATTCTTCTCCATGAGAAAAACCTTCAGATATATAAGGCTCCATCAACAAAGACCTAGACAGAAGATGGTCTTACCTTGTACTGGTTATCTATTCTTATGTAACAAATCATCCCAAAATGTATTGGCTCAAAACAGCATTTATTATCTCACCGTTTTGTATCCCACAGGTCAGAGATCTGGGCACGGCTTAGCAGAGTGGTTCTGACTCTAGGTCTCTGATGGGCTGCAATTAAGTTGTCAGCTGTGGTTGCAGTCATCTCAAGCTCAACTGGGGAAAGACCCTCTTCCAAGCTCACTCATGTGGCTGTTGGCAGAATTCCATTCCCAGCAGGCTGCTGACTGAGGGCCTCAGTTCCTTGCTGGCAGTTGGCTGGAAGCCATCTTCTGCTCCTTGCTGCATGGACCTCTCCATAAGGCACCTTGCAACATGGCAGTTGGCCTCAACAGGTGAGCAAGCAAAAAGCCAGAGAAAGAGTCATAGTCTTTGACAACTCCATCTTTGAAGTGACATCGCATCACTTTTGCCATATCCTATTGTTAGAAGTAAGTCACTTGGTCCAGTCCACACTCAAGGGAAAGGGATTACACAGGCCAGGAATACCAGGAGGTGGGGATCATTGGGAGGCATTTTAGAAGCTGTCCACTGGTGAAATTTTCACAAGGCATTGGCCCATAATACAACAATACACTGAGGGCTCTGTATATGCAATTAAATGTCATGTCTCTGCAAACACCAAACCACCACATATTTATAGAACACCTTCTATGCACCAAGCACAGTGTAGATGCTGGGGACACAGTGATGCATGGCCACAGTTCCTGTCCTCAAGAAGCTCAAAGTTGAATGAGGGAGACCAACAATGAAAGGAGAGTTAACCAATCTTTATTCTCTTCCCCTCATATGGATGTATTATTTTATTTTGCAAATGTTTGTTTAATTCTCTAATTCCCTGTAAGACCATGATGTCCTTGAGAGAAGATACTATGTCTCTTTCATCTGTGTGACTGCTTATGACTTACACATGGCCTGATACATAGGAGGCCTTCAAAAATTATAACACTTTGAACCTAAGAAAGCAGGCATGGTCAATTATCTATTAGTCATCTACACCTTAGTGTGAATTAATGGTCCTAATCTTCTGGGAAATAATCACTGATGGAGGCAAATATGTCTGGGAGCTGGATAAAAGAGATGCTAAGGGGACTATCCACAGAGGAAACTCATAGTGTGAAAGGAGATAAACATAGATTTTAGTTTTGTCAAGGTCTGATTTAACTGTCCCTTTCCTCCCTCCTTTCCCCAACTCTCGAGCAATAAGGAAGTTCTACTGTATTATGTTTCTAGGTCTTTTCTTCTCTTGGTTTTATGTGTTCTTTAACACAGGCAGTAATTATATGCCATAATTTTGACACTGACATAACTCCATTTCTCTCTCACATAATTGTATGAATGTGACTCTCTATAATTACTGTGTTTAATTAGAAAATGAGGAGATGCAACTAATGAGGACAGGTGATTAAAAAACAACTGCGAACATTTCTTTCAAATTTACCTTTAGCATAAAATTCACTCCGATTAAGCTCTAGTGAACCACAGAATTTTTTTTATAAATGTTGCCAGCACTCATCTAAATGAATATATTACCAGAGCAATTCATATTTGTAGAAGAGTTAAACTAGGAAAACATCATCTTACCTATGAACTGAAGTTTAAATGATGTCTTTGGCCAGTTTAATTTGGAAAAGTAAAGTACGGATCACAAAGTAAATAGTTAACTCTGTTTTCAAAAATTTTTAAATGTACTATCCTATCTTCAGCAGGGATCTTACCTGGAAACCAAAATGAAAACAAGGAAGAAAAAGTAAAGTTGCTATAGGAGCAAAGGTTTAAGGCCTATGGACTCTGCCCTTCCCGCTGCACAGAGCCCCTTAGGCAGGTAGGGAGGGGAACATATTGCCATTTCAAACCACAAGTGTCCTTCAAGGAGGGTGGGGTCTGTGAAAAAGAAGTTTCCTGGTCTCTGCAGATCTTTGTGTGTGAAGAGTAGATAAGCCTTGAGGCTGAGCCACAGTTGGAAATAGGAGCCATAAAGATGAGTCATTCTGGCAACAGAGTAAGAAGAATAAGGGTCAGCTGGGATGGGAAGGCAGGGAGGGAAGTAGGAACCAGAAGAAGGATGCTAAGTGGCTGGCACAGTCCACAGAAGTCTTGTGAAGTCCTCTCATTACTATGATGCAGTATCAGTCCCCTAGGTAGATCCCCAGTTTCAGTACAGTTACACCCACAAAGGCCTAGTAAGGCAAGATGTTTGTGAGGATCACAGAAAGGACCTGTGTATTTACTCTGGCTGAGCATGGCATGGAAAGGAACAGTATGAGTGAGACTAAGAGATGGTCAATAAACTGAATTAATTCAACTTTAAGACGATTTAGGAGCCGGTTAAGTGTGAACTGCTTAGAGCAATGCCTTGCTTGCAGTTAAGGCTAATAGGTGCTTGATAATTTAAATAAAAGCATACATACATTCTGTAACAAACACAGCCCCCAAACCAGGCCAATCTAACTTGACCTCAAGCAGACGAATGAAAGTTACTGGACTAAGTAGCAAAGGGTAGCAATAGTGTCCTCCCCAAACTGTGGGGCCAAATTCAGTTACTATGCCAACTAGAGGCCCAAGACTGTAATTTCATTAACGATAAATACTAAATCCTTTTTCATCTTTGTCTTATGAGGACCTAGTACAAATGCCCAGAACATAGTAGAAATCTAACAAAAAAGTATTCAATGAATAAATGAATGAATAAATGTTACATTTTTAAGACGTGTATTTATTAAATTTTTTTTAGCTTTCTAAGGATATAGTATTATTTTAATCACAGCATCATGATGATATTTTTTTAACCTTCGTGTTTGCTTCTAGCTCTGAAGGGATTCTTGTAGTCTTAGTGGAGTACCAGTTGGCTAACCTTGTTTAAACTTACCCCTAACCCTGCCCAACCCACTGGCAAATACTTATAGTTCACAAATCAGGAAGTGGATATTTTAGTGCAAACTTGTCTCCAGTAATAGGCAAAGAACTCAGATATGTATGTTTTGCATACAAGGGGTCACAGCAATATTCCTGAGTTCAAAGGACGGTAGAGCTTATGGTTCTATCTTCACAATATATCCATAGTCCGACCACTTTTTATCACGTCCACTGATACCACACTGGCACCATTAGCTGCCACCAAGATTACTGCAATATCTCCTAGCTGGCCTCCCATTTCTGCCCTTGCCAGTGGTGTCTCCTCTCAAGACAGCAGCCCGAGTGGCCTGTTAAAACATAAATCATCAGACCATGACCCTCCTCTGCTCCAATCAATGTCCAATCAAGAAAACAGAAACCATTCCAGATATTTCCAACAGAGGAAATACAGGGAACTGGTTACAAAGATTTGTGATTGCAGGTAGCCAACTACCACCCCTAGGAAGGAGGAACAAAAGGGAAAATGGTGTTACAGCGAGCCCACAACCAGAGTCACTAAAGCAGCTACCGGTGGAAGCAAGCAGCCGGCCAGCATTTCCAGCTGCTGCTGCTCCTACAGCTGCCCTACGGGAAGGCTGCCGGGAACCCGTTTCAAAAAAAGGAAGGCTCTTCCTCTCCTCTCCCAGCGTCCTGGCGCACCTAACAGGAAGCCAGCGGGCAAGGGGGTCTGGGAAGTGCAGTTTGCAGTTCTCCTGCCCCAGCAGCAAGGGGGCGGGGGATTGAAAGGGAGTGAGGAGGGCGGTAACAGAAAACAGGCTCTATCCACAGCAGGCCCTCACTCAGAGTAAAACCCGAGTTCTCATGGTGGCTTCAGAGCGAGGCGCCCCTGCCGTGACACACAAGAACCTTCCCTTCCGACGTCATCCCCGCTGCTGTCCGCATGCTCACCCAGACCAGCCACGGGGGCTCCTTCCCTACTCTTCAAAGGTGCGGGCGCTCTTCTTCCCGAGTCTAGCATTTGCTGTTTCCTCTGCCTGGGATAGTCTTACTCCAGACACCTTCCCAGCTCGCTCCCTCAACTCCTTTAGGCCTTTCTTTAAATGACACCTTTTCTTATTTTTTATTTTTATTTTTAGTTTGTAGTCCTAGACATCAATCTCAACCTGATAAATGGCACCTTTTCAAGAAGCCTCCCTGCAAGCTAATTTAAAAATTGCAACCTTTTGGGTTTTTTTGTTTTGTTTTGTTTTTTACACGGAGTTTCGCTTTTGTTGCCCAGGCTGGAGTGCAATGGCACAATCTTGGCTCACTGCAACCTCCACCTCCCGGGTTCAAGCGATTCTCCTGCCTCGCCCTCCCAAGTAGCTGGTATTACAGGCATGTGCCACCACGTCTGGCTATTTTTTTGTATTTAGTAGAGACGGGGGTTTCACCATGTTGGTCAGGCCAGTCTCGAACGCCTCAGCCTCCCAAAGTGCTGGGATTACAGGCATGAGCCACCACGCCCGACCAAAAATTGCAACCTGATCTAGTCCTCCATCCTCCTTAATGTTTTCTTTTTTACTTCAGAAAAGGGATAAATCCTCTTATCCTTTTTTTTTTTTTTTTTGAGACAGAGTATCACTCTATTGCACAGCCTGGAGCCTAAGGGCGCCATCTTGGCTCACTGCAACCTCCGCCTCCTGGATTCAAGCGATTCTCCTGGCTCAGCTTCCCGAGTAGCTGGGGTTACAGGTGCCTGCCACCATGCCCAGCTAATTTTTGTATTTTTAGTAGAGACGGGGTTTCACCATGCTGGTCAGGCTGGTCTCCATCTCCCGACCTTAGGCGATCCGCCCGCCTCGGCCTCCCAAAGTGCTGGGATTACAGGTGTGAGCCACTGCGCCCAGCCTTTTATCCTTTTTAACACTATATTTTACATATGTGTGTGTATGTATATATGTAATTTATGTGTTATATATATAGCTTATTATATATATATTTTGTTCTATAGGCTATATTTATTGCATAAACATATATATTATTTCATAAATCTATATATTTAGTTGTCTACATTCCTTCACCAAAATGTAAGCTTGCAGGAGCATTTAGTTTGTCTATGATTCGTCCTCGGTGCTCCATAAATACTTGTGGATAGTCAACAATAACATACTATAAACTTAAACATTCATTACGAGGGTAGTTCTCATGTCAAATGTTCCTACCACAATAATAAATGAATACTTGTGAAATGAACACAATAAATGTGATCATTAGTAGGTTATTTATTATATGATGAAAAACATTAAAGGCTCTTTACAGAAGCTGAGGTTGCTCACACCTTTTCCTCTGGGCAACTTCCATAACCCCACTAAGGCTTAAATTAGATGCCCCTTCTGCATGCTCCAAATGCTCCCTGTAATGATCCTATCCCAGCACTTGCCACAGTGCATTTCAGTTATCCATTTATGTATCTATCTCCTCCTCTAAAACTAAGTCCCATGAGATACCAAAGGGATGATGCCTCTCTGGGTAACACGATACATGAAGCACTTTGGAATACTGTCCTGTGTGCAGCGGGGCTCAAACAATATTTGTGATGGAATGTTCTTGTCAAAAAACAGAATAGGGCCAGGCGTGGTGGTTCACGCCTATAATCCCAGCACTTTGGGAGGCGAGGTGGGCGGATCACCTGAGGTGGGGAGTTGGAGACCAGCCTGGCCAACATGATGAAACCCCGTCTCTACTAAAAATACAAAATTTAGCTGGGAGTGGTGGCGTGTGCCTGTGATCCCAGCTACTCAGGAGGCGGAAGCAGGAATATTGCTTGAACCTGGGAGGCAGAGGTTGCAATGAACCGAAATCGTGCCACTGCACTCCAGCCTGAGCAACTGAGCAGACTCTGTCTCCCATAAAAAAAAATTTTTAAAGCAGAATACACTCTCGACATCCCTCCTTCTGAAAAGGCAGAAGAGCCAACAGCTGTGAGAAAACATAAACCGAAGCAGGAGGTATAATGGTTAAGGACAGGAGCAAAGAAAACTGGTGAGCAATATGGTAACTCCTGAGTATGAAAGGACAGGCAAAACTATCATGGCTTCAAAAATATTTTAATCTTTTTTATTAGAAGTATTTATATTGCCTGAAAAGCATTCCATTGTTAAATTATATTAAATGCTGAATATTAGAGAATAACAAACAAATCCTGAGAAATTATTAAGTTATGAAATCAAAATTATTATCACAGAACGCAGCAGGTCTCAAGAGATAAATTTTGCAGTGTTATTCTTAAGGGCTTGGGGAGTGGGTGTTAGAGCTACAAAAGTTCATTAACAAAAGTATGTTCTAATTTTATAACCAACCTCAAGAGGAAAGAATCATCCTTACTATGCATATTCATGGATAGTAGAAACATTACTGCTAAAAATCAGCCTTGGTTAATTTTTTTCTTTTAGAGATTTCCAGTAGGTAATCTATAAAATACCTGCAGTCCTTTATGAAGAGATCATAGCTAGGTTCTAGACTTAAAGTGGATTTATTTATTTGGTAGTAATTCAGGGGCTGGAAGAAGTTATATCATACACACATATTTGAGCACCAAATTTATCATAAATAGCTTTGACTTGGCTTATAACCTCAGTAGTGAGAGGCACGCAAAAATGTCTTATCTCCTGTTGACTTAAGAAATAGTATTGCTCACTGTCTGCATAAATATTATCCAAGCACACCGCATGGAAGAGGTTCAGGACTTTGAAAGGGAAGGCTTTTTGGCTTGCCTGTCTCCGGAATGAACATCCCATTTTGCTTGCTGTGGCCTGTTAGTGCGTTCAGCATTGGCTGTCTCTTTCTTCTTCTGCTTAATCAGAAATTCAATTTGACCAATAATCTTTTGAGATGCATTATAAGCAACAAGAATTCAGTGTATCAGAAACCTGCCTTTGTTATTCCTTTCTCACCACATAATTTTGCAAAATAACTCCCAACCTGATGCCTGAAGTGTACATGTATTTGTTCACTGAAGCAAGGAGAAAACTGAGCTAAGTCAAGTGAGATACACTCACACCATCCTGGAAGGATAATTTTAGAACCAGTTTCAAAGCAGACTCTAATTCGAAAATGCCCCTGCCACTTAGACCCACACAGAGATGTTACCAGCCTCACAAAATGTCACCAGATAATTGAGTTTTGCCAGCAGTGGGAGTGACTGCAGCCACTGAGGCCTCCTTGTTGGGAGAGGCAGAAGGAGAAAGGGGTGGTTTATTAGAAAGAACTTCAGGGAGGGTAAGATAACAGTGGACATGCAAAAGCCACGGACTATTGATTGCAAATCTGGCAAGGCTGTAGGCCATTCTCATTGCAGGCAGGGCACCTCAGGGCCCGATAGGACTCCTTAAATCTGTTGGCCAGCATCGAGAACTTGCTGCCGTGGCACAGAGAGCAGGTGGCACTGCCCGACCCTCGGCAGTGAAAACAGCTGTCCTCGGGAATATCCCCTTCCTGCAAGAAACAGGTTAGGGTTTAGTTAAAGCAGCAGTTCAAGTCTGTTGTTCACATGCAGATCAAAACAGTACTAGACTACAGCAAAGACTGGGACAGAATAGAGGAAAATGCTTCCCATGGATGTCAGTGAGAGAATCGGCTGGGACCCAGAACAGTCACAGCAATTTTATCAGAGAGGATTCCCCTGGTGGACATCTCTAAGATGGCATCCCCTGCCACCACACTTTGCATTCCGAGACTTCATGATCTTCATTGCCCTTGTCACTATCTCTGACCTGTTTTTTCTGTAAGCTCCATAAAGGGCAAGGACTTTATTTTCCTTATTGCCAAATACTACGAGTGAACCCTTGTAGCATGCCTGATAGGTGCCAGGTGCTGTTCTAAGAGCTTCCTATATATCATCCATCTAATCCTCACAAAATCCCAGTGAGATAGTGTATTATTATCCCTGTGTTGCAGATGGGAAAATGGGATACTAAGAAGTTGTTTACCAATGGTCACACACACAGCTTGAAAGAGGAAGAGGTGGGCTCTCATCCCAGGGATTTGAGCACCAGAATGCATGCTCCTAATGCCTATGTACACAGCCCCTCATTGTAGTTGTCCATAGTAAGTGCCCAAGAAAGACTGTTCTGTGTGACTGAGAGACTGAGTGGAGAAATGAATGAATCAATAAATGTTACAATCCTTCAAAGCTTAGCTCTGAATGCTACAGTACTTATATCTTTATTCTCTTTGAGAGCTAAGGCCCAGTGATTAAGAGCTCTGTACTTTGGAGTTAATAGACTAGGACTGAGGCTATGTCTGCCATCAGCCATGCAACTTGAATAGTTCCCTTCGCCTCTCCCAATCTGTTTCTTTATTTATAGAATGTGAATAATAATGCTTACCCTTCTGAGTAGCTGGAACATTAAAGAGAGAATATATATAATGCAATATTATCTGTCAGATCATAGGTTTACCATAACAGTTAGTTCACTTCTAAGCCTTGCTAACAAATCTCCAGTTATTGACTCCCGCTCTCCAGAAAATGTTTCTTGGCTATTGTCTTGCTGTCCCCCTTAAAGCCATAGGAAATTGGTGATCTTGGTACTCCTTATAGACTATGAACCTTCCCAGAAATAAAGGGAGACACTAGATTGAAACCTGGCAAATCCAGTACCAAGTCCTGGCCATTTCAGCTTCTGAAAATCTCAAATCCATCCTGCTTTCTTCATCCCAGAACTACAATCCTAGCCCAACAGCCCACTGACTATGGCATGAACTGAGTGTGGACCCATGCCTCTGGTCTTGTAGTATGTTCTCCCCACTGATGCTCATTAAGTTGCCTGCAGTATCACTGCCACATAGAAAGCACGCAGGAAACTTTTTAATGAACACTTGCCCTCCAGATAAAACCTCAGGATAAAACCCAGTCTCCTTAGCTGATTTAAATTTTTTGTCACTTCTTTCATCAGGATCTTGTTCATGGGCCTCTCTGTACTTGGTCTCTAGGGACCTTTCCCCACTCCCAATGTGGCCAACTCCTACTTGTCCCCAGAAATCAGCTTAGCAGCTCTTTCTCCAGGAAGCCTTGCCCACCCACCACTCTGGACCAGGAGTTCCCCCACCCCCATGGCCACCTGTACTGCCCCTGGCGTGACAGGTATTCCATACTCCAATGAAAGTTCCTGTTGATTAGACAGGGAGCTCTCTGGACTTGTACCATTTCACCATCACTTCCCAAACACCTAGTGCAGTGCCTGGCACACTACTTGTGCCAAATGAATAAACAAATGAACACCGATGTCTGGAGAACCCTTCCTGTTCTTAAATTCTAGGGACCAACAAGACAGCAGGAGTCCACTGGGTAGCTCTACCCAACTCATTCAGCTTTCATTTATAATGTAAGAATAAAAATAATCCCTGAAAAGGGAGGCATAAGTTTTGAAAATAGCTCCATCATGCTGCAAATTGCCTAAGAAGGTACCGAATTTTATTTATTCTAGATTTAAGGAGTGAAAGTAATTACCCAATTGACAAAAACTCAAATCATGTCTATGTACCCTTTTGTTAATATTTTATTGATTGTTACCATATTTTAGTATATTAACAGTGGAGAATTTGTTTTCTTCTCTTAAAATATTCAAAATAATACGTATTTGCAAAAATATTCTTAAAACAAATTGCCACGATTCATTTCCTGCCAAATCCATTAGGTTTTATGTTTTGTACTTCATACCCGTGAGATTTTAATAATATAAGTCCACACTGCAAGGGAAAGTACAGTAAAATCCTACCATAATGCTATACATGTGATCCAAAAATTCATTTGCATAAAATGCCAGATCAGATATTGAAAGATTAATGAAATGACCTAGTAAGCCTGCTGTAGAGAATAAGAACAAGTCTCCCATCAAATTATACCTAATGTCATATAGTTCTAGGGTGCGCTACATTATTAGAAGTTTCACTGGAGTTTCCATTCTTATTCTGGGTTACCACTCTCTGACCACTTACCCTCAACATGCTCTTTTTAATCATTCAGTTAATTCAGCAAGTATTTAATAAGTACCACTCTATACAAGACTTATATACTATAAGCCTCTTTCTTCCTTTCTATCTTTTAAATTATTCTCAGAAAATATTTAGTAGGATATAGAACATAGTTGCACAGCATTGCTTAGATTCTAGAACCCAACAGACCCACCAATCCACCTCTTACTAGCTCCATGACCAAGAAGAGGGGCTTGATCTTTTACTGAAGACTCCAAGGCTTGTGTAGCCCTGAAGATGGTAACCAACGCCAATTGAGACTGCAAAATAGGGTGCTTATGGTCATGAGATTGTTCAACAGATGGACCTAGATTTGACTACTGGCTGTAATGTCCTCTGGCAAGTTATTTAACCTCTCTGAGCCTCAGTTTCCCTAGCTGCAGAATGTGACTTTTAATAATATCTACCTCACAGGGTTCTTGAAAGAGTTAAATGAACTATTGCATGGAGCAT
The DNA here is from genome assembly GCF_049350105.2 of Macaca mulatta. Taxonomy (NCBI): domain Eukaryota; kingdom Metazoa; phylum Chordata; class Mammalia; order Primates; family Cercopithecidae; genus Macaca; species Macaca mulatta. The sequence continues at coordinate 154,754,365 of NC_133411.1, forward strand.
TGGTCATGGTGCCTAGCTATCGTGAGTCCTCAATAAATGGCAGCTATTATGCTTTTGATTATGATGAGATGATTATTGCTATTATCTCAGAGTGAGATCACATAAAGCATAAAGAAGCCCAGATGATTTATGGCCTCAAATTCACTGAGCACAAAGCCAAATTTTTCCCCTTCCACCTTTTGCTGTGGCTCAATTCAATTATTCCTCTCCTCTTCTTTGATAGTTAATACAGAGGCTCAAGTCTGGCCCGGCTTTCAGCCTTGCGCTACTCTTTCATCAGATTCTCACTGCTGCCCCGTTCCACCTAACAGAACAAAGAGGGTCTTGGTCAGAAGGGGCTCCTTGATGTTCTTTGACCTTCTCTTTTGAAATAAAACTTGTCTGAGCATTTACTGCATGAGGGATTGGGCAAACAAATAGCAATTTAAAACAGAGTTTAAAGGACAGACAAGTGAAATATAACTTTTCACAGCAAACTTCTGCTGCACACCTCTGTCCTAGTTTATAGTATTACAGCTAAAAAACACAGATCTCTCCAAATTGAGCTTAAAGGTAATTGTCATATCAGGCTTACTCTTGCTTTTGTAATCAGGCCTGAAGTATAACCTGCCTTTTATCATTTCTGGTCCTCTTCTGAAAATACATGCTCCTACAACTTACAATATAGTATGATAGATAATAGAATTTAAAAATTTTATAGTGGGAAGGTAGCGCTTTGGATCAACATGTTCAGTCATCTGCCTGCTGCCACGTTAGGTTCTTTTATAAAAAAAAAATTTTTTTGTAAAGACAGGTCTCATTATGTTGCCCAGGCTAGTCTCAAACTCCTGGGCTCAAGGGATCCTCCCTCCTCTGCCTGGGATTACAGGCCTGAACTACCACACCCGGCCCAGGATAGGTTCTTAATAGTTCTGCATAGAAGATGAGAGAAGGTAATGGCCAGACTTCTTACCAGCTGGCACTTTGGTCTCAAATTCCAGTATTCTTTCCACAAACATTTAACTAATATTCACTGGTTATCTGTTATATGCCAGGCTGTATTTTTCTGATACTGGAACTACAATGTTGCACCCAGCGTAAACATGGCCAGGCCTGCCCTCATGGAGACCTAATTGGTAAGAGCAAATAATCACACAAATTAAAGTAAGATTGCAACTGTGAAGAGGGGTGTAAGGTGTACTGACAGGGCAATCCTATAGGATTTTTTCCTCATGGAAGCCAGGGAAGATCCCTCTGAGGATCACTTCCTCCCTATGAGGAAGTGATGCCTCTTCTGAGATCTCAGAAGCTGAAGGCAAGGTGGTAGGGAGTCTGGGGACATTCAAGGCAGAGGGGATTGGCCTCTGGTAGGAAAGAGAAAATAATACATGAGGGATGGAGATGGGGAGATGGGCAGTGTGTCTGGGGCCAAGAGCATGAGAAGAGATGTGTAAGAGATGATGCTGGAGGGGCCAACAGAGGCCAGGCTACACAGAGCTTTCTAGGACAAGTAAGGAGTTTGGGGTTTTCTCCCAAGCAATGAAAAGACACTGAAAGCTTAGAGGGGGTGACTGATATGGTTTGGCTCTGTGTCCCTATCCAAATCTCATCTTGAATTGTAATCTCCATGTGTCAAGGGGGGAACCTGGTGGAAGGTGATTGGATCATGGGGGCGGTTTCCCTCATGCTGTTCTCGTGATAAGTGAGTTCTCACCAGTGCTGGTAGTTTTAAAGCATGGGACTTTCTCAAGCACTGTCTCTCTCTTTCTCTGCCCTACTTCCATGTAAGCCGTGCCTTGCTTCCCCTTCACCTTCCAGCAAGATTGTAAGTTTCCTGAGGCCTCCCAACCATCTGTAACTGTGAGTCAATGAAACCTCCTTTGTTTATATATTACTCAGTCTCAAGTACCATCTTTATAGCAATGTGAAAACGGACTAATACAGTGACAAAGGGGATGACCTAATCAGATTACATTTAAAAATATATTTTTGAGTGTGGGGGCAGGTTGGAAAGTACGTGAGTGGATGTGAGCAGAGCTTTCAGAACCTTTTGCTAGAGTCCCAGTTGCTTATGCTCTAGGGGAAAGGAAGGAGAGGTAGAAAGGAAGAAAGAAAAAAGTAGATTTTAGAGAAATTGTGGAGAGGTAGATAGACTCATGATATGGGAGAAATGAGATAAGAAGGAGCCTTTGGTGCCTCTTGTCTAAGGCCATCACTCAAAGCCCAGTCATGACCTTCTTGTTCCATCATCTGAACCCTCCCAGAGTGGAGACATCACTCAAGTTCCAGAAAGCCCCTGACCCATTTTTCCATAGCGATCCCAGGAGATTAAAGTGAAAACATCAAGTCCCAAGAGATGGAATCTAAGAGAGAGAAAATTCATTTATCCAGCTACCCAAGCTTTTCATCTTTTGGCTTAAATTCATCAAAATTGCTTCCTCCACCCCCAACCTCACACTGTGAATTAATGACTATCAGCCCTCCTCCCCCAGTGTGAGCATGTCTGAGCAATGGTTTCCAGGGTGGTGTGTACACACTTCTAAGGGGTATGAGAGGAAAACATTGGAACTATTTATATTTGCTTTTTATCTACAATTAGGCAGATATTAAGCTTTATTCACATTTTTAAAAGAATTTTTATACTAACTTTTAATAAACTGGTGGACACCGACAGCCATATTAGGTTAGGCCGTCACTAGACAAGTGTGGTACTCAAGGGACCCTAGAGTAAGAGTGACGTTCAAATGTTGCTGACAGTGGCGTCCAGCTCATTTGTTCACTTTCAGCACATTGCAACATATTGCAGTTTACTTGTGCCTGGTCTAGTGGATTTACAAAGGATACTCCTTAGTTTTAACTAAACTGATCTGCCAAATGGAATCATGACTTTACATAATGTCTTCCAGGAGACTATGGATCAAGGATAACACCAATAACAGAAGAACAAGTGAACCTATAAGAAAAGAAAGGGCCAGGCCAGGTGTGGTGGCTCATGCTTGTAATCCCAGCACTTTGGGGGGCCGAAGCAGGCGGATCACTTGAAGACAGGAGTTCAAGACCAGCCTGGCCAACATGGTGAAACCCTGTCTCTACTAAAAATACAAGAAAAATTAGACAGGCATGGTGGTGGATGCCTGATATCCCAGCTTCTTTGTAGGCTGAGGCAGGAGAATCACTTGAATCCAGGAGACAGAGGTTGCAGTAAGCGAAGATCATGCCATTGCAATCCAGCCTGGGCAAAAAGAGCGAAACTCCTTCTCAAAAAAAAAAAAGAAAGAAAGAAAAAAGAAAACAGGGCTGATTTTTTTCCACCTCTAGAACCAGCTGTTCATAAACCACATTGTACAGCAAAAACAATAAATATTTAATCAAATCTAAAAAGAAGTCAGCCAAAAAATTAAAAATTTAGAGAATCTGAAATATGGACTTATAACTGCTATTGCTAACAATGTACCATTAAAATATAACAAATGTTAAAATTCCTCATATCTTCAAATTTAGATATCTTAAGTATTCATATTCAAAAGGTTTTACTTAAGCAGTGCACAATCAAGCCAGCTTGGAGACCATTGCTGTAGGGCCAACTCCAAGTAGGACAGTCAAGCTCCCCAACGCACCTGTGTATACTGGTTATGGGGGAATGTGCTTTCTGCCTCCACCAAAGGTCTATCTTGCTGGTCCCTGCCTCCACAGCTTTCTTCTTTGTTCATCAGAGACTCTTCTTCAGCCTCTTCTTCCTTCTGGAGAATTTTCCTCACAAAGTCTCTCTTGTCCATTGGGGTTCGAATGATTTTCAGGTTATTAGTGTAGATGATTATCTTTCCAAAATCTATAATAGGTAGGGGCTAGAGAAATGGAGAATGAGCATGGAAACTTTACCACCAATCACCAAGTAGAGGGCTGCAGAACCTGTCCAACACACCAGGAAACAGCAGAGAAGGAACTTCCACCACCCAGCATTTTTGATCCCATCAGACCCCAAAGTCACAGTTCATTCCCTGGTCTGTTTGCTCTCTCTAAAAGCCATGAAAGCCAGCTTCCTTCTTCCTGTTGCTGGTGACCAATCAAAGCTGAACTACTCAGTATGAGAGTCTGGAGGGCAGGGGCTAGAGCTTCTGTTTGTACTGCATACCCCAACAGCCAATGCAGGACTAGGTACAATGAGTGTTTAATAAATACAGAGGGATACTTTTTTGTTTTATATAAATATCTCTCCAATTTTTTATCAGCATAAATAATAATATTAGTAGATACCATTTATTGGCACTATTTGTGTCTCAGGGATCATGCTAGGCATTTTACCAACATTGCCTCAGTTTCTCCCCAAACATCCCTATGAGGCAGATGCTATGGTTTCCACATTTTAAGGTGAGGAGACTGAGCCTCAGTGGGGTTAAGTGCCTCACCAAGGTGACAGAGTTACTCGGGCACTGTGACTAGAATTGAAACCCAATCTGTCATCCTAAAGCCCATATTTTTACCACCTATATCACACTATTTAAAAGTATTTCCCCCCCAAAAAAAATAGGATCATAATATATACTCTGTTGCAACCTATTTTTTCATTACCTATATAATATGAAAATCGTCTGTGCCAATAAATAGACTTCTAAAGCATCATTATTAATAGCTTTTGTTCTCTTGCATGGATTTTTCATGTGTTTCTTAATCATTTGCTCAGGAATAAACCTGGACAATACCACAGTGCAGAAAAGAGGACTGGAGGGTAACTGTTTAGAAATTACTTTAAATAAAAGACTGCCTGACTGCAGCATCTAAACAGATTTGGTTTATACAGTTCTGTAAGCAGAGCAGAATATTTCATGCTGAGGTATTTAGTTGTCTAGTGTGATTGTGACATACAGGAAAGTCATGTAACCTCTCAACTTTAGTTTGCTCATTTGCAAAGGGACTGACATCCAGCATCGCCACAGACAAGCTAGTAATTAAAATACAGAAATGAGTGGTAAACATGTGTTGTCCTGAGACTCTTGAGTGCCCTCCAATTACCCCAGCCTCCCCTCAGGGAGCCTCTAACATCCCTAAACCTAGCGATGTAAGAGTTCATACTTAGGAACCCAAGTCTCAGTACCCTCTCCAACACTCTATTGGCTTCTCTGCTGATTGAGCAAGGTTCCTGTGTCAACTTCTGGGGGTGGGAGGTGCCATGAAAAACCTGTAAAACAGTGTTCACAAAAGCTGGAGATACTATGCAGATTGTGAGTATTGTTGCCATTGTTGTTATTTAAAATTATTCTTCTGTAGTGCATGCACAATCATACTACACAACTAAATACCTCAGCATGAAATATTCTGCCCTGCTTGTAAGACTGTATAAACCAAATCTATTTATATGCTACAGTTAAGCAGTCTTGTATTTAAGGCCCTTGTATATTCAGCCATAACCTGGCTTGAGCAAGACTTCAATATTCAGGCTCTCTTTCTTGAAACACCCATGGAGTTTGCAATAATTATTTATTAAGCCACAAGCTTCCTATCTGGTCCTATTTTCTCTCCCTTTCTTCAAGGGATCGTGTAGCAGCTTCCATTTCCTATTGTTTTATGCAGGCTGGATTCTTATTTCACACTCTGGACTATCAGTTTCTGAATATCAGAAGATAAGGATGGTGGTACTTTTGGAAGGTTCCATTTCTACTTCTAGTAATAGCCAATGAGGTTCAGTTACTAGGAAGCTTTTCATTTCTAGAGCTGATTTCTTTTTTTCAAGACAAAACTCTCAATATGCTAAGAGAATCTGAGATCACCTACTCCAAACCCCTGTTTCTGAGCTGCTCAGTGAGACACCCAAGATAGCAAGTTTATTTTTTGATGTACCCCAAAGATGGAGGGTCTCAAATCACTTTTAAGGTGTAAAAGTTTTAGTTACCCTGATAGGCAAATTCTTCCTTGTGTCTAAGGAAACTCTCTGGGTGTAATGAAAGTTCACATTATGTGGTTACATCAAATGTCAATGAGGAAATCCCACTCCTACATGATAGAGGGCCAGGACAGAGCCAAGAATTTTTCATTTCCTCCTAGTGCACAGAATGGCAACCTGTGTGATTGAGCACTTGTAAATACTCTTTTGTCTGTGGCAACATGCCTAGAGATTATTGATCAGGCACTATTAAATCTTTCCACTGTTCTGTTTTTAAATGCAGAAATGCCTTATTGGGTACTAGAAATTCAGTGGCTTTGGAGATAGACAGACCTGAGTTTAAATTGTATTAAAATGTTATTTGACAACTGTGTGAGATTTGCAAGTTAGTTAACCCTTATGAACTTCTGTTTTTCCAATCTGTAAAACTCTCATAGAAATCTTGTGAAGATGAAATTATGCAATATGTTTAAAGTAGGTGTTCAGTAAATGTTACCTCCCTTCCTTTTCCCTTCCATTTTCTTTGAACCTTATAAACTTCAGTTTTAATTGCTTAAAATATTTTAATTATTTATAACCTTTTCCTCTACCCATCACACAAAATTTAAAAGACTCAAAATTTCTTTGATAAGAACCTGCTCGTTATTACAATGGTGGGTAACATTTGCTAAGTGCATAAAATGTGCCAGGCACAATACTAAGAGCTTCTTATGTATTATCTTTTAAAATCATCACAACAACTCTCTTAAGCAAGTCCTTTGATTCCCCTCATATCACAATGATGCCGAAGGTCAACAGAGTTAACTAGCTTGTTCAAGCTTAGGCAGTAAATGGGTAGGACTGAACATCAAGCTCAGGTTTGACTGGCATCAAAGCCCTGTTTTTTATATACATATATAAAATATATCTATTTATCATCATGGTAATCTGTACATAACATAGAATTTACCATTTTAACCCTTTCTAGGTGTATAATTCAGTGGCATTAAGCGCATTCACATTACTGTGCAGCCATCACCACCATTCATCTCCAGAACGTTTTCTTCTTCCCAAATTGAAACAATGACTCTTCTTCTCCCCTGCCCCCAGCCCCCAGCCCCTGCCAACCACCATTCTGCTTGCTGTCTCTATGATTTTGACTACTCTAGGTACCTCAAATAAGTGTAATCATACAGTATTTGTGTTTTCGTGACTGGCTTATTTCATTTAGTATAACGTCTTCAAGGGTCATCCACGTTGTGCATGTGTCAAAATGTCCTTCCTTTTCAAGGCTGAATAATATTGTGTTGTATGTACAAACCACATCTTGTTTATCCATTCATCAATCTATAGACATATGAGTTCTTTCCACCTTTAGGCAATTGAGAATAATGCTGCTATGAACAATGGTGTACATATATCTGTTTGAGTTCAGAGCCCTTGCTTTCAATTATTGCACTTAATTGCTACCCAATGTAGTCTCATAGTCACTATTTACTAGGAGGTGTTTTACACTTGGATTCGTTATTGAAAAGTCATGACATTAGCTCTCATTTTCTTCTTTTTCATAAATACCACATTGACAAACGGTTCCAGGGTATGGAGCTGCATGAATCCATCCTGGCCACTCTCATGCTCAGAAGCTGGCTATGATTGGGATGGGGAACTTGATCAGGAAACAAAGAAAACAGAGATAACGAGGCCAAGCAGGAATTGGACCTTCAACGTGGCCTCTAAAACTCATAGAGTACTGTGTTTTAACCAACGGAGCCATGCTGCCATGGAGACTCATTTACCTAGATTTATAAATTCTATAGTCCTAGCTACCAGGGAAGCTGAGGCAGGAGGATCCCTTGAGCCCAGGAGTTTGAGATTGCTGTGAGTTATGATCATAACACTGCACTCCAACCAGGGTGACACAGTGAGACCCTGTCTCTAAAAAAGAAAAAAAAAATTATACATTTACACCAATGCTAAATTTAGCACATGACTTATAAAGATCAAGCAACCCAAAATGTATCTACTGTGGCCTTGTATAAGGTTTGAATGAACTGTGACTTTGTGAATTCTAAATCTACAAGTAAGACATGGTTCAAAAGAAATAGTGTAAGTACAAGACTAGCCAGGTACCTAGGACCTAATAAGCACTCAACAAATGGTAGCTATTATTATCATGTAATAATATGGTTCTCTGAAAAAAGGAACATGCCCTAAAGAAAAACATCTGTAGAATCAGATCTGGATTCTTATTCTGACTCTGTACCCAATGATCCTGTAGTATCAGATGGATCCCTTAACAACTTGGCCCTCAATTTTTCTCATCTGCAAAATGGGAATGACCATACTTTGGCTTTTCTCCCCAAGGTTATGGTGAAGACCCAATGCCATTGATACAGACAGAGATAGCATGTGACGACACTTTGTAATGCGTAAGTCACCCCATTAAGATAAGAGGTCATTCATTTCAGCCCCCTTTAATATCAAAAACAAGCCTACTGTTATCTTTGGTAATTGTGAACATGCCTATAATTACCAATGCCAGTAAAGCCAGTAATACATTTATCTGCAATAGATGCATTATCTATTCCCTTAGGAAACTAACAATAAAAATAATTCAAGAGTAATTATCTGGCTCTCACACTTTAAAGATGAGAACACATCCTGGTGTGCTATTCATCAATACCATGGATACATTACATAATTGTATTTTATCTTTTTTAAAAAGGCATTAATGGTCCCACTGACAGCATATATACATCTCCTATGAATTTTTGGATATCAGTGAATGTTTTCCAGGTTCTACCTTAAAAGAAAATCATGTATGGACTTTTGATTATCTGTGGTACTGGAAAGTAATTGAAATTCATAGATTAAACACATGTTTCAATTGAACCATTAGCTCAAACTTCTTCCCCACGTAACATGTCCTCTGGCTGATTTGCATTTCACCATCCCTTCCCAGGACTCCAACTACCCAGAGCTTATGCTAACAAGCAACGGAAAGGAAAAATAAAGAGACAAAGTAGGCAGTAGGAGGAAGGCAATGGGGGTAAAAAACAAGACATGGATAAACTGCAAGCTGAATAATTGGCTGGAGTAAAATGAGCACTTTCAAATACTCAGCTCTTTCAGGAAACAAAAAGACTGCATAATTGTCTAAAACCGCAGTCTGACAACCTGAAAACCACTGCACCTCTATTTAATTTACATTCCAGGAAAACTCAGTCAAAGATCCAATTACAATGTATTACCTTGGATGGAATTTGAATACTATATATGCTCATTGCACTTTCCAATTAGTAGTCAACAAGCATGTTATTTTTACCCCGGAAATATTCGTCTAATAACAGCTTCCCATTTGGTGCACCAATTGCTCTCGTTGGTACCAGAGGGTGAGCAAGACACAAATCTGAACCATTTAGGCATTTCTCTAAACACATTTTAGGAAGCCCTACCCTTAAAGCCTATGTGCCATGCACAATACCAACCTTATGGTCATTCGCCTTGTAATCGTTGAACAGAGGCTGGCCGCCTGCCAAGGTGTAGGCATTACCCTCTCTAAACACACTGATCCTCTGAGCAGTCAGCTTAGGGGAGTACAGCTGGGGCCTGGGGGCTTCCCTGGGCCTGGGGGCTTCCCCAGTCCCATAAACACCATCCATTGGTTCAAGAGACTCTTGCAGAAAACTGTGAGGGTATTCCTCCTTTGGTGACTCTAATTCCTGCCCATCCTCAAAGACCTGCTTCAGTACTCGACCGCTGTAGGAGGAGGAGATTTTAAATCGTACTTTCCGGGGTTTGCCATCATTCTTCTGATTCACTTTCTTTTCGGGGTCCTCCATCTGCAGAAAGTTCACCTTGTGGTTTCCAGCCTTCCGTGTAGCTGGTGAAACTTGGGCCTCTGAGAAAAAGGCATTTTATTTTCTCTCCTCCTGCATATAATTAATTCAAGTTGTTGCTGGGGTATGGTCAGTTTACAGCAACTGACACCCATACATTAAATATTGATAGACCTTCATGAAAAGGCAGGCGATTCTGGTTTGATGGAGTGGATGGAATGTAAGACAAGATTGATTCTTCTCATAATCCCAAGCTCACCATGACTTCACCCCAACCCTAGCTTTTCTTAACCTGAGGATGAAGAAGTTTATTTAGACTGAACATGTACCAATTCAATAAGGATCAGACACTCAATTAGTTAACAAGTGTCTTCTTACTGTTAGCAATGACAATTAAAATCTAGTGAGCATTTCATAAGTGCCAGAGATTGTTACATGCATTATTTTACTTCATCCTGACAATAACCCTACAAAGAAAATGTTATATTTTTTACAGAGGGGAAAATGAGGCTTAGAGCCACTTGTCATTTGTCTTCATCATTTGTCTGCTCTATTATACCTAAGTAAGTGACAGAGCAAGGATTTGAACCCAGATCTATCTGACTTCAAAACCCATGATCAGTCCACATAACCAGAAGTTTTCCAGTTCTGTCCTAGAAGAGGAAATGAGGTCTTAGGTACAGTGGAGGTTCTTGGGGGCTGCTGCTAAAAACAGGAGAAGGCCGAGGGTCCTGGATTCTGGGCCTTCTCCCCCTACACTAACCAGAGCAGCTCCACTTGGTATGTATTTTATATTTAAGATTTCATTTGCAAGCACAGCACAAGTCCCCACTGCCTGTTGGACTTCGTAAATGCCCGGCACTGAAATAGTGGCTGGGGTGAATAGCACAGAAGCATGTGACCTGGGCCTGAGAACAGTCCTACAATCCCATGCAGGGAACAGACCTAATACAGGTGAAATAATAACCTCATGCTTAGAGAGCAAATTGCCCACAGCTGAATCCCAGAATAGCCACTCTGGGAAGAAGTGGTCTCTAAGGAAATAAGGATGGAAGAAGGTTTGTAAAGAAAAGTGTCCTTGGGCTGGGTGGAAAAGGGTAGGTTGGATGTGAGGAGCTGAAAGTGGAGTAAAGCCTTTCTCCCTGTCTTTGCTACCAGCATCACCATTCACTGAGTTGCCCAAATTGGCCCCTCCTCCTGTTCCCCTACAGCCATTCGCATGGATTCTTTTTTTTTTTTTTTTTTTTTTTTTTTAGACAGTGTCTCGCTCTGTTGCCAGGCTGGAGTGCAGTGGCGCGATCTCAGCTCACTGCAACCTCCACCTCCTGAGTTCAAACAATTCTCCTGCCTCAACCTCCCGAGTAGCTGGGACTACATGCATGCGCCACCATACCCAGCTAATTTTTGTATTTTTTGTAGAGATGGGGTTTCACCATGTTGGCCAGGATGGTCTCATTCTCTTAACCTCGTGATCCACCTGCCTCAGCCTCCCAAAGTGCTGGGATTACAGGCCTGAGCCACTACGCCCAGCCCATTCACATGGATTCTATCACCACCGCCTTCTTTCATCCACCTCTGTCACCCTGGCCCTAGGTCAAACCCTCATCACTTCTGTTTTTAAAGTTGCAGCTGTCTCCCAAGGACTTCCCTACTCACCACCAATTCCATTCTCCATATTGATGTGAGAGCGATAGTCCAAAACAACAAGTCTGCAGGTGTCAGTCTCCTGCTGAAAAATTTTTTCCAGTGGTTCAGGGCATAAATCTTAACTGTTCCATGTGACAGGCAAAGCCCCTCAAAAACCAGCCTCACCTTCCTTCCTTTCCAGCCTTGCCCTCTGTCACTCTTCCAGGGGCTGCCTGGGATTGGTGTTCCAGTTACACCAACAAGAAGCTTACCCATATCTCAAACCCACAAGTTTCTGTCTCTTATCCAGTACTCTGTTTCCTGATTTAGAGTGTCAAACTTCCATTCCTCCTTCAAGTCATACCTCAAATGTCGCTGCTTCTGGGCAGCCTTCCAACCTGCCCCAGGGATAATGCCATTGGACTTTTGGACCTACCGCCATTCAGGTGCTTCTCACTTTCCCTTGCCCTTCCTATTTTTCCCGCCATTTAACTGTGAACACCTTGCAGTCAGAAGCTGTCCTTACCATCTATATATTTCCAGTGTTTATCAAAGTGCCCAGTACATAATAGAACTCAGTAATTGTTGAATGAATGACTTCAGGTGAGAGAAACCAAATACACAAAGCTTTTAAAAAAGGAATTGAGCATATTTTGTGTAGAATATTGAAAAGGGGGCTGGGCGCAGTGGCTCACGCCTGCAATCCCAGCACTTTGGGAGGCTGAGGCGGGTGGATCACTAGGTCAAGAGATCGAGACCATGCTGGCCAACATGGTAAAACCCTGTCTCTACTAAAAATACAAAAATTAGCCAGGCATGGTGGCGGGCACCTATAGTCCCAGCTACTTGGGAGGCTGAGGCAGGAGAATCACTTGAACTTGGGAGGCAGAGGTTGCAGTGAGCCAACATTGCACCACTGCACTCCAGCCTGGCAACACAGCGAGACACCATCAAAAAAAAAAAAATAGTGAAGAGGTAGGATTAGAAGACTTTTTTTTTTTTTAATCTACCTTTCTACTAAGGAAGGGTGTCACAGTTGTAAACTCCCTGTGTAACTGGTGCAAGAAATAGGTGGGAGAGAAGAACTAGGGAAACAATGTTTAAAGCGAAAGAAAGATACACTTTTCATAACATTATAACTCCCCCAGGATGCAGAGTTGTCTGGGACATACCATCAATGAATTACAGGAGACTGAGACCTTGATCTCTCAGCCCTCATGGCAGCCAGGTGGGCCCCAGGACTACATTAGCCTTATTCATTTACTTCACCATATAGAACAATATCAAGCTGGGCATGGTGGCTCGCATCTGTAACCCCAGCTACTCAGGAGACTGGGGTGGAAGGATTGCTTGAGCCCAAGAGTTTGAGAACAGCCTGGGCAGCAAAATGAGACTTTGTCTCTACAAAAAGTTTTTAAAAAATTATATGGGCATGGTGGTGCATGTCTGTAGTCCCAGCTACTCAGGAGGCTGAGGCAAGAGGATTGCTTGAGCCCATGAATTTGAGGCTAAAGTGAACTACAATTATGCCACTGTACTCCAGCCTGGATAACAGAGTGAAACTCTGTCTCTTAAAAAATTGTGTGTGTATATGTATATTAAAAAATTGTGTGTGTATATATATATATACACATATACATACACACACACATATATAAATGTAACAATTATTATTTTCCTTTTTTTTTTTTTTTGGAGACATGGTCTTGCTTTGTCACCCGGGTTGGAGTGAAGTGGTGCAATCTTAGCTTACTGCAACCTCTGCCTCCTGGGCTCAAGCAATCCTCCCTCCTCAGTCTCCTGAGTAGCTGAGACCAAGGCATGCAACAACTATTATTTTCTATCTATGCCATGCCATGAAAAAGATTGGGAACTCCTAACTAGAAGATTATTTTTTTTCTATCTCTCCCAGGAAACAAATATTAATAAATAACCAATAGCCTATCTTCATCTAGAAAAACCAGTGAGCTGACTTCCACAATTACTTGTCAAGTAAACATTTTCAGTTGCCCCAAAATGAACGCCAGTAACAACAACAAAAACAAAGCTGGAGATGAGTTTTCCAAGTAACATTTTGTTCAATATTTTTTATGCCATTTCCCATGTTCACAGACAGATTTTCGGTGAGCCAACCTAAAATCATGGGAAGTTTTGAAACAATCATGCTCATGCAAAAATTTTCAGATGTTGATGGTTCCAGAATAGTCACAAATACACTTCAAGAAGAAGAACAAATTGATAAATTGAAAGCAATTTTGGCAGTATTATCAAAAGCCTTAAAAATATTTATATCTTTGAAACCTCCTAAGAAAGAAAATACTGTAGCTCCATATATCCAAAGAAGTTGTGGCAAAACGCTAATATCAGTTGCCTCTGGCAACTGGGTGGAGGATTTTGAGTGTTTGTTTCTTCTTTCCCAGTTTAATCATATTTTACTTGTTTGTGATAAGTTCATCTTACTTTGATAAGCAAGAATAAAATAAATGAAAAAAAATCCATTCCTTTCTACCCAATTATTTCTCTTCAGAAAATAATTTTAAAGAAAGATATTTATTTAAAGATACTCCCCAAAATATTATTCATACTGGGAAAAAAATTGAAAACAACTTAAATGTTCAACAGTAGAAATGCCACAATATGAAAAGTTATATAGTCATTTTTAAAAGGGAGAGGAGATACTTCTTCTTAGTAGAAAGGTAGATTTTTTTTAAAAATCTTCTGATCCTACCTCTTCACTATTCTTTTTTTTTTTTTTTTTGGGGGGGGGATACAGAGTCTTGCCCTGTCACCAGGCTGGAGTGCAGTGGTGTAATCTTGGCTCACTGCAACCTCTGCCTCCCAGATTCAAGTGATTCTCCTGCCTCATATGAAAAAATAAGAAAATAATATGGAAACATGTTTATGATACAAATTAAGTAGGAAAAGGTATAACAGATTTTATCTTCTGTGACATAGAATTTATATTATAAAACTGTAGAGAAGAGATCCGTTCCAAGATGGCTGAATAGGAACAGCTCCGGTCTGTAGTTCCCAGCATGACCGATGCAGAAGACAGGTGATTTCTGCATTTCCCACTAAGGTACCTGGTTCAGCTTATTCGGACTGGTTGGACAGTGGGTGCAGCCCATGGAGGGCAAGCCGAAATGGGGTGGGGCGTTGCCTCACCTGGGAAGCACAAGAAGTCGGGGGATTTCCCTTTCCTAGCCAAGGGAAGCTGGGACAGACTGTACCTGGAAAAACGGGCACTCTCACCTGAATACTGCAGTTTTCCCAAGGTCTTAGCAACCAGCAGACAAGAAGATTCTCTCCTGTGCCTGGCTCAGTGGGTCCCACACCCACGGAGCCTTGCTCACTGCTAATGCAGCAGTCTGAGATCAAACTGCAAGGCAGCAGCCTGGCTGAGGGAGGGGCATCTGCCATTACTGAGGCTTGAGTAGGTAAACAACGCCACCGGGAAGCTTGAACTGGGCAGAGCCCACCACAGCTCAGCACAGCCTACTGCCTCTTTAGACTTCACCTCTGTGGGCAGGGCATAGCTGAACAAAAGGAAGCAGACAGCTTCTGCAGAGTTAATTGTCCCTGTGTGACAGCTCTGAAGAGAGCAGTGGTTGAGCACAGCTGTTGAGCTCTGAGAATGGACAGACGGCCTCCTCAAGTGGGTCCCTGATTCCCATGTAGCCTAATGGGGAGACACATCCCAGTAGGGGCCAACAGACACCTCATATAGGTGGGTGCCCCTCTGGGATGAAGCTTCCAGAGGAAGGATCAGGCAACAATATTTGCTGTTCTGCAATCTTTGCTGTTGTGCAGCCTCTGCTGGTGATACCCAGGCAAACAGGGTCTGGAGTGGACCTCCAGCAAACTCCAACAGAACTGCAGCTGAGGGACCTGATTGTTAAAAGGAAAATTAACAAACAGAAAGGAATAGCATCAACATCAACAAAAAGGACATCTACACCAAAACCCCATCTGTAGGTCACCAACATCAAAGACCAAAGGTAGATAAAACCACAAAGATGGGGAGAAACACAGCAGAAAAGCTGAAAATTCTAAAAACCAGAGTGCCTCTTCTCCTCCAAAGGATCACAGCTCCTTGCCAGCAAAGGAACAAAGCTGGATGGAGAATGACTGTGATGAGTTGACAGAAGTAGGCTTCACAAGGTCGGTAATAACAAACCACTCCAAGCTAAAGGAGCATGTTCAAACCCATTGCAAGGAAGCTAAAAACCTTGAAAAAAGGTTAGACGAATGGCTAACTAGAATAAACAGTGTAGAGAAGACCTTAAATGACCTGATGGAGCTGAAAACCATGCCACGAGAACTTTGTGATGCTTGCACAAGCTTCAGTACCTGATTCGATCAAGTGGAAGAAAGGGTATCAGTGATTGAAGATCAAATGAATGAAATGAAGCAAGAACACAAGGTTAGAGAAAAAAGAGTAGAAAGAAATGAAAAAAGCCTCCAAGAAATATGTGAGAAGACCAAATCTACGTTTGACAGGGGTACCTGAAAGTGATGGGGAGAATGGAACCAAGTTGGAAAACACTCTTCTGGATATTATCCAGGAGAACCTCCCCAACCTAGCAAGGCAGGCCAACATTCAAATTCAGGAAATACAGAGAACACCATAAAGATATTCCTCTAGAAGAGCAACCCCAAGACGCATAATTGTCAGATTCCCCAAGGTAGGAATGAAGGAAAGAATGTTAAGGGCAGCCAGAGAGAAAGGTTAGGTTACCCACAAAGAGAAGCCCATCAGATGAACAGTGGATCTCTCGGTAGAAACCCTACAAACCAGAAGAGAGTGGGGGCCAATATTCAACATTCTTAAAGAAAAGAATTTTCAACCCAGAATTTCATATCCAGCCAAACTAAGCTTCATAAGTGAAGGAGAAATAAAATCCTTTACAGACAAGCAAATGCTGAGAGATTTTGTCACCACCAGGCCTCCCTTACAAGAGCTCCAGAAGGAAGCACTAAACATGGAAAGAAATAACCAGTACCAGCCACTGCAAAAACATGCCAAATTGTAAAGACTATCAATGCTATGAAGAAACTGTATCAATTAACAGGCAAAATAACCAGCTAACATCATAATGAGAGGATCAAATTCACACAAAACAATATTAACCTTAAATGTAAATGGGCTAAATGTCCCCAATTAAAAGACACAGACTGGCAAATTGGATAAATAGTCAAGACCCACCAGTGTGCTGTATTCAGGAGACCCATCTCACATGCAGAGACACACATATGCTCAAAATAAAGGGATGAAGGAAGATCTACCAAGCAAATGGAAAACAAAACAAAACAACAACAACAACAAAAACAAAATAAAAAACCAGGGGTTGCAATCTTAGTCTCTGATAAAATAGGCTTTAAACCTACAAAGATCAAAAGAGACAAAGAAGGCCATTACAAAATGGTAAAGGGATCAATTCAATAAGAAGAGCTAACTATCAATATATACACACCCAATACAGGAGCACCCAGATTCATAAAACAAGTCCTTAGAGACCTACAGTGAGACTTAGACTCCCATACAATAATAATGGGAGACTTTAACACCCCACTGTCAATATTAGACAGATTGAGACAGAAGGTTAACAAGGACATCCAGGACTTGAACTCATCTCTGCACCAAGCAGACCTAATAGACATCTACAGAATTCTCCACCCCAAATTAACAGAATATACATTCCTCTCAGCACCTCATCACACTTATTCTAAAATTGACCACATAATTGGAAGTAAAACACTCCTCAGCAATGCAAAAGAACAGAAATCATGACAAACAGTCTCTCAGACCACAGTGCAATCAAATTAGAACTCAGGATTAAGAAACTCACTCAAAACCACACAACTATATGGAAACCAAACAACCTGCTCCTGAATGACTACTGGGTAAGTAACAAAATGAAGGCAGAAATAAAGATGTTCTTTGAAACCAATGAGAACAAAGACACAACATACCACAATCTCTGGGACACATTTAAAGCAGTGTGCAGAGGGAAATTTATAGTACTAAATGCCCACAAGAGAAAGCAGGAAAGATCTAAAATTGACACCCTAACATCACAATGAAAAGAACTAGAGAAGCAAGAGCAAACGCATTCAAAAACTAGCAGAAGGCAAGAAATAACTAAGATCAGAGCAGAACTGAAGGAGATAAGAGACACAAAAAACCCTTCAAAAAATCAATGAATCCAGGAGCTGGTTTTTTTGAAAAGATGAACCAAATTGATAGACAACTACCAAGACTTCTAAAGAAGAAAAAAGAGAAGAATCAAATAGATGCAATAAAAATGATAAAGGGGATATCACCACCAATGCCACAGAAATACAAACTACCATCAGAGAATACTATAAACATGTCTATGCAAATAAACTAGAAAATCTAGAAGAAATGGATAAATTCCTGGACACATACACCCTTCCAAGACTAAACCAGGAAGAAGTTGAATCTCTGAATAGACCAGTAACAGGCTCTGAAATTGAGGCAATAATTAATAGCCTACCAACAAAAAAAAAGTCCAGGACCTGACAGATTCACAGCCGAATTCTACCAGAGGTACAAAGAGGAGCTGATAGCATTCCTTCTGAAACTATTCCAATCCATAGAAAAAGTGGGAATCCTCCCTAACTTTATGAGGCCAGCGTCATCCTGATACCAAAGCCTGGCAGAGACACAACAAGAAAAGAGAATTTTAGACCAATATCCCTGATGAACACAGATGCGAAAATCCTCAATAAAATATTGGCAAACTGAATCCAGCAGCACATCAAAAAGCTTATCCGCAATGATCAAGTTGGCTTCATCCCTGGGATGCAAGACTGGTTCAACATACTCAAATCACTAAACGTAATCCATCATATATACAGAACCAACGACAAAAGCCACATGATTATCTCAATAGATGCAGAAAAGCCCTTCGACAAAATTCAACAGGGTTTCATGCTAAAAACTCTCAATAAACTAGAACGTATCTCAATAAACTTGAATGTATCTCAAAATAACAAGAGCTATTTATGACAAAGCCACAGCCAATATCAATATCATACTGAATGGGCAAAAACTGGAAGCATTCCCTTTGCAAACTGGCAAAGACAAGGATGCCCTCTCTCATCACTCATATTCAACATAGCGTTGGAAGTTCTGGCCAGGGCAACTAGGCAAGAGAAAGAAATAAAGAGTATTCACTTAGGAAAAGAGGAAGTCAAATTGTCCCTGTTTGCAGATGACATGATTGTATATTTAGAAAATCCTGTCATGTCAGCCCAAAATCTCCTTAAGCTGATAAACAACTTCAGCAAAGTCTCAGGATACAAAACCAATGTGCAAAAATCACAAGCATTCCCATATACCAAAACACACAAACAAAGAGCCAAATCATGAGTGAACTCCCATTCACAATTCCTACAAAGAGAATAAAATGCCTAGGAATCCAACTTACAAGGGATGTGAAGGACCTCTTCAAGGAGAACTACAAACCACTGCTCAGTGAAATAAAAGAGGACACAAACAAATGGAAGAACATTCCATGCTCATGAATAGGAAGAATCAATACAGTGAAAATGGCCATGCTGCCCTAGGTAATTTATAGATTCAATGCCATCCCCACCAAGCTACCAATGACCTTCTTCAGAGAATTGGAAAAAACTACTTTAAAGTTCATATGGAACCAAAAACAGAGCCTGCATTGCCAAGACAATCCTAAGCAAAAAGAACAAAAGTGGAGGCATCACGCTACCTAACTTCAAACTATATTACAAGGCTACAGTAACCAAAACAGCATGGTACTGGTACCAACACAGATTTATAGACCAATGGAACAGAACAGAGGCCTCAGAAATAACACCACACATCTACAACCATCTGATCTTTGACAAACCTGACAAAAACAAGAAATGGGGAAAGGATTCCCTATTTAATAAATGGTGCTGGGAAAACTGGCTAGCCATATTAGAAAGCGGAAACTGGATCCCTTCCTCACACCTTATACAAAAATTAATTCAAGATGGATTAAAGACTTAAAGGTTAGACTTAAAACCATAAAAACCTAGAAGAAAACCCAGGCAATACCATTCAGGACATAGGCATGGGCGAGGACTTCATGACTAAAACACCAAAAGCAATGACAATGAAAGCCAAAATAGACAAATGGGATCTAATTAAACTAAAGAGCTCCTGCACAGCAAAAGAAACTACCATTAGAGTGAACAGGCAACCTACAGGATGGGAGAAAATTCTTGTAATCTACCCATCTGACAAAAGGCTAATGTCCAGAATCTACAAAGAACTTAAACCAATTTACCAGAAAAAAAAAACCCCATCAAAAAGTGAGCAAATATAGGAATAGACACTTCTCAAAAGAAGACATTTCTGCAGCCAACAGACACATGAAAGAATGTGCATTATCACCAGTCATCAGAGAAATGCAAATCAAAACCACAATGAGATACCATCTCACACCAATTAGAATGGCAATCATTAAAAAGTCAGGAAACAACAGATGCTGGAGAGGATGTGGAGAAACAGGAATGCTTTTACACTGTTGGTGGGAGTGCAAATTAGTTCAACCATTGTGGAAGACAGTGTGGCAATTCTTCAAGGATCTAGAACTAGAAATACTATTTGACCCAGCAGTCCCATTACTGGTTATATATCCAAAGGATGATATATCATGCTACTGTAAAAACACATGCACTCATATGTTTATTGTAGCACTATTCACAATAGCAAAGACTTGGAACAAACCCAAATGTCCATCAAGGATAGACTGGATAAAGAAAATGTAGCACATATACACCATGGAATACTATGCAGCCATAAAAAAGGATGAGTTCATGGCCTTTGCAGGGACATGGATGCAGCTGGAAACCATCATTCTCAGCAAACTATCACAAAGACAGAAAACCAAACACTGCACGTTCTCACTCATAGGTGGGAATTGAACAATGAGAACACTTGGACACAGGAAGGGGAACATCACACACCAGGGCCTTTTGAGGGGTGCAGTGCTGGGGGAGGGATAGCATTAGGAGAGATAACCTAATGTAAATGATGAGTTGATGGGTGCAGCAAACCAACATGGCACATGTATACCTGTGTAACAAACCTGCACATTGTGCACTTGTACCCTGGAACTTAAAGTATAATTAAAGAAGAAAAAGAAAAAAAAAACTGTATAGAAAAGAGATTAAAAGTAAATATATTAAAATGCTAACAGTGGTTCTATTTAAAAGGGAGATTAAGGGTGATTTTTATGCTTTTTCACATTTTTCTGTATTTTTCTAAATTTTTCTTAATAAGCAAGTACTGATTTTTAATATTAAAATAATGGTTTTTGTTAAGTAAACCATACCTAAAACTTATGCAATTGGTGGGAAATACTTAAATCCTCAACATTTTGCATTTTTCCTTTGGCTGAATTCAATAATAGGAATTCATACAACTTTATTGTAAAAAATATATTTTGGGTGCCATTTTAATGCGAAAAGAAATGACTTTAACTTAAGCCAAACTCATGGAGGAACTGATTACTCAGGATTGCACCCAGCTGCAAAAATTTCAGTGGGTTATTGAAAGTAAAGGTGACAGCCAGGAACAGTGGCTCATGCCTGTAATCCTAGCACTTTGGGAGGCCAACGCAGGTGGCTCGCTTGAGCCCAGGAGTTCAAGACCAGCCTGGGCAAGTTGGCAAAACCCCATCTCTATGAAAAACATAAAAATTAGCCTGGCATGCCTGTAGTTCCAGCTATTCAGGAGGCTGAGGTGGAGTGAAAGGATCACCTGAGCCCAGGAGGTCACAGCTGTAGTCACCCGAGATCGCACCACTGCACTCCAGCCTAGGCGACAGAGTGATACCCAAAGTTGACTTATGTAGTAATAAAATCCTTCATTATAAAATCTCAATATGGAGCACAATACTTTTTTAAAACTCTGATGGACATTTAAGCAAGTGATTAAACTTGACATTGCTAATGGTGGGACAAATGTATTATGTCTCCTGATGTGATGCTTCATTTACAAACACATAAAAATCTTGACGGTGAGAGGGGTACTATTTACAATTACAGCAGGAGAAGAAGCAAAGTGGAATACACCCCACCTATGAAGTATTCTGGACAAAAATCTTCAATATTTAAGCAAGCTTAGGTTTTGGTTTACAAGAAGTACAGAGAATAGAGAAATGGTTAAGTGGCCCAGAAGGAAACAACCAGACAAAGCCACTCCGTGGGACATACTACAAGACACAGGTCTCATCAGAAAGTCAATATATCAAGGGAAAAAAGGTTGTAGATAGAAGAAACATTTCTAGATTTAAAGAGAATAAAGAAACATAACCAGCCGGGCGCGGTGGCTCCCGCCTATAATCTCAGTGCTTTGGGTGGCCGAGGCGGTGGATCACCTGAGGTCGGGAGTTTGAGACCAGCCTGACCAACATGGAGAAACCCCGTCTCTACTAAAAATATAAAATTAGCTAGGCATGATGGCGCATGCCTGTCTCTACTAAAAATGCAAAAAAATAGCCGGGCTTGGTGGCGGGCGCCTGTAGTCCCAGCTACTCAAGACGCTGAGGCAGGAGAATCGCTTGAACCCAGGAGGCAGAGGTTGCAGTGAGCTGAGATCACGCCATTGCACTCCAGCCTGGGCAACAAGAGTGAAACTCCATCTCAACAAAAAAAAAAAAAAAAGAAAAAAAAGAAAAAAGAAAAAAGAAACATGACCAAGTGCAATATATCAACCTAGATTTCTTCCTGGGGAAATTTTACTCTAGGGTCGGTATTAATATCAGAAGGAACTAGAGAATTATTGTTAGTTTTCTTAGGCAAGATAACGTTATATAATTATATGAGAGACTGTCCTTTTGTAGGGCATACATGCCGAAATATGTAAGGTGAAATATCTATGTCTGTAATTTATTATTAAAAAGTTTATCCCCTCAATATATATGCCTATTTAAATAATGTATGCATATATGGTATACAAAGTAAAAATGAAAAAAAATGTTCACAATGCTTGATGGCTGCTTATTTGACTATTCCTCCAATTTCTGTATGTTTGAAATGTTTATAATAAAAATTGAAGAGAAATGATGCTCTTTTAAAATATTCACATTCCAAGCACTTGGGAGTTGGGAAAAAATCTTCACAGATACCTAGGTTTGCTTTTTTGCATTTTCATTTAGACCCTAGTGTATTCTGAATCTTTTTAGGAGTAGAATTTGTGTCCTATCTGTCTGATGTCATTTACTGGACGTTATTTTTATGTGTATTTTGGGATTTAGGAGATTATATTAGATATGTGTCTTGTTGAAAGAAATGTACAATTATTGCAAATTGAGTATGAACATTATCCTTTAGTGATCTTTCCACATCTAACATTTCTAATCAGAGCAGGGCTTATAAATTAAACATATCCTTTTAATCTGCTCATACATTATCATGCACTGTGTGTGTGTGTCTCTGTGTGTGTGTGTGTGTGTGTGTGTGTGTATTTAAACTCCAGCATGGCATTTTTCTTTGAAATATTGTTATGGCAGAAGGTTATTATAGTTATTGATCATTTGTAGAGAGCTGTAAGAGTTCATAGGACTTTATTAAAATATGAAGAACAAAATCTAAGTTTATAGTCTGCCTCTGTTCCACCACCACCACTTAGAAATTTCTAGGGCAATGTTTCAAGAGACTATTATATTTCAGACCACCTTTTTCTTTTTTTCCCAAGGTTTTCTAAGCTCCCTCAGGAGTGGGTTTTTCATTGTGGTCCTAGGTGTCATGGGAGAGTCTGGTGGCTTGTTCCACGATTCTCCCTCTGATGGGGAGTCCCCCCAATCTAAAGTGTAAGATCAAGGGGCTCTGCTTAGAAGGTAAGACATTTTCTCAAAGTACAACTTACAGAGCTAATAGTTATTTTGGCGTGAAAATGCTAATAATATAAGTTTGTAAAATGCTGAGTTAAGCCAAGTTAAACTGGTTTCTTTACTGCATGACTTCTTAGAATGTTTAAGATACTAATATACCTTGTCCATCTCCACTGAGGGATACACCATTTCCAAAATGCAGTGCACGCAAAACTCTTTTTCTTTTTGGAATTTGATTTTGTGAGGTCAGTATTCTGAGGAAAATAGTCTGGGAGATGCTGTTCTGAAATGCTTCCCTCTTTAAAAATTCCCTCCACCTCCCATTCATACCCCTTCATAATGAAAAACAGCTACTGCTTACTGGGCATGTTCTACATAAGAATAAGGTATTTCACAGTTGGGAAAACTGAAAACTGAAGTGCAGAAAGGTTAAGTTATCTGCCAGGCATCCCACAGTCATGAAATGTCAGTCATCTGAGCCCAAAGTTCATGCTTCTCATCATTAATGCTTCTATCTTACATCATGAAATTGACCACTTGGAAAACGAAAGACAATTCCTTTAAAATGAGGCAGAAAATGATTTTAACTAGTCTCATCATATTCTAGAATCCATAACAGGCTTCTGAATATATGATCAGTGCAGCCTGTTGGTGGCTGGGTGTCACTTAGCTACCTATGGAGCTGGTTCTCTAAGCTCTGCCTCAGGGGATACCCCACAGTTTGTGCTGAAATGTAGCACCTGCGTTATCAGTAAATCTCCAGAATGTAGAGATAGGCCAGCTTCCTTGTACTTTGAAATGCCTTTTCCTCACTGCCTCTGAGCAGTGCTGGCAGGAGTCTTTGCATCACAGGCCAAACTCCCCACGTCAGAATGTAAAGGGAAGGTTTCCAGAGGACCCAGTAGGCGAGGAGTGGGGTGGAAAAACATCCGCCCTGCCAGAAACCACAGGCCAAAATCTGGGACTTCATTAAACAATAATCATCACTTGAGATTATTCTACTATTTAAAAACCCTGTCCCGGGGAGCCCCTGGTTTGCCTACTAGAGAATAAGGGACAAATTTTTCTAACTCCTCCTCGATTTCTAACTTACCGTGCATTCCTATCACACAGAAAAGCAAAAAGAGATCTCAGAGGCTGAAAACCGGCCCTGAGTTTTCCCTATTCCAGCACTCTCCAATAATATTATAGTGTAAGCCACATACGTATTTTTAGATTTTCCAGTAGAAACATTAAGAAAGCCAAAAGAAACAGATGAAATTAATTTTATTAATATTTACTTAATCCAATATATCCAAAATGTTATCATTGCAACATGTAATCCAGTATAAGAAAGATATTCATTAGCGATTTTACATTCTTTTTTTTCCTACTAAACCTTTTCATTCCTATGTGTATTTTACTTAGACAGCATCTCAATTCATTCACTAGACTTTCTGTTAGGAATATTTGATCTCTATTCAGATTTCATAAAATTTATATTGACACAGTAGATTCACATACCCAAGTTGTTCCAATCATATTTAAAAGTTTTTCAATAACTGAACTGATCATCAATTTTAAAATTTATATGTAAATCAAATTAAAATTTTATTTTTTATTTTAATTTTTTCTTTGAGACGGGATCTCACTCTGTTGCCCAGGCTGGAGTGCAGTGGCACGATCATAGCTCACTTGCAGCCCTGAACTCCTAGGCTCAAGCAATCCTCCTGCTTCAGTCTCCTGAGTAGATGGGACCACACGTGTGTGCCACCAAACCTGGCTATTTTTAAAATTTTTTTATAGACATAGTGTCTCCCTGTTGTCCAGGTTTAAATTAAAATTCTGGTTATTCAGTCCCACTAGCTACATTTCAAGGCCAGTAGTCACTTATTACTTGTGGCTACCCTATTAGACAGCTAGTCAAACGTTCTTGATGAGGCCAGTAGTGCCCCTTAGAGGACATTATGGAAATGTGTGGAAACATTTATTTTTTAGTTCTGTGCTCAAAATGAATGAACACCGCAGACATTTCGTGGGTGAGAGGCTAGGGATGTTAGACATCCTCCAATATGAAGAGCAATCCTACACAACAAAAATTGTCCCTCACCTCAGACATCTGAGAAGATAAAACACCTGTTTATAATTATCTGTGCCTAGAACATAGCTGTTTGTCTATTTATTTTATTTTATTAGTGGGAGTGGGGAGCTTAGCTTTGATATACAGCACATTTGGGGAACTGAAAATGCACATAAATTAAAGAAATTTTGTACTTTGTCTTGTACAGAGTTCTACCAAGAGTTGTCCACCATTTTGTAAAATTATTTCACTGGTTGAAATACTGTAACTGTATCAGAAAGCATTTGTAGCTGTCCCAATCACAGCGATCCTAGACATAGGCAGAACACCTAACCATTTTACAATAACTTCTAGGAAATCACATCCAAGCATTTGTTTTTAAAATATGTAGTATTTTATATCAATTACTTTCCTTTTATTTCCCTTTATATTAGAGCAAGGACATTATATTGGTTTTTTGAAGTTATATTTGTAGGTAATTGTTTAATTTATTAATGTTATTCCAGAATAGCGCAGAGGGTTAGGAAGTAAGAGTTACTGAAAGCATGCGTTACGTCTGACAGAGTAAGAGCCACTGCTCTAGTAAGCATGGCTAGCTAAAGCTGATGAAGACTCTGCCACCTGCAGGGAGGAGAGGGAACTCAGGCTGCATCACGGAATGCACTAGGAAAGGATGTGATTGCGTGGCTCCAGAGGACAGGAAAGAGCTGTTTCAATTAAACAAATACATATTTTGTATCTACTAAGTCTAAAGCACGGGGTCCTGGAAGATAGGGCTACAGCAGCAACCCAAACAACATGAGCCTTCTCCCAAGAGCTCACGGTGGAGCGCAGAAAAATATGTGGGTCTGGGGAAGTAGGGATCAGGTCAACTGGGCAAGAACAATCCACTGGTCAGAGACTCCCTGATCCATTTCAAACCTCTCTGCTAACAACCTGTGTAGGTTACTTGATCTAGGAGAATGTAACAAGGGTGCCAAGGTTTTGGCACATATGCCTAATTTTTTTCAAAATTTACACCGGCTTAGAAAATCTACATAAAATTATAAAAGTAATACATGAATACAGTGTTTTGTATAAATTCAAAAACTAGAGATGCAGGTAAAAAACAAAAAAGTCTTCATTTTTCCTAAAAAAAATAACTATTACTATAAATCTAGAATGTGTCCTTCTCAACATTTTATGCATTTATATACATATGTATGCAAGATACAAATAATTGTGTTGGGTTTTTCTTAAAAACATAAATGAAGTTATACACTCTGTGTGTGTATAGCTTTACAACTTCATTTTTCCTTTTATTTAAAAATAGGTCTTGGCACAAAGGCGTAAGAACGGCACAATGGGCTGGGTGTGGTGGCTCACACCTGTAATCCCAGCACTTTAGGAGGCTGAGGTGGGCAGATCACTTGAGGCCAGGAGTTAGAGACCAGCCTGGTCAACATGGTGAAATCCCCTCTCTACTAAAAATATAAAAATTAGTTGGGCATGGTGGCAGGTGCCTGTAATCCTGAGGCAGCAGAATTGCCTGAACCTGAGAGATGGAGGCAGAGGTTGCAGAGAGCCAAGATCGCACCACTGCACTCCAGCTTAGGCTGGGTGACAGAGTGAGACTCTGTCTCAAAAAAAAAAAAAAGAAAGAAAGAAAGAAAGAAAAAGAAAGAAGAATGATGCAATAGACTCTGGGGACTTTTGGGGGGAAGTGTTGGGTGGGGGGTCGAGGGATAAAGGACTACAAAGAGGGTAAAATGTATACTGCTTGAGTGATGGGTGCACCAAAATCTCACAAATCACCACTAAAGAACTTACTCATGTAACCAAATACCACCTGTACCCCAATAACCTATGGAAATAAAATACATAAATAAAAATAAAAATATGTCTTGGAACTCCCAGCTGTCATCTGCTGTTGCATCTCCAAGATTTTGGGAACTTCTGGGCATGTTTTGCTCTCCACATCACTCACTTTTTGAAGGAAAGAAAGAAGAGGAAAAAATCTAGCCATAGGAAAATAAATACAAAAATTAGAAGTACCGGCACCTCCAGATGAGAAGGAACTAGCACAAGAATTCTGCCACCATGAAAAATCTGAATGTGGCAATACCACCGGAGGATTGCATTAGCTCTCCAGAATGGTCCATGAACAAAATGGAAACTCAAGAATGACAGGTAAAGAATTCAAAGCATGGATTTCAAGAAAGCTCACTGAGATCCAAGACAAGGTTGAAAATCAACAGAAAGAAACTTCTAAAGCAGTCCAGAAAATGAAGGAAGAGATAAACATCTTAAAAAGAAAGCAATCTGAGCTTCTGGAATTAAAATACTCATGTAAGGAGTTTCAAAATACAATTGAAAGCTTTGTCAATAGTCTGGACTAAGCAGAAGAAATAATTTCAGAGATTAAAGACCAGTCTTTTGAACTAAATCAATCTGACAAAAATAAAGAAAAAAGTTTTTGCTTTGTTTTCTTTTTGTTTTTGTTTTTGTTTTTTGACAGAGTCTTCTTCTGTCACCAGGCTGGAGTGCAGTAACATAATTGTGGCTCACTACAACCTCTGCCTCCCAAGTTCAAGCATTTCTCTTGCCCTCAACCTCCTGAATACCTGGAATTACAGGCATGTGCCACCATACTTAGCTAAGTTTTGTATTTTTAGTAGAGATGGAGTTTCATCATGTTGGCCAGGCTGGTCTCGATCTCCTGACCTCAAGTAATCTGCCCACCTCAGCCTCTCAAAGTGCTGAGATTACAGGTGTGAGGCACTGCACCTCACAAGAATTTTTTTAAATGAGCAAAGATTTCGAGAAATATGGGATTATGTAAAGTCACCAAATCTATAAATTATTGGCATTCCTGAGACAGAAGCAGAAAAAGCAAACAACCTGGAAAGTATATTTGAAGAAATAATTCAAGAGAGGTGAAGGAGAAATAAAATCTTTTCCAGACAAGCAAGCACTGAGTGAATTTGTTACCACTAGACTAGTCTTACAAGAGATCTTTAAGGGAGTTCTAAACATGGAAGCAAAAGAATGATACATGTTACCACAAAAACACAGCTAAACACATAGCCTGCAGACCCTATAGAGCGAAAACACCATAGAACTACAAACCAGACAACTAACAACTTCATGATAAGATCACAATTTCACATGTTAATATTAATTTTGAATGCAAATGGTCTAAACATCCCATTTAAAAGTCACAGAAGGGCAAGTTGAATTAAAAAAAAAAAAAAAGACTCATCCACCTGCTGTCTTCAAAAGACCTATCTCACACATAATGACACCCATAGGCTCAAAGTAAAGGGCTGAGAAAAGATCTGCCACACAAATAGAAATCAAGAAAAAGCAGGAGTCACTATTCTTATATCAGATAAAAGAGACTTTAAACCAACAACAGTAAAATAGGACAATGGGTAAATGATAAAGGGTTCAATTCAACAAGAAGACTTAATTATCCTAAATATATACATACCCAACATTAGAGACCCCAGATTCATAAAACAAGTACTTCTAGACCTGTGAAAAGACTTAAACAGCCACACATAATAGTGGAGAACTATAACACACCACTGACAGCATTAGACAGATAATGAAGTCAAAAACCTAACAAAGAAATTCTGGACTTAAGCTCAACACTTGACCAACTGGACCTAAAAGATATCTGCAGAATACTTCACCCATTAATCACAGAATATACATTCTTCTAATCTGTACATGGAACATACTTCAAGATTGACCACATTCTCAGCCATAAAGCAAGTCTCAATCAATTCCAAAAAAATCAAAATTATACCAACCATACACTCAGACCACAGTGGAATAAAAATACAAATCAATCCAAAGAAGATATCTTAAAACCACATAATAACATGGTAATTAAACAACTTGCTAATAAATGACTTTTGGTAAACAACAAAATCAGGGCAGAAATCAAAAAGCTATTTGAAATAAATGAAAACAGAGATACAACATACCAAAATCTCTGGGATGCACCAAAGGCGGTGTTAAGAAGAAAGTTTATAGCACTAAATGCCTACCTCAAAAAGTTAGAAAAATCTCAAATTAACAATCTAACATCACACCTAGAGGAATTAGAAAACAAGATAAAACTAACCCCAAAGGTAGAGGAAGAAAAGAAATAACTAAAATCAGAGCAGAATTGAATGAAATTGAGACCCAAACATTCTTACAAAGAATCAATGAAACCAAAAGTTTGCTTTTTGAAAGAATAAACAAGACTGATAGACCACTACTAGCTAGGTTAACAGAGAGAGAGAAGATCCAAATAAGCACAATCAGAAATGACAAAGGTGACATTACAACTGATCTCACAGAAATGCAAAAGATCCTCAGAGACTATTATGAACACCTCTACAAACATAAACTAGAAAATGTAGAGCAAAGGGATAAATTCCTGGAAACACACAATCTCCCAAGATTGGATCAGTTCTGAAATTGAATCAGTAATTTAAAAAAAAAAAAAAACCTACCAACCAAAAAAAGCCCTGGACCAGATGGATTCACAGCCAAATTCTACCAAATGTTCAAGGAAGAGCTGGCACCACATCAATTCTACTGAAACTATTTCAAAACATCAAGGAGAAGTGACCCTTCCCTAATGCATTCTACAAAGCCAGCATCACCCTGATACGAAAACCTGGCAAAGACAAAAGAAAACTATAGGCCAATATCCCTGATGAATATACATATAAAAATCCTTTTAAAAATACTAGCAAACTAAATTCATCAACATGTTAAAAAGTTAATCCACCATGATCAAGAAGGCTTGATTCCTGGGATGCAAGGTTGGTTCAACGTACACAAGTAATAAATGTAATTCACCACATAAAAAAAATTAAAAACAAAAACCATATTATCTCAATAGACACAGGAAGGATAATAAAATTCAACATCTTTTCATGGCAAAAACTCTCAAGAAACTAGACATCAAAGGAACATAACTCAAAATAATAAGAGTCATCTATAACAAACTCACAGCCAATATCATACTAAACAGGCAAAAACTGGAAGCATTCTCCTTGACAAATGGAAGATGTCCACACTCACAACTCCTATTCAACATAGTACTGGAAGTCCTAGCCAGAGAAATCAGACAAAACAAAGAGTTAAAAGGCATCGAAATAGGAAGACAGAAAGTCAAATTGTCTCTTTTTGTGGACAATACAATTCTATACCTTGAAAATCCTAAAGACACCACCAAAAGGCTCCTGTAACTGACTTCAGCAAAGTTTCAGGATACAAAGTCAATGTACAAAAGCCAGTACTATGCATTTCTATGCACCAGTAATGTTCATGCTGAGAGCCAAATTAAGAACACAATCCGATTTACAATAGCCACACAAAAAATAAAACACCTGGGAATACATCTAACCTAGGAGGTAAAAGACCTCTACAAAAAGAACTAAAAACACTGCTAAGAAAAATCATAAATGACACAAACAAGTGTAAAAACATTCCATATTCATGGATTGAAAAAAATCAATATCATTAAAATGACCCTATTGGCCAAAGCAATCTACAGATTCAACACTATTTATAACAAACTACCAACATCATTTTTCACAGAATTGGAAAAAAACTATTCTAAAATTCATATGGAATGAAAAAAGAGCTCAAATAGCCAAAGCAATTCTAAGTAAAAAGAACAAAGCCAGAGGCATCACATCACCTGACTTCAAACTATACTATAAGGCTACAGTAACCAAAACAGTATGGTACTGGTACAAAAACAGACACATAAACCTTTGGAACAAAATAAAGAGCCCAGAAATAAAGCAGCACATCTACAGCCATCTAATAATCTTCAACAAAGTTGACAAAAATAAGCAACATGGAAAAGACTCCCTATTCAATAAATAGCGCCGGGATAGCTGGCTAGCCATATGCAGAAGAATGAAATTGGACCGCTACCTTTTAACACATACAAAAATTAACTCAGGATGGATCAAAGACTTAAATGCAAAACCTCAAACTATAAGAATCCTAGAAGAACACCTAGGAAACACCATTCTGGGCATGGGCCTTGGGAAAGAATTTATGACTAAGTCCTCAAAAGCAATTGCAACAAAAAAAAATTGATAAAAGGGACCTAAGTAAATTAAACAGCTCTGAACAGCCAAAGAAACTATCAATAGAGTAAACAGACAGCCCCACAGAATGGGAGGAAATATTCACAAACTCTGCATCCAACAAAGGTCTAACAACCAGAATCTATAAGAAACTTAAACAATTGAACAAGCAAAAAACAACCCCATAAAAAACCCCAGCAAAACATGTTGATATGGTTTGGGTTTTTGTCCCTGCCCTAATCTCATGTTGAATTGTAGTCCCCAATGTTGGAGAAGGGGGACTGGTGGGAGGTGATTGGATCATGGGGGCGGATTTCCCTCTTGCTGTTCTCAAGATAGTGAGTTCTCACAAGGTCTGGTTGATTAAAAGTGTGTAGCACTTTCCCCTTCACTCTCTTCCTCCTGTTCTGGCCAAGTAAGATGTGCCTGCTTCCTCTTTGCCTTCCACCATGATTGTAAGTTTCCTGAGGTCTCCCAAGTCATGCTTTCTGTACAGCCTGAGGAACTGTGAGCCAATTAAACCTCTTTTCTTTATAAATTACCCAATCCCAGGTAGTTCTTTGTAGCAACGTGAGAAAAGACTAATACAGATACAAACAGATACTTCCCAAAAGAAGATATATAAGCAGCCAGGCAAACATGTGAAAAAAAATGCTCATTCTCACTAATCATGACAGAAATGCAAATCAAAATCACAGTGAGATGCCATCTCACACCAGTCAGAATGGCTATTATTAAAAAGTCAAATAACAACAGATATTGGCAAGGCTGCAGGGAAGAGGGAATGCTTATACACTGTTGGTGGGAATGTAAATGAGTTCAGCCACTGTGGAAAGCAGTTTGGAGATTTCTCAAAGAACTTAAATCAGAGCTGCCATTGGACCCAGCAATCCCATTACTGGGTATATATCCAAAAGAAAACAAATCATTCTACCAAAAAGACACATGCACTTCATCACACCCAATGCAGGGCTATTCACAATAGCAAAGTCATGGATTCAACCTAGGTGCCCATCAATGGTGGATTGTATTTTCTAAATGTGGTACATATATACTGTGGAACACTCTGCAGTCATGAAAGAGAACCAAAGCATGTTCTTTGCAGCAACATGGATGCAGCTGGTGGCCATTATCCTAAGCAAATTAACACAGAAACAGAAAACCAAATCCCACATGTTTTCACTTGTAAGTGGGAGGTAAATATCAGATACTCATGGGCATAAAGATGGCAACAACAGACACTGGGGACTACTAGAGGGGGGAAGGAGTGAAGGGGGCAAGAGTTGAAAAAATAACTATTGAGTACTATATTCGGTACCTGGGTGACAAGATCATTTATACCCCTGACCTCAGCATCACATAATATACCCAAGTATATTATGCACATGTACCCACTGAATCTAAAAAAGTGGAA
Organism: Macaca mulatta; assembly: GCF_049350105.2. NCBI lineage: Eukaryota > Metazoa > Chordata > Mammalia > Primates > Cercopithecidae > Macaca > Macaca mulatta. The sequence goes on from NC_133411.1 coordinate 154,787,095, forward strand.
ATGAAAAAAGTCTTGAAGAGTTTTCCATGTTAATACATATAGCTCTCCCTCATTAATTTTAAGATTTGTTTACTAATCCATTATAAAGAAGAATTCATTCATTTATACTTCTAGAAAATATTTATTGAGCAGCTACTATGTGCTTGAAACTATGGTAGGTGTTAGGAATACAGCACAAAGCAACAAAAGCAGAAGTAAAAACGCAGAGATTCTTGCATTTGTGGAGCTTATATTCTAGTGGACAGAAACACAATATGTTAAATAAATCATATATTATATGAAAAGTGATAACAGCTATGGAAAAAATAGAGCAGGGTAAAGGAGATTGGGAATACTAAACTCAGAGTGGGGTAAATTGCAACCAAAAATGAGGTGGATAGAGCTGGTCTCACTGAGAAGCATCCTTGAGTAGATGAGGGAGGGATCTAGGAGAACATGGAGGGAAAAGTGTTTCAGGCAGCAGGAACAGTAAGAGCAAAGGCCCTCTGGCGGGAATGTAACTAATAGGTTCTTGGAACAGCAAGGATGCCACTGTAGCTGGAAGGAGCAAGAGTGGATACAGGGGAACCAGGTGGAAGATGATTGCAAACATCTGCTGTAGAAATGATAGTGTCTCAAGATCAGGAAGGTAGCTGTGGAGGTAATGAGAAGTAGGCAGATTCTAAATATATTTTGCAGGTAGTCAACAAGATTTACTCATGGTATTCATGGAGGGAGTGAGAGAAGAAAAGAATTGAAGATGATTCAGAGGTTTTTGTCCTAAGCAGTTGAAAGCGCTGTGCTGCATTACTGAGATATACCATAGCTGATATAACCAGTCTTCTTGTTTTTAGAGAGAGACAGGGTCTTGCTCTATCACCCAGGCTGGAGTGCACTGCTGTGATTATAGCTCTCAGCAGCCTTGAACTCCGACTCAAGCAATCCTCCCACCTCAGCCTCCCAAGTAGCTAGGACTACAGGTGCATGCCACCGTACCTGTCTAATTTTTATTTATTTATTATTTTTTGTAGAGACAGTGTCTCACTATGTCTTCCAGGCTGGTCTCAAAATCCGGGCCTCAAGTGATTCTCCTGCCTTGATTTCCCAAAGTGCTGAGATTATAGAGTGTGATCCAATGTGCCCGGCCTAACCAGTTCTTTATAAACTAACATATAGATGACCTCTGGGTTTTCTCTACTATGAATAATTCTGCAAAAACTAAACTATTATATGCATCTTTGTGCACACCTGATTGGGTTTCCCACTAAACAATTTCACCTGTCTCTCTCCTCTGGAATGAATGGACTGAGCTGATCTAATCAAACCAACCAGAGGGGGTAGATGTGTGCTCAAGACATGCAAAGGAATCAGTGAGTGACGCCAAGTTAAACATGAAGAAGAGGTTGTCTTTTCTCTTTTACATTTTCCCTTCCTGATTCATCCTGCTCACCAATTACACGGTGCATCACAAAATCAAATAACAGCAAACATTTTTGAGCAAGTGTCAGGCACGATGTTCGGTGATTTGCAAGCATTATCTCCCTTTTACCCTCATGACCACACTGTAAGGTATATGTTAAAATTATCTCCATTGTATAGATAAGAAGTAAAAGGAGACCTTGGAGGGGTTGAGTGCACCCCCAAGGTCACACAGGCATAAGTGATTGAACTTGGATTTGCACTTAGACAGTCTAACCTTATAGAGCTCACATCCTCAACCAGCTGCATGATGCAGCTTTTAAATAAAAATCAAATCCTACATATCCCTATGATTTTTTGCCTTAAAACAAATAAGCACTGACTAAATTCTTTCAGTTGCATTGACAGCAAAGATTGTGCCTAGCCCCCTAAAAGACAGTACAGGGTAATGTAAAGGTCACAGGCTTTGAAATCAACTTTTAGCTGTGTGATCTTGGGTAATGTGCTTAACCTCTCTAAACCTCAGAGACACAGATCAGGGCCCTGAGAAAATGAGACATAGCATGGCTAGTTTCCTATGGAGACTTGTTTAAAAACTTCTTCAAGATGTTATATCCAAGTGTCCCGCTGGTGGCTGAAGACAGGTAGTGCAGTCCAGAGTCTCTACTGGAGAAATCTAGATCATTCTCTTCACTCTCTGGGGCCTTCTGCTAAGAGGCAGTTTCCCTGAAACTCAGTTCCTTCCCTATCTGTCTTCCCCAAAGCTTACTCCCTATCCTGCGTCAGGGCTGCCACTGAAGTCACCAAAACATTGCAGCACTATGGAAAGAGGATTTGATTCAGAGTCAAAAAAAAAATAAGAGCCCAGATCCCAACTTAGTTGATGAGAATTACTGTGTGACTACAACAAACCTCTAACCATCTCTGTGCCTCTGTCTCTTCATCTCTAAGATCATGGGTTTGAGTAAATAAACTCTGAATTCTGTATCAGGATGAACATCCTACAACTCTAACTCTGGAAGTTATGTGAAAGAAGAGAATGATGGATACAGTGAAGACAAAGAATCTGGCCCCCTACCAATATTTATTGATGTGTCCGAGGCCACAATTGATTGTCTTTCCCTGGAGCAGACACACAACTGTTGCTCATGCAGTGAAAGCCATTTTTTTGCCTGAGGAAACAAAATGTTCCAGGAAATTTCACAAAAATTGCTTTTGAATTATCTAAAGAGCCACAAATTCACACCAAGCAGGGCATTACATGAAGCCTGAAGTCCCAAATGTTGACTGCAAATACTCCCCACTGATGAAAATTTCACAACGCTTTAGAGACATACCCCGAAGTGGTTTAACAACCAGTTGTGTCGGGAAAGGCTGAGGAGAACTCATAACTGGAGCTGAGTGGGGTCTGACTATCCCCAGATTTGTGTGTGAATGTGGGTCTCTGCCCAGAAGAGTGCTGAAAACAGAGCTCTGGGGGGGTGACATCCCTCACACCAAGGCCCCTCCATCCCACCCCAGGCCAGACACCAGGAAACACACAAATGCGCACACTCATACATCCTCACGCCCCACCTCCACCCTCTCCTGAGAACCAACATCGCTGAGGAAACGTGGGGTGGTAGATCCAGAGTAGGGCCCACAGTACCCCGGTTCTGGCCTGACGGTTGATGGGATCTTGTACCTGGAAATGGTTTTCTCTAGACCTTCATTTTACCATCTGTAAAATGAAAGACTTGGACTCGAAGTTTTTAACCTCTGACAATCTACGGTTCCCTAATGAGATGAACACCTACCTGACCTGCTGAGGAGGCAGGTGGCCTTTGTGCAGCCTGGACTTGGCTCTGGAGCCACCAGTTTTATTTGTCACACACAAATCCTCATACCCCTTCCTTGAGGATCTCTTCCCCTGCTCCCTGTGGTCCTGGCAGGAGTCAGAAGACCCCACAGCCACAGCCACAGTGATTGGTCCGGGGTTAGACAGAGTAAGTCAGATGCTGGCCTGATGTTTCTGTTACCTACTGTTGAGTGTCACACTGCTCTAAAACCTAATGACTTTAAATGACGATCATTGTATTCTCTCTCATGGTTCTGTAGCTGGAGTTTCAGCCATCTAGAAGTTGGACCAGTTGCCTCCAGATGGGATGAGCTTCATATGCTCTGTTGATGCTGGTAGTAGCTGAGGACTTAACTGGGGCTCTTGAAGGGCACATGGTTCTTCTCCCCTCCGTGGCTTGGGCTTTTTAGGGTGTAACAGCTGGGTTCCAAAAGGAAGCAGTCCAAACAAGCAAGTCCCCATGCACCAGTGACTTATCCAGCTTCTGCTTACATCATGCTGGCTCAAGTCCTATTGGTCAACACAAGTGACACATCCATGCTCAGAGCCGCTGAGGGAGGGAACGACCCAAGAGAGTGATTACCAAAAAGCATGGTTCTTTGGCTACTGCCAATTAACCAATAAATTACTTTTTGTGCTTACACAGTCACCAAAGTATCTTTACCTGATACAGAGTCAATATTGGATCTGAATTCAATTATTATCCTTACCACTTATTAGCTATGCAGCCCAAAGTTGCCTAGCTTATCAGAGATTCAGTTTCTTTATCCTTAAAATAGAGATAATACCCAGTAATACTGTTCTGAAAAGTAAATAACATGTAAGGTCTGAAAACACTTTATAAATCCAAATGTGTGCTATACAAATAAACATACCACAGTGATGAAGAGAGAAACTGAAAGTTTAAGGCAATTTGGTTTGTTATTCATTCATTTTTATTAGAGATGTACTATGTACACAATATATTTTAACTGCCTGTATGGTGTAGAGGGGATGCCTAAGCCCTCAAAGAATTTAGAGTCCAACAGAGGAAATTGGTATTTACATATATAACATTAAACCAAGGCACCTTCAAAAATGCTGCTTCAAGAGAGGAAATAAAGTATTATGGAGAGAGATGGAGGGAATAAATAATTTCAAGTTGCATGGAGGGGGTAGGAGAGAAATGAGGATATCTTCAAAAATGTGGCACTTAACCTGAGACATAAAGAGTGTATTGGCTTTTATATGCATAGAGGAGGCGAAATGCATTCAGGAGAGCAGTCACTAAATGAACAAGGGTTGGGAGGCATACAGTAAGTGCTTAACAAGTGTTATAGATGTATGAATAAATAAATAAATGAAAGAACAAATAGTGGTACAAGAATAGCACATAGTCCAGTGTTTCCATAGCAAAGAGAATGTGGGAGTGCTTGGTGAGAGAGAAAACCAGAGGAATAGATTGGGGCTACATTATGATGAGTTATGAACGCCAGACCAAGAATTTCAGCATTTATTTAAATGGGGAGCCACTGAGGATTCTGGAACATAATAGTCACAAGATCATCACCATATTTTATAGAAATCACTCTGGTGGTAATGCAGGACAAGCCTGGTAATGGCACCTATGTATGTTTCTCACTACAGGGGCACCCCTCCTTCTCTTCTCAGTCTGTGGAGTGTTGGTGGGCCTGATGCTCCCACTCTCTCGCTTTCCTCCAGGGATGATCAGATGATTCAACTGGCCAAGAGGAGCATTTCATTCATCTGCATCACAAGGATTGGTCCAGGGATGAGCACCTGACTTGAGCCAGGCCAATGAGATGGTGCCCTTGGACTTTAGGGGAAAATGTTAGAAAAGAGGTGCTTTTCTTCCCCCACTGGCATTGCTAATCTGATAGCATGGATGTCTGAAGTTGATGGAGACAATAAAAACCTGCCTGAGAATGAAGCTAACAGGGCAGAAATTAGAGACAACAGAGAAAGGAAGTCCCTGACTGATGGCTTCATTTGAGTTCCTGGATAGAGCTGCCCTTCAAGTAGCGTTCCCCTGAATTTCCAACAGCATTGGAAGTGATCCAATCACATTCCTTTCTGGCTTGAATTGCTTTTCTGCCTTTTTGTCACGGAATGATTCCTGACTAGATAGAGTCGGGCACTGTGTTAATCCCTAAACAGTCATTCACTCACCTAATAAATATGTTTCAGTGTCTGCCAGCTGCCAGCTACTCTTCTGGGCACTGGAAATAGAGTGAAAAAATAGATAAAAGTTCCTTCCCTCATGGAGCCTACATTTTAGTTGGAGTCGTGGGGACAGACAATAAACAAAATGAGTGAGTTAAATATATAGTATGCGAGATAGTGATCCATGGTCTGAGAAATGAAACAGGGGAGGGAACTGGAAGCACAGGATGGAAGCAAATTTGCAATTTTATATAAAGTTATCATGGGAGGTTTGGCTAAGAAAAGACTTGCAGTTGGTGAGGGGATCAGCCTTGTGGAGTGGAAAAGCCTTCCAGCAAAGGAAACTTCTATTGCCAAGGCAGGACCGTGCTTGGAAGGTCTGCGGAGCAGCAAGGAGGCCAGGTGGCTAAGGCATAGAGGACAAGGGGGTAGATCGGATTAAATTAGAGTGATAATAGGGGAAGGTGGGAATCTTGGAAGTCTTTTTAAGAATTCACCTTTCATCCGGAGAGACAGAAGCTACTGGAGAGTTTTGAGCAGAGGAGGGGTATGTACTGATGCAGATTTAAAATGAACACCCTAGCGGAACACAGCAGCCCACACCTGTAATGCCAGCACTTTAGGAGGCCGAGGCGGGAAGATCATTTGAGGTCAGGAGTTCGAGACCAGCTTGGTCAACATGGTGAAACCCCATCTCTACTAAAAATACAAAAATTAGCTGGGCACGGTGGCAGGCGCCTGTAAGCCCAGCTACTTTGGAGGCTGAGGTAGGAGAATCGCTGGAACCCAGGAAGTGGAGGTTGCAGTGAGCTGAGATCACACCACTGCACTCCAGTCTGAGTGACGGAGTAAGACTTCCTCTCGAAAAAAAATAATCATCATCATAATAAAAAGATCGCTCTGGCTGCCACATCGAGTATAAATAAGGGAGACCACAGAAACCAAGAGAGGGTGGTGACTCGACCTGTGGTAGGAGAGATGGTCAGCCTCTGGATGTATTTTGAAGGTAAAATCCAATAGGAGTTCCTGGTAAATCTGACATGGGGTCCTGGAAGAAAGGGAGAAGTGTTGGGGAAGAAGAATAGGTATTGGGGACAGAGTGTTAGAGGAGCCAGACATTTTTTACTTGAGCAAGATTTTTGTTTGAGTGCCTCAAAGGACAGAGTCGTTATTAGCAGATGTAGGGAAGACAGACAGGAGCAAATTTAAGGATGAAGTTCTGGTGTTTGTTTCTATCATGTTAGATTTGAGGTGCCTGCTAGACTTCTAAGTGGAGACATGGAGTAGGTGGTTGAATATCAGAGTCTCACATTAAAAGGAAAGGTCTGGACTGCAGCTTTAAGTCTGCACCAACCTCAGAGAAAGATCAGAGGAAGCTCCAGCCTTATCAGTTCTATGAGGAAGATGCTCTAGCTGTTTTACCTGTCATGTCTCCTTTGTCCTATTTCCAACTGTGATTGCCTCATAAGACAATGATATGAGATGCACTTTCCTCCAGTCTCAGAAGTCGATTCTAAATTTGGACAATCCTAACCAAAAAGATTATTTTTTTAAAAAAAGTTTTTCAAGTTTAAAGTTCAGCTCTAGGAATCCAAGAGAATAGGAATGACCATGTACAAGAAAATAAAAGCAAACTCCCCAGGAACAAAGAGTCCTACCTATGAAGTCTCAAGGAAGCCTGGAAATTCCCAGGATGTACACAAGGAGGAGCAAGGCAGGCACAGAGAGTGACGCTGGGGCTGACAGGTGGCAGAGGAGGTGTCGATCAGAATCCTGGTGGGTTTCATCAGCTGATGAATACTGAAAGGCTCTGACAATTTTTTTTTTTTACTTAAAATAGGAACTATGAATATGAAGGGATCTTTTAAATGTTAATAGAAGCAGTATTAAGGAAGAAAATTGAACTTATTGTTTTGCAAACAGCTGGATCTACTGAAGCAAATTCAGTGTGTATTTCTGAGGATTCCTTTCAAAAGATGCCCAATTATAATAAGCAAAAACTCCAGGGATGCTCACTGTAGGAAAAAGACCCTGGGGATTTGGAATCAGAAGATCTGGCTTCCAGCTCCAGTTCTTTGGCAATCATTGATTTCTGAATGTCACATTCTAAAATGCAGAGTCCAAGATTACTCAAGGCTGCCGGGAGGTAGAAGAAAAGCAATGTATGTAGTAATGATAGAGCTAAAAGCATTGAGGGCTACCACTGCAGGCACAGGGCTAGGTACCTTATGGGCACTGATCCAAGACTTCTACATCTGGAAGACATGGGTTAAGGTTGAGGACTTTGGAAGAAGGGTGTCTGGGTTCAAATCCCATCTCTGCCACTCATTTGCTGGGTGAGCTTAAGCAAATTATTCATCCTCTCTGTACTCAAGCACCTCATCCACAAAAAGGGGATTATAATACTTCTTGTCTTATTAAGGATATTATCAAAAAATTAAATGAGCTATTATATGTGAAGCACTTAACATACTACCCAGCACATCACACTCACTCAACAATTACTGGCATTTATTGCCATCATATGTAATTCATAACAGGCTATGAGGCGTGCAGTCATTACTACTGCTATATTATAGCTATTGAGTTAGAAGGATCAAATAACTTGTCCTAGGCACTTAGCTGGTAAATAATAAACATCACTAGTAAATAGTAAAGAATGTAGAAGTGGTAATTATTTGTATTTTTGTATTTAGAAGGATTGGTCAATATTTCGATTTCTCCCTAATGTTGAGCTCATTTCCGCTTTTGCTCATTCTGTTTCTCAGTTGAGATGCTATTACCTTCCATCTCTCTGCAGCTGCCTTCATCCAAGTATCCAGTTATCATTTATATGTCACAATTTCAGAGAAGACTTTCCTGACGATCAATCTAAAGCAGTCTCTATTGCCCCCCTCAGTGTAACTGCCTGTAATGTTACCTTGTTTTATATTCTTTACAGAAGGTATCCATTAGCTTGCTTGTTTGGTTGTGGTCTGTCTCCTCCCACTGGAATATAAGCATGGACTTTGTCTGGCTTCTTCATCAACGCCTAGAATAGTGCCTGGCACATAGTAGATGCTCAATAATTGAATGATTACTGACTAATAATAATTCTTTCACCACCCATCTGAACCTTCAGACCATGACCTTACTTTACTTCTCCTATAAATCCTTTTTAATAAATTAGTCTTTCTTCAGATCCATCAGAAAACAATCAAAAAGTTGGGATAAATATTCCTGCTCTCTTGATTTATATATTCCACCTCCCGCCCTGCCCCTCACCCCTCACCTCCCAATTCCTCTCTCCTGCACATTTACAAGGCTAACAGAATAGTACGATCAGACATGATTTCTCCTCTCCTGAAGGCTGGTGCTAAATTGTGAGGCTTAACGAGATTCCCATTGCTCTTACTCATTGGAACTGTCACGCTGTGGCTGAACCAATATTGGGAGTCATATTGTACATCGAAGTTCATTTTGTTCCCACGCTATTGTACCTGCGAGCGGAGTCTCTGTCACGTTTGTTTTAATACCAGGGTTCCAGAGGGAAAATGCCAACGGAATTCATTACTGAAATAAATTGAAACTACATGAGTAGGCCGAAATGGAAGAGATTTCCAAGAAACTTTAACTTGTGAAACTCGGAGTCCAGTCACAAACTGACAACCTCTGAAACACATGCCACCTCTCATTGGAAGATAAGAGTCTCTTGGCCAGGACCGGAGACCACAGTTTGACCTTTGCGAATCTGCATTACCCTCCCCCATTAACCAACAAAAGGGGACCTTCTTGCCCAGAGATTTTCTTTTTCCTTCTTTCCAATAATTTCCCCACTGTTCAGAAAAATAATGAGAGCATTAATAGTGATATAATTATATACAAACTGTCAAACTTTTAAAATTATTCATAATTATATTGCGTAAGTATATACTTATAATTGTATAGCTACTTCTACTTTGTATATACTTTTATAGTACATATGATTACATACTATCCACTATTTCAGTGTCTGAGATACAGTAGTGACACATAGCTGTTCCTCCTATCTGCACTTTCATGGGGAAGACAACATAAAAGATATATAAATCAATTAATTATACATTGTGGTAAGTGCCATGAAGAAAACTCATACAGGGTTGAGACTGAAGGAGGAAATCTACTTTAGATGAAGCAGATAAGATGTAAGCTAAAATCAAAGGGTAGATAAGAAGGGGAACTACATGAAGTGTGTGTGTGTGTGTGCACACATGCATGCACGGACATGTGTGTACAACTACAGGCACATCCCCACTCTGTAGATGAGGACGCCAAGGCCCTGAAAAGTTAAATTTCTTGCCCAAGGTCACTCGCATGTTATGAGGCAGGGCTTCTTTTGTATTTTTGAAGAAAATTTAAATGTGTCATTTATTTTTATTTTCATTTTTAAAAAGGGGTTATTTTATTTTTATTGAAAATACTTAATTGGCAAATTAAAATTTTATATGTTCAAGGTGTACAGCATGATGATTTGGTATAGGTCTATGTTGTGTACTGATCACCACAAATTAATGAACACATCTATCGGCACCTTGAGTTCACATTTTAGAACTAGTTTGGTCGAACTCTGAATTACACACCCTTTCCACAGTTCTATGCTGTTTCTTGCTTAAACCCGAGAAGAGAGAGGACTGGTGCTTAGTTGGAGAAAGAGGTCAGGTGTCACGGTCTGGCGTCCCCGTGCATTGCAGTGATGGCTGAGCCAGGTTCCCAGGGCAGCGGCAGCTGCAGCTATGGGTCTGCAGAGTGGAAAAGGCTCTTGCTCCGCCACAGAGGGAGAAGGGGTGAAAGGGACTGAAATGAAAGGAAAGCAGCAAGGCCGAGAACACTACTTGTAGAAAATGTGGCTGACAAGTGGTCCAAGAAAATATCTAGGAGATGAAAACAGTGGAAGAACTGACCCGAAGCCAAGACAGATGAACTTATTTTATTTTATTTTATTTTTTTTTTTTTTGAGACGGAGTCTCACGCTGTCGCCCAGGCTGGAGTGCAGTGGCGCGATCTCGGCTCACTGCAAGCTCCGCCTCCCGGGTTCCCGCCATTCTCCTGCCTCAGCCTCCTGAGTAGCTGGGACTACAGGCGCCCGCCACCGCGCCCGGCTAATTTTTTGTATTTTTAGTAGAGACGGGGTTTCACTGTGGTCTCGATCTCCTGACCTTGTGATCCGCCCGCCTCGGCCTCCCAAAGTGCTGGGATTACAGGCTTGAGCCACCGCGCCCGGCCGAGACAGATGAACTTGAGCCCCCACATTCACACTTCCTTTGGGTCCACTGAGCAGGCAGAACTCGAACTCAGATGTTGGCCAGATTTCAAGGTCCATTTCTGAAATCCCCTTCAGATCCCATAGCCAGATTGCTTTTCCCATTTCCTCCTTTAATTCATTCAGAAGGGACACATAGAGTGTATTCTACTCCTGGCACTGACAGCACAAAGAGAATGAAGTGGCCAGTGACTGGCCTCCTTTAAATAGGTTCACCAGAGCAGGTGCGGTGGCTCACACCTGTAATTCCAACACTTTGGGAGGCCAAGTGGGGAGGATCACTTAAGTCCAGAAATTTGAGACTAGCCTGGGAAACACAGTGAGACCCCATCTGTACAAAAAATACAACAACAACAAAATTAGCCCAGTATGGTGGCACACTGCTGTGGTCACAGCTACTTAGGTAGCTGAGGTGACAGGATCACTTAAGCCCAGGAGATTGAAGCTGCAGTGAGCTGTGATCGTGCCACTGCACTCCATCCGGAATGACAGAGTGAGACTCTGTCTCAAAAATAATTAATTAATTCAGGTTCACCTGACTCCCAGAAGTCAACCAGCAAGTGTCCAAGCAGCAGCCCTGATGAGGTCCCAGGCACTGACTGCCAACTTTGTTCCAAGTGTTCTGCCAGTGCTGGGTGGACAAAGATCATAATATCATTTCACTCCACAGAGTCCAGGGCCCAGTGGAGAATACGGTGGGTCAACCAGCAGTTACAGCCTGTGGGGCAGGAGCTGTGGGAGAGGGAGGTTCAGGAGGCCATGAGAGCTAAAAAGGGGGTTCTGAGCCCTGACCAGAGAGCAGGAAGTCTTCCTGGATGAAATTACCGCTCTTTCATTCATTCAGCAAATAACTACAGTACCCCTGTTATGTGCCAGACACTGCTCTGGGTGCTGGAGTTACAGCAATGAGCAACAAAACCCCTGCCCTCGTGGAGCTGACATCCCAGAGGCAGCGGAAAGACCACGCACAGATATATAATAAGCAAGTAAATAGTGTAAACAGTTTGATAGATGGTGATAAGTGTTTTGAAGAACACAAACCAATGCAAAGGAGAGTGACAGGCAGAGCAGGAGAGCTACTGTGGAGTGGGTGGGCAGTGGAGATGCCATAGAAGAGCTCTAAATAGCAAGATGAGGCCGATGAAGAGGAGGCCTGTGGAAAGGCCTAGGGTGGCACCAGTCTGGCCTTGTCAACTGTAGGAAGGCCAGTGTGACCTGAGTAAAGTGACCAGTCACTCACCAAGGGCAGCTTGGGCAAGTATAGATGAACTCAGAGACAGAAGCAGGGCCAGTATATGGGGGCCTGGTACAGGTTTTGGATTTAATCCACAGTGCAATGGAAATCCATTGAAAGGTTTTAAGGAGGATATGGAAACGCTCTGATTTACATTTTTCAACAGTAACCCTGGTCAAATGAATTATTGAATGCATAGATTGTTAGCATCTGTCCTTTTTTAACAAAATTTTGTTTCAGAGTAATTTTAGATTTACAGAAAAGTGACAAAAGTAATACAGTAGAGACTTCCCATGCCCTTCACCTGATTTCTGCCATTGTTAACATCTACGTGGTACATTCATCATAACTGCAACTTTAACATGGGTAGATTACCACTAACAAAAAGACAAACTGTGGACTTCACCTGTTTTTCTACTAATGTCCTTTTTTTGTTCCAGGATCCAACTCAGGATAGCACTTTGCATTTAGACCCATGGTCTTCCAAATAGTTTTTCTATATTTGAGGAAAGGCCTGCATCATCTAGGATCCACTTCTGTTTCTTGTAACTCAAAGTCCTGATTGATAAGGGGGAAACAGTGGGCTCAGGAAGGATATTGCCAGAGTCAGCTAGGCAAGAGATGAAAAGGCCCACTCAATAAAAACGGGGTGGGGAGTCAATTTAGTTTATACAGTCACATCAATTACTATAAAATAAAGGTACTTTTAATACCCCAAATTAGAAAGAACAGCCTCAAAATAGAAGTCTTTTAGGCTGGATAAATTTAGCTTTATGAAAAACTTAACATATTACCCGAAATTTTCTCATTTGTCTGTCCAGCCCACAGAAGCTTTTCTGGGGACAATGATCTTTTTATTTAATTTTTAAAATTTTTTTAAATAAATAGAGATACAGTTTCGTTATGTTGCCCGGCTGGTTTGGAACTCCTGGGCTCAAGTAATCCGCCTGCCTCAGCCTCCCAAAGTGTTGGGATTATAGGCAGGCATGAGACCACACCCAGGTGGGGACAATAATCCTAAAAAAAAAAAAAAAAAAAAAAAAAAGTGGATTCACAGAATTACAACGGCTTAATCAACAAATGTTGACTGAGCACCTTCTATGTGTCAGGCACTATGAAACACACTCAGGATTTTTGATTTTAGAATCATGCTACAGACCAAGGAAAATCAAATATTGAATTGCAGAGGAGATTTGCTACAAAGCTCGTGGAGCTGGTGAGTAAAGGCAAGTCAACATTTCTGCATTGTCTGTAAGACGAGCGCGGCAACTGAGGCGTGCTGCACAGGAGATCATGCCTGGGATGGGATGGCTGGCTGCTCCTCTTCTTATGGAAAAAAAAACCTCCTGTCAAAGTTGGGGCTTCCAGTGTAATTTAGTCAGAGGAAACCAAGTTTCAGGGCAACCTCAGTTGTGTCTACACCTCAACAAGCAGCTGTCTTTACGGTACTATCTCTTCCCTGCTTCTTCCCGATCATTTCACTTGGTCTAAGTTGGGATCCTTTGGTAGGAACTCTTAGGGCAAATGACAAAAATCTTGATCATCATCAAGAAGATTAAAAAATAATCAATCTGGCCAGGCATGGTGGCTCACGCCTGTAATGACAGCAGTTTGGGAGGCCAAGGCAGGTGGACCACCTGAGATCAGAAGTTTGAGACCAGCCTGACCAACATGGTGAAACCCTGGCTCTACTAAAAATACAAAAATTAGCCAGGTGTGGTGGTGTGCGCCTATAATCTCAGCTACTCAGGAGGCAGAGGCAGGAGAATCACTTGAACCCTGGAGGTGGAGGTTGCAGTGAGCCGAGATCGCGCCATTGCATTTCAGCCTAGGTGACAGAACAAGACTCCATCTCAAATAAATAAATAAATAAATAAATAATAAAAATTTTAAAAAATCTGATTGAGTTTCTGCAATAAGCACACCAGATAAAGACGGGCAGTACCTCCACTGCCTTCTCACCAGCAGCAGAGTGGTCAAGAGAAAAAGGCCATTGCAATTGAGTGATGCTGGGGTTGCGGGATTATGTCCTTGGGCATCTGTGAGAGACTGCCAGAGGCAAAGTCAGGCCACCAGACAATGGAGCTTTTTACTTCCTTTTCCTAACGCTATAGTCTTAGGAGCAGAGGTTACTTTTAAAGAGTGGCATGGGGACTTGCATTAGGATCACCAGAGGTTCTTGGTAAGAATGAGAAATCCTGGATCTCTTTTCCAGGCATCCTGAATTAGAATTTCCAACATCTGTGTTTTAAATAAGCCCCTTAAGTGATCTTAACCTACCTGAAACCTTGAGAGTTGCTGTCCCACAGGCTCCCCACCCATCTATGGATGGCTGTGGTGAGAGTGAAGGGTGGGGAATATGCAAATGATCTGGGAGAAGGTTCTATAGAGGGTGAAGGATGGAGCAGGTGCATGGGGCCATGCCCTATTAGGCCATTCCTGTGCACTCATTACAGGTAGAGAATGGTTATTTTGGGGTAGTGTTAGTCTGTGGATGTTTTGCAAACCCGTCTAGATATTGTTCCTGCTTGGCCTGACCTTTCCTGAGGCTATTGTCCACTTTGATTCTGTAGGGCCCTTTGGGCTGAGAACTTCAAAAGCCAGAGACTGCTCTCCACATTCTCCAACTTTCATGTGGTAGATTCCAGAACAACCTCAATCCAGTGAATCCTGCTGGTTACAAAGGTAGAACTCGGGCCGGGCGCAGTGGCTCATGCCTGTAATTCTAACAATTTGGGAGGCCAAGGTGGGTGGATCACTTGAGGTCAGAAGTTCAAGACCAGCCTGGCCAATATGGTGAAACCCTGACTCTACTAAAAATACAAAAATTACATGGAAATCACTTGAACCCAGGGGGCAGAGGTTGCAGTGAGCCTAGATCATGCCACTGCACTCCAGCTTGGGTGACTCCGTCTAAAAAAAAAAAAAATGGTAGGCTCTAGTATCTAGACACTAGAAGGCTGTGTGTCTTTGGACATTTCCTTGTGCCTCAGTTTTTCTCATCTGCACAGTGGGTTCACCTCTAAGACTCACCTCATGGGTAGCAAATGAGATAACCTATTCAGAGCTTTCAGCACAGGCCTGGAACAGAATTAATGCATGGTAAATATTAGCTCGAATGCACAACTGGTCAACAATGCAGGGTACCCATGCACACCCAACTGACACAGAGTCACCATGCGGGGAGGGAAGAAGAGAAAGACAAGCTTATTCATGGTGAAGCAGATGATGCTCTGCAGAGAATTCTAGGAGCTGTGCATGGCTGTGTGGGAGGCGAGGAGGTGGAGGAAGGGGGGGCACTGCTCAGAGCCCCTGCTTCTGCTGGGGCGGGAATCATGTGTGACGAGAAAGAAAAAGAAAAGAAGGGAAGTGACAAACTGACTGTGCGTGTGTCTGTCATCGTGGATGAGCAATAGAGATGATAAGAATCCTCAAGACAAGGCTGCATCATTAGATGAGGAATAAAAAAGCTGATTATTAAGGGAAATTGATGCTCTGTGGAACCAGAGCTTTTAGAACAAAGAGCATCAAACTGACATTTTTCCAGGCTGGGGAAGTATTGTTTCATTCATGATCAGTTGCAGGCATTAGGGTCTGTTGCTTTCTTTTGTTTTATTGTTTTGTTGCCCCATTTTCTCCACCAGGCCCCAGGCTGAACCCTGAGGGGAGTCTATGAAAAAGCTCTTGAAGGAAGGCATTGGGAAGGGGTAGGACTCCTTGTCACAGAGGGCAATTTGTATTTTGAAGAGCTTCATTTGAACTGCCTAGAAAATACTTCAGAGACAGATCTATATAATCTCATCATAAATTCAACCTTATACTTTTCAAAGGAGGCAATTTAGAGCATGGAGAAGGGTATAGACATAGCTACCAGGCCTGAATTCAAACAAAGTTCAAATTAAGGTGACTTCCTATATTACCTTGAGGAAATCACTGAACCCTCAAAACCTTAGTCTCCCAATCTGTAAAATAAAATTGAAATTATGACCAACCTTAGAGGGTCATTGTGAGATAGGGAACAAGCATGAATGGTGGTCAAGAGCAAGCCCTCGGTGACTGTCATCACCTTTTTTGTCATTGTCATTGTTGTCACACAGCTAAGAGATTACAGGAGCAAGCATGGACACCAACTTAAAATCAAGAAGTTCCCTGACTTAAAATCATATGAAACATCCAGAAAACATACAAATCATGCATTTCAACCCTAATAACAATGGGAGCCATTGCCAGATTTATTTCCTAAGTATCGTTTTTTTTCTGAAAAGCAGTTATTTCCAGGGTGGGAAACCTCCAGAATCCACATCTCCTTTTAAGATACAAAACAGTATTATGTCAAGATGGACACGTTCTCCACAGTATTTGCCTGTTACTCCCACTCACCCCTCAAGATTAATTCGCAAGTCTTCTTTCTTCCCCAAAGTGGATTCCCAAGGCACACATGGCTCAGAAAGGAAAGCAATTCTTGCTCTTCTTTCTCAGGCTTTCCTGTGTTTTAGACCCAAATATTTGAACTTTCATGTTCTGGTCTCCCCAGAGTTGGGGATCAGTGTAAGGACATTTCAGAAATAGAAGAAGTGTGAGAATGAGAGTAAGTGCGCAGAATATAGACAAGGACCATGATCCAAAAAAAGAAAACGCACCCTCCCACTCACTGAATCATTCTGTAAACAGCATCAGAATGTCTGCTGAGTGCCAGGTTCTGTGCTCAGTGCTGGACAACAAGGAGAAGACAATGCAGACCTTCATCTAGAAGTTCACAGCCTGGAAGACAGTGAGGAATGACCCTAGGGATGTGGAGCAAGGAGCGGCACCTGTCGCATCCTCAAGATTGTCCCAATGACAGCTTCTGATGAGATTATTAGGTTAATGTCCCATGGACCAGCCTCAAGAGTAGGTGGTGAACATCCAGGAATAACCCAAATACCTCCCCACCCCCCACCGGTGTCCATGGCTGAACTCTTTTTTTTTTTTTTTTTTTTTTTTTTGAGACAGAGTCTCAATTTGTCATCAGGCTGGAGGGCAGTAGTGCAATCTTGGCTCACTGCAACCTCTGCCTCCCGGGTTCAAGCGATTCTCCTGCCTCAGCCTCCCAAGCAGCTGGGACTATAGGTGCCCGCCACCACACACAGCTAATTTTTGTATTTCTAGTAGAGACGGGTCTTCACTATGTTGGCCAGGATGGTCTCGATTTCCTGATCTGCCCGCCTCGTCCTCCCAAAGTGGTGAGATTACAGGCGTGAGCCACTGTGCCCAGCCGGCTGAACTCTTATTAGTCCTCATTATTTCAGAAGAAGGGAATGCCAGTTCCTGTGATTGCCACTTTTCGGTTGAATGCTGGTATCCCTAGCAGACCTCGTTATCAGCCACGACAAACTCCCTTAACAGAACTTTACAACTTACAAAACATTTTCATATTTATGATCTGGTAGTAGAGCAGGCAATTTTGTTCCCACTTTACAGATGAGGAAATAATCAGCCTGTAGCCTCACAGCTCAAAGGTGAAATAGCTGGGAGGTGAACAGGGTCTTTTGACTCCAAGTCTACAGCTCAACAAAGCCAGCCAAAGATCATTGCTATCCCCTAGTAACTTAGACGTAAGTTACTCTTTCCTCTCAAAAGTAAATATTTTGTAGTTCCATGGAAGGAAGGACTGAGAGTTCTCACATCCTTCGATACTCACAGCAGAGACTGCCCAGTCCTGTGGGCGTGGGGAAAGGTCAAACTGTCCAGGAAAAGCTGGTAATTATGACCAGTTCCTGGGTGCTTCCCATATGCCCAGCACTGCGCTGCAAGCAGGCTTCAGCTGTGTCACCTGAATGTCCCTAACTGTACCTGCTCCCACCTGTGTAACTGTAGTCCCTCCCACTCCATTACTTAGAGATTTCCCCTCATCTAGAGGAAGAAGCTCAGGAACAAGCCCTCTCATGCTGTCTATTAATATTTACTGCCCATTTACAAGTCCCTATGGGAATTACCTTGGCATCCCTGTGATACTATGGCCTCCATTAAAACACTACCTTCCTGCCTGGGACCTCACATGCTGGAAAAGCCAAACGGACTCGGTTCCCTTCTGTGCTCAGTGCACACCTAGTGCTGTGTGTGAGCCCCTCCCCCACACACTGCATTGCATTTTTGTCCAATTGGCCTCTGAGCTACTAAGTTTCCCACATTGCCTAGGGAGAACAGATCCTCCAGTTTACGGCTCCTGCTTCACAGGGACTGAGCATCTGCTCTTGGGGTCAGGTGGGGGGCAGACTCCTCATTAGAGCTTACACTGTCCCTGTCTCCTCACTTCTTTCCCCAGGTCCCACACCAAAGGCTCCTCCCTTCTCCTTCAGTCCAAAGCCACATAAACAAATCAGTGAAAGTGGAGAATCTGGACCCCCAAAACCAACTGAACATTGCTGGATAATTCTGGAAAAGTGACAGCCCTGGGAGGGTATGCAGAAGAGGATCCCAATGAAGAACTCTTAAAAATCCTCCATAGCAACCACAATTGTTATTTATTGAGATCTTGCACGCATATCTAATTAACCCTCACAAGAACACTTTGATACAAGTACCCTTACTTCCCTCAATTTACATAAGAAAATGGTAAGTTCATTCTCCAAGCTAACAAGTGAGGAGATGACCCCAGCCCCTCGACTTTTAACCCCAGTGCAATGCTGAATCCCACTCACTGAGTTTCAAGGGTTTGCCAATCCAGGTAGTATTTCTGACGAATCAATTGCTTGGAGAAACAATGACAAAGGAGGGTTTAAGTACTGGGTAGGCGGGTGGGTGGGAGGGAGGAGGAGAAGCTGTTAATTTTAGATGTGTAATTCAGACTGATCATTAGGTGACAGAGGTGTCACTGTACCCCTTATCTTTGCCATCCGCCTAATAAAATAAGAGTCAGGGCCTGTGATTTCCTCAGGGGGAAGATCCATCCTTCACACGCTTAAAACCCCTGGGGAGGGCAGGACCAAAGAAGACAACAGAAGAGAAGACTCTGGGCTGTGGAAGTCTCCTGTTTTCTGCCCAAATCTCCCCGAAACATGTCCTCAACACATAGTAGAGGGTCTTGTGAGGTAGCAGAATGTTCCAGAAATTTGTTTTTTAGTTTGTCCCAGGCCAACTTAACTACATTGAAACCTAGGCACCCAGGGCCTTGATTCTTGTACTTGGGTCACTTGGATGTGCAGCAGCAATGACTTGTGGATCCTAACCCCCTAGAACACTGAGTCTCTCCTCCTCACTGTTTAGAGTAGTGCTAAAAAAAATTGAAAATCAAGCAATTATTGATGTAACTAAAATAAGCACCCTAAGATTCGAATTGCTGCCAGGTGGGGGTGTCTACACGATTACTCCTGCTTCAAAATATAAAAGTGATAGTAACTCAGATCGGCCTGGTGTTTACTGTTGCCAGGCACTGTCCTCAACGTCTGGTCCTGGATCCACATCAGCGTCGCCTGAAAACTAGTTAGAGATGCATAGGCCTTGCCCAGACTTATTAAACTAGAAACCGTGGGATGGGCCCAGCAATCTGTGTCTTAACCAGCTCTTCAGGTGATTCTGATGCTCTCTAAAGTTTGAGCACCTTTGCCTTACTTCACTGTACCCTCCCAATGACTGTGGAAGGTATGGAAATTATTGATATTATCTCATTTTCATTTTATAGAGAAGGAACCTGAGTCTCAAAAATATTGAGTAACTTGTCTGAAATGAGTAGTTATACCAGGATTGGAATGCAGGTATTCTGGCACTCAAGTTCCCTCTTCCCCAAACATGTTTCCTTACTGGTGAAAACCAAGCATGACAGAGAGTGGGGGTGACAAACAATTGTTCCTATGGAAACCAGAAAAGGTAGCTTCAGTTCCAGGTCAGGAAAGAAATACTGAACATCAGCACGTGTCAGTCACCATGTGCTATGGTCTGAATGTTTCTGGCTCCTTAAAAATGATATGTAGCAATCCTAACCCCCAAGGTGATGTTATTAGGAGGCAGGGCCTTTGGGAAGCTACTAGGCCATGAGGGCAGAGACCTTATAAAAAAAAGGCCCAAGAGAAACCCCTCACCCCTCTCGTCATGGGAGGACACAAGGTAAAGATGCCGTCTATGAACCAGAGAGCAGGCCCTCCCCAGACACCAAATCTGTCAGCCTACTGATCTTGGACTTCCCAGCCTCCAGAACTATGAGCAATACATTTCTGTTGTTTATAAGCCACCCAGTGTTGGGGATTTGTTATAGCATCCCAAACAGACTAAGACACTAAACATAAATATCTTATCTCATTTAATTCTCACCAAAAAGCCCATGTCAGGTAGGCATTCTGAAATCACATATCAGGTAGGTGAGCAATTTTTCCAAGCTCTCAACACTCAGTAAGTTGCAGAGTAGTGTTTAAATCCCATTTAGTCTGTCTCAAAAGTCCTCACAGCCTCTCTGGGGCACATTTACACATTCAGTAGATATACATGTGCTCGTGGCAAAAAGGCCAGGAAACCAAGGGTGAATGCATATGTAGCAGCAAATGAGGTCACCCTGCTCCAGGGCTGAAAATCCACCTCTACAGCAATTGTGGGACTTTGACAGCACCACCAGTCACCCCAGTCTGCTCCTCCCTCCCCTCCTTCCTTCCGTCTTGAAAAACCACTGACTTTTCCCTTTCTCCCTGTGAGATGAAGGAAGACAAGTTCTTACCAAACTGAACATGTTGATTCAATTCCTATTAACTGAGTATTCACCCAACTTTCCAGAGAAGCAAAGCCCTTCGTGGGTAATGATGCCAGGAATGGGATGCATTGCCAGTTGGAGCCCTAGCAACATTCAGTGAGGATTATAATAATGTTATGAATGCCTTAACCAGCTCCTCACCCAAAATACATACACACCCTTGAAACCAGCATGGGATTTGCCAGCAACCTTCCAAATCAATAACTTAATTAACTCACAGGCTGTGTATGACATGTCATGAAACATCTCTAAAACCAAGTAGCAAGGGAAAGTACAAAACTTAAATCCACGTTTTATTAAGTTTCCCAGCCATCATTTTGTAGATTTTATTTTTTTTAAATAAGTTGCTCTTTATTTTCACTTAAAGGCATGGTATTTTTAAACCTTAATTTATAGATTCAAGGAGACATAAAATGAAAAATGAAAAACTCTGGGTGAAAACATTTGTTGTCATAAATATATAAACAGCCCCCAAATCTAAAGGGAATCTCTGTCACTGGGTAAGTTACAACTTGTCATTGGCTCTCTCAGTTGCTTTTTGGATGGAGTCCAGGTGTCCTAGACTGCTTTGCCAAGCATTTTGTGATCAGGTAGCTGCCCACACTCCAGTCCCAGAGCCTGACACTCCTGCCACACACCCTCTGCCCAGGTTAGGCAGAGTACAGGCATTTCCCAGAAAGTCCTGGGTCCTCCCACCCTTCATGTCTCTGCATCTGTTTGGCTCTCAGCCTGGACTATCCCCTCCCTTTCTTTATCAAGCTGACTCCTCCTCATCTCTTCTGCTCCTGCTCATCTCTCAAAATGCAGCCAGGTGCCACCTCTTCAGGAAAGTCTTCCCTCATCTCCAGTGGGGATTTCCAAGGCACCATGTGCTGACCCTCATCACACTATTTTTAACACTGGTTCATGATGGTTATTTACTTCTGTGTCACCTCCTAAGCTGGGAGCTCCATGAAGGTATCTCAGTGTCGTCAGGCTCAACACAATGCCAGGCACATAGTAAGCACTCACAGCATTGTTGTTGAATGAATGAGTGAATGAATCAAAGAATGAATGGTTATCACCTAGGTATTTATTTTTCCCACAGGCTCCAGGTATACCATGGAAATGAGAGATGTAATTTTTCTCTTTCAACACCTTTAAAAAGCTGTTTCTACCCCCAGGGACTCATATGGTCCAGTATAGCCAGAAGCATTTCAAGGCTACAGAAACCTTAGTCTAAAACGTAGCCTAGCTGAGTCCAGAAGACTGGTAACAAAACCAAAGCTAGTCCAAACTCCCAGAACTACCCCTAGTCTGTAATGGTCTGGAAACTCACTTTAGTTCAGACCTTCCTAATGTAAGGCCAGTGTAAGTATGTCCTGTGTACTTGTGGGGTTTGCAAGTGGTGCAAGCATTGCAGGAACTTCAAACATAAAGCAATGTATAAAATAGACAGTTCTCAAAAGGTGGCCCTGGATCACCACATCAGTGTCACCTGGAAACTAGTTAGAAATGCATAAGCCCCACTCAATCTCAAACTTTAGAATGCATCAGAATCACCTGAAGCACTTGGGGAACCACAGATTGCTGGTGCCATCTCCAGGGTTTCTGATTCAATAAGTCTGGGTGGGGCCTATGCACTTCTAACTGGTTTCCAGGTACACTGATGTGGTGGTCCGGGACTACACTTGAGAACTGTCTACTTTACATATAGTAAGTGCCATAACCTGATATCGGCCTATAATATGATTCTCCAGAGATAGCCCTTGCTAAGAGTATTTTAGAGGGTGATAAGCAATGAGCCTGCAAGAAAAAATGCAGCTAACAGATGACCATACGCAATATATTTCTAAAATATTTTTATGTGTTGTCTCAAAATGAAAATCAAGAGGTTTCACATGACTAAAATACTTTCATGGAGCTCACAGCTTTGGAAGTGACAGAGAAGTAAATAGATGCCACAGACCAACATAAAAAGTACTCTGACTCCCGGCTTTTCTTGGAAAATCCAAAGACCTGCCACCAGGTTAGCAACAATTTGCTGAAATTGAGTGGTGCTAGCTGCTTAACATGAGGCATGCTCTCAAGGTTGTCACAGTCCCTATTCGACCCATTCACAAAGCCAAAATCTGATCCCCTGCATGCATTTAAGTTTGTGTATCACTGGTATTTATCCTTACAAAATCCTTCTATAATGTTATAAGTATTATGAGCACTGCCAACAATCTTCTTTTTTCCATTATATCCGTATCAATATACACTAATTTACCTAGGTATTCTTCTGTATGATTACATTATGGTATACATAACCAATCCCTTCCTGATGGATGTTTAAGTTAGTGCCATTTATTTTCCATTACAAACAACGAAACAGTGAATGTCCTTGTATATATCTCTTTGCATACTTTGTGAGCATTTCTCTTGAATGAACTTCTAGATGTAGAATTACTCAGGGAAATGGAATGCATACTTACAATTTTGATAAATAATGCCAGAATGCTGATGTTAGTTTAGAATACAAGCCATGTTTAGTACCAAGCAGGGGGCAAGGAGCGGCTGAGTTTGGAGAGTGGCATGGAGAGATGAACTGCCCATCATCTGAGCCCTCTTCTTCAGCAACCATACTCCTATACCCTAGTATACCTACAGCTGATGACCACAAAGGTAATATCTCAAATGGCAGAGCTAGATCTAGCATGGCAATCTATTTTATAATTCTAGTTGAACAGTTAATTCATCATCATAAATTGAGCATAAAAACAAAAATGAAATAATTCTGGTTATATTACAGAAGTCTCCATTGGTTACTGAAAACCAAAGGGATTTTTATCCAAATGCTTTTGTCTGGTTTGTTGACATTTCTCTCACTCTTTTATCTCAAAAATAATAATAATTCCCCGTATGCTCTCTCTCTTTCTGTTTCAGGCTTATTTCCCTTTGTGTTTCTTGGAGATTAACCTGATGTTACTGTGAGACGACTTTGTATGTTGCCAAGGTTTGAACTCTACTGAATGGAACCAAAAATAAAAGTCTAAGATCAAAGTTGCAATAAAGTATTGACTAAAATAGCTTCTTTTTTATTTAATAAATGTGGCAAATGGGATGACATGAAGGTTAAGAGCATAGACTCCCTGGGTGTAAGTTCTGAGTTCCTCATGCACTGGCTGGGATAATACATAACCTCTCTCAGCCTCTGTTTCCTCATCTGTAAGATGAGGGTAATTACAGGGCTATGGTTCTTTGCACAGAATCTTGCACAAAACAATGTTAATTGTTATTATTTATTCTAGCACAACAACCAATCCCGCTCCCTCTTAAAAGTTTTACAGGGTGTGGCAATGCCCAGACCACATAAACCTCTGGGCAGCCATTCTGTGAGTTGACAGTCATGAAATGGGTAAATCAGAATAAATAACTGCTTCAGGAAGAGAAGTCAGCAGTTGGGCTCAATTTTCAACTGTGCTTTAGATGCAGCACAATAGATAAGAGGCCTGATAAGGAGATAATGGCTAACCTTTACTGAGCACTTACTCCTGTCACACTCTTTGAAGCATTTACAAGCATCTTCTCAGTGTGTGCTCACAATAATCCTAAGGAGCAAGTGCTATTATTACCATTCCTGTCTCACAGATGAGAAAACCAAATACAGCATGCTTAAGTAACTTGCTCTAGGTCATACTCTTATTTAATAAGATGGCACAGGCCATCTGACTCCAGAGTGCATGTTCATAACTACCATAAGTTAGAAATGATGCCAGAAAGAGATAAACTATAGCCTAAACAGAAAAAATTCAGATATTGTCCATTAATATCTATATCTTTTGAGCACTTTCTATGTACCAGACATTGTTTTACCAACATGTATTAGGAAATGTATTCCTTATGACAAGCCTGGGAAGTACTTGTTACTGATTGCATTTTTATGGATGGGGCCTAGAGCTTTTGAACACAAAGGGTCACAGAGCTGTTACTGGTGAAGCTAAGTTTCTAAAGCATGTCTCCAGATTCCAAGTCACCAGCTTTCTCCCTAGGAATGCAATAAGAATTCCAAACACAAATGAGTCATCCTCATCACTCAGCAAATAGTTTTTAAGTACCTACTTGTGTCAGAGACAAATTAACAACACAGACATGGTTCCTGCACCATGGGATGTAGATTGTGTGGAAGAGAGAGACAATTTATAAGGACAAGTGAGGAAATAACATATATCATATAACTAACACATAATTAGCACCATCACAAGGCACCCTAAAAAATGTCTAATTGCTTTGACAGATGTTATTTACAGTCAGTTGTAGAAAATCATTCTAATTCAGGCCGGGCGCGGTGGCTCAAGCCTGTAATCCCAGCACTTTGGGAGGCCGAGACGGGCGGATCACAAGGTCAGGAGATCGAGACCATCCTGGCTAACCCGGTGAAACCCCGTCTCTACTAAAAAATACAAAAAACTAGCCGGGCGAGGTGGCGGGCGCCTGTAGTCCCAGCTACTCGGGAGGCTGAGGCAGGAGAATGGCGTGAACCCGGGAGGCAGAGCTTGCAGTGAGCTGAGATCCGGCCATCTCCAGCCTGGGCGGCAGAGCGAGACTCTGTCTCAAAAAAAAAAAAAAAAAAAAAAAAAGAAAATCATTCTAATTCTTTTTTAATAAGAGAAAAAAAAATTGTTTCTCTTGTATTTCACATTATCCTGGAAGGCCTACCCATAAAGAGAGACATCTAGCACTAATCAGAGCACCTGGGGAATTACTGAGTTTTGCAACTTTCTCACTTGTGTGACAAAAAAAAACAAGATTGTGGTTACTCAATCACCTAGGCAAACTGTCAGCTTTTGCACAGACTTGCCCTGTGTTTAATAAGAATTAAGGTTGCATCCTGCTCCTGGTTTTGAATCAAAACATTTACTGATTTCATCAGAAAGGAAACAGTAAAAGAAAGGGAGAAAGACAGATTAGGAGTGAAATGATTTATCACTTACTTTTCTTTAGTAAGGTACAGTCTCTGCTACGGATTAACATCTACTTACAGCAGTTTCAGAGCTGTGAAGTTTATTTTTTTTTAATGACTATCCTATCAACTATAATGCATAAGCTATTAGGGTTATAGGATTTAACTCCCCCTGTTGCAGATGTTTTAGTAAATCTATAATGTCTTAAGCATTTTTAATACCTTTAAAAAATGTATTACACTAGAATATACATTCATTATAGAAAAATTACAAATATACATGAGCAAAATTTTTAAAAATAAAAATCAACTAATAAGCCCAGTGGCTAGAAATAACCATTGCTAACATTTTGGCATACATTCTTCTTGTCTTGATATTTTTTATATATATATGTATGTGTGTGTATCATTTTTAAATAACCTGAACTAATATAACTTAAGTTTCAATATTCACTTACTTGTGAATGATCCTTCACGTCATTAAATATATGCCTCCTTATCATTTTTAATAGTTGCATATTTCCCCATGTATATAGATATACATATCTATATATATCACTACGCACTCCCCTACTGTTGGACATTAAGCTTTTTTTTAACTTTTCACTATTATAAGTAATGCTATGAGGAACACACTTGGATATATATCTGTTATGTTACTATAAATTTATAGAAGTGGTATTTTATGATCAAGAGGTGAGAAGTGAGACCATATTTTTAAGGCTTTAGTTATCTACTGCTTTTTAAACTTTTTTTTAACTTTTCATTTTGAAATAATTATAGACTCATAAGACATTGCAAAAATGGTACAGAAAAGTCCCTTGTACCCTTCACACAGCTTCCCCCAAAGATAACTTTTCAAATAACCATAATAGATTATAAAAACTAGGAAACTGGCATTGGCACAATACAATTAACTAGACTCCAGTTACAGTTTTAAAGTTAAAATCCAATTGCTTGGATTTTACCAGCAGAATTATTTTCCAATAATAATAGAATGAAAAGATGCATTCTTACTTACTTTCCTACTTTCTCCTCTCACAAATCTGCCTTTAGAACTTCCTTCTAATCTGTAAAGAATACAAACACACCTAGTAGACTATTCTTTTTTATTGACAATCAAGAGGAAGAAGTGCACCTAAGAATCTCTCACCAGATGTAGAGTGGGTAAACCCCCATTTATGGCACAGAAATGGGGAGGTTCCTGTCTTTCTTTTGGTTCTTCATAATCAGTTTGTTTCTTTATGATACACTAGATCAGAGTCTCCTATAGCCTGGGGTACCCTAACCCAAAAGGAATAACGCTGAATCACACTAGAAGAAAGTTACTCACTTTTCATTTCTCCTTCAATTTTCTGATAACGCCAAGGAGAAAGCTTCAGTTTAGGGCTAGTCTTTATTTATTTATTTATTTATTTATTTTTACTTAAAAACAATTGTTTTGAGACAGATTCTTGCATTGTCACCCAGACTGGAGTGCAGTGGTGTGATCTCGGCTCACTGCAGCCTCTGCCTCTCAGATTCAACTGATTCTCGTGTCTCAGCCTCCCAAGTAGCCTGGATTACAGGCATGTGCCACCACACCCTGCTAACCTTTGTATTTTTAGTAGAGATGGGGTTTTGCCACGTTGCCCAGGCTGGTCTTAAACTCCCGGCCTCAAGTGATTCGCCCACCTTGGCCTCCCGAAGTGCTGGAATTATAGGCATGAGCCACTACTCTCTTTTTAACACAAATTGCTCAGGTCTCAAGTTCAGATCTAGGCAGGCAATAGCATTTAACTGGGATTCAATGACATTTTATTGTTTTAATCAAATGTGCATTTACCTTCACCTTCAAATTGCAGCATATGAAACCGGTTTCCCTTTTATAGTAGTATTTTTAAATTTCCCTTTAAAATAAATTATTTCAATTAAAAATGATTTGACATTTTTAAAAAGTACATGATTACGGCAAAAGGCATAAAGATAAAACGCAAATGATGGAGGTTAGGGATACATTGTGTAAGAGCATTTTGATCAATAAAGAACTGAGCAATCACATGGCCTACCATGTTTTTCTTTGAATTAGTTTGCGTTAGAATGAGAACCATCTGGCATCTGCTTCTTTTATGAGATCTGCTTACAGAAAAAGAAGAAAGAAGATAAGAAGCCTACATCTATTAAGCACTATTATATACATCATCTCAATTGACTCTTCAGAACATCTCAATGAAGTAAGTCTTACTAGTGTCCTCACTTTATCCATGAGGAATCCAAGGAACAGAGGAATAGAGTAATTTGCCTAAGTGATCTATCTATCTATCTATCAGCTGGCAGAGCTGGGATTCAAACCAGGTCTGTTAAACTCCAAAACCATGGGGCTTTTTGTCTGTTTGTTTTGTTTTGCTGTGTTATCTTTTGTTTTGGACAGGGTCTCACTTTGTCACCCAGGCTGGAGTGCAGTGGTGCGATCTCAGTTCACTGCAGCCTCAACCTCCTGGACTCAAGTGATCCTCCCACCTCAGCCTCCCTAGTAGCTGGGACTACAGACATATGCCACCATGCCCAGTTAATTTTTGTATTTTTTGTAGAGACAGGATTTTGCCATGTTGCCCAGGCTGGTCTTGAACTCCCGAACTCAAGCCATCTGCCCGCCTCAGCATCCAAAAGCACTGGAATTACAGGCATAAGCCACTGCACCTGGCCCAAAACCACGCTCTTGACTGCTGGTTCAAACTGTTTCCTGTTAAATTTAAGAATCATAAGTCATCTCCAGAAAATTTATAATGCCTCTTTGTCCTGGCCAGGAGTCTGGGTCACTTTACTGTGGGCCTGGTGATTGCATGGGAATATTTTAAAGTACACTCCTCACCTGCAAACATCCCCACGATTGGAGAGGAAATCTCACATCTGACTTCATCCCGGGCCTGTATCCTTTAAAAGAAAGACAGAGTATTTAATAGCCACTCAACCCCTGTCAGTCTGATTTTCTTCACATTTCCACTGTTGTCCTCCAGTCATGCCTCCTCTTGAATTGTCCCGAAGGTTTCTCAGTATCACTAGAAAATCAAATCCTATGAGCAAGGTCAACATCACAGAAACAGATAACATAGGTCTATTTAAATATTTTAAAACATACCTAGATTTATACTAGGTTCTAAGGAAAGAGAGCAAAGATGTACAAAACATGACCTTCAGCAACGAAAGTCCAGTGATGATCAAGAGAGGTTTCACGACCTGCAGCTCTAAGACTTTAGATTTCCAAATACCTCAACTTCTTTGATGGATTTAAGGAGTGCTTTACAAATGAGTAACTTTATGGCAGAGCCTGAGACCACCAAGTGGCTAAGAGCCAGTCAAATGAAAATAGCATACCTCTAAAATCATAATTCCAATACGTAAGTAAATTTGATTGGCAAAACTTATCTGCACACTTGTTTGTGATTTAACTTTTAATTGGAAAGAAACTGTCTTAGCCTGAGACAAAGGTTTGCTTCCTTGAAAGTGATTTATTTGGGAGCAGGAGTTAGGGATGCGGGAGTGAAAGGGAATGAGAGAAAGCCAGCACAAAGATGCATTATTGTGTCAGCCCCCTGTGGATGAATGGTACTCATCTCATGAGAACTTCAGAAGAACTTTATGACATCTCAGGACCACCTGCCCAGGGGATAAAATCAGAAAATGTATCCACAGATTTTCCATTAGTCAAAGACGGTCCACACTTCTGGATCATGCACACGTGTGTGTGAAGCAAGTTCTCATGTGTGTCCCATGCTGCAACATCAGAGAAGCTCCAGGGCAGGAGGCAAGAAGTTCGTGACTGGATCTTGAGGATAGACACTGCCAGGTAGCATCTCTGTATGTGGCCTGAATCTGGGAAAACTTCTTAGCTTAAATAAGAGGTGTGGTTGAGAACATTGAAAGTGACACTCAAGAGGTGTCTAATATAAAACCATTACCAACCATTTGGTATACACCTGCCCAAACACAAATTTTTAAGAACATCACTCATTCATTTAGTTATCAATAAACCCATTCAACATTTAGTGAGTATCAACCACATGCCAGCCACTGTGTTAAATACAGGGGAACAGAAGAGCAACAAGGCACATAAGGTCCTTCCTCTCTTGGAGTTTACAGTCTGTTTGGGGGAGTTGGGCATTAAATAAATCATTATGAAATAATTACTGAGTTACAGTTGTGATAGCTGTTATAAAGGAGAAGTGTAGGATGACAAACTTTCTACTCATGAGAATCAAAGAAGGCTTCTTGGAGGAATTGACATTTTTTAAAGCTCAAATTTGCAGAGAATGGGATTAAAAAAGCAAAACAGGGAGGAAGAGAGTAGCTAGGAAGAGAGGAAGAGGAAGAGGGTGTGTTGAAGACAGAAAGAAGAGCATGAACAAATGCTTGATGACAAAAACACGATCCTAAGAGTGAAGAGAAACCCAGTGGATCAAGAGTATGCTGAGTGAGGGGGTGATGGGGATATAAGCTGAAGCAGGAGAGGTGGACATAAGCCAGATCATGCAGGGCCTGACAGGTCAGAAGAAGGATTTGATTTTATCCTAAGGTCGTAGAAACCTACTGAAGAGTTTTAACTAGGGAAACAATATGACCAGATTTGCTTGTTTGTGTGTTTTACATACATAAGTCTAAATATACTCATAAATATGCACAACAGAAGATCAGACATATCATACAGATTTTTAAAAAGAATGCAGCCAATCATCACCCTATAACTACAGATAGAAACAGGAGTGTTGGTGGGGTGGGAACAGCGGGGGAAGGGAGGTGGCCTGGCGTCTGAAGAGGTATGCATAGTTCACCTTTTTGTTTGTTTTTAAAGAATACATGTTCATCTGATTTGATGCCAAGGTAGTATTTGGGTAAGCCAGAACAAATCCCCATTTAAAACTCTCGCCCTTCTTTAAAAGTTTCAAAAGAAATTTTCTCTTCAAGACTAACCTTATATGGGCGGTGTTGGGGACCACCTACAGGGCGTCGTTTGAAAGATGCTGAAAGACCACCCCTTGCTTCAGTGTACATTTTCTCTGTCCTCCATTAGAACATAAAATTCTACCATCACGATTTCATTTGACTGGATTTTCAATCGTCAGATTTGCTAGAAAAGAGTAACCCACTGGATCTAGTCTACCTTCCGGGGACTGAGCTGGTTCGACTGCATTTTCTCAGGGATGGGAGGTTTCGAAGCTTTTAAGACCACTGACCATACAGGGGTGTGGAGGGGCCATGAGATGGGTAGACTACAACCCAGAGGGGCCCAATTTCCTTCTCTGACATCAATATTTTGTCTTGGATTTGCTCTGAGATCAGCTGGTATGTACAACACGGGCATATGTGTAAACATGCGGATTTATATAGTAAAGATATATGGGTGTACTTATGATATGTACATGACTTTATAAAATGAAAAGAAACACAGGCCCCGGGATTAGACCAACCTGAGTTCAGATCACAAGGTTTGTAACCCTGGAAATGTTACAGTGTCTTATGGGGTGGTGGGGAGAATTCAATGAGATAATATGTTTAAAATCTTAGCACTGGTCAGTGGCATACAGCAAGTGCTCCACAGGTGTTACTATTATTAAGATTATGTGTGTGTGCACCCTTATGCAAGTGTATGCATGCATGTGCATACAGGTGCAGATATGAGTATGTAAGGGAGATAGAGTGTGTTTAAGAACAAGAGAAGGAATAATGAAAAAAATTGCCAATCTCTGCAACAGGAGTTCCAGCATAGGAGTGGCCCTTTTTAAGGAGTGAGACAACTGCAGGGCACAAAGGAAACTGACTCAGCTTTACTAAGTGGGAAACAGAGTAAGAGGACAGTAAACCGCAAGGAGCTTCTTTATGGCACAGACTGAAGAGTAGGCATTAATAGAAGGAGAGAGGCAAGCAGAATGGGATGTGATATTATTAAAGCCCAACAGTGACGTTAAAAAAGTAATAGCTGAAAGTGGTCTCTGAAATTGACCTACATCAAAATTAGGGCCTCAGTGCTCAGAAAATAGATAACCATCTGCTCCATCCTAAAGTTCTGGGTCACATGCATGTTTGATTTTTTGGAACTAACGTGAAAGAACGTGGAAGAACATGTAAACAGTGTTTTCAGACCTCCTGGTCTCCTCTTACGATTTTCCCATTGAGCTGTGTCTGAGCACTCTCTGCATAATAAATAATTGCCATCCTTATGTCTATAGATACAGTAATAACAATAATTTTAAAAAGAACACCCAGTTTCTCTTTTTTTTTTTTTTTTTTTTTTTTTGAGACGGAGTCTTAGTCACCCAGGCTAGAGTGCAATGGCACAAGCTTGGCTCACTGAAGCCTCCACCTCCCAGGTTCAAGCGATTCTTGTGCCTCAGCCTCCCAAGCACTCGCAGCCAACATGCTGAGCTAATTTTTGTATTTTTAGTAGAGATCGGGCTTCACCATGTTGGCCAGGCTGGTCTCAAACTCCTGACCTCAAGCAATCTGCACCACCTCAGCCTTCCAAAGTGCTGGGATTACAGGCGTGAGTCACCGCACCTGGCCTCAAACACCTAGTTTCTAGTCCCAATTCTGCCCCTAACTCACTGGACAACTTCAAAGAATCTCTTGATCTTTCTGGGCACAGCTGCCTCATCTGTAAGAAAAAATGAGAAGCCAGTATTGGCCATTATCTTTTGACCTCTTGCCCTCTTAGAGGAGGCTTAGCTCCCTTGAACCACCTCTTCACCTCTTTTTGTTGTTGTTGTTGTTGTTGTTGCCCTGGCTGGAGTGCAGTGGCATGATCTCGGCTCACTGCAGCCTCCGCCTCCCAGGTTCAAGTGATTCTCCTGCCTCAGCCTCCTGAGTAGCTGGGACTACAGGCGCGTGCCACCACGCCCAGCTAATTTTTGTATTTTTAGTAGAAACGGGGTTTCACCATGTTGGCCAGGATGGTCTCGATCTCCTGACCTCGTGATCTGCCCACGTCCGGCCTCCCAAAGTGTTGGGATCACAGGAGTGAGCCACCGCACCCGGCCAGCCTCTTAAAGTTATATCACTCCATGACATTGTTAAGAGCACAGATCACTTGCCTTCTGTGGTGGAGCTGTGACTCCCGGGATGAGTTATTTACCCTCTCTGTGTCTCAAGTTCCCTCATCCGCAAAATGAAAGTAAAGAATAATTTAGTGTATCCTTGGGTTGTTAAAGGGTTAAAAGGCTAATATAGGTAAGGTATTTAGAACAGTGGTTGACACAGATAAGGACTACCCTGGCATTAAGATCGTTATTATTCACTTAAATGGATACCTTTGTAGTTTTACATGAAATGTATTATTGATAAATCAAAAAATAGAAATATAGGCATAATCTGAGGATATGAAAAGACTACAGTGGATAACAGGCAGGAAGAGAGCTTGGAGGCCACTGTTTTTCCTTTTTTGAAAAAGCTTCTCTGTGCTTTGATTTTTCACGTATGTGTATATATGTGACACTAGTTTCTTAATGGAAACAGATTGAGCAAAAAGATCACTAAAGTCCCTCTTATCTCTAAATGTAGAGATTGACTATGATTTTCAAAGAGCAACATTTTCTAGGTGTCTGGCTTATCCTTATTTTCATAGCTTGACCATTTTTACTTTTGACCTTCCCAGGAAATCCTTATGAAGGTTTAAAATAAACACAATCACTTTGGTATGTTTATAATGGAGCAGGTTCCGACTCCTTGGATACTAGAGAAACCGGGAAAGGTGAAAATAGGAACTTTGTAAATACTTGGCCTTAGGGACTGGCTGATATTTTACCTCTTACCATCTTTTCCCAGAAACAATTCAGTTAACTAAAGGAAAGATCATAAAGTTAACAACCGCAACAACAAAAGCGTGGTTGGTAGGCAGCAGCCTGGCGGTGAAAGCGTTAACAGGGCTGGGTAAGGCGATCCCTTGAAATGAGTAAGACTGAGTGGTTAAAGTTTTCAAAGCGGTGGCAGCAGCGGCGCTTGGGGGAATGGAAGCCGGTTGGAGGGAGCCGCGCACCCCTGCTGCGCGGAGGAGGGGGCTGAGCTGAACTCAGCAGAGGTTACACGCACAAGGTTAGTGGCCCCCACACGCCTCCCCAGCCCGCCGCCGCGCTGACATCTTTGGAGAGGAGTCTTAGAAAGGCGAGGCGCCATCGCTCATTCTCGCGTCGTATCTGTCCTGCTGACTAGTCGCTAGTGGAGCCACTGGCCTTCTTGCCAAACCTCTGGGCTCAGTACTCACTGAAGCCCTGGCACTTGTGAGGGACAGCTGACTTCTTCCCACACTTTTCTAAACTGGAGGCTTCTTTTCATACATCCAAAAGGAAACTTGTTTCTGGAATACGTACTGTTTTCAGACCACACACACACACACATGCATACACACATACACACACACACACGACC
Source organism: Macaca mulatta (assembly GCF_049350105.2). Lineage (NCBI taxonomy): Eukaryota > Metazoa > Chordata > Mammalia > Primates > Cercopithecidae > Macaca > Macaca mulatta. The sequence goes on from NC_133411.1 coordinate 154,821,039, forward strand.
CCTACCTGTATATGCTGCCCCAGTACGGTTTTTACAGGTTGTGACCACAATCCGGAATTCCTATCTGCTTCGTTTGAAACTGAGAACAATGTCAAAGTAACTAAACAGGCTGCACTACTTTACCTCGTGGGAGGAATATTGTCTCTGAGCCTAAGGTAATCAGAATGAGGAGAAAAAAAAAAAAAAGAACCAAAGATGAAAAAAGAAAAGAAACAGAGCTTCCAAGCACCCTGACTTGTAGTTAAGGCAAAACAATTTTTGGAAATGGGTTTCTAATGGAAATTTTTCATTGCTAGCATCATGTGGGAAGGTATATTGTAAAGGAAATAATTCTACATCTGCATGAGATTCAGATAAACGTACCGACCTAAACTAATCTGCATGTCATGCAGATAACAGATACACTTAGATTTAGGGGAAGGAGGAGGAGGAGGTAACTTCACAGAACTTGCGTTCGGAGGGGGCTTTGTTGTAAGAATTGAGACTGTCAGGAGCTTTCCCCAGGCAGGGGTGAAGGAACTCTTCCCGGCCCTGGCTGGTAGAGAGGGCTTGGGGAGCCACTTCAGCAGGCCAGTTTATTTCTCTGCTCTCCTGGCCACATAGGCAATGAACAGTCAGTCTTGTGCTCAGTGCTCCTCTGATCCTCACAGCAAGCACGAGTTGAGTCTTATACCTGCTAGCATTGAATCAGAATGAGTCACTTGAAACTTGGGTGCCGGAACAAAGTACTTGCAAACTGCCTTATGAGACACTGCCTCGATGTAGGTGGGATATACCTCTCGGAGCAGTCACATTTTTTTTCTCTCCTCTCCCTCCTTCAAGCAGGCAAGAATTCTGACGTTCTCAAGAGGCCAGCTCTGCCCCCGTTGCTCAACTGACCTTATCATGTGGACTCTGCTCCTCCAGGTGGGAACTGGAGTTTTGAAATAAAATGGATGATTTGACATTACTTGATCTTCTGGAGTGCCCTGTGTGCTTTGAGAAGCTCGATGTCACAGCCAAAGTCCTCCCTTGCCAGCACACCTTCTGCAAACCATGTCTACAGAGGGTTTTCAAGGCCCACAAAGAGCTGCGGTGCCCCGAATGCAGGACGCCTGTGTTTTGCAGCATCGAGGCGCTGCCGGCCAACCTGCTGCTCGTGCGCCTTCTCGATGGAGTGCGCTCAGGGCAGAGCTCCGGGAGAGGAGGCTCCTTCCGCAGGCCCGGCATGATGACCTTGCAGGATGGCAGGAAAAACAGGACCAACCCCAGACGTCTGCAGGCCAGTCCTTTCCGGCTAGTGCCTAATATCAGAATCCACATGGATGGGGTAAGAGAGATCTTATTTGTTAATATCATGCCCACATGGAGGTTGGATTTGTGTATACAAGGAGCTAGAGATTATCTTCTTTTAACTACAAGTTTAACATTCCAGAGTGCTGCTGGTGATTCCCCAGTGATACGTTTCTGTGGGCAGTGATCATTTTACTCAAATACGATGGAAGCCTGAGCCTACCTAATCTATCTAAGAATTCTCTTTAGAACTACTAAAGCTTCCTAGGTTCTCCTTTCCTCTTGTCCAGAAAGTAGTAGAACAAGGAAAGCCTTTTAGATTATATTTTTGGTGTTTGATTTCTGCTCTTCTGAGGCCAAACCAGTGCCTGGGAAATGCACGGAGGGTGGGGAAAAAAAAGAGAAAACAAATCCAACTGCTTGTTGCTTTTGAGATCTCTTGGAAATTTCCAAATGTCAAGTTTTTTTTGAATTTTACCCAAATCCATCTTCCCACCCCTAGTCATAAAGTGCTATTATGGCAATACTCATTCATAATCTGTTCGAAGCTATCAAGATACTTGACGAGGGAGATAGTGCGGGAGGGAAGCGTCTATGTGGGTGGACTGATTGATAGCGAAGGCTGGGCTGTGAAGTACATCAGCTGTGTATAGAAGCTCTGCAGATGTGTCTCATTTTGCAAAATGAATGAAATACACAGAAGATACACAGCAGGCGCTGCAATTAAAAAACCAAACAGACCCAGTTAAGCCTCGCAGGAGATTAATGCTTTTCATGTTTGGATAATGGGAATCGCTCTGTCCAGCACTGAAAGCACACCCCGAGGACTTCATCTGACCTGGCTATGAGTCTTGTTGTGGGATAATGTGTAAGGGCACATCTGGAAAGAAGGACATGGTCCTTGTGAGTCCAGCAGAATTATTTGCACTGTCACCCCTGGAGTCAGTGTAACAAAGTGGACACGGAAAGCTGTGGCTTGGGCCATTGGCATACTTAGAAAATCAAAGCTGCATTCCTTGAAGTCTTACCTAGAGCAAGCGTTAGAGTCTAAATGCTGGCAGCAGGGTCCTACATCTCCCTGCTCAGAAGACAAACAGTGTGTGGGAGGGTCTTGCAGGACTGCTTCCTTACTCAGGAGTGAGGAGTGGCTTGTGATATGCATTTGGAACAACTTTCCAAAATTTTCCTTCTAAGGGCTACCGCTTCCTGGGTTCACTGCATCTTTAAACCACCCATAGGGCATGTGTAAACATTCGAAATGAGGGTGGGAAGAAGTGGGACATTTTTTCACTGTAGACTTTTTATTGCCATTGTGCTTGTATGTGAACACATTCCAGAAAAGGACTTTTTCTTTTTAAGTCCCTCCACTACCCCTGGTCTAGTCATCAATCAGAATCCACAGGTCTGGAAATGGCAGAGTGGGGGTAGGGAAGCAAATTGTTCTCAAACATGCCTCGTTCGTAGAGAAAGGAGCTCTATCTCTGGGTCAGCAAATCCCCCTTGAATTCCGAAGACCTAGCAACCTCTTCCCTTCCCCACCTTGCGGAAGTCTGACCTGCCTTTCAGCAGAGTATCATCACTCACTCAGGAAACGGTGTCACACTGGGAGCAGGCAGTTCCCCTATCAGCTTGGAATATTTTTGTTGTGGTTTTCATCTTTCTCAATGTGGCTGTGTTGCAAAGGAAAGGTAGCGATGAATGCAACCACAGCTCCCAAGTGTTTGAACTATAGAGGATTCCCAGGGCCCTTCTGGAATAGGGAATTGAGGTGAGAGCTGGTCATACATAAGAGACAGCCATTAAGATACTGCGTCTCTCTGGAATTCTTTTGCAGGGACTTATAACATCAGACTACGGTCTGTGCCCACCCTCCAAGGTGCTCTGGACCAAGTCCTGTAGTGAGGCGGAAACTCAAGGGCTCCTGTGTTCAGGCAGGACCTGGGCTAGAAAGTTGCTCTGCAAGAGAGCAGAGCTGGCACCCCCACCTCCCAATTCCTTTATTTCCTAACTATCCTTTCTTGAAGTGACTCCTCTCATCCCTTTTGCCTTCCTCAATGGGGCTATGAACAAACCCATTTCTGGATGTCAATATGGCTGTTGTTTTGCAACATGTCTCTGCTCCCAAAAATATTACCTATCTTTTTGCAACTGTGAAAGTAACTATGCATCCCACAGTTCAGAGAACTGAGGGTTATCTGGATGCCACCGTCTGCTCAGAGAGTCAGAGGAATGGACTTGCATCCTTGGTCAAATCCTCCTGAGTTCCTTGCCCTCTCTGCCACAGTTCAGCCAATGTAGTCAAAAGCTACTTGCTACCCACCTTCTTCCAGGATAGTGTGAAAATTATCTTTGCAACGTACTCTTACTGCCTTAGAAAACATCTGCTGTGTAAATGCAAAGCATCATCATTAAGATTCATTTAGACATGCTGTATGATTTTGGGCAAGCCACTTATGTTTGCTGGGTCTCAATTTAAAATTCTGTAAAATGGGAAGATGTCTTTTATGAAAACAGACAGCCACTGTGAGGCTTAACTAATTAGTATCTCCAAAACACTTTGAGAGCCTTAGATGAAAGGCATTTGGAAGATCATTATCACAGGGAACATTATTATTGACTGTTTATTGTGTCCTGCCACGCATGAGGCATGCTACAAAATGTAGAAGGAGTTACAGCCCTTGCAGGAGAGTGTAATAGGTATTATTATTATTATTGAACTTGATTCTATGATGAGTTCAGGCCAGGATAATACTAAGTATAAAGTACTCCCCTCAGAAAGCATAAATAACCTGTTGTCACAGGGCACCATTTTGTAAAACACCTCTTTCAAAGGGCTTGCCGATAACCTGGCACCCTGAAGGAGTTCATTTAACTTCCTGTCCATGAGCTTTTGAAGCCCAAAGTCTGTTCTGCTCACCTAGGCTCATCTAAAAAAAAAGCTCATCAAGCTCTTTTTGTTGGCTCAAAGAGGCCTGATGCATCCTGTGCCAACCAGTGTTCTAGGGTGGAACCAATAGTCACACCTCATGGTGCCAGCCCAATAGAGAGAAAAAAAAATTGCCTATTGTGCCGACATGTCTAAAACCCTCCCTAGATGATTGTGTAAAAAGAAAAACTTGAGAAACAGCTGTAGGTTTCTACCGTGTGCAATTATTTCAAACCAACAGGCAAGATCACCAGACTCCTCCAGGAAGAGGCCCGGGTGGTGCAGATCCCACTGGCTCTTCTTATTCCTTCCCTAATGCAGTTAAAGCAAAGGAACTTGGCAAGCCTTCAAAAGGATTGTAGGATCCTGAATAGCTGGTCTTTCTTCCTCCTCATTCTGTTACACTTTAGTAATATTTCTGTTTTAGGATAGGTGGTAAAGCAGAGAAGTTAAGAATCTATGGACTTGGGTTTGAGAAACACCCAAATTCAAATCCTGACTCTGCCCTCAACAGTTGTGCACTTTGGGCAAATCACTTAAACCTCAGGTCCTCCAATTCCCCATCTGTAAATTGGAGATAATGGTAGTACCTACCTCAGAGGGTTGTTTTGAGAAATACGTGAGATGATTCATGTCACTTAGCTCTGAGCACAGAGACGGCTCATATTAAGTGCTCAGTAAATGTTAGCTGTGGTTGTTATTGAAGTGACTCAATACTTTCTACTCTAAATTACACACACCCTTCCAGCCCCTTGTTAAGCAAGTGCCATCCAAAGACGGTGCTTGGTGCCCTGATTTTTGCATTGTTTTGTTTGTCTCCACGTGATCCGTGGCCATGATTCAGATGTGTGATTCTTCCCAGCGTGTGCTGGCTTCACAGCTCACTTCCAGAACCCTTAAGTTGCTATGATCCGTTCTAGAAGAAAACTCCCTAACTAACTTCACTTTCCCCAAACAGCACATTCAAAGGAAAACCATACACAGGGCAAGAACCTGGTCTACTTCCTCAGCATCATCAGTTCTTCATTCACTTTTCTATCTTTTGCTTTTTCCTGCTTCTCACTCTATTCCCCAACACAAATGTTGCCATGGGTTCTGCAGGGGAGGACTTTCTCCCTACATTGCTAGTATCATGCCAATCACACACATTTCTGTCCTACCTGCCCCTTATCAGCAAGAACACACCTGCCACCTCCAGTACACAGACCAGGTGGTTTTGTCCTAGAAACTTTTCAGCTGCTGTTGCAAGCAACTGATGGGGAAAAAAAAAATGAGGTCAGAAAGCACATCAGGGAATTGAGGTTGGGTAGAAACCAGAAGGTGGGCCAGCCCCTTTCCTGGGTCTCAGAGGTTGTGTCCTGTAACAGAGCTGTGATATAGACAGTGGGGTTTTTGCTAAATTTGCAAGGGGATTAAAATCATCCCAGGACCCTGAAAACAGCAGATAGGTGCCATCCGGGACAGCAAGTACCATATGTAGCAGGTGGAGGAAGACATAAAGGTAGGGGCTGAGGTTGAGAAGTCAAGAGACCCAGATGGTTCTCCAGCTTCACACACATTTACAAACATTTTTAATAACCACATGGCCCCCCATTGGCACTGCCTCCAATCTCTCTCAGTGCACCTCTTTTCTAGTTAGTCTCCTCCCTTTTATTGCTTACTGTAGTGTTAAAGGATTTATGGTGAAGTGGGCTGTATTTGTGCCGGGATTCAACTGTTTGTTAGCTGTGAGGCCTTAGGCAAGTCACTTAACCTCTCTGATCCTCAGTTTCTAGGTTTGTATAATGGAAATAATAAAGGCTTATATATATCATACAGCTATTGTGAGATTAAAATGAGATAATATATATAAAGAGCTTAGCACAAGTGCCTGGCATATAACAGAAGCTAATAAACGTTAGCAACAGTAAATCACAAAAGAGTAACAATAGAAGAGAAAGTTGGCTGGCACTGGAGTTCTTTGCACACACAAAGAAACATCCAGGGATCCCCATTAAAAAAAAAAAAAAAGGAACCAAAGATTGTTGCAAAAGGAAAGGGAGTTCTCAAAAAGACAAAACTGTAGTGATGAGAAATAGATTAGTGGTTGCCAGGGGTTATGGATTGGGGGAGGATGTGACCAAAAAGGGGCAGAATGAGGTGATAGAACTGTTACATATCCTGATTGTGGTAGTAATTAAATGAAACTGTGTATGTGTTAAAATTCATAGAAATAAATGCCAAGAGAAAAAAGTCTATTTTACTGTATGACAATATTTTAGGAAAGGAACGTAAGCTCTTGCACATTTCTTTTAGGCGCTGCCTGATTTTCACCTGACCCACTCTGATTTCCTTTCATTTCTTTGTGTATTTCTGAGAAATGCTATTTCTGAGAAAAACTTCACTATCATTTAAGTGATCGGGGTAATCCCTGCAGTGGGCTCCTCCCTGTCGTAGACAATCATTCCATTACCTACTTCAGTTCTTTGTTTTTGTTTTTGTTTTGTCAGTTAAAGGTGTCTGGCCAAGCAGTGGACAAACACAACAACAGCTCATTCCCCACAGGACGGCCTAAGCTCTGAGGCAATGGGTGGGGCATAAGGATTTTCCTACTCAACCTCAATTATCTGCCATGTGCATTAGGGACATGTTACCTAAGGGATTGGCCAATATACATTTTTGTGTTGTTTCATTTCCTCTTAGGAAAAGTTGCCTTCCCACCTGTCCCTTCATACTATAAAAAGACTTAGGAGAGAAGAAAAGTGCCTATTTAGCCCTTGACTCTTGAGGAGCATCCTCATCTGGCCCATTGCAGGCACCATTACATCATTTTGGGCTTAGCTGGGACCAGCTCAAGTATAGGTTGTGCAGTCCTAATTTGAAAATCTGACATCCAAAATGCTCCAAAATCCAACACTTTTTGAGTGCTGACGTGAGGCTCAAAGGAAGTGTTCATCAAAGTATTTTGAATTTCAGAGTTTAGATTTTTCAATTTGAGATGCTCAACTAATATGTATTCTGCAAATATTCCAAAATCAAAAAAAAAAAAAAATCTGAAATCTGAAACTCCTCTGGTCCCAAGGGATACTCAACCTGGATAACTTTACTCAATTTCTTTTCCCTTTAAAAAAAAATTATGCTTTAGAGACAGGGCCTCACTCTGTCACAGTGCAGTGCAGCGCAGTGGCCCAATCATAGCTTGCTGCGGCCTCCAACTCCTGGGCTCAAGCAATCCTCCTGCCTCAGCTTCCTGAGTAGCTGCAGCTACAGGCACACACCACACCTGGCTCTCCCTTTCTTTCTCCTTCTGTTTATTCATGCTTGTACTTTAGACCAGCCTTTCACATGGTGAATTCTGGTAATGGGTGTGCCACAAAGTGCCACGGTCAGACAAACCTGAGATTAAAGTAAAACTAAACGTTTTCCCTTTGCTGCAAAACTTTTTGCAAGTTTTAGCATGCTAATGAATTGTGAATTTCTAAGTGGGATCTTAATAAGAAGCACTTCCCAAATTTCTATGGCATTGACACCCCCTTTCTTCTCCCTTTTATTGTATTAGCCTCTTAGTAATATTAATTGTCCGTGGAACAAAATTTGAGAAACGCTGTCTCAGACTTCACATGCTCAGTCATAACGCAAAAGATATTTTTAGGAAACTGTTGGAAACTCACTATTGCCACCCTCTGCAGTATTTTAGTTCCTACCACTTTTCAGCTCTAGGCACTATGGTAACGTACACAGCAAAGCAAAGATTCTCACCTCCTCAGTGCAAAAACCAATCACGATTAATTGGTAAACCAACCAGTCAGTACACATGTATACAAACATACATATACATATTGACATCTATATATATATATATATATATATATATATATATAAATTAGGGATATTGATATTGATTTTAAGGTATTCATTATAAGACATATTGTCTATTTAGGTATAGTTCTTAGAGGGAAAGAGAAACACTACTATGTTACATGCTCACTGTAGGATGCATCCAATTTTAGAAATGTTAAGATGTGAAAAAAGAAGTGTCTTACCAAAGAGTACATATTGTCTTATTCCACTTATATAAAATTGTAGAAAAGACAAAACCATACACCATAGTGATTTTTTGGATAATGAAAATGTTGTATGCAATGGTATATAGTTTTACCAAAACATCAAAGTAGACACTTAAACTGGGTACATTTTTGCATATAAATTATAACCCAATAAACTTGATTAAGACAAAGAATTCTTAGACTCAAGAAATGATGGTTTATGAAAATATCAGGTGGCGAGGCAATTCAGTTTGAACAAAATGAAGCTTGATTGATAAAAAGAAACTTCCTAGAAAAACAAAAAGATGTTTTAAAAGTCAGGAAGTGTATGGTCAAGGGAAGAAAAGGCAGGGTCCGTTCTGGGCATGTGGACCTAGAAAAAGCAGGATAGGGCAGGGATATCTTGAATGAGAATGGAAGCTGAAGGAGAAGGGAAGGAAATAGAGGAGAGGCAGAATGATTAGATACTTGCCTTCCTATCAGGGTGACTAGATACCACCAGGAGCATGCATGTCAGCGTTCTCTGTAATGAAGTCTTTCAGCAGCCCTCATGCCAGACTCGTTGCCTGCCATCGTGAGGACTATCAGCTGTATCTACAGCAACTTCCTGGATTCAGTGCAGCCAAACAAGAAGTTACCTCTACTCCAAGCAGGTGACCGAGCTTACTGGGTAACTGGGGAGCAGTCTCCATGTCCCTGGCAGACAAAGCCATTCTTTTCCATTGAAATCTCAGGTTACCTGAAACCCCTAGCACACATGAACACCAGCAAGAACATCCAAAGCAAGTGATAGAACATGGGCGGGGAAAGATAATTCTGTTCACCATGAGCTGCTTCCTGCAACTGAGGCCTGTGCCAGTCCCCAGGGTCACACTGCTCCAGATCCCCAGCTCAGAAGCCAGAGCATTCGACAAACTATTCCTAAGTGCCTGCTATGTACCAGGCTCTGTCTTGAAAGCTCACACCAGGGACACTCATGAGCTCAGACTCCAGGACTCAAATAGTAGCTGAGTGCATCTCAGATCTCTGTCATTTCTTTAATCTTTTTTCCAAGCACAAACAGAAGAGGCAACTCATCTTATCTCTGAATACTGTGCTCAGAGCACCCAGCTCACAGCTTCACCCATATTAGGATTTTTTTTTTTAATGAAAGAGTAAATAAATAAACATAATCATGCCTGTAGTAGACCTCATGGGATCATGAAAGCACTCCTCATTATGCAGAAATGAACCCTTTATGAATTGAGCCATTACAGAGCTATTTGAGAAACAAGTAGCACACTTTATTAGGCATAAAGTCATGTGGTGGCTGAAACATCCTTGCTGTGAATCACCTTATTGAATACCTTTTTGGGTGATGAACATCATTCTCAGGAGAATACAGTGGGCCAGCTTCAAGATCTCTTAGCTCATGAGTCGCTAACCCTAAGAAGATAGCAATGCCACTCTGCATATGTCTAAACTCTTCCATCATACACCACAAATTTCATGTGCTCTTTGATCTTGAGAGAAACGTTTCATCTTAATTGACACTTAGTCATAGGGATACCAGTGACAGAAAGGAAGAGGCTCTGAAAGAATTTGCCCCTGAGTTTATGAGTTGAACTGACCTGGCCTCCAATATGAAGGGAAGACAGTGTTTCCTGTAGAAACATGGCCACTGTATTCGTGCTGCCAAAGCCCTCATTTTATCAGTTTTTTCAACAATTATATTTTTTATTGTGGTAAAATACACATAGCATAAAATCTACCATGTTAGCCTTTGCTAAATGTTCAGTTCAGCAGCATTAAGTACATTGATCTTGTTATGCAAGCGTTACCACTATCCATCTCCAGAACTTTGTCATCACCCCATACTGAAACTCTGTATCCATTGAACAATAACTTCCCATTCTCTCCTCTCCCCAGCCTCTGGTACGTATGTGTGTGTGTGGGTGTGTGTGTATATAATGTGTGTATGGGTGTATATATATGTATGTATATATATATGTGTGTATATATATAATGGGAAGTTTCAGTATGGGGTGATGACAAAGTTCTGGAGATGGATAGTGGTGACGCTTGCATAACAAGATCAAGGTGCTTAATGCTGCTGAACTGAACACTCAGCAAAGGCTAACATGGTAGATTTTATGCTATGTGTATTTTACCACAATAAAAAATATAATTGTTGAAAAAACTGATAATATTAGGTAAAAATATGATATATTTAAAATTATTTCTGAATAATAGGAATAGGTATTTTAATATTATTTTTAAAATATGTATTCCAATTTTCTGCTGCTTCTGACCTTAGACATCTGATGATACAAGTAAACAAGATAATGTTTACAAGATAATGCTTCTCCTAAGTAATGGCTGTGTGCTTCTGGGCAAGTTACTTAGTGACTCTGAACGTTGTCACTATGAAATAGAAATAGTAAGGCTCACCTCATATGGTTATTGGGAGGATTTAATGAGATGATGCCTACAAAGTGCTTAGCACAGGGCTTGGCACCAAACAAGCTCCCAGTATGGTTAACTATCTGCTTGTACTCCTACAGGTAGGTTTCTCTTTTCACATGCTGTCATGCCTACCACAGGTGGACTGCTGTTTCCCTGTGCTATAGACATGGGGATAATAAAAATCATGGCATCACTTGGAGGATATATCAAGATAATTCTTATAAATCTCGTAGCACAGGACCTGACTCATAGTAAGCTCAGCAGCAATCAATGTCAGACATTGTTATTATTAATATTTTCCAGGTCTCACTTGTTCAACATACACATATAAGATGCCTTTGATGGGTAAAATCCCTTTGCTTGGGCTCCAAAAGTGATTGAGACAGGATCCATGTCCTCAAATAACTTGTGATCTTTTATGTAAACCACATACCACTTAAACCTTATTTTAAAGTTTAAGAGTTATTAACTGCATCCTACTTATTATGCATGATGCAGTTAATCTTAAAATAAAGGTGTTCACATGTGTTACAAGAGCACAGATGAAGAACTGGTCACCTCTACAAACAGAGTATATGTATGGAGGACTTACTGTGTGTCATTCACTGGGCTCTACCTACAGAATCTCATTTAACTCTACACACAACCCACTGAGAATGGTGCTACTGGTATCTCCACTTTATACAAGAGGTGTGTGTTCTGTAAGTGTAAATATTAATAAAACAAAATAGGAAAATATGATTACACATCAAAATTTATCATCCCTCTAGTTGTGGGAATGTTTAGGGAAGATTTTGAGGTTGTACTTTTAAAAAATAGGCATCAACAGAAATCCATGACACTGAGGATTGCAAACCTCAGAATGCATTGCGGGCACGTAAGATGGGTGGTGAGTCCCGGCCTCAGGGCCCCAACACCACTGGCTTTGGAAAATGTGCCCCTCAGGTAGCACTTGCATGCACAGCATAGAGGGACCAAGAGTAGACGTGAGAGAACGTGGATCATTCACTGTCACCCTTTCCTGAAAGGCTATTAGGAAAACATTAGCCTGGAAGCAGGAGAAATAAGGCAAATAATGCCAGGGTATCTGAAGCAGACCACCAAGCTGAGCGCATCAGACAAACTGCCAGTGTTAGAGAAGGTAGGAATGAAACTGTCCAGCTACTTGGGAAACTCGCCATGTGGCTGACGGCAACCCATCCTCAGGTACCAGTGTAGCCTCTGTTCCTCCGGAAGTCAGCCCTCTGTCCCAAACCCAGGTTGGTCTTAGGTTCCTCCTCAGGTTCCCCTCAGGTTCCCAGAGCCTCCAGTGCTACCCTCCAGCCTCCACAGCACGTATCAGACAGTACAGTGCTGTCTGTTCACGTCTCTTTTCTACTAGACTATAAGCTCTATGGGTAAGGAAGTGTCTTGTCCTCCTTTGTACCTAACACAGGGCCTGAAATGCAATCAGCATTTACTAAATACTTAATTATTGAATGCATAATGTTTGCCATATTGCAAGAAACTGCAGTTAGATTAGCCAGCCTCATGGCTGAGCTCCTGGTATCTTCCCTTGAGGCTAAACGAAAGTAGACATATCAGCCATTTTGTCCCCAGGATCTCTTCCAGCCCCTGCCTTGTTGATGAGGGTGTTGCTTGACTTGAGGCCAGGTGTGTTAGGAATGACAGGTAGGTGCTTGCAGGGGATTCAGAGGTAATTGGGAGGTGAAAAAAGAAGTCAAACCAGAATGCAGCCGGATACCAAGGAGAACACCAACTGACTGGCATGCCAAAGCCTTCTGAGCAGGTTGCCCTGGTTTTTGCAGAATTAAGAATGATATCGCTGTACACATTAAAGTATTTTAATTGGTTGCCAAGGCGATACAGCAGAATCACGGAGCACAGAGCAGGAATAGAACTCTGCAGGGCTGTGTTCAGGAAAGGTGTTCGTCTGTGATATTAACGAGCTGCCTGGATATGAGAAAGGCAGAGTGGCAGTAAATCTTATCTGGGACTTTTGCTTAATAAACAGGAATGGCCGAGAAATGGAGGGGCAGAAGAGAAAACTTCCCTTCCCAACTCTCTGGAGAAGCAGGAGAGGTAATCTTCTGGATTCCAAATTTCTCCTCAGAGTCGTGAATTCCCACAGATGAGAGAAAGCCGAGTAGATTGGCTTGATGCGTAAGGGAAGGAGGAATAGAGGGAGAGAACAATGGAAGAAGACAGCAGTGTTCTCTTCCTATTGAGAGGTGATTAAAAAGGATCCAGGATGCAGGAGGCTGCATTTTAACAGGGGAAAAAGAAACATTTACTATCTCCCTCTTTTACTTCTCTTTGTATTAGAAAGAAAAATAATAATTTGCAGTTAAATATATTTCTTTTTGTTGTTTTGTTCTTGTTTTCTGCAGCTTTTCAAACACTACGATTTTTTTCACAACATAAAGTTTTGTAGCTGAGATATTCCTGGGATTCCTACCTTCCCATTCCAGTTGCTATCCCAAAGCCTGGAGAATTAAGCCAGTGTAACCAAGTGGAATGATTGTTCTCACTGATTGGGCATGGAGGGAGGGAGCAGGAAAGAAAGGAGTCAAAGAAAAGGTGGATATAGTTGCCAATCATCACCTTAGTAACTGCTACCATCATGTAGCTCACACCATGTGGCAGGAACTGAGCCAAAGAACCATGTCTTCTTTAATCCTCTCAACTGTCCTTGGAGGTCTATGGTATTTTCCCACTTTACAGATGAGGAAACACTTAGGAAGTGCAGAGTCAGAATTTGAACCAGGTCTGCCTGAATCCAAGGGCTGGGTTCTAACCAAGGTGACCAAGACTGGTGTGGTGTTCCCTTTTGCAACCTCATAGAGCCCTGCGCTAGCTGCCATTGCTGGTTGAATCCTTTGGCACCAACGTTACCATTCTAATGTTGTTGCTAAGCTTCTGGAGCATGATTTAATCCACAGCCAATCTAACTCCATGTTAATTATATGCTGTATCTTCACTGGGTACTTCTTGGTCAGAAATTTAAGAACGTAAGTAGTAAAAATCAGTGTCGGTGCATAGAGAGGGAAACAGGAGAAGGAGAAATTCAGTGAGAGAAAAGAGGGAGCTAGAGAAGAAAAAAAAAGGCAGAAAAGGTATATATGTGATCTGGACAGTAGAAATAAAAACCAGAGAAGGAGTATAAAAGGGAGGGAAGCCAATCAGAAATCAAATGTGCGAGGGAGGGATATTTGGGAGAGATATTTTATCTCGAATATGACAAGCTCTGGTCCAGAACTGGTCTGCTTTTCCTGAAATGTAAACAGATTCAGGACAAAATATATTTCATTCTAACAGAAACCCATTATGTGCACAAGCAAAATGGTCCATTGTAGGTGAGGAAAAATAGAGCCTGAAATTCAGGAAACTCAGCTTCCAATCCTGTCTTAGCTGAAAACCAACCACGTGACATGAAATGTATCTGAGTGCTTAATAAATCTTAGCCTTACTGCGGTTATGGAAAAAGTTTCAAGTTCTCTGAGTCTCAATATTCCAGCAACCCAAATTTAAAACTTTCTCTTTTCATGTTTTATAGAGTATGCAGAAGATATAGAAATATTTGCATTTATGTTTTTAAGAAAAAATTATAAATTTAAAAGTTTTCAGAAAGATAGCTAATATTTTTGAACGCTTACCATCTTCAAGAGCCTGTGCTAAATCCTTTACCCGCAAAAGCTTATTTAATCCACAGAGCAACACTTGTTTACAGATAAGAGGCTCAGGAGTACTCTGGGCAAGCTACCCATGTAGACTGACTCTAAGCCCACATTCTTAACTGTCACTTCTGCTGGCTCATCTTGCAGCACAGTAGCTCTGCTTCCCTCATGCAAAGAGTATGCATAGCACATATCTTTTTTGTTTATTAACATGGCATTAGTAAATTTCTCCCAAGTCATGTTACCGGTTTAAATCTTGGTTCTCCAAAACTGCATAGTACCAGCCACATATGTAGGGACTGAGCGAGCCTTCTAATTCCTTTGCATTCTAAAATCTCACATCTGCAAGACATCTTGAAAGTCCTCCAAGCCACTATGCTTCAGTCCTCTCACTGACTTCCTATCTCAATAGGCCCACACACCCAGTCCATTTGAATCTCCAGTTTGGGGAAGTTTTCTGTGTCTAAGCACGTACTATTTCCTCCACCTCTGAAAAGCAACATTAGAAAAGTCTCCCTGAAATTAAGTCACGTGAAACACATCTGCCCACTCTTCCTTGGGCATCTGCCGCTCTTTGAAGGCAACTCAGGAGGGTTGCATCTTATTTTAACACCTTATTTTCAATCTTATTTTCTCCAGGCTGGACTACTTCACTTAGTTCTCCTATTGAACTGGTTTTAAGTATTCCTAACCCTGGGGACAAGATAGAGGACTAGTTAAGAACAGGGGCTCTGAAGTTATAATAGTTAATTTCAAATCTCAGTTCTACCTTTTGATAGCTGTATGACTTTGGATAAGTCAACCTCCCTGAGCCCCAATCTCTTAATCAAGAATGGGAGTAATGTGTAACCTACCACCTACATTGGTTCTGAGATTAACAAATACACTTGAGGACTGGCCCATAAATGCACTTAGTACATGTTAATTATTTTTGTTATTATTTAATATTATTATTGCCACTCTCTCTGCATAAGTATCCATCTTATTCCACTGAAGGTCCCTAGTCCAGGGTTCAGTTGCTCTCTTTTTAAACCACCTGCAAATAAGCATAATAGGGTTTTGTTGCCTAAAACATCTCTAAAGTATCCACATGCTGGGGTTTCAGGTCATACCAGGAAGAATTGCCACAATCCTAGAGAATCTTTCTTGGGATTCCTTCTCATAAAGAGCCTCTAGCCATAACAAACTTTGCTAAAACAGTATCTTAATAGTAGTGCTACTTTTAAGAGCACTACAGAAAAAAATAACTTTTCTTCCTGTAAGTTCTGCAGTGCACATCTCACATTCTGTGGGGCATGGTAAACTACCGGTATAACACAACTCAGTGAAAGGAAGAAATTCTACATTTCAATAATAATAACCACTAATATTCACTCACTATACAAATGTATATTGAGTGCTCACTATGTGTCAGATACTAAACTAAGCTCTAGGATATAACCATGAACAAGACAGACATGTTATATATATTTTATTGGGATAAATAAAAAGAACAAAAAGTTCATGATCTTAGCTGGGTTCCCCTCAGAAGCCGACCCTGAGATGAGGATTTAATACTTATAGATTATTTGGGAGGTGTAAGGACATTGGCAGGGGAGTGGTGGCATCATGTAGGGAAGAGAGGGTAACCAAGAAAGCTGTGTTATGAGGCCAGCTACCGCAGTGGGCAATAAAGCTTAATCTTTTGAGAAAACTCTGGGAACAGTATAAAACCCAGACCTTAGAACTATGCTGGCCAAGAGATGAGAGATCTGGGGTATTTATACCCTCCTACCTGTCAGTCATTGGTTAAGAGCTGCCCCCAAAGGAAAAGTACATTCTAGAAGCTCAATAGAAGGCATTCAACAAAATCATAGGTGTCAGCTATTGGAAGTGAAGCTGAATGAAGAAATATAGGCAGAACACCAACACTCTCTCTCTCTCTCTCTCTCTCTCTTTCTCACACACACAAATAATAAAAATAATTGCAAATTGCAATGTGTCTGTTATATAAACTAAATATAGACAAGGGTATGAAATGGAGGATAAAAGGAAAGATAATTGATTAGGGTGGTCAAAAAAGACCTTTCTAAGGGAGCCGTTTATGCTGATACCTGAAGGATGAGAGGAAAGCAGGGAAGTGGGTTCCAATGAGGGAGAACATCCTGACCCTGTTCTCAGAGAGCAGAGAGGACTTGGCAAGTTCTGAGTTCTGGAAACTGAGAGAAAACCCACATGCCTGAAAGGTGATAAGCACTGAGGCGAGTGGCATGAGATAAGCTGCACAGGAAGATGCAGAGGGACCCGGAAGCTGTGGTAATTGTGTTAGGCCATTTTTGCATTGCTATAAATACCTGAGGCTGGATAATTTATTTACTTTTTTAACTTTTATTTTAGGTTCAGGGGTACATGTGAAGGTTTGTTATACAGGTAAACATGTGTCACACGGGTTTGTTGTACAGGTTATTTCATCACCCAGGAATTAAGCCTAGTACCCAATAGTTACTTTTTCTGCTCCTCTCCCTCCTCCTATTCTCCACCCTCAAGTAGACCCCAGTGTCTATTGTTCCCTTCTTTGTGTCCATGTGTTCTCATCATTTAGCTCCCACTTATAAGTGAGAACATGCCAGAGAGGAGACCTCAGGAACATTACAATCATGGCAGAAGGCAAAGTAGGAACAGGCATGTCACATAGTGAAAGCAGGAGCAAGGAGCAAGAGAGAGAGAGAGGGAGAGAGAGAGAAAGAGGAGAGGAGAGGAGAGGGTCAGGAGTTGTCACACACTTTTAAATGACCAGAGGTAGGGGGAGGTGCCACACACTTTTAAATGACTGGATCTCATGAGGAGAGCACCAAGGGGATGGTGCTAAACCTAATTCATAAAAAATCCACCCCCATGATCCAATCACCTCCCACTAGGTCCCACCTCCAGTACTGGTGATTATGATTCACCATGAGATGTGGGCGGGGACAAATATACAAACTATATCAGTAATGAAGGGGGTTGGGTACTAGATGTAATGAGAAAGATTAAAGCAGGGAATAACCTGACCTGATTTTCTGTTCAAAATATCAGTTGGGGAACAAAATCATGTCCTTTGCAGCAACATAGATGCAGCTGGAGGTCATCGTCCTAAGTGAATTAACCCAGAAACAGAAAACCAAATACTGCACGTCCTCTCCTGTAAGTGGGAGCTAAACATTGGGTACTCATGGTCATAAAGATGGCAGCCATAGACACTGGGGACTGCCAGGTGGGGAAGGAAAAGAGGGGGATAAGGATTGAAAAACTATCTATTGGGTACTATGCTCAGTACCTGGGTGACAGGATCATTTGTGCTGTAAACCTCAGCATCCCACAATACACTCAGGTAACAAACCTGCACATGGACAGAAACCTAAAATAAAAATTGAAGAGAAAAAGGAAGATCAGGGTATTAGAAAGGTGGCAAGAATATAAAATGAGCTTCCAGTACCGAAATTTGTCAGAGAAGTAGAGCAAAATTTTCCCTCTCTCCCTGTCTTTCTCCTGTTGGAAGGGCATTAAGGATTGAGGTACCCGACCATGCAGAGCTATGTTTTATCTACCACAGACGAACATAGCATATATGGTCAGCCATACATGTCTATAATTCAATGTCGTATAAAATGTTACTTTGTGTGATCATATCACATAGTCCAAAAGAAGAGACTTGGAAAGAAGAGCAGGGTAAGTTTAGTTATGGGGAGATCAAGGAAGCTGTAGTCTGATTAAAAAGGCCATTCAAACTTTATAACTTGGAATGAAGTTTATGTTTGGGAGACATGATAGGGAGGAAATTGAGGCCAGATTCCAAAAGGATAAGTTAAGATAAAGGAGAGTGGAAGCATGCGCGGAATAGACCACAACTTCCCAAACTTTAATAAATTAGCTGAGGACCCTGTAAAAATGTACGTTCTGATTCAGCAGATCTGGGAATCTGAATTTCTCATAAGTTCTCAGGTAATGCCTTTGCTGCTGGTCCTTGAACCATATCCAGAGTAGCAAGGGTATAGACATCATAGAGAAAGCTGGAAGAAGAGTCACTAAATAACAGTTCAAGATATAACAGGATTGGTAGAAAGCATTCTTTTGCTTTTTTATTTATTTATTTATTTTTATTTTTGAGACAGAGTAAGACTCTGTCACCCGGCCTGAGTGCAGTGGCCCAATCTCAGCTCGCTGCAACTTCCACCTCCCAGGTTCAAGCAATTCTCCTGCCTCAGGCCTCCAAGTAGCTGGGATTACAGGTGCGCGCCACCACACCCAGCTAATTTTTGTATTTTTAGTAGAGACAGGATTTCACCCTGTTGGCCAGGCTGGTCTCAAACTCCTGACCTCAAGTGATCCACCCGCCTCAGCCTCCCAAAGTGCTGGAATTACAGTTGTTAGCCACTGCACCTGGCCATCTTTTGCTTTTGTGTCTAAACATGTTTCTAGGTAGAGGGGAAGGAGCAAAGGAGTTAAGATATAGAAATTATAGATGTATACTACTGTTAAATGAAAAGGAAAGAAGTGATGGGATAATCCGTAAAAAGTTTGTAGAAAGGGAAGGATCAAGACCACACAGATCTAGAGGTTACTTCTGTAAAGAAAGAAGGATTGTGAAGGGGGAAGGAGGGAAGAAAGAAAGAAGTTACCTAGGTAATTTGGGAGTTAAAGACAAGGAAATGTGACAGAGCTTACTTCAGATGGCTTCAGTATATCCGCTCTCAAACAAAAGATTGGGTTATTCCTGCTCCAGATCTTACTGGAGAAGAAGGTTGTGCTAGGATTGGTATAAACTGTAGCAACTCATGTCTCCTCTTCAAAACTATCAGGCAGCAAAGATAGAAGTTTTGTTGTATGAGTTAATCAAATGAAATTAAGTTGATTAAGAAAGCTTTGGCTGTCTTTTCCTTTGAGACAGCCAATTCTTTTATATAACAACTGTTTCATAAAAGTCCTTTACAGAGCAACATGATATACCAAACCAAACTAATTTTAGAAACAATCATATTATAAAATGTATTCCCTAAATACCAAAGTTGTTACTTTCAACAGATATTGCATTGATCTTGAATTACAAAATATTGTTAATATCTAAAAACAAGCAAACAAAAAAAACCCTACTTTGGCTCCTGTGTGGGAAATGAATTTCTGCAAACAATAATGACAGTAGAAGACCAATTCTGGTCTTCTGGGTGGGTGGCCTGGACTAAGATAGTAGCCGTAATGCAGAGAAGTGGATGAATTTAAGAGTAAATTGAAAGTGGAAGAGTGAATTTGCAGTAGAACTTGCTGCAAATTGAACATGTACATTGGACCCTTTATCTGTCACTAACCTTACTGAAAACCCAGTATGCTAAGCACTTCTGTTTAACTGTTGCAGCCCTTGTGTGAGGTGCGTACTATTATCTCTATTTCCATTTTACAGGTAAGGATACTGAGGCTCAGAAAGATTAACCTGCTCAAAGTCATACAGAGAGCAAGAGACAAATCTGGATTTGGGCAAAGCTGATGCTCTGAAGGTGCTATACTATAACATTAAAAAAACTTGGGGTGGGGGTCTGTCTAATGTCACCTTCTCTGAATGAGCACCTCACTGTTCACTTCAACAGTGTTCACCTGCAGGATGTTTTCAGGTAGGGGAAACATCACAGGCATTAAAACCAAAAGACCAACCAGGCGCAGTGGCTCACGCCTGGTAATCCCAATACTTTCAGAGGCCGAGGACCAGCTGGCCACAGTGGCTCACGCCTGTAATCCCAGTATTTTCAGAGGCCGAGGTGGGCAGATCATTTTAGGTCAGGAGTTCAAGACCAGCCTGGCCAACGTGGTGAAACTCCGTCTCTACTAAAAATACAAAAATTAGCCAGGCGTGGTGGCGCATGCCTGTAATCCCAGCTACTTGGGAGGCTGAGGCAGGAGAATCGCTTGAATCCAGAAGGCAGAGGTTTCAGTGAGCCAAGATCATCCCACTGCACTCCAACCTAGGCAACAAGAGCAAAACTCCATCTCAAAAAAAAAAAAAACAAAACAACAAAACAAAACCTGTGTTTGAATCCAGGTCTCTCACATGCTCAGTGTCACTAGAACTCTTGGAGCCTCAGTTTCCTCCTCTGTAAAACTATAGCACCTACTTCAGATGGTTGTTCTCAAGACTAAATGGAACCCTGTAAGGCTGAATCATTAGTTGTTGCAGAGTCAACTCAGACCACCTCCCTGAATCGCTCCAGCTGGGAGCAGAATTGAGGTGCAGTCGGGTCAACATTCTTAGGAGTTGGTTCAGGGGACTCAGCTGTAAGCACTCAGGGACAGGTTTTCATCCCAGGGGAATGCATTCAAGCAAATTCTTCTCATGACTCTGCCTGAGGCCTGATCTGGATTGGGTATTACATCAAAGGCACTCCTAAACCAAGTTTATCACGGGTTTTCTTTTAAAATGCCACCTTATAAGGAATCATAAAACATAGGTGCTGAGAGCTTTAAAGGGCCATAAAACACATCTGGTCCAATGTCTTCTTATACCAATGTGCAGCGTAGGCCTAACGAGAAAAATGGAACTTTCCAAGGTCACCCAGTTTGCAAGGAACACACACAAGGACCAAACTCCAGGTTTCCTGACTCTTGGTCCATGCATTTCATATTTCACCAAACTGCCTTGCTTCTTGCCCAGGTCGTTGTAATCAGTTTGCTGGGCTTGGGTCAGAAGCCTCCAAACCAGGCTGCAACACAAAGAATTCCATTAGAAACACGAACACATCCAAGATTATGTGTAATGTTTTACAATGTGGCGGGTTTAGGGCACTTTCAGACCTCTGGCACTCAACTGCAATTTGATCTGAAAAGCAAATAAGCATTTACATGGTCTCACAGTTTATGGCAATTTTGAGCCTCAAAAAGCAGTTTCCAAAGACTCCAGGTAGAGAAGCAGGGAAAAGCTATCCAGAGAGACACAGAATAAAACTGAGACAGCAATGAAAACATCTCCAAAAGGTAACATGAAAGGGATGAAAAAGGTGACCATGGAATTGGCAGCAAGTACCTCCAGCTTTGTGGATATTGTCATCTAAAGGCATTTTTTATGCAACCATTTGCCCAATCCCATCAATTATTTTGGTTTTGTTTTTTAACATTTTTAATTATTTCCAGAGAATAGAAAAGTGATTACCAGGTCAAAGGGATGAACATTTCTGAGACTCCTGATACGTAATATTAATTTGCTGTCATCTGTGTTTGCCAGAACTCTTTTAGTTGCAAATGACAGAAACCACCTCAAACTAGCTCAAACAAAACTGGGTATTTGATAGCTCACAGGCTGGAAAATTTAGAGTGAGAGCCAGACTAAGAGCCTACAAGGACCCAGATAGCTCTGACAGATCACCCCGCTCTGCCTTAACTCCACTTCTTTATATGAATTGACCTCATTCTCTCCATTTACAAAGGGCACTCTTCATGACTTAGATCCCCCAGGCTTCTTAGTTGCAAACAATAAAATCTACAGGGGAAAAAAAATCAGCAGAGGCAAGATAATAAAAAGAATATTAGGTTGTTCACAGAACCTCTGGGAGGGCTGAAGGACTGGTTTGAGGCCACCTTGCAGGAACAAAGCCCCAAATGACTAAGTGCTGACTTCCAGGTCTGCCTTGGTCACCCTCCTATTTCTGTAGTTGGGGGTCAACCTGCTTTAGCCTCCACCAGCATCACACGGAGGTGCAGAGGAGTCTTCCCTAGTCCTCTCTATGGGTCACTAACTCCCAATTCAAAATTCAAATCAGGTACATCTAATTGACAAAACCTGGATCCCTGGCTGAAAGCAATGCTATTAAAGCTGGCATTTTCAACTTTTCTGGGTATGTATGTATTTATGTATGTATTTATTTATTTAATTTTGTTTTGGAGACAGGGTCTCATTCTGTCACCCAAGCTGAAGTGCCGTAGTGATTATTACTTGCTGCAGCCTCCAACTCCTGGGCTGAATCAAACCTCCTGCCTCAGCCTCCTGAGTAGCTGAGACTATAGGCATATGCCACCATGCCTAGCTGTTCCAATTCTAAATTTTGAAGCAAGTTCTGCCACCTACCTAAACTTATAAGCTGGATGAGTTCCCAGACACAGAAAAGGGATTCAGATGTGGGACATTCAAAAGAATCGCAAATATTTACGAACAAAACAAACAAACAAACAAAAAAACATTGCAACAGGTAGCTCAGACTTACATACTCCACCAGCTCAGAAAAGAAGGAAAGTCTCCACCAGCCCAGAAAAGAAGCTCTACTGGCCTAGAAAAGAAGGATCTTTCAATATCATCTAGTTCAATGCCTGGTCCTTAATCAACATATTTTGGGCTTAAATGATCCAGAAGCTTCCCCAAAAAGGCCTGATTCTAAGTCCTAAGACTCCTTTGTATGTAATACTGACAAAACTAAGATGGAACTAAAGTGCTATGCCCCCTGGTTTCCTAGGGTCTGAAATATTTCTTCCCTGAACTTTTGTTTAAAAGGGGTAGGCTGACCTGCCTCACTTGTGTTTAACTCCTATGGCTGTCTAATTTCTTTTTGTAGTGGGTGGAAAAGGATTTAATATTTCTGAAAAATGGAAACCTGGCATTTTTACCCATGGAAGTCTACAGAGATAGAAAATGAGATTCTTACCTAGGAAGAATATTAACAGGATGTAAAATTGCTATTGGCACTTAAAGATACATTAGCAGGGTCAAAACTGGGATCAAAAAGAACCCAACAGGCAAGGCAGCTAGCAAATAGAAATCTCAGTTTCATTGAAAAACAGAGCAGGAAGTTAAAATGCAGTTTCCTCAAAGAGCTTTCATAGGTAGTGTGATATCTGATAGCAGCAAGCAGCTGATGGAAATTTTTTATACATATGCTGAAATAAGTTTTGCTAACACATACTCCTACAGTGAACACCACCTAGCCTTGACTCTTGCAAAGTTGCCCGTGGAGATAAAATGAAGAGGGCAAATTGATAACGTTCTTGAAGACAGTGGGATTTTTCAAGAGCTGCTGCCTTCCTGCATCCTCTTTTTTTTTTTTTTTTTTTTTTTTTTTTGCCTCATGTCAATTTGAAAGAGTTTGTAGTGGGGGAAAGTTCTGAGGGGTCATCTTTAGTTGTCACTTATGACAATCTCCCTTATGTGGCAATAGAAATGAGAATGTGGTGACTAATTAGAATTTTCTTCCTTCTCAGGAAGGTGGTTCTGGAAGGAACATTTCTCTCCTCTGAGAACCACTGCTTCTTTCTGGCCTAAGGGGAGGGAGAGAGCTGAGGAGAGAGATAATATTTCAGATATGAATAAAGTGACTAACACTCATAGGATTCTTGGTACAGATAAGAAATGATTTCAGGATTCTTTGGGATGAAAGGACTCAAATGCCTAAAATACAGGACATAATCATGGTGAATAGTTGTTAAAAGGATTGATCTGAACAACAGAAGTCTGGGCAGCCACCTGGCCATGTTCTATAACCACAGTGGTGTTTTATCATTTTAACTGAAGTCGTGAATAGAGGCCATCAATTCAGCAAGAAGGATAAGTTGATCAGGGCAGATGTGAGCCTGAGGTGTGGATTTTTATTAATACTGATCAGACTAACTTATCCAGGAATATTATTTCCCTTGTGTCTATACAGTTTATCTGCTCTGTGTAGGAAGACCTTTTCAGTTGTAATTTGCAAAATTCCTCTTCGAACTGGCTTAAGAAATATAAAGGCAGGAGAGTTAGTTTCATGGGGATTTGGAGGGTAGACCTCAGACCCAGCAGGATCCACGGGCTCATGGTCATCTGGATTCTGTATCTTTCATCATTTCTCAGCTCTACCTACTGCTTTCTTCATTCCCAGGCAAGTTCTTTCCAGCAGCAATATACTGACAGCCAAAGCCTACATCATTCTTTAAGCTCTTAATCTTATGGGTGTTTTTCATGACAGCTTTGCCAAGGAGACTCCAATCACCTTACCCGGGGTTCTGCATGCATCTCAGAGCAATTGCTTTACAAAAGGTATAAGGCATATTCTGATTGATTGGCCCTCGGTCATGTGACCACCCCTGAAGCCAGAGGTATGGGCAGAATCAGCCCTCCTGCACCACATGGCTGGAGCAAAATTACTAGGGAGTGAAGGAGAAACGGCTCACAAAAGGAAGAGATCCTCTGCGACAAATATCTCAGTAAGAACACATTTAAGTCCTAAGTGCATTTTTAGGATTACAAACATTTTATACATGAGCATTAAAACCAAAAAGAAACGAAAATTCAAAGTACTTCCCAATGCCTTATTAATTCTCTTAACCCTTTGACTTTTTATCCAACTTCTTCACTATTCAATAAATCAATCTCTCAAGATCCTGCCCACAGTTATTAGTGTTCTGCTCAAACGCTGCCTCTTTGGAAAATCTTCTTAGTTGGTCTCTGATTCTGTCCCCCTCTTCAGTTCCTGCAGCAGGACTTCCCTGGCACCTACCTCATCCTGCCCTTCTACATCTTATATATTCATGGTTTTGCCTTAGGCCATCCTTCCTCTCCCACCGCTCCACCAGATTAAAAGCTCAGAAAATACTTAAAGAGAGTAAGGGAACAAGAGAAGGAAGACATGAAGGAGCTGTCTGAGTCAAGACCCCCTTAGGACTTCATACCTCCTCCATTGTAACACCTATCTCCCTTTATTGGCACTTATTTCTTATCTGTTTCTCCTTCTGAATTCAGAGTTCCTTAAGGGCAATTACTCTATTATTCCACTGTTTTGTTTTTTTTTTTTTTTTTTTGAGATGGAGTCTCGCTCTGTCGCCCAGGCTGGAGTGCAGTGGCACAATCTCAGCTCACTGCAAGCTCCACCTCCTGGGTTCACCCCATTCTCCCGCCTCAGCCTCCCGAGTAGCTGGGACTACAGGCGCCCGCCACCACGTCCGGCTAATTTTTCGTATTTTTAGTAGAGACGGGGCTTCACCGTGTTAGCCAGGATGGTCTCGATTTCCTGACCTCATAATCTGCCCACCTCGACCTCCCAAAGTGCTGGGATTACAGGCATGAGCCATGGTGCCTGGCCTTATTCCACTTTTTTTTAATAGCTTGCACAAAATAAATACTGGATGGATGGATGAATGGATGGATGGATGGATGGATGGATGGATGGATGGATGGATGGATAGATTAATAACTACATATTTATAGAGTTAGTTGTAGTTTCTGACATAAACCTTCCTCTTGTCCAGCCAGGACTCTGGGAGGCCAAGGCCAAAGGATCACTTGGGCCCAGGGTTCAAGATCAGCCTGGGCAATATAGTGAGACTCCATCTCATTTTATTTAAGCAATAACAACAACAAAACCTTCCTCTTGTCCCAATAAGTAAGAGTTCCAAAGAATGAAGGGATTAGGATTAGCTGAGTGAGGGATGAAAAATTTTATACCGGAAGATATCAAAACCATATTGAAAACAGAACACAGTATGTTTAAACTATTGCACAAGAAAGTTTGTTTTAATAAAAAAAATTACTGTCCTGTCAGACCGATTAGACACCCAAATTCCTCCCATCATCATTTATAACTGTTTTCCAAGTCCCTTAGAGACAGAGACTGGAATTAAATGGTATCAGGTAACCTTCTGCAACGCTGTCCCTCAGCCCAAGCTCTTTGATTTCTTGGAGTTTCCCTTAATAGTTTCATTTTTTTTCTTTCTCTTTCTTTCCTTCTTTATCTTTCTTTCCTTCTTTCTCTTTCTTTCTTTCTTTCTCTCTTTCTCTCTCTCTCTCGCTCACTCTTTCTTTTCTTTTCTTTCTTTTTTTCTTTCTTTCTCTCTCTCTCTCTCTTTCTTTCTTTCTTTCTTTCTTTCTTTCTTTCTTTCTTTCTTTCTTCTTTCTCTCTTTCTCTCTCTCTCTTTCTTTTCTTTTTTTTTTTTTGACAGAGTCTTGCTCTATTGCCCAAGCTGGAGTGCAGTGGCACCATGTCAACTCACTGCAACTTCCACCTCCCGGGTTCAAGCGATTCTCCTGCTTCAGGCTTCCAAGTAGCTGGGACCACAGACGCATGCCACCACGCCCAGCTAATTTTTGTATTTTTGGTAGAGACGGGGTTTCGCCATCTTGACCAGGCTGGTCTCAAACTCCTGACCTCAGATGACCCACCCATCTTGGCCTCCCGAAGTGTTGGGATTACGGGCGTGAGCCACCACGCTCGGCCGGTTTTGGTTTTTTTATTGCTGCGTCACCATACTACCAGAAAGTCCATAAACTGCAGTTATAATTAAGTTACATTTACAGCAAAACTGAGAGGTGAGCAGGCCGTAGAGATTTGCCCTGTGTCCATTTTGACTGTGGATCCTTAAACTATCCACCACAGGGCTCCCTTTGGTGCTCACAAAGCATGCTCCAGCAGAAAGTCATTTTCTCATATGTCCTGAGATTAATTAAATGAAGTGGCAAACCCATTTTGTAGGCTTTTGTTATTTCTGACAAGGCTGTTCAAAAAGCAAAAACTGGTAACTGTAGGCCAGGCGTAGCAGCCATCTGTGATCCCAGCACTTTGGGAGGCCGAGGCAGGTGGATTGCCTGAGCTCAGGAGTTCAAGACTAGCCTGCGCAACACAGTGAAAGCCCGTCTCTACTAAAATACAAAAAATTAGCCGGGCATGGCAGCATGCACCTGTAATCCCAGCTACTCGGGAGGCTGAGGCAGGAGAATTGCATGAACCCAGGAGGCAGAGGTTGCAATGAGCCGAGATTGCGCCACTGCACTCCAGCCTGGGTAACAGAGTGAGACTCTGTCTCAAAAAAAATAAAAAATAAAAAAAAACCCTAGAACTGTATTTCAGTCACCCACTGCAATGTTTGTTTTTTTTTTTTTTTTTTTTTGAGTCAGAGTCTTGCTCTGTCGCCCAGGCTGGAGTGCAATGGCACAATCTCGGCTCACTGCAACCTCCACCTCACAGGTTCACACCATTCTCCTGCCTCAGCCTCCTGAGTAGCTGGGACTATAGGCACCTGCCACCACGCCTGGCTAATTTTTCATATTTTTAGTAGAGACGGGGTTTCACCATGTTAGCCAGGATGGTCTCGATCTCCTGACCTCATGATGCGCCCGCCTCGGCCTCCCAAATTACTGGGATTACAGGTGTAAGCCACCGTGCCTGGCCTACCCACTGCAATTTTTTGTTTCTTCTCCCAGAAATGGCACGGCCTATTTTGTCAATGGTGTTTACCCTCATGCAATGTATCTGATTCTGTAGGTAGTGACTAAGTGAAGAGTCTTGTGAGTTCACTTGGTTATCTGGGCCTTTATTAGGCCCAGAGTAATTGATAAGCCGTGTTACAAATCCTCCTAAATCTGTTCTGAGCCATCATCATTTTTTTGCCATCTAGAGCCATCATTGTTTTGGACTAGGGTGGGGCAATTTCCTGTTAAACTAAGAGGAAAAAAAAAGTTGAAGTTCATTATATTCATTTCAACGAACACTGCCTTTTGCACAGAGTATTAGAGTAGGCATTATAAGGTTTTGAAAGTGGAAAAGAACTGAGGTAATTGGTGTTTACACTCACTACTTGAAGCGTCATTCATCCTTTCAACAAATATTTATTTATTAATACCAGCCACCATATGCCAGCCAGCCAGATGACTAGGCCATTGGCTATCTAGTGCAGAAAAATGTAGGCACTCTCATAGAATCTGCAGTCTCATCAGAGAGATGTTAAGAAGTAAAACACACAAATAAATATTTAAAGTGTGGTTGGTGATAAGAAGAAAAAAGGCTGAAAGCTCTGACCTATTTGAGGAAAGAGACTCCATTAAAAAGAGAAGTATTTTTATCAGAAAAAGCTACTCCCTAAGGGAGTGAAGGATGAGTGTGAATGAGCCAGCCGAAGAGTTGGGCAAGAGTATTTGAGGCAAAGGGAACAGTAGCTTGTGCAGAAGTGGGAGGAGGGAGGTGGAGCTGTTAGAAGCCATGACCTCACTCCTGTGCAGAAGGGGTAGGGAGACACAGGGGAGGTGTGAGGGAGGCAGGGACCCATTAGGTTCTTTGGACAACAGGAAGCCTCTAGGAAGATGAAACCAGGAGCTGGTCTGATCAATTTATATTTTCTAAAGATCATTCTGGCTGCCTCGCTGTGAAGGATTGGACGAGGACAAAGTGGAAATGAGAAAACCTATCCGGAGAACATGGCAAAGAGGTATGATGGTGGTAGCAGAGACAGAGTGAAATGACTAATTTGAGATAGATTTTGGATACTCAATTTCCTCACTGATGTAGGTGAAATCAATAACACCTACATCCTGGGGTTGTGAGAATAAAAGGAGACAAACAATGAATATAATGAGTTTGTTACAATGCTTGACATGCTGTAAATACTCAATAAATGTTCGCTATTGTTGTCGTTTTTATTATTTTCAGGCCAATGGAAATCATTTGAATAAAAACTGACTTCTGTTATTGAGAACTGTCAAGACAGGGGTTCTAGTTCACTAGAATTAAAATACGCATTCTTTATCCAGCACTGCACCAAATGCTGTGGGGGTAAAGCAAGAGAAAGATCTCTTTGTCCCTTAGAACAATCCAAATTTTGTGCATGGCAAGAAAGAGATAATAAGAGGAATACTCAGGGAACAAATTGAAATAATTACATTATAAGGCTGGGTGTGGTGGTTCATGCCTGTAATCTCATCATTTTGGGAGGCCAAGGCGGGTGGATCATTTGAGTCCAGCAGTTTGAGACCAGCCTGGGCAACATGTTGAAACCCTGTCTCTACAAAAAATACAAAAAATGCAAAAATTAGCTGGGCATGGTGATGCACTCCTGTAGTCCCAGCTACTAGGGAGGCTGAGGTGGGAGCATCGCTCGAGCCCAGGAGCAGAGGCTGCAGTGACCTAAGATCACACCACTGCACTCCAACCTGGGTGACAGGATGAGACCCTGTCTCAAATTTTAAAAAAGAAAAAGAAATAATTACTTTATAATAGGGACCCAGAGACCCTTCAAAGGAATGAGAACTCTTCAGCTTTCATAATTTAGGTGAAAATCATCCTATTGAAACAATAATATTAGAACAGAAATCCTAGTATGAGTTGGAGGTTGTATAAAGTTCCTGTTTGGGCAACTGCTTCAAAGCAATAGCTTTGTGTGAAGAAATGGCTGCAAATGTTTAAGTAAACTCTCTATCTAGATATCAAGCGACTCCTCTAATTGGCCCATTTATGAATCCTGCCCTAGTCAGTCTCTGACCAGCACTGAAAGCATCCTGTTAACCCTAAGGTACCTTAAGAAAAAACAATCCCACCGAAGTGGTAAAAAGAAAGCAGTATTTATTCAGTACCTGCCGTATGCCAGATCCCAGATTTCATGGAGGAGGAAACTGAGGCGTGTTGAGTTTCAGGTAAATCCCTGTGATTACAAAGATTAGAAACGTGAACCCAGGTCTGCCTAATGCTTGGTGCAGGTTCTTGACCACCATGTGGGACTGTCTCTATCTTTTCTAGTCGACAATTAGAACACTCAGAAGCTGGAATTATGGTGGGTTATTTCTTTTTTTCTTTTCTTTTCTTTTTTTTCTGAGACAGAGTTTCACTCTGTCGCCCAGGCTGGAGTTGCAGTGGTACTGCAACTCACTGCAACCTCTCAGCTCACTGCAACCTCTACCTCCCAGGTTCAAGTAATCCTCCTGCCTCAGCCTCCTGAGTAGCTGGAACCACAGGTGTGCACCACCACACCCAGCTAATTTTTGTATTTTCAGTAGAGACAGGGTTTCACCATGTTGGCCAGGCTGGTCTCGAACTCCTGACCTCAAGTGATCTGCCCACCGTGGTCTCCCAAAGTGCTGGGATTACAGGCATGACACCACGCCCAGCCCTATGGTGAGTTATTTCTCCAGAAAAGATCTCCTTAACTTTACTTTTAGGATATCCATGAATTCCTGACACTGTAAAAAACTGTATGGATATTTGCCTATGTATAGTTTCCTGGGAGAAACTATAGCCTTCATCAGATTCTCCAGAGGATCCATGACACCCAAATGTTAAAAAGTTTGCCTAATCTATCAAAATGTACAATGTATGCACTTATTGATTTAATAATGTCACTGTGAAATACTAGTAGAGTGGCTAACAATGTTTATGTCCAGATGCTCAAACATTGCAGCATAGTTTATAGCAAAAAATATTGGAAACAACCCCAAATCTCATCAATAGGGACTTAATTAAATTAACAATGATATATCTCTACAGCAGAATATTATAGTCATTTTTTAAAATGAGTTAGCTCTAAATATTCTAGTAAAATATGTCCCAAAAGTACAGCTAAGTGAGGAAAGCAAATGGCAGAACCTATCTACATATTTTTGTTAACACTTATGTGTATATGCATTTGTGCATGTATGTGGGTTTGTGTATGCATAGAAAAAATCCAGAATGTTTTTCTACAATAGAAATATGATGTGAGTCACATATGTAATTTTAAATTTTGAGTGGCCACATTGTAAAAAGTAAAAAGAAGGGTGAAATTAATTTTAATAACTCATTTAATCCAATATATCAACATATTATTTCAACATGTAATCAATACAAAAACTATTAATGAGATATTTTACATGTTTTTATAGTAAGTCTTCAAACTCCAGTGTGTATTTTTCAGTTACAGCACATTGCAGTTCTGACTAGTCACATTTTAAATGCTCAATAGCCACATAGAACTGGTGACTACCATATTGGACAGTGTGATCTAGAAGTATATGCCTCAAACTATGGACACAGGTTGTCTTCACTAGGAAATGGAATTAAAAGAGAAAGGAAATAATACATGCATATTTTCTTTATACATTCTATAGTGTCTAGTTCTCTATATAGAGAACATATAATTCTTTTTTACTTTTTAATTTTATATATATATATATATATATATATATATATTAAAGAACTCTTAAGAACAACTTGTAAGTATCTGAATTTGCTTCTCAGGTCCCACCAGATAATTCACCCAGGCTAGGACTTACTGGCTATCAGGGACGCATGGCCAAGGGTATGCAAATATTTACATGCTGTTGCCAAACAGACAAGCCAAGCCAACAAGTGTTTATTAAAAGTTTACCATGTGAGCTGCACCCTATAGAGGCTATGAAAGGGAGTGAAGCACAATTCCTGCAATTGAGTTTAGAATTTTACTGTAAGAAAAGACTTATTTATGAAATATTTAGAGGAAAACACTCTCAAGTCTAAATGTCATCACCAAATAGTGCAGAGTTGATAGTGCAATCAGAATTAAAAAGAAGGGGAGTTGGTGGGAAGTAAGAAGAAAGGTGAGGAGGAAAGGAGACAACAAAAGATGTTCGCTATCAGCATATTGGAGCAGGCAGATCCCAGATATCCCTGCATCATTGAGTGGTGATGGAAAAGAGGCAGAGGGCAGATTCCAACAGCCCTTGATTCTCTGCCTGGTTTATGTAACAGCTACAGACATTAGAGGGCAAAACATATTAGAGGAAAAAGAGGTCCAGCCATGCGTGTTGGTACACGCTTGTGATCCCAGCTACTTAGGAGACGAGGCTGGAGGATTGCTTGAGCCCAGGAGTTCAAGACTGCAGTGAACTGTAATTGTACCACTGCACTCCTGCCTAGGTGACAGAGCGAGACACTATTTCTAAAAAAAATAAAATAAAGTGTACAAACAAATCATTATTTTTAAAAAGGGGATCCAAGCCATGAGTTGGCAAAGAATACCAAATAAATTGCGATGAGGGTGATCAATATACACTGTAGTGCCAGCATGTGGTTCCTTGGCCTGCTGGTGACCTTGTTCATGAGGTAGCCTTGAACATGAGTACGTTTTCCCTGGGTTCTACATTATTCCCTCCCCACTCCCTTAATCTGAAAATTCTCTACATTCTCAAGAAAGAAGAGATTTGAGTGCAAAATAAACCTACTCATATTGCCTAATAATGATGATGGCTAACTGTGACTAAGCCCTTACTCATGTTAGCTTTACATGTATTAACTCATTTAATCTTCACAGATGTACCGTTATTGTTCCGTTTTATTTTATTTTTTTCAATCTTTTTTGGAGAACAGGTGATTTTGGTTACTTAGATAAGTTCTTTAATGGTGATTCCTGAGATTTTGGTACACCCATCACCCAAGCAGTGTATCCTGTACCCAATTTGTAGTCTTTTATCCTTCACCTCCCCCTGCGACCCTTCCCCCAGAGTCCCCAAAGACCATTATATCATTCTTATGTCTTTGCATCCTCATAGTTTAGCTCCCAATTATAAGTGAGAATATACAATATTTGGTTTTCCATTCCTGAGTTACTTCACTTAGAATCAGGGTCTCCAACTCCATCCAGTTGCTGTGAATTCCATTTTTCATTACTTTTTATGGATGAGTAGTATTCCATGGTACGTATATACCACATGTTCTTTATCCAGTCATTGGTTGATAGGCATTTAGGCTCGTTCTATATTTTTACAATTGCAAATTGTGCTGCTATAAACATGCACGTGATGCCTTCTACCATGTTATGATGCAATAAAAAGGCCCTCAACGTTGTATTTCCTGCCCTCCAGAACCATGAGCCAATAAACTTCTATCGTTTATAAATTATCCAGCCTGCAGTAATCTGTTAAAGCAGCACAAAACAGACCAAGACACCTAGTAAACTGAAGAGACAGTTTAAAAGACATTGAAAACTACATGAGTTTGGAGCTGTGATACTTTTTTTAAGAACAAAGTTAACCTTATAGACTTGGTGTATATCAGAAGAGGTTCTGATAATTTATGAACTTGTAATTTTCAATGATATGGCCACAAATGCAATTTTATCTCTACATTATTCTCAAAGCAATTGAAAAAAACTGGAGGAAAGCAACCTCTTTATGAAACTTTGAGTCATTTGGAGGTCATAAGTAATTTTAACGGGAACCTCATTCCAAAGCCTTCCAAACCTAAGAAGTCTCTAGTCTTGAGGCATCTTTTGCATTGGACTGGGTCTTCCCTGATCAGGGCTCTACTTTACCCTGCAAGAACTCAGAAATCCTGCCCAAAGCAACCAGTGAATATTACCTGCATGGCTTCCTCTCAACTTGAGAACTCTGCAAGGACCGATGTCTGTTCTATTTATAAACTGAGCCCTTGGGCTTGGAAACTCTTCCTATCTGACTAAAGCTGACCAGCTGGCTGTATTGGTTTGTAATGAAATGATGCAACAAGCCAATAAGAGTAGTCTGCCTCTCTCCCTCCCCTCTGGATCCAGCCCCTGGCAGGTGCCTGTTCTGGTTACTGGAGCTAGTTGAGGAAAAAAGCTAGTTGAGGAAAAAAGAGAAGGGACCAGCGCATGTGTGGCTTCCTACCTGTGGGCATTTCACCTTCAGAATGGCTGTACAATGTCAGGATTATTATTTTCACTTGGCAAATGTGGAAACTGAAGCTTAGAGCAAACAGGTTGTTTTTCTAATGCCTTCAAGCTGGCAAATGATGCCAAATACAGTGTTTATTCCTCAATACACACTGTGCTGCTTTCTAGGATGGGAAAGGCCCAGCAGAAATATAAAGCATGCAGGCCAAGGTAGGAATGAATGAAGTTCAGTCACTTTATCAGTCAGTCCACAAGGATTGACCAGCTGTGGCCTTCATGTGCTAACTGCTCTGGCAGGTGCCAAAGAAGAAAATTTCACAGCCCTAGCTAACCCTAGCAGAGTATTGATAAACAAAGCTACCACCTCTGGAATAACCAGACTAAGATGAAACCCCAAGGTTAAGGCATAAGGTGAAACATGAGGCTTAGAATAGCCAAGAAATAATTGTAGTGATGATGATGATGATGATGATGGCTAACAGTTTGTAAGCATTTACCTAGTTCTAAGCATGGTACATAGATCATCTCATTTAGTCCCACAACAATGGTATGAGATTGATGTTATTATCATTCCCATTTTAAAGAAGAGACTGCGCCAAGGTCAGTAGCTGTAAGGGGAAAAACTGGGATGTGAATCCAGATCTCTTTAAAAAAATATGCTTCTTGGAATGCAGAACAAATATAGTTTGTTTGAATCCTTGTGTACTGCTCACTATCTGATTATCTTAGGCATGTTATTTAACTTAACTTAGCATTAATTCATCTGGAAAATAAACCTTTGATAAAAAATTGAAAGAAAAGAAAGGTCATGCCCTTAACTACAATAGGTGAAGAGGATGGGGAATATTCTAGCCTTCCATCGGAATAGCAGAGGCTCTGTTTCTACTCTTCAAAACAGATGGGCTTGCCACCTCCTAAGGGAGCAAGTGCAGAAGCAAAGACATTTGAAGAAGGTGCTGTACCACCACCGTCACCACCAGAACTACTACCACCGCCACCACTACCACCACCACCCACTCACCCACTCATGGTACTTGACCTGCTCCCCATAGATCAGGCTCCAGGGTGCCATGCACACAGCAATCATCAGTGACAGCCCACAGCCATAGGAGAGGTAATGGGCTAGATGTGATATCCCCTCTTAAACTGAACACTGACTCAAGAGCCGAGTGTCACAGGAAGTGCAAGTGTCTGCTGGGCCCCATCACCCCAGAGGTGATTGCTCCTATATCCTTTATGTGTTTCCAGGAGATACAGAGGCTGCATAAATTATCTTTAATCCTAATGTTTTGGCATCATGGAGAGTCATATGGCTTATTTGGTAAAAGGACCTTGAGGGTAATTAGGGTCTTTTAGAGCTGGGCTGGCAGTGTGCAATACCCTGATCCTAGTTTGAGTTCCATGAGGGAAGAACTTTGTTCTTTTTGCTGTTGCAGTCACAGTACCAGGCCCACAAGTAGACAAGAGAGCTACAAGAAGAACCAAGGTATGAACCTTGCCTTTAAGGTCTACTGGAGTGAGACAGACATGGAAACATGCAATTTAAATGCAGTATAATGAAGCCTATGGCTAGGGAAGGAAAGGGAAAGACATCTGACCCGTGCTTGGGAGTCAGGAAAGGCTTTCTAGAGTAAATGACACCTCAACTGGGACTTGAAAGATGATGAAGAATTAGCCAGTTGAAAAAATAAAAGTGGTTTCAGAGCAGAGGAACAGCATGTACAAAGGCTCTAAAGTAAGACAGAACTCAGAAATCAGAGGCAGAAAGGGAAACAATGAAGCTAAAGAAGTTGGCAATAGCCGGGCGCGGTGGCTCAAGCCTGTAATCCCAGCACTTTGGGAGGCCGAGACGGGCGGATCACGAGGTCAGGAGATCGAGACCATCCTGGCTAACACGGTGAAACCCCGTCTCTACTAAAAAATACAAAAAAAAAACTAGCCGGGCGAGGTGGCGGGCGCCTGTAGTCCCGGCTACTCGGGAGGCTGAGGCAGGAGAATGGCGTAAACCCGGGAGGCGGAGCTTGCAGTGAGCCGAGATCCGGCCACAGCACTCCAGCCTGGGTGACAGAGCGAGACTCCGTCTCAAAAAAAAAAAAAAAAAAAAAAAAGAAGTTGGCAATGACCCTTAAGCCAAATTAAGCGGTCTGGACTTTATCTTGGGGACAGTGGGGAGACTGCTAAAGAGTTCTGCGTGGGAAAATGATATGATCATTTCAGAACTGGGCATTTTCAACAGTGTCTTCCACACCACCCAAAAAAAACAGTGAGTCAGAAACCAGTTGAACTTCCCTCAAAATTAAGTCTTTTGAGGCTCTTTCACTCTTTCAAGTTCTGAGTCATTTATGCAGTGGATATTGAAATGTCCCAAAACAGGTTTATCCTTTTAAGAAGAATGAGAAGTCATAGAATTCTCTGTTGGCCCATATAGGAAGAGACAGTGCTTCCATTATGCCATAAAAATGACTGCAGCTTCCCTATGTCTTTCTCCAAGGATTCTTGAGCCCATTCAACCAAACTCAATTCTATTCTTTGTGGGTTTTTTATTTTTGTTTTTGACCTTAAGATAAAATCGTTTTCTCCTAAATAGTTCAGTAAGCGATATAAGGAAGTGTTTCTACTGCATTTTCTACTTAGACATTTAATTTTATTATGGAGCTTGTGAATGAGTGGAAAGGGATGAGGAAGAATTATGGAAGTTGTGAATGAGTAAAAAGGGGTGAGGGAGAATTGGAAAAGAAGGGACACTCATTTTCTATGCTGTGTAACAAATTATTGCAAATTTAGAGGCATAAAACAACACACACTTATTATCTCATAGGTTCTGTGGGTCAGGAGTCTCACACAGCCTAGCTGAATCCTCTGCCATCAAGAGGTTGGTCAGGGTAGGATTCTCATCAGATGGCTCAACTGAGGAAGGGTTCACATCCAGGCTTGCTCAGGTTGTAGTCAGAACATTTCCTTGTGGCTGTAACACTGAGAACCCAGGCTTCTTGCCTGCTGTTGGCTGGAAGCTGCCTTCAGTTCCTAGAGATTATCCTCAGCTCTTTGCTGTGTGACCTCCTAACACAGCCACTTCTTCAAAGCCAACAAGGGAGAGAGTGTCTAGCAAGATGGAATCTTATATAACATGAATTAATCATAGGGTAGTGATATCTCATCACCTTTGCTATGTTCCATTGATTAGAAACAAGTCACAGATACCACCTACATTCAAGGAGAAGGAATTTCATGGGGGTATGAGCACCTTTGGTCATGGTAGAGATCATGGGGGCCACCTTAGAGTCTGTGTGCCAAAGATGGATATGAAGGGAAGGAAAAGAAGAGAGCAAGAAGAAAATAAAAATAGAGGGAGAAGAAGAATGTATCTATAGCATTTATTAACAATATATTATGTGCAAGTTACTGTGCCAGTTATCTTCATATGCATTTTATTATGTAATCTTTCTCCAAACCCCATGTGGTAGGTGTTACCATTATAACCATTTACAAAAAAAGAAAACTCGAATTCAGAGACGTGAAGCAAGTTTCCTGAGGTTGTACAGTGCAAAAAGTAAAACTAGGAGTCACACTGTTTCTACTAGACTCTATAGCCCAAGCTTTACCTACTACACTTTAAGAGAGGTGGGAGAAGGAAGAGAAAAGGAGAAAAGGAAAGATGGAGAAATGAAAGATAACAGAGCTTCAAAACATATGCAAAGTTATTCCTAAAAGAGATGACAATCAATAAGGAAATGTGTAGGTCTACAATATATTGAATTGGTTTTCCCAAGAACCACCCAATTAAAAAAATAGAATCTAGAACTGAAGCCTGTGGGACCACAGATGAGTCTCATGTGTCTGAACTCTTTTCTGGCCAACCTGAGTTTCAGAACCTGGAGCCAAACACTACAGCCAAGCTGTGTCCAGAACCTTGGAGACACCTGGCTCATCCAGGCAGTGCCCTACACGCATGTTCTGCCAAGCTTCTGTGGGAGCACATCTGGGCCCAGGCAGCCAGGCCAGGGCCTGGGTTTGTTTTTCATGGCTCATTTACAATGTCCTGTTCTATTTCTGTACACTGCATCCTTCCCAACTGACACCGGAGCTCAGTTTCCCAATAGCCACTTTAACAAAATGGCTCCAAAAGTGCCACTCAGCATTAGTCGTTGGAAACCAGACTTTTCCAACATTTACTCTAAGAGGGCTGGTTGAATATGGCACATCCTTGACTCCTCTTAATTGGCCAAGTCTCTTGTCTTAGAGGAGCAGCTGCAGACATCACGGGAAGCCTCCTCATGCAGACACAAGGTGACTCACAGCAGTGAGAGGAAAGAAAGGTATTTGGATATCAGATCCCCCTTCTACCAAGTGAAGAGAGGCAGGTGTGCTAGTCCCAGCTCCCACCCCAACAGCCTGCACTCTTTGGCTTGGTAACGGCCCCAGCTGATTCCCTCTGTGCACTTCCAAGCCCATCTTTCCAGAGTGGGAGGTGAGCAAGATCATCTGTGATCTTGGTGGTTCACAGTCAACCCTGCTAGAGTCTAACCAAGCAATTAACCGTATTAAGTTCAAACTTAAACATGGGGCCACTGGACCCTGGGCAGAGAACCAAAGGAAAGAGAAGATGTTGAATCATTCCCCTACCTGGGGCAGTGCCTAGCTGTGGAGCTGCAGGGCTGTAGACAAATCCCTGCTCTGTGCCTCACGTCCCTTATCTGTAAACTGGAGATAATTAGAGGCCCTGCCTCATGGATTGTTGTAAGGCTTAGATGAGATAGTACATTAAGACACAGTATCAATTAACCAATAAATGTTACTTACAGTAGGCACTCAATAAGAGATCAATGGTGTTGCCTCACATACATCATTATACAGCTTGCATAAGATAATGACAGGTCACATACACACCAATGGAGAATCTTCTTTTGCAACGAGGTGGGTTTTTAGTAAATATTTGTGGAACATTAATCGACTTAGAATATTGAACAACTACAATAGAGAAGCCACTTCACATAATGCTACATAAAGAGGAATAATTAACAAATGCAGGATATTGCAGGGGAAAGAGGCCAGGATTTGGCCTCAGACCCCACCGCTTACATATCAGCTGTGTGACCGTAGGCAAGTTAGTTCACCTCCTTGAGCTTCCAGTTCTTCACCTGTAAAATGGTAGTAACACCTGCCTCATCAGCTGGTTGTAACGACTGAGTGAGTTAATGTATCTAAATGCACTGTAGCCCAGTTCCGGACCCACAACAAACTCAATAAATGGTGACTTTTATTAGCTATTTTGCAAACTAATGGAATTAAGAAGGAAAAACAAAAAAGGGGGTTTTGGAAATGTACTTGCCTAAAGGCTAAAACACTGACTGTTGCTTGGAAACCACCTAGTAGTTTCACTCCCTAAATTGAAAGAAAGAATGCCTCATTCAAGTGCCTGATTAGGAATTTGAATAATCTAGTTCTAACTAGAAAAGTCAAGAAAAACATAAGGTATCAGTCATTGACTGATAGAATATCTGAGCTGGATAGAATCTTAGACCATATTGACCGGAAGTGACATAGCCACTGTCACATAGCTAGCCCAGGCAAGATTAGAACATGATACAAAACCTTGCAGGTCTAAGCCATCGATTAACAGCTGGGCTTGCTAGCCAGTTCTCCCCCATGGTTCTCAGTTAAAGGTCATTTGACACCATATAGAGGTCACCCACTGTGTGGGCAAATCCTGTCATCTCAATTAGAGCCTGTATAATAAGGCATGTTGGAAGAGGAAGTCCTTCTAAGACTTACTCATGCAGTCTCCCCTTCCCCCGAGTCTGGCTCATCCCCTTATTTGTCTATACACACTCTAGGCAAAGAAAGAAATTGTTACAGTGAAATGCACTCGTGTGATCATGCCAGCTCATGACCTCAGCCAGCCCACACCTTCATCTCATTTACAGATGGAAAAACTGAGGCTTGGTGAAGGTTGCCTTGGCAGAGGCCAAGCAAGGGGGAGCTGCGGCAAGAACAATATCTTGTGATTCCTAGTCCAGGGCTCTTTTTCTTAGGCCCAACTACCTCCTGCACATGCTAAAACAAAAGACAAGACAAGGAAAGCTATGGCCGCTTATCACCTACACTTTGTTCTGACATATATGGTTACTATTTTTCCACAGACCATGAGGAAGGGAACTAACAGTTATTGAACACCAGTCATATACTATTGATGCCTTGCTTACATTAATTCTTATCACATACAGTAATCAAAACTAGTACCTATTGAGTACTTACTATATGCCAGGCACAGTTCTAGGGCCTTTACATGTATTTGTGCAAGGTTCCCAGCCAAGAAAGTACTCTGTAGGCTGAATTCAGCTCTGCTTACCAAGCTCTGAAATGGGACCACATCAGCCCCATGGTAAGAGTGCCTTTTCAGGTAACTCCTGTGCTCAAAAAGATGCCCTTTCCAAATGTACACAAAGACAGGTATGGACATGTGGTGGGTCTTACAGTGTCCCCATATGGCTGGTCCTATTACCATCAGCTTGCTGAGATGTCGCAGCTAGTTTGTGGTAGAGGCAGGACTTGAACCCAGGATTTGGCCCTTAGCTCACATTTAGCCTTCCCAAGAAGCAGCTTGAGATAGGCTCTAATGCTACATACACATATACCTCAAGCACAGAAATTCTAACTGCCTTGTTCCCTAACGTAGCTCCTGTATCTAGAACAGTTTTGGCACACACAGGCAGTCAGTAAATTTTGTGGACTGATTGACCCCTGTTTCACAGATGAGGAAATTGTGTGTCAAAGAAGTTAAATGACTTGCTTAAGGTCACACAGATAGAAAGTATAGATGGGATTTGAAAGCAAATCACTGACTCTAAAACCCTTGTTCTTTCCAAATTAATATCCTGTCATTCATACGCATTTGTTGAGATTCTTACACACTAATTGTGTGCTCAGGAACATAGGGCCAGAAATATTTGTAAGATTTGGTTCCTACTCTCAAGAAACTGGGATTCCAATTATCTGCAAAAAATCATATTCCTGAAATCAGATACCCTAAATGAAAGCAAGTCCATATGGTATAAGCCCTTGCTACATTTTAAGCCAAGGGTACCTTTCCTATCTCCCAAACCTAAGATTATAAAAGTGGCCACCAGAGCCCTCACCCTGGTCTATTCCTTCTACATCACTGGCCAGCACATTCATAGAACCTGGTTGCAGGGATAAGTCAAATCTCTGCAAACTTGGGATGGCCAACGCCCCGCCCCACCTTAGCTTCTCTAGATTCCTTTGCAGCGATGTCCACAGGGTATTTTATATATGTCTTCATGCCCTCCTGCTTCATCTACTCCACATGCCCCATCTAAGTGTTTGTGAAAAATGAAATACTTAAGTTAGAAAACCAGACTTAGCAAGTTGCACTTCCAAAAGCAGCAATCATTTCAGTAAATAAACATGTTCTGATTGAGAACATTCATTCAGGGTTTACCTCATTTTCCTTCCTGGTTTTGTTTTCTACAATATTTAGGAGGCAGGAGGTGGTTAGGAGGGTGGTTTTAAGAAAAAAACAAAACAAAACAAAACAAAAACCTCTAAATTCATTCGTTGAATTCCACTAGACTGTGTGAACAATCTCATAATAATCCTACATCAATACCAGAGAAGTTGTAACTAGTTCACTTAGGGTAATTATAGGGCAGCTTTCTGCCAGGTTTTAAAGATAGACTTTGAAATCTTCCTTTTTTCATTTGCCTCCTGCTGTGTGTGGGGACAGGCCCTGGCTCCTGGGATACCCGCCAGAGCTAAATGGGGGCCAACTGGAGAAACAGGCACCAAGATTGGGTTCCTGTTTTCCTGTGCTCAAACTTCTGGGAACACAGATATCCTACCAAAATGGTCACCTGTGAAAAACTCGGGGCCTAGAATCTAAATTCTGTTGGAAAAGAACTCAAAAGTCCTGGCCCTAAGTAAGATTATGGCAAGGTTTATAGCACAAAACTTCAGATTTTGCACTAGAACAATGGTTCCCAAAGTGTGGTCCCCAGACCAGCAGGATTACTGTCACCTGGCGGAACTGGCTAGAAATGCAAATTCTTGGGCCCCACCCCAGACCTACTGCAGAAGAAACTCTTGGGGTAGGACCCAGCAATTTATTGCAATAAGCCCTCCAAGTGATTCCAATGCACCCTAAAAATTTGAGAATCACTGTCAAGGGACGTGATGTTAAAGAGCCTTTCCAGGAGATAAGAGTTACTTTTAAAGAGGGCTTTATTCAAACAAAGCATATCTACAAATATCCAGACAAGACCTTTGGAATTAGCTAGAACTAGTCTCTACCATTCACCAGCCATGGGGCCTCAGATAAGTTATCTTACTGCTCTAAGTAGTGGTGTGCTGGTAAATGTTTAACAAGTGGCTCTGTGGGGGAAGTGGGTTTGCTCATTTTCATGGCAGAAATACCCCATCATGGCTACTTTCAAACTATCAACCTGATGTCAGCCAACTCCAAAAACTTGTGAAAATTTAACAATTGGCTTTCACAAGCCCATGGAAGCTGGCTCCACCACACCACTGTCTCTAAGACTCAGTTTCTTCATCTGTCACATGGATGAATAATAGTGTTTACCTCTTAGGGAATTGTTGGAAGGTTGAAGTGAGAAAATGGTAGTGGACTTTTATTGAGTATTTATATCTATCCACCAAGCACTTAGTATGTATTATTCACTGACTTCTCAAAACCATACAATAGGTAATGATATTCCTTCCATTTTATACATGAGGAAGTTGAGCTGAAGTAACTGGTCCAAAGTGACACAGTGGCAAGTGGGAGAATCTGAATTTACTCCAGAGCCTCTAAGGCGACAGGGACATTAGCCCAATACTCAGCACGGGTCAACGCTCAGTAATTGGGAGCTATTATCATAAGATAAACTTCTGAAACGTGCCCTACTTTGGAAGTAGGGATGAACAGTGTGTGTTGGATGAAACCTCTCTGTCCCAGAAGACACATTCATTTTCTTCTAGGAGAAAGGGCAAGGGTGCCTGATGGGAGGACCAGCTGTTGATTATTCATAGTAACAAGTGACAAAAGTTGAAGCTAATTGACACCCACAGGTAACGAGGCAGTTGTAAACTCCTCCCCTCCCCAGATCAATTAGGTGTATGTTTTTCCAGGCTTTATCTTTGTGTACACATACACATATGTATTTTGTATCGGATCAGAGTGTACATATTTTTTTGCAACTTGCTTTTCTTTTAAACCTGAGACTAGATCATGAATCTTTCTCATGACAGTCCACACCAGTCTATCTCATTCTCGCTAAAGCTGCTTAGCATTCCACAGTAGTTACTTGCTATCATTTATATAATCCACGACAGAAGGACACTTAGGCTATTTCTAATTCTTCACTATTATAAATGATCCTGCACTCCACGATCTTTTACATAGATTCTAGCATATGTCTATGGGAGAAATTCCTAAAACTAGGATTTTTAGGATTTGTAAGTCAAAGAAAACACATAATGTAAATCTTGACCAATGTACCCAGTTACTCCTCACTGTGAAATTTTAAGCTCCCAATATTCAAGGAAGGTGCTTTTTGCCCATACTGTCACACCAACATTAGGATTATTCTGATGATTTGATTGTTCAAACTTCTTATAAATATTTCTAAATATAAAAATAGAGAAAATAATAATAATGAATGCTTATGTACCTATCACCCAGCCTCCACAATTATCAACATAAGGTCAATCGTACTGCATCTATATCCCATTCACTTCCTCCCGCTACTGGATGAAACTGAGGCAAAGCCCACACATCATACTCTTTCATTGGTAAATATGTCAGGAGCTGCCTCTAAAAGATGAAGATTCTATTTTTTAGCATAACCTCAACACTATTATCACATCTAAAAATTTCTTGATGTCTTCACATATGCAGTCAGTGTCCAAATTTCCTCAATGGCTTCATGATTTTTTTTCTTTTTTCTTTTTTTGAGACAGGGTCTCGCTTTGTCACCCAGGCTGGAGTGCAGTGGCATGATCATGGCTCACTGCAGCCTCAGCTTCCTGAGCTCAGGTGATCCTCCCACCTCAGCCTCCCAAGTAGCTAACACTGCAACCTCCACCACACCCAGCTAATTTTTTGGGCTATTTTTTGTAGAGACAGGGTCTCACCATGTTGCCCAGGCTGGTCTTGAATTCCTAGGCTTAAGTGATCCTCCCACCTCAGCCTCCCAAAGTACTGGAATTGCAGGCATGAGCCACTGTACCCAGACGGTCTCATAATTTTTTGATGGTTTGTTTGAATCAGGATTCAGCAAGGTCCACACATTGCAGCTGGCTGATAAACTTCCTAAATCTCTTAAGCTCTAGGTTCCCCCATACACATACCTCCTCTTGCTTTTTCCCATGCAGTTTATTAGAGAGATTGGGTCATTTGCCTTGTAGTTTCCCACTTTCTGAATTTTTCCTATTGCATCCCTGTGTTGTTATTTCACATGTTCATCAGTCTCTGTGTTTCTTGAAAGTGATAGTTAGATCTTGAACTATGCTGTCTAACACAGTAGCCACTAGCCACATGCAGCTCTTCAAATTTAAATAATTAAAAATAAATAGAATTTGAAATTCCATTCCTCAGTCACACTAGCACATGGCACATGTTCAATAACCACAGA
This sequence comes from Macaca mulatta, assembly GCF_049350105.2. Classification (NCBI taxonomy): domain Eukaryota; kingdom Metazoa; phylum Chordata; class Mammalia; order Primates; family Cercopithecidae; genus Macaca; species Macaca mulatta. Next base: position 154,865,353 of record NC_133411.1, read on the forward strand.
CAGGCAGTGGCCGCTGTATTGAAGAACATAGAATAGCACATTTCCACCATGGCAGATAGTCTTATTGAACAGCAGTGCTTCTGGAGGCATCATGGAATCCTCTGATAAATTGTTAAATTATTTTTTCTCATATGCGCTTGAGAACAAAGCTGAACACCCTGAAGTCTGCATTACTTGTCTGTATTGCAGGCTTACGTAATGTAAGGGAAGTAACTAATGTGTGGCACACTCTACTTCTGCCTGTTTTAAGTGGCAGTGGCTGTATTTACAGAAGATGATTAAGTATTTGCATGAGTGCCTCAGGTATGTATGACATTCTGTGGTGACAAAAGGTCAGCAGCTCCGCAGCATGCAAAGCAGCCCGACCCTTTCCTAGCCTCCTAGGAGGAAAGTGGAGGGAATCCATGCTAATCCGTAAGGCTCAGTCTTGCAATGATTATAGGACATGCTGGTTCCAGGATATTCATAAACATTGATCCTCTCATCAAGGTGCAGGTGCTTCTGGAGGCTTCTTCCTGACTATATCTTTGTCTTGGCATGCACGTAATGAGTACATTTCATAGCACACCAAACAGGTTTCTCAGCTTGCTTCTGTGACACTTTGTAAAGCCGAGGATCCATGACAAGAGAGAGGAGGCGAACACCTGCACCCAGCCCACAGAGAAGTCTGGCTGACCATGCATTCTAGCAGGAGCCTCCCCTCATTCTTGAAAACCTTAACCAATCTATGAAGAAATTGGTATTTGGGGGTTCGGGTAGGACATATTTGGAAATTTTGAAATTAAGACCATCATTCATGGATTCATTCCTTCTCACAATACTTATTGGGCCAGACACTGCACTAGGCACTGAGATTAGTGGTGGGCTGGGTAGAAGTTTCTGTCCTCACAAAGTTTACAGTCGGTGAAGGAGGCAGATAAATAAGCAAGCCACTTCAACACCACTGGTCAAATTCCACCATGAGAGCGTGTGAGAGCATCAAAAAAGCACATGGAAACCTGACCCTGACATGGACATTCGGGAATGCGATATTTAAGCTGAGATCTAAAAGATAAGTGGCGATTGGGGAGGAGAGGGAGAGGGTGGAGTGTAGAAAGAATATTCTTAAGATCTAGAATAGATCTTAAGAATTCTAGATCCACCAAATAGGCATAATACCCCACAATGTCATGATTAGAGCCCAGTGACATAGCAGATGCAAAAGAATACACTGTATCCTAAAATCCCAGTTGTAGAAAGGCAATGGTGCTAGCCAGAAGCAATCTTTCACTCTGGAACAAGTGTGAATTAGAGAGCTAGGTAGTGGTGTTTTGGAGCCAGCTTCTACCAGCTCTTAGGAGGCAATAGGGCACATCTCTTCCCAACTTCACATTCAGCAATGTCTGTTGGTAGCCAAAATAGGAGTATTTATACCAGGGAAATTGGCAAATGCTACAAACTAGAGCCTTTTTTTTTTTTTTTTTTTTTTTTTTTTGAGAGCTCACTTACCACTTTTTATTGAGTGAGGGTGAAAGCAATGAGAAGAGTAGAACCCCAGGGCAGCAGTTATTAAGGAATGTCCACTCACAACAAAAACAAGAAAGTCTTTGGCATGATTTTCAAAGAGTGACCATATAACTCTTTCTGCCATTTGTAACAGGCCCACCCAAAGCCTCAGGGATGAAAAGAGGAAGACTCCTTCATGCCAATTCATTCCCAGACAAGCCAGATGAGTGTCAATGACACCCAGCTCATGGAAATGAGATTGGAGCCTCTCAGATCAACAGCTGCTGAGAGCTACTTTCTTTGGCTCATGAGGCCAGCGATAAATTGAGTTTCAATGTTCTGAATAGGCAGAAAAAGATACCTCCTTGCTCTCTCCTGTTCCCTTTGCTGGAGCTGCCAGCTGGCACTTTTTGTCGCTCATCATGGTTGCCTGCAGTGGCGATTATACACGCAGTGCAGAGGGCATGTGGGAAAGAAAAAGTCTTCAACAAGCGAGAGTCTCCAAGGCAAGTACCCACTGGAAAAACTGGGATGTAGATATAGCTCAAGGCATGTTTTAAATAATGGAGCCTTTTTAAAGGATGGCCCAGAAAAATACTATATTTATCTTTGGCTAGCGTGCTTGGATACTCCCCAATCTTGGGGAAATAACTAGTTGGGTATGTTGGAGTTCTTTTGTTAAGAGTAGCGTTGACTAAATACCAAAGTTTGGGTTGGATTTAACTGGTATAGTGTGATTTAATATTCATTTATTGATTTACTCATCCATTTGTTTGTTTAACAAATAAATGAGTGCTTACTAGATGCTACTACAATGTAAGTCCCATAAAGGCAGATATTGTGTCTGTCTCATTTATTGTAGGCACTCAGTACTTTTTTGTTGAATGAATGAGTGGAAGTAGGGAGTATAAAGATGAATAAGTCAAAAGGCTTGCTGCTACAGAGCTCACAATCTGGTGTGCAAACAGACAAGTAAAACAGCAGTTGCAATGCAGGGTGTTGAGTGTTATGATAGGGGAAGTATAGGGTGCAATGGCTCACAAAAAAGGGAGACCCAACCCAGCCTTTGGGGAAGGAGACAGGAAAGGCTTTCTGAAGATAAAGATGCAAAAGACTCAGCGAACAATGCCAAAGATATTGGCACCTATGTAGATATAACCTTATGGAAAAGAAAACTGTCATATATTCTGCCATATCTCATATTCCTAAGGAAGACTTTCGGCTCTATCTCAGAGTGAAAAATGATTGCAAATAACTTCTGTAACTTACCCATCAGTGATCTTTTCCATTTCTTGGAGACTTTCAGGAGGTTTTCCTAAGTTCAGACTTTTTGTTGAAAGAAATGACCTTATGTCCAGTGGACAAACGGTGTGTGAGTCTTTAGCATGCCTCTGATGCACAGTCACTTGCTCCTTCCCTGAAGTTCAGCTCTATAGGCAGGCAGGGCACTTCTTCTCCAAGGTCATGTCTATTTCACTTGGTATAAATGAGAAGAATGCTCTGAATTTTGATTTGAAAGAGGCAAACTTCAGATTTGCAGAACGTCTTGGTGATTAAAAATCTTGGCTTCAGCCAAGATTTGGCATGGTGGCTCATGCCTGTAATCCCAGCACTTTAGGAGGCAGAGGCGGGAAGATGGCTTGAGCCCAGGAGCTCAAGAGCAGCCTGGGCAACATAGAAAGACCCTGTCTCTCCAAAAAATTAAAAAATTAGCTGAACATGTTGGCACATGCCTATAGTCCCAGCTATTTGGGAGGCTGAGGTGGGAGGATCACTTGAGCCCAGGAGGACCAGGCTTCAGTGAGCCATGTTCACACCACTTCATTCCATCCTGGACAACAGAGCAAGACCCTGTCTCAAAAAAGAAAAAAGTCTTGGCTTCATGGACCACTGAACTGAGAGGGAAGAAGTTCAACTTCCCAGGGCTTGTGGTCCCCAACAAGGGTCATGCTAGGCTTTTTCCTTTGGTATCACAAAATTAAACTGCAAATAAGTGTAAATATGCACACATACAAACATGTAAATCTTAGAAGATGGAGATTAATTAAGAAGTAAACTACTTGAAATCAAGATGTAACTTTTTGACAATTGAGGACAAGCCCAGCCCCTTCAGATCTTCTCTTCCAGGTCATTTTCCCCAAGGGCCTGGGAGTATTTACAGTCACTTCATTCCTCACACAACAGCCTATCAGGCTGTGGCACCTTTACCTCACTAGCAGTTTTGAGGAGGACCACATACACGAAAGTGGAGAGAATAATCAACTCTACAGAATAATGAAAAGCAGAGAATGTAATGAACTGCCTTCAACCCATGACTAAAGTTTCAACAGTTATTACCATTTTGGCAATTTGATTTCATCTCACCTGTCACCTTTATTTCTGATGTATTTCAAAGATACTCCTGGAGCTTTCATAATTCACCTTTAAAAAGCTCTGGGTCTGGTACAGTAGCTCATGCCTATAATCCCACTACTTTGGGAGGCTGAAGAGGGAGCCCAGGCATTTGAGACCAGCCTGAGCAATATAGCAAGACCCCATCTCTACAAAACAAAAATAAAAATTAGCTGGGCATGGCGGCATGTGCCTGTAGTCCTGGCTACTTTGGAGGCTGAGGCAGGAGGATCTCTTGAGCGCAGGAGTTTGAGGTTTCAGTGAGCCATGATTGCACTGCTGCACTCCAGCCTGGGCAACAGAGCAAGACTTGTCTCAAATAAATAAATAAATAAATGTCTGTTATCTTTAGAGTTGAGAAGAATGGTAAAACTCATCTTCACTCTGCAGTTGAAGAAACAGGCCCAGAGAGGTTCAGTGCCTCACTCAAGGACACAGTGTATAAGTTGTGAATCACGTTCAGGGACCACCTCCAGCCCCCAGGCCAGCTGGTCGCATTAGGAGAAGCTCCACGTCATTAGTCATTCCTCCTTCAGCTCCAAAAACCTCTCAGAGGAGAAAGCCGGGGTAGAGCAACCAGAGCTTTGCTTTTCCTCTAAGCCAGGGGAGAAGTAGTGGTGGGAGGGTTGTTTGACTCACTTTTTCTCACTCTGCATGGTGTATTTGGCTCAGTTTCTCAAACCATATGGAAAAAGACTCACCCACCACGTGCCACACCTATTAGAAAAGCTCATTCTGGAAAGGGGGATAATGAAAGAGGGCAGAATTGCCTCCCAGGCCGAATGAGATGGCGCTTTTCCTCATCCTTCAGGCTCCCACGTACCCCTTGCCCTTCTCCACAGGTGCCCTGTGCCCTGGTGGAGAAGAGATGGTGAGGGAAATGTTTTACTTCCTTGGGGAGTTCAGTCCTATCCCATTGAACAGCTCTGGGCATTGGCATCTAGCCCATTTCAAAAACAATCCCAGGCTATTTATTGAGAACCAGCTTAGGTTTGGAGCCAGGGATATGGCTCTAGACATATCTTGGATTACCTCCTAGGACAGGGAAATGAGATCACCCCAAAGAAATCTCAGGGAAATGTTTGGAGGGAAAAAGGAAAATATGCCAATGGCAGCCCTGAAAAGGCACTGCTGACTATAAGCAGCTCTTTCTCTGCCCATGTGGTATAAACTCCTGCTTCCTTCCCTTTTCCCTGCTGCAGAATCCCTGGAACTGATGGAGGAGGGACCAAGAGATAAAGGCTGGCATATTCTGAGTGTTTGATTAATATTTGCTTGAAGGAGGAAGGAAGGGATGTCATACCCACAGACTCAAAGTGGCAGGAGTTAGGTAAAGAAGAAAAATTGAGCCTATAATGTCTTAGCATTCTACCAAAGACTGGAAGAAGAGAGGCCACAGCAAAAGACTGAGGGGAGAGAAAGAGAGAGACACTTGCTAATATAGTCCAGGAATGAGAAAACAGTAAAATATTTTTCTTTTTTTTAACTTTTTTCCATAAGTTATTGGAGGTACAGGTGGTGTTTGGTTACATGAATAAGTTCTTTAGTGATGATTTGTGAGATTTTGGTGCACCCATCACCCGAGCAATATATACTGCATCTTATTTGAGGTATTTTATCCCTCGCACCCTTTCCCCGAAGCCCCCAAAGTCTATTGTATCATTCTTATGCGTTTGCATCCTCATAGCTTAGCTCCCACATATCAGTGAGAACATACAATGGAGAAAACACTAAAATAAATAGAGAAACAACGTAACAAAAGTCACACAACATAATAGAATTTCAAATACAAATAAGCAGCTAATAAAGAGAATCTTCCCTACGTTGGGTTCCTTCCCATCCCTCGAGTTTCTGACCTCCCTTGAGGTCATAACATCATTCTTTTCCTTCATAGCATTTACTCCAGCCTGTAATTATATATTTATTTGTGTGTTTATAACTCTGATCTTTGTTTCCCCAACTAGACTGTAAGCTCCATGAAGGGTCTTGAACATACCTGGCATGGTTGGCACTCAAAAATGTTTGTTGAAAGCAAAAAAGGAATGAATGACGAATAGAGCTGGGAAGTCAGACCAGAAGCTATCACAGCAGGCCTATTACCCATCTCTCCTAAGCATCCTTATTTATCGAGCACTTATTCTTTTCCAGGCATTCCACTAAGTACTCTACATTGTTTATCACATTAATCGTCTCCAAAGCCATGAGGAAGTGTGCTCAGGGGTCCCAAGACCACCTTCCCTTTCAGTGATTCACTAGAAGGGCTCACAGAACTCAGCAAAGCCATTATACTCATGGTTATGGTTTATTCCAGTTCAAGAATATAAGTTAAAGTCAGCAATGGAAAAAGGCACATTAGGGCAGAGTCCAGGAGCTTCCTTAAAGCTTCCAGTTGTCCTCTCCCTGTGGAGTCATGCAGACAGCATTTCTTTTAACCAGAGACTTGCTGTCCAGGATTTTACTGGAGATTTCATTGTTTGATGACGTTTACCATTTCAGACCACCCACGTGGCTGCCCTCAGTCTCCAGCCCCTCCAGAGGTCAAACTTCTACTGTTTGGCCCAAAGCCCCCCACCATAAATCACATTGTTAGCTTAGACTATCTCGTGTGACCCAAGGCCTCCAGGTAGACAAAGTCTCTCTGATCAGCCAAAATATTCTAAGGACTTAGAGGTTATCTCCCAGGCAAGAGCCAAAACTTTTGTCAGAATATGCAGGGTTTGGATAACCCAGACTCGCTGAGTTTGCTGCACAGGGAAATAATAGTATTAGCCCCAATTTTTGGATGATCCAAACTAAGGATCAGGGATGCTAAATGATTTGGCCAAATTTACAAAAGCCAGAATGCAAACCAACATCCCACGTGATTCTAACATATGTGTTCCTAACTATTGCATCCTAGTACCTCTCCTGAAGTAAAATTTTCTATGAAAAAAAAAAAAAAAAAAAAAAAAAACTCATGCAGAGTTTCTTCTAAAACTGGTCTCAAATCTGAATGTCGGATTTAGGGATTTCCACTTGGTAACATCACCGTGAGCTTTCTGCTGATCTCAAGCACCCCAGCAGTGGATCATCTGGGATCTGCCAAGGCCAGGTGGATCTGATCCTCCTGTTGGGTGAGCACTGGGGTTTGCATAGTGTCTCCCTCCTCACCAGAGAAGAGAAAACATACACAAGGGCTAACCACCACTTTCTAGTTACTAATTGCTCCATTTCCCCCAACAAATCTGCTCCAGAAAGATTATCACTATGAGTGAGGGAGGAAGGGTGGCTTCGTTGGTTAAGCAGCAACTACAAAGTTAGGTTACAGTACAATTTTTGACCCCTTACCTCATCGGTAGTGTGAACTCACGGGGAAGTTACATTTCCCTTGTCCAGCATTCCCAAGACACGTGGGCTCTTCCTGCAAAGTGCCCCAGATGCAATTATGCAAATCACATTCACAAAATAAAACTTCTGAAAAGCGAGTCAGCAAAGAAACCTGTGTGACTTTGCTGATTCAGTGACGCCTAACTTTATTTGAGTATTTAACCTTTGTGTGTGTGTGTATAACACCAAATCATTAAAATTGGGGGGTGTTTAGAAAATATGATGAAAACAATCCTTCTTTTCCCTAGCTCATCCAATAGATCTGCACTTGAGTAATTATTATCAGCCATATGTATGAACCTTGCATGCATTCTATGTATCTGAGAACAGTAATTCTTGAAGGTTTTCAGAGTAATTCACTCATTCATTCACTCATTCACCAAGCATTTCTTAAACACCTACTTGTGTACAGTGTTCAAAGATAGAGAAGCAGAGATGCTTCAGATACAAATCCTGAATTCTCCAGCAGCAGAGAACTTAACCTGGGAAATGATAGATAACTTGGGTCAAAGGCCAGGATGGTGTTGGTTTTGGGCTCCATTCTCCAGTGATGGGCAATCTTATGACCAACTCAGGGAAGTAAACCATTGATAAGCCATTAGCTCAGCATATTGATGTTGGTCCCACCTGATGCGAGGAGTAGAAATTTAGAAAGGTCAACCTTTCTAAATTGGTGGGAAGCATTTCCAGGGTGTGTCAAAGAGCTCGTTACACTGTAGCAGGTTGAGTTCTCATCTCAGCTCTGCTCTTTCCCTTGTATGTGTCACTGTGGTGATTCTGCTCCCCTTGCATTCCTTTTCTCTTATCCTGTTATCAGCCTATACCTCCCTTTATTTTTAAAATTGGAAATAAAGTCAGGACTCACTGGCAGCTGAACCTCCTGCTATTTCTGAATTTTGCTATTGGGATATTACATTGTTATGAAGTTTGTTGTTTCTGTGTTTCAAATAGATACTAGTTAGGACTGGTCCAGTTTCAAGTGTCAAAAAATAACTCCAAGTAGTTTAAGTAATCAACAGTAAATTGGGGATATAGACAATTGGAGAGCTCATCTAACTGAATAACCTTCAGGCACCATTTAACCTAGGAGTTCAAATTTTATTGTCAGGGCTCTAGCTATCTAGTTACCTATCTAGCTTGCTATATCTAGTTCTGTTGCCTTCTACAGCTTCTTTCAGGAAAGCGCGTCTACTGGTTGGGAAATATCACCAATATTATAGCCAACGTTGAACTACACCATATTGCACTGGTGGTCCAAGGTCCACAACTTGAACGCTCATAATTCAAAAGCAATAGAGATTATTTCTCAGTATCTATATATCAAATCTCAGAGAAAAATACTAATTATCCCTGATTGAGGTACATGCCTCGTCACTGTGCTGAGGGTTTGGGATATTCTAACGGGCCAGCCTGGCCCACGTACCCTTGTGTGTATGATGTGGCCAGGGTGAATAACCTGCCCATCAGAAGGTAAAGAGAGAACAGGTGGTTCCTTACAGAAGGGGATGCTTGGCAAAGCAATAACATAATTTTATTACTAAAGTGTCTGCAAGCTCTTGTCTCTGAAGCCTATGCATTATCTTTCTATCAAAATCATGCCTTTTGTGGCTTCCAGACTCTACTGAGGAGACAAATGAATAGGCGAATTACAGGAGCATAGAGTCCTGAGCTTTTTTAATATCAGAAAAGGAAAGCCTTTTAGGTATACACAAGGAAAAAGAGTTTGGTGATGACCTGACTGTGAGATCTCCACACAAACTTTATCCCTGTGCCTTCTCGCCCCTGCATCTATAGGGACAGAAAACAATGATGGGTGAGAAAAGCTATTGCCAACAATACAACAGGTGAGAGCTGATGTGGAACTTGGAATCTTTTTCCCTGGAGAGAGCAGTGGGGGACTGATCAGAATCAACCAGCTGAGTCTCTTCAGGTGCTTAACTTTTATGTGAGAGCTCTAGAGTTCAATAATTCATGCTATTACAGCCAGCAGCAAGCAAATTGCATTCACATTCAATTCAGATTTTGATTACAAAACAGAGCCCCAAATGAGTTTTATGATGGAAAAACATGCTAGGTGACTTCAGCTGGATGGCAGACAATGAGAATGGTTAAAAGCACCCAGGCTTTCAGGTCAAATGTGCCTCAGCCAATCTTGGATCTGCCATACACTGGCTGCGTGACCTTGTTTGGTGACATTTCCCATCTCAGAACTTCTGTTTCCTCATCATAAAATAGGGTAATACCACCTACTTCATAGGGTTTTGAGAGCATATGAATGAAATAATACATGGAAAGTGCAGTAGTGCAATAATGCAAGAAAAATGTCTGTGGCCTGGCAGAACCCCAATAAATGTTAATTTCCTTTCCTCTTCAGAGTCATTCACTCTCTCCCTCTCTCTTCCCCTCGCTCCACCCCTTCCTGCTTCCCTCTGCCCTGCTTTGCACTATGGAAGCCAATGTTTTCTGTGAGTATGAACATAGAAATGAGACTACCAGAGGAGGGATTATCCAAAATGGAGAGAAAGAAGAAAGAGGGTCTTCTTGTTAAAAATAGAATCTATATATAATTCATTCCCACAATATTTATTTATGTTGAGGGGAGATGGAGAAAAGATGAAAATAGGCAATTAGTACTATTTTAGGGTTTCAAGGTTTAGGCATCTTCAAAGCAATTTGAGCATTTTGTGCAATTTTAGTTTAATATATTCTCTCAGTAAGTCATTAAAATATGCAAGCTACTTGCATGGCAAATATCTTTCAGAAAAAATAAAAGAAAGAAAGCAAGCTAGCAATTTACAAAGCCTATGTCAAAACTCCATTCATTGCCCCCATTTGAGTTAGAATAAGATATAGCTTAGACCTTCAGTAGCATCAAACTTGGTGGGGGAGCTTGATAAAAATGCAGCTACTTGAATCCCACTCCAAGAGATTCTGATCAAATCAGTCAGGGGTGGGATCAAGGCATTCGCATTTTTAACACCTCCCAGATTCTCATACAGGGAAACCACAGATTATATTTTAAGAAACAGGCCTGGCGCAATGCCTCATGCCTAGAATCCTAGCACTTTGGGAGGCTGAGGAGGGTGGATCACTTGAGCTTAGGAGTTTGAGACCAGCCTGAACAACATGGTGAAACCCCGTCTCTGCAAAAAATACAAAAAAAAATTAGCCAGGCATGGTGGTACACACCTGTAGTCACAGCTACTTGTGGGGCTGAGGCAGGAAGATCACTTAACCTGGGAGGTTGAGGCTACAGAGGCAAAGACCATAACACTGCACTCCAGCCTGTGTGACAAAGTGAGACCCTGTCTCAAAAAAAGAAAAAGAATTGTAGGCTTGGCTTTGGGATACTGAGTTCAAATCCTAAATTCATTATTTTCTAACTTGTGAACTTGGGCAACTTTTAAATTTTTTGTATTAGTCCATTTTCATGCTGCTGATAAAGGCATACCCAAGACTGGGCAATTTACAAAAGAAAAAGGTTTAATTAGACTTACAGTTCCATGTGGCTAGTGAAGCCTCACAATCATGGCAGAAGGCAAGGAGGAGCAAGTCATGTCTTACATGGATGACAGCAGGCAGAGAGAGCTTGTGCAGGGGAACTCCTCTTTGTAAAACCATCAGATCTCATGAGACTTATTCACTATCATAAGAACAGCATGGGAAAGACTTGCCCCCATAATTCGGTTACCTCCCACTGGGTCCCTCCCACAATATGTGGGAATTCAAGATGAGATCTGGGAGGGGACACAGCCAAATCATATCGTTCCGCCCCTGGTCACTCCTGTATCTCACGGCCTCACATTTCAAAACCAATCGTGTCTTCACAACAGTCCCCCAAAGTCTTAACTCATTTCAGCATTAACTCAAAAGTCCATAGTTCAAAGTTTCATCCAAGACAAGGCAAATCCCTTTCACCTATGAGCCTGTAAAATCAAAAGCAGGTTATTAACTTCCTAGATACAGTGGGGGTACAGGTATTGGGTGAATACAGTCATTTCAAATGGGAGAAATTGGCCAGAACAAAGGAGCTACAGGCCCCATGCAAGTCTGAAATCAAGCAAGGCAGTCAAATCTTAAAGTTTCCAAAATTTTATCTCCTTTGACTCCGTGTCTCACATCCAGATCACACTAATGCAAGAGGTAGGTTCCCATGGTCTTGGGCAGCTTGGGTACAGCCCTCCTCCCAGCTGCTTTTCACAAGCTGGTGTTGGGTGTCTGCAGCTTTTCCAGGCACACAGTGCAAGCTGTCAGTAGATCTACCATTCTGGGGTCTGGAGGACAGTGGCCATCTGCTCACAGCTCCACTAGGCAGTGTCCCAGTAGGGACTCTGTATAGGGGCTCTGACCCTACATTTTCCTTCTGCACTGCCCTAGCAGAGGTTCTCCATGAGAGCCCCACCCCTGCAGCAAAATTCTGCCTGGGCATCTAGGCGTTTCCATACATCTTCTGAAATCTAGGCGGAGGTTCCCAAACCTCAGTTCTTGACTTCTGTGTACTTGTAGGATCAACACCAAGTGGAAGCTGCCAAGGCTTGAGGCTTGCACCCTCTGAAGCCATACCCCGAGCTCCATATTGGCCCCTTTCAGTCACAGCGGAGCAGCTGGGACACAGGACACCAAGTCCCTAGGCTGAACATAGCAGGGGGACCCTGGGCCTGGCCCATGAAACCACTTTTTCCTCCTAGGCCTCCAGGCCTGTGATGGGAGGGGCTGCCATGAAGACCTCTGACATGCCCTGGAGACATTTTCCCCATCGTCTTGGGAATTAACACTCAGCTCATTACTTATGAAAATATCTGCAGCCTGCAGTGGACTTGAATTTCTCCTCAGAAAATGAGATTTTCTTTTCTATCACATTGTCAGACTGCAAATTTTCCAAACTTTTATGCTCAGCTTCCCTTATAAAACTGAATGCCTTTAACAGCACCCAAGTCACCTCTTGAATGCTTTGCTGCTTAGAAATTTCTTCCACCAGATACCCTAAATCATCTCTCTCAAGTTCAAAGTTCCACAAATCTCTAGGGCAGGTGCAAAATGCTGCCAGTCTCTTTGCTAAAACATAACAAGAGTCACATTTGCTCCAGTTTCCAACAAATTTCTCATCTCCATCTGAGATCACCTCAGCCTGGACCTTATTGTTGGTATCACTATCAGCATGTTTGTCAAAGTCATTCAACAAGTCTCTAGGAAGTTCCAAACTTTCCCACATTTTCCTGTCTTCTTCTAGCCCTCCAAATTTTTCCAACCTCTGCCTGATACCCAGTTCCAAAGTTGCTTCCATATTTTCAAGTATCTTTTCAGCAACACCCCACTCTACTGGTACCGATTTACTATATTAGTCCATTTTCATGTTACTGATAAAGACATGCCTGAGACTGGGAAGAAAAGAAGGTTTAATTGGACTTACAGTTCCACATGAATGGGGAGGCCTCAGAATCATGGCAGGAGGTGAAAGGCAATTCTTACATGGCAGCAGCAAGAGAAAATGAGGAAGAAACAAAAGCAGAAACCCTTGATAAACCCATCAGATCTCATGGGACTTATTCACAATCATGAGAACAGCACAGGAAAGACTTGCCCCTATGATTCAATTATCTCCCACCGGGCCCCTTCCAAACATGTGGGAATTCAAGATGAGATTTGGGTGGGGACACAACCAAACCATATCATTCTCTGATCCCCAGTTTTTTAATCTAAAAATTGACATTTGAAATAATACACACCTCAAAAGTTGTTGTGAGAATTAGACGGCCGGGCGCGGTGGCTCAAGCCTGTAATCCCAGCACTTTGGGAGGCCGAGGCGGGTGGATCACGAGGTCAGGAGATCGAGACTATCCTGGCTAACACGGTGAAACCCCGTCTCTACTAAAAATACAAAAAATTAGCCAGGCGTGGTAGCGGGCACCTGTAGTCCCAGCTACTTGGGAGGCTGAGGCGGGAGAATGGCGTGAACCAAGGGGGCGGAGCTTGCAGTGAGCCGAGATCGCACCACTGCACTCCAGCCTGGGAGACACAGCGAGACTCCGTCTCAAAAAAAAAAAAAAAAAAAAAAGAGAATTAGAGAGTGCTTAGCAAAGAGAATTAGAGCGCTTAGCAAAGAATCTGGCGCAAGAAAGAAGCACTCAGTAAAGGTTAGCTATTAATATTATCATCATGCAAATCCAAAGGGGCTTAGATATTTTCTTATTTATCTTTTCATTCTTCCTTTCTTTCCTTTTCTCTTTTCTGTTTTTTTTCCCATAAATAATAATAATAATAAAGCCTCACAATTCATTCAGCAAGGTGGAAGTTTATTTAGCTCTCAGACAAAAGTCTGGATGTGAAGTAATCCAGGATGGGTGTGGCAGCTCTGAAACCCAGGCTTCTTCCCTCCTGTTAGGTGTGGCCCTCATCCTCAATATTCAAGATAGCAGCTAGAGCTCTAGGGATCATGTCTGCGTTCCACATAGCAAGATGGAGGAGAGGAAAAGAAAACTCAGGAAGGACACTTCCTAAAGGTTGCTTACTCCCACCCTGGCCTGGAGTTAATCACCAGAAAGGCTGAAAATGTGACCAATATTCCAGGTAGTCATGTACCCAGAAAAATGTGATATTGCAATGGAAAACTGAGAGGAAGAAATATGGAGGAACAATTATTGTTCCCTCATGTACCCAACCCTAGGAGTCTAACAGATTTGGGTCATTCCCCAGAAATCCATTCTCATCCAGCTTTTACCTGCTTATTTCTCAGGTAGGGAACACCTTCCCCAAAAAAGGTAGTTGCATAGTTTGCTTATCCTACTCAGCTTGGCTTACTTTCTTTCTAAATTCCTCTTATACCTTTTACCTCTCATCCACCAACTTCATTCATTTTCTAACTGTCCAATTTTAATAAGCAATACAATTATTATAGAAAAGTTAGAGAACACAGCTAAGCATTTAGGAAAAGAAGTGTTTTTTTCAACATTCAAAAATCTCACCATTTAGAGATAACCACTTCTAAAATATTAGCCTATAGTCATCTAACATTTTCCCTACGTAAAAATATACATGTGTATTTATAATGAAAATCTAGTCTACATAATTGTTCTTAACCTCTTCTGTTACACTTAATGGTATATTATCAGTAATGCTCAATGTTATTAATTATAAAAAAACATCAATTTTAATGACTGCAAAGTTTTTCATTGTATGGGTATGGGTATATAATAATTTATTCAACCAGTTCCCTGTTTATTCCACAGCATTATGTTAAGCCCCCTAGTACATACATCTTTGCTCATTTGTCCACCAGTTTCCTGGGGATGAGCTGTGTTCCTGTGGTTTTCTCATCCCTGGGGTCTCCTTACTGTATCCCGGGACCAGCAGAAAAGGGCACCTCCACCATTCCATCAGTGAAGTATTGTTAGGTCTTATCTCTACCACTAAGCTGCTCGGAATTTTTTTTCAAATGAACATTGTGGATTCAGGAGATCTATGAAGACCTAAATTAATGCCTCTCTATACCCCATTGCATGAATAGCAAGATTATAAATAGCAAGACTGCTACAATGAGAGGTGATTACATAATCCCACTGCTTGGAAAAGCACAAAATAAAACACGACACTAGGTGACTGAAGCACTTCCTCTTAATCTGTTAGAACTTGCAGTTTGCCAAGCAGACTTCAAGCAAGACTGGAGTGAGGCCATTTCTATGTGAAAAAAACAAGTTCAATTAGTAAAAATGCATTTGACTGAAATAATTATTTAGACAACTGATTTGACAAATGATTATGCTTGAGCTGATTTTTTTTAAAAACTGACGATTGATCTCTGACTAATTGTTTCTTTGTCTCAGCTGAGCTTCCTAATGATCCAAATGCTCATTTTATAAATGAATACAGTTTAAGAAAGATTAAGTAACTTGGCCATGATTACACAAATGGAAAGAAGTGGAGCCAGAATTCAAAATCAGTATTCAGATCCAGAAAGAGTCACTGACTCCCCTCTCATAGATGTAGAGTCAAGTTCACGACCCTGTGCCTTGCATAGTGATTAAGAAAAAGGGTTCTAGCATCAGGTAGTCTGAGTTCATGCCCCATATCTGCCATTTCCCAGCTGTGTCATCTTATGCAAGTTAATAAACCACTCTGTGTCTCTGTCACCCTATCTTATAAATGGGGATAATGAGTGTCTATCTCCAAGGACTACATAGATTAAATGAGATGGCCCACATACACACTTAGCACATAGGAAGTGCTCAGTAATTAGTTATTAATATTATGCAGGTGTCATCTGAAAACCTTGGCTGAAAGGGTCATAGACATGGTGGTCATCAGGGTTCAGGTGTACATGTGAAGGTTTGTTATACAGGTAAACTCGTATCATGGGCATTTGTTGTGCAGATTATTTCATCACTCAATGAATGAGACTTCCCGTTGCTCCTCGTTCTCCCCAACATTTACCATTGTCAGTGTTTCAGATTTTCACCCTGCTAGTAGATGGGAAAACTGACAATCATGCCTGCAGGTCTGATACATGCATCTGTAAGTGTACATGCAGCCAAAGCAGAGGAATCCAAAAAGCAGCTAGTGATACCAGAGCAAGTCCCCATATATACTGCACCACCGCTCCAGTCTAAATATGTTGAAGAGCAGCCTGGTCATTTACAAATGGGCTTTGCTTCCATCTGCACTGCAACTGGTCATTATACTGGCTGGTGCAAGGGTGTTTATGTCTTTGGGAAAAATGGGATAATTGATACAGTAGAATTTGGAAAAGATGCTCATGTCTATCTGAAGAATCCTCCTCAAGATTTTCTTCCAAAAATGGGAGTTATTACGGTTTCAGGATTGGTGGGCTTGGTTTCAGCGAGAAAAGGTTCTAAGTGTAAGAAAATTACTTATCCTCTGGGACTGACTACTTTATGAGCAACTGTTTGCTACCCAGTTTGGTCAGTAATAATTGCTAAGGTAACAGGGGAAAAGGTATATGCTACAAACCAGCACATTTTTGGAGCAGTTAAATCATTGTGGACAAAAGCAGCAAAAACGAGTCACTCCCTAAACCTAAAGAAAAAAAACTAAGCTAGGATCCTCCACCGAAATAGAAGTACCTGCAAAAACAACTCACGTCTTGAAACACGCAGTGCCCTTGCCAACAGAACTCAGCTTAGAAGCAAAGACCAAATCAGAATCCAACTCAGGTGCTACACAATTCATGCCTGACCCCAAGTTCATGGATTGTGGGTGGTCCCACCCAGAAGATATAGATAAGTACAGCACTGGAAGCTGAAGTAGACTGCATAGAGAGACTACGTAGAAAACTACAGATGTGTGAGGTTGCAAATAATGATGAAAAAAATCATGTAATGGGTAATTGATACATAGAGTATTACTTAAACCAAGTTTTTCCCTTACCTCTCCAAATGTGCAATTTGATAAATTACATAAGTGGTTAACACACAAACTGTGAATGCAATGCAAACAATATTAAATGATTGATGAGGAGACATAGGTAGATGTATTAGCTTGAATTCAATGACCTTTAGGGGTATTTATTTTAAAAAAAAAAAAAGACATGAACTCCAGTGAGACCAAAATCTGTAAATGCATGTATGTGTATATAAAGACATACATATATATACGTATAAACATATATTTCTGCTCCAGCTTTCCCAAATTAATGTCAGTTAAATTAGAATGGTGTGTGGAAAGATGTGTTTCCCTCCGTGTTTTGTTTTGTTTTTTTTTGTTTTTTTTTTTTTTTTGCTGATTTCCTAGAGCTGGAATAAAATATCCATGTTTTATGGGGAAAAAAAATATTATGCAGGTATGCCCCAGAGAAAGTGTAGATTCAGTTCCAGACCACCACAATAAAGCTAATACCATAATAAAACAAGTCAAACAATTTTTTTTAATTTCTCAGTGCATATAAAAGTTGTATTTGGCCAGGCATGGTGGCTCACACCTGTAATCCCAGCACTTTGGGAGGCCAAGGCAGGCAGGTCATGAGGTCAGGAGATGGAGACCATCCTGGCCAACATGGTGAAACCCTGTCTCTACTAAAAATACAAAAATTAGCTGTGCATGGTGATGTGCGCCTGTAATCCCAGCTACTCAGGAAGCTGAGGCAGGAGAATCGCTTGAACCTGGGAGGTGGACGTTGCAGTGAGCCGAGGTCGTGCAACTGGACTCCAGTCTGGCGACAGAGCAAGACTCTGTCTCAAAAAAAAAAAAAAAAAAAAAAAAAAAAGTGTGTTTACACTATGCTGTAGTCTATTAAGTGTGCAATAGCATTATGCCTAAATAACAATATATCTAACTTAATTTAAAATACTTTATTACTAAAAAAAGTTAATGATGTTCTGAGTCTTCAGCAAGTTGTAGTCTTCTTTCTGGCAGTGGGTCTTGACTCAGTATTGATGGCTTGCCACTTCACCTTGCATTTTTATGTTACAGAGAGCTTCTTTTCTTAAACCTCAGACTGTCTCTGCCAGCTTCAAACTTGTTTCCTGCAGCTTCCTCGTCTCTCTCAGCCTTCACAGAATTAAAGGAAGTTAGGATCTTGATCTGGATTAGGCTTTGGCTTGAGGGTCTGTTGTGGCTGATTTGATCTTCTACGCAGAGCAGTCAAACTTCCTTCATATCAGCAATAAGGCTGTTTCACTTACTTTTCATTTATGAATTCACTGCGGTAGCACTTCTAATTTCCTTCACGAACTTTTCTTTTGCATTCGCAACTTGGCTGTTTGTCACAAGAGGCCTAGCTTTTAGCCTATCTCAGCTTTAGTCGTGCCTTCCTCCCTAAGATTAATCATTTCTAGCTTTTGATTTAAAGTGAGAGATGTGAAACCCTTCCTTTCACTTGAAAATTTGTAGGCAGTTGTAGGGTCATTAATTGGCCTCATTTTAATATCGTTGTGTCTTAGAGAATAGGGAGGCCGAAGAAGAGGGAGAGAGATGGGAGAATGACCAGCTGCTGCAGCAGTCAGAACACAAACATTTATCGATGAAGTTTGCTGTCTTGTACGGGCACAGTTTGTGGCGCCCCTCCAGACATTACGAGAGCAACATCAAAGATCACTGATTACAGATCACCATAGCAGACATAATAATAATGAAAACGTTTAAAATATTTAAAGTTAGTAACAGTTACCAGAATGTGACACAGAGACACAAAGTGAGCACAGGGTGTTGGGAAAATGGCGCTGATAGACCTACTCAACACAGGTTGCCATAAACCTTTGATTTATAAAAAAACCCAATATTTGCAAAGCATGTTAAAGCAAAGTACAATAAAAGGAAGAATGTTTGTATCTTCTGTTCCTCCAGACTCTCAGCTAAGTACATATCTTATTGGTCTGTGCCATTGCAGGTACCTCGAGCAAAGGCCTTATGCAACTACAGAGGGCAAAATCCTGGTGACCTAAGGTTTAATAAGGGAGATGTCATCCTTCTCCGGAGACAGCTTGATGAGAATTGGTACCAGGGGGAAATCAATGGCATCAGCGGGATCTTCCCAGCCAGCTCCGTGGAAGTCATCAAGCAGTTGCCCCAGCCACCCCCGCTCTGCAGGGCCCTCTACAACTTCGACCTACGAGGCAAGGACAAGAGTGAGAACCAGGATTGCCTGACCTTCCTCAAGGTAGGATTCTGGGTGAATCCTAGAGTCACCTGGGACCACATAGCAGAACCAGAGTTGCTTGTTTAATATTTGCTGATTTTTAAAAATTGTATTTTAAATATATTATTATTTATTATTTTATTCATAAAATATATTTTGTCCATAAATTATATATATATATATGTGGTGCATCTATATGTAATATGTGTGTACAATTCAGACTACATGCAAGTGAAATCTCTAGAGAAATCTACAAATAAGTGATAGAAGTCTGTAAGCCTTTTTTATTGTAATTACAAAAGTATTCACTCATTCATTCATTCATTTATCCTGAAACCATTGTAGAAACATTTGAAAATACAGATAAGCAAAATAAGGAAAATATTATACCACTATATAGATACAATCACTGTCAACAGCTTGAATAACACATTTGATTTATTCATTCTATCATTCTATCACTTTTGAGCACTTACTCCTTGCAGGTCCTGGGAATAGGACGTGAATAAGTCAGAGTCTCTGCTGTCCTCACAGAGTAATAGGAAGAACAGATACATGGACAGACAATTACAAACAATTTGATAACATGCTATGTAAAACTACAGCCTCTACCTCTTTATTACGTATGTGTAAGGGTATTCTTGCGACCAAGTTATGGTTACCTAATTCTTCTCATGTACAACATTCTATCTTGTTGTAAACATCACATTCAAAACACTCCAGACACGCACGATAACATAATCGTGCCTTTCTCCATAAATAACCTCTTATAAGACATGTTTTCCAAACATTAATTACCCTAAGATTTCTTGTGCCTCTCTTTTTCATTAGATGATTCCCCACCATTTGCAAGTAATGACAGTTGTACTGAAGTCTACACTACTTTAACTCTCTGTATTCAGTATTTGTTATTCCATAAACATTCACATCTCTCATAGAGACCACAGTTAGAGTTATTTTCATTCTTCACCACTCGTGATAAGTAGATCAAATGTAAGTATAAAAAGTGGCACTGCTACAATAGCTTAGGCAAGGTCTTTCGTTTTACAAAATATTTTTATTCTACCACTACCAGAAAGGAGATTTACTTCAGGTTTTCTCAAACTAGACAACATCTCTGTCCTCCATATTCTGAGATAATGATCTTTATTATTGCTATGGAACCTCAGAGCAAGACTCCTAAGAAAGGTCATTCTGCAGCCCACACAGCAAAGTGTAGACCTAGACTACAGTTAGAGGAAGGTCAGTTCAATTCCACAAACATTTATTGAGTATTTACTTTGTGCCAGGCATTAGACACACAGCTGGAGGAAGACATAAGGGAGTATCATCGTCTGTGTCTCTCACCCTTTCTGGGAATTTGTAAACTGGGGCACTTACTTCACACACTCGTTCATTTCTTGAGCCCATCCATGTGCCAAGCTGGCCATTGGAGATAAAGTAATGAGTCACTGTTACCTTCACAGAGCTGGCAATCTAGTGGAAGAAACAGATATATAAATGGGAAATTATGACAAAGAAACCAAAAGAGAGGATTTGACCCATTCTGGAAGGCTGTGGAATACACAGACTTCTAGGAAATCTCATGTTCTAAACTCAGCATATCCAAATTAAACTCAAGATCTTCCTTCCCAAAGCTGTTCTTTTCCTAGTGCTTTCTAGCTCAGTGAATTGTGTAATTTATTCAATGTCATATATTTATTCCTGCATGCATGCATTCAATAAATATTTATTGGCTGACTACTAAAGGGGAGCCACTATGTTAGGTGCTAGGGACAACAAAGATTAACAAAACAGACAGAGGCTCTGCACACATGGAGTTTATGGTCTGATAGGGTAGACAGACATTAAATAAATAATAATCTCTTGGCACGGTGGTTCACGCCTGCATTCCCAGCACTTTGGGAGACCGCGGCGGGCAGATCACTTGAGGTCAGGAGTTTGAGACCAACCTGGCCAACATGGCGAAACCCCACTTCTACTAAAAATACAAAAATTAGTCAGCGTGGTTGCCCGTGCCTGTAATCCCAGCTACTCAGGAGACTGAGGCAGGAGAATCGCTTGAACCCAGGAGGCAGAGGTTGCAGTGAGCCAAGTTCGCGCCATTGCACTCTAGCCTGGGCAGCAGAGCGAGACTCCGACTAAAAATTTAAAAAAAAAAACAAAAGAAAGAAATAATAACCTATAAATGCATAATTGCACATGTGTAAGAGCAGGGGCCCCCAACTCCCGGACCACTGACCAGTACCGGTCCGTGGCCTGTGAGGAAACGGACCGTGCAGCAGGAGGTGAGTGGTGGGCAAGTAAGCAAACCTTCATCTGTATTTATAGCTGCTGTGTTTATAGTAATGGGTCGCGTTACTGCCTGAACTCCACCTCCTGTCACATTAGTGGCAGCATTAGATTCTCATAGGAGCGTGAACCCCACTGTGAACCGCGCATACAAGGGATCTAAATTACATGCTCTTTATGAGAATCGAATGCCTGATAATGTGAGCTGGAGCAGTTTTATCTTGAAACCATCCCCTATTCCCTACCCTCTATCCCCACCTTCTACCCCCCGCATCCGAGGAAAAATTGTCTACCACGAGACCGGTCCCTGGTGCCAAAAAGGTTGGGTACCGCTGTGTAAGAGGAAGCTAAGAAAGGGTATAATGCAGTAACAGATTTAAATTTAAATTAATTCTAATTCCTGAGGCGCATGGAACAGAATGTCAGAGACAGATCAGAAGGTCTTTAGTGGATGAATATACAGGTTGAACTTGAATGTTGTATGGACACAGCAAGGTGTTTCTAAAAAGGCATTAAATACAAATAATCACTGTGTCCCATATGGCTTCATTTGTGTGAGGTACAGGAACAGACAAAATAAATGTATAATACTAGAAGTCAGAGTGGTGGTTGCCTCTTAACAAGTGGTGGGAAAGGGCACAAAGGAACCTTCTGGGTGCTGGGAGTATTCTATACCTTCATCTGAACAGGGATTTCATGGATATACTCAAATGTAAAATTTCTCAAGATGTGTGCACTTTATTGTATGCATGTGTGTATGTTTTTGGAAAGGTTTTTAAAAAATATGTATGTTTATATGTGTGTATGTTTTGTCTTGATAGAAAAGAATCTGGAAAAAATGTGTTATTCAAGCTGTTGACAGTGAATGTATCTTTATTGTGATACAATATTTTCCCTGTTTTGCTTACCTGTATTTTCAAATGTTTCTACAAATTTACATATAACCTTTTATAGTGAGTAAGAAAAATCTGAACAAAAAGTTGCTTTATGTTTGATGCATTAAAAATTGAATAGGTTCTGAAAAGTCTTCAAAATGAGCATAAAATTCATTTTTCTTTTTGGAAAGCTAAAAGTCCTTGTCCCTATGGCTTCCATCTTTATTTCTCCATCAGATAAATTTAAGTGAAAAGCTTGGACCTACTGGTGATTAAAAATTAGAAACATTTCTAAGTTTTCCTATTGGATTCCATTGATTCTCCAAATTATTTCTACTCCCCTATGGTCTCAGTGATACAAACACTGCCCTTTATGGAGAAAGTTCATTTTAGCAAAAGACTTCCCAAATAAATCAAGCACAAGGTACATTTCTCACACTTTACACCATCTGAGACTCCAAACTGATCTCTGCTGAGAGCTTTTACTGCCTGAAAATGAGAGTAAATGCTGACCATGAGAACTTCTCTTTCAGGATGATATCATCACTGTGATCAGCCGAGTGGATGAGAACTGGGCAGAAGGCAAGTTAGGAGATAAAGTAGGCATCTTCCCTATCTTGTTTGTAGAGGTACGTGAGTATCAAGTCTACATCTGATTTACACTTATACAGATATATGCATGTGCTACAGTGATGCCTGAGAGCAATTGCTATTTGCTATGAGGCTTATTTCAGAACTAACTAAAATCTCTAAAGATGCCAGACAATAATACCCAATTCTGGCAAGCGTCTGGGGAAATAAGCCTTTTCCATTCTCCTGATGGGAATGTAAATTGGTGAAATCTGTCACATGCAAACTCAAATAAACTTATACCAAAAATATTAAAAATGTGGGCCTCCTTTGAGTCAGTAAGTCCATCTGAGAGTTTATTGTAAGTAAATATTTAAATAAGTATGCAAAGATAAATGTACAAAATATTCAAAAATGTTCACCATAACATTAGGTGATGGTATATAATTATGAAAAAAAAAGAAATACTCTAAATAGTCAACAATAAGGACTTCATTTTTTTTAATTGTGGTAATGAAAAAAGTGTCTCTCTATGGATAATACTGTAATACATGGAGAATAATATTTAATATCATAAAGTGTTTGATATGGAAAGATTTATGATTCATTGTTAAGTTTTTTTAAAGTTTAATAGGTATAGAGTTTCAGATTTGTTGGATAAAAGAGTTCTAAAGATCTGTTTCATAACAGTGTGAATATACTTAACACTACTGAACTGTACACTTAAAAATGGTTCAGAAGGTAAATTTTATGTTACATGTCTTTTATCACAATAAAAAAATAAGTTGGACCATATGGAACTAGCTTTTAAATATATGTGTGTTTATATAAATGGATAAAGGACTAGAGAATGATATGTACCAAAATGTTAACATTTGTGATCACTACATGATGAGATTCTAGATGCTTTTCATTTTCTTCTGCCAAGTTGTATTTTCTAAATCTTCTGAAATTAGCATATATTTATTACTTCTATTTTTTAAAGAAAAATCTTCTTTAAAAAAAAAGAAAGAAAACATGCTGGGCTATGTATATCTCCAGCATAATATAACCTGTCCAGTATAATAACCTCATTAGCCATGAGCCTCACTTTAGCTTGAAGCAAGTCATTACATATTTAAAAGAGAGGTTTCATTGTTTAACTGCATTTACTGGGTGCTTAACATGCATAAAGCATTAAAAATGAGTAGTAGAAAGCTATGAAAGAAGTAAAAGGCGTGCTGTCCACCCTAGGGGCTGGAGTGTTTGAAACAGAACAGACCACAGTTGAGCAGAAGCAACCAATTCTTCTAGTCATAAGAGCTAAAGCAGGTTCTGAAATGAACGGTGTACCCAAAGCATTGCACAGCTTTCAGGGTTCTCTGTACCTCCTCTACTCCATCAGTGTTGAAGGAAGATATGGAGGAAAGGTCCAGAGAGGCTGGTCTTCTTACTGTCTCTGCTAAACTCATTCCTAATTCTCATTCCTAATGCCTTTTCTCTTGCTGGGGCCCCTTTCAGATGCAACACCCAATTCTCTTTACCTGTTCAAATTTCACTTATTTTATAAGGCTCAGATAGAAACCTACTTTGTTCATAAAATTTCAGCAAGTAGTTAAACCCTCAATGGCCTCTTGCCTCTGAATATCTGATGAGTGGTTAGTTGTACTTCACAGGCTAGCCTAACACAGAACAGGCACTCTGTTAAAAAAAAAAAAAAAAAAAAAAATAGCTTAGCAAGTGAATGAATGGAAAATAATTCGGAAGGTAGTCAGAGCTCCCAGGGGAAAAAAATTTTTAGGGCAAACCATTCACTGTGACCCTGTCCTAAACATATGTTTAATTATTCAACTAATTTTTCATTGAGTGCCTGCTATGCCAGGACCTGTGCCTAGTTCTAAAGACACAAGACAAACATGGGTCCCTACTCTCAGAGACTATAATGTCAGAAAGTATTCCAGTAATTACAAGTGTGATGAATCATGTAAAGACTGAAGTAGCCAGGTGTAGTGGCTCATGGCTATAATCCCAACACATTGGGGGCCAAGGCAGGAGGATTGCTTGAGCCTGAGAGATTGAGACCAGCTTGGGCAACATAGTGAGACTCCTCTCTCTACAGAAAATTTAAAAACTAGTCAGGCATGGTGGCCCACACTGGTCCCAGCTACTCCAGAGGCTGAGGCAGGAGAATCGTTTGAGCCCAGGAGGTCGTGGCTACAGTGAGCCATGATTGTGCCACTATACTGTAGACTGGGCAACACAGCAAGACCCTATCTCTAAAAAGAAAAAAAAAAAAAGACTGAAGTAGAGGAAACTATTAGGGAGTTATGATGTGCAATTTACCAGGGCAGAAGTTCAGCAAATGCCACTTATGCCAAGATCTGACAGATAGATAGCATTTTAGGTAATGGAGGTAGCATGTGCAAAAGTCCTGCAGGATGAGGAAGTGTGGTGTGGCCAGGGGAAAAAGGAAGTACCAGAGTTGGAGCTTAGAGAGCAAAAGAGGAACAAAAAGCGAAGCCAGGGAAGTAAATGGAAGACAGATCACAGAGGACGTCGTAAACCATCCCGTATAGTCAGGATGGGCTAGGTTATGCCGTGGCAATAAACAGCACCAAAGTCTCAGTGGCTGAACAAAGAAAATGTTATTCCTCGCCTACATTCCATGTTCAGTGCAGAGTGATGAAGGGCTCTGCTCACCTAGTCACTCAGGAACCCAGACTAATATGGCTGGGCCATCTGGTAGCTGCATCATCTGGAACCTGTGGGCTTCCTAGTTTCCACAGTAGGGACGTGTGAAGAAGAGTGAGTTGTATCACCAACTAAATGCCTCGTTTCAGAAGTGACACTTGTCACTCCCACTCACAGCCCATTAGCCTGAACCAGTCACATAGCCTGATCTGATGTCAAGTCAGCTGAGAAGTATAAGGGAACACATGAAACATTGGGTATCATTGCCTCTGCCATTTCATAAGAAGTGTGGATTTGACCCAAAAGCCAACAGAAGCCATTGAAAGGTTTTTTAAGTGACCAGATTTGGGTTTCTTAAAGACTGCCCTGGCTGCAGTGGGAGGAATGATTTGAAGAGGGAGAAGAAAGCAGAAAGTGCAGGTAGGAGGCCCCTGCATTGCCCAGTTAGATGACTGTGGATTAGACCCATAGGTTCAGGGACCTTTCAGGAGGTAGAATCCACAGGACTTTGGGGTTCACAGAGGCAGGGATAGAGAAGAGAAGTGGTCAAGGACAGCCCCACTTCTTGATTTATGGACATAGATCAGTGGCAGAGCCATCTGCTGGGTAGGAGCCTTTTCTGAGGAGGAAGTTAGGATGATTCAGAGTCAATGGTTGACTCTCCAAGGACAGAGGGCAGCTGCAATTAGTACCTCGTTGGACCCATATGAGGCGCTTAAATATTTATGGAAATTGTTCCCTGGTCTCCTGCATTATCTTGAGATGCTTCTTCATAACTCTGGGCTGGGGGGAAGTCACCAGTCATCTTATTACCCATTTCTGAAACCCATTTCCCAAAACTTCTCCATTTAATGATTATTCATTTGGATACACTTTCCGGCCACTTCACCTCTAAAATTAGCGAGTACAAGAACCGTCAAGATTATCATTAAACTAGCCAGTGCTTCATTTGTTCTCCTAATTGCTCGGAGGGGAAAAAGATAATCAAGTGGTTGCTCTACTCTGGAAACCTGGTTTTCAAAAATTACCTGAAATCTAAATTGTGCTTTTTAAAGCAGCACTTAAATTTTGACTCCAGTCATTTCATTAAGACTAGCACTTGCTGAGAACTCTTTAAACAAGTTTTGAATTACCAGTGTCATGGAAAGCAATTGGAAGGAAGGGAGGCTTTCCTTTGAGCATGATGTATGTGTGTGTGCATGTGTGTGGGTGTGTTTGGCATAAACAGGATTTTTCTTGTTAATGTTTCATTTCACGTATTGAATTGCACCTGCATTAAAAGGTGATAAAACAAAGGATGAGCCTATGCTCATTCTTATCAGGACTCCTCCAACAGAGCCTGCCTGGGTTATATGAACTTTGCTCAGCCCAAGGAGCCTCAACAATATTGTTTCAAATGAGTGGGTGCAAATCTAAGAGACCTGCAATTCTTCCCCAGCAGAGCTATTAATCATATTGGCAGAGGACAGGGCAGATGCAGAGTCTCCCGGGGCCCTTTGTCAGTGTTCATGTTAGAAAAGCTGATGGTGGTACTCACCTGGGGACAGAACAATTAGGGGGAAGCAGAAAAAATTAACTTATTTCATTATAGCCATGAATGGCTGTATAAAGAACTTTACTCATTCAATTCAGAGTGCATATTGCCCTTTTACTGGGTGAACAATGGAGGGGCAGGTGCCCTGGGGCCTCTAAGTCATTGTTCCTAGTTCAAGCTGCCATCAGAGCTTGCCTAAACAATTTCAGTAACTTCCTAATTGGTCTCCCTACTTCTGTTCTGGCACTTCTAAATAGCAACCAAAACGAGCTTTTTATTTCTTTTTGCTTGTTTGTTTACATACAGCAAAAGTTACTCTAACGTCCAGTTCTATAATTTTAATAAATGCATACAATTGCGTAACCACACCACAATCAAGACGTAGAATAGTTCCAGTAGTCTGCCCTGAAATTTCTCATGCTGCCCCTTTATAGTCAGTTTCTTCCCCAACTCATAACCGCTGGCAACCACCAATCTGTTTCCTGCTCCTGTAGTTTTCTTTTTCCAGAATGTCATATAAATGGAATCATACAGAATGTAGCTTTTTGAGTCGGGCTTCTTTCATTTTGGATAATGCATTTGGAATTACCATGCTGTTTCATGTATCAGTAGTTCATTCCTTTTTGATGCTGAGTAATATTCCGTTGTATAGATGTGCCAGAGTTTGTTCATTCACCTCGTGAAAGACGTTGGAGTTGTTTTCCAGTTGTTGGCAACTATGCATAAAGCTGCTATAAATACTTGCATACTGGTTTTTGAGTGAGCACAAGTTTTTATTTCTCTTGGGTGATTACTTAGGAGTGGAATTGCTGGGTCAGATGCTAAGTATGTGTTTAACTTTCTAAGAAACTGCCGAACAGTAGCATGAGCTTTTAAAAGCATAAAGCAGATCATATCACTCCTCTACCTAAGTCCTGCCAAAGACTTCCTATTATATGTAGAATAAAATGGAAGCTTCCGAGGCTCTTGTGATCTGGCCCCTGCCTGTCTCTATGGCCTCTTTTATCATCTTCTCCTTACATGCTCTGTTCCAGCCTTCTCTCTGTTTC
Organism: Macaca mulatta; assembly: GCF_049350105.2. Lineage (NCBI taxonomy): Eukaryota > Metazoa > Chordata > Mammalia > Primates > Cercopithecidae > Macaca > Macaca mulatta. The sequence goes on from NC_133411.1 coordinate 154,893,172, forward strand.
TTTCTTCTGTCTTTTTCTCAAGCAAGCTGAGCTCCTTCCCTCTTTCGGACTTTCACACTAGCTTATGGTGCCTCTTCTGGGCATGTTCTTACCTCCATTTTCACATAGCTAGCTCCTTCTTATCATTTGTTGTTTCAACTTAAATGCCCTCTTCTCAGCAGATCTTCCTCGACCCCCTAATTTAAAGTAGGTCCCTCCCCCAATCCCTCTCTATCACATCAGAGCACTTATAATTACATGATGGTTTCTTGTTTAGTTGTTTACATGCTGGCTCTGTCACTTATAAGTCACCCCTTCCAGGCCTCGGCCTCCTTATCTTTAAAGTGGACATAATAATGCTCATTCCCCTATTGAATGAGTTTTTCACAATATTATAAGCTTCTTGAGGTAAGAACCACATCTTTTTTAAAATTTTCTTTTTAAGAACTTTATTTATTCCTCAACAAAAGTCACATTCAATAAAATTTTCTGTCTCAGTTATTTTAATCCTCTGTACATTATCACTAAAAAATTCTTTAATGGGCAAATTTCTTTTACCTCTATAGTTGGATTTCTAAATTAGAATGAGCTATGGTTTTAGAGGGCAACTGGTAACAATTATAAAAACGAAAATTTAGGTAATCATCCAAAAATTTAAGAGTTATTGCACTAACTCTTGTTTGTCAACATGTTTCAGATTTCCAAAGGAAATGAACCCACAGGGGCCCTCAGTGAGTAGGGTACTCAAAATATTACTATGTATTTCTTGTGAGAATGGATCGATGTAGTGGGGAAGACAGACATAACACAGTGGTGTACTGGAGTTGGCTGGAACTAGATCACAAGAGCTGGTTGTTACATTTTCAGGAATTTTTCCAGCCAGGTGTTTAACCATTGGTGGCTTGAAAAACTCTACGAATCAGGGATTTTTTTTCTTTCTTCTTTGTTACTTTTTTTTTTTTTTTCTGACAGCTGATTTACTAACACATCACTGACTAAGAGACATAGAACAAGGAAGAAGGGTGATTACATGAACATATTTAAAGGAAGTAGTAAAAGACAGTCTTAGCATAAGAATTCAGGGTCCTGAATGCACTTACATTCTGGCCCAAACACTTATGAAATGTATGAACTTGAGCAACTTCATTCACTCATTATTCCACAAGCACTAAGCATCTACTCTGGGGTACAGGAGAGAATCATGTGTAGAAGGTCCCTGCAACCCAGATAGCTAACAGACTAGTGGGGGAAAGGCAAGTAAAGGATTGTGGTTTGGAGTGAAAAATACAATGATCGGGAAACACAGGGGCTGCTGGGAGCACCAGGAAGGGGAAGTGGCCAAACTAGCGGGGGATTCCAGGATGGCTAAAGGAAGAGGGGAGAAGTCCACTAGGTGAAAACAGCCAGAAATGACTGGGGAAAATGGGTAAAGGAAGAATAAATATACTCAGCCAGGGAAGAGCATCATGGCTTATTAAGTAAAAGAGTAATACTTACTTTGCAGGAAAGTTGGGAGAATGCATTAATAGAGCAAAGTCATGAGGATGCATTGATAGAAGATGGAAGCTGTTACTGTGCTCACCAAGGAATGAGCATCTGAGCCAGTGACCGAGGAGGTGGCATCTGACCTGGTTTCAGATGGGTGTGGGTAGGAACTGGCTACGTACATTAGATCAGGAAGACAAACCTCTCATTGGACCTTTTGTCTTTTCAGCCAAACCTCACCGCAAGACACCTTCTAGAGAAGAACAAAGGTCGCCAGTCATCCCGCACAAAAAACCTGTCCCTGGTGTCCTCATCCTCCAGAGGCAACACATCTACCCTCCGTAGGGGCCCAGGGTCCAGGAGGAAGGGGCCCGGGCAATTTTCCATCACAACAGCCTTGAACACTCTCAACCGGATGGTCCATTCTCCTTCAGGACGCCATATGGTAGAGATCAGCACCCCAGTGCTTATCAGCTCCAGCAACCCCTCTGTGATCACCCAGCCCGTGGAGAAAGCAGACATTCCTTCCAGCTCAGCGGGACAGGTAGGGAAGAATCTCCTGAGATTAGGGCACTTTTGAATTGGGCAAGTGATTCATACCATGTCACAAGCAATATTTGATGTTTACTACTAGCTAAGCACCCAGAATGCCCTACTAGTAACTAATGCCGTATGTATTCCATGTCAGAATTGTATAAACATTTTATTTCATCCTTGAACAGCCTGTGAGTTAGGTGTTATTACTATTATCCTCATTTTACAGATGAGGGATCTTAGGTTTAGAGGGGTTAAACAACTTATCCAAATTCTCACAGATACTTTTCTTTCCCTTGCTGAGAGCCATGATATCATTCCTGTCCCTTAGAGAACTTCCCTCCAAAGAGATGATGGCACCTATTTTCTCAAGAGTGTTTTGGCATCATAATTTGAGATTCACTGTCCCATCCTCTGGCAATGTATTAGGCATCAGATGGAAAGAAAGCAAAAGAAACAAAAAGAAACTATGGGTTATTGAATGTTCTTAGGACTGGTTACCTACATTTGTAGGACCCAGTCCAAAATGAAAATACAAGTCCTTTGCTCAAAAATAATCAAGAATTTCAAGATGGGAACAGCAGAGCATTAAACCAAGCAAGGAGCCTTGTGTGGCTATGCAAGTCACACACTGGTGAAGCCAGCCCTGGGTGTTTCCAGATGGAGTACCTAATAAGATAATGCATGTAAAGTGCCTAGCACCATGATGCCTGCCATATACTAAGCATCCAATAAGTGTTAGCTCTTAATGCTATTGTTGTTAACCCTGGTCACTGTGTTGCCAACTGAAGAGAAATAAACCTGGGGTGGTCGTGGCAATCCAGAGGCTGAAATATTTCTAGTAGCATATGGCTATTTATGTTGAAGGGTACTTTAAAAGATGAAGGAGTTGGAGGAATGAGGCAAAGTAATTAAGAAGAGCTGAATGTTGGGTATTCAGCTGAAAACACTCTTTGGGACCACGCAGGTGGCAACTTGAAAGGGCAAAACTCAACTTGTACTGATATTTTTTTTTTTTTAAGGAGCCGTAAATTTTGTTTTTAAACATGAATTTCTACCTTGGGATTAAAAGGCTTAATTGGACTCTAATCCCTTTTTAACAAGACAAGGAGGAAAGAGAAAGTCAAGGGCTCCTCAAAGACCTGTGTGCTATTCTGAAAGGAAAACAATCACCTCCTACAATGCTTCATATCTTATACCACTGTCTGGGTCACTAAGAAGTTGGCTGCTCATGTAATTCTGCCCACCACCTGCACCACATGCACACACATACACATACACACTTTCTCTCTCTTTCTTCTCCATTACACTTCCCTTGCTTTAACAAAAGCTATAAAACTTTCTACATACACACTGCACTTCTTTACAAGTACATATTAATATATGCTTTATGCCCAAAGTTCTCCTTCACACACACACACACACACTCTCTCTAAAATGGGAGCCTTGTGACTCACAATTAAGCCAAAGAGTCATAGAGTTTTTTGAAAGGATTCTTTATATATAGTCATAGATATATAAAGTGCAGCCCACACTCAGTAGAAATAAGCTAGCTCACTTAGCTCTAAGTTGACTTCGCAAAAGATTTCACCAGAGTCATTTTCCGTATGCTTTTAAAATTCTTATTCTGGGCATTTATGTCATCTACGGAGGCTGGACTAGAGTGGGAGAAGCTTAGTAGGATTCAAAACACGTATTATTCCTTAGTAGTTTTCACAAATAGTGAGAATTCCACAGTATGGCATTCACACATCCGATGACCAGGGAACCACTTCACAACAGCCTTTTCTCCACTCAGATGGCTGTGGATTGGAAGGATTTCTACGTATTTGACCAAAGGTTGTAAAAGCACACTCGAAATGGCCCACTTATGACTTCTATCTAAAGACAAGCAGGAAGTTGAGCAAATGACAAGTTCTTTCCTTTTCGCTAACATTCTTGAGAGCTGTGGTTGGGTCTAGTTCATCACACTACCCCTCCCTTCCCCACTCCAGCAACCCACATGGTGCCTAGACCCTAGCAGGTACTCAATAAATCAAGGAATCAAGACTTTTAACGTAGATATCTGGGCAGGTGGTGGTGACATATACGTAGGGAAGACTGGAGAAAAAATTAATTTCTTAAAGAAAGATTACAGATTAGTGTAACTCTTCCAGCCAATTAACATCTGTTGAATGCTTACGATGTGCTAGTAACCATAGTGAGTATTGGAGATTCCACTACCAAAGCAAGAAGAGTAATATAACCTCAAACTAATATGAGATGGATGGATCTATAGGTAAGTAGGTAGGTAGGTAGGTAGATGGATGCATGGATGGATGGATGGATGGATGGATGGATGGATGGATGGATGGATGGATGGATGAATGGATGGATAGATGATTGATTGAGTGAGTGAGTGAGTGATATCCTCTAATAGAAAAGTCTCCTTTTACTCCCAGTCTCCTAAGCCTCCCCTCCATTCCAAAACTGTAATAAAAGCCTTGGTAGGGGAGGTATTATCAACACTTTATAGCAAGGTAATAAGGCCCCAAAAGAAAAATGATTAAGCCAAGTTCGTGTAATTTAGTAAAGAGTCTGGATTGAATTTAGAATTGTCTAATTGTAGAACGTAACCTCCTATCACTATACTGTGCTATCAACTAAGGCCACGTTAGGCAACATTCTGCCAGTGTAGTTTATCCTGGATGTCTGCAGCCTCCCTTTTCTTGGTTGTCTTTACTTGACTCCTTTTGAATGGTAAGGCCTTCCAGCATTCTCTTCTCCACCCACCCCCTCAGTCAAGAATTTGTCCTAAGTCTTTTGCACCTGAAAAAGGCTTCCATTTACTATCACTTTGTTTCTTTATGAACTACCAGTTGTGTCCGAACATTGTGTATGGTGCTGATGGCACCAAGAATAAGCTGCTGCCTCATTCTCCTCCTGTGGTAGAGACAAGTCTTGGATTGTCCCTCAAGTCTCAAACCCAAAAGGGTAGCAATTGCTACCCTTTCATAATGAGGAGCCAGAGCCAGGAATTTTTTTCCCCTTTGTCGTTGTGTCTTTCCACCTGTGGGAAACCACTTGAAACTTCTGGATAGAACATCAGGAAATGACCTCACAGATGAACTGCAACTACAGACAAAAAACAGTGGCACTTGAAAACAATTCAGGATTAGACCTGAAGATGCTGAGTAAGTTCTGTGGAAAACTGCAGTGCAGGAAGTTAAGTGGGTGGATTGAAACCAATGCAGTTGGCCTCTAGGAGAGTCCTGGAGACAAAGAAAGTCAACTGCACGTGACACAAGTTAGAAAGAAGTCCTTCAGAAATGCCTGTTTGGGGAAAGTCACATGTGCAGGGCCCTCCCTGGAGATTCTAAAGTTGACTTGGTTCAGGATGTGGAGCCTGCTCGCCCCACTGCCTCCCACACTCACAGAGCAATGAAGCATTCTTGTTTTCCTAAGAAGTTCTGCTCCTCAATACGCCCTCTTTCTCCCCTTCCCCTCCCCCTCCCCATCCCTATCCTTCAGCCTCCCTCCTTCTGTATCACAGATGCAGGGTAGCAGAACTGCTCTGCAACTGGAAAGCTCTCTTTCCCTCACCTCCTACATTCAGCTAGTCAGTAAGCTCAGTGTGCCACCTAAATAGTTATTGCTTTTGCCCATCCCATTTCACTGCCTTAGTTTGGGTCTGCATCCCTTGCCTAGACTATTGCTCCAGCCTCCTCACTGACCTCCCAGAGCCCACACTCAATCACTTCGCCTCACCCTGCCCAACCCCTCCCACCCCCATCCATACTTCCCGTAATGGCCTCCATAATGACCTCTTGCAAAACCCAAATCCCTTCAGCCACTTCTCTTCCCCAAACTATTAATGGATCCCATTATTGAGTGATCACGACCAGCCAGAAACTACAATAAGTGATTTACAAACATTTGACTCTCCTCAAAACTGTTCAGAGTAGGTATTGGTATGCTCATTTTACCAAACGGGGAAACTCTGGGAGTGAAAGATTAGGTTTTTTCTTAGTCTTTTTTTAATTTTAATTTTTTTATTTCAGTAGCTTTAGGGGTACAAGTGGTTTTTGGTTACATGGATGAATTGTATAGTGGTGAAGTCTGAGATTTTAATGTACCCATCACCAGAGTAGCCTACATTGTACCCAATAGATAATTTTTCTTCCCTTAACCACCCTCAACCCCCCTCTCTTCTTCGAGTCTCCCATTTCCATTATACCACTCTGTATGCCTTTGCATACCCATAGTTTAACTCCCACTTAGTGAGAACATACAATGTTGGTTTTCCATTTCTGAGTTATTTCACTTAGGATTATAGCCTCCAGATCACACACACACACACACACACACAAACAAACACACACACACACACACCACATTTCTTTATCCACTTATCAGTTGATTCCTTATCTTTGCAATTGTGAATTGTGTTGTGATAAACATATGCATGTGCGTGTCTTTTTGTTATAATGACTTCTTGTCCTTTGGGTAGATGCCCAAAGTGGGATCTACTTTGGTAGATCTACTTGTGGGATCAAATGGTAGATCTACTTTTTGTTATTTGAGAAATCTCCAAACTGTTTTCCATAGAGGTTATACTAATTTAAATTTCCGCCAGCAGTGTATAAGCGCTCCCTTTTCACCACATCCATGCCAACATCTACTGTTTTTTCACTTTTTAATAATGGTCATTCTGACTTGGATAAGGTGGTATCTTACTGTGGTTTTAATTTGCATTTCCTTGATAATTAGTGTGATATTGAGCATTTTTTGTATGTTTGTTGGCTGCTTATATATCTTGTATATCTTCTTTAGCCCACTTTTTAATGGGATTGTTTGCTTTTTTCTTACTGATTTGAGTTTCTTGTAGATTCTGGATATTAGTCCTTTGTCAAATGCATAGTTTGCAAATATTTTCTGCCATTCTGTAGGTTTCTGTTTACTCTTGTGATTATTTCTTCTGCTGTGCAGAAGCTTTTTAGTTTGCTTAGTTTCATTTATTTATTTTTGTCTTTGTTGCATTTGTGGTCTTAGTCATAAATTCTTTGCCTAGGCCCATGTCCAGAAGAGTTTTTCTAGGTTTTCTTCTAGATTTTTTTATGATTTGAGGTCTTAGATTTAAGTCTTTAATCTATCTCAAGCTAATTTTTGTATATGGTGAGAGGTAAGGATTCAGTTTCATTCTTCTGCGTGTGGCTATTCCATTTTCCCAACACCATTTATTAAATAGGATGTCCTTCCTCGGTTTATGTTTTTGTGTGCTTTGTCAAAAATCACTTGTTTAAAAGTGTTTGGCTGGCCGGGCGTGGTGGCTTACGCCTGTAATCACAGCACTTTGGGAGGCCAAGGCAGGCAGATCATGAGGTCAGGAGATAGAGACCATCCTGGCTAACACGGTGAAAGCCCGTCTCTGCTAAAAATACAAAAAAAATTAGCCGTGCGTGGTGGTGGGCACCTGTAGTCCCAGCTACTTGGGAGGCTGAGGCAGGAGAATGGTGTGAACCCGGGAGGTGGAGCTTGCAGTGAGCCAAGATCACACCACTGCACTCCAACCTGGTTGTCAGAGTGAGATTCCATCTCAAAAAAAAAAAAGAAAAAAAAAAGTGTTTGGCTTTATTTCTGGGTTCTCTATTCTATTCCATTGGTCTATATTCCTACTTTTATACCAGTACCATGCTATTGTGGTTACTGTAGCTTTGTAACTTAATTTGAAGTCAGATAATATAATGCCTCCAGATTTTTCTTTTTGTTTAGAATTGCTTTGACTATATGGGCTCTTTTTTGGTTCTATATGAATTTTAGGATTGCTTCTGTGAAAAATGATGTTAGTATTTTGATAGAAATTGCATTGAATCTGTAGATTGCTTTGAGCAGTATGGTCATTTTCACAATATTGTTTCTTCCAATCTATGAACATGGAATGTATTTCCATTTGTTTGTGCCATTTATTATTTTTTTGGCAGTGTTTCATAATTCTCCTTGTAGAGATCTTTCACTTCCTTGGTTAAGTATATACCTAGGTTTTTTGTTTTTCTTTTTATACTTTAAGTTCTAGGGTACATGTGCACAATGTGCAGGTTTGTTACACATGTATACAAGTGCCATGTTGGTGTGCTGCACCCGTTAACTCATCATTTACATTAGGTGTATCTCCTAATGCTATCCCTCCTCCCTCCCCAACCCCACAACAGGCCCTGGTGTGTGATGTTCCCCACCCTGTGTCCAAGTGTTCTGATTGTTCAATTCCCACCTATGAGTGAGAACATGCGGTGTTTGGTTTTCTATCCTTGCGATAGTTTCCTCAGAATGATGGTTTCCAGCTTCATCCATGTCCCTTCAAAGGACATTAACTCATCCTTTTTTATGGCTGCATAGCAGTCCATGGTGTATATGTGCCACATTTTCTTAATCTAGTCTATCATTGCTGGACATTTGGATTGGTTCCAAGTCTTTGGTATTGTGAATAGTGCCACAATAAACACACATGTGCATATGTCTTTATACCAGCATGATTTATAATCCTTTGGGTACATGCCCAGTAATGGGATGGCTGGGTCAAATGGTATTTCTAGTTCTAGTTCCTTGAGGAATCGCCACACTGTCTTCTACAATGGTTGAACTAGTTTATAGTCCCACCAACAGTGTAAAAGTGTTCCTATTTCTCCACATCCTCTCCAGCACCTGTTGTTTCCTGACTTTTTAATCATCGCCATTCTAACTGGTGTGAGATGGTATCTCATTGTGGTTTTGATTTGCATTTCTCTGATGGTCAGTGATGATGAGCTTTTTTTCATGTGTCCGTTGGCTACATAAATATCTTCTTTTGAAAAGTGTCTGTTCATATCCTTTGCCCACTTTTCGATGGGGTTGTTTGATTTTTTCTTGTAAATTTGTTTAATTTCTTTGTAGATTCTGGATATTAGCCCTTTGTCAGATGGGTAGATTGCAAACATTTTCTCCCATTCTGTAGGTTGCCTGTTCACTCTAATGGTAGTTTCTTTTGCTGTGCAGAAACTCTTTAGTTTAATTAGATCCCATTTGTCAATTTTGGCTTTTGTTGCCGTTGCTTTTGGTGTTTTAGTCACGAAGTCCTTGCCCATGCCTATGTCCTGAATGGTATTGCCTAGGTTTTCTTCTAGGGTTTTTATGGTTTTAGGTCTAACATTTAAGTCTTTAATTCATCTTGAATTAATTTTTGTATAAGATGTAAGGAAAGGATCCAGTTTCAGCTTTCTACATATGTCTAGCCAATTTTCCCAGCACCATTTATTAAATAGGGAATCCTTTCCCCATTTCTTGTTTTTGTCAGGTTGGCCAAAGATCAGATGGTTGTAGATGTGTGGCATTATTTCCAGGGGCTCTATTCTGTTCCATTGGTCTATATCTCTGTTTTGGTATACCTAGGTATTTTTTAATAGCTATTGTAAAAGGGATTGAGTTCTTTATTTGATTCTCAGCTTGTTTGTTGTTGCTGTATAGCAATGCTGCTAATTTGTGTACATTGATTTTGTGACCTGAGACTACTGAATTCATTGATCACATCTAGGAGTCTTTTGGAGGAGTTTTTAGGGTTTTCTAGGTGTAAGATCATCAGCAAACAGAGATAGTTTGACTTCCTCTTTTCTAATTTGGATGCCCTTTATTTCTTTCTCTTGCCTGACTGTGCTGGCTAGGAATTCCCAAAAAGATTAAGTAATTTGCACAACGTCTCAAGGGTAGAAACAGGTCCCAGACTTACAGACCTGTGCTCCCTTCCCTCAGTGAGTTTTTAGTATGATATTCTAGACCTTCCGGGATCTGGCTACAGTTCACTTCCTGGTCTCCCAGGTCTGCTGACACACACACGTGCATACACATAAAAGTACAGTGGTGTATGTACATTCCTATATGCACACCATGTACTAGGCCACCTCTTTGCTTTTTGTCCTTGTACCCAGCACAATGCCTGCATTATTCTGGGCAATGAACAAATGTTTTTTGAATAAATAATTGCTGCTCCTTCTGGAATTTATTTTTGTTGCATCCACCTGTTACACTCATATCCATACCCCAAGGCCCTATAAGCATATTGTTTTTCAAGGAAGCTCTTGCCACCACTCCTCCACAGAATTATTTCTCTCATATACATCTCTCTTGTATTCACAGCACATTATTTATACTTGTGTTGTAACATATATATTAGAACATATAACACCTTCTTTGCACGATAAATACCACATATATATCTTACCAACATGCTTAAGATTGAAAATCTTTTAAGAGCAGGCTTGATGTTTTGTTCACTTATGTGCCCTTGAGTTTCCAAACCCCTCTTCTGATTACACAGAACAAAAAAGATAAGAGAGAGAAAAAGGTGGGGGTCACTTAAGTCAGTGTAAAGAATGTGATTCCTTCCCCCACTGTCCTCCATCTTATGCCAGGATGATAATGACAAGTCCAAGTGTCTTTCCTGGGCTCCTCATCTGGGAAGATGAGCTGTCATGTGCCTGGGGGAATTCTGAGGTCTATAAAGCTGACTGTCCTTTTAACCCCATATTTGAAATAGTCTGAATAAAGTAGCTTCTGGGAGCTTGAACTATTACAAGTCCAGATCCTCTCCCAGGGTACTCCTTCGCCACTATCTTTCATAGGAGTCCCAACCCAACTTTATGGTACTCAGGGCTGCCATGAGAAATGGTTTTACTTAGTACTAATATACATATTTTTTTTCTTTGGACACTCTCCCAGTTCAAATTTATATTTAAGATTCTTAGTTAATCTTCCTTCTTGAGGTAATTTACAGAGATAAATTAACCCTACGTTTATAGTCTTATAATGATATCTCCCAAGATAGATATTTCTTTTATTTTACAATTTTTACTCAACAAATTCATACTCATAAGTGATGTTGTCAGAGCACTCCAGAACTCACTGAGCACTCCCAAAGAGTTGTGGGTAGAAAAGAGAAGAGGTACCATTAGATGAACACATATCCTCTCCCATTGCTCTGTTCCACGTTATCATTATCTGCCCCCATAATGCCTTTTATGGGGACTACTGAGTGTCTGAAATGTGTTTGTCAAATTTTTGAAAATGTACCCACTGGGTGAAGATAACCCCTTAAACTTTCTCATAAATTACCAGGTAAGGCCTTAGCAGGATTTCACAGGCAGATGGCTGAAAGCAAGAAAGGACCAGAAGGCCTCCCACTTCTCTCTCTATTTTGCCAGGGCCCCCTGAGTAAAGAACTGTCATGAGCCACCCAGAGATACAGTGTTGTACAGGAGAAACCACGGCAGCCTTAGACCCAGGTACCTCTTCCCCAGCCCAATGGTGGGATGTAGGACCAATCAATACTGAGCTTGTTTCCCACCAAAAAAAAATGAGAACTCACCTCTGACTCACAAGGTTGTTGGGAAGATCAAAAATAGAAAGTGAATATTAAGTTCTTGGCTACCACTTTTGTTGTTGTTGTTATTTTAAAACTTTTTAGCAGTCAAAATGTCTTAGCAATCAGTTGCTGGATTGCTCTTCAATCCCTATCCTGTTATTTTTTGGACTTTTTACGACAAAAAATTTCAAAAGTATTTAAAAGTTGGAAGAATAGTATAATGAACCCTCATGTACACATCACCTAGTCTCAGCAATTATCCACTAATGGGCCAATGTTATTTCAGATATTTATCTTTTCATTCACCTGCTCCCCTCTTGGGTTATTTTCTTCATTTATTTATTTATTTATTTATTTAAGATAAAGTCTCACTCTGTTGCCCTGGCTGAAGTGCAGTGCATGATCTTGGTTCACTGCAACCTCTGCCTCCCAGGTTCAAGCGATTCTCCTGCCTCAGCCTCACAAGTAGTTGGGACTATGGGTGTGTGCCACCATGCCCAGCTAATTTTTGTATTATGAATAGAGACTGGGTTTCGCCATGCTGGCCAGGTTTGTCTTGAACTCCTGATCTCAAGTGATCTGCCCGCCTTGCCTCTTGGGTTATTTTAAAGCAAAGCCCAGATATCATATCATTTCGTCCAGAAAAATTTCAGCAAATGTCTCTTTAAAAATATTTTTAACATAACCATGATTTTTTATCACACACTAAAAAATGAACAACAGGCCAGGCACGGTGGCTCATGCCTGTAATCCCAGCACTTTGGGAGGCTGAGGCAGGCAGATCACTTGAGGTCAGGAGTTCAAGACCAGCCTGGCCAACATGGTGAAACCCCATCTCTACTAAAAATACAAAAATTAGCCAGGCATGGTGGCGCATGCCTGTAGTTCCAGCTACTCGGGAAGCTGAGGCAGGATGATGGCTTGAACCAGGAGGCAGAGGTTGCAGGGAGCCGAGATCTTGCCATTGCGCTCCAGCCTGGGTGACACAGAGCAAGACTCTGTCTCAAAAAATAAAAATAAAAATTTCTTAAAAACATTAAATATTCAGTGTTCAAATTTTTATATTTGCCTTATGAATGTTCTTAGTGTTTGTTCAAATGGGAACAAAATGAAGTAAACACATTGCATTGAGTTAATATGGCTCTTAAATTTCTTTTTTTTTTCAAGAGAATTAAATCGTTTATTGATTACACATGATAATGGATGATACACAAGCTTCATTCCCATCTATAATTTTATCTGGTACCATTATTCAATCTAGATATATTGCATAGGATGTGCCAACAATCACTTTTATAACCAATAATTCCATGATTTTGCTTGGGTAATCCCTTTTAATGGTGAACTTCAGGTCACAACAGTAACTATCAGTTCAACTACACCAAGGTTTCCGAAGACAATGGCTTCTCCACCCAAGCAGGTTGTATATAAATTCCAAATAGAACCTGGCATCACCCTGAAGGAATTCTAACTTCACACTGTTGGGGAAATTTACCAAGATGGCTTCAGAGTAGATTAACTTTACCCAGCACATTAAAAAGAAGACATTTATTCAGCGTCACGATCAGACTATTACATTTAGCAATCAACAGCATGGGTGCAAAAAAAAAAAAAAACTACGTTAAAACCCTTTGTTGGAATGCTTTACACTTTCCACAGAACAGAAACTAAAATAACCTGTTATACAATTAGTCACAAATACAGTCCTCAAGTTTTTTGCCCATACACATGAGTATTTGTCTAAAACATGTCTTCTTTGTAGCAGCTAGGCCCTGCCACCACTGTGCTTGAGTTCACAAATCTGTTGTAACTTGTTGCTTCCCTGTCACTTCTCTGGCTCTCCTTTCCTGCTAAGCTTTGTTTCCTAATTAAAATCTTCTGCCACTGCCATAGCTACTGCTGCTGCTGGAACCGCCATAGCCACCTTGGTTTCGTGGTTTTGCAAAGTATTGGCCTCCACCGCCATAGGGGCCATAGCTTCTGCCTCCAAAATTTCCTCCCTTCATGGTCCAAAATTTGAAGACTGATTGTTGTAATTGCCAAAATCATTGTAGCTTCCACCACCTCCAAAATTGCTTCCATCATTACCAAATCCATTATAGCCATCCCCACTGCCACCATATCCGCCACCATATCCTCCACCACCACAGCTGCCACCAAAGCCACCACCACCACTGAAGTTTCCTCCACAACCGAAGTTGTCATTCCCACCGAAACCACCTCCACGACCACCACCAAAGTTTCCAGAACCACTTCGACCTCTATGGCTGGATGAAGCACTAGCCATCTCTTGCTTTGACAGGGCTTTCCTAACTTCACAGTTGTGGCCATTCACAGTATGGTATTTCTGAATGACAATCTTATCCACGGAGTCATGGTCGTCAAAGGTTACAAAGGCAAAGCCCCTTTTCTTGCCACTGCCTCAGTCAGTCATGATTTCAATCACTTCAATTTTCCCATACTGTTCAAAATAATCTCTTAGGTGATGTTCTTCAGTGTCTTCTTTAATGCCACCAACAAATATCTTTTTCACAGTTAAGTGGGCACCTGGTCTTTGAGAATCTTCTCTTGAGACAGCTCTCTTTGGTTCCACAACTCTTCCGTCCACCTTGTGTGGCCTTGCATTCATAGCTGCATCCACCTCCCCCACAGTGGCATATGTGACAAACCCAAAGCCCCTGGAACGCTTGGTGTTTGGATCTCTCATTACCACACAGTCCGTGAGCGTTCCCCATTGCTCAAAATGGCTCCTCAGGCTCTCATCAGTTGTTTCAAAGCTCAGCCCTCCAATGAAGAGCTTCCTCAGCTGTTCGGGCTCTTTAGGAGACTCTGACTTAGACATGACGGCAGGGAGAAGAGAGACTTTAACGATGCTTCTTCGGCAGCGTCCACGGGCAGAAAAAAGCAAATTTCTTTTATTCTACACATCCCTCCTTCTCCCCTAACCATGTACACATTAAAAAAACAAAGTCACTTGCCCTTTTGAATTTTCCAAATTCTGGATATTACTAGTTGCATTTTTGCAGTGATAATACATTCCTCTCTAGCCCGTACTTTCTTTTTTCCTTTTTTCTTTTTTTAGACAGAGTCTCACTCTGCTACCCAGGCTGAACTGCAGTGGTGTGATGTTGGCTCACTGCAACCTCCGCCTCCCAGGTTCAAGTGGTCCTCCCACCTCAGCCATCCAAGAAGGTGGGATTAAAGGCATGCACCACCACACCTGCCTAATTTTTGTGTTGTTAGTAGAAACAGGGTTTCACCATGTTGGCCAGGCTGGTCTCAAACTCCTGGACTCAAGTAATCCACCCGCCTCAGCCTCCCAAAGTACTGGGATTACAAGTGTGAGCCACTGAGCCCAGCCTCCCCCGTACTTTCTGTAAACTGATAGAACTAGAGGCTTGACAGCTTCGGGCTCAATTTTTTGTCAAGAATACTTCATAGGCAGTACTAAGTACTTGTTTTTTGGTTTGGTTTGGGTTTTTTTAAGTGTACAATTCAATGACTTTTCATATATTCACACTGTGCAGCCTTCATCCCTATAGTCAATTTTAAACATTTCCTTTACTCCAAATAGAAATCCCACACCTCTTAGCCATCACCTCCCAAATTACCATTTCCTTTAACCCCAGCCCTAGGAAACCATTAAGTTACTTTCTGTCTTTATAGATTTGCCTATTCTGGATGTTTTCTATAAGTGGAAGCACACAGTATTTGAATATTTGGATCTTTGTGGATGTTTTATTTCACTGAATATGTTTTTAGGTTTATTCATGTTGTGGTATGTATTAGTGCTCATTCTTTTTATGGCGAATAACATTCTATTGCATGAATATACCATATTTTGTTTATCCACTCATCAATGAATGAGCGTTTGGGTTGTTTTTACTTTTTGGCTATCATGAATAATGCTGCTATGAACATTTGTAGACATATGCTTTCATCTGATTGTATACCTAGAAGTGGAACAGTTAGATCATATAGTAACTCTGTGTTTAAGGGACTGCCAATGATTTTCAAAAGTGATTGCACCATTGTACATTCTCAGCCTTGGTGTATGCAGGTTCCAATTTCCCCACATCTTCACCAACACTTGTTTTATTATCAGTCTTTTTTATCGCAGCCATCCGATGGGATGTGAATGATATCCTATTGTGGTTTTGATTTACATTTCCCTCATGGCTAATAAGAGCATCTGCTCATGCGTTTATTGTGCATGTGTTCTTTGGAGAACTGTCTTTTTATATCCTTTGCCCATTTTATCATCAGGTTTTCTTATTATTATTGAGTTGTAAGAGTTCTTTACATATTCTAGATTCAAGTCTTATCAGTTATATGACTTGCAAATTTTTCTTTAATTCTGCGTGTTGCCTTTTCACTTTCTAGGTGATGTCCTTTGAAGCACAAAAGTTTTTCATTATAATAATGTCCAGTCATCACATTACTCTTTCCTTTGTTGCTTGTGTTTTTGTTGTCATATCTAAAAACCATTGTCTAATTCGAATTCGTAAGTATTTACCACTGCATTTTTTTTCTAAGAGCTTATAGTTTTCACTCTTATTTTAGATATTATGATTCAGCTGGAGTTAATTTCTGTATATGTTGTGAGGTAGGGATCCAGATTCATTCTTCTACCTGTAGATATGAAGTTGTTCCAGCATCATTTACTGAAAAAGACTGTTTTTTCCCATTTTGTTATATTTACACACATGTTAAAAATTAAGTACTTTTTATAGCAACACATCAGGAAGCATATAATGCCTAATTGCCTCCCTTTTTGTATGAAAATTGATTCTATTCAAATGTCAACCTGCTCCATCCATTATATGGGTCCCCATTAGCCTTTCACCTGGTGGTTTGAACATTATTTCATTAGGGGTTGCAAAATGGTGGTGTTCCAAATCTGTCACTCCTGAATATTTTATGCCACAATTCTTCTGTAATATTGAGCTATGTGTAAGACACAGCACTGTGAGCTTTATCTCACTATTGATCTCCACACCTACATATCATAATCCCTCAGCATACATTAGAGAGTCCAAAGTTCATATTCTTAACCTAACTCTCTCTCTCTCTCTTTCTCTCTCTTTTGTTCCTGGGCATTCCCCTAGCTCAAAGACAAGATTCATTTCTCACCACCTTCCCACATTGCATGTTTGCCATCACTGAACAGCTACCCCTTTTTCCACTGGCCACTGCCAGCTGGGCTAATCTTACTGCCTGCCTGTGCAGTCTCCTTGTTTACATCCTTACTACTGCCCTAGGCTGGCCCCTAGTCAGGGCCTCCTTGGCCCACATGTTCCCTCCCTTGCCTTCCTGAGGTCTGGTTCCCACACTTGTGCCAAGATCAGGAGAAAGAGGCCCAAGTTTGTTCAGCCTGGAGAAGAAAAGATTGATGTGGGGTTGAATGATGACTTTATTTTTCCAAACTTGCGTTTATATACCAGTTTTATTTTCCTGTGTTCTGAAGAGAAAAGGAACATAAATCAAAACATGAAGGATTTGGGGAAGTACAATGAGAAATCTCTCCTATTGCATAGACTGATGGAAACTAAATATTGCCAATGCTGAAGTGGAATCTATGGATTCTGTTGTTGTTATTATGTTTGGTTTGGTTTTTATTTATTCTATAGAGGAAGGTAGTTTAGTACAAACAAAAAGATTTTGAGTCAGGCAAAGTTTCTTGTCATGGCTTTGCCATCTGGTAACTAAATGACATTGAAATTAAGTATCTAACCCCATTAAGCCTCAGTGTCCTCATCTGCAAACTGGGATAACTCCTTCCATGCAGGGTCTTGGCAATGGTAGCAACAAATCAAGCTGCAGCCATTGCTATTACCTTCCCCCTCTTTCCTGCAAGGAGAGCTTTTAGAATCTGTCATTTGTGTGACTGGGGAGAACCCCTGAATTCACACAAGGAATGGGCCAAATGTTTTAAAATCTAAATGATCATTCCAATCTGAATGTTTTAAGGTGTAGTTTTTCACAACTACTAACCGATATGGAGGAGGGGGTGATCTTGCCTCTTACATGTAAAAAACTGGCAGGAAAAGGTAGTTCCTTAACAGACTCAAGGTCTTCCCCCCAAAATTAAATAAATACATGAATTGTAATTTAAGATATAACTAAGAGTCCCTATAAAATATAACTGAATGCCACATCTTTGAGCCACATAGTCCCAAGTGGCAGTAACCATTATTTGCACAAGAAAGGTGATAGATACATCACCAGTGAGGCCTCAAAGAATGTGATCCTAGCGCTCTCATAGTTAACTGTGCAGCCCTGGACAAGGGATTTTGCCTTTCCGGGTCCCAGTTTTCTCATTGGAATGACAAAATTGACTTGGCAGAGTACTATGTGCCTTAATTGGCTAATAGCACACTCTGAGGATAGGTAACACTGGGAAAGAGCTGTTTCTATTATTTAACGAATCATGGTTATTGTTGTGATTCCTCCTGTCTTCTGCCCGAACACACATTCACACAAGAGACCTGTTTTCTTTCTGGCTGGTGCAAAGTTTTGTCAGGCCCCAGAGGTATTGGGTAGAGCTACTCTCTGAGGCAAAGAGCTTCTCAGCATAGGCAGTATAGTAAGGAAATAAAAATATGGGCTTTGGGGTCAGCTAGATCTAGGATGGAACTCACACTGCTTCTTACCGAACAGTATAACCTTGGGCAAGATACTTTACTGTTTCTGAGCCTCAGTTTTTATATCTGTAAAATCGGACTAATGATGGTAATTTTTATAAGATGGCTGTGAGGATAAAACAAGGCAATGCTTATATATGAGATAATGGCCAGGGTTTAGCAGTGGTAAATGGCTCAATAAATGTTCACTCTGTTATTATTATTATCATCAGGTCAAGCCAGGAAGCTAAAACCATCTCCCATCCCCACCACCCCAGGGCCAGCCTGTACAAACAGGCCCTACTGAGAATGAGATTGATCAGCCACACACTTCAGAGATGATCTGTTGGAGCCTGCTTTGAAGTGCAAAGGCTTCCAAAAACCCCTTTGCTTTCTTAATAAGCAGTGACAATTCCAGAATTAGGGAAGGAGTGTGACTTTTGGCTTATACCTAGGTGGTCCCCTGGGACAATTGCACTTGCTTAATTCAGACCCTCAGCTGTAATTCCATGTCAACTCATGTGAGAGAAGCCAAAAATGAATGCAGGAAAAAAAAGACTTTGAATAAAAAAGACCAAGATAGTGACTGAGGCAGAGCCAGCCATCTGTCCACCATTTCCTATACACACCTCGCAGTTTTTTCTGTGAACCCTGTCCTCACCTGGCTAGGGTCCAAAGCCCATTGTGAATCCTAGTTGCCAAAGCCCCTCACAGCCTGTCAGTGAGCCAGTCAGCAGAGTTGTTGAATGCCCACCAGCCACTGAGCTGGGCACAGGTGATACAGTGAACAAGACAGACATGGTCGCTACAGTCATGGAACCTCCAAGCTAGCAGGGAAGACAAAAACTAAACAATTATTAACATGCTTGATCACAAGGTATTAAGTGTGCAAAGTGCTGTGAGGTTCAATGATGAGGGATGAAGGGAGTATGTAATGGAGGGTCCCACCTAGTCTAGGAAGTCAGAGAAGCCTGCCTGGAAGAAGTGATCCTCAGGTGAAAACCTGGAGGCTGATAGCAGTCAGCCAGGTAAAAAAAGGAAGCCAGCTGAGGTTCTGCATGCACCTGTCCTTAGCGCTGCAGCCCAGTTGCCTTTCTACTGAGGTCACTCCAGAAAGCGCCAGTACTCCTGGGGCACAGTGGCTCCTACAGTACTTGGATCCTCAGCCCTGCCCAAGCTCCCTGAGGTCCTCTGGGGAAAAATCCTTTCTGGTTTCTGGTGACTAAAGCAGGTTTGATAATTAACTTTGCTTACTTCCTTGATTCAGCATTTCTCCAGCAAGAGGTTAAACTTTACATCATCGTTTTGCCCAATTAATCCTGGCAGGTGCGCCACTGAGAAGACCCAACCCTGCCCGGGTGAAAAAGGGAGCGGCCCAGCCTGCACCTCAGACATTTTAACATAGACGCTATAGCTCTGGGAGCCGGGAGCAGGGGACATTGATATCCAAGGCCACTGGGGCCTGCAACACACACACACAGAAAGGTAATTCAACAAGAAAGGAAGACAAGAGAAGCAAAATAAAACAGAAGGGCAAAAGAAAGGGAAAAGCAATGTCACAGGGTAGCATTCTGGGAACAAGGAGGGTAGTACAGACATGTGGACACAGACAGACCTTGATGGTACAGTGACCTCGGCCAAGTGACTCAACCTTGCAAGACCTCAGTTTCACCATCTCAAATGGGAAAATTAATAGCATCTTCCACACAGACCTGTTAGGAGATGAGTGAGATACTCGTGTACAGCAAGCTCTCTCAGCCTCAGCACTATTGGCATTTTGAGCAAGATAATTGTTGTGGGGGCTACCCTCTGCATTGTAGGGTTTTTAGCAGCATCCCTGGCCTCTACCCACTGATGCCTGTAGCACCCACCACCCACCCACCTGTGGCAACAACAGACATTACCAAATGTTCCCCAGGGTCAAAGTTGCCTCCGGCTGAGAACAGCTGATGTGCAGGACGTAGCATAGGATCTGGCTTGTAGTAAATGCAGAATACAGGGCAGTTAAGTCAAGGGCTGTGTGAAAAAGATGCCCTTTCTGAACAGCCCCAGCAGACCACTCTTCCCAAACACAAGGGAGAAGACAAGGGCTTTGGGGAAACCTGACACTTTGCACAGGTGCGATGGGGAGACTTGCCAGTGCCCTGTCCCTGGAAATGTGCCAAAACACGACCGCGCTCCTGGCTGGAGAAGCTGAAAGGATCTGTGCACTAAGCGGATTGTTGGAAAAACATATTGTACAGAGAAACATACATATGTAGTGAAAAGAAAAACAAATTGTGCAGAGAAACATACCCCCACAGCAATAAACAAAGGCACAATAAATACATAATTCAGGCCCACTTTCCATCCCCGCTCAGCTCCAAGCAAAAAAGGAACTCATTTTGTGACAGACCCAGTGCCACAGTCTTACATCCTCTGTGAGTGTTGTTAACAGTTGTTACTTCTTTCCATTTCAGATGGAGGAACTAAGACTCAGAGAGGCTAAGTATTTAGTTCAGTTAGCAAGTACATTTCAGAGTTTTTGTCAGAACCCAGGTCTGGCTGTCTTCCGGGCCTGTGCTCTTTCCCTGCCAGAGCAGTGGGAGCAGTGGGGCATCTCACATCCTTACTCAATTGTCCCCAGAGGTGATTGAGGAGAGATTCTGGGACAGCAACCAGACTCAGTGAGAAGGAATAAAGGGATCGATTATCCATGTCTGTCATGGGCCCGGGAGTAGGAAATGGACACATGTGCCGTGTGTTCACCATCCCCACACAGGCCCATCATTTAAGACTCGGTGAGTCCATATCATTCTGTTGGGCACTCCCTGGGGGCTATGCTGGGCTCAGGGTACATCTGGATTTGTTCAGGAAACGAGCTCCTGTGCTATTTGCTTTCTCTGCACATAAGCTGAAAATCAGGCCTTCTTCCTAAGGGAGAGTTTCTACAGAGGGCACAAAAGGGGCACGTTCTTCCATTGTTTTCATGGAAAAACAAGATACGGGCCCCTATCACAGCCCTCTGTGAATGCCTCGGGAACTTTATTTTTGATAAACGACAGTGTATTAAGAAAAGAAAACAAAAGAAAGATAAAGAGAAAACTCCAAGAAAATGGACCATTTCCTTTCATTGAAGAAAAAAACCATTTATTGTATCTTAATGCCCAAGCTTTGGGATATGTAATATCCATTCTTCTCCCTCTCTTCCCATCCCAAAACAATCAAGCCCTGATGGAAAATTGCACAACTAGATGTGAAGTAAAAACTGCTTACATATGCAAAGAATATTGCAAGCACCAGTTTGTCTGTTTCCAAGACACTTCAGCTAGGAAAGCCCTGTTTTCCCACACTGAGTAGAGGGCAACTCTGAGGACAAAAAGGGCAGAGTCAGAAATAAGAACAAATCTTTCTACTCGCTGGTCTGTCAAGCTGCCTAACTGAGCCCTTGCGCCTTCCCCCACTGCCTTTGACTTGACCTGAACCAGTACTGATGAGAGAAATCTTGCTGCTTCCTTGCTTCTGTTCACAAATATGGTGCGCCTACCATGTGCCCATGTCCTTTCATTCAGTGAAGATTTACTGAGGCCCTATTCTTTGGTAGGCCTGGGTTATATACTCAAGTGACAAGCCCTAAACAGATTTGAACAAGACACACTGGAGCACAGAGAGAGTTTACTGCTTTAATCATTTGTCTGTATTCGTTTCAAGGAGGCAGGACAATGATGAAGTCAGAGAATACCTATCCTGTATTTTTAAAATCCGATTCCCTGTGCCTGAGATTAGGCCCTTGCTGGACCCTCATCTGTCTACATCTGTAGAGAAAGCAGTAACCAGGTCACCAGGAGAATTACTAACCCCTAAACTATTTCTGCTATTGGCATCTGGAAATTATGCACTGCTCATTCATTTCTTTGAGCTATAACAAAATTAGCAAATTACAGCCTATGGGCCAAATGCACCTGCTGCCTGTTTTCATATAGCCAGGAAGTTAAGAATGGTTTTTACAGATGTGATTTTGAATTTATTGGGTGGTGGGGGCAGGGGTGAAAATCAAAAGAATAAAACTCCATGCTGTGAAAATTATATAAAATTCTATTTTCAGTGTCCAAAAATAACGTTTGATTGGCACTCAGCCAGTCTCGCTCTTTACATATCATCTATGGCTGCTTTCACACTATAAGGAAACAGTTAGGTAGTAGTGACACAGACCTTGCACAAAGCCTGAAAGTTTTACTTTCTAGCCCTTTAGAGAGTTTGCAGATCCCTGGGCTAAAAGATTGCCCTCTGCTTTTAAAAAGCAAACACCTGGTTGGGCACAGTGGCTCACGCCTGTAATCCCCGCACTTTGGGAGGCCAAGGCGAGTGGATCACGAGGTCAGGAGATTAAGACCATCCTGGCTAACACGTCTTTACTAAAAAAAAAAAAAAAAAAATACAAAAAATTAGCCGGGCGTGGTGGCGGGCGCCTGTGGTCCTGGCTACTTGGGAGTCTGAGGCAGGAGAATGGCGTGAACCCAGGAGGCAGAGCTTGTAGTGAGCCAAGACCGCGCCACTGCACTCCAACCTGGGCGACAGAGCAAGACTCGGTCTCAAAAATAATAACATAAAATAAATAAAAAGTAAACACCCTCCTCTAGTCTAGCCACTTCTGAGGTCCCTAATGCCTTTGTGAGAATGTGTGTACCTGGTCACTTTGGGCCCTGTAGGGAAGAAGGAGCACTGGATGCCTGGGAGGCACCATCCCATCTGCACTTCCAAACAATTGACATATGCCTCCAGGAGGAATTCTGTCACTTACCACCTTGTTTTGGAATTTACCTAAGTGTACCTTAATGCCCTCAACTCCTTAAAGACAGGGTGACTGATGTCCCCCTGCTCCCTCCAGGGTTAAGCCCAGTTGAGCCTGGCAAGGAGAGATGGCTAGCAAATGTTTGTTGAATGAATGAGTGATGAAGAGAGTGAAACCCAGTGAACACATACATAGCTATGTACATGACCCAATAAACAGAAGAGACTGAATGAATGATTAAGTGATGGAGGAATCTGATGAAAGAAAGATGTGAATGAATTGTGAGGGAATTCTTATAATAATGAGGAATTTAATAAAGAAATAAGTATGTAAGTGAATGAAGGAGGGAGGGATCAACAGGGTGGGTGAGTGAGAAGTGAATGCGGGCCGTGGGGCCTCTACAGGCCCATAAAGGGTATAAGGGGCAGCAATGCCAAGTTCTGCTGTGTCATCATTTTGCCTTGCTTGCTCTTGTCCTGCCAGCCCTGGGGATTTTGAGATTAACCAATACCCTTCCCCATGGAGGGTGTGTCCATGCTTTAGTGCTTTGATATCTGGATTCTGTCAGAAGCACAAAATCAACTGCAACCCTAAGCTTGAGGCCAGGCAGCCACTGTCCAAGACTGTAGCCTCCCATATATGGAAAAATACACCTTTGGTTGGTGCATCCCCAGCCCCATCCCTTCCACGTGCCCCAGGTAAATAAGACCCACCCCAAAGCTAAGCACCCCCCAGTGATGCGTGCTCCAGGGGCAAGAGACAAGCAGCATGTCGGGTTTGGATGAACTTCATAGCCAAGGTCACCCAGCCAGGTAGGAGGGCATGGAATGGAAAACACCTTATCCAAAGCAGGTCTCCCATCATCTATCTCTGCTTCCTTTAAGGTGTATATTTTATTAGTCTGTTTTCTTGGTTTTTGTTTTGTATATGTGTATCTTGTTTTACCTGCCATCTCCCTAGAATATAAGCTCCATAAGGACAGAATGAGGCATATGGAAAGCCTAATAAATATTTGCTGAAAATTAGTGAAACGTAGTCTGGAAAGCAAGTCAAGCAAACCAACCTCTGGAACCAGCTACCCAGACATGGTACCCTTTCCCAGTGATGAACTTAGGTCTGACTCTGTGGCCAAGCCCCATGGGTGATGACCTTCAACTTGCCACTTCCCCTCAGAGGATTGAATTGGGTGATCTTGAAGCTCTTATGGCTTCAAGATCTTCAGCTCTTACACACTAGGATCCTAAAGCCAAGGGAAGGGGCTTCAGATTTTTCCAAGATTCATATAGGTAATATGAACCTGAGTTCCCTGACCACAACTCTTGAAAAAAAACATTGTCTATTACATAAGAGGCAGCAATTTCATCTGGCCAGTGACCGAGGGGTGAGGTGACACTAGGTGTGGTGACAGAGACAATGCAGATGCTATCTTGGCGCTCCTTCAGGCTTTGCCAAGCCTCAGCTCTGGGCCAAAGCCCCAGCCTGACATCCTACTGCCCATGCCTTGGGAAAGTTATACACGTGTGCCCGTAAATCACATTTCTCTCTGGTAACAGAGGCATGACTGAGAAATCTCTTCTCAGGCGTCTTTTCAGAGTTTCCAGAAATGGGGCAAACCCTTCCTGGCTTAGCCCAGCAAAAAAGGGACAGGGAGCTAAAGAAGCCCTTCTCTGAGAATCCCAGCCCTCGCCGACTCCTGCCCTCTAGAACCTTCCAGCCCTTAGAGCCAGCACCACCTGATTCTCCCTCCAAAATGCACACACTGACTTGTGTGCTGTAGTTAGGGCTGAGAGGACAGGTTCTGAAGTCACAGTCACATCATGTATGTTCGAATCCCAGCTCAGCTTCCTTGCTTTGGGCAAGTTACTTGCCTTGGGCAAGTTACTAAACATATATTTTTGCCTTGACATTCTCAAGGTCAAATGGGAAAAGTTATGATAATGGTATTTAGCCCTTTGGTTTGTTGTGAGGATTACATGAGATAATAGAGTGTTTAGGAATGTGTGGCCTCTGACAAGTATACTGTAATCATTAGCTCTTGATTTTGCAACTCTGTTTTCTTTTTTCCCATCTTAGTGAGATTACACACTCCTTAAGGGCAAGGACTATGCTTTCTTTTCAACCATTTTTGTCTTTCACATTGTCTTACCTAGGAGCATTTGTCAATTAGAGGAGACCAGATATTCCCAAATCATGTCTCTTTAGAAGTTACAGGAAGTTCCTTAGTGAAAATCTATGAGCACTAACCCCTAGCCTTTTTTTTTTCTTTTTCTTTTTTTTTTTTTTTTTTTGAGATGGAGTTTCAGTCTTGTTGCCCAGGCTGGAGTGCAATGGCCCGATCTCAGCTCACTGCAACCTCCGTCTCCCAGGTTCAAGCCATTCTCCTGCCTCAGCCTCCCAAGAAGCTGGAATTACAGGTCTGCGCCACCACGCTGGGCTAATTTTGTGTTATTAGTAGAGACAGGGTTTCTCCATGTGGGTCAGGCTCGTCTCAAACTCCCGACCTCAGGTGATCTGCCTGCCTCAGCCTCCCAAAGTGCCGAAATTACAGGCATGAGCCACTGCGCCTGGCCATGCCCTAAGCCTCTTTGTAGGAAAAATGACACCCACATTTTGTGGAAAAAGAGGCTCAGTTAGGAAATATCAAGAAAAGGTAAAGAACAAAAGTAACACCCCTCCCCCACAAATATATCCCCATTGTTTGTTGTTATGAAAGTCTTATTACCAACAGAAGAGACAATTGGAAGGATGGTTGTCTCACATCCATCCCAGATGGTGCAGACACTGATCTTCCTAAAAGCACACTCAACAAACATTTATTGAGTGCTTAGGTATTGTTCTAAAAGGTGGAGATACAAATAAAAGTTATGTTTGTTATAAGGATGGGCCAAAATTAGGGATTCTCCCCTTCTTAATGCAAATGCATATTTTCATTCCTTTTTAGCACAATGAGATAAAAATATCAGGACACCTGAAAACAAAGATTATCTGAAGAGTTTTATTCTCCCTTTATTTCCCATCAAATGCAGTGCTCTGAAGAGTGAGCTGCATTGATTGTCCAAACAGCCTGGGTCCTGAGCTTCTGTGGCTCACCCAGTGATGGGAGAGGACAGCAGAGGGCTTGCTTGCAGGGAAGTGGAACCTCTCCAGGCACCACGAGCTGGGCCCTCGGGGCAGGGATGGTGAGTCTCTGGGGACAGCCAATTAAAACTGTTTAAATCTCATTTGAGACTATGAAGGACAACTTCTGATATCTGCAGAACCACAGAGCCAGCAGGCATGACATCCAGAAGGAGCTTTAAGTGATGGCTTTGGAAACACATGCCCTTTTCACTTGCTGAGATCACTGAGCCTGTCTCAGAAAGGATTCTGGGACCCTGGTGGACTTTGTGGCCACATTCTAATAATCCTGTGAGAAGGAAAAATTGTCCTATGACCAACCAAGGTCTCAGCCTCAGTATGGGGTGTCTTCCCAAGGGTATCCAGTGATAATAATTCAGAAGATGAAGGCAGACACACCAACAAGAAAGTGTCAGGGAGTGTCTCAAGGAACCATGACAGCAATGGAGCCTAGGTTTCCAAGAATGTAAATCCTTCATTTATTGAGGGCACTTAATTACTCAAAAAAGAACAGAGGTCGGGTACAGTGGCTCTTGCCTGTAATCCCAGAACTTTGAGAGGCCAAGGCAGGCAAATCACTTGAGGTCAGGAATTGGAGACCAGCCTGGCCAACATGGTGAAACCCCACCTCTACTAAAAATACTAAAGTTCGCCAGGCGTGGTAGTGCACACCTGTAATCTCAGCTACTCAGGAGGCTGAAGCAAGAGAATTGCTTGAACCTGAGAAGTGGAGGTTGCAGTGAGCCAAGATTATGCCACTGCACTCCAGCCTGGGTGATGAAGTGAGACTCTGTCTCAGAAAAAAAAAAAAAAAAAAAAGAACAGAGACAACTGCTTTGATAATGGCTGGTGGTGGTAAGCGATTAATTTTTCTCTTTTTTAAAATAAAAATGTTCATTGTTGTCGCTATAATATCCTTGAGACAATTTTAAATTAAGAGACAACAAACACAAGGCAGAAAGTAAACTTTCTGAAGATGCTGAGATGAACTTGACATTGCCAAATTATTTCTGGGCTCACTAAATTCCTTAGAAGGGATTTTTTTTAATTAACTTTTTTTTTTTTTACTTTTTTTCATTCTGACTTCAGTTTGCTTCACCAGCCATCTATCTCCCCTGAAGTGAAACCTTAGATTTTTAAAAATTGACAAGTCCTTAGGAAGAAACCTATTAATCAGGAGTTTGAGACCAGCCTGGCCATCCCCTAAACCGGATGAAGGAATTTAGGACCAGGAAGGTTAAGTAACTTGCCCAGGGTGACATGGTCAGTGAAAGCATAGCAAAGTGGGGACCCGCACCCAGGGTCGTCTGAATTCAGATCCCAAGTTCCTAACAGTTATGCTCCAATGTCTCCTGTTTTGGTCTGCTGCTTTCCCTCATCCACCTCTCCCTGTGGGTCCATATTCCTTAGCTCGGAAAATAACCTCCATCACCAATATCTCCACCATAAAGAGCTACTTTATAAGGACGTAGGTCCTTTAGTCCAAATGAGAGGTGAGTGGAGCATGAAAATTTCTAGATGTCCAGAGACTACCCATCTTTGGGATACTCTTGTCTGGGGAATGTGAGGGCAGGAGCCTGGGGTAGGACGGATGGTAGGTTGGAGGCACAGTCTCCACTGTCTGTGAGTGCAGTGGCCTCATCACGGATCCCCCGGGCCTAGCACGGTGCTTGGTACCTGGCAGATGCTTAGCAAGCATCTTCTGTGAGTAAATGCCTGAGGAGATCTGCAGCAGACTTCAGAGACACTTTGCATACTGAAGTTTTTATGGCCTTTAATGAGGCCCGGTGAGAGGATTTAACCATAATTACTGCCAAACAGTTACTTCTTCAAGCGGACTGTTAGGATGAGGAGGGCAAGGGTTCTAATTAAGACTTCTGTGTACCCTGGCATTTCAAAAAGCCCTAACAGTACCCACCCCATCACACTCTGCTTTGATGCCCAAACCCTGCTTTGAAAGCAGCAGGATCCTTGGTCTCAGGAAAGCATGAGGTAGAAAATAGCAGGGGAGACCAGACGCAGTGGCTCACACCTGTAGTGTCAGCTACTTGAGAGGCTGAGGCAGGAGGATCGCTGGACCTCAGGAGTTTGAGACCAGCCTGGGCAACGTAGTGAGACATTGTCTCTACTTAAAATAAAAACATTTTTTTTAATGACCAGGAGTGGTGGCTCACGCCTGTAATCCCAGCACTTTGGGAGGCCGAGGTGGGTGGATCGCTGGAAGTCAGGAGTTTGAGACCAGCCTGGCCAACATGGCAAATCCCCATCTCTACTAAAACTAAAAAACTAGCTGGGCCTGGTTACACACGCCTGTAATCCCAGCTATTCTGGAGGCTGAGGCACAAGAATTGCTGGAATGTGGCAGGCAGAGGTTGCAGTGAGCCGAGATCACGCCACTGCACTCCAGCCTGGGTGACAGAGTGATACTCTATCTGAAAAAAAGAAAACGGCAGGGGAGTAGCAGGGCAGGAGACATTCTGTGTCCAACCAAAGGAGAAAGCATATTTGTCTTTGTGGTTTGAAGTGTGGGTTGCGTTTTCTGCTTTTTCCCAAGAAGCCAATGCAGAGCATAGCTATGGGGAAGTGCCAGGGATGGAAGCCTCAGGATCCATGAGAATGGCCACCTATCATCAGGGAAAAGGAAGAAAGACTCCTAAATGCATGTCCCCCATACTTGGGCTAAGCCACCCCACACTGGGTCTTCCTCAAAGGCAATCTGGACTATGGTGGCTGGCCTTTGTATCCTAGAGAATGAATCTTTCCTTCTTAAATCCAGTTCAACTGAGGAAGTCCTATTGTCTGCTTCTTCTCCCCAGACATCTGCTTTGTATGTCTCCTATGTCATAATAGTGACAATGGTAACCATTTATTGGGTACCTCATATGAGTCAGACATTATGCAAAGCACTTTGCTTGCATATTCTGATTAAGCCCTCACAAGAACCTCATGAGGTAGCCACTATTCTTGCATCCTTTCATAGATGAGGAAATGAGGCTCAGAGGGATTAAGTCTGAGCCTCCCACAGCCAGTAAGTTACAATGCCAAAACTCAGACCCTCATCAGACAGCCCCAAAAGTCCATTCTGTTAGCCATGGTTGCATAGTGCCTCAAGAAGCTACAAAAATCCTCCTAATTGTGGCTGCCCCCATGGGCTTCCTCTTAAGTAAGGCACTGGGACTCTCGGGTTCTCTAAGGACGAATTGATGACGTATGGGGGTCTGCGTAGGCTGGGGTTTTCCAAGGCTCTATGTAGATACTCCAAGTACCACCTTTTCTCCCCAACAGGGAGGCCACCCAGCAAGTGTTCCCACAGGAACTTCTCTTCAACAAACAGGGCTTGTGGAAAAACATTTTACATCTGGTAAACAACTCTTGGAAATCATTTAGAATAACATTGCAACCATTTAATAGTATCAGTAATTTAAAATCTTCCTATACAGAAAACTCCAGACCCAGACAGATTTACTGGTGAGTTCTTTCACACTTGCAAGGAGGGGATAATTTAACTATTATACAAATTCTTCCAAAGAATGGAAGAAAACATTTCCCAACTCATTTCATAAGATTAGGACAGCCTTACTTTCAAAACCAGGAAAAGACAACATAAGAAAGGAAAAGTATACTTCTGCTTCACTCAGGAACACAGATGCAAAAATCCTCAAGTATATATTAGCAAACCAAACCCAGAAATGCAGGGAAATGGAATATATCATGATCAAGTTGGGTTTTTCTCCAAGATTGAATGGTTGGTTCAGCATTAGAAAATTAACTGATATAATTTATCACATTAACAGATTAAAGGAGAAAAAAATATGACATTTTCAATAGGTACAGAAAATGTTTGATAAAATTTTATGTCCACTCATTATATATTAACACGTCTTAGCAAACTAGGAATAAAAAGAAACTTACTTAATGTGATTAACAGAATCTACTTAAATCTACGGCAAACATCATACTTAATGGTGAAATGTTGAAGGCATTTCCCTTAAGATTAAAAAAAAGAACAGAATGCCCATTTTCATGTTTCTGCTCAGCACTGTCCCAGAGGGCCTGGCCAGCACAGCAAGGCAGGAAAAAGAAGTAAAAGGTTAAGTCTTTGAAAGGAAGAAACATAACTGTCGTTATTTGCAGATGATACTATTGTCTATATAGAGAACTCAAAGGAACCTAGAAAAAATGTAATAGGAATAAACATGAGCTTATCAAGGTTGCTGAATACAAATCAATATAAGAAAGTCAATTGCATCTCTGTACACTAAATAGAAAAATGATTTTTAAAAAGGTACCATTTACAGGAGCAACAAAATTGTTTAAATCTCTAGGAATAAATATAACAAGACATGCAAGGCCTTTATTGAGAAAATGTATAAAACACTATTGAAAGACATTAACGAGGCTCTAAAATAAATGGAGAATTATGCAATGTTCTTGGATGGGATGACTTAATATTTACAGAGGTTGATTCTCCCCCAAATGTAACCATGAATTCAAATCCCAGTGGGTCTGTTTGCTGTTTGTTTTTATGAAACTCAAAAGGTGATTCTAAGATTCAAAAGGAAGAACAAAAAGCCAAGAGCCAAGACACTTCTAATGAAGAAGATGGAATTTGGTTGGGGTAAAGAATTGGACTTCCCCAATCAGATTTCCGTTTTTATTTCAAAGCTAATTAAGATGGCATGGATTTAGCACAGAGATTCTATGAAACCAATGGAACATGCTGGAGAACCTAGAAGCAGACACAGCATGGAGGCTTGATTTATGACAGAGCAGACTTTGCAGATCAGAAGGGAAGGATGAACTATGGTGCTGGGCTAATTGGGTATCCATGTGGAAAAAGATGAAATTGGATTCCTCCCTTGTCAAAAATCAATTCCAGGTGGATTAAAGACTTAAATGTGAAAGGCAAAACTATAAAACTTTTAGAAGACAGTATAGAAGTTTATCCGTATGACCTTGGGAGGAAAAAAACTTGTTGAAGACTGTTTAAAAACGTGAACCATAGGGCATATATTGTGAGTTTGACTATATGAAAAATCAGAACTTCAGTTCATCAGAAGACACCACGGAGTAAAAATATAAGCTACAAAGAATTCATATCCAATACATTAGAACTCCACAATTTAATACAAAAATAATAAATAACCCCATGGAGGAGTGGGAGACAAAGGACATGAACAGGCATTTCGTATAACAAGAATGGTCCATAAATATTAAAACAAAAAAAAAAAGAAAGCTCCTGGTACTCAGAGAAATTAATTTAAAACCACAATGAGATAGCATTTTCCACCCACCCAATCAGCAGGTATTAGAAAGCCAGGCCTTACCACATGCTGGTGAGACTGTGGGGTAAGAGTAATTGTCATTCACTGCTGGTGGAAGTGTAAATTGTTACAGCCACATTGGGAAACAGTGTTAATGCCCAATAAAACTGAACAGGCTCCTACCCTACGGCCCATCAATTCCACTCCTAGATGTATATCCTGGGAGAAATTCTTGCACACGTGCACAGGGGACATGTACAAAAATGTTCATAGTAACATCACTCACAACAGCCCCAAACCAAAAATTGCCCAAATGACACATAAATGGCGGTATAGTCACAGAATGAAATATAAGAATCAGCAGTGAAAATTAGCCATAAATATATGCAAAAACTTCCCATTAAGCAAAAGATGCGAGTCACAGAATACACACATTGTGAGTCCATTCATACAATGTTCACAGATAGACAAAACTAAACAGCATACTGTTTAGGGATATATGCCAAGGTGGTAACAACATAGAAAAGCCTTGGAATGATTAACACAAACTTCAGCATTGTAGTTACCTCTGGGATAACTTGGGAGAGAGACTTGATTATGGGGGAATATGCAGAGGGCTTCTAAGCACAATATTCAACTTCTGTTTTTTTGTATTTCTTAATTCGGGTAGTATGTATGCAGGTATCTGTTTTGTGGGTGGTATGTATGCAGGTATCTGTTGTATTATTATTCTTTAAATGATACACAAAATATATACACTTATCTGTATGCATAATATATTTATAATCTTACATTTTAATAACAAAGGGAAGTTACAGTCAGACCAGAAGTGGAAAGTGGGAAGTAACAGGGTAGCAGGGTGGCCAGGAGAGGCACAAGGTCACGGGTGTGGCCTGCTCAAAGAACTAAGAAAAGACCCCACTGAAGTGGGGGGGAAGGGAATGGAGAAAGGTGAGGTTGGAGAGCAAAATGGGAGCAGATCACAGAGGATCTTCCAAATTTTGCTGACTCCTTGGGAAGTGTAAATTCAGTAGTCTTCACAGCGTTATGCAATATAGCCCCTGCAGACCTAGCCGTGTACTTCGGGAAAAAAAAGCATTTTTGAGATGAACCTAAAGGGACCTGCTGACAGCTCATAAATGAGTTCTCTCTCTCAGACAGTGTTTTTACTCTCAGGACAAATAAATAGCTCTGGGTGGCTGCTCCTTGCTCATCAAGAACAGGGAAGGTTGCAGGTGGGGCTGGCCCTGAGACAGCCGTAGATGGTGAAGGGCTGATAGCCGCCTGGCAACTGGAGCTCTGACTCCCTCAGCTCTGCCCTGCCAGGGAAAGGAAAAGAAAAACAAGCACAGACAGCTTCATATTCCACCTGCCTGCAGACCTATTTTGTATGACTAGGGACACCTGACAGGAACGGTGGTCATCCTCTCCACCAACATAAACACATATGCCTCCTCTATATGACCCCTTCAGCCACACTGAGATCTGGAAATGTTAACCTTCGGCTCTACAGAAAGGACTCTGAGCCTAGGGTCCTTGCTTCTGGTATCAAGCTGTCCACCCATTTGGCCACCGCCTGAAAATTGTGAAATCTTTTTATCTCAGTTTCCCCATCTATAAAAATGGGGATAATGACCATGGGGCCCATGTATAAATTAGCACTGGAGTCAGAGCATGTGAGGGTGAAGCAGCCCTTGGAGGTCCAGGCGAGCCTCTCCTGCTAGCTCCCAGAGCATCCCGATCTTCCCCGACCCCAACATGCGCAGGCTTACACAGCATAGTCATAGGTGTCACTGAGTATGAGTACGTTACACGTATGTTACAGGAGCTTCCTGGCATACACTGTGAGCTCCACATGAGAATGGAGCCCTGTGTGTCTGGCTTATTGCAGTAATCCCAGTGCCTAGCACAGTGCCTAGGACGCAAGAAGGTCCACACACAGCAATTACCAAATGTGGCTCTTAACTTGTTTTGAGTCTGTAGAGGGGAACAAGCTTTTAACTTTACAAAGTCAGATGGTCAGCTCCAGATTGTCCCTAGTGGTGGGTACAGAAACCACCAATACCTAATTTTCTCTCTCTGAAATGCAGCCCTAGGCCAGGCGCAGTGGCTCACGCTTGTAATCCCAGCACTTTGGGAGGCCAAGGGCATATCGCTTGAGCCCAGGAGTTGGAGACCAGCCTGGGCAACATGGTAGAACCCCATTTCTACAAAAAACACAAAAAACTATCTGGGCGTGGTGTTGCACATCTGTAGTCCCAGCCACTCAGGAGGCTGAGAGGGGCGGATCGATTGAGCTTGGGAGGTTGAGGCTGCAGTGAGCCGTGATTGCACCATGGCACTGTCGCCTGGGTGACAAAGCAAGACTCTGTCTCTAAAAAATAAAAAATAAAATAAAATGTAGCCCTTCTCTCAACCCTGAGTGAACACTGTAGGTTCAAGGCCCTTGTTAGTTTTGGGGAATACCAGGTGTAGTACCATAACCAGCTCTAGAGTAGTTCACACTCCGCTGGGGAAGACAGTCACCCCGTAGCCGCCAAGTTACCAAAAGGCAAAGCCCTGGAGGAAATAGCCGAGAGCCACAGCACGGAATGGAGAAAAACAGACTTACATTTGGAAAGGTGGGGAGGTTTTCTGCTAGAAGAGAGGAGCAAGGTTGCTACACACACTCCTCCTCCCCATACCCACCACATTCTTGGGTCCTGCTTTCAGTCCAAGAACTTGCCAGGCTGTCCCATAAGAGGTACCGCACCCACTCTGTCCCCACCCTACGCAGTAACTAATCTCTTTGCAGATCAAAATAAGTAGTATCTATTGAGCACTTACAGTGTGTCAAATCCTGTGCTAAATAATTTACATGGATTATTTTACTTAAACCTCATAACAACTCTAAAAGAGAAATACCATCATTGCCCCATTTTATAGATTTTGAAGAAATGGAGGATCCACAGAATTCAACCACTTGTCCAAGATCACAGGTCCTGGTAGATGGTAGAGCCACTGGCCTGAGTCCTAAGTTAGACCTCCTCCCTGGACTCCTAAGAGGTAGCTGCATTTTCTATACCTGGGTGGCGGATGGTGAAGGCAGCAGGACCAGCAGGGCAGAGCATTGCCAGCAACTCTGTGCCAGGAGGCTTCATACCCTCTTACTCCCTCACTTAGCACCTGAAGACCTGGAAATTCCCAGAAGCCATATAGCTGTGGATTCTGCTGTGGTTGATAAAGACTTATTTTAAATGAGTCATTTCCTTCAAAAGGGAGGGAAAAAATGTGTTTAGATTTCAGCAAGAATGCAGTTCCCCACCACACCCACACACCCATACTTACCCTGATCTTGCTCAGGACTCGGAACCCTGTGCCAGGGAGCATCAGTTGGTGGAGAACCTCCCACCCAGCCTCAAAAACCCCTTGTGGCATGGGCACCTGAGGTCACACTTGACCCCAGGGAAACGAACCAGGGCCAGGCCCATTCACTCAGAAAGGCTGGGCCTCCTTCTTCGATCCCAGTGACAGGAGCAGACTTGCCTCCTCAGAAGCTAGCCATCTGTCTGATTGTCTTCACTTACCGGGTGGGGCCTTCCTTTCTGTCTTGTTCTGCCTGTCTTCTTTCCCACCCAGTTTCTCTCTTCTCTGCCTATGTCTATCTTGTTCTCTTTTCCTGTTTCTC
Source organism: Macaca mulatta (assembly GCF_049350105.2). Lineage (NCBI taxonomy): Eukaryota > Metazoa > Chordata > Mammalia > Primates > Cercopithecidae > Macaca > Macaca mulatta. The sequence continues at coordinate 154,927,979 of NC_133411.1, forward strand.
CAGTCATTCATTCGTTCATTTTTCCTTTGCCTTATTGATTGAGCCTCTGATCCATAGGTTCTTGTTCTTGGTTTCTCTCCTATTCAGGTGGCCCCTTACCATGAGGGTTACTTGCTAGCTGCCTTCTATGAAGCTAAGTGATTCTCGTCCCCTTCCTGACTAATTCCAGACCTGGAGCTGACTCAAGCTAAGGTTACTCGGATGTTTCCTGTGGCCTTAACTAGATAATGTATTCACGTTTTTTAACAGCTTTATTGAGGTTTAATTATATACAATAACATTTAAGCATTTTGAGTATACAGTTCAATAATTTTTGGTAAACGCATACAGCATGTAATCACTACCAACATCAAGATAGCAGACATTTGCATCATCTCAAAAAGCTCTCCTGTGCCCCTTTGCTATCAGTCCTCTCTCCCCACCCTGGCTCCTGTCAACCCTTAATCTGTTTTCTGTCACTATAGTTATGGCTTCTTTTTAAAAATATTTACATAATTGGCATTATATAGTATATAGTCTTCAGCATCCTGCATCTTTGACTTAGGGCGATGTTAAGATTCATCCTGCTGTTTCATGCATCACTAAGGAGTACACCGCTGTGGTTATACCACAATTTGCCAGGTGATTCACCAGTTGATGGGCATTTGGGGTGTTTCTAGTTTTTCATTAAAATGAATGAAGTTGTTCTGAACATTCATGTACAGGTCCTTGTATGGACATATGTTTTCATTGCTCTTAAGTAAATATTTGTGAGTACAATTGCTGAGTGGTATGGAAAGTGTATAATTAACTTTATAAAAAATGGCCAATCTGTTTTCCAACATGGCCTGTTCAAACTGTTTTTATCTCCCTCTTTTCTCCTTCCTTCCTCGCTCTGTCCCTCTGGAGCTACCGTTCTCCCACAGTATCTCTGTTCTAGTTTTACCCTATTCTATTCTCAGGGTTTTCCACTATCTCCCCCTCATCCCTCTTCTTCATTGTCTCCTTCCTCCTCCTTCTCATGTCATCCTTTCTCTTCGCCTCCAGGACACTTTAAAACCTGAGAAACTAACATCCTTTCTCATTCCCTATTAGAAATAACTCCATCACAAGCCCACAGATTACTCTCCTGGCCAGGCTCACTATTCCAAATGGGGGAAACATGCCCTCCCCAGATAAAGGCCCAGAGAAGTAAAAAGACAGACCCTAGTGTAATGGAAGATGGCTTTGCATTCTGGCATCTTCCCCCTCCCTAAAGGATTAATGGTGTTTGTGGATAGCAGTTCCTTTACTCAAACATAATATTGGAAATCCAAGAGTGTTAAGTGAAGTCCATCCCGTTTAATCAGTGCTTCGACAGTTTCCACAAACATAAGCCCTGTAGGGGTTTACCTTCCCCAGTCATAGGCAAGGAGCAGCATAGCCCAAAGCCAGCTCCTTGTCATATCTGTTTGAAGGAACTGGTGTAACAATATCTGATTACAAACTCAGAACATTTTATGTAGTGCTAAGAGTACCTCAGGAGGGTGATTGTGGAATGGTTTCGTTCTTCTTAATTCTTTATTATTGAGATATAATTCACCTACCATACAATTCACCCATTTAAGGTATACAACTCAGTGGTTTTTAGTATATTCACAGATGTATAGCCATTACCATTACAATTTTAGGATATTCTGTCACTTCAGAAAGAAACCTTGTGCCCTTTAGCTATCACCTCATATTCACCATCATCCCAACCCTTGGAAATGATCATCTATTTTCTATCTCTGTAGATTGACTTATTCTGGACATTTCATATACATGGAATCAAATAATATGTGGTCTTTTGTGTCTGGCTTCTTTCACTTAGTATAATGTTTTCAAGGTTCATTCATGTTCTCTTATGTATCGATACTTCATTCTTCTTTATGGCTGAATAATATTTCATTGTATGGTTATACCATATTTTCTTTATCCACTCATCAATGAGTAGACATTTGAGTTGTTTCCCTCTTTGGGTTATTATGAATAATGCTGCTGAAACATTTGCCTATAAGTTTTTGTATGGACACATGTTTTCATTTCTTTTGGGCATATTCTAGAAATGGATTTACTGGATCATATGGTAATCCTATGTTTAATCATATCAGGAATTGCCAGACTGTTCTGCAAAGATGCTGTACCATTTTACATTCCAACCAGCAATGTATGAGGGTTTCCATTTTTATACCTCCTCACCAACACTTACTATTTGACTAAAGTGGTTTTTTGATCCTATAACTTGATCTTTGGACTATCACAAATACATACATGACGACCACATATACATTTACACAATCATTGATACAGACACATGTATAAAATTACATGGTGGGCATACCTGTACACACCTCTAGAGTTCACGTGCATAGACACAGAATCTCATACAGATATTTACAATCCATAAGGCAATTGTGTCTGCAATCTCACGCAGCACATGCAGCATACACACATCAATCCATAGACCACATGTGTGAACAAAACCAGATTTGCAATGGCCCAATGCCATCACACATGTATACTGAACTGACACGGGCTTTGAGCAAACATATACATTTGCTCAAAACAAAGGGACATATGTATTTAATAATGCACTCACACCTGCATAAACACAAATACACAAACAATAGTTATACCTACAACAGCATAGTCCTAAAAAGGCACACACAGTGTAGCCATCATAGATGACTGAAAAGACTGAATGTATTTACTCTGGATGGCATGGAGAAGGTTTCATTATCCTTGGTGTACTAGGTAGGAAGACCTTTTCATTCATTCCTTTACTCATCCCTTTGTTCTTTAAGCTACAATTACATATTGAGCATGCAGAAATACAATGATGAACCAGACTGACATCGTCCCTGCCCTCATGGAATTTAAAGTCTAGCAAGGAAACACTCATAAACTGTGATATGTGCTCAGAAGAAAGTAAGCAAGGCAATATGTTTGCCAAAGCCCTAGGATAGTAGGCAGTTTCCAGGAACATTTTTTTTTTTTTTTTTTGAGAGAGCATCTCATTCTTTCACCCAGGTTGGAGTGCAGTGGCACAATCATGGCTCACTGTAGCTTTCACCTCCCAGGCTCCAGCGAACCTCCCATCTCAGCCTCCTGAGTAGCTGGAATGACAGGCACCTGCCATCACAACCAGCTAATTTTTTTTTAAAGAGATGGGGTCTCACTATGTTTCCCAGGCTGGTCTAGAACTCCTGGGTTCAAGCAATCCTCCCATCTCAGCCTCCCAAAGTGCTAGGTTTATAAGCATGAGCTACTGAGCCCAGCCTTCCAGGAGCTTTTATCGTTTTATCATTATTGTTTCCTCTTTTATCCTGGAAAAGTGAAAGGGATTCAAATTCAACTTCTACAACTCATTGGCTAGGCGTGTGTGTGTGTGTGTGTGTGTGTGTGTGTGTGTGTGTGTGTGTGTAATTCTAGCAATAGTCGATAATGAGTATGGACTCAGAACTTGGACTGCCTGATTTTAGATTTTCTTTGTTTCATACTAATTGTGTAACCTTTCTTTCTGTCTTTGTCTCAGTTTCTCATCCAAATATGGGGATTACAACAGTTCCTTTAATAAGGATTAACTTAGCTGATACTTATAAAGCATTTCAAACTGCCTTGCAAGCGCTCAGTTCTGAATCAATATTCTCCACTGTTTCATTTTCCAAGAGCAGGTTTTCATAGAGGGAGATGGGTGGGGTAGGAAGAGGGACAGGAGGAGGAGCCTGCTAGTGCCCTGTGGACTGTAAATTGGACGGCTCTTCATCTTCCACCCTATCTGAGCAGTCTTTTGGAATGCGGTCCTGGCATGCCACCCCAGCAGGCCATAAACCAGCTCCTCCCCACCTCCCTGTGCCCACAGCCACAAACCATAGAGAGGACACACAATGGGTGGCACCGGGCATGGCTGTTGGTTTTCAGCTGTGTCAGGTCTTTCTGTGTAGCTGCTCTGTTTGCTGTGGGCCTGGGTTGTGGCATTCACTGGTTCTGCTTGGCTGTCTTTTCTGTCTGTGCAGGTCAGCACTTATCACCCCGCACCTGTCTCTCCAGGACACTGCACAGCCATGGTCGGTCTGCCGGGCTCCCAGCAACACCTCTCAGCAAACATGTGAGTAAAAGGCTCATCCCTTCACCCCAGTCTGGCACAAAAGGGTCATCTTTACCATGTGCGGTGGTGATCTAGCATCACCATTCCCAAACCGTCCCATCCAGAGAGACAATAGGTCACCTTCCTTTACCACTTCCAAGTGAAATAATGGTGAAAAACAGAAATTAAGGCCAGGCACAGTGGCTCACACCTGTAATCCCAGCACTTCAGTAGGCTGAGGCAGGAGGATTGCTTGAACCCAGGAGTTCCAGACCTGCCTGAGCAACATAGTGAGACCCCATCTCTACAAAGACACTTAAAAATTAGCCAGAAATGGTTGTGCACATGTTTTCCTCGCTACTTAGAAGGCTGAGGCAGGAGGATGACTGGAGCCCAGGAGTTTGAGGCTTCAGTGAGCTACGATCATCCCACTGCACTCCAGCCTGGGCCACAGAGTGAGACCCTGTCTCAAAAAACAAAAAAAAAAAAAGACAACACAAATTAGCAAACCACATCACTCTTAGCTCATTATTTCACAAAAGTAGAAAGAGACTGGAAGATTATATACCACAACATCACTGGGAGATTGGTATTGAGCAATTTCTATTGTCTTGCTTTAGATTCAAAATGTTGGGTCATAAATAGATGTTGTTTTAGTAATCAGCAAAAACTAAATATAGCATTTTAGAAAGAAAAAACAAAAAAAAAACCTTGTAGAGAACACTCCCCCATTCCCTTTGATAAAATGCTCCAGCGTCTCATAGTCCTTGGAGTCTGGAAGGGCTTCCTGATGTCTGAGATGCCTGGGGGCCATATACTGGTGACCCCTGAATCTGGCAAACCAATGGATTATTTCCTGAACGCCTTGGATCAGGTAGCTATTCTCACCTCCACAGCCTCAGCTGTCCTGATTGCCTTTACCCCTCTGACTCATACCTGGATATTACCTGCCTGATTCCTGTATGGACTTCAGGGAGCAAAGTCTCTGCTCTAAGTTGAGGACTTTCTGCCATGACACAGGCCAATTTCACAGTCCCACCACGCAGCCAGGATTCCCCTGGGTGCCAAACCCAAAACTTACCTCCTGCCTCCCACTTCCCAGCATCTACTTCCCCGCCTACATTAAGTTGGCTCCTCAGGCCACTCCCAGGAGTCAAACACGTCCCTGCTTTCTGGATCAGAGAGGCTTCTATGCTGACCTCTTATTCCCCTGAGCCTTGCTGGCTGCCACCATTTCCTTGGGGACCCAGCAAGCACTAGTGCAAAAGCATCCTAGGTAGAGCAGCACCTTCTAGGTTTGAGGCTCGTCTCTGACATGAATTCCTGTCGCAAACTCCTTTCCTTGTTGGAGGCCTGTTTCCCCATGGTTAAAGTGCTGAGACTGGCCTAAATTAGTGATTTGCTGCTGTGCACTGTATGGAGGATGATGGGGAGATGAAGGCAGGGACCTGGCCTCCTCCACCACTATTTCAACAAAGGTGCTCCATGTTTATCTGCCTTACATGTCCAGGTTTCTGTGTTAAGAAGGTTCTTTGTTGTTTTTGTTTTTGTTTGGGGGGGGCGGTGTTTGTTTGTTTTGTTTTTTGAGACAGAGTCTCACTCTGTCACCCAGGCTGGAGTGCAGTGGCTCGATCTCGGCTCACTGCAGCCACCGCCTCCTGGGTTCAAGTGATTCTCCTACCTCGGCCTCCCGAGTAGCTGGGACCACAGGCACGTGCCACCATGCCCAGCTAATTGTTTGTATTTTTAGTAGAGATGGTATTTCGCCACGTTAGCCAGGCTGGTCTCGAACTCGTGCCCTCAGGTGATCCACCTGCCTCAGCCTCCCAAAGTGCTGGGATTACAGGCGAGAGCCACTGCACCCGCTCGGCCAAGAAGTTTCTTATTGCTAACCACTGGGCAGTCTCCCTCCACCATTCCCCCGCTCCATGCCCCCCATCAGGCACATCTTCCTTCCCCACCAGTTTTCTTTGTCTTCCCAGGTTTGTAGCCCTGCACTCCTACTCAGCCCATGGACCCGATGAGCTGGACCTGCAAAAGGGAGAAGGTGTCAGGGTCCTGGGGAAGTGCCAGGACGGCTGGCTCAGGGGCGTCTCCTTGGTCACCGGGCGAGTTGGCATCTTCCCGAACAATTACGTCATCCCCATTTTCAGGTGCGTCACCTCCAATCTCAGACTTTGGAAGCTCAGGCCACCCTAGGCCAGGGGCCATCGGTGGGTTGAACTGGTGGAGGACCCAATGCTCTTTCAGCAAACAGGCCAAGAAAGTGCTTTTTGCTCTCTAACCCGCCTATCTCTTTTAAACAAAATAGCAAAACTAGTTATCTTTTTTGTAGCCCTTCACAGCTTACAAGCACTTTTGTATCTCTTAGCTCACTGGCTGTGCCCAAGAATCCTGTAAGGTAGATATTATGTTCCAGATGAAAATGGTGTGCAGAGTTAAGCAACTTGCTCAAGAACTGGATGTCAGGTTTTCTTCTGCACAAATCCCAGGAACCCCACTTCACATCCTCTATCCCAATGCTCCATCTAGTGGCGTGATGGGAAAATGTGATCAGATGACTTCCCCAGAGCACCTTGGGAAACTTCTCAGGCTGCTAGAGTGACCCCTAATCAGAGTTTCCATGAACTCAGACCCCTACCTCTTCCTCCACACCCAAGATGAAATGCTAGTCACGCTGCAGGGCCTCCTCCCTCACAGCTTTTCCCGATCTTTTACATTGTGTGGCACACTATTCATGTCATTGACCCCCTCTTTGTCTTGCCACCTCATACCACTGCCACAAATGCACCCAGACCCCAAAACTATCCATGACTCCTCCTGCCTCCACCCCACATCAGCCCAAGCAAACCCTGTCTCAAGGCAGTGAGGCTACCACCACACATCAAGTACTGTCTTTATGACATACCAGAGGGTCACAATCACAGGGAAAGGGCCCCATTGTACTCTGTGGGGGTCAGACCTAGTCATATGCCCACTTTTGGGGACCTTCATTTAGGTGAGGCGCTGCGTCCGGAGGAGGGCAGCAATAATGGTGAGGAGACAGCAAACTACATCATGGGAGAAACCGTTAAAGAAACTGGGATTATTTAACCTGTAGAAGACAAGGGGTAGAGGGATCGTAAGATACTGTGTAAATAGGGCAGTAAATTTGTTCTGAGAGGGGGCAGTGGAGTGGACCAGTGTATGCAACTGGTCTTGTTCAGTAAACTAAGATGTTCAAGAACATCTTGGTTCAATAAAAGGCAGCATTTTCTAGTGCATAGATTTTTCCAACCAGGCTAGCTGGTGAGATGGTGGACTCTCTTTTTAGAAAGAGTGCAGGCAAAGTTGGCCTGAGTCCTCATAGATCTAAGGTTGTATAAAAAGATTTCTTCATGTGGCAGAAAGTGGGATGAAAGATCATAGCTATTCCTTTCAAAGGAAAGTTCTTGAAATTGGTTACAAAGTTGTAAAATACCTAAGGGCAAACTGAGGTCTACAATTGATGCTTTAATTCATTTATTTGGCAAATATTGAGTGCTAACTACATGGCAGGAACTTTTCCAGGCACTGGAGAAATACCAGTAAACAAAATATACAAAATTCCTGCTTACAGGAGCTTACATTGTAGTGGGAGAGATGAATATTTTTAAAGCTAAGATATTTAAGTAATCTATATGATGTGTTAATTATACTGGCTAACAAAAAAATTAGGAAAGGATGATAGGATTTTTGGGGGTGGTTACAATTTTACATAGGTTGGTCAGGGATGGCTTTGCTGAGAAGTAAGAAGGAAGGCAGGAACCAAACCATGTGGATCTCTGAGGGAAATGTCCAGGCTAAAGAAACAGCAAGTACAAACAAAGGTCCTGTAGTAGGCTGGGCGCAGTGGCTCACGCCGTTAATCCTAACACTTTGAGAGGCGGAGGTGGGTGGATCACCTGAGGTCAGGAGTTTCAGACCAGCCTGGCCAACATGGCAAAACCTCGTCTCTACTAAAAATACAAAAATTAGCCGGACGTGATGGTGGATGCCTGTAATCCCAGCTACTGGGGAGGCTGGGGCAAGAGAATTGCTTGAACCGGGAGGACACAGGTTACATGAAGCCAACAGGATTGGATTAGAGCAAGCAAGGGGGAGATTAGAAAGGAGGCCAGACTGGTAATGGGGTAGCCAGGTCATAAAGAATTTCCTAGGTCACAATGAGGGGTTTGGCTTTAAGCCTGTTGCTGGGTTTTGAGCAGAAGAGTGACATAATCTTAGTTGCATTTAACCAGAATCCCTCTATTTGCTGGGTTGAGAATAAACTATACAAAGGAAAAGGTGGAAGCAGAAAAACTAGCTAAGAAGATACCATAATCCTGGGGAGAGGTGATGGTGAATTGAACCAAGGTGTTAGCTGTTGAGGTAGGGAGAAGTGGTTAGATTCTGAATATACCTTAGACAACAGGGTTTTCTAACAGATAAAATGTCAGGTGTGAAAGAATAGAGGATCCAAGGTGAGACCACGTTGTTTTCCCTGAGTGACTGGAAGATGGAGTTGCCTTTAAATGAGATAGCGACTGCTCCATAAAAGGAGCGTGTTTGGGGGTATGGAGGGAAGTAAAAGCTTAGTTCACAGCAGACTAAGCCTGAGATGCCTCTTAATAATCCAAGTAAAGATGTTGGTAAGCAGCTGAATGTATGAGTTTAGCATTTAAGAGAGAACTCCAGCCTTGAGATGCTATTTAAAGCCCTGAAACGAGATGAGATCATCATAGTGGGATGAGTTGTATCCAGAGAGTGACAACAAGCCAGAAGATGAAATCTTCAAGGAGTGAGAGGAGAAACTTGGAGAGTAAATGCTGACTGCAGGAAGGTGGAGTGGTGGGTAGTCGAGCCTGATAATATGAGTCAAAGTTGGGAAGTATTGAGGAGGGTGGGAAATGCCCTAGAACTGACAGTGAGGAGCAAGGAGGATGCCTACCCTAATTTATGAAAGGTTTTTTCCATGGCTTTAACATGAATTCCCCAGGGCCCATCCCTACGACTAGGGCGTTTGCTTATCCATCAGGCCTTAGTCCCAAATACTGGTTACACCATCAAAGACTCAATAGAATAAGAGTGACCATATGCTTAATCATCCAAATTAGGACACTTTTGGGCAGGTATCAACTGAGACTCTCCTGGGAAAATCGAGCCATGTGGTCATCCTAAGTAGAGTGTGTATAGAATTTCATCCCAGTGTATTTCAAAGCTCCAGTTTTCATTTCTCTCCTTGGCCGAGGTCGGTCTATTGTGTTCTTGGGCAAGTCATGAGCATCTCTACTCACCCCTTGTGAGATGCCTACGTGTCAGGCAATGGATGGAGTTTCAGCACAATAGGTTGCCATTGAGTTCTCCCCTCACTCCCAGTTCAAGGAAATCTGAACATATGCAAATATTGAGGTGCCGCTAACACTGAGGCATGGTTTTGTTTATGGGGAACCAACATCCTGAAGAAGAACAAGTGCATATAGAGGATATGCTCCTGAGGGTTCTTAGGTGGCAGAGGATCAATGCTTTCAATGTGTTTATACTGTTTCCTTGATGATCCCTCTGATGCAAAAAAAAAAAAAAAAAAAAAAAGCTCCCATCCCCACTAATCTCCAACATCAATGATTTATACCCAGTCTGTCTATCTGCGTGCAGGTAACCCTTGTTCTTAACCACCCTTTCCTTGGTGGGAAGTTTACTTCTTCCCATGTCTCAGGGATGAATAATACCGTCCTTTGTCAGCTGAGTTTCTGCTACTATTAGCAAGTTTTGTGTAAGAACTGAGTGGATTGGGCTACATGTGCAAGGCCCCTTTCTGCTCTTTGATTCTCTGTGTTTGGGTCCTTTTCCCCCTAGCCTTTGTCTTCTGTTTGTAGTGATGGCTTTTCACTGCCATCCAGCCCCCTTGGTATATACTGCAGCCTTTTATAAAATAGCCAGGGCCCAAAGATGTGAGCATTTGAGCCTATGTTCTTATTAACATCATCCCCTAATGAACTGAGCCAGCCAGAATTTGGGGATAAACTAGAGATTATAATTGACCAGAATGCTAGGATTTCAATTTAAGAGTCAGCAAGTGAGCCTTTCAGCTACCAGGAGAGGAAAAGTCTGTTGTGCTATTCTGTGGTCCAGCCCTCTGTGCTAGATGATGACACCAACCTGTCCAGCTGTTATTGACCACAGCTAAATCTCCGCCACCATGTTGCCTCTTCCCAGATCCTCAGGTTATACAGAACATTTGTCAAGTTTTCATCTGTCCAGCATCTAAATCCCTCTTTAATAGCAGCAACATCCCTTTGGGTCTCCCCAATTGTGTGTAGTCTTGGTGGGAGGCAGAGGTTTCCTTTGTTTTCAGAGGCTGAAGAAATGCAATCCTCCTCCTCCCCAACTCGTCACCACAGCTAAGGGTCAGGCTCAGCCAATATGACACTCCCTCTTGGGACTTGGAAACTTGAACAAGGGAGGAAAAGATGTGGGTAAAGTTAAAGACCATTCATAGTGAAAGCACCAGCCACAGCACATGATTGGACTCTTCCTGCTGCTGAGCTCCCTGTAGCCTTCTTGGATCTTGTTTCCAAGTCCTCTACTCTTCTTCCTGTCCTCCTAATAAATTCCCTTCTGCCCAATTAGCCAGGGTCTTCCTTTTTCTTGCATCTTTCACAGACATATATGCCTACCTGGTGCCTTATGGGTGGAGAAAAGTGACAAATGGGCCACCACTCATTTGCCTTTAACTCTACACAGAGCTATACAAAAATGTCAAGGTCCAACTGTTCTCCCTACTGGGAGGCTGCTGCCAGTGGTGAACACAGCACAGCTGCTGTTTGTGATGCCCTTTTTGAATATTGGGCCAGCTCTTAAGGGCTAACATCCCAGTTAGAGAAAAGGATGTAGGGACGTGCACAGTGGAGCAAATCAGAGGCAACATCCACTCTTCCCACCTAAGCCCAGAATGTCTTTCAGTCCCTCCATCTGGAAAACAAAGATCATAATGTCTGCAGGTCTGGGGGTGTCACAAGGATTAAAAATGATAGCAAAGTGTTTTGACATTGGAAGAAAGTACTAGATAAGTGCTGAGCTTTCTGCCAAAAGACATAGAGGCACTCAGTGTTGGATGGGGGACTTGGGATTTAGGAGTTCCTGGAATCCAGCTCAGTGTTGAGCTTAGAAAAATGAGGTCACACGTTGGTCTATAAACAGTCATTCATAAAAGGGACTGATGGAATAAGGCTGGTGTGGGCCTAATTAGCTGTATTCTGCCCTTGCTGCTGCTGCTGCTGCTGCTACCACTGGGAAAATTTTGGAACTTGTCTTTCCTATTTCCAATCCACTTTGCAGCATCCAACACCTTGAGGCCTCTGTTCAAAATAGGCAGATCAGCTGCACTCTGCCATGGAAGCCAATGCTGGGGATTTCTCCCCACTGCCCAGGCCTTGTCCCCAGAATATAGCCTGACCTGTCTCTAATGAATGGCCCTACTTGTTTTCACTGACTACACCACCATGGGGACCAGACAGGTTGGGTAGACAGCTATGGGTAGAAGTCCCCTTGCTGCGAGCATCAGTTCCTAGAGCATTTGGTTGAATATACTTCTTGGGCAGCATTGACCACAAACAATGCCTTACTTATCATTATACAATACTGGCTTGTTGTTAAACTACATATTACTTTGTCGATCAAAAGAAGTAGAGACAAAGAGAGAGAGGAGAAATGAGGGTAAATGACCTAAAGGAAAACTTGGAGGCATTGGTAAGAAGGAAACCACTTGGCATCTCTGTGCTGGGGTCTGAGTTGAGTTGGTTATTCCCAGGAAATTAGCAGAGGTTACTTAATCAACAGGGTGACAAGGTGATTAAAGGACTGCTCAATAGGAAATGTGATGTTGGGAATGGGTTGGTAAAAGGGCAAGAAAGGCATGTAAAATGACAGTCACTCCCCATGGAGTTCAGGGAGCTGCAGGCTGGAAACAGTGGATAAGGGGTTGTTGTTTCATAAAATTTTAATGCAATTCTTGAAAATCATAGCCCAAGGCTGAAGAATTAAAGTCTTATGGAGGCATATGTAGGGCCTACTGGCTGCTTTAGTTCATTTATTTCAGGCAGAATAAAGGACTTTTCCTGCCTTTATGATGAATGTTCCAACTAGCCAGGAGGTGGTGTAGCTCACTGGTAAGAACAGAGAGCCAGCCTAGACCTGGGTTCAAGTAGTTGCTTGGGCAACCAACTGTAAGTCTTGTGTTTTTTATTGATAAAATAGTGGCACTAAGAGTACCTACCTTAAAAGACTATTGTAAAGAACCCATGAGAAAATATGGGCAAAGCACTTGGCCAATACCTGGCATACAGTAAGCCCTCTATATGTGTTATCCAAAATGACGTATCAGTGCTGAAAGCAGCATGGCAGCCATATAACAAATGTTTATTGATCCACAGTATATGCAGAACACAGAGATATAAGTCATATGAAATCTCTGCCTTCAAAGACTTTGGAATTTGTGAAAGTCACTGACTCCACGAGAAATTGCCACCGTAAAACGAAATAAACACGTACAGGATCTTATGTTCTGAGCTTAAGGGCTAAAGGGATGTGGGGTGAGGAATGATCAGAACTGGAGTGAAAAAGGATGAAATTCAAGTCTTCTAACTCCACCAAGGCCTTGATATGAGCCCCCTTCCTTCCCTCAGCACACCCTCACAGTTATCTGGGTGTAGGGAGGTGGGGCCAACTTTAGTTAAGCCTGTAGTTGACAAAACGGGTGTGTATGGGTGGGAAGAAGGTGAGAAGTAGCCACATTTGGTATGTGGTTGGGAGCTGATAGGTTTTTAAATAGGACTCTTGACTGAACATTTTCTTTCTCTATTTCTTCTCTTAAAAAAAAAATGTCCAAAACCAGAAAGACCTCTAGTTTTCCAGACTCCCGGAGCCCTGGTCTTTACGCCACATGGACGTTATCCACCTCCTCTGTGTCCTCCCAAGGCAGCATTTCAGAAGGTGATCCCCGGCAAAGCCGTCCATTCAAATCCGTCTTTGTGCCCACTGCCATAGTCAACCCCGTGAAGAGCACAGCCGGCCCTGGGACTTTAGGACAAGGGTCTCTTCGGAAAGGGCGGAGCAGCATGAGAAAGAGTAAGTGGTGGCAGAGAGGTACGTGCCTAGAGCTAAGTGATGGGGGGATCTGACCCCGGGGTACACAGGATGCTTTTTGCAAAAACAGGATCTTGGCTTTAAACTAAGCCCCTGCAAAGGATATTGTACAATTCCCAAATGATGCGTTTTATTGAATGAAGTCATACTAACTCAAGGTCATGGCCCTAGGTTACTTCATACATGCTTGTTGAATGACTGGGGTGATGGCAGCCCTGAGTGCCAACACATAATTAGAACATGGCCAACGTGGACACTGGCTCTTATTTAGAGTGATGAAAGCATTTGCTGGGTCAGTGCTTCTCAAACTGTACCGCAGGGAATGCCTCAGAGGGTGTCACAACAGAAACAGAAGGATGGGGTGGGTGGGCAGGGTATGGGAGTGGGAAATGAGGATTAAGGAGGCAGTGATCAGAGCCCCTGATTCCCACTATGTTATTTAAGTAATGAATGCATAGAACTTTTTTTAAAAGGTTTACAGTATACAAACTGGACAAAAGCAAATCTCTCTCATATCCTTAACCCTGAGTCGCAAGTTCTCTTCCTTAGATAGATAGGAAACACACATACCTGTTAACAATATTCACTGCATTATTCTGCACCTTGCTTTATTTTTACCATCATAACATCCACGTTGCACACATGGCAATACATACCGATTCTCAAGAACCATGCTTTTGTCTCTTCACATAGTGAACTTCTCCATAAGATTTCCTTTTCAGGCGTTGTAAAAAGTGTTTGAAACCCAGTTCTTCTACAAAACATCAAGACTTTATTTTCTTATACTTCTGTAGAAGAAGACAAGCCAAGCCCAGTAAATATGATTTGTTCTGTGTTCCCTGAATTAAACTAAGCTCTGCAATCTCTCTTGTGATCTTAACAGATGAATTAACATGAAAACGCAGTATGATTGGTCAAGGCAGAAGAGTAACGTGTGGGACAATATGCCCCTTTTTAAGCAAAGATCTCCCCTTAAAAAGAAAGCACATATCTTAGCTTCACTGTCCAGTGCCTTCATCTGACAGCCTGTTTGACCACCAGTCTCACAATTCTGGGCACTTCATTCCACTCAACCATGCCTCCCTCCATCACCTTCCTGTACCTCCCTCCACCTCTCCCCACAACACACACACACAATAAGTAATCCCACCACAACAGCCTTGGGAAAATGACTAACTTCTTCCGCCTTCAGTTCACTCTTCTGTAAATGGGAAATAAAAATTCATCAGGGTTAACTTAATAAAACAACCCATACATGGCTGATAGCACAGTGCCTGGCACATAGTAATCTGTCAGAAAACTTTAGTTTTTTATAATATTTTTTATTACTATCATTGCTACTACAATCAAGAGCATCTTTGGTCCATCCAGAGCACAAACTCACTTAAGGTTGAAATGTTCATACACAGCTGAATGTGTGTGGCTCGCACCTGCAATCCTAGCACTTCAGGAGGCTGAGGTGGGAAAATCACTTGAGCTCAGGAGTTCAAGACCAGCCTGGGCAGTATAGTGAGACCTCATCTCTAAAAATATTAAAAGAACAAGCCAAGTATGGTGGCACATGCCTGTGGTCTCAGCTACTTTTGGGGCTGAGGCGGAAGGATGGCTTGAGCCAGGGAGGTTGAGACTGCAGTGAGCTACAATCTCCTACTGCACTCCAGTCTGGGCTGTTAGTATCTATATATATTTGATTTAAAAAAAGAAGAAATGTTCACACTCAGTCTAGACCACTTAGGTATGCAGAGTTGCATCCTGAAAGCAATTGTTCACACTTTCCTTAACATACTCCCTCTCCACCTTTGCAAAATCTTGATTGGCATGGAGCCTTGACTGCTTGCATTGTATGCACATGTCATAAGAAAGCATTAAATCTCTTGGAAATTAGGAATTGACAAGATAAATAGATAAGGCATAAAGCCAATTTTTCACACATTTACAAGAGCCTGAGGACATGTCTGCCTGGTGCTGCTTTGACTTCCCAGGTCCCAGAGGCTTTCTCTTTCTCTCTTTTCCCAAGGTGAGGCTGGCAAGCTCTCAGTCTCTCCAGAGCAAAGAGAAATGGCAGGAGAACTGACCGCATGAAACTCACAGGGCGTCAGTGGAGAAATAAATGTCTAAATGGAAAGGTCACACTTGTGTAAATGGTGACTGGCTTGCTTGCAGCAGCTAAGGACACCGACTGTGTTTAGCAAGTGTCCTGCTTTTCATGTACACCACTGGCTTGATAAGAAGTCGCAATGCCAACGTGGCCTTGGCTCAGACCCTCTGTGTTGGACACAAATGACTTTGATTCAAACTCGAGTCCGTGGAGTGTCGCAAAGGACTAACAACTCTGGCTGGGACAAAACCTACAGCTCTCTAAATGCTGTGGAACCCTTATGGAGAAATGGCCCATTGTGTTTCTCAGGGGTGTCTCCTCCACCTCCCCACAGAATGCAATGAACTCCCGATTCCCCAGGTCACCTTCAGGACATATGTCCAAGGGAGGGGGATCTCCTGCCTTCCAGAGAATTTGAGGGGAAGAAATGACCTTTTCCTGAGATAGGACCATCTCAATTTTAAAAAAAAAGAGAGAGAGAGAGAAGAAGAAGAATGAGCTCAGGAAGGGACAAAACCAAGCTCTTGGACCTTGCATTTTTAGGATATGCGATCCTTTAGCCAAAAATAATAAGAGCTAACAAACATGTGGCATTTATCATGTTCCAGGCACTATCTTAACACTTTGCACACCTGATAGAATGTAGTTCTCACAGCAGCCCAATGATGTACTGTTATTATCTCCAGCTTACAAATGAGAGAACGAAGGTACAGAGAGGTGACAGGACTTAACTCATCCCAGGCTTTCCAGGAGGAGGTCCGATTCCAGATGCTCTGTCGTGAGACATTGCAAAGCCCATCCTCACAGCACTAACTGTGGAATAACCTTTCCAAATTTGCCTCTATCTGCTGTTGTGCTTGCCTAACAATCACAGTTATTTCCACTCACCCTTTCTCCCTGCAGCCCCCGACAAAAAGCAACCCCCACCCATCATATGCCTAAAGCTTCTGTTAGGATTTTCACAGCAAGTCGCTGGGCAGAGTTTTCCTCTCTCCTCTTTCTCCTTTTCCTCTTTCTCATTCTTCTTGGTTGCCTCTCCTTTGTGTTTCTCAATTTGTTCTATCTCCTGTCTCTGATTCTGTCATTTGTTTCCTATTTGGTCTGCCTGCCTGTGTCTGCTTCACATGGGTGTGTGTGTGTATGTGTGTGTCACAAGGCACATGGAAGCAATATACCTTCTGACAGCTCCCCTACACACACACACACACACACACACACACACACCCCATTCAGCCGGAGAGCTATTTGCTGCCAGCATCAGCAAACAGCACTAAAAAAAGAATAAAGTCACCTTTGAAAGACCCCGAGAGAAAGCGAGTGCAGTCAGATGAGGAAAGCACTTGTCTATTCTGGGATATCAGGATGCACTGCTTACCCAGCCCCACCCAACCTACTGCCAGCCGCCCCTGCTGCTGATTTTTCTGTCCTATAATTCCCCAGATGGATCCCTGCAGAGACCCATCCAGTCCGGGATCCCCACTCTCGTGGTAGGCTCCCTCAGACGCAGCCCCACCATGGTTGTTCGGCCTCAGCAGTTCCAATTCTACCAGCCACAGGGGGTCCCCTCCTCCCCCTCGACCATGGTGGTGGACATGGGGTCCAAGCCTGCCCTCACGGGGGAGCCCGCCCTCACGTGCATCAGCAGGGGCAGCGAGGCCCGGATCCACTCGGCAGCCAGCTCCCTCATCATGGAAGACAAGGAAATCCCCATCAAGAGTGAGCCTCTGCCAAAACCACCTGCATCTGCCCCACCATCCATCCTGGTGAAACCAGAAAACTCAAGAAATGGCATAGAAAAGGTAGGATCAGAGTGACATTGGGGGCCTGACTCTTTCAATCGCCTACTACGCATAGTGTCTCAGCTCTGAGATTTTAGTGTTGGTGAACAAGGAACCAAAATTGTAACCTTGAAAGAATCCTCACGCACAACACTCCTCCCCTCCAACTCCCCACCGAGCCATGTCCAACATCCCCACGTCACCCACGCCCTCCCTACATGTGTTACTGATTCGCCTTTCTGTTTCCTGAATATTTTGTACATCTTTTGAGGCCCAAAAGTGGCTGGGAAAAAAAGCATGACTTTGGCATTAGACGAATTTTGTTTTGAATTCCAGCTCTGCTGCTTGCTAGCTGGGTGACTTTGGTCAAAATACTTCACCCTTCTGAGACACTTACTTTGCATAATCTGTAAAATGGAGGTAGAAAGAGTAATGGCCACACAGTATTGGAGTGGAGATTAAATGAGATATGTAAAGTGCTTACATAGGGTTTGACACATAATTATGCATTGTATAAAAGAGGCAACTGAGACACAGGATAATGTTAGTGACATCGAAGTGACACTGAATGATAATGACTGCAACTACCTTATTGTGACCTCCGTGGCAGAGGTCAGATCTGTTAACTTCTAGTTCAGGACATTTCCCACTAGAAGACATAAGAGTTTTTGTAAAAGGCTTATGTTCTCAATAATATCCATGAAGCAGGAGGGATGGTGGCAAGAGAAGGCAGTAAGAAAGTTAAGTGATGCTTATTGCTGTCTTTTAATTTATGGAACATCACCATCATCATCACATCATCGCCATCACCACCTCCATCACCACCACCATCAGCATCATTCCACCATCATCGTCCATTCCCCTCACAACGGAAAGAGGATGTGATTCCCCCATTGGTTAACCAGTTACTGAATACTAACAAGCTGGCAGACACGGTGCTGAGTACTTCATGTGTCCCGTCTATTTAATCCTGACAACAACCCTCTCAAATAGGCGTTAGTTTCATCCTCATTTTAAAATTAGGAAATGGCAGCTCAGGAAGTTAAAGAACATTACCCAAGACCACACAGCTGACACATAAGTGTGAAGTAGAATCCAGATCTGTTACAAAACTCATGCTCTTACTGCTAAGCTATAAGCTCATAGGGAAAGGCATTGGAAAAAGCATCAACAGATATAAAGGTTGGGAGTTCTTTTTCCGAATTACAGAAATAATTCAGAGTTTTCTAGGCCCCAGTTGCCTATTATTCCAAACTTTTAGATACAACTACAAGCATTTCATAAATGCCCAGATCTTAGCTAGATATGACGAGGGTCAGAAAGTATGAAGAAACTCAGATCTTAGTGGGGGACACGAGGATTGAATTACATGGAAGAAAGACATCATTCTTGAGCAGTACCACAGAACGCTTTATTAGGCCCTAAGAGAGAGACTGGCTAAAGCAAATACTGTACCTATAGGTACCCGGCAGATATATAACAGGCCAGGAGAGGTGAAAGGAAAGAGGAAGAGGGGGAATTGGCACAAACTAGAGACCTTGCATCTCATGTAAAGGGGGCACTGCTTCTCAGGTCCAGTCAGCTGTTGTCAGAATGAGGCATACGCCAGTGTGCCAGAGCTCTGATTTTTTTTTTTACGAGACATATGAAATTCTGATTTTTATATGCAATCTCTCAATTTTTGTGTGTTGGCAAGTCGATCAAACCCTCAAACATTCTGCAGGCTAAATTCAGCCAGCAGGTGTCCAGTTTGCAAACTGTGCTCTAAGGATTTATAAGGCCATTATGGAAATCTCTAAATGGAGTCATCAGGAGAGAGGCCTCAAAGAAAAGGAAAGCCTTGAGATTGGCCTTAATCGTACGTAGAGAGGAGAGAGGCAAGGTAAATGTCTTTTATCTTCCAGAAGGGATCATACCCTCTGGCCTCAGGCTGTTTTCATAGGCGGTGGCCTACCCCGTTTCTCCCAGATAAGTCCTAATCCTTTTGTGGTTCTCGATTGAAAGCCTCTGGGAAGACTTCCCTGGCTTCTCCACTGTTAGATGCTCCTCTGCATGCTCAGCATCTTGTACTTCCTCCATCGTAGCACTTGACACTCGTGGTAGGCACAGATATTTGCAGAATGAATGCATAAATGAGGCATTTCAAGTGGGGACAAGCATAGGGAAATAGACATCTCCCACCTCACCTATGTCCATTTCCTCTCCTTTCTCTTGCAGCAAGTCAAAACTGTGAGATTTCAGAATTACAGCCCTCCTCCCACCAAACATTACACCTCCCATCCCACCTCCGGAAAGCCTGAACAGCCGGCCACCCTCAAGGCGTCCCAGCCTGAAGCAGCGTCCCTGGGCCCAGAGATGACCGTCCTATTTGCCCACCGAAGCGGCTGCCACTCCGGACAGCAGACAGACCTCCGGAGAAAGTCAGCTCTTGGCAAGGCCACAACCCTGCTGTCCACTGCCTCAGCCACGCAGACCGTGTTTCCCAGCAAATGAACCTACGGGTGGCTTTTCCTAGACCCCAAAGAGGTGAATTGCATTTAAATACAGTCTGCCTCCACTGAGGGCATCCTGCCATTCTTTGGGGACTCGAGTATGCGTCCTTGTGCTTCCTATTTTACCTTCAGGAAAGGAAAGGTGGGAGCAAGAATTCCTGCCTTGGGTGGGAGGATAGATGGCGTGGCCTTCCAAACACTCAAACATAATGATTTGATACCTCAAGGCTCGCTTACTCAGACCAAGGAGTGAAAAATTGTCGTGCCCACCTTATGCCCCAGCATGGAGTATGTGGCCTCTTGCTGTCCCCGTGTTACTGTGTAGACTTTCTGTGGTGTCCTAAAGGGGGCTGCAGCAGGGGTGTGACAATGGTGGGATTGTTGGCATTGCTTCTTTGACCTTACAGTGTCCTTAACAAGCATTAGAGCAACTTCTGCCATCTTCTGGGGCCTGTACACTAGCCACTAGTAGCTGCCGTATCTTTTTCCCTCTGTAAAGTCATAATCCTGGCTGCAAAGGGAGAATTTCTGCGAGGGGTGTGAGGTGGATACTTTAAACATTCTGAGAATCCAATAAAACTAGAAGGAGTCAGCTTCCTGAGTATGCTCCACTTCAGAAGCTCAGAGAGATCACTGAGTACCGAATATCAAAAGAGTATCATACTTTAATCTTCTTGATCTGTTTTCCCACATATAATTC
This sequence comes from Macaca mulatta, assembly GCF_049350105.2. NCBI lineage: Eukaryota > Metazoa > Chordata > Mammalia > Primates > Cercopithecidae > Macaca > Macaca mulatta. The sequence goes on from NC_133411.1 coordinate 154,948,275, forward strand.
TATGTGAATTATATGGCTGTGGATAGGGCCATGTATGGCATTGTGGACAATTAATTTATCCTGGCTCTATAGTCTGACTTCAAGAAAACACAGCATGCTTACAAACAATCTTATATGGGGTTGGGGTTTAGATATATAGTCTGACTTCAAGAAAGCACGTGGGCCAGGTGCGGTGGCTCATGCCTATAATCCTGACACTTTGGTAGGCCAAGGTGGGCAGATCACTTGAGGTCAGGAGTTTGAGACCAGCCTGGCCAACATGATGAAACCCCATCTTTACTAAAAATACAAAAATTAGCCGAGCATGGTGGCACACGCCTGTAATTCCAGCTACTCTGGAGGCCAAGATACAAAAATAGCTTGAACCCAGGAGGCAGAGGTTACAGTGAGCTGAGACTGCACCACTGCACTCCAGCCTGGGTGACAGAGCAAGATTCTGTCTAAAAGAAAGAAAAAAGAAAGAAAAAAGATAGAAAAAAAGAAAACAAAACATGCTTAAAAACAACCTTATATGGGGTTGGGGTTAGAATGTATATTTGGATATATATTGTTTGCAATGCAACATTCCTGACTTTCCCTGCTTTCTTCTGACTTGGGGCAGATGAGCAGTTTCACCCACAAGGCAATAACATCAGTGCGAACATGGCAGCCCGAGGTTGGGGTGGGAGTGATTCCTGGGGAAAAGCTGCTATAAAAGGGGTAGGACAAAGAAGGCTGGAGGAGAAAACGGGGGAAAGGAGGAGAAAGGGGGGGGGGTAAAGAAAATATGGAGGAAAGAAAGTAGGCATAAGAGTAAGAGTGAAAGAGGATTGAGGGAAAGCACAAAGGAAGAGGCTAAAGGAGACAAGGGGTGGGGCAACCTTACATTCCCTGACAGGGTGAGGAAAGGACAGAGTCTGCAATGAATGGGGCAAAACTAGATGACCCCGCAAAGATGGAACTGACGTGGAGCAGGACCAGCCAGTCAGAGCCTTGTAATCAGGATAGAGGAGGCGTCCCAGGAAGCCAAGGCAAAGCTGTGAGACAACCCATTAAGTCTCATTAAACTTAATTGTTGTGATATAACATTTATTGCATGCCCATCAATGTAGGCACTTTAACGCATAAATAACATTTGCCACTAAGGCTGGGTGCAAGAAGAAAGAAAGGAAGAAAGATAGGAAGAATGGAAGGAAGGAAGGAAGGGAGGGAGGGAGGGAGGGAGGGAGGGGGGAGAGAGGGAGACAGAGAGAGAGAGAAAGAAAGAAAGAGAGAGAGAGAGAAAGAAAGACGTATCTAATTAGACCTTTCCCCTAGATAGTTCTTGAAGGTCATGGGATTCAAAACATGTGTCTTTTACATACCCACTCACACACTCGGCAAATGGAATTGTCCACAGACTTTTTCCAGACCTTAATAAAACAAAACAAAACCATACTCCTCCCATAAAATACTGCCATTGTGTCCTTTGGCACTGGTAGAGCCAACATGATAGCACGTTGTTCTAATGATGTCAATCATGTTTGGGTCCATATCTCACAAACTTTGGGTCAATATCTCACATTTGTGGACTCAAACAAACATGAGATATTGACCCATTAGTTCCACAAAATCAACATGCCCAAATCCGTGCCTCATTGAACTACATATAATAATCCAGATGGAGAAATGAGATAAAGTCCAAGAACAGGGAGGCATTGTGTGACTGGTCAAAGTATAAGTACCCATTCCTCATCTTTACCAAAAAGCACTCTCAATGAGTTTAGCAATGTTTAGCCGTCTACTCTACACTCAGAGTGGCAGAGATATGGCATGACTGACCGACCAAATATTTAGTCTATTCCTCAGTGGCAATGTATCCAGTTAATTTTTCAGTTTTGTGACTGACAAGCAGGGTGCTTAAATGGAATGGAGATGTCCATGCCTTCCAAATGAAATGAAATATTCTTCCCACCGTCTATTTATTATCTCTATGGGATAACCTCTCTGAGAGATGCAAACAACTCCAAGCCTTGCCAACTCCACTCCCTCCAGCCTCTTCACCCACGTGCAGCATCCAACTTACCCTCTCCCAAAGCAAATCCCACCTTTTGGAGTTTTAAGAGGGTTTTAAAGGGGTAAAGGATGTTTTTTCCAAGTAAAAGTTGGCTTCACTGGCAGCTTTAACTCATTCATTCCACCAACATGCTTTGTAAATTTATTGTTTCATGTTTTGTAGAGATGAAGTCTCACTATGTTGCCCAGGCTAGCGTCAAACTCCTCGGCTTCACCTCCCCATGTCTTGGTCTCCCAAAGTGTGGGATTACAGGCATGAGCCACCACACCCAGCCCCAACATGTTTTTAACATCTACTATGTGCTAGGCACAGCAGTGAAGATGATAAACACATCCTGTCATGTAATTTCCACCATATCCCTATAAGACAGGTAGATTGTCCCCATTTCAGAGAAGGAAACTGAAGCTTGAAGGTTAACCACAGATGATGGCAGAGCAAGGACGCAGTCTCAAACTGTCTGACTTCAGAGCCCAACTTGGGACTTGCTGTATGAACCAAAAACCCATCCTTGACTTTAGGATACTGACTCTGGACTGCCAGGAGGCAGCAGAGTGCATTTTTGGTTGCAAATGCGAAAGAGCCTAGAACGCTCCGCTGCACACAAACACAGTTCAGGTCTTCATTTACCACTTTCTGACCATGGGATATCAGGCAAGTTACTTAATCTCTCAGAGCCTCGTTTTCTTACATAGGAATAATACAGTGTAATGTCAACGTCACTGGGATATTATGAGGATTATCTGAGATAATGACACAAAGTGACTTAAACAGTGCTGGCGTGATGAACACCTAACAAATTTTAGACTGGGATGTTTTTAAGCAAGCAGGCTGTTGAAATTTCATGTGAAGAAATTCTAACAGAAGGGCCTGCCTGGGACTGTGGTGTTGAAAGGAGACTGACACAGCCTCATCTTGAAAGTCAGAACACAGTCTAAGCTGAGTCCTGAAGGACAAGAGAGAATCAGATACACAAAGTGGTGGGAAAAAGGGTATTCCAAGCAGGAGAAGATCTTCAGCATTTGGGTTTAAATGTAGCAATGGACCCAAATTCACTTAATACTTAGAGGAATTTATTCCCTTGTGGAACATTCCAGAGATCCCAGGTAGAACCCCAGCCCCTCAAATCTGAAGGTGAAAATTCCATCTTGTGAGAGCATCACCCCTCAGCTAAGGTTCAGACAGTACCTAGGAAGAGTGCCCCTTTGCCATGTGGTTAGACTCTGGCATTTTGGTGCTATGAAAACTGCTAAGAGTAGGATTTGATTGGGGGAAAATGGGAGACATCTGAGTAGGGAAGGTGGATCATGCCCAGCTGGGGACATACTCTGAGGACCTCACCTGAGGAAATGGTCCCATCGAGCAGCATCAAGATCTTTACTTAGGACTTGTCTCTTTCCCTTTGCGTGTGGAACCCGCCTCACCCTCACCCTTCACCCATTCCACGGACAGGGCTTTCAGAGCAGGAAGAGTTTAAAGCAGCGCCCCCACCTGTGTCTTGATGAGATGCAGGACTGACTCAAATCATAGCTCAGTGACCTCCAGTCTGTCTTGAAAAGTCAGGGGGTCCGTCCACACCAGGCCTGCCTTCCCCGGCAGCAGCAATCCAGGGGGCTGGATCAGGGTCAAGGCGGCTTCAAATAAATGAACATTCATTCTTCAACGTCTGTGTCACAGCAACCTGCTTCACTCACCCACATGACCTGCCCCTGAATTAGGCATATTCCCCCCAGAGACTGTGCTGGACCCCCATCTCTCAAGTCCTCATAACCCCCTCGAAAGTCGCAGCTGAATACTTAGGGATCAGCTGATCCAGGACAGTCAGGTCTTAGGAGTGTAGTAAGCCTGGCCTGGGCCCTAGGGAGTCTCACTCAATAGTTCGGAGGTGGGTTCCGGGTGTCTGTGCTTTTAACAATATCCCTAAGTGATTCTGATTCACATAAAGTGAGAGGCTCCAATCCACCTTTCTCATATGGTATGGCAGAGCCAACATTCAGTCCTGACACCCAGCAGGACTGTGGCCACACTGGTTGGTAGAATGTCAAAAGAAGTTTGTACTAATAGGTGAACAGTGGATGCTCTGAGCTCCCCAAGGCCTCCTCACACCCACAACCTGGTCCTTCCCTCAGGTGCTCCCCATCACTCTAACATCCAGCACCTAAAAGCTCAGGCCAGGTGCAGCTAAGACCTCCAGCAATAAAGCCCTTCTCCATTCCAGTTAGCCAGTGCCTATGCCATCCTGGTTGCTAAATATCTTAACTGTGACCCTGGAGTAGAGCATAGGACCCAGAGAGGTCACTCAGAAGCCAAGAGCTCTGCTAACAAGCCCAGCACTCCATCCAGCCCACTCCTGACCACTGTCCAGCCCTTGACAATCACCTTCACCTGGTCCTTGGCCTAGGAAAGGCGCTGCATGGGAGGGAGGGCAGCTCCATGCTCGCTGGTCTGCCTTTCTCAGCTAACACCTTCAAAGGCCTCAGCAATGCCTGTGAGCTTCCCAGCTCCTCTGCCATTGGTTTGGCAGGTACGGAAATTATCTGTTTCCATGAGAGGAGCAAGCATCCATCCTCATCCTCTCACCCACGTCTGACCACACAGGCAGCCACATAGCTTCTGGACTCCCTTCCTGGGAGGTGAACAGCTGTGGCAGGCAGAACGGCAAAGTCCTATCAAGTCTTTCCAGCTGGGACCAAGTGCTTAGCAAGCTGGCACGGGGTAGTGCCGGGCCAGCAGCTGCCGCCACTGATGCTTCTCTTGTTTATATCTTGAGAGAAAAGACCCCGATTCTCTCTGGCTAAGAGAAGATAGTACTAGTACTTCCAGCAGCCTCTCAGATGACCATGAAAGACAGTCACTTAGGTAATGTGTTTGGCAGGCAGGACCAGACCAGAGGCGTTAACTCCAAAGATCCTTGCAGCAAATCGATGTCATGGAGAATAAATAATACAAGGACATTTTATTTGCAATAGATCAGTGTTAAATGATCAAGCAGACCGTTTTCCAGGCCTAGATTATGTCCTAGACCAAAGCAGAAACAGTGTTCCCAGGAGGCCCTCTGCCCACTGATCTACACTTTGACAAACAGAAGGCAGCGAAGTGGGATCTAAGGTGTGCCATCAAGTCAAAGATGGTGGGGGATGATGGGGGGCATGGAGGAGGTTACAGATGCACCCATCCATCCATCTATTCACTCAACAGCAGTGATCCATCACCCACTCTGGACCAGGCTCTGTGAGAAGCAATGGAGATACAGTGGTTGACGGGAGAGATGAAAATAGATACATCCCTCATAGAGTATTGTTTGTTCCTTATTAATTTTTTCTGGATTTGGGGCCTCCTTTCTGCTTTTCTCCCCTTTTTATTATTAAATGCTTCACAGATATGAAATTATACAGGATCATATAAATAACCATATACCTGCCACCCAGCTTTTTTAAAAATAGTAATTGTCAATATCAGAGGTCCACTGTGTGCCTCTCCCAATCCCATTCCTTTCTTCCCCTCCCCACAACTTCCCTCACAACCACTACCCTGCATCCCTCACTTATCTTCTCCCACACATGTACCATATGGAATTTTTAGTGAAACCCATAGAGATATTTGGTAAACACTACTGAAAGCAAATATTGCAACCTAAGGCCATAGATATTCTGCCTGAAGGTTTGAGCTCCCATCTGGCTTCTGTGCCTCAGATTCTAAGGCTTTGATTCATTGCTGGGAACTGATGTTGATGCACCAACATGTCTGGTTTTGAGAATCCTGGTTTGGAGGAATTTTGACAAGAATTTTTCCAACTACACCTGTTTTGTGACACCTTGTTGCTTCCGAATGGGGAAATACAGGCTGTGGCCATGCCCAAATTGCTTTCAAGTGATTTGGGGGCTTTTAAAGTAACTCTCCTCTGGGCCTTGCCCGGGACCTCAAGGTAGCCAAACATAGAAACCAAAAGCAGCTTCTCAGAATCTGAAACTGAAATGAGATCTTGCTGCTGCTGCTGTTAATCTTCTAACAAATTATCGTAAGAACCTTGTGAGTATGCAGGGAAATGCTTGTTTATTTTTTGTTTGTTTTTTGAGACAAGGTCCCATTCCCCTCACGCAGTCTGGAGTGCAGTGGCACAATCTCAGCTCAATGCACCCTCAGCAGCCCCAGCTTAAGATTCTCCCACCTCACCCTCACAAGTAGCTGGGACTACAGGCATGTGCCACCACACCCGGCTAATTTTTGTATTTTTTGTAGAGGTAGGCTTTTGCTATGTCACCCAGACTGGTCTCAGACTCCTGGGCTCAAGCAATCTGCCTGCGTCACCATCCCAAAGTGCTGAGATTACAGGCGTGAGCCACCACACCTGGCTCGGGAATGCTATTTTTGTCTCCAGACTACAGATCAGAAAACTGAGACTCAGAATGTTTCAATTCCTTGCTTAAGATCACAAAACTAGTTTGAGGTGTAATGGAAACTGAAAAAAAAGAAAAGTAACAACCCTGACTCCTCATCCAGCAATAATTGCCATCATGTGTCAAGTACCTACTATATGCCAAGTACTTTACATGCTACATACATGGTGTCATTTAATTTTACCCAACCCTATGACAGAAGTACTGCTATTTTCTCATTTTAAAGATTAGAATTGAGGCTCAGAGGTCAAATGACCTGTCCAAGGCAACAAGGACTGGAACCCAGGGCTCTAAGCCAAAACCTTAATCCCTCTTCTTCAATGGCAACTATCAACATGGTTGAGATTGGAGGGCATGGACAAATGAGATGTGCTGCTGAGCTAGCTAGGATGGGGATGGAGATGGAGGAGGGTTTATCACAGAGGGTCAAGCCCTCCCAGAAAAAATCCATGAGGTTAGGTCTTGCTCTCTCAGTAAGATAACTGAGAGTTTTATGCACAGAGAAATCCAAAAAGCAAATCTACCGCTGCTCCCAGAGTTACCAGACACAGCCAAACCACTTGAAAAAGAACTGAAGCTTGCAATGTGGTTCTGGGTCACTGACATCAAAACACAGTGATCATTTTGCATTCCCCAGGTCGCTCTGTCTTCGTGAGATTATTTCTGGTTTTGCCTGTCCTCACTCTAAATGATACAGAGCAGAGTCCCACAAGAAGAGGGATATGATTTCCAAAATGACCCCCACTTCCATCTCCTCTGCAGGAACAAAAGGGCTCAGAGAGCTGACATCTTCTTCCAGTGTTCCTTGCTGGTGTTTATCCAAAGTTCAAATGCAATTTCCTTTGGGGGTAGATACACACCCACATATGCAAGCTAATTAGGCAAACGGGGTCACTGCTGGATGGACAAGAGCTGCAGCCTGATAAGGACTAAAAGAATGCCAGCCAAGACCTAGGGAGAAAGGCAAAAGACATCTGCAGAGGCTGTTTTGTAACTGTGTGCATTTTGTGTTAATGCTCTTGGAATCAGTGCTAGCATGACCGACTGACTTGATGAGAGCCATTTTTGATGTCGGGGTTTGACTGCTGTAGGTCACACACGTCCTGGAGGCTAGCACCATCCTAATGACCTTCCCATGAGAATCACCACTCCCTGACCACCCAAGAGGATTGTGAAGGCTATTTGCATTCAGGAGACCCTCACAAATAAGTAGAAAGGAAGCTTGAGTCACAACGTACGGAGGCAGCTAAAACAGGCCTGGAGGTCCAAAAAGGAATTCAAATAAATAGTGCCTTCAAAAGGTGGTACCCAGATTCCTGCTAGCCCCATCACTACCTTCTCTCCAACTCTGTAAGAGATGTCTTATGTCTCTGTCAAGGAGAGGGTAGAGGACGACATTGCACAAAGAGGACATGTCAGTCACAGCTAGAGAGAGATAGCACTAGCTTCCATGACAAGGAATGAAACATCAGTCAGAAGGGGTGATAGTGTTTTGAAGGGAAGGCTAATTTTAGATATCAGAACCACATTTCTAAATATTCTATTCTGCACATGCTATTTATAAGCTGAATTCTTTTTTAAGCTTAAGTTGTTTTTAGATGTTGGCAAGTTTTGGAGCTTAGGACTTCTTTGTTATGGCGGCCTCCAACAGAGAACTAAAAGCATCAGTCAAGGACCAGCTATGTTCCCAGTCCACTAGAATGTCACAAGATCTGGAGAAGTAATTAATATAATAGCTGGGATGATGAGATTTGGAAATGGATCACTTGGGGCTTTCTCACAGCTTTGTTACTGGCTATATTTCCTTTGGCAAATAACTAAAGAAACTTGGAAAAGTGACACATCCCTAGACCTCAGTTTTCTCATTTGTAAAATGAGGATCAGACCATGCACCTCCTAGTAGAGTTCTCAGCAGGATTAAACAAGTTCAGGCATGTCCAGCTCTGAGTATGATATTGGGTACATAGAAGTGTTCAATAAATGGTAGCTATTACCATTTATGTAGATGTACTGGCACAATTCAAAACAAAGCACAACGGCAAGCTAGGCTCTATCAGACAGAAGTGAGAGGGGAGAACAATGAGAGTGTTTTAGTTGTCAAGAGAGCTTTGTGAAGAAGAAAGATTTTGAAAAATGAGCAGCACAGAGAAATGTGACGTGAAGAGGGGGGTGCCTGGACTCTGGAGTCACACATCCCTGGGTTCAAATCCTGACCCCACGTGTCAGCTATCTGACCTTGGACCAAGTTAACAAACCTCTCTGAGCCTTTCTTTACTTATCAGAAAAGTGGGAGCAATAATCAGCACTTCACACTGTGACTGGGAAAATCGAGTGAGGCGAGGCCAGATGTTGGTATGCGGAAGTGGACCCAGAAGTGGTAGCTGTTGGAGAAATTTGCAGGATGACATAGGCTTGAAAGCAGGATGAGCAGGAAGAATGCTAAATATAAGAATGGAATCTCAGGCCAGGCACGGTGGCTCACGCCTGTAATTCCAGCGCTTTGGGAGACCGAGGCGGGCAGATCACAAGGTCAGGAGTTTGGTGGCCTGTATGGTGAAACCCCGTCTCTACTAAAAATACAAAAATTAGCCAGGGGTGGTGGTGGGCGCCTGCAGTCCCAGCTACTTGGGAGGCTGAGGCAAGAGAATGGCGTGAACCCGGGAGGCAGAGGTTGCAGTGAGCCGAGATTGTACCATTGCACTTCAGCCTGGCGACAGAGCGAGACTCCATCTCAAAAAAAAAAAAAGAACAGAATCTCTTACTAGCTGCCATTCATTAGTTGTGGGCTAAATGCCAGGTACCTTGTGAATCCCTTAGAGGGTTTGTTACTACAGGGTTGCTAAGAGCCCAGTGGAGTCAGATGACCTGAATCCAAATACAGGCCCCATGTTTCCTTGCTGTGTCACCATGGCCAAGGCATTTAACTTTTCCAACCTGTAGTTCCCTCCCTTGTAAAATGCAGGTATTAATTGTGCAAAAGCACAATTAATGGTTTGGTGGGGATTAAGTGAGACAATGTAAATAGTCATTAGCACAGTGCCCAGCACAAGAAAATACTGTAATGTTCACTACCATTATCGTTATTTACATTCATTTTCTCACTTAATCTTCACAAGGCCCCCACGAGTTGTGTTATTCTCCCCTACGTATAGATCAAACAGCTGAAGCTCGGAGGATACATCACTTGTCCAGGGCAACCAGTAGCAAAGGTGGGCCGGCTCTGAAGGATGAGACATCTGTTTCTTTGTTCTCTGACCTTTCAGAGAAGCTGGTCAGTGGTGCCAGGGCTGGGGCAATATGACAACGATTTTAAAATGCATTTTATGCCGTAATCCTCGCCAATCTCTTCTCATCTGGTGGTCCCCACCACCTCACCACCTCATCTGCTGAAGGTTGCAGATTTAGGGCTGTGTGTACCCCCGGATACAGCCAGCAAGCACATTGGTGTTGCCCCTCTGGGTGCTTGCCGCTTCCCAAGGTTGACACGGTTTATGAAATGTCCATTCTAATTTGCAAATAGATCTGATACGGACATGCCTCCAGCTGGCTGGTGATTTCGATAACAACCCCTCCTCCTTGGTGCCAATTAACAGAAATGAAATGTCCCTGGCACACTTTGTAGTTCAGAAAATGCATGTACTGATTAAACCCCCGCTAGGCGTCCATTATGACCTATGGGCTCCAGGCAAGTGCTGCTCTCACTCCATCTCCATTTAAAGTCGCAGAATGTTTTCTTCCTGGGCAAAAACCAATGTCACTTCATTCATTTATTCATTTTTCATTCAACGATATCAACTGAGCATCTACTATGGGCTGTGTGCCAGGTGTTGTTCCGTACAGTTGGGATACAGCAGTGAACAACACGGATAAGGTTCCTACCTGCAGGAAGGGAGTAAATGGTAAACAAGCAGGAGAATTTCTACATGTCAGATGTTACGAAAGAAACAAAGTGACGGGACAAAGAATGGCTGACGGGCATAAGCTATATTACGTAGGGTGGCCAGGGAAGGTTCTCCAAAGGGATGACATTCGAGTTGAGACCTGAAGACTAAGAAGGAACCAGACACGCAGCATAGTGGGAAGAGCAGGAACAAGCTCAACCTGTCCAGGAAACTCTCCATGGGGAAGGTTCCATTAACATTCTTTTTTTTTTTTTTTTGAGACGGAGTCTCGCTCTGTCACCCAGGCTGGAGTGCAGTGACGTGCTCTCGGCTCACTGCAAGCTCCGCCTCCCAGGTTCACACCATTCTCCTGCCTCATCCTCCCGAGTAGCTGGGACTACAGGCACCCGCCACCACGCCTGGCTAATTTTTTGTGTTTTTAGTAGAGACGGGGTTGCACCGCCACTAGCAGTCTTTCATTTATCAAACATTTTTGATCATACAATGAACAATTGGAGAATAAATGAATTCCCTTTTATCCTGACAAGAAGGCCTGTCATAGGAAGGATGAACATAGGGAAGATGCTACTGGAGTTATTACAAACGGAGAGGCAAATGACCGCCCTTTTCTCCACCCCATTCCCAATCTCTAAAACAAGGGACTTGGCTTAGGCACTAGCATTCAGGACTGTGAGATCTTAAGAACTCACCTTTTAGAGGAATTGGCCCTCATAGCTCTTTAAAGCAGTAACTATGCAGCAAACAAAAAGCAAACTGACATCTTTAAAAAAAAAAAAAAAAAAAAAACAGCCAAAATGGTTGTTTGAAATTGTATACATGAGACATAAAATATCATTTCCTTTGTTATCATTAGGGTGTAGTTATTGAATTTCTGCACCCATTTACTCATTCAGAAAATACTTATTACTAGTTGTGAGTCTCTTCTCTTCCTCCCTTTAGCCCTCTGCCCTCTCTCTCTCTCTCTCTCTCTCTCTCTCTCTCTGTTTCTCTCTGCCCCTCACTCCCCCAACCTTTCTTTGGCACAGGATTTCAGAGCCCAGGATATAGATTTGGAACACCTGAGTCGTACCTAAAGTGTGACTTGCTGTGTGACTTTAGGCAAGTCACTTCACCTATCTGAGTCTCAGTTTTCTCATCTATATAAAGGGAATAATAATAGAAGACATCTCACAACACCATACAAAATAAACACTAAGGTATTATTATCTTTGTTACTGTCCATTATTATCCTTTGATAGATAGGAATGTAAAATTTACAGAACTCAACTTAGGAAACTGGGACAGGTTTTTAGGACAGAAGAAATTCTAGTAACAAGTGTGACAGCCACTGTTTAATGACCTGTTTCTACCTGTAGGATTTTCTGTTCTTTGAGATAATTATGAAGCAGGACCACAAGAAATAGCCTTCAGGAGGTATTTTAGTCCATAATAATAATTTTGAGCCAACAATTATAGAGTCCCTGCTATGTGTCAGACCCTGTTCCATGTGCTTTACTGATATCAAACATCGACTTATTTAAAACTCCCACAAACAGACAAAATAAATACTATTACTACTCCCATGTTACTGGTAGAAACTAAGGCCTAGAGAGATTAAGAAACTTCCATAGGGTCACAAGGCTAGGAATTGTGGGGTTTGGAAATAAACCCAGGCAATCTGGCTCCAGTCTGTGGCTGCTAACTGCTTTCCACCTCAGTTAAGGTAGAGCGAAAGGCCAGACACAGTGGTTCATGCCTATAATACTAGCACTTTGGGAGGCCAAGGCAGGTGGATCACCTGAAGTCAGGAGTTCGAGACCAGCCTGGTCAACATGGCGAAACCCCATCTCTACTAAAAATACAAAAATTAGCTGGGCGTGGTGGTGGGCACCTGTAATCCCAGCTACCCAGGAGGCAGAGGTTGCAGTGAACCAAGATCGTGCCACTGTACTCCAGCCTGGGGCACAAGGGTGAAATTCCATCTAAAAAAGATTGGATGAAAAAGTTATCTCCAGACATCAGGGGGGTTTGGTGATGTTTTTGTTTTTGTTTTTTACTTCAAATAGACTTGTCTTCTGAGTACTCAGTAAACAAAGAATTATTACCTGCCTAATCCCAAACCCTCTGGCTTGTAGACACAGTGCTAATAAGGGCTGCTACTTCATACCGCACAATGCCAGCCTAGGAAAAGTCACACCTCCTCCCATTGATGGGATTTTTTGGGTGCCTATTAAAATGTCACTTGATCTTGGAGTTGAAGTTCTTTCTACATCATTTAGCACAACCTGGAAGGTCAGATTAATGTGGCATCCAGCTTTCCCTTGGCAGTAACTTCCTTATTACTTCCCTGCCCCTGCACTTGTTCTCAGAAATGTTACATCACAATAAAGGTAGTTAAAAAGAGCAAACAAACCACTGCTACTCGCTTGGAATGCAGAAGCTGTAATCTGGAAGGGACATTCTCACAGCTGCCGACACCAAGACTGATAATACAGATCAAAGCCGCCATCTTTGAGCCCATTGTGATATTAACAGGGTGAACCTTCTCCATAGGAGGACACCCAGTATCAGCACTGGCACCAACCTAGGCACAGGGAGGAGAGGCAGGATATGTCTAAGGCAGACTGCCTTCCTTTTGAGGGCTAAAATTGGTGATAACCAAATGAAACCCCCGCCCATGTTCAGTGGTGTGTAGTGAAGACAACATAACTCCAAATCCTGTGTAATTTATTGACATGGTGAGACACAGAATGCATCCTCGTAATCACAGAATGCCTGTTTCTCCCGCTGAATGCAAAGCAGCCACCTGGAGCCTCTGACAGCTCTTACTTGCTGTTGTGCTGAGTGGAGCACATTAGCTAATGAGGAAGTGCTGCATTGCATTTGCAGGTACTGGGAGCTCAGAGCAACTCAGTTTTGAGCCCAAATGTGGTCGCCTGCTTGAAAGCTGGGGCTTCTCTGGTACATTGGGTCTCTGGAGCCACAGATCTTAGTTCTGCCTTCATAAGTTGGGAGTTTAGGTAAGACTCCCCAAATTGATGTGATAAGACTTCCACAAATGGCTTGTAAGATCTGACTGTTCCACACCACCCCCACAAAGAATCAGGCTGTGATCATTATTAAAGTTTCCCCAAAGAGAAAACTAGCCTGTTACATCAGCACGAGTCCCTGGACAGAAAAGAAATCAGGGTCTAGATGAAAGAAAATTGGACAGGAGATAGAAAATTATCGAACCAATTTCCCATCATCCTTTTAGCTTTCTCCTTTCCTCCTCCAGCATGGTTAGTTTGGACTTTATTTGTACTCAGAAGGGCCAAGAGCCATGCAACAAAGTCATAAAGAACGACCTCCTGTTATGTGTAATCAAACCACCTGCCCTCACCTCACAAGGCACTGCCAGACAGGTTTGGCTGCACGTTCCTCTGGAGCATCCTCAGCCTAGGAAGAGAAAGGAGGCGAGACATTGGCCAGGGAGGGGAGGATATTGATTCCATGTGTGAGGATCATAGGAATGCAGGTTGAGTTTGGTCATCAAAATACAATATTTGAGACCTCAGAGAAATTCTGGGGGCTCACGGATTTTAACTTTTTATTTTTGAAATAAATTCAGACCCACTAGGTTCCCCAAAAGTTAACATTTTACCAGGTTCATTTTTATTTTTTCTGGACCATTTGAGAGTAAGTTAGAGACTAAATGCCCACTTATCCCTAAACATTTCAGTGTATATTTTTTTAAAATAAGGATATGCTCTTACATAACCCTAATAAAACCAGGAAAATCAGGAAATCAATGTTGATATAGTACTATTAACTAGTCTACAGGTCTTATTCAATTGCCCTACTATTTTTTCAATTGGCCTATTTTCCCTTATAGAAAAATTATTTCACAAGTCTTTTCTAGGATCCTTTTCAAGACCACATCTTGCATGTAGTTGTCATACCTCTTTAGTTTCCTTTAATGTGGAACAGTTCCTCAAGATTCATTTTCTTACATGGTCTTGGAATTTTGAGTAGTATAAGCCATTTGTTTTATGGAATGTCTCTCAATATGTGTGTGTCTGTTATTTCTTCATCATCAGATTCAGGGTTTAGAGCAGGAGAAGGGGGTTTGGCAGTAACAGATGATAACCCATAGAACGAAATAGGAATCCCTGAGCCTATACTGATATAAACAAACAAACAAACAAATAAATAAATAAATAAATAAATATGGGAGAAGGAAAAGCTCTCCCTTATGGTCAAGTGACAACCTCTAAGTGTAAAAGGAATTATGGAATTTAAAAAAAAAAACCATTTGGCAACCACTCAGTAACAATTGGTTCATGCAATAACCATGAATGAATATTAAAACTTGTGGATGAAAACTTGGAAAGTCTCAGAATATCTGCTCGCAAGATACTTATTAGTCACAGAAGAAAAAAAAAATCACAACTTTACAGTAGACAATCACCTTAACCAAAACACCAAAGTTAGCATCACCAGCAATGGGGAAACAGATACTGTGTGCCTCCTGATATGATGCACTCAGAAGAACACAGCATCTCTTCTGTGAGAAGATGACTTTCTGCCCAAAAGGTATAAGAATTCTGAAGAATTATAGTTCTTCCCAACTGCATTCGCACACAACAGATTCTGAAATCCTTTTTACTTTACAGAACCTGCTTTGGTCATCTTCCCAGGACGAGTTCCTGACAACTGGGATGCAGAAGACAGCAAACGATCTGCCGGGATGGAAACTGCTCAATAGAGAGTTTGTGGACTGCATGATATTCCTTGAACATCAGGGATGGTACAGGGATACCAATAGTCTGGCCTCCAAGACAGCAGAGTAATAGGAGGAAGAGCAAATCTGTCTTCACCCACAGTATTAATGGGTAGTGGGCCAGAATGGAGAAGAGCTAGCGAGTCATGTGCTGCTACAGGTTACACCAGACTCCCATCCCTCTGTTACTCACTGCTGTTGTCAAAGCCAAACTTTATCTTGCTAATTTCTCACAGCTTGGCACCTAACAAATGACAAGACAGGACATCCAATGCCTTCCAGCTCTGTGGTCTGGCCTGTCTCTCCAGATCAGATTTAGAGTGATGCAGCAGATGACATCATATTCTCTCTGCATCCCTCTGCCACATCTTCATTCTTTTCCATTCTGTCTTTTCCCCCGATACCTTCTGACCCCAGGGATTTCTAATAGAACATAGTGATCAAGGAAATAAAGACTTGGTACATAAAGAGTCTCAGACAAGAAAAAAATTCATGATGTTATATGAAAGATACCAAACTGTAATGCTTACAAAGAGGCTATTTCAAGTAGAAAGATATAAATATCACTTATAACCATGCATCCTTTATGTTCATAAATAAGTCATCATAAAGAACAAGCCATTAGAAGACATTCTACTCCTTGTTTTTTTTAAATAAAAAAGGCTATAATCTAAAATACAATTTTAAAATTACCTGTGCTAACCTGCAAGAGACATTGCTCACATAAATGAAATTCATAAATACCCTGATGTTATTTGAACCATGTATTTTCATCTTCTCCTCCTCTCTTAAGACATCAATAAGAATTTGATTTTTAAAAGCACATGCTGCTCTGATTATCAAAGACAATAACACAAGTGCAGCATCACTGGGATATGTTGGTTGTTTTAAAGTTCCGATCCTAATTTTACACTGAAGCATCCTCAGTTTTTCATTCAGCCCTGCTTGTAAACAGGAACCAGCATCAGCCAAACCAGGATCAGAGTAAGGATTGCATCTGTAGGTTACAGAAATATTTTCTTCTATGTGAAACTGTCACATGCAGGGGTTAAACTGGCAGCCATCTTTTAATGCGATGAATAATTTGGACTTCTTAGCCACACCCTTCTCTCGGTTAACCACAGGAGGAAGTGATAATACACCACCAGAAGCCCCAGAGTTCTGGCTTTATCTGCTACGTGGCAGGTGAGAAGGGAAGAGGTGTGATTGAGCACACTGGCTATTTACGCCTTGTCTTCAAAGCCCTCTTAGTCACATTTCCATCTTCATGCACTGGCTTCCGCCTTACAACTGAACAATAGGAAACCACCACTCCTAAACCACCACTCCTAATTTTTTTAAAAAACACGTCCTGTTTTTTAAGTCTCTGGGAACTTTCCACGAGGTATAGTGGAGGGTTTCATAAGGATTTAGCTCTTCCTTCGAACCTGCTTAGCCAGTAAACCAGATATTTTTTAAAACACAGCATACAGATTCCAAATGATCAAGGACCACAAAGTGTTGGGGATGTCAGGGAGGAGGCAAGGATGGGCTTGAATGATCACAAAGAGCCAACCCGGAAATGTGCAGTAGAATAGTTTGCTAATGGTGACATCTGAGTTTCATCTCCCGGAATTATTGTTTCTTATTACTACACTTCGGGTCAAGGGGAAAGGGTGTTAAGGGTAAAAAGAGGAAGGAGAAAATAAAGAGAAAAATTCACACCTCCATGGAAACATAAGCAGAAAAACTATAGACTCTTGTGTCTCTGCTTATTTTTTTAAGTATAGTGTTTTTAACAGACCAAAGAGAATCTCTATGAGTTAATATGTATGTGAATAATGTTTATAAAAGGGGTATAATGTGTTAGTCATTATGGAATATTGTATAAATAAACCTTACATATATAGCATACATAAAAAAATGATTGCTTAGGGCAGTGGACACTTAAGGACTTCCAAAATTTTTGTATCTTCATCCCAAAAAATAGAGCGTTCCAGGGCTGGCAACTTATTTCCTTAGTATATTCCACTGTAAAGCCAAGAGGTGTAGGGGCTTGTTTTCTGGTTTTGTAATTTGTAATAATCTGTATGGATTACTGTAATATGTCTGTTGCATGTGTGTTGGTGTTGTTTACCCATATGGAGTCATCAGGGATTTGTTCCACACTTTGTATCCTGGAAAACCAAAAGGAATTTTCATTTTTTTGAGACAGAGTCTCACTCTGTCGCCCAGGCTGGAGTGCAGTGGTGCCATCTCAGCTCACTGCAAGCTCTGACTCCCATATTCAAGCGATTCTCCTGCTTCAGCCTCCCGAGTAGCTGGGATTACAGGCGCATGCCACCTCGCCCTGCTAATTTTTTGTGTTTTTAGTAGAGATGGGGTTTCACCGTGTTAGCCAGGATGGTCTCGATCTCCAGACCTTGTGATCTGCCCACTCGACCTCCCAAAATACTGGGATTACAGGTGTGAGCCACCACGCCCGGTCTGGAATTTTCTAGTAAGAAGAAAAACATACAGAATGTGTCTTCACTGTTGGGTAACTCTCAAATTTGTAGCACTCTGAATTTTTTGTAAAACTGTGCTAATGGAATGCTTAATGTCAGAGTTATTGTCTCACTTCAATATCTAGTATTGGATAATGTTTCTCCTGGGAGCACAGATTTTTTTTTTCAAGTCCTTTTTTCCTGGACTTAACATGTTCTTCTAGAAGACATCAGAAGTCATGACCCTAAGCCACCTCCCTTCAGGACCACTTTCTACCATCGGTTTTCAAAAAACTATCCACATGTTAATTCTGTTTTATGTTCTGTGATTCTGTGGTCGACTCAGTGCTTCAGAGTCCAGAGATTGACTTGGGTTAGTGGCCCTAATGAAGTGCTAAATTTTCTCTTTACCGCCGAGACTGATCAGAAGAAGCAAAAGGGGAAAGGGGGCTAGAGGTCCACTCACACCTTTTACATCAGACGAGAGGAGAACTGTGCCAGAAATCTGTGCATGAAACACCATCTGCTCTTCATGCAGGGAGGGGTCAACCGTGTGAACATGTAGAGATTACTCGAGCCTCCTTTGCCAAAAACGTGCATTGTTCCCAGCTGTAAGTGTGTGAAGCCTAATACATCTTTTAGCATGAAACAATAAAGTGTTTATTTTCATTTAATAGGTTGTTCCTCCGGCCTGGATTTTCTTTTTTTTTTTTTTTTTTTTTTTCTTTTTTCAGTAGCTGGTTTGGAGAGGGCAACACTTTGTCATAAATTAAATGTCAACAGTGAGCATTTGATTTCTCCCAAAGGGGTTTAGCTCCTGGCAGCTGCTCTGGACATCCAAAAGGGAGGGTTAGGAGAGGAAATCACTTTGTCAAATGGGAATTGCTTAGTTCCAGTGGAGGTAGGTGGAGAAACAGGCAAGTAACACTTCCTTTTAAAGCTGAGCAGGCTGAATTCACTTCCGTGGAGCAAACTCTGGTTTGTACAACCATGAGGGCCCTCTTGGCTGGAAGTCTTCTCTGCCTGATGAGTGCAAAGGTTAGGTGCACAGCCTCGAGTGCCTGATTTCCTGTGTTGCCAGCCGTTTAGCCTTGGGTAAGTTACTTAACCTCTCTGTGGTTCAGATCCCTTTTCTAGAAAATGGAGATATAATGGCACCTTTCTGAGGGATGTTAAGGATAAATTTCTTAAAACACGTAGAGTGATTTGAACAGTGCCTGGCACATATAAGTGCTTACTAATATTAGTATCTTACCACCTTCACAATGTTTACCATATCCATCTACCACCTGTGTTATTATTTACTTAAAATTCTTATTTTAATTGATTCAATTTTCTTTTCTGAGGTGGGGGCAACTTCATCTCTAGTATCAACTTTCATCTAGAATTTAATTTAAAGGAAAACTATATGTTCCAATGGTAAATTAGTATAATTTGGCTGGGTGCAGTGGCTTACGCCTGTAATCCCAGCACTTTTGGAGGCCAAGGCAGGTGGATGGCTTGAGCCCAGAAGTTCAAGACCAGCCTAGGCAACATGGTAAAACCCCATCTGTACTAAAAACGCAAAACTTAGCCAGGCGTGGGGGCACATGCCTATAATCCCAGCTACTCTGAGGCACAAGAATCACTTGAACCCAGGAGGTGGAGGTTGCAGTGAGCCAAGATCATGCCACTGTACTACAGCCTGGGTGACAGAGCAAGATTCAGTCTCAAAGGAAATAAAAAAAGAAGGAAAATTAGTATAATTTGCCACAAATACAAAGTAGCCATAAAACAGTGATCACACATATTTACTGAGTCCATCCTACCTGCCAGGCAGTGTGCTAAATGTCTTGCTTTACAATCTTCATGCCCTACGAGGTCAGTACTATCACCATCCCACTTCCCGGATAAGGAAACTGAAACAGAGAGAGGTTAGCAAGTTTGCCTATGGTTGTATAATTAGTAAATAGAGGAGGCGTTTCAGGCTGCAGAACCCAGGTTCTTCGGCACTGTTTGGTGCTGCTGCCCTAACAAAAACATCTACCAAACATGGTAGACGGTCGCTTCCTAGGGCTGCTAAAATAAGTGATCACCAACTGGGTAGCTTAAAACAACAAAAACTTATTCTGTCTCGGTCTGGAGGCTAGAAATCCAGTATCAAGATGTTGGCAGGGCCATGCTCCCTCCAAAATCTCTGAGGGAGGATTTTCCCTTGCCTCTTCCAACCTCTGGTAGCCCCAGGCATTCCTGGGCTTGTGGCAGCAACACTCCCATCTCTGCCTTTGTCTTCACATACGTGTCTTCCCTCTGTGTCTCTATCTTTGTGTCTTTTCCCCTCTTCTTGTAAGGACACCAGTCATACTGGATTAGGACCCACCCTAATGATCTCATTTTAAACTAGTTACAATGGCAAATACCCTATTTCCAGATAAAATCGTATTCACAGTTACCAGGGGTTAAGACTTCAACATATCTTTTGGTGGAGGAACGGGAGGTGGGGAACACAATTCCACCCACAGCTGTTGCTACCTGAGGTTTTGAACCTGGGGCCTGAAGAAGATTTGTTAAGTGTTACAGAGGTGTTCAAGATGGGCACCAACCTGAGACTCTCTCCTTGAAACAATCAGACCTGAAGAGTTGGGACAAGGGAAAGACAATGGCTGATGTGTTTCAGTGACATTTCCAGCCAGTCCAGATGCTAACTAAAGTTAACCACCTCCTGCCCCATCCCTGATACTCTGAGGAAGGTGGCTTGACATAAGAAAGCCACATAACAACTCTTCCAGCTTCTCAGACATCTCTCATGAAAGGATGGCAGTTGGCCGGGTGCGGTGGCTCAAGCCTGTAATCCCAGGATTTTGGGAGGCTGAGACGGGCGGATCACGAGGTCAGGAGATCGAGACCATCCTGGCTAACATGGTGAAACCCTGTCTCTACTAAAAAACACAAAAAACTAGCCGGGTGAGGTAGCGGGCGCCTGTAGTCCCAGCTACTCGGGAGGCTGAGGCAGGAGAATGGCATAAACCTGGGAGGCGGAGCTTGCAGTGAGCTGAGATCCGGTCACTGCACTCCAGCCTGGGCGACAGAGTGAGACTCCATCTCAAAAAAAAAAAAAAAAAGAAAGGATGGCAGTAGAAATCTGGAGGGGAAAATGCAAGCTTCCAAAACTCCAGCAGGAAAGGGGAGGCACAAAACTCACCCCTAGGCTGGGCGCAATGGCTCACGTCTGTAATCCCAGCACTTTGAGAGACCGAGGAGGGTGGATCACCTGAAGTCAGGAGTTCAAGTCCAGCCTGGCCAACATGTTGAAACCCCGTCTCTACTTAAAATGCAAAAATTAGCCAGGTGTGTTGGTGCATGCCTGTAATCCCAGCTACTCAGGAAGCTGAGACAGGAGAATCGCTTGAAGGCGAGATGGTGCCACTGCACTCCAGCCTGGGTGACAGAGCCAAGACTCTGTCTCAGAAAATAAACAAACAAACAAACAAGAAAACTCACCTCTAGATCTGCTTTATATGGCTGTATTGAAATAGCAAATTCAGACAAATGATAAAGTCATCAACAGGGACATGTGTAGAGAAAGAAGAACAGTAGAGACAATAGGGGGAAAATCATTTATTTTTATACCATTTCAGTAAAAGCTTAGGAAAAAGCAGTTGTTCTACTCAGAGGTTTGAAAGGAGGGTGTTGGGGAGTAAGGAAGAAGAATTATCTCGCTCTGTCAAACCAGGGTGTCCTTAGTCATTGGGACTGCACAGATTTCATAGACTTGGGAGGTCCTCATCTTGAGTTCGCGGGCCACCTGGCAGATGGAAAAAGGCCAACAGCAGTGCACCGCCAGCCAGTCTTCACACAGCATGCCCTAGGGCAAGACCAGAGTCTGTTCTGTTGTAGTCACACAGGCTCATTTTTCTTCCCCAGGGACCTGTACAGTATTACCTCCTGGCCCTTCAACCACGACTTCAAAGGTTCACCAACATCCTTAAGCCAATGCCCAGGGACACTAAGTTGTATAAGTGCCAAGCAGCTGAATTGCTAATCAATACCTGCGATTCAGAGCCCTGCCCTTAGGACCTCTGATATGGGCCTTTATAATTGAAACCACTGATTTCTCTATCAACTTCTTGGTTCTTTCTCTTAGGACCTAATATGTATAATTATTTCTTTCTTTGGAGGAGGTAATAAGTGCACTGGCCTAAAATTTCAGTGTAAGAAGGGACAGGAAGTAAAAAATAAGTCCCTCTCTCCAGCTGTCCCCAGCCATCCAGTTGCCTGCCTGGAAGTAATCGTTGTTACCAGTGTCTTGTAACCACTTCCAGATAAATTCTATGTCTACAGAAACATACACATATAAAGTCTTTTTAAATAGTTCCATACTTCTGTGCTTTACTTTTTTTTTTCCACTTAAAAATGTATCAGTCTGGGCCAGGCATGGTGGTTCACACCTGTAATCCCAGCACTTTGGGAGGCCAAAGGGGGCGGATCACTTGAGACTTTGAGAACAGCATGGCCAACGTGGCAAAACTCCATCTCTACTAAAATAATATGGTATTTTAATTAACTTATACTTCCTGGTAAAGAATAAAATTTTTAAATGTATTTCCTTTCTCAAAGTTTCCCACTAAGGCATGGTATGTTTCGACATCCTCACCCACCCTTTTTTTTATTTGAACAATCACAGGTTTGGAAGGCATCTAGGTTTTCATACAGATTCAGGTTCACTTATACCTTCAGACACACTTACCTGTATTTTATGTCTCTCTCTGGTGCCAATTCTCAGTGCAAAGGTGGACCCAGGTAACAACGGCCAACAAAGACACTCTCCATAATGCCTGGCGATGTCACACTCAAGACACATAGGACAGAATAGACCACAGAAACCTGTCAATAACCACATCCAAAAAAGCCAAGGTTCTCAGGTTTCTTGGAGCAACTTCACATCTCAAAGAATATTTAAAACTTTATGCCACCAGTTTAATGCTGCACTGTCTCCCTACTATCAGACACTGAGAATAAATAACCAATTCCCAAAACTCATTGTATGAAAACTGCCATAACTGAGCCACATCAAAATTGCCTTCTTTTGTTAAACCTGATACAATTCTGTTAGCATTGACTATGGTAATTGTTTTGTTCCTGTTAAGAGAAAAAGCATCAAATAATTTTTTTACAGTTGAATCATAACTATTGCTTCCATTATGTTCATCTACCTAATTTCAATATTTAAAATAAACATGGTATACTCTTGAATAACAGACATCTATTTCTATAAGTGTAATTGAAAGGTCTTTTATAGTACACTGACTCTGCCTCCTATTCTTATCAGGGCTTTATTCTATTTCTCAGACCAAGTTATTCAAATTTATGTTAGTGTCTTGGAGTCACTGACATCTGCCAGTTTCAATCTGCAAACTATTAGGGGCTTGTTTCCTTGAACATCGACCGGAAACAATTTGTCATTTATTAGTTCACTCATCTTTACTGATATTGTTTTCTACACATTCTGCATGAACCTTCCAACGCAGGGGTTCTATTCTAAATATGTTTTGGGTCACAGACCATTTTGAGAGTACAATGATAGCTATAAACTCAGTCCACAAGGGAAAAGAAAACTACACGCACATAGACATGCAAAATTGTGCATTCAATTTCACGGAGTTCATGGATTCATTGAAAATTATTAACAGACCACAGGTTAAAAACCCCTGATATACAGTTAAGATGTTATGTCATCTAGCATTGTAAAAGATGACAACTCTGATGAATGCAAATAATTAGGACTGTGAAACCTCAAAAATTCCAAGCTAACCATAATCTCTAAAAATTTTTTAAATAAATATTTTATGGAGGCGTAATTTTTATAAAAGAAAATGCACAGGCCATACGTGTTCAGTTGGATGAGCGTCAACAATCACATATACCCAAGTAACCAAACGTGTGGAACATTGCTCTCACCCCAGAGCTCCTGTGTCCCTTTCCAATCAATCCCAACCCTCCCGTTGCCCACTAGAGGCAACCATTGTTCCAATATCTATTCTTATGGATGAGTTTTGCCTCTTCTTGGACTTCACATAAATGAAATCATGTTTGCTTTTGTATCTGACTTCTTTCGTTCAACATCATGTTTTTGATGCATCTATGCTGTTGTGTGAATGTCTCTTTTTTTAGAGTTGAGTCATATTCCATTGTATCAATATTCCACAAATTGTTTCTCCATTCTCCCATTGATAAACATTTGATTATTTCATTTTTTGCTATTATTAATAAGACTGCTATGAAGACTCATCTGTAAGTGTTTACACAGGCGTATGTTTTTATTTCATTTGGGTGGATTCCTGGAAGGGAAATTGCTAGGTTATGGGGTAGATATATGTTTAACTTTACAAGAAATGACAGACAGTTCTCCAAAATATTTGCACCATTTTAGACTCCCATCAGCAATGCATGAGAGTTCTATTTTATTTATTTATTTATTTATTTATTTATTTATTTATTTATTTTGAGGCAGGGTGTCACTCTGTCACCCAGGCTGGGGTGCGGTGGCACGATCATGGCTCACTGCAGCCTCAGCCTCCCAGGCTCAAGCGATCCTCTCATCGTCTCATCCCAGCCTCCTGAGTAATTGGGACTACAGGCATGCACCACCACATCCAGTGTATTAGTCTGTTCTCGCATTGCTATAAAGAAATACCTGAGAATGGGTACTTTACAAAGAAAGGAGGTTTCATTGCCTTACGGTTTCTCAAGCTGTACAGGAAGCATAGCAGCTTCTGCTTCTGGGGAGGCCTCAGGAAACTTACAAACATGGCAGAAGGCTAAGGAGAAGCAGGCATGTCTTACGTGGCCAGGGAAAGAGGAAGAGAGCAAAGGCAGAGGTGCTACACACTTTTAAACAACCAGATCTCATAAGAACATACTCACTATACGGTACCAATGGGGGACGGATCCAACTGTGATTGGATCACAGGGGCAGCTTCTAATGGTTTGGCACCATCCCCCCTTGGTACCATGTAGTAATCTCAGGCCCCATCTCCAACATGGGGGATGACAATCCTATGAGATTTGGTGGGGACACAGATCCAAACCATATCACCTGGCTAACCTTTTTTCTTATTTTTTGTAGAGATGGTGGCTCCGTATGTTGCCTGAACTCCTGGGCTCAAGCAATCCTCCCATTTTGGCTTCCCAAAGTACTGGGATTACAAGCATGAACCACCACTCCTGGCCAAGAGTTCTAATTGCTCCACATCCTCACCAACATTTGCTATTGTCAGTCATTTTTATTTTAGCTACTTTAGTGAGTGTGAAGTAGTCACCATTGTCTTTTACTGCACCAGACGCAAAGGCTCACATACCATGACACCAGCACACTGAAGAGCTTCCTGACAATGGCCTGCCTCTGGCTACCCCTTGTTCTCCCACAGTGAGCACTTCAAAGTCCCACTCCCAAATTCAGTGACAAAGAGGCAAAAAGCTAGGAATTCTGTATCGTAGACTCTCCAAGCCTCCAGGACTCTGAACTTCAACTTTGAATAGTGGATGAAGTAGCACAAGCATACAAAGGGCATGAGGGATGGGGGCAGGGAAGAAAGCAGCCTGCCTTTAAAGATCAGAACGTCTATTTCATCTATTTGGGCGTCTCAAGAGAGTCACTAAATCATCCACTGTAGACATCTCTTGGCCCAAAGCAAACTCTGAATTCAGTCTCAAATAAGACTGGGATACTTCACCCTACATTTAAAAAGTAATCTCAGGTAGATCAGCAGGTCCCACCCAGCCTGGATACTTGTATGAACAGCTTAGAGGACAGCAAATGGTCCAGTAAATTTACTGAGAGTACAGAGTACTCACACTGTATGCAACCTTGAATTAGGGGATTTTGAAATCAATGGCACATAAAAATCGATTGACTCTCACTTTATGTGTGGATTACAAAATAGTGTAAATCCCTGTAAATAAAAAAAATTAATCAAAACATGCTTAATTGTAAAGCTGGCAAACTAAGTGACTAATAAATAGTGTTTACACGATTGCCTCAGCTGCACCACTTTAACTGGCAAAGAGAAGTGCCCACCATTCTCAGTAACTATTTTGTACAGAAATTGTTTAAGTGCATTTGAACTCTTGCACCATATTTTTATGACTCATATGCTTTTTTTAAAAAAACATGCTTTTGTTTTTAGTTTTAATCTTTTTTGTCATATAATCATGTTATCTAAGTGTTCATTAGGGGGTAGTACTAGATGCTGAAAGAAACATACCTCAAATTCAATTACTGTACTTTGAAGCAGAAATCAGATGTGATTTTAAAAAAACACTATGAAGGACAAATTTTTATTATATAATAGCTAATATTTATACAGAGTTCACTATGTACCAAGCCCTGTTAAAATCACTCTGCACATATTAACTCATTTAATCTTTGCAACAATCCTACAGGTACTCTTCTTATCCCCATTTTACAGATGAGGATACTGAGGCCCAGAAGATTTAAGTAATTTGTCCAAATTCAAACAATTTGAAAGGCAGAGGTGAGATTTAACTCAGGTAGTCTGGTTCCAAAGTCTGAACTACTATACATATTGCCTTATGTTCTCATGTTTTATGTATGTATCTATTATGCCACAGTGGTTGTGGATTGGTGTGCTAGACAGTATCCTATCACTACTTTACATTTATTCCTGTAGGGTAGTCTTAAGTCAGGCAACTTCTTTTTTTTTGAGATGAAGTCTTCCTCTGTCGTCCAGGCTGGAGTTCAATGGCACAATCTCGGCTCACTGCAACTTCCACCTCCTGGGTTCAAGCAATTCTCCTGCCACAGTCTCCCAAGTAGCTGGGAATACAGGTGCCCGCCACCATGCCCGGCTAATTTTTTATGTTTAGTAGAGACAGGGTTTCGCCACGTTGGCCAGCCTGGTCTCAAACTCCCGACCTCAGGTGATCCGCCCACTTCAGCCTCCTGAAGTGCCAGGATTACAGGCTGAGCCACAGCGCCTGGCCTCAACTTCTTTAAGAAAGATCCTTTCATCAAGTGTTGCTACTCTGTACTGTGAGGAATGCAGTGGGATATGGACACACTGTCAGGTCACACCCCAAGAAGGGATGCACAAAATCAGGATGACGGGATCCTTTGTTCTAAAGACTCTCTAGGAAAAGACTTTGCAACACATATCACAGGCCAAGGATAAGTATCTAGAATATATAAAGAACTCTTGGCCAGACGCAGTGGTTCATGCCTGTAATTCTAACACTTTGAGAGGCCGAGGTGGGTGGATCATTTGAGGTCAGGAGTTCGAGACCAGCCTGGCCAACATGGTGAAACCCCATCCCTACGAAAAATACAAAAATTAGCCAGGCAGTAGTGGCGTGCGCCTGTAATCCCAGCTACTCGGGAGGCTGAGGCAGAAGACTCCCTTGAGCTTGAGAGGTGGAGGTTGCCATGAGCCGAGATCGGGCCACTGCACTCCAGTCTGGGCAAAAAAGAAAAAAAAAAAAAACCTACTTCTGCACATCACCATATAGAAGATTAAACAAAAGAAGAAAATGGGCATAGGACATGGGCAGGTAACTCACTGAAAAGCAAATACAAATGGCCAATAATGAAGGCAAAAGGTTGCTCAATGTCATTGAAAATGAATACTAAGACATCCAGAAACCACTTATTATCCATGATAATGCCAATTTTAAAAAATTTGTCAGGCCAGGGGCAGTAACTCACGCCTGTAATCCCAGCACTTTGGGTGGCCAAGGAGGGCAGATCACCTGAGGTCAGGAGTTCAAGACCAGCCTGCCCAACATGGCAAAACCCTGTCTCTACTAAAAATACAAAAAATTAGCCGGGCGTGGTGGCAGGTGCCTGTAATCCCAGCTACTCAGGAGGCTGATGCAGGAGAATTGCTTGAACCCAGGGGCGGAGGTTGCAGTGAGCCGAGATCGCACCACTGCACTCCAGCCTGAGCGACAAGAACGAAACTCTGTCTCAAAAAAGAAAAAAATTGTTAATATGATATATTGTGGGGAGTCATGAAGAAATAGGTACTCCACACACAGATGGAAGTAGAAATTAGCACAGTCACTTTGGAAGGCATTTTTGCTGAATCTATGAAAATGTTACATCCTCTAGGACCCAGTGATTCCACTTATCAGTGCCCACCCTGGACCAATGCTTATACATGCTCACAAAGAGGCAGGTACAACAGGTACAAGAAAAGTCACTGCAGCATTACTTGTAACTTTAAATTTAAAACAACATGAATGTATATTAATAGACTGAAGTACAAATAAACTATAACGGTACAACAATACATACTGTGGAATACAAAAGATCAATTAAGAACCAACAGAGTGCCGGGCACGGTGGCTCACGCCTGTAATCCCAGCACTTTGGGAGGCCAAGGTGGGCGGATCACGAGGTCAGGAGATTGAGACCATCCTGGCTAACACGGTGAAACCCCATCTCTACTGAAAATGCAAAAAAATAGCCGGGCGTGGTGGTGGGCGCCTGTAGTCCCAGCTACTTGGGAGGCTGAGGCAGGAGAATGGCGTGAACCCGGGAGGCAGCGTTTGCAGTGAGCCGGGATTGTGCCACTGCACTCCAGCCTGGGCAACTGGAAAAAAAAAAAAAGAACCAACAGAGTTAAATCTCTAAGACAAATTTTGAGTTTAAAAAAATCAAACTGCATAATGATATGCACAGCAGAATACATAATACCATTTACATTATAAATATAGAGAAATATAGAGAAAAAGATCAGGAAGGAAACTCTCTAAGATTTCAACACTTTGGGAGGCCAAGGCAGGAGGATCACTTGAGGCCAGCAGTTTGAGACCAGCCTGGGAAACATAACAAGACTCCATCTCTACAAAAAAAAAAAAAAATTAAAAATTAAAAATTAGCCAGGCATAGTGGCACACACCTGTAGTCCTAGTCACTCTAGAGGTTGAGGCAAGAGGATCACTTGAACCTAGGAGTCCGAGGTTATAATGAGCTGTAATTATGCCACTGTACTCCAGCCTGGGCAACAAGCAACACCCTACCTCTATAAATAAATAAATAAAATTAAAAGAAGGGACATGCTTCCCTTTTCTGTAATGTTTCGTTTTTTGCAAGGTAAATGTATTCATTTGTTACTAGTAAAAAAGAAAAAAATTGTTTTTGTCTTTTTTTTTTTAAGGAGCTCAGGTTCAAAAGGGGTAAATTTAGCTTCTTCCTCTTACACCTAAAGGCCTGGTGGTTATGTAAGCACCCGCAGTATAAATGATCCAGGCCTGTTCTCTGAGATGGGCTCCACCCACATGTGTGGAATATTGCTCATTATTCATCCTTCTAATTCATAGGAAAGTGAAGAGAAAGAAAAGAAACCTACACAAAACCAGAGTGTGGAGCCCCAGAGAGTAGAAGTGGGAAAGGTGGGTGGAAATTTCAGCGAGGCACATTTCAGATCAATTATTGCAAAAGAGGCAGAACTTTCTAACAATGAGATGCTCAGAAAAGAAATGGGTCATATTCATACATTGCTGGTGGGAGTGTAAATTAGTACAACTTCCAAATGGAAAGTCATTTGGCAACATCTATCAACATTTAAAATAGCACATACTAGGCCAGGCGCGGTGGCTCAAGCCTGTAATACCAGCACTTTGGGAGGCCAAGACGGGCGGATCACGAGGTCAGGAGATCGAGACCATCCTGGCTAACACGGTGAAACCCCGTCTCTACTAAAAAATACAAAAAACTAGCCGGGCGTGGTGGCAGGCGCCTATAGTCCCAGCTACTCGGGAGGCTGAGGCAGGAGAATGGCGTAAACCCGGGAGGCGGAGCTTGCAGTGAGCTGAGATCCGGCCACTGCACTCCAGCCTGGGCGACAGAGCGAGACTCCATCTCAAAAAAAAAAAAAAAAAAAAAAAAAAAAGCACATACTATTTGACCAGCAGGTTTACTCTTTAGTGGTTATCCAACAGACATACTCACACACATGCAAAATGACATCCGTGCAGTGATAGTCATATAGCATTGGTTTGAATGGCAAAGTCTGGAAACCACATAAAGGTCCATCAATGGAGATTTTCAGATAAATAAGCTATGGTACATTCATACAATGGAATCTCTGCAGGTTTTTTTTTTTTTTTTTTCCAGACAGAATCTCGCTCTGTCACCCAGGCTGGAGTGCAGTGGCACAATCTCAGCTCACTGCAACCTCCACCTCCTGGGTTCAAGCAATTCTCCTGCCTCAGCCTCCCAGGTAGCTGGGATTACAGAAGCCCGCCACAAATCCCGGCTAATTTTTGTATTTTTAGTAGAGACAGGGTTTCACCATATTGGCCAGGTTGGTCTCAAACTCCTGACCTTGTGATCTGCCTGCCTCGGCCTCCCAAAGTGCTGGGATTACAGCACTTGGCCGAGTCACAGCGCCTAGCCGAATCTTTGCTGAATTTTAAGAAATTAGCTCCGGATATGTTGATATGGTCTGATCACCTAGATATGTTTTTTTTCTTTATACTTCTTTCAGAAGAATGTGATGTGAGATATATTATTAAATTAAAATAAGCCAAAGGTGCTAGACAGTATGTGTTTACAGTGCTACCACTTGTATAAATTATATACACACACACACAAGCAAAACATCTAGAAGGACAGATACCAAAATATTAACAATATTTATCTCCAAGAGCTGGGATTACAGGATGCTGTTTATTTCCTTTATAGTTTTTTGCATTTTTCTTTTTTATAATGATTATATTTTTATAATTAAACATCTATTTTAACTTTTTAGATTTTTATATCTGTATAAGTATATAGACTATATCTGGACTCAAGTAAAGGTATTTGACTCTGGAGAGAAAAACCAGGTGGATAGAGCGCAAGGATGGAGTACTACTTGCTTTTCATATACGAAAAAGGTAGGTACTTTTGCATTCTGCATTATGTGCATGGCAGTCTATTCAAAATAATTTTTTAAAGTGGTGAACTGGGTCCAAAGAAAATGAGCCCTCCTGCCTGGAAGTGCTCAGAAAGTCAAGGCTGTCAGGTCTTGGCATGTTGCAGAGGGGATTTAGGCAAACAGATGGGGGACCAGACAAGCTGACTCGCAAGATCCCTTCTAACTCTGAGGCTCTATGAGTTTTTCAATTAAATACGACAAAGAAGCAAGTGAGAATACAAGTTAAAATTCATTTACGTGTTACTCAGCAAATATGTTTAAGTGTCTCCTGTGGTCTAAGTGCTCTGCTGGGCGTCAGAGCATTGAACAAGAAAACTGTGGTCCCTGCTTTCAGGGAGTCTACAGGTTACGTGAGATGCAGTGTGAGGACACAAATCCCAGTCCAACGTCTTCTCATGACTCCTTCCTTTTCCAGAAAACCAGGGAAAATTCTGGTTTGCTTTCTTCTTCCCACCTTGGGTATCTGATAATTCCTACTACACATCAGTCTCTTTACTGCCTGGTGCTTACAATGCTCGCTACAGGGAAGCTGTTTGAGTGGCTGATTCTTTCCTATCTTTCAGGTAACAGCTTAAGTCAGCTCCTCAGAGAGGCTGTCCTTTACCCCATTCTCCTGTCATTGCCTTTCATAACACTCTGTTAAATTTCTTCATGGCATTTCTCACAACTGCAATTGTTTTGTTTACAGATTTTTGCTGTTGTTGTTTTGTTTGTTTTGTTTTGAGACAGTTTCGCTCTGTCGCCCAGGCTGGAGTGCAGTCACACAATCTTAGCTCACTGCAACCTCTGCCTCCCGGGTTCAAGAGATTCTCCTGCCTCAGCCTCCCATGTAGCTAGGATTACAGGCATGTACCACCACGCCCAGCTAATTTTGTATTTTTAGTAGAGATGGGGTTTCACCATGTTGGCTATGGTTGGTTTCAAACTCCTGACCTCAGGTAATCTGCCCGCGTTGGCCTCCCAAAGTGCTGGGATTATAGGTGGGAAGCCACCGTGCCCGGCCTATAGATTTGTTTATTATCCATCTCCTCTAAGACACTGTCTCTGACCTATTCACTAATATGTCTGTATCACCCACCTTGTGCCTATACATGGGAAGAAACTCAGTAAACATGGTTGAAACATGAGCTGAATTAGGAGTTGATTACACCTTCCGCATAAACCTTCTCTGAGGCCACATCACAAACATTCCCAAAGCTGGACTGCCCAGTCTTTTACTCACAATGCCACTTAGCAGCCACTTATTTCACTTCAGTTTAATCTTCACATCTGAGCTCTCAGCTACCCTATCTTCAAAGGACACAGAGACACCCATTTGCTAATCCCAGTGCAGTGTGAATTCAGATGAAAACACAGAGGTGGGAAGAAGGAGGCACTTAAAATACGTAATTACAATAAAATGCAGAAGCAAAATGTCAAAAAGAAATGGAAATCACTGCTGTTCATAATGTACCCTTTGCTTAATGGATGACAAATTGTAGCAATAATTCTCAGCAATTGAAGGAAAAATGTCCCAGGATGGGAATCTGGCATGGAACAGTCATGAGAAGATCTCCCTTTGTTCCCAAGTCTGTCAAAACGATGTACACAGTGATTTACTCGAAATAAAACTTTGTGGACAAAACAATCCCCAGTTAAAAGTCTTTCTGAATAAGGAGGGGAAGAAATCAAAGACTTGTAGCACTCACACTCCAGCAGCATCCTCAGAATTACAGTGCAGATAATGAGTGTACACAGTAATATATTACCTTTAGGTTTTCTTCTAAGACAATTAACTTTAAAACACTACGAGCAGTCACAACATGGAAGCACAACTAGGGAACAAAAATTACGACACAACATTGGAAATCACCTTGAACCCTATCCATGGCCTTTCCTTCGTGCCAATTGTAAAGAATATTGTATTTCTCCACATATCCTTTCTTCTCCCCTTCTCACTAGAATGGGCTCTCAAGTGGACAACCAGGGAATCCTCAGGAAGTGTGGTTGGTGTTCCTGAGCGTTGATGCGGGTTGAGAGCAGAGGTGAACAGTGAAGCAATGCTTGAGGCAAACAGTATGGCTGAGAAGTGAGAACTCCTTGACCAGCTTTTCTAGGTGCTCTTAGAATTATGTAGAAATCATTCTGCAGCATCTTATAGAAACCTTCTGACTCATCCACTCTTTGCTCTCAACATGCTGAAGGACAATTTTTTTAAATAACAGTAATATTAATAGCTAAGATTTACTAAGGGCATTGTAATGATATTTTTTTGAATTTTCCTGGTAGCTGCACCCCAATAGTAAATTTAGGAAATTATCCCTTCCTTATTGTGAACCATTTGGTAGGACTATCATTCAGAGAACCCTGGCCTGGTCAAGAAGTAGGCACATGATCCAAGCTGAGCAAATTGAGCTGCTTCCACTGAAACATCAATTCTCAGATGGGGATGACACAAAGATAAAAACATTTAAAGCTGATCGGACTGTCAGCTAGCACCTGATAACAATGCGTCTTGTCCCTTTCTGGGCTTGGCTTTTAGCTGGCTCATTGATTCTATGAGCTATCCTATGGCCTTCTAATGAAATTCGATGTTGGCTTATATGTTCGTTTCCTAGGGCTGCCGTAGCAAAATACCACAAACTGGTTGGCTTAAAACAACAGGAATTATTCTCTCATGGGAGAATTCTGGAGGTTAGAGGTGTGGAACCAAAGTGTTGGCAGAGTTCGCTCCTTTTGGGGTGTCCGAGGGAAAATCTGTTCCCTGTCTCTTTCCTGGCTTCTGGGGGTTGCTGGCAATTGCTGGAGCTCTTTGGCTTGCAGATGTGTCACTCCAGTCTCTGCCTCTGTCTTCACATGGCCTTCTCCTTTGTGTGTCTGTGTCCAAATCTCTCTCTTCTTATAAATAAGGATTGACTTTAATTCAACTGCATTGTAAACACTCTATTTCCAAATAAAGTCACATTCAGAGGTTCCAAGTGAACATGGATTTCAAGGTGACACTACTCAACCTAGTACAGCTTGCAACCCTAAATCCCTAACTGATCCAGTTACGCCTCAAACCAGTGTTAAGAGTGGGTTCTATACATGATCTGTTTTCATCTTTACAGTAACCCTTGAGGTAGGCACCTTTATTATCTTCATTTTAGAGGTGGAAAAATGAAGACCCAAAGGACTTGTTCAAAGTTACATGGCCAGTAAGAGCCAGAGTTAGGATTCAAGGTGTATATATGATACGAAGCTGTTCTCCTAACCACTACACCACAGTCCAGGCTTTGCCCTAGTTACAAGTGCACTGAAGTTCCCCCAACCGCCAACCATAATCTATGAAAGAAAATGGTCCACTTATTACTCTGGGACCAGATCCACACATTTGTGCATGGCTACTCTATGCTCTCTGTACCTTAGTACTGGGTGACTACCAAAGTCATGAAAAGAGCAGAGAATCAGGAAGAATTCTGAGAGAACCAGAGAACAGCTTCCATAATTGTCTGGTCAGAAATCCTATGGGTAGCAGTGACAGGAAGAGACTTGCCAAGCTGTGGGTCACAGGGAAGATTCAGCTGAATGAGTACTTACTCAGAGTTCTCTGGTTGGTATGTCCTGTGAGGCTTTAGTACAAATTCAGATCTTCCCAGAAGGCTGCTATATCCTTCAAAAATATTTTACCCAGGGTCTGTTGGATTTTGAACTTAAGAGACTGACCCTCAGCCATCACACACACCCTCCCTCCTCCCAGAGAGAAGCTGTGATCCAATTGCTCCCTAGGGCAAGACCATCAGGTCCTGGAAGGGGATCCTGACATGTGGTACCAAAGATGGGTCAGAATGTCCTAAGGTAAAAATAGAATTGATGAGCTTTGAACTCTAAGCCCAGGGGGGACTCATGTAGCCAAAAGACAGTGTTATTTGCCCCTCTTTAGAGCTGAAAAGTGTCTAACCAGTGTCTGAAAGGATTTCAGTCAAGGAAGGGAGTTTCTTTTTGTGATTGTTCTTGTTGATATGAGTACTACGTATTCTTCCAAGACAACTGAAAAAAGAAAAGCAAAAAGGAAATAAACATTATCCATTAACCTACCATCTGGAGACATCTGCTATAAATATTTGTATTTGTATTCTTCCAGACATTTAAAAAATGTTTTCCTCTCTCCAAAAAAAACGGCATCTACTGTGCACAGGTTTGCAATGTGTTTCTTTAACTTAAAAATGTATCCAAATCATCTTTTCATCTCATTAAATATTATTCTACAATATGACTTTTCGTGGCTGTATAATAATTCATTGTGTGGATTCCTCTTGTCGGACATTTAAGTTGTTCCAGGTTTCTGCTGTAATAACTAATGCTGCAAAATTTAATGTTCCTGCTAAATCTTTGCACATGATTTATTTCCTTAGACTCCTAAAAATGTAATTACTGGGTCAAAAGCTGTGCAACAGCTGAAGTTCTTTCTATATGGATTGCTAAACCATCCCCCAGAAGAGTTGTAGCAATTTACACTCCCACCAGCACTGGATAAGAAAGCTCATTTTATGCACTTTGCCAACAGTGGAGTCTGTCATTTAGAAATCTTTGAAGGCACCACTTATTCTATAAAAGCATCCATATTTCTGAAAAGCAAGATTTTTCCAGACAAGGAGTACATTTGAGTCACTGAACGATTAGTCCAGTTATTCTGAAACCATTTAATTTCTTTCCTTGTGCCTGCTGTAGCTTTTCCACTCACTGATGTCTTGGAAAAGAAAATAGTAAGGAGGAACTTAAATGAGGAGGAAAAACGTACAAATTCTCCTATCTCTGCAGACACTGAAGAGACCGGTGCTCCAGCCCCCGCCAGTCTGGACAATTGCTGTGATTGTCGTCCTGCCACTGGCTCCCCGAACAGGCTGCTTCACCACAGCACTGGCTGGTACATGGGCCCTGGAGAGTCAAGGATGATGATTAACTTGGAAACAAAGGTGTTTCAGAACAATAACCATTAAGCCAAGTCAGAACCATAAAGAAGAGATAGGGACCCAATGATGCCAAGAGGCTCATAATTCATAGCCCAGATAGACCCTGCCATCTCCCTCCCTTCTCCTCCTCCATCATACCTTCTCTTCTGGCTTTTTGCCTCATCTCTATTAATAGAATTATTGTTCTAAATCCTGACATGCAAATTCAAGCTCAATGTCCAGTCTACTTCCTCAGTGTTTCAAATAGTTAAATTCACAAATGTGGAATCGAGGCCTCCGTTCAAATCCCAGCATTCCTGGAGGCTTGACCTTGGTTAAGCAACTTTACCTCTCTGCTTTCCATTGATTCTGATGAAAAAACTACCTCATGAGATTATTGTGTCTATTGAAGGACATCTGATTCATTTACTGTGCCCAGGGGATGTGTGACAAAGTAACACTGAGTGAGCTGCATCTCAAGGATTTTTAACCTTTCCTGAAGGGATACTGAGAAGGAACTGCACTGAATGGGCAGACTGAAACCTGGACTAGGCTGTTGAAGTTGACATGGGTATCATTTAAGTGAATAACCCAGACTTCAGAATATGTCTTGATAACAAATTACTGTATGATTGACCTAGTGGTACCACAAAGTATACTTTGGGTTGATTTTCCCAGAAAGGAATGAATATTCCTATTGTCAATCATTCTGAATTAGAAAATGAAAACCTGGTGGCTGGGCTTCAAAAGTGAGGTAAGGAAAAACTTCTCTTTCTGGGGCTGAAAATCAGTTTTGCCTGAACTTCAACCAAGGGCATGTCTGGAGTGATTTCCATAGTGAAGGGTAAATTGCACCTGGCCTCATAGAAGGGGTGGGTCAAGAGTGGGGTAGAAGGGCCCTAGAATGTCTGAGCCTGTGCAGTGTGGTAATTATTCTGCTTTGTGCTTCTCTTTCGGCAAACCTCATTAAGAGTTTGCACCTGATTTCTGATGTGCTAAGAAGAATTAAAGAAAGAGACTGCCTCATAGTTGAGACAAAATAAGAGATAGCAGCATTTCTTCCTATAACAGTTGTTGCAGTAGGGTGCGATGGCTTATGCCTGTAATTCCAGCACTTTGGTAGCCAGAGGCGGGCGGATCACAAGGTCAGAAGTTCAAGACCACCTGGCCAACATGGTGAAACCCCATCTCTACTAAAAATACAAAAATTAGCCGGGCATGGTGGTGTGCACTTGAAATCCCAGCTACTCAGGAGGCTGAGGCAGGAGAATTTCGTGAACCCAGGAAGCGGAGGTTGCAGTGAGCTGAGATCACGCCACTGCACCCCAGCCTGGGCGACAGAGCAAGACTCCGTCTCAAAAAAAAAAAAAACAGTTGTTGCAGTAATAGTCACCAAAGTTCAGCACCTGGGACACATGGCCTGGAGGCCAAAGCAGAATTCAAGCTCAATGTCCAGTCTACTTCCTCAGTGTTTCAAATAGTTAAATTCACAAATGTGGAATCGAGGCCTCAGTTCAAATCCCAGCATTCCTGGAGGCTTGACCTTGGTTAAGCAACTTTACCTCTCTGCTTTCCATTGATTCTGATGAAAAAACTACCTCATGAGATTATTGTGTCTATTGAAGGACATCATTTACTGTGCCCAGGGGATGTGTGACAAAGTAACTCTGAGTGAGCTGCATCTCAAGGATTTTTAACCTTTCCTGAAGGGATACTGAGAAGGAACTGAACTGAATGGGCAGTTCCTAACTACCCTTAAGACAACATCCTGGAGGCATCTTGGAAACAGCTGTGGAGCCCATTACCTCAGATTTCTGGCAATACAGCCAATGGAATTTCATGGTATTATAGTATAAGTTACACTGTGGATCTTATTAAGATCCACATCTCTTTTTCATCCCATCAATACTGATCATGTCCACACCTTCCCAAAGATGACAGCACATTAGCTTGTTAAAAAAAAGAAATTCCCAAGCCTTCCCTCAGACCAACTGCACAGATTTCCAAGAATTAGGTACAGAAATCAATATAAAACAAGGCTTTCAGGTAATTTTTAAGCATTCATGCCATTCTGAAACCTGATACCAGTAGATTTGGACACTAGTAATGGTGACTGCAGTGGTCTCCCACTAGCTAGGTGGTGATGTCAATGCAAGAGAGATGGCAAAAAGTAAAAAAAAAAAAAAAGAATAAGAGAATACGACGTAGGGATGTTTGGAACATATTCAGTCTAAATGTCAGTGAGAATCAAGACAATACTTAACAAAGGCCTGGAAATGATGTACCAGAGCATGGAAGAGAGGTTAGGTTGGAAGTGACCTGTCTAGAAGTGTGAAGTGGAACTATGAAATACCCCCAGCCCTTTTATCCATTAGGCATTGTAGACAGTTCTCATGGTCTGACGAGCTTTTCAAGAAACTACTGTGGAAAAAAAAAATAGCTTCAAAATATAAAAACTGCAAATAAATTAATGCTCAATTAAACACAAAAACCTAGCATTATGTCAATTTTATTAATTGCCAAATTTCGAATATACAAATATTTAACATTTTGAAAACAATTTATAACTTCTCATTTCGCAAAAATTCCCAAATATGAATGGTTGCAAAGAAGCAGCAACTAGTCATAAATAAATGAGTTATTCATAGTCAAACAATCTCAAAAACAAAATTATAAAAATTCTTTCAAGTATTGTACAGAAAAAAATATATATATGTGGATATAACAAATGTATGAGTACATTTTAATATGTTTGTTATGATGTAAGTTAGGGCCCATTTCTGCAGACTGCATTGCATTCCCCAAAATGCATGTATGTTGAAGTTCTAGCCCCCAATGTGAATGTATTTGGAAACACGGCACTTAGGAAGTAATGAAAGTTAAGGGAAGCTGTAGGGGTGAGATCCTGATTCAGTAAGCTTGGTGGCCTTAGGCCAGGCACAGTGGCTCACGCCTATAATCCCAGCACTTTGGGAGGCTAAGGCAGGTGGACTGCTTGAGCTCAGGAGCTCGAGACCAGCCTGAGCAACATGGTGAAACCCTATCTCTACTAAAAATACAAAAAGTTAGCCAGGCATGGTGGCATGCACCTGTGGTCCCAGCTACTTGGGAGGCTGAGGTAGGAGGATTTCTTGACCCTGAGAGGAAGAGGGTGCAATGAGCCGAGATTGCACCACTGCATTCCAGTCTAAGCAACAGAGCAAGACCCGGTCTCAAAAAAAAAAAAGAAAAAAAAAAAAGTGGCCTTAAGAGAGATTGCTGTCTCTTTAAATGCATGTACAGAGGAAAGGCCACATCAGCACACTGCAAACCAGGAAGAAAGTCCTCACCAGAGTTCAGTTGTGCTGGCACTCTAATCTCAGACTTCCATTCTCCAGAACTGTGAGAAAATTATTTCTTTTGTTTAAGCCACACAGCCTATGGTATTTTGCTACCTCAACCGAAATAGACTAAGACATCTATGCTGATTTGAATTGGCCCTGAAGAAACTACTTTTATATGTCTTATTTCTTCTCCCTCCATATGGCTCCCTGAGGTTGGGGGCATATGCTGTTCCTCCCTGTATACCCAGTATCCCGCACACTACCCTGAAACCTCATGGGTACATGGTAAGTATTTGTTGAATTGGACCAAATAGATTCGCTTGTCTCTTCTGTTGTATTTGAGTCCTCCTCAAGGCTAGCTACAAATTTATGTGAACTTTACTGTGTTTCATTCTCTAGTAAAGCCACAGGTCTTGGGCATGAATTGATGAAATACAAGCAGAGCGTAGCCTAAAATTTAGCTTTCTGCATGCCTCCACACAAAGGCATTTACCTTTCAATGTGATGGCCACAAGTTGGTGCTTCCATCATTGGGCTAAGAGCTTCAATCATCTTTTAATAGAGGGATTTCTTAGGGCTAAATGCATGGATTAGGAATGAACCATTTATAGCTTGCAGCCTTAGAATAGAATTTTTGCTTCTAACTCAGTATTATATGTGTGACACCATTTATTATAGCAAGGAAGACTGTGTTCTATCCATTCCAAATCAAATAACTAAGAGGATAGCTTTTCCTTAGTGGAAAAAAAAAATGGTTTTTTTTCTGTGTTTACCTTTTGTGTGTGTGTGTGTGTGTGTGTGTGTGTGTGTGTTCTTTCTGAAACAGGGTCTTGCTCTGTCACCCAGGCTGGAGTTCAGTGGCATGATTATGGCTCTCTGCAACCTCGAACTCCTGGGCTCAAGAGATCTTCCTGCCTCAGCCTCTCAACTAGCTGGGACCACAGGCACATGCCACCATCCCCAGCTAATTTTTTTAATGTTTTGTAGAGATGAGGGTCTTGCTTTATTGTCTAGGCTGTTTGTCTAATTTTGAACTCAAGGATAAATATATTATTTCCTTAATACCAAGTCTTCGGTTATTTTTATATTAAAATGTTTGAATTGACATACATTGGCTAAGACATTTCAGTTCAAAATGATTGCTCACGTGTTGTAATTAAAATAACAACCATAGCTACCTTTCACTGAGTATCTTCCATGTACCAGGAACTCAGTAGTTCATTAAGAACTGAAAGATTATTCAGGGGCTGCTACAGGTATCAGACTCAAGTAGTTTTTGTAGCTTCCTAGACAGATTTTCTATATTCTACACTCAGGGAATCTTATGCTACCATGAAGAACAGGAATGAGTATGCAAACAGTGGATGAAGCTTCTGGCCACAAAGCTCTGCTAAACCAGAGAAGATGCTCATTTACCTATCAAATTTCACAAGTTCTTCATCTAGTAGAAAGAGCAAAGATTTTAATTTCAGACACAAAAAAGTTCAAATAGTTACATTCTAGTTGTTTGATCTTAGAAAACACAACTGTCACAACCCTCAGCTCTGGTCTCCTCCTCCATAAAATTTGATTTAAAATATCCTAGCTCCTCAGTTGCCAGAGTATTAGACAAGATCATGTACCTGACACGTAGTAGGCATGAAGTTGATGGCCACTGTTATTATTCTAACTTCAGGATCTTGTGTATGCTCTAGGGCACTCTGTATACTTTTCTCAGAAACAAAGGAAGGAGAAAGGAAAGCTGGACCAGGTTTTCAGTTGTCATATGTGCTACCCAAATGCCTTAAGATTCAGAGTGATGGCCAGGCATGGTGGTGCACACCTAAAATCCCAGCTACAAGGGAGACTGAGGTGAGAGGATTGCTTAAACCCACGAGCAAGATCCATCTCTTTTTTCTTTTTCTGAGACAGTGTTTCACTCTTTCGCCGAGGCTGGAGTGCCATGGTGCAATCTCGGCTCACGGCAATCTCCACCTCGGGGGTTCAATCGATTCCCCTGCCTCAGCCTCCCTAGTAGCTGGGATTACAGGCATGCACCACCACACCAGCTAATTTTGTATTTTTAGTAAAGACGGGGTTTCACCATGTTGGCCAGGCTGGTCTCAAACTCCTGATCTCAGGTGATCTGCCCACCTCGGCCTCCCAAAGTGCTAAGATTACAGGTTATGAGCCACTGCGCCTGGCCTCAGACCCCATCTCTTAAAAAAAAAAAAAAAATTCAGTCAGGGTAACCAATCATTCCAGTTGGCCCAGGACCAAGGGTTTTCCCAGGATAGGGAACTTTTAGTGCTAAAACCAGTACAGTTCCAGGCAAACCAAGACGGTTGGTGACCCTAACCCTCAGAAGCTGAGGGAGGCTTTAACTCAGGAGGTAGAAGGCTAACTCCTGCTAAAGTTTGATAGATGAGATACATACTTTTCCCCCTTTTTGACTTCACTCAATTCCTCTTCCTCTTCTAGCACAAGCCCTACCACCTCTCCCACATGCCTGGTCCTTCAACCTTGATGTTTCATGTCACTCTTCCGTAATCACACCTGGAAGTACTGAGAAATCATTTTGCCTTGCACCTAGGCCTCCTTGAATATTTCCAATTCAGCTGAAGCCAAAACCCTTGAGTTTTTATTTCAAACGGGTAGAAATGATTGGCAGTCTCTAAAAATAAAGTTCTGCTTGGTCAGGGTTCCACATTTTAAGTTAAGAATAAATAAATACCATTTCACCCAAGCCAGCCCTTTTCTTGTCACCAGCCAAGAAAGGCCAGAAGGAACAAATCAGGTGCCCTTTTTCAAGTTTACATGGAGAAAAGATATCAACCACTTTCTTCCCAAGCCCAGTTTTCTTTTCCCTGGCTCCTTGTAAGCAGAGGTTGATTTGATAGACCAACTAAAGAGCAAAAGCTAGGGGAAAAATTCATCCTATTCCCTACCTCAAGCTGGAAATAAAATATTGTTCATCTTCAGATGACATACATGACAACAGAGGTGAGTGTATATTGAGTAAGGAAAGATCCTCAGGAGACTTGAAGTTACTTCCAAACCAATTCATAGTGAGAAGTGTTGTCTTGTCACTTGGGCTATCCTTTTTCCCTTCGGCAATAAGCTGGTTTCTAAACTTAGGATTAGTCCAAAGTGAAACATCTCTTGAAAGAATGTTCCCTTAATATTCTGGAACCTGAGGTCATAGCAGTGTAACTGACAGACATCTTTTTTCTTAAAAGACAGGTATACACCTAACTGTGGACACATTCATCTTACTCATCTATAGGGAGATACTGCTGGATTATAGAGTAAGTAGAAAAAGAAAAAGACTTATCTTTGGTGGAAAACTCTTTGTTTTAAGAGATGCCTCTAGTAAACATTTATCTAGCTAAGTGCCACTTGACTGTTCCTTGGAAGATTCCAAAGGCTGCAGATTTCTGCCATGCCATCTGACTGAGAAGCAGCAGGGACCTCTCTTCATCCCCAGAACTGCTGGTCCAATTTAGCAAAATAATGCAAGTCCCACAGCCAACCCAAAAGTGGAGCAAAAAAATGTCTTTCAGGGAAGGTATTGTATTTGAATCCAACTTATGAAAGGTGGTCTCCTCAAGTTTGAGCTATGGTAGATTGCCACAAGCTTCAAAGCCTTTTCAGAACTTCTAGAAATTCTCTGCTCTTCCATTAACTTCATTGGTAATGCCAGGAAAGTGGTGTTTCTTCTTTCCTACCCAGTCCATATGGAATCTAGTAACCAAAGCAGAGCTTGCCTGATGTCCTCACAACACCTCTGAATCATGCTTCTAGAACACGTCTTATGGATGTGTGGACCCTAGAAACATTGGGAAATATCCTAAGACAAAAAATTAGGCAAAATTTCACGTTGAGGAAAGGCATCTGCAATCATAATTCGACATTACATTAGAAAGACATCAGGAGGATACTGCCAATTATACCACATATTCTTTTCATCAGACCCATAGAGAATGGTTGTTTAGGGTTCTGAACTTCAAAGCATTTACTTGAACCAGTTTGTTAGGAAAAGCCTATAATACCTTCCAAATCAAGATTCCTCACAAAAAACAGTTTCATAACTGCCTTCAATCAAGGGAGACCAGCCTGGGCAACTTTCATTGTCTTCTTAACTGTAAGGATGCACCCTATATTAAGGACAGGTATGTTTTTTCTGCTTACTACTCTATTCCAAGTGCTTACCAAAGTGTCTGGCACATAAAAAGCTCTCAATAATTTGTTGAACAAATGTGCCCTACATGAAAATTCAGGTTTATAAGAATAACAGACATTACGAGGTGATACTAGCTTTGCAAAAAAAAAAAAAAAAAAGATTTACAGTAAGATTCCTTTGAAGAATAAACCACCATTGTACATGTAAGCTATGACTCCATATTTTTACATTTCATTTGCACCCAACTTTTCTAATCAAATGTCTATTGTATGAAGTGACTAATCCACATGCTACACAGCTTTTTCACTTAAAAATAAAATGAAAAGAATAAAAAAGGCATGTGCTTTACAAAAGAATGCCAAATATTTATGAAAAAGAAATAATAGCATTAGAATATCACCATTTTGCAGAGCCCCAACATAACAACTTACCAGGAACTTCAGAAGCATTAAAACCGTTAGATAAAAAAGATTGAGAACTGAATATTCTCAAGGTGCCAAAAAATAACTATTCCACATATTTCTAATTGCAAAATAGAAAATGTACCTTAACTATGAAAAGTTCCAGAAGTACTCAAAATGTATGTTTACATTGGAAAGTTCTGAAAGTGTAAAAAAAAAAAAAAAAAAGTACCCTTACAATAAAAGCTCTGGGTGTGATTTTAACAAATACGCCTTTACATCAGAAGGTCCTAGAAGTGATCAAAATGTATCTTTAACATTACCCTTCACCCTTCCTCCATGATTGTAGGTTCCTGAGGCCTCCCCAGCCATGCCTCTTGTATAGCCTGTGGAGCA
Source organism: Macaca mulatta (assembly GCF_049350105.2). Classification (NCBI taxonomy): domain Eukaryota; kingdom Metazoa; phylum Chordata; class Mammalia; order Primates; family Cercopithecidae; genus Macaca; species Macaca mulatta. The sequence goes on from NC_133411.1 coordinate 154,991,924, forward strand.
GAGTCAATTAAAACTCTTCTTTAAATAAATTACCCAGTCTCAGAGGTAGTTTTTTATAGCAATATAAAAACATACTAGGCCAGACGCAGTGGCTCACACCTGTAATCCCAGCACTTTGGGAGGCTGAGGCGGGCAGATCATCTGAGGTCAGGAGTTTGAGACCAGCCTGGCCAACATGGTGAAACCCTGTCTCTACTTAAAAACACAAAAATTAGCCAGGCGTGGTGGCAGGCACTGTAATCCCAGCTACTCAGGAGGCTGAAGCAAGAGGATTGCTTAAACCCGGGAGGCGGAGGTTGCAGTGAGCCAAGATCATGCAACTGCACTCCAGTGTGGATGACAGAGCAAGACTCTGTCCCAAAAAAAAAAAAAAAAGAAAGAAAGAAAAGAAAACACACGAATACAAGCTCTATGCACACAGCAGAGGGCCATTACAAACCTTATTGATGCTGTAAATTTTGGGGTGAAGTATTTTCTACCCAAGTGGGGTCCATATAAACTTCTCCTTTCTCTGACCTCCTAATGGCCCTGGTAACACTGGTCTTAGTCAAATACATTCCTGTTTTCCATGCACGAATTCCTTGTCGTCTACGTGTACTGCAATGAAGATGGAGGCCAGGGCTCTAATTCAACTCTGCTGCTAATATATAGGATCCTGAGCGAGTCACTTTGACCTGTTTCTTCATGTGGCTTCCTTGCTATTCCTTCAGCACCACCAGCAACATGCCCCCGCATCAGAGAAAAAATATGTGGCTTTTGACCATATATGTGCTAACAAAACTACACATGCATTTACCCTCAGACCCACAAGCCCACTTCTACAAATTTACTCTGAAGATGTACTTCCACAAAAGTGAAATGACATATTCATGAGGTTACTCACTGTATCATTCTATACAAATTCTATAAAATATTAAAAACTTAGAAACAACCTATATGTCCATCCATGGAGACTGGTTGAATAAACTATGGTACACTTTTACAATAGTATTACATGAGCAAGGGAAAGAAGAGGGGCAAAACAGGAAGGAGGGAAGAAAAAAGAGAAAAAAAGATTTTTTCTTTTTAAACAGATAGGGTCTCACTTTGTCACCCAGGCTGGAGTGCAGTAGCACAATCATAGCTCATTGCTGCCTCGAATTCCTAGGTTCAAGTGATCCTCCTGCTTCAGCCTCCCAAGAGGCTGGGATTACAGGCCCATGCCACCACACTTGGCTAATTTTTAGATTTTTCGTAGAGACACGATTTCGCAGTTTTGCCCAGGTGAGTCTTGAACTCCTGGGCTCAAGTGATCCTCCCCATTCAGCCTCCCAAAGTACTGGGATTACAGGCATGAGCCACCATGACTGGCCAAGAAAAAGATTTCTATGAACCAAAGTAGAAAACTGTCCAGGCTACGTTGTTAACTAAAAAAGCAAGATAGAAAATAATTATAATATATATATAGCAAATTATATATAAATTTATAAACATTATATATATATATAATGCTACTTCTTATATAAGAAAGGAGAAACTAAAGTATAAATATTCACTTATTTTTGGGAAAAGAAACACAGGAAAGATACTCCAGAAACCAATGACAATAGTTAGCTATAGAGTAAGTGGGAATGTGGTGCCAGAGAGTAAGAATTTTCTTGGTTTTGACTTTTGAACTTTCTTTTCAAGAGATGGGGTTTTACCCTGTCACTCAGGCTGGAGTATAGTGGCATGATCACAGCTCACTGCAGTCTTGAACTCCTAGGCTCAAGTTATCTGCCTGCCTAAGCCTCCTAAGTAACTGGGACTACAGGTATGAACCACCACACCTGGCTAGTTTAAAAAAAAAAAAAAATTTTTTTAGAGACAGGGTCTCACTATATTGCCCAGACTTCAAGGAAGCCTCCCACCTCAGCCTCCCAAGGGGCTGGGATTACAAGCACAAGCCACCACATCTGGCTGAATCATGTATTTTTATTTATTCAAAAATCAGATAAAAAGAAAAAACAAACCATAAAACTGAATATAAAGAGAAATGAATGGCTTTAATTCTACATTAAAAGCACATACAAGAAAGAATCTAAGAAACATTTCTTGATTAAAGAAAAAAACCAGCCAGGCATGGTGCTGCATGCCTGTAGTTCCAGCTACTTGGGAAGCTGAGGCAGGAGGATCACCTGGGAGATCAAGGTTGCAGTGAGCTCTGATTGCATGACTACACTCTAGCCTGGACCACAGAGTGAGACCCTGTCACAAAAAAAAAAAAAGAAAAAAAAAGAGGAGAGGAGAGGGGAGGGGAGGGGAGGGGGGAAGGGGAGGGGAAGGGAGGGGAGGGGAGGGGAGAAAAAAAAGCAACTACATACAAAAAAGAATTCAAGAAATATTTAAACATGTATACATATGTAACAAACCTGCACGTTGTGCACATGTACCCTAGAACTTAAAGTATAATAAAAAAAATCATTCTACCATTAAAAAAAAAATATATATATATATATATATATATTTAAATAGTGCTCTGACTATATCCCTTAGAGAGATATGTTCTAAGGACACAAAGACTTGCAAAACAAAACCAAATACTGTACTCTACTTATTTATTGCTAACAGAATTGGATTGGCAATTCTGAAATTTTTAATAGACCAAATGAGTAAATATATTGAGGTTCTTGAGAACCAGAGTTCTTACTGTGTGAGAAGGGAAATATAGTTGTAAAGGGGAAAAGATGAGAGAGAATTCAGTGGTATTAGATAAAATTATGATTTAAAAAACACTACTGTATGCATTTCTTAGCTCTGTCTATTGGAAGGGCCTAAAAAACAAGGTCCTTAGTAGCGCCTGGATCTTGGTTTCTTAATAACACTCTGCATTAAAATGAAGCAAGGTTCTTTGGAGAAAAGACTGATTTCTAGTTCTGAAACAGAAAACACAAGGCAAATTGGAAACTTCTTATGCCATTATACGAAGAAATGCCCCAAAATTAATGTGGAGTTATAAAAGGACAAATACTGTATTCAAGCCAGTTTGAATGGGGCTTCCATTGGTTAACTTGGAAGAATTTGAGCATTCAAAGAATAATGATGGTAACAGATTATAGCATACGTGAAAAAAATAAATCCATCAGCCCACAGTGATTTTAAAAGAATGATGATGAAAGAAAAATATTGGGGCTGGACACAGTGGTTCACATCTATAATCCCAGCACTTTGGGAGGCTCAGGCAGGCAGATCACTTGAGCTCAGGAGTTCAAGATCAGCCTGGGCAACATGGTGAAACCCCATCTCTACAAAAAATGCAAAAAACTTAGCCAGGAGTGGTGGCACACACCTGTGCACCCAGCTACTCAGAAGGATGAAGAGGGAGGATGGCTTGAACCTAGAAGGCAGAGGTTGCAATGAGCTGAGATTGCACCACTGCACTCCAGCCTGGGTGACAGAGCCAGACCCTGTCTCAAAAAAAAAAAAAAAGAAAGAAAAAGAAAAGAAATTGGCAGCAAAAAGGAAACATCTTCTCCACAAAAGAATTATATCTTATAAATGTAGAAGAAATAATAATTTTATCATTTTTAAGAACTCACCATGTTACAACCATCAATGCAATAACTGACAGCTTATCCATGAATGCTACCACTTGGTGAAAGTTAGCTGATAAACAAGTGTCTTAGTCCCTTCAGGCTGCTCTAACAAAATACCTTAAATTGGGTAATTCATAAACAACAGAAATGTAATGCTAGTTTTGGAGGCTAGGAAGTCCAAGAGGAAGGCACCAGCAGATTCAATTTCTGGTGAGGGCCCATTCCTCATAGTTGGTGCCTTCTATGTGTCCTCACATGGCATAAAGGCAACAAGACTCCCTCAACCTCTTTTATAAGAGCACTAATCCCATTCATGAGGAAGCAACCCTCATGACCTAATCACCTCCTACAGGCCCCACCTCTTAATACCAACACCGTGAAGATTAACTTTCAACATATAAATTCTGGGGGGACATGAACATTCACATCAAAACAGCAGGATATTCACATAAGCCTCAAAGTATCAGCTCAAAGACTAGTTAATTACAAAAAAGGAAGAGTAGCTTTTCAACTCAGAAATATGATGCTAATCAAACTTAGCATCACCAATAATGGAAGAAATCTACAATATATTAATCCTGACACGATGCAGTGGGAAATATCACCTATGTAGTAATCTCACCAAGAATTTTAAATCTGGTTATAACCATGAGAAAATACACAAATCCAGATTGTAAGGCATCATGCTAATGACCAGCTTGATGTCTTCAAAGATGTCACTGTCATGAAAGATCAAGTTTAAAGGAGATTAACAGACATAACCACAAAATGTAATACTTGATCTTTGATTGAATCCTGGGGGTTTCTCAAAGAACACATTATTGATGAGACATAGGAGAAGTTTTATTAGAAAAGCTTATTACCTGATATTATTGTATCATGTTAAATTTCTTGGGGACAATAACAACACGGTGATTATATAGGAGAATGTCCAAGTTCTTAGGAGTTGCGTGATAACCTATGAGAAAATTAAGCGTCATGGTGTCTGTAACTTACTGTCAAATGGTTCTGAATTTTTAAAAAGTATATTCTAAATGCAAAATGTTATCCTGGATAGGATCCCATAATAGTAAAAAAAACATTAGTAGAAAAACTGGTGAAATCCAAACAAAGTATACAATTTAGTTAATCATAATGTACTCATATTAATTACTTAGTTTTAACAACTAAACCAAGGTTAGGTAAGATGTTAACAGGAGAAACTGGGTAAAAGATGTACAGGATCTCTCCATATTAAAGATGCAACTTTTTTGTAAGTCCAAAACTATTCCAAAATTAAAAGTTTATTTTAAAAATAGATATTTAGAGAGATAAAGTAAACATGACACAATATTAACAACTGGTAAATCTAGGTGACAAGTGCATGGATGTTTACTGGCCAATTCTTTCCACTTTTCTGTAGGCTTAAAATTTGTGGAAATGAAGTGTTAAAAGGAAATAAAACTACTGAAGGTTAAAAGCAATGGAAAAGATAGTCTGCATGGACATTAACCAAAAGATAGCTGGTATTACTACATTGTTAGGCAAAGTGGCCTTTAGGCAAAAAATAAATTAAGTAAAAATAAAGAGAAGGCCGGGCGCGGTGGCTCAAGCCTGTAATCCCAGCACTTTGGGAGGCCGAGATGGGTGGATCACGAGGTCAGGAGATCGAGACCATCCTGGCTAACACAGTGAAACCCCGTCTCTACTAAAAAAATACAAAACACTAGCCGGGAGAGGTGGCGGGCGCCTGTAGTCCCAGCTACTTGGGAGGCTGAGGCAGGAGAATGGCGTAAACCTGGGAGACGGAGCTTGCAGTGAGCTGAGATCTGGCCACTGCATTCCAGCCTGGGCGACAGAGCGAGACTCCGTCTCAAAAAAATAAAATAAAAAATAAAAATTAAAAAATAAAGAGAAATGGCCGGGTGCGGTGGCTCATGCCTATAATCCCAGCACCTTGGGAAGCCAAGGCCGGTAGATCACGAGGTCAGGAGTTCGAGACCAGCCTGGTCAAAATGGTGAAACCCTGTCTCTACTAAAAATACAAAAACTAGCCAGGCGTGGTGGTATGCACCTGTAATGCCACCTACTTGGGAGGCTGAGGCAGGAGAATTGCTTGAACCTGGGAGGCAAAGGTTGCAATGAGCCGAGATCGTGCCACTGTACTCTAGCCTGGGCAACAGAGCAAGACCCTGTCTCAAAAAAAAAAAAAAAAGAAAGAAACACTTTCTAACTAGAAAAAGTTCAACTTACCAGAAGGAATACAATCTAAATTTATATGTACCTAACAAAACAGCCTCAAAATATATAAAACAAAAACTGTCAGAATTATAAGAAGATATAAGTAAATTCATGGTCATGAGAGATTTTGGTATACCTCTCAAAAACAGAAACAGAGAAAACAGTAAGGGTATAGGTTTGAACAATTCAATCCACAACTCTGACCTAATGGATACATACAGAACTTTGCATTTACAAAATACATTTTTTTCAAGCTCAAATGCAGCATTTATAAAAACTGACATATACTGGTCCAGAAAGCTTATCTCTAGTGACCAGAGGAGGCAAAAGGCACACCTCCATGGTGCTGGCACTGTGCCATTCTTCAACTGTTCGGTGACTGTGCAAGTGTTTGCTTTATTAATAAATTCTTTTTTTGGAGGTGGGGGGAGAAAGGGAGTTCATTTTTTGTGTGTGTGTATTATATATTTTTTGCTCACTTTTTGTGTATGTGCATTATATTTCAAAACTTAAGAAGAGTTAAAATCCTCTAGGAAGGCACTAACATACTAAGTTATATATAATAACATTATTATTATTATATACCCAATTATATTATTGCTAATAATAGAACAAGCCCAGTGTAGCCTGTTTTTCCTTCAGCATTTCAACTAACTGCTGTTTCTTCTGTTGAGTACTAGATGAAGTAATGGGCTTATGCTTAGACGACTCCTTATACAAAACATTTGTATCTCTACACATGAGAAGCATATTCAGCCTGGCAAGAAGCTTATTCTAAGAGAGACACACAGAAATCGAGACTGAAAAACCAAAACGGTACAGGTTAATAGACTCATAAAATAAACACTATCACAGTATTATTTTCCTTTCTCTCTTTTTTTTTTTTTCTGGCCAAGCACATATAGTTTAGCTTTCCTAAGTTAAACATAAATAGGTTTGTGTTTAGGCAACAGAAAGCTAATTACTTAATTTCAGAAATAATTAAGGCTTTGCAGATCAGAAAGGACAGCAAAAGAATCTAGAGGAGTGCAAAGAAAGAATCAGTTGCCCCAAAGCAACCAATACAAAGAACATGATTACAGACTACAGTAATCTGAAGCCAATATACCTTGGTATCTATCACCAATTTCTTCAACAGTAACATTCACTAAAGACTTACTACTTGGCAGGCACTCTGTTATGATTTTCCTAGATCAGTTCATCTAAACATCTCACGATAAGCCTACAAGGTACCAGTATTAGTTCCATTTTATAGATGAAGAACTGCAGCTCTGAGTAATTGGCCAAGAGCACCCTAGCAGCAAAAAGAACTGGAAATCTAACCTACCTAGTCTGATTTCAGAGCATGCGTTCTTACCCCACTATGCTATACTGCCTGTCCCTAGTAGATAAGTGATTATTTGCACTTAATGATTTCTAAGGATTTGCAGTTTTAACATCCTATGATTTGCTTCAATAAATCTGTGATAAAGCATGGGCCTAGTGGCCTCTAATTGTGGAGAGCAAAATAAGGAAGCTCAATAAACTATTTACATAACCTCAAAGTTAGAATTCAGGTTCCTTTGGGTTAACAAAATTGTTCTTTCTCCATATTAAACCCATCAAAATTAGAAATGTTTCTCCTGTTAGTCAATGCCTTACATTTTTTCCTCATATGAAGACAGATGGAGCAAATATTAAAAAACATTCCATCAAGAATAAAAGTATAAATCTGTAATACAGTCAGCATGACCTCTATTTTATCGACTGATTGATTGATTGAGACAGAGTTTCGCTCTTGTTGCCTAGGCTGGAGTGCAATGGCATGGTCTCAGCTCACTGCAACCTCTGTCTTTCAGGTTCAAGCAATTCTCCTGCCTCAGCCTCCAAAGTACAGGTGCCCGCCACCATGCCAAGCTAATTTTTGTATTTTTAGTAGAGATGGGGTTTCACCATGTTGGTCAGGCTGTTTTCAAACTCCTGACCTCAGGTGACTGCCCACCTCGGCCTCCCAAAGTGCTGGGATCATAGTCATGAGCCACCGCACCCAACCAGCATGACCTTTAAACACAACTGGACTCAAGACAAATTTAGTAAATGCAGATTTCAGGGCGGGGGGCAGGGGCGGGGGAATCTTCTTTTAAAATGCCCAAATTTAGTGTAGGTGAAATATACTGCTTATAAACTACTGATATTAGCCTTGAAGAAGCCATTATTGGTCCTTAGTTGAATATATTAAAGCTTTAAAAAGTCTTATAAAATGCAGGACCTATTTGTTCTTTATACAAAATACTTAGTAATTGAAGTCAAGTCAAAATATTCTCGTTTGTTCTTTTAAATCATCACGAAAGTTCTCATTTAAAAAAAAAAGCTAATTTACTATTTTTCTTTTTTTAAAAAAATACAGCGAACTCCATAAATGAATATACTATAAAAAGTTGTTAGGTACACCTCAGCCTTCATAAACAGTATAAAGTACACCTCAGAAAAGAAGCATACTAACACTTCCATGTTCATCTTAAAAACTAGAAACTTCTAGGAAACAGCAACAATTTGTTTTTTTAAAAAGAGTTTGGCAAAAACCATTTCTCTTAGACACCCAAAGAAGGGAAAAAAATTTATTAGGTCCAGTAATCAAAGATGACTTGATAGAATTATGATTACATGCAGAATTGGATGGTTAGAAATGAAATCAATCTATTTAGATCCAGCCTAAGGTTCTGATAGCCAATGAGTAGACACAATCAGAGTAGTAGTATTCCTAAGAAACCAGGATAAATCTCCAATGTGCATGAGTTTAATGAACCAGATAGATTATTGTATCGCCAATATCCACCCTTATGCCATTCTCAGTCAGATGAATTTTCTTGCTCATGAGGTCCACATTGAAAACAGCATGCTCAGAAATCGGGGTCTTCTCGGTGTGCTCTTTTCCCAGGACAGGAACTCGTCGAGGCCCCAACAGTGGATCATCAAATCTCATCAGTTTCACTTTGGAAAGGTCTACAACAAAATAAATTATCAATATAAGCATTTAATTACAGTCACTGACTCAAACCCTGGAAGCAGTCTGAGAACTCACTTTTTAAACACACTGGTTGTTATATCTAATCAAAAATATTTTCTTCAGATTATTAAATAAAAGCCACGCCAGGCATGGTGGTTCACACCTGTAATCCCAGCACTTTGGAAGGCTGAGGCAGGTGAATCACTTAAGGTCAGGAGTTCAAGACCAGCCTGACCAACATGGCGAAATGCTGTCTCTACTAAAAACACAAAAAAATTAGCTGGGACTGGTGGCAGGCGCCTGTAATCCCAGCTGCTCGGGAGGCTGAGATAGGAGAATCGCTTGAACCTAGAAGGCAGAGGTGGCAGTGACCCAAGATCGCACCATTGCACGCCAGCATGGGCAACAAAGTGAGATTCTATCTCAAAAAAAAAAAAAAAAATCTCAGGAGCAAAGCTAAAATGCAGCAAATCTTCATCCCCTTTCAGCTTTTACCCAGATTAAAGTGTCAGAGATTCTGACATCTCCTGGAATTATAAACTAAGAGACAGAAAGAATTGTGTGTATTTTTTAGCATTATCCTATTTGGTCTCTCAAATCATTTTTATATGCTTCAATTAACCATTGTACAGAGTATCGAAAAATCTAAAACTTATCCCTTTCTCGAGCTCCCTGGAATACACTAAACCTGCAAGAATTGTAGCTTTTCTCGGAGATACTTTTGGATAAATAATGACTACTCTAAGAAATGGCATTACCAGTTTCTCATTTGCTCAAAAGATGAAAGTATTTATATTAACAAGTTGATGAGACAAGGAGAGCGGGTACAAGGCAGAGAAAGGACAGAAATTTAAGCTTTCAGGATTTTAAGCTTTAGGATGAGCTCTAATACCCACCCTGCTTGAGATTTTCCTAATCTGCTCTTACGCAAGCTGATAAAATAGCGCCTGGCCAAAAAAAAAAAAAAAAAACCTGTCCCTTGAACAACTTTATAATTCAACAATCCTACCAACAACTGAGCCCAAAAGAAGTATATTTATTTCAGCAATTCTGAGATTTCCCAACATCAAATGGTTTTATTTCATATGGCAGAAAAACGCCAGAAATGACTACAAATGCTGATTCTGGGTTTATATCTCATTCTAAGTGTAGCATGGCTAGTTATAATTAACCTGATCCATAGAAATAGAAGATATTTTCTGAATTACCTCCCACCTCTTTCTGAAACACACCTGAGCTACACTCCCTCATGTTGACTTGAGAGTACAAAGCTTAGCATAAGAAGGATAAGAGATAAAAGAAGACGTTAATGCAGCTGGCGGCTATGCCAAGAATACAAGTTATCCATGCATTCTGTTCTCTTTGGGAAACAAAGACCGAAGGATTGCAAGTTTAGAGAAGGGGCTTATAGAACAATTACCTGCGACTACCACAAAAGCAAACCCTGTATAAGAGTCTTTGGAGAGTTTCTGCAGAGACTATACAATCTATTCCAAGACACAGTACAAGCCCTGAAAATTAAAATGGGAAGGGAGCAGGCGCAATCTTCATGACAGCTACGATCTTATTTTGGGGAAGAATACAATTCATTTTAACAGCTATTGCAATTCAACTTCAGTGGTACCAATATTTTGCTATAGACGCAGTGACAAGTTCTGCCAGATTTTATGCATAAGGCCTTTTACTGCAGATCTGCCTCTGCCTCTCTCTCTCTCACACACACACACTCTTTCTCGCTAAAACAGACCTCCCTCATCATTCCAAGCAATTCTGAATCAAACTAGTTCAAAAAAAACCTTAATACTCAATCAGGCTTCTAAGTGACAAAACATATTTGCTTTGATGTTTCACCATGTAGTTCATTACTGTCCACAGATTCGTAGAGCTTTCTTAGTGGTTTAACTGTCTTTTATCCCAGACTTCTCTTACCATTGAAACTGTTGAAATTTAAGTCTACAACTACATAAGATTTAAGGCTCTTAGAGAAAAGATGAGAGTGACTCTAAGTCCCTAGGGACTGATAATGAGAAATGAAGGCTTTCACTTCCAAGTTATTAGTTTATATATGACATGAGTTGTGAGTGATTCAAATTTATTATCATCAAATAGTTCACTCAGTGGCCTTTGTGGAATGAAATGATAGTTTTAGTCCAGTTCCTCCCAGACCCAGATCATAATCACCCTCAATACAATTAGCACTAATTGGACAATTTGCTGTCTAGTGCAGCAAACAGACCAATAACTATGTTACTGAATTTAACTCCTCTTCCATCTCATATACTCAATATACTCAGGCCCTTTAGATATCAAGGCATCCTGAGGGCTTTTGGTAAAGTATCAAGGTTAGATCTCTTCTGCAGATACTTATAGGGATAGCAATTTCAAACTCCCTCTAATGTTTCTATTTTCTAAAATTTACAGGAGCTACTAACATCAAACTTAAGACACTTTAGATAATATTTTTCACAGCTAGTAAGACAAAGGAGATAAGAATTATGCCAAAGGCTCAATGAGAAAAGACAAGAAATAGGAAATACATTTCAGTACAATTCTGCAGAACCTAGTCAGTGCTATATTTGAGTACATTTGAAATAGAGGTAGATTTAACATAATACAATATTCAATACAGAAATACATCCTTTCATGTGCTATAACATCATAATAATCCTATCCAGGCAGAGCTGGCGTCTCACGCCTGTGATCCCAGCACTTTGGGAGGCCGAGACAGGCAGATCACTTGAGGCCAGGAGCTCGAGACTAGCCTGGCTAACATGGCGAAGCCCTGTCTCTACTAAAAACAGAAAAACTAGCCGGGTGTGGTGGCTCATGCCTATAATCCCAGCTACTCAGGAGGCTGAGGCAGGAGAATTGCTTGAATCTATGAGATGGAGGTTGCAGTGAGCTGAGATTGTGCCGCTGCACTCCAGCCCGGGTGACAAAGGGAGACTCTATATCAAAGTAAGTAAATAAATACAATCCTATCCAGCGGGTCCACACAAATATCTATTTTCTTTAAAAGCTACTACCATGCTCTTTCTGCTTCTTGTGGCCTGTAAGTTCTGAGGATGAAGCTATCATTCTATGGTACCTAGTTCACTGAGAGGACATAATAAATGCATATAACAACATGATGAAACCTGAAGATATTTTGCTAAGTGAAATAAGCTAGACACAAAAGGAAAAATATTGTGTGATTCCAACTATATGAGGTACTGAGAACAGTGAAATATATAGGGGTAGGAAGTAGAACAGTGTGGTGTGAATATAAATTTGTATAGCCATTATAAAAAACACATACACGGGTTCCTCAAAGTATTAAAAATAGAACCACCACATGATCGAGCAATCCCACTACTGGACATATATCCAGTAAGAAATGAAGAAATGAAATCAGTATGTTGAAGAGTTATCTACACTCCCATGTTTATTGCAGCACTATTCACAATAGCCAAGATATGTAATCAACCTAAGGGTCCATCAACGGATGAATGAAAAGAGAAAATGTGGTATACAATGAAATATTATGCAGACATAAAAAAGAATGAAGTCCTGTCATTTGTGACAACATGGATGAGGCTGGAAGACATTATATTAAGTGAAATAAGACAGGCACAGAATGACAAATATCGCATGATCTCACTCACATGTGGAATCTAAAAAAGTTGATCTCATTGAAGTAGAGAGTAGAATCATGGTTATCAGAGGCTGGGAAGGATAGAAGAGAGGGGACTGGAAGGAGGTTGGTCAACAGGTACAAAGTTATAATTAAATGGAAGGAATAAGTTATACTGTTCCATTACACCGTAGATGACTACAGTTCATAATAATATATGGTACATTTCAAAATAGCTATAAGAGGAGCTGTTGAATGTTCTCACCACAAAGAAATGATAAATTAGGTGATAGATATGTTATTTATCCTAATTTGATAATTACACATTATAAATATGTACCAAACCTCACACTGTACTCATAAATATGTACATTTATGTGTCAAAAAGAAAACTTAAAAGAAAAAAGGAAAGCAGAGCAGTGATTACAAGGGACTGGAGGGAAGGAGAATGGGAGTTACTATTTAATGGGTACAGGGTTTCAATTTGGGATGATGATAAAGTGGGCAAAGGATATGAACAGACATTTCTCAAAAGAAGACATGCATACAGCCAACAGACACATGAAAAAATGCTCATCATCACTGGCCATCAGAAAAATGCAAATCAAAACCACAATGAGATACAATCTCACACCAGTTAGAATGGTGATCATTAAAAAGTCAGGAAACAACAGGTGCTGGAGAGGATGTGGAGAAATAGGAACACTTTCACACTGTTGGTGGGATTGTCAACTAGTTCAACCATTGTGGAAAAGAGTATGGTGATTCCTCAAGGATCTAGAACTAGAAATACCATATGACCCAGCCATCCCATTACTGGGTATATACCCAAACGATTATAAATCATGCTGCTATAAAGACACATGCACATGTATGTTTATTGTGGCACTATTCACAATAGCAAAGACTTGGAATCAACCCAAATGTCCATCAGTGACAGACTGGATTAAGAAAATGTGGCACATATACACCATGGAATACTATGCAGCCATAAAAAGGGATGAGTTCGTGTCCTTTGTAGGGACGTGGATGCAGCTGGAAACCATCATTCTCAGCAAACTATGGCAAGGATAAAAAACCAAACCTGCATGTTCTCACTCATAGGTGGGAATTGAACAATGAGATCACTTGGACACGGGAAGGGGAACATCACACACCGGGGCCTATTGTGGGGAGGGGGGAGGGGGGAGGGATGGCACTGGGAGTTATACCTGATGTAAATGACAAGTTGATGGGTGCTGACGAGTTGATGGGTGCAGCACACCAACATGGCACATGTATACATATGTAACAAACCTGCACATTGTGCACATGTACCCTAGAACTTAAAGCATAATTTAAAAAAAAAAAAGAAGTTGTAGAGATGGATGGTGGTGATGGTTTCACAACAATGTGAATGTATTCAAGCCTCCTGAACTGTACACATAAAAATGACTAAAATAGTAAATGTTATGTTAGGTATATTTTACCACAATTTAAAACACATGTCTATAAACAACAACATCCCTAACCCTAGTATACTCTTGCTGCTGATGCTCCGTACAGAGGGAAACAAAATAAACTGGTATTTCCCTCCTAGTATACCCTTTCCCCTTACCTTCATGGGTATAACGTTCAAGGCCCCATCCAAACAATACTTTCTCCATAAATTAATCCCTGATCGCTGCAAGTGGAAATAATCTCACGTTCCTCTGTTCTATACATTTTACCTGTACCTTTCTTACTACACTCAGCAATTTCTCCTTACATTATCATATACTTCAATAGTGTATGTTCCCTACTCCTCTACTAGACGCAGCTCCTAATGAACAGAACTCTGTGGACTCCCCAAAGCCCCAGTATATACAAAGGAGTCTCTACATACACAGTTGTCTCTACAAACACTACATATAGTAGTGTCTCAATAAGTGTCCATAGAAGGGAAACAACTTCAAGAGAACACAAAATATATGACAGAATTAATTCCAAAGAGCTATTTCAAGTCTCCTATTTTAATTAATGTTACTACCCTAATATAGTTCCATAAATTAGGTTATTGTTTGGGATTTATAAATCTTTTTAGAAAATTTTTGTAGTGATGGAAAGTGGCCAATCAACTTTTGATTGCTATCAAAAAGAAAAAAGACAGATAATACAAAATAGAGAATCACAACATTAATTTGTTGTGTAGCTCAGAAGAAAAATAAGACACACTATCTCCCTTCACACTCTGCTCACTGTAGGACCTAGCTGGATGATGAAAAGAAAAGCCATAAATTATTACATTGAATCTAATCACAAAAGATGCAGACTTATTCTTGATAGTAAGTTAAGATTACTGACATATTTTACCTGGAGTCACATTGTTTAGAAGAAAGAATATGAGCTTTGGAGGCAAACAGACCTGTTTGAATTCCAGCTCTAGAGTTTACTTACTAAACAAACTTTGCAAGTTACTTAGCCTTTTTAGCCTCCATTTCACCATCTGTAAAAGGGAAATAATAAGAACACCCTCTACATTATAGAATTGTAAAAGGACTAAATGGTTAACACATGGAAGACACTCAATAACTTTTACTCTGTTTCTCTTCCTTCTCAAGGAACAGACCTGCTGGACAGGTTAGTTTAGAATATTAAGGGTATGTGTTCCTTGATTCTGAGTATCTCTGAGACAGAAATCACTCATTACAGTTTTAGAGCTAGAAAGAAAGATGGAAAAATATCTAATCCCTCTATTGTCCTCACATGAGTAAACGAAAAATCAGTTTTAAGCTTAAGTGACATGGCAAAGTCACTAAGCTACCTAGCCACAGAGTCCCAAAAAGAATAGTTTTCTTGATTCTGAACCCAATACTTTTTCCATAATAATACACAGCTGTCCATAAGCAAGCCTGTTTCTTTTCTTTTTCCTTTCTACTTAAAACTCACCAAATCTACAAGCTACTGACAAATAGGAGTTTGGGGGAACAACTTACCTTTAATTCCTCGGTTCATTTTCATTAAACGCCTGATTATGGAATCACAGTTATCTCCTTGCCTGATTTCAATTTTGGTTGAGAAATGGCCATTGGATGGCTGGGGATTCACTAGAGAAACGGACACACCAGGCTAGGAAAACAACAAGAAAATAATAGTTTAACTTGAATACTGCTGAGGGAGGAGGAATCTCTGCTACGTTTTCAATGCCCAGTGAAAGATGGATCTAATTGTGGTATTTTAAAATCATGACTAAGGCATACTCAAATACAAAAGAAAAGCTGTACAAACTCATGCTTATAACCAAATGCCTAGGTAAAGATGACTATGACTATATATATCAACACTGATGATGGACACTAACAATAACTACATTTTCTCTTCCACAACCACCATCATTCACTGAATCTCTACTATGTATTAGGCATTGTACTAAGCACTTTATCGACGTTAGTTCTAGATCCCTGAAGTCGTTCTTTTGACCCTTTTTCACAAATGAGAAGCTGAGAACCAGAAAGATTAAAAATCAGCACAAGGTCACACAGCTAGTAAAGGGCAAAGTCAGGATTAAACATAATTCTATGTTGTACTTATAGAAGCTACATAGTCCAAAACCCTGTTTATTATTTTTAAGTGGAAAAAAGTCAAATGAGTCTTGTGAAAGACTTAAATACATAGTATCTTAATGGAATACCTGAAAATGACTTGAAATAAATATATTTGTATAAGGAACATTTTCATATACCTATCTTCATGGCTCAAACGACTGAACTATTAAAAGCTACCACATCTTAATGCAATGAGTGTACTCCTTACATGACGCTGAATTCAGGAGGTATCCATGATCATGATTTCCTTATTCTTTCAAACTAGGCCTTTTCTGTTTGCTGGGTTTTCAAATGTGGCAGAAGTAACAAAACATATCTAAGTCCTCTGCTTATCAAGACAAGGAGGGCAGTTTATAGACTCTCCCAATTGCAGTCCCCTGGACTTTGCCAAATGCTGCCAATCTGAATGGATTCTTTGAGACTGAAAAAACAGAATCTCCTTCCTCAAGGATCTAGATCCAGAAATACCATCTGACCCAGCAATCCCATTACTGGGTATATACCCAAAGGATTATAAATCATTCTACTATAAAGACACATGCACACATATGTCTATTGCAGCATGGGTCACAATAGCAAAGACTTGGAACCAACCCAAATGCTCATCAATGATAGACTGGATAAAGACAATGTGGCACATATACACCATGCAATACTATGCAGGCATAAAAAATGATGAGTTACGTCCTTTGTAGGGACTTGGATGAAGCTGGAAACCATCATTCTCCACAAACTAACACAGGAACAGAAAACCAAACAAACACCACATGTTCTCACTCATAAGTGGGAGTTGAACAATGAGAACACATGGACATAGGGAGCAGAATATCACACACCAGGGCCTGTTGGGGTGGGGTGGGCAAGGGGAGGGATAGCGTTAAGAGAAATACCTAATTTAGATGACAGGTAGATGGGTGCAGCAATCCACAATGGTACATGTATACCTATGTAACAAACCTGCACGTTCTGCACATGTATCCCAGAACTTAAAAAAAAAAAAAGGCCAGGCGCAGTGGCTCAAGCCTGTAATCCCAGCACTTTGGGAGGCCAAGGAGGGTGGATCATGAGGTCAGGAGATCGAGATCATCCTGGCTAACACAGTGAAACCCCATCTCTACTAAAAATACAAAAAATTAGCCAGGCATGGTGGTGGGCACCTGTAGTCCCAGCTACTCGGGAGGCTGAGGCAGGAGAATGGCATGAACCCGGGAGGCGGAGCTTGCAGTGAGCCGAGATTGCGCCACTGCACTCCAGTCTGGGCGACAGAGCGAGACTCCGTCTCAAAAAAATAAAAACAAAAAACCCCCAGAATCTCTAAAACCTTTTTGTCTTCACCAATAATGGCCCAAAACTAAGGGGTTAAAAAAAGCTATTGCAGCATAACTTAAGATGATGCATCAATCCAGTTTATACTAAAAACAAAACAGCCTTGAATAACAATCAAACCAAGACTCATCTGAGGTTTAAAAGCTCCTTTTAACTGTCTAAAAAGGTTCTACATTTCCAGTATTTTAAAATAAAAACCAGATACTGAAAATCATACCTTTTATTTTTAAAACCCACAAATAACATCTGATAGTTCCTGTAATAGTAAAGTGAGGAAAAAGTAAGTATTGCACTGACCAAAGGAATTGGGGCATTTCAGGTACATCCCCATTTCTAACAAACAATGGGGTCTACAACAAACCAACCACTTAATATCTCTGGACCTTACTTGGTTCTATTTTTTAAATGTGGATTTAGATGTAATGATCTCTAGGTCTCTTTTAGTTTTAAAATGCAATGATTCAGTGAGATTCCTTCAACTTACTTCTATTCTAAAAACAGTAAGTGGTTTCCCAGGACAGCAGTCTTCCCTGATTTTATCTTCTGCTTCGGAGGCAAACTTGACTTCTATGTGCTCTAGCTAAATAGAGGGGAAAAAATGGAAGTTATTAGTATCACTTAATGTGATTCAAATTAATCACCACCTCATTTCACCAAGAACAAAACTAGGTTCTCCAGTTAACATGAAATGGTCTGTGCAATTTTATTATTTTCCATATAAATATTAAATGAAATCTGTAATCAGTTATTTAACATTCATTTTAGATGTCTCATAGTATTGTTATTTATGTAGTCATGTTTATCATTTTCTATAATGAAATCTGGCATCTATCTGCCATATAAAACAAAATGAAAATCAGCATAAGAGGCTTCCACTTAAGACAAATTGAAGTTCAGAAATCTATCATTTGAGAATAAAAGGCTTCCACTTAAATAAATGGAAGAAAAGCTCAGAAATATAGCACAGTGCATATGTCTGAACATAAGATGACCCTAAACATAAGATGTGTCCGCATGGTCCAAGTGAAAAGATCCAGGAAGTTTTTTGACCTACATGAATATATATGAACATTTAGATATATATAAAATGGATGTCATTTAATGTTTATTGATTTCATTAACTCATTTAAAATAAAATACTTAATTAGAAACAACTTTCTTCCATCTCCATATTTCACAAAACAATTTTACTTAAACTCCAAACCTGTATTTTTTTTTACTTGAGTGTCTTCATTATCACTAGGACCACTTTTTGAGTGCTCTAACAGTTTTCTAGAGCAAATGGCTTTTCCTTTTGCCTAAGTTGTCTGAGACCAGCTTACTTACAATCTATATATAAAGTTGTGACTGGGGCACAAAGATTGGATGGGGAGAAAGTCACAGATATGTAAAAGCTACTGGTATGGTTCTAGTTCTTGGATTGGGTAGTAGATTCATGAATGTTCATTTTATTATAAATTGGGAGAGAAAAAAAACATGGGAAGATATGGAACAATCATAATATATCATGAACCAGACATTATAATTAATCCAATTCTGCAAATCAAAAGGGAGGGGGGAAAAAAGCACCAATTCAGAGTACTCCATAACATAAGAGGTTTGGAAAGCATTTAAATATAAGGTCTCTTAAAAATAACTTGCAGTATAAAGTATAAATAATTTGCAGTATAAAGTATAAATAAAGTATAAATAATTTGCTGCTATAAAGACACATGCACACGTATGTTTATTGCGACACTATTCACAATAGCAAAGACTTCTTGGAATCAACCCAAATGTCCATCAGTGACAGACTGGATTAAGAAAATGTGGCACATATACACCATGGAATACTATGCAGCCATAAAAAAGGATGAGTTCATGTCCTTTGTAGGGACATGGATGCAGCTGGAAACCATCATTCTCAGCAAACTATCGCAAGAACAGAAAACCAAACACTGCATGTTCTCACTCATAGGTGGGAATTGAACAATGACATCACTTGGACACAGGAAGGGGAACATCACACACTGGGGCCTATTGTGGGGAGGGGGAGGAGGAAGGGATAGCATTAGGAGATATACCTAATGTAAATGATGAGTTAATGGGTGCAGCACACCAGCATGGCACATGTATACATATGTAACACACCTGCACGTTGTGCACATGTACCCAAGAACTTAAAGTATAATTAAAAAAAAAAAATTTGCAGTATCATATCCAGACATACAGTTTTTTAATGTATAATTGATCATATGTAAATTAAGAATTGATAAAATAAGATGACAGATCTTTTTTTCCTGCAACTTTTATACTCACCCATTTTTCTTCTCTCCAAAAATATTTCTGACATATTTAACAAAGATACTAAACACAGTAGATGAAGTTTATAAAAAGATTTATTGTAAAATAAAAGAGCTGGATTATGGTTTAACTACTGTTAAATAGTTATTACAATCCCTGGACCTCTTACCTCAAGGGAATTAGTCAGGTAGACTATATTCTCCATAAGCACAGCCTTTTCATCAAATTCTAATTGCAAATCCAGTATACGAGGCCCCATCTTCTCCAGGTTTTCCTAATAGCCAAAATGGTATGGAAAAACAAAATCACAGTAAGAACATGTTGGAAAACATACTTCCTTCAAAGTAATCATTCTTCTCTTAGTTGATAAAATCTCAGATTTCAGGAGTTAAAGGAAAGGCCTTGGACTCATGATTTCCTTTACCTACATTTGCTTGTTAATGAAATTTACTAGCTCCAAATAATTATCATTTAAAGTATTATAAGATTATGGCAGCAATGAAAAGATGGGAAGGCACAAGGTTTTCAGATTTATAAAGTAAATATGGTTTTATGATTGTTTATTTAGACTGACTTAATTTGCAAGCCCAAAGAATTCACTTGACAGAGAATCAACCAAATGTATGAAAATATCCCTTTAAGTTACCAAAAAAACCAAAATTTTAATTTTCTGAGATACCACCTTCTTACAGCTGTTTTAGAGAATAATGAATTAATAATATCCAAACAAAAAATCCCCAAAGATATTTCTGCAAAGTTTAAAGAAAAAAAACTCATACTACATGAGTACTCAAACATGGCATGTAAAAAATAATTTCTTATTCTTAATTTTCTTGGATAGTCGATATTTGCTGCACAAAATAGAATCCTAGAGATCCAAGTACATATGCATAGATACAACTACCTAGAACACGTTATACTTAATGAAAGCGACCTGACATTATTCCTGCTACTCACTGTTTTAGCTTACTATGCAAGTTCTATTTCTTTTTCCCATGAAAAGTGCTAGAAAGTCATTTTCTTATTCCCAGATTTATTAATCCCTTTCAAAGTTTGCAAAACCACTAATTTGCCTGGCAAATCACCAACATAATTTTAAAAATATATCACCACTCAAACGGTCTGATGATGGTTCTTCAAATTTAAATGAGATCCTAAAGAAGCCAACTTTTGAATCTAATATCATTTTATACACACACACACACGCTCTCTGTCTCTCGCTATATATATACACGTAACTACTTTTTGAATAGGTTTCCCTGGATTCTCTTAAAACATGTCATCAAAATTAATGGCCTCTGCAAACACCAATGGAATATTTTGTTGGATCCACATGTTGACAGTGATTTGGCATTATGACCAATGACACTAGCCACTGGGGAACCAATGAACTATGAACATACCAGCACTTATATTACAACTTGATTGGTGTAGGTCAATCCAGGATCCTAAATTACTTCTGAAACCTAAAATACCCTGAGGATCAAACAGTGACTTTGGTCTAAGAGAATTAAAAACCTTTTCCAAGAATACCAATCTATTATAGTATTGGAAAAGTTAAGAGGTCTGGTCTCCATCAGGCATCTGCAGCCAAGAAGACACAAGAATTAAAGGACAGTAAAAGAATAACCACGATATGCTTAGTAGGCTGGAAGATACTAATTTGCATTTTCAAACAACATTTACCAAGCCTACTTCTTGACTGGTGCTACTTAGGTGTGTTAGGTATACTACGCAGCACTCCTAAAAAGTTAGGTTCTATAGTATCCTCATTTATGGATGAAAAATCCTATGGCCCAAAAAATTAAAGTTATTTGACTAAGGTCTCAAAACTAAGAAATGACAGATACACAGAATTTCAACCAAGATTTTTCTGGCCTCATAGTCTGAGATCTTAAGCAATATAAGCCTTCTTTCGGTTTCTTTTTGTCAAGAAATCCAACAATACATCAGCTATGTATATGAAGAAAACTTAAGAGTCTAACCCAATAATTCTCAATGGCAAGAAGTGGAAGGTGATTCTGCCCCCAGCGGACATTCGGCAATGTCTGGAGATATTTTTCATTGTCATAACTAGCGGGAAAGGTAGTTCTACTGGCTTCTAATGAGTAGAAGCCAGGGATGCCGTTAAAGTGTCCCACAAGAACTATCGAGCCCAAAATACCAATAGAGCTATGCTGAGAAACCCTGGTCCAACCACTATAACCAGTGTTTATCCTGTTAAGCTGTACCTATACAAATATTGAATCCTGGTTCCAGGAATAGGGTCTAGGAAATGCAAACCTCTATAAGCCTAATGTAAGCCAAAAGAGCATGTTTCTTTCCCAAACTTGAAAGAAGGGAAGGTAGAATATGAAGGGAACAGTTCAGTGCAGCAATTCTAAACCAATTTTTCTTCCACAATACATATTTTTCACATACTCAGTGATTCCACAAGTAAACCCAAAATCTGACAGATCATTTCTCACAGCCATTGATTGAAAAGTGCTATTTCAGCAGATTTCTGGCAGGAGACTATGTCCAAGGCTTTTCCCCATCCTTCTATTGTCCTATCCATCCTTCTATTGTCCTATCTAACCATTACTCATGTGGTCGCAGCTGCATAAGGTCCACAGCTTACCTTAATCATGGCAACAAATGGCATGACTTTCTTCATGTATTTCTTCAGTTCTGGCATACTGCCTAGTTCACTAGCAATGACTTTGTTGTCAGGCAGTTTTCCATTATTGGCCTAAAAAAAGAAAGGAGGGAGAGTAATGTAGAAAAAAAAGTCTCAAGAATAAGACAGAATAGTAGATTTGACTATAGTCTGCCAGGCATAGAATGGTGGCCTCTACTGATCCTTAGAGAACAGCAGAAAAGTGTCCAGCCCTAGCATCATGGAGAAGTGAAAGCTGAATGAACAATGCAGAAGGAAGTCTCCTATTCTCTATAAACTGACGACACATACTTTTTAGTTCAGAGGAGGAAAAAAAGTGATTTGTGTTGAATATTTCTCCTGTTCAGAAACTAAATGGTCTCATAAAAACTTGTTTTCAAATTTCTAAAAGCATTTCATTAGTCATATTAAAATAAAAAATTACACAACTATTATACAAGTTTATATAATGTCTGCTTTTGGACACTAGAAAGAAATTGTTACACTTGTGAAAAGAATCCCTAGCTATTGCCCTGTTAAAAACAGAATCATTTCTATCTACTCAAAAATAAATATCTATATCATATGTCACTAATGAGTACAATCCAAGTGTGCTTTAAATGAATCTAAATTCATTTCTTTTTACAGATATTAATGGTCCCCTCAACAGAGTGAGAAACAAAGCAAGTGGTCTTTTCAAAGTTTTGGGCGACTTATTTTCTCCTTATTGTGAAAGGAAGGGTTGGGAATGAATCTAAACGAAAAGGAACACATAACACAATTTCAAAAAATCTATTTTCAATTCCAAATTTTACTAAAGTACATGGGAAAAAATATTCTACTTGTTAATGTATTCCTCTGAAACACATAAAAAAGAAAAAGGGTGGGAAACACTCCTTTGCCTTATGTCACCAAAAAGGTGCCACATTCAACATAAGAACACTCTTCGTGATTATAAATGAACATTCTTTTCATTCTTGTGGATGAAAACATACAAAAATCTAAAAGAAAGCTGCTAATGCCAAAAGATACCACTGTTTTCAATTATCTAGTCAATGAATACTAAGTAAAAATACAACTTCAAAAAGAACAGAGGTGACGCATTTTTTAATACCTAAGACATTACATATTATATTTGGGTTCTTCCATTGCTTCCTTGAAATTACTGGTATGAATATATAATCCACTGAGGTAGTTTCACTTTTCTGCCAACCAAAGTAGCTTTTATCTTTTATTTACCTTAATTCAAAATCTGCAAGCAGATTCTAAAGGCCACCTTCTATTTCTAACATACACAATCAAAGGTGGAAGTAGTTTTCCATAAAATAGACTCACAAGGAATACAAAAACATTTGCTCTTCTCTCTGAAATTTTACAAATGTAAAAGCAGTTTTTCTTAGCATTTCTTAATTAACTCTGAAAAGTATTCAGGCAAAATTCCAATAACGGTCTAGAATATCAAAGCTAAGAATTTTTCCTTTATGTTTCTTCTTTACATTTTGACCACAATCCATATTTTGTCTCTCTTTTTTAAGTGCACCTTAGTAGTCTGCATCTAGCAATAACTGTTTTAATAACCTAAGCAAAAAAGCCCAAGTCCACAAACACACTTTGTTTCTACATTTTGAATGCAGAGGAAAAATAGATTTTTTTCTTTTAGGAAAACTTAGATCTAAGTTATTGAGTTCCCTTTAAATAGATTTATCATTATCTGGCACAGCCAAAAATGTCTTCAAGTTCTACATTTCTATAGGTAATTATCAAACCAAACAACATTTAAGGCACTCAAGAACAAAGCTTCACTTTTTTCCAAACAATAAATGAGGTTATGGTTTGAAATAATTTAATGAATGAATAAATTTAATGAATGACTCCCACTGCTCAAGTTATAACAAATTCCAAAGGCAAACTCTGTCCTTTCATTTCATTATTTCAACTACACATATGAAAACCCCCAATTCTTTTGATTACATTCAACTAGATCCAATGTATTTTTGTATAAATGTTTCAAAAATGAGAGAAAAACAGCAGCTTTTTCCTCAGCATCCATTTAAGAGTCACCAAGAATAACAAAAGGATGCTCTCTGCCTAGAGGGAATGACACAAAGCTGCCTATCTTTCTTCTCCCAGACATTGCCAATATCCTAAAAACAAAAACAACATAGGGAGCATACAACACCATCAGGGGGGAAAAGTCTACTGAGAGCATCACCTCAAAGTGTTTACGTAGAACAGACAGGGTGGTATGTTGCCAAGGTGGATAGTTCTTTGCCACATAGATGGTGCAATGTGAGGGCTTCTGCAGGGGTTGTTTGTCAGTCTTCTACACGGTAAAAGAAAGGAAAAACATTCAATAGCTTTTATATAAACCAAAAATGAGAAGAACCCTCCCCTAATATACACCACCATGGTCTTCACCATTAATGAAAATCTTTTTAACTTTCATTACTGTTAATTGTTATATGATCAATAACTTTTAAGGAATAATCTTTAAAAAAAAAAAAAAAGACTTTACCTTCCCTTTTGCTGGCATCATATAGTTCTTGAGTCGTAGTCTAAGGTCATGTGTTACTTCCATGAGATACTGTGAGGAGTGTATTAAAACTTCATCCACAGGACCTGCCACAGGCCATGAAGCATTCATAATTGAGTCAGGCTTTTAAAAAAAGAAAAACAAAGAAAGTTCAGTGAGATTAGACAATATGGTTCTTAATTATAGTTTCATACCAAGGATACCATCTGTAATTGTGTGCTCAGAGTTCAAACTTGACTACACATAACACACTTCCACAGCCCCTGATCTAATGTTCCCTAGAATTCAAGCTGTGAAGTCTGACTCTACATTCTTAATTAGCATCCATTTGTACAAGCGTATTAATACCCACACACATATGCTCACTTTCAAAGAAAATTATGTAACACTAATTTGCCTAAATTTAATCATTATTATATAAATTACGCATACACTCAGTTTTTATCCTGTTAATACATCCAGTATTCAAGTATGGCTATTTGGTATATAGATCATGAGCACATTTCTGTATTGTTCATGCATTTAAAAATACAAAAGAGCCTAGCTAATATGGTTGGAAAGGAGTTATTAAACCAGCCAAACTATTTATCTGCAAGTCTAGGAGAAATAACTGAATTTATATTCATAGTAAGAATGCTAATATCCCTGAATATTAAGTCCTATGTATGCCAGAAGTTTTATATAAAACAAGAATACTTATGCAAATATACACCTATATTTCTTATAAGGAGCTCATAAAAATTGTTTATATCTTTCTCAATATTTTCACCTTTTAAAAATATGTATGCACTGTGTATATATAAATAAGGGCACATATATCCATCTGAATAGGAGATAACTCTGGTTTAACCTGTCATAATTATGATGCTGAATCCAGCATCACTCTTGAATTACTCACTTTCAGACTTTCTCTCTTAAGTAACAATATTAGCACAACACTTATTTAATGAAGCCAAAATCAAAACCACTTAAAACATTTTAAATGCATAAAGGTACCTTTCCCAGGAGTGTCCAGATGTGCTCACACAAATGTGGACAGAATGGAGCGAGGAGAAGTGTCTGAACTTCAATAAACCGGAACACAAGTTCTCTGTGCATCCCTTCCACAGCCAATTCACGGTACTTATCTTTTGCGGCCTATAAAATTTGAAATTATTTACCATTTCCCTCACCTTCTTTAAAATAAAAATAAAGGAAAAAATTTCAGTATCTTGGTTTTAATACATTTTTAAGTTTCTAGTCTTTTAAAAATCCATAACAAATTACTGTAAAGGTTTTACTTTAAGAATCTGCAAGTATTTATCTTTGTCCAAAGTACATGGTAGTTTTATACTAATAATTCTCAAAAAAAAAAGAATTTTTTTACAGACAGTTTGTAACTGAGACATAAAAGTTGAACAACTTTAACTGTATATTAAGGGTGACTGCTCTTAGCAGCATATAGGATATTAAATATGAAAAAAGACTATAAATACAACACATTGCTATGCTCAGCCATTTATCCTTATTTAACCACATCTCTGAAAACCAAGTTACATAAATCTCAATGTGATATTTTACATAGCTCATTGCGTAAAGCTGCATTTTTACTTTAAGCACTTAAAATGCCAAACTTAAGGACATACTGACACCTTGTGGAAAACCTCAGAAAACACTTGCTCTCAAACTAATGGCAGTTAATCACAATTTTGCCTTCGTTTCTATCAATTTTGAAATGTTTTCCTGGAAAGTATAGCTGAATTTTAGTTTTAATCTCCTTTATATGAATGCTCATAGCTTAACTAGGAGCAGAATTATTTAAATTAAATGGACATAATAGAAAAATACCAAAGAAAATAACTTAAAATCACAATTTATTGAAGACTTTAAAATTTTTCTGGTAGGATTTTCAGTCTATACTTAGGCGAGTAATTGTGCTACAGCAGGAAGAAAAAAGAATACATAATGTTCACACTGACATGTTTTATAGCTACCAAAAGAATCAACAGCCTACCTGAAACTCAAAAAACCCTGTTTTCAAAGCTTCTTTAAACATCATCTTTTCATAGTTTTGATCTGTTTTTATAATTCCTGCATTCAATTCACTATTGAATAGGGGGAAAAAAAAGGTTATGGAGTTTAAAGGCACTTATACATAGCTATAAAAAACTGCTGCATATACAAATTTAAAATACTGCTTATTTAAGCAGTAAAATGAGAACAATGCCCGAAACATTTAAAGCTGCTCAACACAACACCACCTTTGTGTTCCTTAAAACAAACTACTGCAGTCTCTCTATTGTGTATCCATCCTTAAGTACTGTCATCTGACACTGCTTAGGGCTCCTGTTTACAACATAATAAGTGATGCTTGTTTAGAAATTTCTTGATGGACACTTTATTCTTATAAAGCCCAAAATGTAATATGAAAATAGCTTAACTAATATTGTAGCTAAGTTTTAGATTTTGTTTTGTTTTGTTTTTGAGACAAGTCCTGTCTCTGTCACCTAGGTTAGAATGCAGTGGTATGATCACAACTCACTGTAGCCTCGAATGCCTAGGCTCAAAGGATCTTCTCACCTCAGCCTCTCAAGTACTAGGACTATAGGCGCAAGCCACCTCACCCAGTTAATATATATATATATATATATATATATATTTTTTTTTTTTTTTGTAGAGATGGGATCTCACTTTGTTGCCCAGGCTGGTCTCAAACTCCTGGGCTCAAGCAATCCTCCCACCTCAGCCTTTCAAAGTGCCTGGTTTACACGCATAAGCCACAGTGCCTGGCCATAGCTAGGTTTTAATTATTGCATTTACAATAACTAATACTGGACATTAGAAAAAAATTTTCTCATACCAATCCAGGTCCTTCTTAATTTGGCCTAATCTAGCCCCAACCTGTTTCATCCCCTACCTCTGCCCACCAGATAATGTACTTCAAATAAATATCAGACCCTTTCGATGGCTTATCCACACTTTCTCCTCTCCCTGAAAACACTTGTTTATTTTTCAAGAAACCCAGAATTTGGCCGGACATGGTGCTCACGCCTGTAATCCCAGCATTTTGGGAGACTGAGGCGGGTGGATCACAAGGTCAGGAGTTCGAGACCAGCCTGGCCAACATAGTGAAACCCTATCTCTACTAAAAATACAAAAAAATTAGCCAGACATGATGGCGGACGCCTGTAATCCCAGCTAGTCGGGAGGCTGGGGCAGAAGAATAGCTTGAAACTGGGAAGTAGAAGTTGCAGTGAGCCAAGATTGTGCCACTGCACTCCAGCCTGGGTGACAGTGCGAGACTCTGTATCGGGAAAAAAAAAAAAAAAAAGAAAGAAACCCAGAAGTCACTTGATATCTCTGAATTCTCCTTATCTCTATTATTGTACTTAAAAACTGGGTGCTTGTCTCTCTTGCGAGACAATAAGGAAGGATCATGTCTTATTCACCTTTGTAATACCAGCGCGTAGGATGACTCCAAAGATATTTATCCTTTTCTTTTAATCTACTTTTCCTTTAACCATTTTGCCCTACTCTAAAACAAGACAACATGGTAAAATGGTTATGAGAACAGACTTTCAAGACAGACGGAAGCAAGTTCATATCCCAAGTTTGCAACTACTGGCTTTTTAAGGCATTTAAGGAAATACTTAATTGTTCTAAGCTTCAGTTTCTTTATTTATAAAATAGAGCTAGTAATACCTGTATTATATAAGGTTGCTTTGAGGCTAAAGTCAGATAATGGACACAAAATACTCAGCATAGTACTTGGCACAAGTAAGCCTTCAATGAATACTAGCTATTATTATCATTAGTTTATTTTATTTTATTTATTTATTTTTTTTTTTTTGAGACGGAGTCTCGCTCTGTCACCCAGGCTGGAGTGCAGTGGCCGGATCTCAGCTCACTGCAAGCTCCGCCTCCCGGGTTCACGCCATTCTCCTGCCTCAGCCTCCCGAGTAGCTGGGACTACAGGCGCCTGTCAACTCGCCCGGCTAAGTTTTTTTTTTTGTATTTTTAGTAGAGACGGGGTTTCACTGTGTTAGCCAGGATGGTCTCGATCTCCTGACCTGGTGATCCACCTGTCTCGGCCTCCCAAAGTGCTGGGATTACAGGCTTGAGCCACCGCGCCCAGCAGTTTATTTTATTAAAAAAAGAAAAAGAAAACTTAAAAATGCACCACGACTAAGTAACTCTAAAACACAAAATGATTGGGATCTAGAGATTACCTGGCAAAAACTCTATCATTGAAAGTATTGGCAGGACCACTTCTTAGGCTGTCCCAGTTGGCAACCATTTCTTTCACCCATTCTACCCAGGTGTACAGACGGAGAATACCTGCATCTGCCATGGCTTCCACAAAGTTGGCATCTTCTACAGTGTCACCAGCATCAGCCAGAGCCAAACGCATTCCTGGAAGAAGAAAAAAAAGTCAATGAATTAAAAATATGGTTACTGAGTATCAATTGTGTCCTTTGTGTGCAGCTGGGTACCTTGCAAAGCCCATATATAAATTAACAAATGCTTTAAAGGACTGTCCTGGATCAACAACAAAAATTAAAATCACCAAAAAGTAGCATCCCTAAAAGTGATGTTAAAATATTCGAGCCATTCATATTGATTTGCATCCACTAAGCACCAATATGTGTTTCTTCTCAGTAATGTTGAGTTAATGAGATAAAGTGATCTTTAATGAGGCAGAGATAGAAAATGATAAACTGGGGATAAAGATACACGTTTCTTTGTGGTTTTCTTATCAACATCTCAGCCTCATTTAGAGGTAGCAAAATATATTTTAATGCATGAGAATACACACTGGTGCCTTATGTGTACAAACACATATGAATTTTTCTCAGTTGTGAAACTAGGTTCTTACAAGTTTACCACTAATAAAACTTTACTTTTTCAATTCTCATCTCTCAGTACTACCAAAATCTTCCATTCTAAAATATTGAAAAAAAAAAAAACCTAAATGTCCATCAATTAACCTGTAGGATATCCCTATAATGGAACACTATATTGTTGAAAAAAAAAAAAAAGAGGGAACTCATTATGTAGTTCTTTCTGTCTTTAGCTTTGGTGTCCAATCAAAGCATTCAGGTTCTACACTTTGCCTTTTCCACTTAACAGTTCATATTTGTATACTAACCCATACATACACATATCTATGTTTTTTGTTTGTTTGTTTGAGATGGAGTTTCGCTCTTGTTGCCCAGACTGTAATGCAATGGCACGATCTCAGCTCAGTGCAACCTCTACCTCCCGGATTCAAGCAATTCTCCTGCCTCAGCCTCCTGAGTAGCTAGGATTATAGGCAAGCACTACCATACCCAGCTCATTTTGTATTTTTAGTAGAGACAGGGTTTCTCCATTTTGGTCAGGTTGGTCTCAAACTCCAGACCTCAGGTAATCCGCTCGCCTCAGCGTCTCAAAGTGCTAGGATTACAGGTGTGAGCCACCATGCCCGGCTGTTTATTTTTATATCTATATATCTATACACAAAATAACAATCATGAGCTCATACTTTTATCACCAAATCCAATCTGACTCCATGATTGGGCTCATTCTAGCATATTCTCTTTACTTACTTAATAGCTTCTTTTTCTGATAGTGAGCTCCATGAGGCAGAGGTTCTCATCATCTACCTGTTTACTTATTTATTCAATCCTAATATATACATAAAGTGGTTTTATAATTGCTTATATAACTTGTAAGAAACAGACTAACTCTATTATTTGGATACAGTTCTCTCTTTGACTTTGGTGTCCAATCAAAATACTGAGAACACAAACTGAGTTAGCCATGACCAATAAAAAGAAGTACCATGAAGACCAATGACTAATTATATAAGAAATGAATGGTTCTTTCAGGATAGTGCATCTCTTCTCTTGACACAATAATAATAAAATGTAATAGGACTGAGGCCAGACAAAAAAACAATTTTCTGAAAAAATCAATGTTCCCAGGTTCCAGACACCTTTAGGAATACTAAATACAGGACAGGCACGGTGGCTCATGCCTGTAATGTCAGCACTTTGGAAGGCCAAGGAGGATGGATCACTTGAGGCCAGGAGCTCGAGACCAGCCTGGTCAACATGGCAAAACCCCATCTCTACTAAAAATACAAAAATTAGCCAAGCGTGCAGGCACATGCCTGTAATCCCAGCTGTTTGAGAGGCTGGGGCATGAGAATTGCTTGAACCCCGGAGATCGAGGTTGCAGTGAGCCAAGATCATGCCACTGTACTCCAGCCTGGGTGACAAAACGAGACTCTGTCTCAGTTAATAAGAATGGAATACCAAATACAGAGGAAATATCTTGGAAAAGCTTCCTACATACTCAACTTTTTTTTTTTTTTTTTTTTTTGAGACAGAGTTGCACTCTTGTTGACCAAGCTGGAGTGGTGTGATCTCAGCCCACTGCAACCTCCACCTCCCGGGTTCAAGCAATTCTCCTGCCTCAGCCTGCTTCAGCCTTCCAAAGTAGCCTGGATTACAGGCACCCGCCACCAGGCCCAGCTACTTTTTTTTTTTTTTTTTTAGTTAAGACAGGGTTTCACCATGTTGGCCAGGCTGATCTTGAACTCCTGACCTCAGGTAATCCACCCACCTCAGCCTCCCAAAGTCCTGGGATTACAGGCATGAGCCACCATGCCTGGCCCATACTCAACATCTCTACAAAACAAGTCTTGAATCTTAGCAATGATAATGAGTTCATTAAAAGAAGACTCAAAGTAACTTCAGCTTGATTTGTTCCTGAACACATCATGTCAGCAATTCTTATATATTAAATATCATGTTGCTCTCCAACAAAGGAAACATTAATATTTTAAAATTTTGTTAAAAGCAAAACAGAAAGTTAAAAGTAAAACACCAATTTTAACGTGTCTTCTATAATCTAAGGAGAACTGGACCCTATGGAACAGCAATAAGAAAAATGTTTACTCACCATCTGCTGAAAACTTATCAATAGCTTGGGTCAAAGTGAGGAAGTTGCCTGTGGATTTTGACATCTGAAATAGAGAGTCAGTGATCAAGCATTAATAGTAGTAATATAAATAAAATAAACCAATCAGTCGAATAAATTAACTAGGTTGGCCATGACCAGATAAAAACAAAAAGGAATTGGAAATATGGAAAGGAAAAGACCTATTACACTAATTTTAGAGAGGTGAAAACTGAATTTCACCCAATAAAGTGGCTTGTTTGGGTTACTCAGCTCAGTGACGCAGCTAGGAGAGGACCTCCAGACTTACACTCAGTCCACTGATTCAGCCTACACTGTCTCCTGGTAATTGGGTTAGATATGTGTAATGATTCCGCTCTAACTCTGGAACACCAGCTGTTTACTTAAGAAAGAGCTTTACGGCAATTAGAATCATTCAGAAATGGAATGGATCCGCTCATGGGTTGGAATTATGATTTTAGGAACCCTCCTATCATTAGGGTCACAATAATTGGTTGTTCAAGTTGTGCTCTGTCTTAGGGCAATGCATCTGAAGAAGCACCACTCACAGCCTAGCAATCTTTATTGTTTTAAAACTGTATGTCATTAGTATAACTATGCTGATATCAAAAGGAAATGATTATACCAGTTTTCTATTATACTACATGGCAATACAGATCTTGTTCTAATAAAATCAGGATAGTACAACATTCAGACAGACCAAAGAAAATGTCAAGTTCTAACAAGAATAAATGTATTGCTCCTCTCTGACTTACAAAGAAGAAACTAGCTCAATAATCAAAAGTTCCTTGTTGATCTAACAAAATCTATTAAAATCACCTGTGCTTCTAAACAGCAGTTTTTCTGTCTAATATACAGATTACCTTTTTTCTTTTTTTTTTTTTTTTTTTTTTTGAGATAGAGTCTTGCTCTGTTACCCAGGCTGGAGTGCAGTGGTGTAATCTTGGCTCACTGCAACCTCCACCTCCCTGGTTCAAGGGATTCTCCTACCTCAACCTCCTGAGTAGCTGGGATTACAGGCACGCACCATCATTCCCATCTAAATTTTGTACTGTTAGTCGGGACGGGGTTTCACCATGTTGGTCAGGCTGGTCTCAAACTCCCGACCTCATAATCTGCCCGCCCTGGCATCCCAAAGTGCTAGAATTACAGGCGTCAGCCACAGCACCCAGCCACAGATTATCTTAAAGTAATTTTTTTTTATTACCTTTCAATATTAGGGCACAGGCTAAGTCTGATGTTACATAATGCAATTCATATCATCCACCCTTTGTTTAAATCTACTATTGTCTTTTTTCTTTTTTTTTTTTTTTTTTGAGATGGAGTTTCACTCTTGTCACGCAGGCCTGAGTGCAATGGCACGTTCTCGGCTCACTGCAACCTCTGCCTCTCGGGTTCAAGCAATTCTCCTGCCTCAGCCTGTAGCTGGGATTACAGGTGCCTGCCACCAGGCCCGGCTAATTTTTTGTATTTTTAGTAGAGATGGAGTTTCATCAAGTTGGCCAGGCTGGTCTCGAACTCCTGAACTCAAGTGATCCACCCGCCTTGGCCTCCCAAATTGCTGGGATTATAGGTGTGAGTCACCGTGCCCAGCCCCCTACAACTATTTTCATTATGACGTAGATACTTATGACAACTAATACTGTCATTGCTATTCTGTTGGTTACAGTAAAATTCACTGGTTGTAACAAATCCTAATTTGTTACCATTTTTATTAATAAGGAATAAATAATTTTGTACCTTTTTTTTTTTTTAAGTCAAGGAGGGGTGCCCTTCTCTAATTTGCACAGAAGTATGATAGGGGCAAGTGAGGGGTCTGTCAAGTTTGCATAACCTCATGTTGAGGATATTGATTAATAAGATAAAGTCCTATGTAGTCTGTTTTAAAAAAAAAATCACCCATATCATTAACAGTAACAGTAGGGATAGTAACAGTAGAAGCATGGAGAGAACTACTATACTGCTTGGGAAGGAGCATTAAGTGACACCTAAAAATCTTACAGACTCCAAAATTCTATGATTCTACTAATTTAGTGGCCAGTCACACTATAAAACAAAAAGCACCGAGCCATTTTCTCAACTTAAAAAAATAGCTCTTTCTGTCATCTTGGATCCTATGGAGGCCTGCTGGGAGCAGGACTTCTAAAAGGAAATATGGCTGGAAGGCTATGGTCCAAGGCCATTTTAGCTGGCTATGAGCAGTGTCTCCAGAACACACAGCTCTTCTTAAAATTGAAGGTGTCAGCTGGGTGTGGTGGTTCACACCTGCAATCCCAGCACTTTGAGAGGCTGAGGTAGGTGGATCACGAGGTCAGGAGTTCAAGACCAGCCTGGCCAACATAGTGAAACCCCGTCTCTACTAAAAATACAAAAAAATTAGCCAAGCATGGTGGCAGGCAACTGTAATCCTAGCTACTCGGGAGGCTGAGGCAGGAGAATCGCTTAAATCCAGGAGGTGGAGGCTGCAGCCAGCTGAGATCGCATCATTGCATACCAGCGAGACTCTATCTCAAAAAAAAAAAAAAAAAAAAAAGAAGGTATTTATGCTCAAGATGAAATAGAATTCTATTTGGGCAAGAGATGGGCTTATGTATACAAAGCAAAGAACAAGTCAGTGACTCCTGGCAGCAAACCAAACAAAACCAGAATAATCTGGGGAAAGGCAACTTGGGCCCCACGGGAACAGTAGCATGGTTCATGCCAAATTCCTAAATGATCTTCCTGCTAAAGGTATTGGACACAGAATCTGAGTGATGCTATACCCCTCAAGGATTTAAACTAATGAAAAGTCAATAAATAAAAGTGGATTTGTTTAAAAATAAAAATTAAAAACCGGTTGGGTACAGAGGCTCATGCCTGTAATCCCAGCACTTTGGGAAGCTGAGGCGGGTGGATCACTTGAGGTCAGGAGTTCGAAACCTGCCTGGCCAACATGGCAAAACCCCATCTCTCCGGAAAAAAACAAAAGTTAGCTGGGCATGGTGGCATAGGTCTGTAATCCCAGCTACTCAAGAGGCTGAGGCAAGTGGATCGCTTGAATCTGGGAGGTGAAGGTTGCAGTAAGCCAAGATCGTGCCACTGCACTGCAGCCTGGGCGAAAGAGTGAGACTCCATCACAAAAAAAAAAAAAAGGAAAAGAAAACTCTTCTGGGTCACAATGCTAAGCTCTTTATGATTCCTGTCCTTGTGTCTGTCTTTTTCTCTCTTTACTTCAGTCACAATTTGTGTCACCTTTTGCCACTCTAAATACAAATGTTACAAATAGGTAACTTTTCCCTATCTCTCCCTTCAATTAATACTATCTACTCCCCTTGCTCAATTTTAAAGATAAAAATTAATTTATGCTTAGTCCTAAATATGCTAATTAGAAGGTTTTCAACTCTGATTAATTCATATTATTTCTTATTTATTTACTAAATTTTTGGTAGAGATGGGGTCTCACTATGTTGTCCAGGCTGGTCTTGAACTCCTGGCCTCAAGTGATCCTCCCATCTTGGCCTCCCAAAGCTCTGGGACTACAGACACAAGGCACCACATCTGGACACATTATTTCTTACACACATTAAAAAAAAGTGCAATACCCTAAATCTGAAAAGCCTTCCGCAGAATTTTAAACTTTCAAGATGCAATAAGCCTTACCTTCTCAGAATTCAGGAGGAGATGTCCATTTGCTCTCACAGCTGTAGGCCATTTGTCACTTTACAGATAAATGTTTAAAGACAGAAAATAAGAAACAAAGATGATAGTTCTGGCTTAAAATTTTGAGGTAAAAGCTAATACACTCATAAAGGTTTGCTAAGATAAAAGTGCAAGGATATATACTGTAGTCCTTTTTGTAATGGGAAATGAAAACAAAGCAAAGGACTGGCTACATAAACTAGGATACAGGTATACAATGATGTAACTACTTAGGTGGGGCTACAAGTATGGATATAAAAAGATCTTAAAAATATATGTGAAGGCCAGGCACGGTGGCTCACGCCTGTAATCCCAGCACTTTGGGAGGCCAAGGCGGGAGGATCACAAGGCCAGGAGTTCAAGACCAGCCTAGCCAGGATGGTGAAGCCCCATCTCTACTAAAAATACAAAAATTAGCCGGGTGTGGTGGCGGGCACCTGTGATCCCAGCTGCTGAGGAGGCTGAGGTGGACAGTTGCTTGAACCTCGGAGGCAGAGGTTGCAGTGAGCCAAGATCGTGCCACTGCACTCCAGCCTGGGTGACAAAGCAAGACTCCATCTCAAAAAATATATATATATATATATGTGTGTGTGTGTGTGCGCGCCTGTGTGTGTGAAAACATAAGACAGAACAGTGTAAACAATGTGGTACCTTTGTATATATTAACAAATAGAGATATCAGATGCTGGTATATAAAATCACAAGAAACCAATAGTATCATGATGAGTTTTGGGAAATAGAGTAGTGTGCAGGCAAGGGTAAAAGTTCACTTTTAACTTTTTGCCTTTATGTACTCTTTAAATTTTCAAACTATGTACATGCCATTCATTCATTCTAGCAATGAGATCATATGGGGGGTTGAGAGCAAGAGTTCTGGAGCCAATCTCTCTGGGTTTGCATACTTGTACTAACATTCATTAGCTGGGTAGCTTTGGGTTATGATTTGTTCCTCTTTATTCCTCAGTATAGTTCCCTGCCTATAGACATGGATATTAAAGACCTTCCTCGAAAAGCTGTCATAAAAAGAGTTATTAAAAGTGATTTAAAAAGTACCTGGCATAAGCTCTTGACGTCATTACTTATCTGTAATTTTTAAAAACCTAACAAATGTGAAAAAAATTGGTGCAAAGGAATGAAGACTCAACTTATTGGTAAAGAATACTTCTGAGATATCCAATTTGCCTAAAAATGCATTGTAAACAATAGAGAAAAATAGTAGGGCGAGGCACGGTGGCTCACACCTGTAATCCAAGTACTTTGGGAGGCTGAGACAGGAGGACCACTTGAGTCCAGGAGTTTGAGACCAGCCTGGGCAACAAAGTGAGACCTCGTCTCTATAAAAAAATAAACAAAACTATCCAGGCAAGGTGACATGTGGCTAGTCCCAGCTATTCGGAAGGCTGAAGTGTGAGGATCACTTGAGTCCACGAGGTCGAGGCTGCAGTGAGCCAAGATCGTGCCACTGCACTCCAGCCCAAATAACAGAATGAGAATCTGTCGAAAAATAAATAAATAAATACATAAGGTAAGTAATAACACTGGATGACAAGTAGTGTATGAACGACATTAAATTTATTTTATTCCTCTGGGCTGGGCACAGTGGCTCATGCCTGTAATCTCAGCACTTTGGGAGGCCAAGGTGGGTGGATCGCCTGAGGTCAGGAGTTCAAGACCAGCCTGGCTAACATGGTGAAACCCCATCTCTACTAAAAATACTACATTAGCCAGGCATAGTGGTGCATGCCTGTAATCCCAGCTACTTGGGAGGCTGAGGCAGGAGAATCGCTTGAACCCGGGAGGCGGAGGTTGCAGTGAGCTGAGATCACACCATTGCACTCCAGCCTGGGCAACAAGAGCAAAACTCTGTCTCAAAAAAATAAAAAATAAAAAATAAAAAATACTCGGGAGGCTGAGACAGGAGAATTGCTTGAACCCGGGAGGCAGAGGATGCAGCAAGCCGAGATCATGCCACTGTACTCCAGTCTGGACTCTGTCTCAAGAAAAAAATTATTTTATTCCTTTACTTCAAAATCTTCATTTTATTCTTGAGGAAAAAAAATGTAATTTTATTCTAAATACAAGAAGGCATAAGAAATTGTTTTGGTTTTATGAAATAAAATTTGAACAGACTAAGAGGTTTGTTTCCTCAGCTACTTGAGGGACTAGAGAGAAAAGTAGACACGTCTGGGTAAAGAGGGAAAAGGACAGAAGGATTCCTCTGAAGAAACAGACTCTAGTCAGGATGTTACTAAAACTAATGCTGGAACCTTGGGGCTCTCCGCTCTAAAGAGAAAGTTCTTTCCAATTCTAATGTTCTAGAATAATTCCTGCATTTAACAGGTCAAATGAATTACTAGCAGACCAGCAATGCACCTGAAATATGACATGCTTTGGTGCTTGGGGTAGGTATGTGGATTTCTGGATGCAACAGATAGGAGGTGGCCTTTCTGTTTTAGTACATATTTAAGATAAGAAAAAGAACGTAACTGGCAAATCTATACTATCCCGTCCGCGATAATTTCTTAGATATTTGAAGCCACAAAACACCACTATTGACAATCAATAAATCTAGTCCACACCTATTTTATCATTCACCTTTGTTCCGGCCACATAGCCACATGATTATAAAGGTAATATGAAAGATGATTTGGAACAAGATCCTTGCCAGAGACGCGAAGATCAACAGGATACCAGAACTCAAACTCCTGCTTTAACTGATCTAATTTTTCCTTTGGGATCTGAGTCTTAGGAAATGGAGCCTCCTTGAAGAAAACATAATCCCAAACTTCCTTGGTCATCTGTTGTGGTCTGTATTAAAAATAAATAAAACAAACTATTATATATACATATATGTAATTTCTTTGGAAGAATCAATACCTGAATCTCTTCAGGTATTGATGGATTAGGAATCTCTTTCTTAATGTAGTTACAGGAACAAACAAGGACAACAGCTTCCACAAGAATGAAGAATAGATGATGATAGTAAGGGCCATCTATTAATTTTTCCCAGTTCAACAGTAAAAAAGCAAAAACATCATGACAAAATTCTGCTACATAAATCTTATTAAAACATTTCAATATGTAAATCAAATATCACAACTCTTACTGACAAATTATGCTCCTTTCCCTTATCTGTTTACCAACCTAATGCCCAGCGGAGACTCTGCCTGTCCATGCAAGTTACCCCCCTGCAATAGGTGTGCGACTGTGTAAAATGCCATGTAAATAGTGGAGTCAGAAAGTGATTCAATCAGCCACTGCTCATCCCAAGGCAGGTGAGTGCCTGAAAAATAAAAAGTAACACATGAGGAACCTAAGAGACATTTCATCTATAGAATCCACATTTTTAAGAGGGCTATAGCATTTACAAAGCTACTTATTTAGGAAGTTCTTAAATTATTCTTGAATAATTAATAAAAATAAAATGGTAGATAAAAGACAAAATGGGCCAGGCACGGTGGCTCAAGCCTGTAAACCCAGCACTCTGGGGGGCCGAGGTGGGTGGGTCACCTGAGGTCAGGAGTTCAAGACCAAACCGGCCAACATGGTAAAACCCTGTCTCTACTAAAAGTACAAAAAAAATTAGCCAGGCATGGTGGTGGTTGCCTGTAATCCCAGCTACTCGGGAGGCTGAGGCAGGAGAATCACTTGAACCCAGGAGGCAGAGGTTGCAGTGAGCCGAGATCGCGCCACTGCACTCTAGCCTAGGCGACAGAGCAAGACTCTGTCTCAATAAAAGAAAAAAAAAAAAGACAAATGGTTGAAGCTTGGAGTCTCTCTATAAAAAAGACACACCATAAAATCTATACAGATTAGAGAAGGCATATTTCTACCACATAGTAGATGATAGTGGACTATATCCTAGTTTTCCTGACCATCCAAAGAAAACTTCTTGCTTTCAATTCAGAAAACACTAGAATTGAGGGGGGGGGAGGTAAAAACGTATATTTCCTTGTAACTGGCAAAGTTATCCAAACAGAAAAATGTCAGGTTTGTTTACCTAGACCATAAGTTCTTGAGCAAGCATGTTCTTGTAGCCAATCTAAGGTGGCTTCAAAATTCCTCCTGGTCTCCTCACAGAATCTAGAAAACAGCAAAAGACAAAGTGTATCTTTATTGGTTCACTTTTATGTTGCATTTCAACTTTATTTTTTCCACATTTTTCATCTCCTTTTTCCTCCCTCATCACTTTCTCCCATCTTACGTTTCCAGGTTCTTCAAGCACTGAGATGTCTGTTTCTTCCAATTCTCTTCTCCATAATCTAAGTACCTACGAGTGAACAAATTGATTTTTTTTTTTAAGTCAAAGATGAGTACACTGACTAGGGGAATTTTCTTGCTATAAAAGAGACTAACCACTGGTCACACAGAGCCACGACACATTCATCTGACGACCTGGACATCACTTGTTTCTCTGGTTCCATGTAAATAAGTGCATCTCCCTAAAGGAAGGTAAATAAACAAATATTAGATACTATGTCAAATCAATCTTCATTCCTCAAGGATAAAAATTGCTTTAAAAAAATGCTATACCACCAATAACTGAAAGCCCACATTTTCATTATGTCTTCCCCGGCTTCCCAGGGTCAGTTATCTTCTACCTTTCCTTCTATGTAACACTTGCTTTTAAAAAGGCATGAATCTTCATCAAGTGGATCACTTTCTCTACCTACTGATTATTTCATTTCAGTGAAAGACTAAAAAGTGAACAAAAAGGAAAAAAACACAGAAGATGGTTAGCAGTTTCGAATCCTATGGTTTGAAGGTTAGGCTTCCTATGACAGTTTTCTGGGGTTTTGTGTTTTTTGGTTTTGTTTTGTTTTTGTTTTGACAGATAGGGTCTTGCTCTGTTACCCAGGCTGGAGTGAAGTGGCGCTATCATAGCTCACCACAACCTCGACCTCCTGGCTCATGTGACCCTTCTACTGCACACTGCAGCCTCCTGAGTAGCTGGAACTACAGGCACATGTCACTCCACCCAGTTAATTTTTAAATTTTTTTATAGAAATGGGGTCTCACTACATTGCCTAGGCTGGTCTCGAATCCCTGGGCTCAAGTATTCCATCTCAGCCTCCCAAAGTGTTTGGATTACAGCTGTGAGCCACTGTGCACAGCCCTATGGCAGCTTTTCATCCTTCTTATAAACTGCTTTTAAAAAAAAAGATATACAAACACTAAACATAGAAAATCTTGTTACTAAAGATTTATAGTGCCATGAAAAATTTCCACTAGAAAACTGACCATGCTTTTGATTTTTTACCAAATATAAATCTTTCTTAATGCTATCATGATCCTAAATACTTTTAAGCATGAAAATTGATGATGCTTTTGATTTCTTACCAAATATAAATCTCTCTTAATGCTATGATGACCCTAAACATTTTAGGCTAGGATAATTTTTTAAAATAAAATTCAGCATTATTATTCAAAAAATGATTCACTGCTCTGTTTTTAATGCAATTCTTCATGCTGAAATTAAATAGCTGGGATTTTGGTTTAAAGATGGTAGATCAAAAACAGACATTTAACTCCTGTTCAAAATTCCAATAAAAAGACAAGAAGGTTTTACAAATGGCATGAACCTACAAAGTCAAAATGAACGAGAGAAGAAAAAATATTAACTGAATTCTGAAAACAAAAAAGCAACATGAATGACAAATATATTAGCAAAAATTAAAAAGCTATCTAAATCCTAAGACAACAATAGAAAAAGCCGAAAAGCAATCCACTCTGTACTCCAGTACCT
This sequence comes from Macaca mulatta, assembly GCF_049350105.2. Classification (NCBI taxonomy): domain Eukaryota; kingdom Metazoa; phylum Chordata; class Mammalia; order Primates; family Cercopithecidae; genus Macaca; species Macaca mulatta. The sequence goes on from NC_133411.1 coordinate 155,033,009, forward strand.
CTAAGAGTCTCAGAAATTGGTGGCATTAAATAGCTCTAGAAATAGAGATAAGGTCCAGGTGCAGTGGCTCACACCTGTAATTCCAACACTTTGGGAGGCCAAGAGTTCGAGACCAGCCTGTCCAACGTGGAGAAACCCTGTCTCTACTAAAACTACAAAATTAGCTGGGCATGGTGGTGCACACCTGTAACGCCCAGCTACTTGGGAGGCTGAGGCAGGAGAATCATTTGAACCTGGGAGGCAGAGGTTGCAGTGAGCCAACCAAGATTGTGCCATGGCACTCCAGCAGCCTGGGCAACAAGAGCAAAACTCCGAAAAAAAAAAAAAGAAAGAAAAGAGAGATAAGGTGAGATAAGTGAGACTGAAAAGAGGAGCACCAACTAAAGTCATTTAAAGAAGTGGGTATCTGGGAAGTGGTAAAAAAATAAGATTAAAATAAATAAAATAAAATATAAAATAAAATAAAATAAATAAAATAAAATAGAGGTTAGAACCCCATATACTGCCCCTACCTATACCAGAACCAAAAAAAAAAAAAAAAAGGCTAATTCTCTGGAAAAGGTAAAAGAAAGTCTCTGAACTAGAGACAAAGTTCCAAGTATCATAGTAAAAGTAGGGGAGTTAAGTGAAAGTCAGCACACGAGATGTTGGTACACATTCCTAGCTATCTTCTCCCATCCAACTCCCAAAATGCTCAGTTGCTTAGACTTCTTGTTTGTTTGTTTTGAGACAGCACTCTGTCACCCAGACTGGAGTGGAGTGGCGCCATCTCGGCTCACTGCAACCTCCGCCTCCCAGGTTCAAGCGATTCTCATGCCTCAACCTCCCGAATAGCTGGAATTAGAGGCAGACACTACCACGCCTGGCTAATTTTTGTATTTTTAGTAGAGACAGGGTTTCACCATGTTGGCCAGGCTGGTCTCAAACCTGACATCAAGTGATCCACCCGCCTCAGCCTCCCAAAGTGCTGGGATTACAGGCGTGAGCCACTGTGCCTGGCCACTTAGACCTTTTGAGCTAGAGATTGGCAGAATCTTCTGTAGGGAAATCTAACAAACCCAAAAGCAAACACTAAAAAAAACGTAACATCCAGGCCCCAAGGCCCAAATGGCCCTTTCTAGATCTCCCCCAGTGAAGCCTAGTGACAAGTCCTACCCATATGCAAAAACATTTCTTTTTACACCCAAATATATTATATATCAGCAGTCTTCCTCAGAGACGTCTTGTCTATGAAACAAGAACATCATCCTACAACAAATCAGCCAGGCATGGAGGCACATGCCTGTAGTCCCAGCTACTCAAGAAGCTGAGGTGGGAAGACCACTTGAGCCCAAAGCCAGAACAGCCTGGGCAATATGGCAAGACCCCTGTCTCTTAAAAAAAAAAAAAAAATCAGAAAACAAGAATCAATTATTGAACTGGCCCAAAATTAGTAATTATTGAGTCTGGGTGATACATATTCAATTTTCCATACAACGATTCTTTAAAAAAAGTTTTTATAAATTTGTATTCATACACACACACACAAATAGTACATAAAAGCACATAGTAAACAAATGCTCTGGAAGAAAACGATGAGGGACTATCCCACAAAGAGGACCAACAGGACTGCCAGGATCTAAGAGGTTCAATATCTGAATGACAGGAATTCAAAAAGTGAAAATAGAGAATAAGAAAAAATAATCAAGAAAAAAGTCAAGAAGTGTTCCCCAAATTGAAGTACACAAGTTTCCAGACTGAAGGAGCCCACCAAGCACCCAGTAGGATGAATGAAAATTGACCTACACCAAGGCAAATCATGAAATTGCAGAACACGGTGAGAAAAAAGATTATACAAGCCTCCAAAGTCAGAGGAAACAAGTTACTTACAAAAACATCAGTCACTACCACAGAGTTTTCAACTTCTAAATAGCATCAATGAACCAAAAGACGATGAGGTAATACCCTCAAGTTTTTAAGGGAAAATTATTTCTAATCCAGAATCTATACCCAGGCAATCCAATATAAAGATAGAAGACATATTTCACACTTGAAAAGTCATAACAATTTACCTTCCAGGTACCCTTTATCAGAAAAGCTATCAGAGGCAGATCTTCACCAAAGTGAGAAAGAATATAAGAAGGACATAGACATGGGATTAAGGAAACAGGAGATCCAGCTCAAGAGGAGCTCTGGAAGAGCTTTCTCTGAGTGGAACTGAAAGCACACTGATGTGTTTGACCTGAGTAAGGAAAGAAACAGACAGTTGGGAAAGAGTTGAGAAATGGAGTACTGATAAGTATATTTTAAATTAAGAATTTTTAAAAAACATAATTATTAATCCCGGGGAAAACCAAAAGCTGAGGATGAAAAATTATTGTACACTACATTATGGATGAGCCATGTCTCAAAAATGTAAATAATAACTATTGATCTAACATTTTTTATAACTACAGTGTATAGAGAAGACAGGGTATGGAGTAGTATATACCAATAAATGTGGGACGTTAGAGAAAACAAAAAGTAGGGGGAAGAGTGTAACCTTGATCTTCCTCCTACTTCTTCCAAGAGTAGGAGGTTAGTGGCTGATACCTAACCATGAAAAAAAAAAAAAATCACATTAGAAGCATTTAGATCAGATATCTGTAAGAGATGGAGATCAGCCAGGCACAGTGGCTCACGCCTGTAACCCCAGCACTTTAGGAGGTGAAGGCGAGCAGATCACCTGAGGTCGGGAGTTCGAGACCAGTTTGACCAACATAGAGAAACCCCATCTCTACTAAAAATACAAAATTATCCAGCATGGTGGTTCACGCCTATAATTCCAGCTACTCAGGAGGCTGAGGCAGGAGAATCACTTGAACCCAGGAGGCAGAGATTACAGTTAGCTGAGATAGCGCCATTGCATTCCAGTCTGTGCAATAAGAGCGAAACTGCATCTCAAAAAAAGAGATGGAGATCAATACTAAAACGATTAAATGTTACCCCCCCCAAGGAAAAGAAATTTAAATTATGGAAAAGTGATGAGGAAATTGCTGCTTTTTTATTTCAATAAGCCTAAAAGACCATTGTCTCTCTATATTATGGGTATACAAAGTTGTCAAAAATAAAAATGTAAAGGGTTAACTCAGCTAAATAGAAGAGAGTTATAACAAAAATGGAGGAGTTAGAGGAGGATGACGGTAAAAAACACGAGAGAAAGAAAGGGTTGTAACTACCAGTATCTAAAATGGCCACTGCCAGAAATATCATCAAAGTTCTCTGTATATGCTATGCACACATCAACTTTAGAACACTACCTTTATCAACATTATAGATGGGATGTTCAAGTTAAATGAATTGCTAAATAGGTCTATTTTTGCCTTAAAACTATATTATATCTGTATTACAGCTCCAGGTTCTACTGTAGAACTCACTGCTAATAACACTGTCAAGTCTATTAACTAATAGCTCTCCTAAAACAGCCTTCAGAGCATAGCCTATCACATACAGTGTCAATCATCTTTTTCTGAATAGTCTTCTTTACATCTTGAACCTTCTGTCCTTTAAATTCATCCACCAACATGATCTAAAAGGATGAGAAGGGAGAAAAACACATATAAAACAGTTAGAATCCGCCTTCAGTTTCTTCCCTAATTTTCCCTAACTAAATTTGCTTCTGCCCACCGAAATATTTTTAGTATGAAATTTATCACATTTATAATAAGTTTTCATTTTGGTATAGCATGGATAACTAATATTTATAACACACTTATCATTCTGTCAGTGATACCCACCTCACTATGTATCACTGAGATACCTAGTGTGAGCATGATTAGGAAGGAATACTCACTTTCACTTCTTTTTAAGTTTCCACATGGACGGAATTCAACTACACTCACTCACCTCATTCCTGGTGGTTTCTGAAGGAACTAAGCATATTCGGCTTCATCTCATTAGGCTCCTCTTTCTAAACCCACCTGCTGCAAGTGAGTATTCTTTGCCTGGCCATCTGATAAAGCTTGCTCCTAGAAGGAGGCCTACTCTTTCACTTCTATCTTTTTCTCAGTAGGCCAATTACATTCTAGGGCAAAGTATTAGCTTATCCATTGTTGCCATCGATTAAGCCTCAATCCCCTTCCAGCTTTCTTTGGTAATAAAGCAGATATTTTCACCTCCATGACTCTTATATTCATCTACATGACTCTTATATTTCTCTCAAATTGTTTCTATCTTAGGTAGAAAAGACATGCATTCTCTTTTGACATTCTAAACCTCTAACATACCAAAATACTTCAATATCTATTTAATCCAACATTATAAAGTTATATTTAATGAGTGTAGTGATTAAGAACAAAAATCTGAATTAGTTGGGCGTGATGGCAGGCGCCTGTAATCCCAGCTACTCGGGAGGCTAAGGCAGGAGAATTGCTTGAGCCCAGGAGGCAGAGGTCGCAGTGAGCTGAGATTGAGCCACTCTACTCCAGCCTGGGCGACAGAGTAAGACTCCGTCTCAAAAAAAAAAAAATCTGGCCAGGTGCAGTGGCTCAAGCCTATACTGCCAGAACTTTGGAAGGCCAAGGTGGGCAGATCACTTGGGGTCAGGAGTTCGAGATCAGCCTCACCAATATGGTGAAACCCCCGCCTCTACTAAAAATACAAAAATTAGCCGGTCGTGGTGGCACGCGCCTGTAGTCCCAGCTACTTGGGAGTCTGAGGCAGGAGAATCTCTTGAACCTGGAAGTTGGAGGCTGCAGTAAGCTGAGATCATGCCACTGCACTCCAGCCTGGGTGACACAGCAAGACTCCGTCTCACACACACACAAACACACACACACACACACACACACACGCAAATCCCAGAGCCAGGCTACCTAGTTTGCATCCCAGTTCCTACTGGCTAACTATCTGGCTAATCTCAAGTAAATCAGTTAATCTCTTTGTGCCTCCATTTCCTCATCTGTAAATTGGGGATAAGAGTGCCTACTTCAGAATGGGGTTATTTTCAGAATTAAGTAAATTAATATATGAGTGCTGCATAAGTGTTGGCTTTTATCATCATTCAAAATATGTGTCACTTCAAAACAAGATACATAACCAATTCTTGGTTATCCAGAAAAATGTAGGAAAGCTAAAACTAAAAACCATTCTCGTTGATGTCCTTAAAAATATTTGAATCTGAAGCACCTAACAACTTGTTTGGATTTTTATGTTCTCTAGCCTAGCCTTCTTTCCATGGAAATGTAAACCACATTAACGTATGCACAATTAGGAGAAAAGAATGGTTCAGAACATGTTTGTTGGACTTACCTGGCACTTAGTAGACATTAATAAATAAACTAATGGACTGGATAAAACTGCTTATCTAAAATATGAACTCCCTAACTAAAAGAGCAAAAAAGGGACCAGGAATTCTCCATTCAATAAACCTTTGAAGTTTACTGCATAATATGAACTAATTTGAAATATCTTGTCAAGAAATTCACTCCACAGAGATTCCTAGAGGGCACAAAAAAGAATTTCTGAAAATGCTTTTAGGCAAAGGACATGACAAAAACAAAAGATAGAAATTTGGAAATAGAATACATTCTCATATTAAGCTCTCAAATCAATGTATAGTTGAAACTATGTTAAATTTTTCTACATTTTTTCTAATTAAGAAAATCACAGAGCATGGAGTAAATCAAATAAAAACTAAAAAAAATTATTACTTACACCCTCATAAAATCCTTTTAGATATAACTTCTCCTTCGCTTCTGCAAGTTTTTCTCGGTCATTCTGGCTCTGAATTTTCAACTCATCACAAATGGTTACTGCGGAAAGATTTCCAAAACCTGGGATTTCAATGACTGGCACCTGCAGCAAACAGCAATCAGAAACGTGTTCACGCCGGGCGCGGTGGCTCACGCCTGTAATCCCAGCACTTTGGGAGGCCGAGGCGGGCGGATCACAAGGTCAGGAGATCGAGACCACGGTGAAACCCCGTCTCTACTAAAAATACAAAAAATTAGCCGGGCGCGGTTGTGGGCGCCTGTAGTCCCAGCTACTCGGGAGGCTGAGGCAGGAGAATGGCGTGAACCCGGGAGGCGGAGCTTGCAGTGAGCCGAGATCGCGCCACTGCACTCCAGCCTGGGCGACAGAGCGAGACTCCGTCTCAAAAAAAAAAAAAGAAACGTGTTCACACTGACTGAACACATAGGTCTACAGGGCACAAGTCCTTTTGCCTCTAATGTCCAATTAAGTCATTTCAGATTGTATATATCATTATGACACTGCCACACATTAAGTAATCACAGAGTGACTAACTTCCAGATGTAAATTTGTCCTCCTACTCTCCACAGGAACCACCCATACTCTGTGTATCAACAACCCCAATGCCCTTCCCCCACCACACACACCTTTCCCAGCATTCTATCCTCCACTGGCATATAATTATCTAAGTAATTCATGCTGAAACTAGCAAAATGATGTAAACCAGGGGTCCCCAACCCCAAGGATGTGGACCGGTACCAGACCGTGGCATTAGGAACCAGGCTGCACAGCAGGAGGTGAGCAACAGGTGAGCATCACCCCCTGAGCTTCACCTCCTGTCAGATCATGGGTGGCATTAGATTCTCATAGGAGCATGAACCCTATTGTGAACTGTGCATGGAGGGATCTAGGTTGCATGTTCCTTATGAGAATCTAATGCCTGATGATCTAAGGTGGTACAGTTTCATCCCAAAACCATTCCCCCACCATACCCTGACAGTCCATGGAAAAACTGTCTTCCACGAAACAAGTCCCTGGAGCCAAAAAGGTTGGGGACTGCTGATATAAACAACTAGTTTCATGGATGGTTATGCTTTTGGTTTACATTAATTCCTCTGGATCTTTCATGAAATGAAAATCATTTGCTAGTAATTTAAAAGTTTTTCTTCTATAGACACTAACATGAAAATACAAGAAACATAAAACAGAGTCGTACAGGATTTTGTTAAAGTTATTATGGTTACAAATAAACATTCATGAAAAGAACAAAATTTTGTCTTTAGAAGCCAGGAAATTGATCATACTAGCAAAGCAAGCTACTATAAAACTGGAGATGCTAAAAAGCTATTTGTTCCCGAACTGCAGGGGCCAGGTAGTAAGAAAATGCTTGTTAGTTTTCCTTTCACTCTTATCTACCATAGCAGGTATCAAATTAAAGTGAGTAAATCCTTAAGCAAACTCTCTCTCTTATTTTCATACTCCACCAATTAATTTTGTTACAAGGAAAACATGTCAGCTCTTCTTTTTTTCTGATAAAGAGATGGATGTGAATATTCTGAATTATCTATGTACTCACCGGCTCAAATGGCAAGACCATGTCATCTCTAATTCCATACTTTGCTCGTAAGGCCTACAGAAAAATTTGCAAGTTAATACTAATGATCAACACTTCACTGGTAGAATCATTGAGAGAAGCAACCTCCAAACTTTCTTAAAACTATTATTTGTTCTTCTCTTCATAGAGGGCAAATTTCTACCTTTACCAAATATCTCAAAAGGGATCCATAACCTTCAAAAATTTAATAGCTAAAGTTATAGTGAACAGCCTAAATGAAACTGCACAGCCAAAAGCAAAAATGTACATAGACATACACCTATCACTTACATTGAGGTTCATATGCCAGATTTCAATAAAAATGTGAATATCAGAAAACTTTTTCAAAATTCTGTGAAACAAATTCAAAAATCAAACCACAGAAAATATATAAACATCAAGAAACAAGTTAGAGGTAGCAGTTTAAAGATAAATGCATAGCTTTTTAGCCTAGTCCCACAGTGTAGTTCCGCAGTACCTAAGCAATGAGATGGTGAGGACAAAATACAAACATGAAACTCAGATACTTACTTGCTTTTTCTTCAAGTCTCTGAGGGCAGCAATATCATCAGGGGAGTCGGAAGGAACACTTGTAACCACACCAGTGCCTATAAAACAAAGTGTGGAATTAATAACTAGAACCAAAACGTGATTACCAAAATATTTCTAGAAATAAACTCTTTACCTTTATCCTCCTTAATAGTCAGCATTGGGAGAACATAGATCACCTTGTATGATGTTAAAGGTGCAGAAAGTGATGCACCAAGAATTTCCTGCATAAGAAAAAAATCAATATAAAAGGTGAATTCATTGTGACCATTAGAATTAAAACTATGTTAATATTTTAAGCCCTGAGAAGCTAGTAATCAAAAATATATGGAAATAAATTCAAGAGCTATATTGTACAATATGGTGGCTAGGCAACAACAATGTATTTTATACTTGAAAATTGCTGTGCAGATTTTTTTAAGATACAGGGCCTTGCTATGTTGCCGAGGCTAGACTGTAGTGGCTATTCACAGGCGCTATCATAGCATTCTACAGGCTCAAACTCCTGGGTTCAGGCAAGCCTCCTGAGGTCTCAGCCTACCAAGTAGCTGGCACTACAGGTGCGCACCACGGCACCTGATTTAAATTTTAATTCTTCTCACCACATAAGTACGTAAGATATGAATTTGTTATTTACTTCAATTTAGCCATTTCACAACGTATATATATTTCAAAACATGTTGTGTACCATAAATACAATTTCTGTCAATTAAAAAATGAATATAGGCTGGACGCGGTGGCTAACGCCTGTAATCCCAACACCTTGGGAGGCTGAGGCAGGCGGATTGCCTGAGCTCAGGAGTTCATGACCAGCATGGGCAACGTGGTGAAACCCCCGTCTCTACTAAAATACAAAAAATTAGCTAGGCGTGGCAGCACGCACCTGTAGTCCCAACTATTTGGAAGGCTGAAGCGGGAGAATTGCTTGAATCAGGGAGGCGGAGGTTGTAGTGAGCCAAGATCACGCCACTGCACTCCAGCCTGGGTGACAGAGGGAGACCCCGTCTCAAAAAAATAAGGAAATGGATATAAATAAAATACACATGAAGTAAAACAAAACACATTCTTTTATACCTACTAGAGGAAAAATAATTATTTTTATTTTTATTTTATTTTTTGAGACGGAGTTCTGCTCTTGTTACTCAAGCTGGAGTGCAATGGTGCGATCTCAGCTCACTGCAACCTTCGCCTCCCAGGTTCCAGAGATTTTCCTGCCTCAGACTCCCAAATAGCTGGGATTACAGGCAGCCACCACCACGCCTGGGTACTTTTTGTATTTTTAGTAGAGACGAGGTTTCACCATGTTGGCCAGGCTGGTCTTGAACTCCTGACCCCAGGTGATCCACCCACCTCAGCCTGCCAAAGTGCTGGCATTACAGGCATGAGTCACCACATCCGTCCAGGAAAAATAATTTTTGATAATTATAATAACTAAATCTGTCAATGTTGTGATGACATGAGTACACTAATACATTGTTTGTGACATTGTATTCCTTGAAGAAAATATAGGAATCCACAGCAAAAGCCACAGAATGTTCCTGTAACTCAGACTCAACAACAACAAATTATTTTTTCTTAAACAAGTCTGCCCAATGCTGAGTTAATGCTGAGTTAATTATACTAGGAAAGCCTGGAAACAACTAAAGCTTTCAATGATAGAAAAAATGATTTAACTAAATATGTTACAGGAACAAGAATGAGTACTACGTATCTATTTAAAATAGTAATTATGAAAACAAAGTAAAAGGATAGTTCTAATTTCACTTGAAAAAATCCTAAAGATTAAGCAATTTTAGACCCAGATTATCAGATGGCAACAAAGAATTTGCAGCTGCTTGCTCTAGCTAAGGAACACGCTTTTCCTTTCCACACATAATTCCCACCCATTCCATTTTATTCATATATATACACATAACCTGCCTTTATAGAATTTGCAGTCATATGGATAACAGCTAAATATTATAACTATTTTAAAGGTTGAAACTATTTTGCAATTTATAACATCCATGTCCCTCACTCCAGAATTTGCTCAAATTAACAGGGAGAAAAGTTTAAGAATAGGAAAATATGTGTGTCCCTAATACTGTTCCCAAGAACTTCTCAGACAAAATTCCAATATTAGGAACTAAGGAGATGTGGCAGTGCTGCTTTTAACAGAAAAAGGCAGGAAACAATTCAAATGTCCATTAATAGAGAATGGTTAAGTAAACTGTGGTACAGCCAAACAATGTAATACTATGTAGCTATAAAAAATAAGAATGAAGAAACTGTTTGTGTACTGACAAAATGATTGCCAAGATATAAATAAAAAAGCAAGATGTGGTACAATGCATATAAAGCATATTGCCATTTGTGTAAAAACAGAGGGACAAAGAGTATATGCATATTCGCTTGTGTATACATGAAATATTTCCATGATATACAAGACATAGATATTACTACCTACCTCTAGAATGGGAAACTTTTGTATCTTTTTGTGTTTTTTGAATTTTGGGACTTGTAAATATATTGCAATCAAATAAAAAGAAAGTATAAAACAAGAAATAAAAGAGTTCAATTTAAAAGAACTGAGATGGTACTCTACTCACATTTTTCTTTTTAAAAAATTATTTAAGATACTAAAGATCAGCATGCACTAAATGGAATTAAACACACTCAGAAATACGGATAATAAAGTAGATGCGGCCGGGTGCAGTGGCTCACGCCTGTAATCTCTGCACTTTGGGAGGCCGAGGCGGGTGGATCACCTGAGATCAGGAGTTCGAGCCCAGCCTAGCCAACATGATGAAACCCTGTCTCTACTAAAAACACAAAAAATTAGCTGGGCATGGTGGCACACACCTGTAATCCCAGCTACTCAAGAGGCTGAGGCAGGAGAATCGTTTGAACCCAGAAGGCGGAGGTTGCAGTGAGCTGAGATTGTGCCACTGAACACCAGCCTGGGCAATAAGAGCAAAACTGTCTACAAAAACAAATAAAAATAAAATAAAGTAGATGAGTTGTGTAACCGTCCAGATTTAACTAATATCAACGAAGACTTTCTTCACACACAAAAAAAACAAAAGCAGCTACAATTCCAAATTTAGTATTACCAGGAATTCAGGTAATAGTATTTTTAAAATAATATAATCTCTAATGCAGCTATTAAATCTCTTGGGGAGGACTGCCTATATTTTTCAACCAGATATTTACCGATTTGAAACCCAAAAATCACATATGCTATCTTCATGATACAGTCATACAATGAATATTACACAACAATAAAAAAAGAACTACTCCTACAACATGTATGAATCTCACAAACATAATGGTAAGCAAAAGAAGCCAGACACAAAACAGTCAGACTGTACAATTCCATTATGTAAAGTTCAAGAACAACAAATAATCTTTGGTGAAGTCAGAGCAGTGGTTACCTTTGGAGGAGAGAAGTGACTACTAATGATATGGACATGAGAGAGCTTTCTGGAGTGCTAAACTGTTCTATATCTTGATTTAAGTGGTGCTTACCTACGTGTATATACATATGAAAATGCACCAAAATACACAAGACGTACACACTTTACTGCATGTACACCTCATTTTTTAAGGTTGTGATGCTCTTTTCTCAATATTCATTGTTGAAATTTTCCTTGAAATGTATGCATTAAAATAAAAAATCTGCTATCCAACTTACCTCCCCCATTAATTCCTTAACAACAGGCACCACGCCATTGTCTCTGGTAAAGCCCTGGTATGACATATTCCTGGCTGCTCTTTGGGTACAGATGAATATATCACCATTCACCGTCTCAAATCCAATGTACTTCATATCAGGACGAACCCAACAATTTGTCTGCCCAAACATGGTCTCAGGTCTGAGAGTAGCAGCCACCAGGAAAATATTTTTACCTTTCAGGCCACTAAGAAAAAAAACAAATATTGATGTAAAAACATGTTGTCAACTCTGTAGCAACTATCTGATGGTTCAGAAATGATGAAGCAATTCCTCTGGCAAACCTACCTTAATTTAGATGGGTATGGCTCAAGCACCTTCAATTTGAGTAAAGTATATTCCTGAGGTCCAACACCCTAAGCAAATAAATGATACAAAAATTTGAAGGAAAAAAAAGACTTGCCTTAAACCTGCTAATCTATGTGAGAGATCTGATTCAAATCCCTGAAATGGGTTCTTGCATTATTTATTTTTTTTGCCAGAGAAGAGACTGCCAGTGGTGTGCTAACCATACCCACACAGAAGTCCGGTATGTTAGGAGAGATTTGGAGTAATTGCCCAAAATAGTGTTTGCCAAAATGAAGGTGAGAAGACACAATCAACACTAATTCCATCCCAGGGCATGTCCCACATAGTAGTCATCAAAGAAAGATACTGGACCAGAGGTCAGAGATAATGTGTGTTCTAAACTTAGTGTGCTTCCTTACTAATGGCTGGATCCAAGGTAGTCATAATCAGAGCCTCTAAGCCTTTCTTTCCTCATTGGTAAAATAAGGATGTTGTGTCGCAGATAGGACTGTCCTGAGGAACACATAAGAGAACGGATGAAAAATGCTTTGAAAAGTCTACAAAGGATTACTGTAATCTAGGATATTGCTGCCATTGGCTATATTAAAACTTTACTGGGTCTTCTTAAGTCTCTCAAATCTTTTAAAATTTTGATCAACTCTCACTTAGATAAGTTACATCAAAATTGAAGGCTGATTTTGAAAATATGTTCAAAGATGGTAATAAAGAATGACACAATCATAGGGAATCATAAGTTCAGATGCTGGCATTGTCATTGATTTTTACTGTGCCATGGATTTAGCCAAATCACTTACTCTTGATTTACTCAAGTATTTCAGAGAATAATGTTAATAATGTGTTCTACAAGAATGTAGAATGAACTTCTAGGCATGGCTAGAAGTACTTTGGAAATAAGTAACAAGGCACATGATCAAAGCAAATATAAATGGAATCTGTGGACACTAAATCTTAAGTCACATATCTCATTACCTCTCCCCATGCTTTCTTTTTAGAGCTATTTATTTTCCAGATGGTGCTTCATAACATTAACACGCATATAAATCACATTGAGAGCTCGTAAAAAGATATTCCTGGGCCCCACCCCCAGAACTTTTGATTCAGCAATTTCGGGGTAAGGCTCAACAATGTGCGTTCCTGTAACAAACTGATGCAGCTGTCCTCAGATGACTCTTACGGTAGCTAGGTACTACACACAATACAGGTAGCTGTATTGATATCCCATCTCCTCTTCATACCCACCAGAGTATCAGGACAATATCCCTCAGCACTGCAAAGAAGTTATTTTTAGGTTTCTATTTCTTAAACTCTGTGGTCATATTAAGGATTACTATAATAGCTACTCTGTTTCATAAATAATCACCTCTCCAGTTTGTCTATCATGATCCATGCAAGGCTGTCCATCTTTTGGAGAATAAATGGTATACCTAAAAAATAAACAAAAAGTGACAAATATTATTATAATATTCACGTTTTATCCTAACATATTTGCCTATGTTGCACCTAATTTCTTACATGTCTTATAACTAAAATTTCTGAGTAGATATCTGTATCTATTATGTATACTCTTATGGTAGTTCCACTGTCAACCTACTTATTTAATGAAAGCTTTCTACCTTCGTCAAAGGTAATACCACTGGAAAATACACACTGATCTTGGCTTTGTGGTACTGAACGAAAGATTATAAAACATAAATTGTCTTAACAAATGAAACTATCAAGGAAGTTGATTATGTAGATTAATCAAGGAAAGTAACTTATTTTCATTTCTTAAGTTATTTTCCTTGATTAATCTACATAATCAACAAAGAATCTTAATTTATAGAACAAAATATAAAATAAAACACAAATAAAATGATTACTTTTCTTCTTGGTAGGGAATACGGAACAGAATCTTTAGTAAGATAATAAAAGCCCACACTCCCATTCTCCCTGGTCATATCTGTCATAAACACGAAGCAGCCCAGAGAAATTAAGACACTGGTAAGGAAAAAAGGAAAACAAAGGATACAAAAGAATAGAAACAAAGTATTTTCAAAACAGAAAGATAATGGAAAAAGAAGGCTACAAGGTGTTTGTTTATTCACATAAACAATCCTCCTGCCCCATCCTCCCAAGCAGCTAGGACTACAGGTACATGCCACCATGCCTGGCTAAATTTTTTTATATAGAGAGAGATGCGGTCTCGTTTTGTGGCCCAGACCGGTCTCAAACTCCTGGTCTCAAGCAATCCCCTCACCTCAGTTTCCCAAAGCACTGGGATTATAGGCATGAACCTCCATGCCCAACTGATTTTTGCTTTATTATGCTCAAGTACAACAAACTTACCGCTTCCCAAATTTAATTTTGTTTCTTTCTCTTAATGTTAAAAATTGCCATCTGACAAATGAATCATAGTAAGGATTAACATCAGTGGTGATGAAGGAACGACGCCAGTCTACCTATAAAAGGAAAATTTTTAAAGGCAATTATTGAGAAATACACAAATTTTGTTTGAATAAGAATTCCTATGAATCAATTATTTACTCTTCTAACTTAGAATCAGATCAACTACTAAAAAAAATTTTCCAAGTTCCACTATTAAAAGTATATCACAATTATTACCTTAATTTACTTAATTAAAGTATGTTTTTAAGCATACACATTTACATATTAACAAACATACAGAAGCTATAATAAATTAAGAAGAAACATTTAATCCTACCTTTATGTATTCCTAAATATTCAAGTTAAACTTGGGCTTCTTCATATTCTTTGAACAAAGCTCCTTTCTACTACTTGTTAATATGTCAATATACATTCCAATTCAACAAACAGTAAAGTATTCAACAAACAGTAAAGACTCATAAGCAATGTTAGGTTCTAGTCTAACAATAACAGTACTAATTCTTTAGTGGCATACAGGGGAAATATATTATTCTAAAATTAAGAGTTGGTCCAAATCTCATATAATCACACAAATATACGGACTTATCTGGGAGATATTGTGGCTTTGGTTATAAACCAACACAACAAAACAAGTCACACAAATTTTTTTATTTCCCAAGGCATATATGTTACATTTATACTATATTGAATTATATTAAGTGTGCAATAAACATATTTTAAAAGGCAATGTATATACCTTAATTTAAAAATATCTCATTGCTGGCCAGGCACAGTGGCTCAAGCCTGTAATCCCAGCACTTTGGGAGGCCGAGACGGGCAGATCACGAGGTCAGGAGATCGAGACCATCCTGGCTATCCCGGTGAAACCCCGTCTCTACTAAAAAATACAAAAAACTAGCCGGGCGAGGTGGCGGGCACCTGTAGTCTGGGCTACTCGGGAGGCTGAGGCAGGAGAATGGCGTGAACCCGGGAGGCAGAGCTTACAGTGAGCTGAGATCCGGCCACTGCACTCCAGCCTGGGTGACAGAGCGAGGCTCCATCTCAAAAAAAAAAAAAAAAAAAAAACTCATTGCTATAAAATGCTAATAATCATCTGAGCCTTCAGTGAGTTGTAATCTTTGTGCTGGTGGAGAGGCTTGCCTCAATGATGACAGCTGCTGACTGATCAAAGAAGTGGCTATTCAAGGTTGTGATGGCTATGGCAATTTCTTTTTCAGAGTCTCGCTCTGTCGCCCAGGCTGGAGTGCAGTGGCCTGATCTCAGCTTACTGCAAGCTCCGCCTCCCGGGTTTATGCCATTCTCCTGCCTCAGCCTCCCAAGTAGCTGGGACTACAGGTGCCCGCCACCTCTCCCAGCTGGTTTTTTGTATTTTTTAGTAGAGACGGGGTTTCACCGTGTTAGCCAGGATGGTCTCGATCTCCTGACCGCGTGATCCGCCCGTCTCAGCCTCCCAAAGTGCTGGGATTACAGGCTTGAGCCACCACGCCCGGCCTATGGCAATTTCTTAAACTAACACAACAATGAAGTTTGCCACATCTATCGACTCTTCCTTTCACAAAAGATTTCTCTGTAGCATGTGATGCTGTTTGATAGCATTTTACTCATAATAGAACTTTCAAACTTGGGAGTGGGCCAGGCATGGTAGCTCACACCTGTAATCCCAGCACTTTGGGAGGCCAAGGCAGGCGGATCACTTGAGGTCAGGAGTTTGACACCCACCTGGCCAACGTGGTGAAACCCTGTCTCTACTAAAAATACAAAAATTAGCCAGGCATGTTGGCAGATGCCTGTAATCCCAGCTACTAGGGAGGCTGAGGCAGAAGAATAGCTTAAACCCGGGAGGCAGAGGTTGCAGTGAGCCGAGACCACGCCACTGCACTACAGCCTGGGTGACAGAGTGAGACTCCATCTCAAAAAACAAAAACAAAAAAACTTTTCCTTGCATTCACAACTTGGCTGACTGTTAGGTCAAGAGGCCTAGCTTTTAGCTCGTCTTGCCTTTCAACATGCCTTCCCCACTAAGCTTAATGATTTCTAGCTTTTTACTTAAAGTGAGAGACATCACATAGAGGCCATTATAAAGTTAATAACTGGCTTCATTTCAAGATTGTTGTTTATTAGAAAACAGGGAAACCTGGCCGGGCGCGGTGGCTCACGCCTGTAATCCGAGCACTTTGGGAGGCCGAGGTGGGAGGATCATGAGGTCAGGAGATGAGACCATCTTGGCTAACACGGTAAAACCCCATGTCTACTAAAAATACGAAAAATTAGCCGGGCGTGGTGGCGGGCGCCTGTAGCCCCAGCTACTCGGGAGGCTGAGGCAGGAGAATGGCGTGAACCCGGGAGGCGGAGCTTGCAATGAGGCGAGATCATGCCACTGCACTCCAGCCTGGGCAACAGAGCGAGACTCCGTCTCAAAAAAAAGAAAACAGGGAAACCCAAGGAGAGAAAGAGGGAAACAAGCCAGTCAGTACAGCAGTCAGAATGCAAACATTTACCAATCAAGTTTGCCATCTTATATGGGTATAGTGCGTGGCAACCCAAAACAATTAGAATAATAACATCAAAGATCACTGAATATAGATCACCATAACAGATAATAAAGTTTGAAATATTAAAATAATTGCCAAAATGTGACATGAAGCAAGCAAATGCTGTTGGAAAAATGGTGCCACTAGACTTGCTCAACACAGGGTTGCCACAAATCCTCAATTGGTAAAAAAATCAGTTCCTGGAAAGCACAATAAAGCAAAAGCACAATAAAAAAGCACATACTTGTAAATGCTTTCCTCGTATTTCTTTATAGACATACCTTCAAACCCATTCTCTTTAAATCCTGAATAGCCAGTGGCGGGAAATAATCTAGCCAATATTCTGCTTCAGAAAATTTTACTATCTCTGTATCAGACAGACCAAGGGATTTCATAATGCCCCACTGGTATTTAGAAGATCCAGCTTTAGCAGCAGCTTTACTCTGAAAATAATGGAGAAAAATAAACTCGATCAAAGAATAACCAACACTCCAGGAAAATGACCCAAGATATTAAAAAAAGGAAAAACCAAAAATTGCCTAACATCCAGGACCACAGTAATTTTAAGTAAATAATCCCATTTGGTAATTTTTTTACATTCTAAAATAATGCTGATACAGCAGAACACTGCAGGAATTAGTTGTACTACTTAGTCTGTCAAACTGTATAGCCAAGATCTCCGCCAAGAAACTGGCACCAACTAAATGGAGGGCAACATAAAGAACTACCCATCATGAAGGTAAGATCTCAGTACCAAACCTTGTTTCTTTTATCCTCATACCACATTTACCTTATTTACCTATAAAGAGGCTATTCACAGGCTGGGCACGGTGGCTTACGCTTGTAATCCCAGCACTTTGGGAGGCCGAGGAGGGCGGATCACGAGGTCAGGAGATCGAAATCATCCTGGCTAACACAGTGAAACCCCATCTCTACTAAAAATACAAAAAATTAGCCGAGCGTGGTGGTGGGCGCCTGTAGTCCCAGCTACTCGGGGGACTGAGGCAGGAGAATGGTGTGAACCCGGGAGGCGGAGCTTGCAGTGAGCCGAGATCATGCCACTGCATTCCAGCCTGGGCGACAGAGCGAGACTCCGTCTCAAAAAAAAAAAAAAAGAGGCTACTCACAAGACTTTCCTCCTTTTCCAAAAATTATGAATATCAAAAAGACAACCAAATGCCAGAAGTTGAAGGTAGGAAATTTGGTTAAATTGTAACACTACAATAAGGCAGCATAAGAAAATGCTGGGGCTGCCAGACCTGCTCTATATGACACTGTGCTGGTAGAAACATGACTGCAGGCATTTTCAAACCCACAGAATTATATACCACAAAGAGGAAATTTTGGACCAGGCACAGTAGCTCACACCTGTAATCCCAGCACTTTGGGAGGCCAAGGCGGGTGGATCACGAGGTCAGGTCATGGAGACCAGCCTGGCCAATGTGGTGAAACCCCGTCTCTACTAAAAATATGAAAATCAGCCGGGCATGGTGGTGAGCGCCTGTAATCCCAGCCACTCTGGAGGCTGAGGCAGGAGAATCACTTGAACCGAGAGGCGGAGGTTTCAGTGAACCGAGACTGTGCCTCTGTACTACAGCCCAGGCAACAGAGAGAGACTCCATCTCAAACAACAACAACAACAACAATAATAATAATACAAAAATTAGCTGGGTGTGGTGGCACACACCTGTAATCCCAGCTATTTGGGAGACTAAAACATGAGAATTGCTTGAACCCAGGAGGCAGAGGTTGCAGTGAGCCAAGACTGTGCCACTGTACTCCAGCCTGGGTGACACAGCAAGACTATGTCTTGAAAAAAACAAAAAAAAAGTAAATTTTATGGTATGTAAATTTTTTAACCAGGATGTTGGAGGAACCTAAGGAGGAATGCAGACTGTGACAAATCTATCTAACTGCATTACGAATATATAATCACACTCAAGGGGAAGGGAAGAAAGGAGCTGATCTAGGCAGTTTTGGAAAACAGTGTGATTAGATTCTAAAGACAAAAAGAATTACACAAACACTGTACTTTAGTCAGTAAAACTATTTCTCCCAGGGGTATAGGCTGGCAATTATGAAACTACTTTACTAGTAGGCTAGGATTGAACAAATAAATATACTATAGGTTATGAGAGCCAAGGGTCTCACTGTTGTAGTAAGAAGTCACAAATAAATCAAGGGAAAATGCTAGAATGAGACCCCTGGTGCTAAAACGGAGCCAGGGGTATCAATATGAACTTACTTTTTAAATAAACATTCAAATAGATAAATAAAAACAGATGTGTATGTATGGCTTAGCAGACATAAATATATTTCCTTGCTCTTTCCACTGCGAGTGCCTAGAAGCAGTGATACCCCAGGCAATGAGCACACCCAGCACTCAGACCTTAGTTTCTGAATACCATTCTTCAATAAAAGAAACCTTGGAGAAGCGGTTGATTCCTTGGTTGAATCGTGGAAAATAAAAGATAAGCCTGGAACAGCTTGTGACACCATAAAGTAAGAAAGTGCTTTGAACAAAGGAAGATGAGGGAATGTCTAATGGACACAGGAGCCAAGCTAAAAAAACTCCCAATGGCCAAAGCTAAAACAATTTGTTTACTCTAGCTTTATTCCAATAAAAAAGAACAATTTGACAACAAATTATGGTGTTGTTAACAACCACACACACACACATACACATACACACACACGCACACAAAAACACAAACCAATAGCCAGGCACAGCGGTACAAGCCTATATAGTTCCAGCTACTCAGGAGACTGAGGTGAGAAGACAGCTTGAGCCCCGGAGCTGAAGGCCAGCAACATAGTGAGACTCTATCTCTTAAAAAACAAAAAGCTCAATGGTATTGATTTATAACCTAAAGAATAAAGCAAATATCCATGAATCCATATGACATAGAAAGGACAGAATAAGTAAGTGGGGGAGAAAAGACAGCTCTTCCTTTCAGAAGAATTATAGATAATAAATGTAAAAAGAACGAGGTAAATAGAAAATCACGATTAAAAGACTACAGTAATAACTGTTGTAGGCAAGATCCACTGATGAATGCTAAAATTAATGAGCAAATATTTAAAAAGAAACACAGTATTATTTCCATGGCTTCAAAAGATTTCTCCCAAAATATATATTAATTATAAAAACAAAAATGAAATCTTTACAGGAGAAAAACCTGGCAGACACCATCTTAACCAAATGATCAATGTTAACATCACCAATAATAAGACATATCAGTATCATATAGTCCCTAATGTTTGAGAAGGACAAATTACCTCTCTAATAGTCTTCCTCCAAATCAATAACCTCAATCTAACGATGAGAAAGCATTGAACAAACTCAAACTGAGGCATAATCTATAATTACCTGACCAGTATTTGTTAAAAGTATAAAGGTCATGGAAGAAAATGAAAGATAGAAAAGATTAAGGAAACATAGTAAGGACACATGACAACTAACTGCAATGTGGGATCCTGGATTGGACATTGGAAGAGAAAAGGAAATTAGTGAAAACACTGGTAAAATCCAAAAAGTCTAGAAAATACTACCGTACTCATGTTAATTCCTTAATTTGAAAAATAGTACCATAGTTATATAAGATGTAACATCTCTATACTATCTTGCAGTTCTTCTGTATATCTAAAATTACTTCAAAAAAGAGGAAAAAGGCAATAGGAAGTCAGAAAGATAATTTTTTTGTTTTGATACTTTAAAAAAATTATCTAGTACATTTTATGTGTTGGGCACTGTGCTAGTACTGGGAATGCACATATAAATCAGAAAAATATAAAACTTCAACCAACATAAATATCAACCACTATCAAACCTTTTTTCCTTTAGCTTTATCCTTAATTATGGTATCTTCTGTTTTAACACTTGTTTCTTCCTCTTCCTCTTCTTCATCTGGAAAATCAGGGGGGCAACCATACAGCTCTATTTCTCTTTTCAACTTATCAGCACATGCCTACAACGAACATTAGAGATAATGACGTTCAAAATTCAAGGTAGACACAATTTCAGTTCTTTACTGTTTTATTGCCAACTAAAATTGATTCTGAAATTTTTTGCAATACATTGATACATATGTGGCTCCACTACAGAAAACTGAAACGAAGGCTGGGAGCAGTGGCTCACACCTATAATCCCAGCACTTTGGGAGGCTGAGGCAGGCAGATCACTTGTCAGGAGTTTGAGACCAGCCTGGCCAACATGATGTCTCTACTAAATATAAAAATTAGCTGGGCATGGTAGCACATGCCTGTAATCCCAGCTACTCGGCAGGTTGAGGTGAGAGGATCGCTTAAACCCAGGAGGCAGAGGGTGCAGTGAGCCAAGATTACACCACTGCACTCTAGCCTTGGCAACAAAGCAAGAATGAGCCCCATGTCTCAAAATAAATAAATAAAGGTATAAATCATGTACCTCAAAATTCACTAATTTATAAATTAGTATTTTTTTATAAATTAGTATTTTACCTCATTTACTCACAAGCATTTATTCAACACCCAGAATATTCAATATAGTATATTATATACTGTATATATTAGATGTATAAAGATATAGGAAACATAATGTGTTATCATTTTGGATAACATTAATAACACTGTTTCTCAATTTAAAGATTACTGTCACATATACTCTATTAGTTATCATAACAACCCTACCAAGTAGATAGGATAGGCTTTAAGTCAGAAAACAAACAGAGATGAAGTGATTTACCTTAAGGTTATATACACAGCTAGCAAAGTTACAGACTTAACCCTGGACTTTCCACTCTAGCTCTTATCAATTATACCACAATGAGTACACTGTCGAAAACAAAGATGACATCAAGTAAACACTGTTAAAGTTATGAGAAAAATAAGAAATACAGAAGTAAAAAATTTTTAAATGGAAAAGTCTCTTCTATCTAGAAGAATTTCAACCACTAATACAATAATAAAAACAGGCAAGGATGTTTAAAGGATGCTAAAACCACTGGGTTATTGAGTAACAGGACATTCAGAGGCTCTCAAAGTGTTATCCTATAGATTACTTTTTAATTTATTTCTTTTTTTTTGAGATGGAATTTTACTCTTGTTGCCCAGGCTGGAGTGCAATGGTGCAGTGTGGGCTCACTGCAACCCCTACCTCCCGAGTTCAAGCGATTCTCCTGCCACAGCCTCCAAAGTAGCTGGAATTACAGGCGCACGGCACCATGCCTGGCTAATTTTTTTATTTTTAGTAGAGATGGGGTTTCACCACATTGGCCAGGCTGGTTTCAAACTCCTGACCTCATGTGATCCTCCCACCTTGGCCTCCCGAATTCTGGGATTACAGGCGTGAGCCACCGTGCCTAGCCTTACTTTTTAATTTTATAGGAGGAAAAATCACCTTTAGAATGAGGAAACCTGGCAGGATTAACTTAATTTCACTAAAATGGGACAAATTGCCACTTTATATGCTTTTGAGGTGATACAATGGGAAGTTTATACCTCAACAATGAAGTATTCTTGTCAAAATATTTAGCCCAACCCTAATCATGAAAAAACCAACAGAAAACTCGTATCATGGGACATTCTACAAAATAACTAGCTTAGACTTCAAAAACATCAACATCATGAAAAACTACAAAATAGTGAAAAGAATGGATAACAAGATGCAATGTGTACGCCACAAAATAAAAAGTGAAAAACAGCAGAGCATGGTGGCTCATGCCTGTAATCCCAGCACTTTGGGAAGCCAAGGCAGGCGGATCACTTGAGGCCAGTTCGAGAGCAGCCTGCCCGATATGGTGAAACCCTCTTTCCACTAAAAATACAAAAAATTAGCCAGGCATGGCACCAGGCACCTGTAATCCCAGATATTCAGGAGGCTGAGGCAAGAGAATCACTTGAATCTGGGAGGCAGAGGTGAGCCAAGATCGCACTCCACACCACTACACTCCAGACGGAGTAACAGAGCAAGAATCCATCTCAAAACAAAAAAAAAAAGGAAAAACAGAAGGAAAGGACATTTTCAGTCTACAGAAATTTGACTACAGATTAAATGAAGATGGTAATATAACATCAATGTTGAATTTCTTGGAGGGGATAACAGGACTCTGATAATACAGAAGAATGCCCTTATTCTCAGAATACATGCTAAAGTATTTAGCAACGACATGTCATGATGCCTGCAACTTTCTTTCAAAAAGTTCACAGAAGAAGAGAGAGAAGGGGGAGAAGGGCCAGGCGTGGTGGCTCACACCTGTAATCCCAGCACTTTGGGAGGCCAAGGTGGGCAGATTGCCTGAGGTCAGGAGTTTGAAACCAGTCTGGCCAACATGGGAAAACCCCGTCTGTACCAAAAGTACAACAGTGCACTCCAGCCTGGGCGACAGAGCAAGACTCCAACTCAAAAAAAAATTTTTTTTTAATTTAAAAAAAGAAGAAAAAGAGAGAGAGAAGCACGCACGCATGCATGTGTGCTGAGAGACAGAACTAAAACAAATATGGCAAACATTTATACTTTGTAACTACAGGTGAAGGGTGGAGGGTGTTCATTGTACTACCATTCCACCTTTTCCGTAGGACTGACGTTCTTTAAAACAAAAGGTTGGAGAAGGCTGGGCATGGTGGCTCATGCTTGTAATCCCAATACTTTGGAAGGCCGAGGTGGGTGGATCGACTGAGGTCAGGAGTTCCAGACCAGCCTAGCCAACATGGTGAAACCTCGTCTCTACTAAAAACACAAAAATTAGCCAGGCGTGGTAGCGGGTGCCTGTAATCCCAGCTACTCGGGAGGTTGAGGCAGAAGAATCGCTTGAACCTGGGAGAAGGAGTTTGCAGTGAGCCAAGATCACACCATTGCACTGCAGCCTGGACGACAAAAGCAAAACTCCGTCTCAAAAAATAAATAAATAAAGTAAAGTAAAATAAAATGTTGAAGAATAAAAAGAAACAGGATTTAAATTTCCTAATCCTATTATGTAAGGGAATCCTTTCAACTCTACTTTTCTTTCCTATTCTTCATTGATAATTATTTCTAATACAAACTTATCACAAATGAAGGTATTTGCAAAAATGATCGAATTACAATACAACTGTTTATTATTTTATGCCAGCATCTTATATATGTCACAAGTGCACAATGGCTGTACATTTTCCTTTTAGTAAAATAGAATCAGTTATTACCTAATTATAATACAGACATAAATATACAAGGCAACCAAAAGACATTAAAATCACTTAGTGATCACTTAGACCATAATGGATGCCCTTTATTTAAGCACTTCTTCAAATGTTGTTTATTTTTAAATAAATTTTCACTATAATAAATTCAACTCATTTCATACTTTAATGCAGCAATACTTGAAAATCCTATTTTAAGCTCTTGAATTGGGTATTACTATTAGATCCAAACTAAAAAGAGTAGAAACCAATCTTATTAGCAATCTTACCTTAATAGGCATTCCAGTACAGTGCAGGCCAAAGGGAAACAGACAACATTTTCCTTTCAATCGCTGGTACCCTACAGCAAACTACAGAAATAAAATCAAATTTAAATTGCAAATGTAAATGCCAGACAAATACAAAATGCGAACTTTTCACACAAAAAAATTAGTTTAGTTTTCTTTTTCACATCCTCCTTTGGAACGCCAATCAGATTTTAGGCATTCCAAACTCACCAATCTAGGAATTACTTTTGAATATGCATACATGCCCTTGCACACATACACACACGGCACATGAAAATTAAATATAAAAATTAAATTACTTAAATGGGCCGGGCGCAGTGGCTCATGCCTGTAATCCCAGCACTTTCAGAGGCTGAGGCTGGTGCATCACAAGGTCAAGAGTTTGAGGCCATCCTGGCCAATATGGTGAAATCCTGTGTCTATTAAAAATACAAAAATTAGCTGGGCATGGTGGCGCATGCCTGTAGTCCCAGCTACTCGAGTGGCTGAGGCAGGAGAATCGCTTGAACCTGGGAGGCAGAGGTTGCAGTGAGCCGAGATCACGCCACTGCACTCCAGCCTGGCGACAGAGCAAGACTCCATCTCAAAAAATAAATAAATAAAAATAAATTACTTAAATATAAAAATTATGCTTTAAGGAATTTTAAGTTCTCTTAACAGGAAATAATAAATTCTATAGATGCCATTTTCTTCAAAACAATATTCATTAAAAACCTTCCTCCCCATCATAGCAAACATAGGAAAACATTACCTCACATTTGGATAAAGAAAACGTGTGTCCCAAATGAAGGCGTCCATTCATATATGGATATGGGAAGGTTACAAAATACTTGCCCTTGCTGCAAAACAACAATATAAAAAAGAAAGTATAGAAGAATAAATGTTAAGTTCCTTTTACAATAAGGAAGTGGGGTGAAGGAAGTGCTTGATATAAATAACTTGTTTAATTATTTAAAAGTAAATGTATAAATCCAGAAATTTAAAACTCTCTAAAATTGAAAATTACTTTAGATTTACAAAGAATAAGACATTTATAGGTTGCTATTAAGAATTAAATAGCCTTGTAACAAATACTAGAGGTTTAATTTAAACTAAAATACTTGAGTAAAGATAATATACTAGGTCAGGCGTGGTGGCTCACACCTGTAATCCCAACACTTTGGGATGCCAAGGCTGGTAGACTGCTTGAGGCCAGGAGTTCGAGACCAGCCTGGGCAACATGGTGAAACCCTGTCTCTACTAAAAATACAAAAACTAGCTGGGTGTGGTGGCATGCGCTGATAATCCCAGCTACTCTAGTGGTTGAGGCATGAGAATCAAGAATCGCCTGAACCTGAGAGGCAGAGGTTGCAGTGAGCTGAGATGATGCCACTGCACTCCAGCCTGGGCAAAAGCGAGACTCCATCTCAAAGAAAAAAAAAAAAAGATAATAAACTAAAAAAAAAAAAAAAAAATTCTTTAATACCCTTATGAACCTAGGCTAATTTAATGTTTTACTGAATAAATGAGATTTGTTTTCACTAGATACTAGATATACATAAAGTAATTCAAAGACCCTCAGGTAATATAAAACATGCTCAATATTACATGATATGTGACAGATTCACTTTAAAAGCATCCTTTAAAGCTTCTTATTATATTTTTTTAAATTTTTTAGTTGTTTTTGTAAAGACAGGGTTCTCAACATAAGAACCACCATGAGCATGAGCTCATGAACCACCATGCCTGGCCTGTATTCTTTTTTCTTATGAAGAATATCTAACATACATACTATGTTATGAAGCGTAATAAAATGAACACGTGTAAACATACCATCTGACTTATGAACCTACTGAAACTACCTGTTTCCTCTCTACCGTCCCTCAAGAGAAACCAACATTCTGAAATTAGCTTTTACCATTCCCTTGTTTTTGAATAGTTTGCACACTTGCCAGCACCCTTAAACAATTTATCATTTAGTTTTGCTCACTGGTGAGTTTCATACAAAAAAACGGCACACTTCATATAGATTTCTGCAATTTGCCTTCTTCACTTGACATTATATTACTTTCTTCAGTGTTGCTGCATACACCTATAGTTAATTCTCTTTCACTAAACAAAGCAGCTTTTTCAGTTCACTTTTAATTATTTTAAATTACCTTAAAGTTAATCAAACCTCTAGAAGCAAATAGAAGCTTCAAATTATAGCTTCAAGTATAACACCAGAGACTGTATTACAGCAATTTCTTTTTCTCTTGAAAAACAAAACAAAACAAAACATAGGCTGGGTCCTGGTGGCTCACACCTGTAATCCCAGCACTTTGAGAGGTCAAGGCAAGAGGATCACCTGAGGTTGGGAGTTCGAGACCAGCCTGACTAACATGGAGAAACCCCGTCTCTACTAAAAACACAAAATTAGCCAGGTGTGGTGGCACATGCCTATAATCCCAGCTACAGGGGAGGGTGAGGCAGGAGAATCGCTTGAACCCGGGAATCAGAGGTTGTGGTGAGCCGAGATCACACCATTGTGCTCCAGCCTGGGCAACAAGAGCAAAACTCCATCTCAAAAAAATACATATATATCTATTAGAACATAGCTTAATAAGCAAGGAAAACAGACTTTTGAATCAGAAAGTCCTAAAAACAAGCCCAGGCCCAGTCAACTCCCAGTGATGTAACACCTTGAACTGGTTACTTAGCCTCTCTGTGCCTCAGTTTCCTCAGCTGTAAAAGAGAAATTTTAAAAGTTGTTAACCTTAAAGGATATTGAGAAGATTAAGGCCAGCCATGGTGGCTCAAACCTGTAATCCCAACACTTTGGGAGGCAAAGGTGGGAGGATTACTTGAGCCCAGGAGTTCAAGACTAGCCTGGGTAAGACAGCGAAATTTCATTTCTACAGAAGAAATTTTTAAAAGGCTGGGCGCAGTGGCCCATGCTTATAATCCCGGCACTTTGGGAGGCCAGGGTGGGCAGATCATTTGAGCCCAGGAGTTGAGACCAGCCTCAGCAACATAACAAGACCCCATTTCTACTAAAAATAGAAAAATTAGCTGGGTGTGGTGGTGTGCGCCTATAGTCCCAGCTACTCAGGAGGCTGAGGTGGGAGGATCACCTCAGGCCAGAAGACAGAGGTTGCAATGAGCTGAGATCACACAACTGCCCTCCAGCCTGGGTGACAGAGGCTCACTCTATCTGACACCACAGACTCTGTCTCCAAATTAAAAAAAAAAAAAAAAATTATGGCCAGGGGCAGTGGCTCATACCTGCAATCCCAGCACTTTGGGAGTCCAAGGCAGGTGGATCATCTGAGTTTGAGACCAGATTGGCCAATACGGCAAAACTCCATCTCTATTAAAAATAAAAATTAAAAATTAGCCAGGTGTGGTGGCACGCACCTGTAATCCCAGCTACTGGGGAGGCTGAGGCAGGAGAATCATTGAACTCGGGAGGCAGAGGTTGCCGTGAGCCGAGATCATGCCACTGCACTCCAGCCTAGGCAAGAGAGCAAGACGCCACCTCAAAAAAATAAATTAAAAAAATTAAAAGATAAAATGAGGCCGGGAGTGATGGCTCATGTCTTATAATCTTAAGAGTTTTGAGAGGCCAAGGCAAAAGGATCACTTGAAGCCAGGAGTTTGAGACCAGCCTGGGCAACATAACAAGACCCTGTCTCTAAGAAAAAACAAATTAGCCAGGCATGGTGGCGCATGCCTGTAGTCCCAGCTACTCAGAAGGCCAAGGAAGAAGGATTGCTTGAGCTCGGGAGTTTGAGGTTACAGTGAGATATGCTTGTGCCACTGCACTCCAGCTTGAATGACAGAGCAAGACTTTGTCTGAAAAAAAAAAAAGGAAGAAAAAGGCTAGGCGCGCTAGCTCATGCCTGTAACCTGCACTTTGGGAAGCCAAGGCAGGCAGATCACCAGGTCAGGAAATCGAGACCACCCTGGGCAATATAGTGAAACCTCATCTCTACTAAAAATACAAAAATTAGCTGGGCGTGGTGGCACGTGCCTGTAATCCCAGCTACTAAGGAGGCTGAGGCAGGAGAATTGCTTGAACCAGGGAGTCCAAGGTTGCAATAAGCTGAGATGGCGCCACTGCACTCCAGCCTGATGACAGAGCGAGACTTCGTCTCAAAAAATAAAAATAAAAAAGAAAGAAAGAAAAAGAAGATTAAGGGGCCGGGCGTGGTGGCTCACGCCTGTAATCCCAGCACTTTGGGAGGCCAAGGAGGGAGGATCATGAGGTCAGGAGATGGAGACCATCCTGGCTAACACAGTGAAACCCCGTCTCTACTAAAAAAAATACAAAAAAATTAGCCGGGCGTGGTGGCGGGTGCCTGTAGTCCCAACTACTTGGGAGGCTGAGGCAGGAGAATGACCTCAGGGAGGCCAGTGAACCAGGGAGGCGGAGCTTGCAGTGAGCCAAGATCGTGCCACTGCACTCCAGCCTAGGCAAGAGCGAGACTCCATCTCAAAAAAAAAGAAAAAAAAAGAAAAAGATTAAATGAGAATATACGTGTAAAAAACCTGCCACATTTGCTAGCACACAGTAAGTGTTCAATGTTAACTTACTATTATTGTTGTTATTATAACAATATTTCTTCAATCTGAAAAAGCACATTTTCTTACATCTCAACATATACGAATCTGGGATATATCTTATAATTGATGCATACATTTATTGTGGCACTGTTTGGGGGAATTATTTTGTTTCTGTTTTTCCAAATATCATGTCATTATCTATGTTTGTCTTTAAATCAGTATTATTTTAGTATCAAGGCAATGCAGTATTTATGAAATAATATCTTCAACATTTATACTTTTACAAGCATTAGGTTTACTCATAAAGAAAAAACATAAAGTTTATATTTTCTGTCTTTGGAGATAATAATCATTATGAGTCTAACAGAATAACTTTGTTTTATCAGTCAGCAAAGAAAAAAATCTCAAAACATCCTTCTTTGTCTAAATATTTAAAATACTGTAGTCTTTAAAACAAAACTTTAGAAAAAAAACTTTACAAATCCCATAAGAAAAAAGATCCTAATTCATATGCAGAAAGTGAAAGTCACCTCCTTTACCCTGTTTCAGGCATTATAAATACAATCTACCTTATGGGTTCCACCAAGCTGTTTCTGTACTATAAGGCCAATGGTTTTAGAAATACAATGTGCAGAACTTCACAAACTATTACTCACCTGGTCTGTTTCTCTAAATTAGATGCATTGACCTCAAACACTCTCTCAGTATCCCATTTCTGTTGGATTTCTTTCTCAATCTTCTTCAAAAAGTCCACTTTGGCTGTTCCTTTTCTTTCCTATTGGACACAAAGAGACTAATCCACTCTGTATTTCAGCATGCTTGCTTTAAAAAAGAATTGGGTTCACAGAACTGAGCTGCTCACTGATAGACTGATTTTTCGATGGTTATCTTGAATTTTAAATGAACATTAAAAATTAGGGTTATCGCCGGGCACGGTGGCTCAAGCCTGTAATCCCAGCACTTTGGGAGGCCGAGACGGGCGGATCACGAGGTCAGGAGATCGAGACCATCCTGGCTAACACGGTGAAACCCCATCTCTACTAAAAAAAAAAAAATACAAAAAAAACTAGCCGGGCGAGGTGGCGGGCGCCTGTAGTCCCAGCTACTCGGGAGGCTAAGGCAGGAGAATGGCATAAACCTGGGAGGCGGAGCTTGCAGTGAGCTGAGATCCGGCCACTGCACTCCAGCCCGGGCGACAGAGCGAGACTCCGTCTCAAAAAAAAAAAAAAAAAAATTAGGGTTATCAGCCAGGCGCGGTGGCTCATGCGTGTAATCCCAGCACTTTGGGAGGCCGAGGCGGGTGGATTGCTTGAGGTCAGGAGTTCAAGACCAGTCTGGCCAACAGAGCAAAACCCGTCTCTACTAAAATACAAAAATTAGCTGGGTGTGGTGACAGGTACCTGTAATCTCAGCAACTCGGGAGGCTGAGGCAGGAGAATCACTTGAACCAGGGAGGCGGAGGCTGCAGTGAGCCGAGATCATGCCACTACACTCCAGCTTGGGTGACACAGCAAGACTCCATCAGAAAAAAAAAATTGGGATTATCATGACCTGTCTACCTCAAACCTCAAAGAAATGGTTGAACAACTACTGAAATATGTAAAAGGCTTTCATATGCTTTTTTAAAATTATATACTACAATGTAACATTATCATCAAATGTTTCTATTTAGTTAAAATACATGAATATCAAAGATACTGATAGAGAACTTCTCTCCAAAATTGTTAAAGAACTGTTCGTATGAAATTAAAATAAAACAGGCTGGACACGGTGGCTCATGCCTGTGATTCCAGCACTTGGGCAGGCCGAGGCGAGAGGATCACCAGAGGTCAGGAGTTAGAGACGAGCCTCTCCAACAAGGTGAAACTCCATCTCTACTAAAAACACAAAAATTAGCTAGGCAAGGTAGCACGCACCTGTAATTCCAGCTACTTGGGAGGCTGAGGCAGGAGAATCGCTTGAACCCAGGAGGTGGAAGTTGCAGTGAGCCAAGATCACGCCATTGCACTCCAGCCTGGGTAACAAGAGCAAAACTCCGTCCCAAAAAAAAAAAGTGGACTCTTTTCAAGTTTCCATAAAACAGTGATTGCATAAGGTATTTTCTTTCCTAAGAAATAATAAGCCTGCACATCTGTTCATCCCTTTCCATTCCTGCTACTAACCACCTTCATTTAGACTATCAACTCCACTGCCCCCTCTCACTCCAAAACCTCTTCTTAATAAGTAACTTGGCTGGATGTAGTGCCTCATGTCTATAATACCAACACTTTGGAAGGTTGAGGAGGGAGGATTATTTGAGGCCAGGAGTTTGAGACCAGCCTAGGCAACATAGCAAGACCTCCTTTTTTTTTTTTTTTTTTTTTTTTTTGCAAGACCTCCTCTTTACAAGAAAAACAATTTTTTTGGCCGGGCCCAGTGGCTCATGCCTGTAATCCCAGCACTTTGAGAGGCTGAGGTGGGTGGATCACCTGAGGCTACGAGTTCGAGACCAGCCTGGCCAACATGGCAAAACCACATCTCTAGTAAAAATACAAAAATTAGCTGGATATGGTGGCACGCACCTATAATCTCAGCTACTCGGGAGGCACAGACAGGAGAATTACTTGACCCCAAGAGGCAGTGGTTGCAGTGAGCCAAGATGGAGCCACTGCACTCCAGCCTAGGCAACAGAGCGAGAGCAATCTCAGCTCACTGAAACCTCCATCTCTGGGGTTCAAGCAATTCTCCTGCCTCAGCCTCCCAAATAGCTGGGATTATAGGCGCACGCCACCACACCCGGTTAATTTTTGTATTTTTGGTAGAGACGAGGTTTCACCACGTTGGCCAGGCTGGTCTCAAACTTCTGATCTCCGGTGGTCCACCCATCTCAGCCTCCCAAACTGCTGTCATTACAGGCATGAGCCACCCCACCCAGTCTGTGAAATATAATTTCTAATATTTTTACAGGAGAAACGATCCACCCACAAAGGCAAAAGTACGTAGGGCCTCAGAAAGCCTAGTTATATCTCCTACCCGACAGTCATGGGCAATATGAAATTTCACTGTATTTATGTGTGTGTGTCTGTGAGAGAGAGAGAGAGGGTCTCCCTCTGCCACCCAGGCTGGAGCATGATGGTACAAGCACAGCTCACTGCAGCCTTGACCTACCGGGCTCAATCTTCCCACCTCAGCCTCCTGAATAGCTGGGACTACAGGCATATGCATCACCACACCCAGCTAGTTTTTGTATTTTTTTTTGTAGATACAGGGTTTCACCATGTTGCCTGGGCTGGTCTTGAACTCCTAGGCTCAAGCAATCCACCAGCCTTGGCTTCCCAAAGTGCTGAGATTACAGGCTTGAACCATTGCACTAGGCCAACTTCCACTTTATTACTAAACTCCTCCTTAACCAACTTGAGTTGACTTCTGTTAAATATAACCAAATGATTTTAAGACATTTATGCAGTTGGGCTGTAAATTCCCAACAGGCAGGAACTTTTAAATCTTTTATAGTCACCTTAGCACCAAGTACAATGCCACAGATACAGAAGTTATGTAACAAATATCGGCTGGGCACGGTGGCTCACACCTGTAATCCCAGCACTTTGGGAGGCCAAGGCGGGAGGATCATGAGGCCAGGAGATCGAGACCATCCTGGCTAACACGGTGAAACCCTGTCTTTACTAAAAATGCAAAAAAATTAGCGGGGAGTGGTTGTGGGCGCCTGTAGTCCCAGCTACCCGGGAGGCTGAGGCAGGAGAATGGCATGAACCCAGGAGGCGGAGCTTGCAGTGAGCTGAGATCACGCCACTGCACTCCAGCCTGGGCGACAGAGCGAGACTCTGTCTCAAAAAAAAAAAATACCTTTTTACCTAAAAACTACCATGGGCAGGGCATGAGAACACTGAGGCCAGAGGATCACTTGAACCCAGGAGGTCAAGGCTGGCTGCAGTGAGCTATGATCGTACCACTGCACTACAGCCTGATTGATAGAGTCCCTGTCTCAAAAAACAAAAAATATGGCCAGGTGCGGTGGCTCACACCTGTAATCCCAGCACTCTGAGAAGCCGAGGTGGGCAGATCACTTGAGGTCAGGCATTCAAGACCAGTCTGGCCAACATGGTGAAACCCCATCTATACCAAAAAATACAAAAATTAGCTGGCATAGTGGCACACACCTGTAGTCCCAGCTATTCAGGAAGCTGAAGTGGGAGAATCACTTGAACCTGGGAGGCAGAGGCTGTAGTGAACCGAGATCACACCATTGCACTCCAGCCTGGGCAAGAGTGAGACTCCATTTCAAAAAAACAATAACAATACAAATAAAAATTTAAAATATGACCATTGTAAAGAAGAATATGAAAGCAAGTATTTTACAAATTACTTAGAACTATGAGTTTCTTTTCATTGTACTGAGTACGGCAAATGCAAGAAAGCTCTTATTCTACTTTTCTGTTTCTCAGAAAAACTTGTTTCTCAAAACCTCAAAGATCAAGTGTAATAAAATCCGATATTGGCCCAAACACCAACTTGTTGTATAACTTTAAGCAAGTCATTTGATCAATCTGAGACTCAACTTCCTCACTGGTAACAAAAGGTTATTTAACTAAATCAGAGTTCCCAAACTTTGGCACTACTTACACTTTGGGCCAAATAATTCTTTATTTTCAGAGGTTGTCCTGTGCACTGCAGGATGTTTAGAAACATCCCTGGCTTCTACCCAGGATCCTTGCTTTTCACTTACACTGTTGCCTCTGTCTGGAAATCTCTTTCTTCCTATAGTCGCATGGGTTGCTCTCTTATCTCGTTTTTGCCACCTTTTTAGCAAAGCCTTCCTTGTTCATCCTTTTAAAAATTGCAACAGGCCAGGCGCGATGGCTCACACCCCTAATCCCACCACTTTGGGAAGCCGAGGCGGGTGGATCACGAGGTCAGGAGATTGAGCCCATCCTGGCCAACATGGTGAAAAGAAGAGGGACTCCCTGTGAATTAAGCATGGTGCCCCTGGCTATCCCTGAGGAAATCTATGTGGCCACAGCCTCCTTTCTTCTTAAAGGGGTATCCTGTGAAACCCCGTCTCTATTAAAATACAAAAAAATTAGCTGGGCGTAGTGGCGTGCGTCTGTAGTCCCAGCTACTCGGGAAGTTGAGGCAGGAGTACCGCTTGAACCTGGGAGGCACCTGGAAGGCGGAAGTTGCAGTGAGCCGAGATGGCACCACTGCACTCCAGCCTGCCAACAGAGCAAGACTCCGTCTCAAGACAAAAAAAAAAAAAAACGGGCGGGATGGCTCATCTGCAGTCCCAGCACTTGCGGAGGCTGAGGCAGAAGGATCGCTTGAGCCCAGAAGTTCGAAACCACGTCCCTACTAAAAATACAAAAAATTAGCCGGGTGTAATGGAGCACGCCTGTAGTACCAGCTGTGGGGAAGTTGAGGTGTGAGGATCGCTTGAGCCCTAAGGTCCAGGCTGCAGTGAGCCATGATCACGCCACTGCATTCCAGTCTGGGCCACAGAGTGAGAATATCTCTCAAATTTAAAAAAATTAAAAAAAAAAAAACTGCAACTGTACTACCCCCACTGTACACTCCCTAGCACCCCTTCCTGCTCTATTTTTTCCCCATAGCATTTATCAGCACCTGACACAATATTACCCACACACAAAAACACTATGAAAAGAGAGATTTTTGTCCATTTTACGGAGAGGCGCTCAATTTTTTTTTTTTGCTGGAAGTAGGAATCAACTTACATACTCCTCTCTCCACCTCGGTTTTATTTATTTATTTATTTATTTATTTAATTTTTAAGACGGAGTCTCACTCTGTCGCCCAGGCTGGAGTGCAGTGGCGCGATCTCGGCTCACAGCAGCCTCCGTCTCCCGGGTTCAAGCAATTATCCTGCCTCAACCTCCCAAAAAGCTGGGTTAACAGGCGCGCACCACTATGCCCGGCTAATTTTTGTATTTTTGGTAGAGATGGGGTCTCACCATGTTGGCCAGGATGGTCTCGAACTCCTGACCTCAAATGATCCACCTGTCTCGGCCTCCCAAAGTGCTGGGATTACAGCAGTGAGCCACCGTGTCCGGCTCTCCACCTTGATTTTAGAAACGCCAGAGAAATAACAAATATGATATCCAAGTACTAAGTAAAGTTAACAGACATCAGCTCCTGGTTCATGAGCTAGCAAGAAACAGCAAAGCCTCTACGACAGGCACGCCTTAAGCGTGGCTCTCTTTTAGAAAAGGACTTTCCCTTCAGGACAGCACATGGACAGCCCCTAGAAAGTGGTCAGTCCGGCACCAGGGCCCCTGTGGACTCTTCCCGCTCAAACTCACCGCCATTGCACCGCCCAGCCGACTGTACAAATCCACGACAATGACCCTGGCGACCTCCACAAAGCAGTGGTTACAACCTTTCCCCTCCCTCTCGAGGATGCCAGGCCTCCCACGAAACTAAAGCACACGCTTCACACCTGCTGAGGCAATCATCCGGCTCCTTACCAACTACGGCCAAGGCATCTCACAGCCCGCCGGGAAGTGTAGTTCCCAGAACACTCGAGCAGAGGCCCAGCAGGCGCTTACTGACTACAATTCCCAGAGAAAAACGGGTTATCGGAAGTCTGCCCGATAGGCCCACTCAGAGAGGAACCGGCAGTGACGTCACTGGCACGTTGAACTACAAAGTCCATGATGCAGTGTGGGATCTCAGAACATCGCGAGTGTGCCCTGGTTAGGTTGGAGTGCTTGGCCATAAACTTTTTCATCCGGTAGAGCTGGTTGCCTCTCGGGATGCCAGGAAACGCAGTTAATTACTATTCGGTGACTGAGGTGCTACTTATGGCTTGCCACTATGCACAGATATTTATTACTGTCAGTGGCATTCAACAGCCCAGCATTTAGACATTGTATAACCGCGTATTAACAATCTCCTTTTTGTTATTGTTGTTGTTTTTGAGACGCAATATCGCTCTGTAGCCCAGGCTGGAGTGCAGCGGCGCGATCTCGGCTCACTGCAACTTCCGCCTCCTGGGTTCAAGCGATTCTCCTGCCCTAGCCTCCTTAGTAGCTGGGTCTACAGGCGCGCGCCACCGCGCCCAGCTAATTTTTGTATTTTCAGTAGAAGCGGGGTTTCACCATGTTGGCCAGGATGGTCTCGATCTCTTGACCTCGTGATCCGCCCGCCTCGGCCTCCCAAAGTGTTGGGATTACAGGCGTGAGCCACCGTGCACGGCCAACAATCTCCATTTTTAAGCGAGAGACTGAAAGCCTACCTGGTCCCATTGCCTGGCTGAGACTGTTTAGACTGCTACCAAACAGGGCCAGGCGCGGTGGCCATAATACCATTATTTTGGGAGGCCAAGGTGGGTGGATGACCTGAGGTCAGGAGTTTGAGACCAGCCTGGCCAACGTGGTGAAACCCCGTCTCTACTAAAAATAGAAAAATTAGCTGGGTATGGTGGCGTGCACCTGTAGTCCCAGCTACTCGGGAGGCTGAGGCAGGAGAATTGCTTGAACCCAGGAGGTGGAGGGTGCCCTGAGTCGAGATGGCACCACTGCACTCCATCCTGGGCGACAGAGTGAGACTCCGTCTAAAGAAAAAAGAAAAGATTGGCCCGACGCCGTGGCTCACACCTGTAATCCCAGCACTTTGAGAGCGAAGGGGGGATAGATCATGAGGTCAGGCGTTCACCTGGCCAAGACGGTGAAACCCCGTCTCTACTAAAAATACAAAAAATTCTCCGGGCGTGGTGGCGGCGGGCGCCTGTAGTCCCAGCTACTCGGAAGGCTGAGGCAGGAGAATGGCTGAGGCAGGAGAATGGCGAGAACCCGGGAGGAGGAGCTTGCAGTGAGCTGAGATCGCGCCACTGCACTCCAGCTTGGCGACAGAGCGAGATTCAGTCTAAAAAACAACAAAAAAGAAAAAGACAGGCACACCTGGGCACGGTGGGCTACGCCTGTAATCCCAGCACTTTGAGAGTCCGAGGCAGGTGGGTCACCTGAAGTCAGGAGTTTGAGACCAGCCTGACCAATATGGTGAAACCATGTCTCTGCTAAAAGTGCAAAAATTAGCCGGGCGTGGTGGAACGTGCCTGTAGTCCTAGCTACAGTCCTGAGACAGAAGAATCGCTTGAACCCAGGAGGCGGAGGTTGCAGCGAGCTGAGATCGCAACACTGCACTCCAGTCTGGGCAACAGAGTGAGACTCAAGAAAAAGAAAAAGACAGGCACTGCCACACCCTTCAGAGAACTTCCAGTCTAGTGGATGGGACAGACATTAAACCAGTGAGAGCGATGGGAGGCCATCAAAGGATTTTAAGCAAGAAAGGGACATGGTCCTATTTGTTTTTTTTTTTTTTTTTTTTGAGACAGAGTCTCACTCTTGTCCCCCAAGCTGGAGTGCAGTGGTGCGATCTCAGCTCACTGCAACCTCCACCTCCCGAGTTCAAGCAGTTCTCCTGCCTCAGCCTCCTGAGTAGCTAGGATTACAGGTGCTTGCTACCACGCCTGGCTAATTTTTGTCTTTTTAGTAGAGATGGGTTTTCGCCATGTTGGCCAGGCTGGTCTCGAACTCCTGACCTCAAATGATGCACCAACCTCGGCCTCCCGAAGTGCTGGGATTATAGGCATGAGCCACCGTGCCTGGCCCCTATTTGTATTTTATAAAAATCATTCTGAGGAAGAATGGAAAAGAGCAAAAGTGAAAACAGAAGGGTATTGCAATTGTCCTGGTGAAATGTGATGGGGTCTTGGACTATGGTGGTGACAGTAAAGATAGAGAAAGGTAGACAGATTCAAGAGATACTTAGAAAATAAATGTGTTACAGCTTAGTAACATGGCTTCTTAATTGGGAATTGTCAATTATTTGCTAGCCTATGTAAAATGCCCTCTAGGTAAATGAATTTAGAAAGGTGTCATAGTGGATAAGTGCTTAGGCTGTGATTCAGACAGAGATCATCATTTACTAGCCAGGTGACCTCAGGCAATTCAGCTAACCACTCTGTGAAATAGGGATAATAATAATGTGTAACTCATAGGATTGCTATGAGGATTAAAGAAATAATATGTGTATAAACTCTGTTTATGTATATGTGTATGTCTGACATATAGTAAGCATTTTAAAATGTCAGCTATTTTTAATATTTGTCTATAAACATTAGTCTGATTAAAATGGAAAAAGCTTACCTGTTCCCCATAATAATTTCTTCCCTGGCTTAACTGAGCTAGTTACCACAATGTAATTGTGTGTTATACCTTTTACAATTTTCAAACCATATCGCATTCATTCTTTAAAACCTCACAACAAAACTCAATTCCTCCCTGATTTATTTAATTTTTTTTTTTTCCCAAGACGGGGTCTCGCTCTATATGACCCAGGCTGGAGTGCAGTGGCACAATCTTGGCTCACTGCAGCCTCTGCCTCCCGGGTTTAAGCAATTCTCCCACCTCAGCCTCCTGAGTAGCTGGGATTACAGGGGCGTGCCATTATGCCCAGCTAATTTTTGCATTTTTAGTAGAGACAGGGTTTCACCATGTTGGTCAGGCTGGTCTTGAACTGCTAACTGTGATCCACCTGCCTTGGCCTCCCAAAGGGCTGGGATTATAGGCATAAGCCACCATGCCCAGCCTCCCCTGATTTATTTATTTTATTTTATTGATACGGAGTTTCGTTCTTGTTGCCCAGGCTGGAGTGCAATTGCACGATCTTGGCTCACTGCAACCTCCACCTCCCAGATTCAAGGGATTCT
The DNA here is from genome assembly GCF_049350105.2 of Macaca mulatta. Classification (NCBI taxonomy): domain Eukaryota; kingdom Metazoa; phylum Chordata; class Mammalia; order Primates; family Cercopithecidae; genus Macaca; species Macaca mulatta. Next base: position 155,071,485 of record NC_133411.1, read on the forward strand.
CCTGCCTCAGCCTCCTGAGTAACTGGAATTATAGGCATGTGCCACCACACCCAGCTAATTCTGTATTTTCAGTAGAGACAGGGTTTCTCCAGGTTGGTCAGGCTGGTCTTGAACTCCCGACCTCAGGTGATCCACCTGCCTCGGCCTAGGATTACAGGCATGAGCCACTGCGCCGGGGCGCCCATTTTTTTTAAACCCAACCCACTGGTCACTCTGCTCAATTTGGTAATTTGTCAGCATTTCTAAATTTAGATCCATAAGGCTATAATTAGTTTTAGCTTCTTGTCTCTGAGTCCTTTTGTATTTGTTTTTCGTGCATATTTACCTAGCTTCCCTACCTTCAGATGACAAGGTTCTCTGAGGAAAAAATTGTGGGAACTTCTTTATATGCTTCTGCTCCTAAGAGGTGTATGGCATTCAATGAATAGCGTTATTTCCCTACCCTTTTAGGGACTTTTTGTTTTTCAATGTTTTTTTCTTCTACATCTGTGTTCTGCCTTTACCTGTATGCTTCCTGGATGGCAAACAGATTTCTTTTTTAATTGACACAAGCGAAGAGTAGAAGAATAAAGAGAAGAGGGTCAATTTTTTTTTTAGACGGAGTCTCGCTCTGTCGCCCAGACTGGAGTGCAGTGGCGTGATCTCGGCTCACAACAAGCTCCGCCTCCCGGGTTCACGCCATTCTCCTGCCTCAGCCTCCCGAGTAGCTGGGACTACAGGCGCCTGCCACCATGCCCGGCTAATTTTTTGTATTTTTAGTAGAGACGGGGTTTCACTGTGTTAGCCAAGATTGTCTCGATCTCCCGACCTCGTGATCCGCCCTCCCCGGCCTCCCAAAATGCTGGGATTACAGGCGTGAGCCACCGCGCCCGGCCCGAAGGTAGCATTTTTTAGGACTTACGGGTTTAGCTGATGATGGGGTCGCTCTGCATGCAACTTTAGACAAAACTAATGGGTCAGCAGAGGAAGGCAGGGTCAGGGTGCCGTGGTGGTTGCATTCACGGGCTTTGGAGTCAGATGACTGGGTTTGCATTGATGCTGTGTCCCAGGCTAGCTCTATGACTTTAGGCGAGTTCCTTCAACGCTTGGACCTCTGGATTATCATGGGAATCAGGAGATAATGATAATACCTACTTCTTAGGCTTGCTATGAGAATAAAAGGAGCTAAGCCAAGGTGATTAGCCCAGTGCCTAGAATGTGGTAAGTGCTCAGGAAATATTAAGCTGGAAGGAAGGAAGGAAGGAAGGAAGGAAGGAAGGAAGGAAGGGAGGGAGGGAGGGAGGGAGGGAGGGAGGGAGGGAGGGAGGGAGGGAGGGAGGGAGGAAGGAAGAGAGGGAGGGAAGACGGGAAAGGTTAAAACTACGGGAAGCCAGTTTGGTCAGTTAGTTAATGAAAATTCTAAATCTAATTAACATGAGCTAGGAACAAGAACAAGTAACCATGATAATTAGGTAAACTGCCTTTTTATTTAGATAAATGTAACCAAATTAAAGAAGTTGTACTTCTCAGTTGCCAAATTTTTGAGAAATCCCTGTTTTCTAGATTTCTTCTAAAGTGATATATTTGTAACTCCCAGAAATTAAAAATCACTAACTCATGCTATACTACTCCAGCCTTAGGACCCACAAGATTCAGCCTGCCATCTCATCAACATTCCACAGACGATGGAAGGCTGTGTCATGGGCTCATATGTGAAACGTGACACCTGAGTCATCAAAACACAGCTTGTGGTTTCTAAATAGCCAACCTACCCACCACTACTGTTAATGTCTCCACCATTAGCATCACCATTATGGAGCAGTCCAAAGGCTCTACAAGAAATAGAAGGAAGAAAGGAAAGAAGGGAAGGAGAAAGGGAAAGAGGGAGACAGGAAGGAAAAGGGGAAAAGAAGGAAGAAAAGAAGGGAGAAAAAGAAACAGGTAGGACGGGTTTGGTGGCTCACACCTGTAATCCCAGCACTTTGGAAGGCTGAGGCGGGTGGATCACCTGAGGTCAGGAGTTCGAGACATGCCTGGCCAACATGGTGAAACCCTGTCTCTACTAAAAATACAAAAATTAGCCAAGCATGGGAGCACATACCTGTAATCTCAGCTACTTGGGAGGCTGAGGCAGGAGAATCGCTTGAACCTGAAAGGCAGAGGTTGCAGTGAGCTGAGATCACAACATTGCACTCCTGGGCAACAATAGTGAAATTCTGTCTAAAAAAAAAAAAAAAAAAAAAAAAAAAAGACAGCCAATCATATATTATCAAGATTCCAATCTCATTGAGTTTTTTTAGAATTTATTTTTGTGCATTTACAAGGTAAGATGCCTGTCTGTATTGCATCAATGAGATTAGACTGGTCTAAACTATATAAACTGGAGAAGCAACCATGGTCATACCCTTTTTTTCCCCTAATAATTGGTCAGATCCCTAATATCTTATTAGCCAGAAGTCTAGTATCTTCCTCTAGATCCTATTCCATATAGAGTCTGAGACTGTGAATTCTGGAGTGGGATTGCCTGACTTTGAATCATGAATCCCGCCCCCATCCATAACTTGTTGTGTGACCTTGACCTGTCTGCACCTGTAGCATGGTGATAATCATGGTACTCATCTAGTAATCATCTCTAATAAATAGATGATTAATTTAGATTATCTATTAAATATTTATTAACCATCTTTTTTTTTCTTTTTTTGAGACAGGGTCTCACTCTGTCACCTTGGATGGTGTGCAGTGGGATGATCATGACTTACTGCAGTCCCGACCTCCCAGCCTCAAGCAATTCTCCCACTTTAGCCTCCCAAGTAGCTAGGACTACAGGTGCACACTACCATGCCCAGGTGGTTTTTTAATGTTTTATAGAAACAGGATCTCACTATGTTGCCCAGGCTGGTCTCGAACGTCTGTTCTCAAGTGATCCTCCCACCTCAGCCTCTCAAAGTTCTGGGATTACAGGTGTGACCATTGTGCCCTGCCAAGCTTCCATTATATCCTAGGGATCTCTTTCTCAGTGCTCCTTCTTAACAAAGGCCAGGCGCGGTGGCTCATGCCTGTAATCCCAACACTTTGAGAGGCTGAGACAGGCAGATCACTGAAGTCAGGAGTTCGAGACCAGCCTGACCAACATGGTGAAACTCCGTCTCTCTAAAAATACAAAAATTAGCCAGGTGTTGTGGTGCGTGCCTGTAATCCCAACTACTTGGAAGGCTGAGGCAGGAGAATCACTTAAACCGGGAGGTGGAGGTCGTGGTGAGCAGAGATTGCGCCACTGCACTCCAGCCTGGCCGACAGAAAGAGACTCCATCTCAAAACAAAACAAAACAAACAAAAAAACAAACTTAACAAAGAACACAAAATTCCTGACCTCATGAAACTTTATATTCTATGTGAGGTGGGGCAGAGAGAGCACAAATAAATGAAAAAAACATTTTATATAGTGAGATATGCTATGAAGAAGATAAAGCAGGATGATGCAATAGAGAGTAACTAGGGGAGGGAAGTGAGGTGACAGTTTAGGTTGGATGGTCAAGGTCATCCCAAAGAGGTGATACTTGAGCTGAGAAAAAAAAGTCAGGCACACAAAGATATGTGTAAAATAGTTCCAGGCAGGAGAACTAGCAAGTGCAAAGGCATGAAGTGGGAAAGAACCTAGTTTTTTTGTTTGTTGTTTGTTTTTTTGAGACCGAGTCTCACTCTGCTACCCAGGCTGGAGTGCAATGGTGCACTCATGGCTCACTGCAGCCTTGATTTCCTGGTCTCAAGCAATCCTCTCGCCTCAGCCTCCCAAGTGAACTTAAAATGTCTGAAAAACCAAATATGCTTTTCTCCTCATACCTCTCTTTTCAAACATCCAGCATCGCCTTCTCACATTCTACTGGATAGCTTCTTCACTCACTGATGGCACAGAAGCAATCAATACACAACTTTCATGATTTCCTTTTACTACATCTGCTATCACACCTCTGTCTACTAATATGTGCTCTTTTTGTCACAGTGAACAATTAGGGTTCCTTTTAAGACCTATGCTCCATTTGTACATTAGACCTCATTGTCTTTTGCCCACTAGGAGATTTTATTCCTACAGTTTCTCATTCACCTCTTGCATCATCAGATTTTTTCTCTCTAGATCATACTTGTCTGCATTCACACATATCTTCTAACCTAATGCAAGCAGACAAGCAAGCAAAACCAAACTGAACAAAATGCCAACAAACCCTATCCTTTGCCCTATTCCACAATACCCTTCCAGTACTGTCCAGTACCTTCATTGCTCTACTCCCCTTTACAGTAAAGCTCTTTAAGAGAACTGCCACGCTTTCTCTAATTCGTGTTCTCCATTTTTCTCCTCAACCTTTTATTTTATTTTGTTTATTTTATTTATTTAAATCGTTTTGAGACGAGGTCTTATTCTGTAGCTTAGGCTGGAGTGCAGTGGCGACATCACTGCAGCCTCAAACTCCCGGGCTCAAGTGATCCCCCCACTTCATGTGCCACCATGCCTGGCTAATCCTCCTGATCTTGTGATCCTCCTGCCTTGGCCTCCCAAAGTGCTGGATTACAGGCATGAGCCACCGCATCCAGCCTTCCTCAACCTTTTACCTGCTGTACTCAATGGAATTGTCCAGATCATCACTGACCTCCATGCTGCCAAATCCAATGGCCAATTCTCTGTTCTCATCTTATTTGACTTATGAACTACGTTTGACATCTATGAAAACTCCTTTCTTGAAACATATTTCTTCACTCTCTATTCTTTCCTGATTTATTGGCCATACCTCTTCAATTTACTTAATATTCCTCACCTTTTCTCTAATGGCCCTTCCTTTCTAGACATACTCATATGCTAAGTGATCTTATCCAGGCCAATGGCTTTAAACACAATTTACATGCTGATGAGTCCCCAGTTTTAACTACAGCCCCAACCCCTCTCATGAACTTCAGACTTAAGATCCAACTGCCTACTTGACATCTCCACTTGAATTTTTATATTAGTTATCTATTGCTGCCTAACGAATTACCCCAAAACTTAGTGGCTAAAAACAATAATAACCAGAGCCGGGCATGGTGGCTCACACCTGTAATCCCAGCACTTTGGGAGGCCAAAGCAGGTGAATCACCTGAGGTCAGGAGTTTGAGACCAGCCTGGCCAAAATGGTGAAACCTCATCTCTATTAAAAATACAAAAATTAGCCAGGTGTGGTGGCATGTACCTGTACTCCCAGCTACTTGGGAGGCTGAGGCAGGAGAATCGCTTGAACCCAGGAGGCGGAGGTTGTAGTGAGCCAAGATCGCACCATTGCACTCCAGCCTGGGCAACAAGAACAAAACTGTCTCAATAATAATAATAATAACAACCATTTTTTAAGAGATGGGCGTCTCACTATGTTGCCCAGGCTGGACTCAAACTCCTGGGTTCAAGAAATCCTCCCACCTCAGCTTCACAAGTTGGTGGGACTACAGGCACATGCCACTGCACCTGGCAATATAACCATTTATTATCTCTGAGTTTCTGTAGGTTAGAGGTTTTGGAGCAGTTTGGTTGGGTGGTTCTGGTTTAGGAGTTTTCATGAGATTGTATTCAGATTTTAGCTAGGAAAACATTTATCTGAAGCTTTGGCTGGGGCTGGAGGGTCTTCTTCTGATATGGCTCCCTCACAAGGCTGGAAAGCTAGTCCTTGCTGTTGGAAAGAGGTCTCAGTTCCACTCAGTGTGGGCCTCTGGATTTCTTGAGAGCCTTGCAATATGGTGACTGTCTTTCCCAGAACAAGAGATCCAAGTCAGAAGTTACGAGTCCTAAGCCAGTGTGGGAGGAAAGTACAAGTGAAAGTGAATAATAAGAGGTAAAAATAATTGTGGGCCATCTTGAGACCGGCTACCACAATGTCTAAAAGCCATTTCGTACTTCTCATGTTCAAAGCTGAATTCTGGATCTACCAGCTGTTTGCTGAATCTGTTCCTCCCTCGTTTTTCCCAATCTCAAGCCAGGGCTCAGGCCAAACACTTTGATGTCATCCTTGATTCCTCTTTGTCTTTCATATCCACAATCTACCAGCCAAACTTGTTGACTCTACTCTCAAAATATACCCAAAATCCAACTTCTCACTATGAGTCTAGTCCAAACCATCATCATTGCTTGCTTGGATTAATGTAGTAGCCTCGTAACTTGTTTCCGTACCTCCTCTTTTGCCCCCTTCAGTCTGATACTCACAAAGCAACCACAGTGATCCCATCAAAACAAAACAAAACAAAAAACAAACAAAAAACAGCAGAGGAGGTTATTTCATCCCTCTATTTAAAACCTTCAGTGTCTGGCCAGGCACTGTGGCTCACACCTGTAATCCCATCACTTTGGGAGGCCAAGGCAGGCAGATCATGAGGTCAGGAGTTCAAGACCAGCCTGGCCAACATGGTGAAACCCCATCTCTACTAAAAATACAAAAATTAGCCAGGCATGGTGGTGGGCACCTGTAATCCCAGCTACTCGGGAGACTGAGGCAGGAGAATTATTTGAACCCGGGAGGCAGAGGTTGCAGTGAGCTGAGATTTCACCATTGCACTGCAGCCTGGGTGATGGGGTGAGACTCCATCTCAAAAAACAAAAAACAAAACCCTTCAGTGTCTTCCAATCTCAGAAGTAATTTTTTGTTGTTGTTGAGACAAGATCTTGCTCTATCACCCAGGCTAGGCATGGTGCAATCACAACTCATAGCAGCCTTGACTTCCCAGTCTGGTGTGATCCTTCTATTTCAACCTCCTGAGTAGCTGGGACCACAGGCATGCACCACCATGCCTGGTTAGTTTTTTTCATTTTTTGTAGAGATGGGGTCCTGCTATGTTGCTCAGGCTGGTCTCAAACTCCTGGACTCAAGTGATTCTTCTGCCTTGGCCTCCTAAAATACAGGGATTACAAATGTGAGCTGCTGCGCCTGCCCAACAAGTAAAATCTGAAGTCCTTACCATGACGCAGTCCTTCTTGATCTGGCCTCTAACTACCTCTTTCACTCATCTACCATCAGTTTCTTCCTGGCTCACTCTGCTCCAGCCCCACTGCCTCTTTCCTTTCCTCAAACGTGCCAAGTCGGCTCCTGCCTCAGGGTCTTCGCACTTCCCTGGAAAGCCCCTGTCCCAGATATCTACACAGCTAACACACACACTACCTTCAAGCCACTGCTCAGTCTTTTTACCTTCCCCATAACTCTCGATCTCCTCATTTTGCCTCATTTTCCTTCTTAGGATACATTCTAAGAATATTAGACCTGACATATTATATTGTTGTTTATTTGTCATTATTATCTTGCTACTAAAATAGATCTCCGACAGAATGCCTATTTTCTTCATTGCTGTATCCCCGGGGCCTATAATAGTGTTCTACTTATGATAGATTTTCAATCAATATTGCGTGAAGGTAAGGAAGGCTGAATGCAGGAACTGAAAGAGGCTAATTTGTGTAAAGTTGCATGGCAGAGTGCCTGGCACACAGGGGTATGAGTTATTTTTATTTGATATGTCTAAATCACAAGGGGCTTATTTAATCCAAAGATGAGTGGATGGTTTTAAACATCAGAGTGGACTCTTCTAACATCAGAGGGATAACAAGATGGAATGAGAGTCTTGTCAGTCCACTACTGCTATTTTCTATTCCCCCCCTTTCCCTGCCCAAAAAACCCCAACAGTCACTACTGACATGGAGCTTTCCACATTTCTCCTGGATGCTTATCTAATCTGCAAGGACGTCAGATCTGGGTCTCCACACAGGTCCAATGGGAACACATAAAGATCTTGGGGAATTGGGGCAAGGACTATTTCCAGTAACCACACACCCAAAGATGCTATTCTCAATCTTTTCTCCCTGGTGACACTGCTCTTAACATGTGAAGCAATATTTTTGTCTTACGGGGTCTCGCTCTGTCACTCAGGCTGAAGCGCAGTGGCACGATCTCAGCTCACAGCATCTATGACCTCCCGCCTTAAGTGATGCTTTCACCTCAGCCTCCTGAGTAGCTGGGACTGCAGGCATTCGCCACCACACCTGGCAAATTTTTAAATTTTTTGTAGAGACGGGGTCTCACTATCTTGCCCAGGTTGGTCTTGAACTCCTAGGCTCAAGAGATCCTCTTGCCTTAGCCTCCCAAAGTGCTGGGATTACAGACTTGAGCCACTGTGGTCGTGCGAAGCAATTTTGTATTTATTTATTTATATAAGGCAGGTTCTTTCTCTGTCACCCAAGCCAGAATACAGTGGCATAAACATGGCTCACTGCAGCCTCGACCTCCTGGGCAATTCTCCCGCCTCATTTTTTGTAGAGACAGGGTCTCACCATGTTGCCTAGGCTGGTCTTGAACTCCTGGGCTCAAGTGATCTTTCCACTCAGCCACCCAAATTGCTTGGATTATAAGCATGAGCCACCATGCTTGGCTTGAAGCAACATTCTGGTTCTTTTTTTCCCCTGACAGAGTCTTGCTCTGTTGTCCAGGCTGGAGTGCAGTGGTGTGATATTGGCTCACCTGCAACCTCTGCCTCCCAGGTTCAAGCAATTCTCCTGCCTCAGCCTCCCAAGTAGCGGGGACTACAGGCGTGTGCCACCATGCCCAGCTTATTTTTGTATTTTTAGTAGAGACAGGGTGTCACCATGTTGGCCAGGCTGGTCTCAAACTCCTGATCTCAAGTGATCTGCCTGCCTCAGCCTTGCAAAGTGCTGGGATTACAGGCATAAGCCACTGTGCCCAGCCTTGAAGCAACTTTTTAAAAAATCGAGATACTTCTAGAGTCATATGCAATTGTAAGATGTAATATAGAAAGAACCCTCACACACTCTTCCCAGTTTCCTCCAATGGTAGCATTTATTTTTTTGACACAAAGTTTTGCTCTGTTGGCCAGGCTGGTCACAAATTCCTGGACTCAAGAGATCCTCCTACCTCAGCTTCCTGAGTAGCTGGAATCACAGGCACCTGCCATCACACCCAGCCAATGGTAACTTTTTGCAAAACTGTAGTATAATTTGAAGACCAGAATATTGACATTGATACATGTTTTTTGTTCATTTGTGTGTGTGTGTGTGTGTGTGTGTGTGTGTGTCTGCACATAAGCCTTTAGAAGACACACACACACACACGAAGTCTTCAAAAAGTTTATGGAAAATGTGTAGTATGAAAACACTAAGGCCGGGCGCGGTGGCTCAAGCCTGTAATCCCAGCACTTTGGGAGGCCGAGACGGGCGGATCACAAGGTCAGGAGATCGAGACCAGCCTGGCTAAATACGGTGAAACCCCGTCTCTACTAAAAAATACAAAAAACTAGCCGGGTGAGGTGGCGGGCGCCTGTAGTCCCAGCTACTCGGGAGGCTGAGGCAGGAGAATGGCATAGACCCGGGAGGCGGAGCTTGCAGTGAGCTGAGATGCGGCCACTGCACTCCAGCCTGGGCGACAGAGCAAGACTCCGTCTCAAAAAAAAAAAAAAAAAAAAGAAAACACTATGCATGGATTTCAAATTTTTTTAACAAAATAAATTCATACTAACTTGTTATAACATTTCTAAACAGGATCTAGTTTGAGGCCCTAAGAGGGATAAGACATCAGTTTGAAAAGGGCCCCTATTAAAGCAACATGAATTCTGCTAAAATTGAAGAAAGAGCAAACATCAAACTTTTTGTGAAGCTTGGGTGGAATAATGTAAATTATTCATGCTTTACAAAAACCTCATGGGAACATTGCTCCCAAATAAATCAGCAGTTTACAAAGGGATAGCTTGTTATAAGAAGGGACAAGAGAGTGTAGACGATGAACCCCACAGCTGCAGATCATCCACATCAATTTGCTAAAAAAAAAAAAAAAAAGGCCGGGCGCGGTGGCTCAAGCCTATAATCCCAGCACCTTGGGAGGCCAAGACGGGCAGATCACGAGGTCAGGAGATCGAGACCATCCTGGCTAACACGGTGAAACCCCATCTCTACTCAAAAAAAAAATACAAAAAACTAGCCGGGCGAGGTGGCGCGCACCTGTAGTCCCGGCTACTCAGGAGGCTGAGGCAGGAGAATGGCGTAAACCCGGAAGGCGGAGCTTGCAGTGAGCTGAGATCTGGCCACTGCACTCCAGCCTGGGCGACAGAGCGAGACTCCATCTCAAAAAAAAAAAAAAAAAAAAAAAAAATTAATCTTGTTTGTGCCCTAATGGAAGAGGAGCAACAATTTACAGCAGAAACAGTGGCCAACACCATAGACATTTCAACTGGTTCCACTTACACAATTCTAACTGGAAATTAAAGTTGAGCAAACTTTCCACTAAATGGGTGCCAAAACTGCTGCAACCAAATCAGCTGCAGACAAGAGTAGCTTTCATTGGAAATTTGAGGTAAGATCACAATCCTGAAGCATTTCTTCAAAGAATTGTAAAAGGAGATGAAACAGGGCTTTAGGAGTACAATCCCGGAGACAAAACACAATCAAAACAATAGCTACCAAGAAATAGCAGTGGGCTAGTCAAAGCAAAAGCAGACTGGTCAGCAGCAGAGGTCACGGCAACAGTTTTTTTTGGATGTTCAAGGTATTTTGCTCAAGGGCTAAAGAATGATAACATATGCTTATTATGAGAGTGTTTTCAGAAAATTAGCTGAAGCTTCAGCAGAAACACATCTGTGAAAGTTACACCAGAGATTCCTTCTCCATCTTGGCAATGATCCTGCTCATTAATCTCATCAAACAGCCAGGTGTGGTGGCTCATACCTGTAATCCCAGCACTTTGGGAGGCTGAGGAGGGCGGATCACGAGGTCAGGAGATTGAGACCATCCTGGGTAACACGTTGAAACTCTGTCTCTACTAAAAATACAAAAAATTAGCCGGACATGGTGGTGGGCGCCTGTAGTCCCAGGTACTAGGGAGGTTGAGGCAGGAGAATGGCATGAACCCAGGAGGTGGAGTTTGCAGTGAGGTGAGGTTGCACCACTGCACTCCAGCCTGGGAGACAAAGCAAGACCCTGTCTCAAAAAAAAACAAAAAAACAAAAAAACAAAAAAAACTTAGGCAGCTACCCTGTGGTCCTAATTTAGCTCCTTCTGCCTTCTTTTTGTTTCCTAATGTTTAAAAAATATGTAAAGGGCCCCCATTTTTCTTCACTTCTTAATGTAAAAAAAGACTGCATTGACATGGCTAAATTCCCAGGACTCTCAGTTCTTTAGGGATGAACTAAACGCCCAGTATCTTTTGTGTGATATCACTTGTGTGTTCTCAATGTGTCTGGAACTTGATAAAGCTTATGTTGAGAAATAAAGTTTGTGGTTTTTCTTTTTCTTTTTTTCTTTTCTTTTCTTTCTTTCTTTCTTTTTTTTTTTTTTTTTTTTTTGAGACGGAGTCTTGCGCTGTCGCCCAGGCTGGAGTGCAGTGGCCGGATCTCAGCTCACTGCAAGCTCCACCTCCCGGGTTCACGCCATTCTCCGGCCTCAGCCTCCCGAGTAGCTGTGACTACAGGCGCTGCCACCTCGCCCGGCTATTTTTTGTATTTCGTAGTAGAGACGGGGTTTCACCGTGTTAGCCAGGATGGTCTCGATCGCCTGACCTCGTGATCCGCCCATCTCGGCCTCCCAAAGTGCTGGGATTACAGGCTTGAGCCACCGCGCGCGGCCTCTTTTTTTTTTTTTGAGACTGAGTCTTGCTCTGTCACCTAGGCTGGAGTGCAGTGGCGCGATCTCGGCTCAATGCAACCTCTGCCTCCCGGGTTCGTGCCATTCTCCTGCCTCAGCCTCCCCAGCAGCTGGGACTACCAGCGCACGCTGCCACACCTGGCTAATTTTGTGTGTGTGTATGTATTTTTAGTAGAGACGGGGTTTCAACGTGTTAGCCAGGATGGTCTGGATGTCTTTTTTTTTTTTTTTTTTTGAGACGGAGTCTCGCTCTGTCGCCCAGTCTGGAGTGCTGTGGCCGGATCTCAGCTCACTGCAAGCTCCGCCTCCCGGGTGCCCGCCATTCTCCTGCCTCAGCCTCCCCAGTAGCTGGAACTACAGGCGCCCGCCACTTCGCCCGGCTAGTTTTTTGTATTTTTTAGTAGAGACGGGGTTTCACCGGGATAGCCAGGATGGTCTCGATTTCCTGACCTTGTGATCCGCCCGTCTCGGCCTCCCAAAGTGCTGGGATTACAGGCTTGAGCCACCGCGCCCGGCCCAGGTCTCCATGTCTTGACCTTTTGATCCACCTGCCTCAGCCTCCCAAAGTGCTGGAATTATAGGCGTGAGCCACCGTGTCTGGCCTTATTTTTCTTTTAATTGCCCTTTTCCATGAACTTTTTGAGGTCCCTTCTTCTGTGCATATGTATGTAAGTTTAGTTCTATTTTTTCTTTTTTTTGACCCAGCCATCAACTTGACTTTATATATGTTTAGTTCTATTCAGTTTACCATCCTGTAGTTCCTGCATCCACCGTCACAGTCAAGAATCAAAACAGTTCCAACACCAAAAGTGTCCCTCATGTTGCACTTTTATAACCACTCCCACTGTCCCTGGGTTGGGAAGGGGTCTCAGTTGTCTCAGTTCCTCTCAATGTGGGCCTCTCCATAGGGCTGCTAGAATGTCTTGAAACATGATGACTAGCTTTCCCCCGAGCAAGAGATCAAAGAGGGGAGCTAGTTTTTGTTTCTTTTTTTTTTTTTTTTTTTCCAGCAGTCTCACTCTGTCACCCAGGCTGGAGTGCAGTGGCTTGATCTCGGTTTACTGCAACCTCTGTTTCCCAGGTTAAAGCAATTCTCATGCCTCAGTCTCCCAAGTAGCTGAGATTACAGGCATGTGCCACCACAGCTAGCTAATTTCTGTAGCTGTTCGAAGTGAAGGGAAAATGTGGATAAACTTAAAAAAAGGAGGGGGAAGAGGAGAGAGAAAAGAAGAGGCAAGAGTTGCAAGTGAGAAAGCTCTTGGCTTGCTGTCAGAACTTCTGGATGCTACTTCTACTCCACAGAGGTGTAATTCTGAGTAAACCACTTGCCTCTCTGGGCCTTTTCCTTCATTTGCAAAGTTGTGAGGAGGGGTTTGGTGAGAGAGTTTCATTAGATGAGTTTTAAGTGCACCTCTGATTTTACTACTCTATGTAAGGGATTTATATACTGGGGCCAGCAAACTAAACCCTGCTGGCATCTGCTTTGTACACCTGTGAGGTTACAATGGCCTTTACATTTTTGTTTGTATTAAATTAAATTAATTAATTAATTTATTTATTTGAGACAGGGTCTTGCTCTTTTGCCCAGGCTGGAGGGCAGTAATATGATCTCAGCTCACTGCCACCTCCACCTCTCCAGTTCAATCAATTCTCCTGCCTCAGACTCCCAAGTAGCTGGGATTACAGGCGTGTGCCACCACGGCCGGCTAATTTTTTGTTTGTTTGTTTTTGAGACAGAGTCTCGCTGTGTCGTTGAGGCTGAAGTGCAGTGGCCCGATCTTGGCTCCTGGGTTCAAGTGATTCTCCTGCCTCAGCCTTCTGAGTAGCTGTGACTACAGGCATGTGCCACCACGCCCGGCTAATTTTTGTATTTTTAGTAGAGACGGGTTTCACCATGTTGGCCAGGTTGGTCTCGATCTCCTTACCTCATGATCCGCCTGCCTCGACTTCCCAAAGTGCAGGGATTACAGGCGTGAGCCACCGCGCCCAGCCATAATCTTTTTTTTTTTTTTTTTTTTTGAGACAGAGTCTCCCTCTGTCACCAGAGCTGGAGTGCAGTGGCTCGATCTTGGCTCACTCCAACCCCTGCCGCCCGGGTTCAAGTGGTTCTCCTGCCTCAGCCTCCCGAGTAGCTGGGATTGATTACAGGCGCCCGCCACCATACCCAGCTAATTTTTTGTATTTTTAGTAGAGGCGGGATTTCACTATGTTGGCGTGATCTGCCTGCCTTGGCCTCCCAAAGCGCTGGAATTACAGGCGTGAGCCACTGCGCCCGGCCCACAACCGTTCCACACCTGGTTAATTTTTGTATCTTCACTAGAGACGGGGTTTCACCATATTGGCCAAGCTCGTCTCGAACTCCTGACCTCAGGTGATCCACTCGCCTTGGCCTCCCAAAATGTTGGGATTACAGGCATGAGTCACTGCGCGCCGGCCTCCCCCCTGCTTTTTTTTTTTTTTTTTTTTTTTAGATGGAGTTTCGCTCTTGTCGCGATCTTGGCTCACTGCAACCTCCGCCTCCCAGGTTCAAGCGATTCTCCTGCCTCCGTCTCCCGAGTAGCTGGGATTACAGACGTGCGCCACCATGTCTGGCTAATTTTGTATTTTTAGTAGAGACCGGTTTCACCATGTTGGTCAGGTTGGTCTCGAACTCCTGACTCTAGGTGATCCACCCGCCTTGGCCTCCCAGAATGCTGGGCTTACAGGCGTGAGGTACCGCCGCCCGGCCCGGCCTACATTTTTAAATGGTGAAAAAAATGGTATGTGAAAATTATATAAATTTAAAATTTTATATAATTTTAATAAATTTTTGTAATACAGCCACAATCATTCTATTTACATACTGTCCATGTATAATTTTATGCCAAGACATTGTATGTTGGGTAGTTGCCATAGATACCTCAAGGCTCACAAAACCAAAAATATTTAGTGTCTGATCCTTTGCAGAAGTGTGCCTCTACCTGTTCTGTATATATATGGTATGTTTGTTTATTTGAGGTTGATCCATTTCTTTTATATGAGGTGTGTGCTCATTAGGTATTTTTCAAAATGTTATTACAATGCATAACCCCATAAAACTGTTCATCTTCTTAAGAGGAGAAGCTCCGTTTTGCTCACCACTGGACTCCCAGTGCCTTACTCAGTGCTGGCAATTGCAGGGACTCAGTATATGTTATTGGGTAAGCATTTTAACATCAGTGCTAAAACAGTGATTTCAAAACTCCAGAAGGAATTTCTCACCTACTAGAAAGTTAAGTTGACTATATCGGTAGTGTCTAATTTTTCTTTAAAATTATTTTTTTAATCCTTCTTTGCTGATTAAAATTCTCCCTACCCGTCCCCCAACCACTGAATTTTAGATATGCAATGAAAAGATAATTAGAACCAAACTATTGGAGTCGTTTTTCTTTCTAAATAAAGCAACATTTATTAATAATACTAGCAAAATTGAAATGGCCTCAGCCTTTTACATCCGTGCGCCACGTTTTAAAAATGACGATTACTGGATTCCAAGGTATGGTTGTCAGAAACATTCTGCGTAATTAAAGCAGAGCAGCAAAAAATACAAACGTGAGTGCCGATCAACATGAGTGTGTAAAGAAAAAAAGTAAAATTTTGCATTCTGTGCAATGTGTCGAACGTGAACGTATTGCACGTTGTGTTGCAGATTTACTACAGCTGAGTCATTTCGGGACACGAGTGTGTGTTTCCAGGAAAAACGAGAGGAAGGAACCAGGCTGAGGGGCTCGCCGGGTTCCCCCAGGCACTCCCAGCAGCAGACACCAGTATTCCGCGGCGGGCGGCGGCGTGGTCAAAAAAAGGAGCCGCTGCCCCTTTAAGAGGCAAAGCACCTTTTCCAAGATACCATCTTGCACCAGGAGTTCACGTAAGCTCTCCACCTACCTTGCTATATCTCTCCTCCCTGACTGGGTACGGCCTGCCGGCGGGGCGAGCGAGCCTTTTCATTGGTCTTGCCCTCAGGGCCCTCTCTCTCTTATTGGTTCTCAGGCCTGCCACTCGGCACTGTCTCCCGCCCACCTCAACCTTCGGGCTAGGTTGAGTGAGGGCTCTTGGGTTAGTTCCTGTTAGGCCCCGGCCGGGGGAGTAGGTTGAAGCCTCCTAAGATGCCCGGTGGGCTGGGGCACCGGGAGCTGTGAAGGGAACGTGAGGAGGCGGCGTAGTGGAGACCCACGGCAGGCCTGAAGAAGAGCGGCGGCCGAGCCCGCCTTCCCTGCACCATGCTCATAGAGGATGTGGATGCCCTCAAGTCCTGGCTGGCCAAGTTACTGGAGCCGATGTGAGTGAGCCGGGCTGGGCCGGGGCCGGCGAACGTGGGCGTTGGGGGCCCGCGGGGGCGTGGGGGAGGGGAGGCGGCGTGGGGGGCGGCGCTGAGGGGCCGCGGCCGGGAGGTCCCGGCGACGCCTTCCCTGTAGTACTATCACCATTGTGGTGGGGCTGAGGGTGGAAGAGGAGCGCTGGGGACGGAGAGGCACCGTGGATGTGGGACTGGGGGGGCAGGCAAGGACAGCGAGGGCTTTTCAAACGCAAATATCGGGGTGTTGGAAGGGGTAGCAGGGGCAGTAAGGGAATTTAAAACATTGCTGTTTGAGAACTGAGAGAGGGGTAGCAGGGCTCTTGAGGAATTTTTGAAATGTGAATATTGGGATGTCGAAGGGAATAGCAGAATATCATCAAGGGTTTGATAAACATTATTATTCTGGGACTGAAAGGTCTACAAGCAAAATATCGAGGGCATTTTCGAAATATGAGGGCAGAAGCGGATAGCAGGGACATTGAAACTATATAGCTATTATTGGTGAGTTCTAAGGGATCAAGAATATTGGAGGATTTGAAAAATACTATGGAGTAGATGGAAAGGATGTGTGGCATTTGAAGGGTTTTAGAAATTATTGGGGACGTGATAAGTGTGGTAGCAAAGATATTAAGGGATTTTAAAGTATTATTGAGGACTCGATAGTGCTAGGGGAACTGATGACTTTTAGATACATGAAGGTTGGAAAAAATAGGTTTTTGTAAGTTTAGTTGAGGGTTGAAAGGGCTACACTGGTATGCAGCATTTATTGGTGGGGGAGTGTACCTAACAGCATATAGGGATTTTTAGATACAGGTGTTGGAGGAATAAAAGGAGCGGTAGAAAGAATAAGAAATTTGTAAATATTCTTGTGCGATTGAGAGGATAGTTTTGTAAATGTTTTTGTAAGATTGAGAGGACACCTGAAGATAATTGGGGTGTAGGATGAGGGACTCAAAAGAATGAGACCGGTCTTTTAAAAATATTTTGGGTAGTGTTAGTAGAAATGTTCTTGGGAGGCTTGAAAGAGGTAATAGAGGTATCAACATTTTGTTTGTTTTATAACCTTTTTTTCCCAAACAATGCCTCACTCTGTCTCCTAGGCTGGAGTTCAGTGGCTCGATCTCGGCTCACTGCAACCTCCACCTCCCGGGTTCAAGCGATTCTTCTGCCTCAGCCTCCCGAGTAGCTGGGACTACAGGCGCGCGCCAGCACGCCCAGCTAATTTTTTGTGTTTTTAGTAGCGACATGTTGGCCAGGGTGGTCTCGAACTCCTGACCTCAGGTGATCCGCTCGCCTTGGCCTTCCAAAGTGCTGGGATTACAGGCGTGAGCCACTGGACCTGGCCATGTTTGATAACCATTTTAAAGGCTAGGGTTGTGGAGTGTTTATTTGGGGGAATGGGGTATGGCTAGTTACTGGAAAGGAAAGGATAATGTTCTGCCTCCTCCTTGCTTCTGCTTATTCTGTTATTGAAGGTTAGGGCTTTCTGCTTGAAAGAAAGGGATAGAAGAAGAGATGTGCAGGCTTGGATTCATTAGGTCAGACTGCATTAGTGGAAAATTGAGTGTTTTTCAGAGGTGAAGATAGGGAGTAGTTTGGGAGGTGTGGAGGCATGATAAAGGAGCTTTTGGGGGACAGTGTCAAGCTACTTCCCTGTTAATTTTTCAGTGAAAATGACTTCTGAACACACTCGAAGGTTTTTTAGAAGAATATAGGTCTCTTGAATAGGGGTTTTTTCACCCCTACAATGAAGTTTTGGGCACAAAGATGGAAATGGTTTGTGGTGAAGGTGGGAAATAAAATGGATGTAGTGAAATTGACCGTATATGGGAAAAGATTGAAAAAAGAAAAATATCTTTATGTTTAAAGTGTTCTTCATGTGGCCGGGCACGGTGGCTCACGCCTCTATTCCCAATACTTTGGGAAGCCCAGGTGGGCGGATCATGAGGTCAGGAGTTCGAGACCAGCCTGGCCAATATGGTGAAACTCCGTCTCTACAGAAAATGTAAAAATTAGCCGGGCGTGGTGGGGCGTGTCTGTAGTCCCAGCTACTGGGGAGGCTGAGGCAGAAGAATCACTTGAATCCCAGGAGGCGTAGGTTTCAGTGATCCGAGATGAGATGGTGCCACTGCACTCCAGCCTGGGCGACAGAGCCAGACTCCATCTCAAAATAATAAAAATAAGAAAAGTATTATTCATGTTAAGATTAAAAAAGAAAAAATACATCTCTTTATTTTGTATTCCTGCTGCTCTGATGCCTTTAAAAAAAAAACCTACTTTCCATACAAGTTTAATTTTGTTAGTAGATATCCTTTTAAGAAGTATTAAACATACATTTTATGTCTTGGATAGAAGGTAACAACTTTTAGCCTTGTAGTTACTTGCTTTTTGTTTTCTTTTCTTTTTTTTTTTTTTTTTTTTTTAAAGCTCCCTAAGATGTTTTACTCTGAGTAGTGCTTTTTGGTTTTTTTTTCCCCACTTAATGTTGAAAGTTAGTCTGGGTGGGAGCTTCATCTTGCTTAGGCTTTCTTTTTTTTCTAAAGCTACTTAGACTCATAAGTATGATCATTCTGTAATTTTCATGAGTAAAAATTATCTTTCAAAATGATTACTTGAGTTTAGTTTCTCTTTTTGAGTTATATATTCAACTTAAAGTTCACATGCTTATTTTTTTTTTTTAATTTTTGTTATTTAGGGTAAAAAAAAGGCTAAAATATTTATTTATTTGTTTGTTTGTTTGTTTATTTGAGATGGCGTTTCGCTTTTGTTGCCCAGGCTGGAGTTTGGTGGTGCAATCTCAGGTCACTGCAACCTCTGCCTCCTGGGTTCAAGCGATTCTCCTACCCCAGCCTCACTAGTAGCTGGGCTTACAGGCACTTGCCACCATGCCCGGGTAATTTTTTGTATTTTTAGTAGAGATGGGGGTTTTACCGTGTTGGCCAGGTTGGTCTCCAGTTCTTGACCTCAGGTGATCCACCCGCCTCAGCCTCCCAGAATGCTGGGATTACAGGCATGAGCCGCTGCACCTGGCCTAAAATACTTACTTTTAACTTGCCTAAGTAATGGTTTTGAATGGAGATATTAATAATAATAAAGTAAATGCAGATACCATGTATATTTTTATCCTTAGTATGTCATCATGGGAGATTTTTTGTTTGTTTAGATATCCTAAAATGTAATAAATGATATGCTAAAGTGGGCTGTGTTTGTAAATTTACTTTTTTGCGTATTCCAGATTCAAGAAAATTTTCATGGCAGATTGGCATGTTGCTACAACATTGCATTTCAGAGCAGTTGCTAGGCTTTGAGATAGTATAGTTGCACTGGCTAGGTTGGAATCAAAACTATAGCTGTGCACATGATTTTTTTTTTTTTCCTTTTGCTTTTGTTTTTGAGATGGAGTCTCACACTGTCGCCCAGGCTGGAGTGCGGTGGCGCTCACTGCAACCTCCGCCTGCCGGGTTCAAGTGATTCTCCTGCTTCAGCCTCCTGAGTAGCTGGGATTACAGGTGCCCGCCACCGTGCCTGGCTAATTTTTTGTGTTTTTTAGTAGAGAGGGGGTTTCACTATGTTGGCCAGGCTGGTTTTGAACTCCTGACCTTGTGATCCGTCTGCCTCGGCCTCCCAAAGCGCTGGGATTACAGGCATGAGCCACTGCGCCCGGCCTGTGTGCACATGATTTTCTATCACATTTTCTTATTTAACTTAGTTTACAGTAAATTAAATTTATAAAAGCTTCCAATTCCTGGGGGATTTTTAAAATGTTACAGCTTGTCCCTAGTGAAACATATGCATATAACAGGAGGTATTTCTTTTTTTTTTTTTTTTTTTCAAGACAGAGTCTCGGTTGCCGAGGCTGGAGTGCAGTGGCACGATCTTGGCTCACTGCAGCCTCCGTCTCCGGGGTTCAAGCGATTCTCCTGCCTCAACCTCCCAAGTATCTGGGATTACAGGCATGCACCACCTTGCCTGGCTAATTTTTGTATTTTTGGTAGAGATGGGGTTTCACCGTGTTGGTCAGGCTGGTCTTGAACTCCTGACCTCAGGTGACCCGGCTCCCAAAGTGCTGGGATTACAGGCGTGAGCTGCGGCACCCGGCCTAACAGGAGGTATTTCTAAACCAATCTAGTTTACAGTTGATTATTCCCTATGGACTAGTTAGTAATGTCATGGGCTAGTAGAGCTTATAACTGTCATCTTCCATTCCCTTTGTAGGTAGCAAACACGTCTATTACTTTTATTAGAGGAAAGACAGGAGGGAGACAGGAAGAAACGACACCTTAACTGGCTGGAATAAACTAGTACCACCATTTTTGTTGGCAGTGCAGTAAAAGGGAGGGAAACCAATATCTCAGTCAAGAAGTTTCTCTCTTTCCCTACAGCTGTATGAGTAAACTAGACTCAGTTCTTGTTTGGGGCCTTCATCTTTCCTCACTTTCAAAATATCCTAGATATCCTAGTCATAGAGACTGTGTAGGGATCATGCACAATTTAGAGATGTCATGGTTTCTTTCTGTCAGAAATAACTGCTCATTGTAAGTATGTGAACGGTTCTACTAAATTCAGGAGATAAGTGCATCACTAAATAAATTTCTGCAAGTTTAAAAAAAGATCAGGCAAGCATTTTTCAGTAACCTGTATTTCTATCAAAACATGTTGTATTTAATGGGGAATGTTTTATTTATATTATATAAAATGTATAAATATGTATTATTCACTGCTGCTTGTTTGGCTTAGTGTAAAACTTTCTCTTGGTGTATGTTTTAAAAAGCATGGTGGAATTTGTAAACTCTTTGGACAATTTGCATCTGTCTATCTTACTTTAATAGACGTTGTATGAATCAGGGCATTTAATTTCTAGTTCCATATCTGTTTCTGATTCACTCTGTGACAGGAGAAATTGTCTACCTTTTTCTGTTAAACAGAATTAAATTTTATTTGCCTTTTACCTACTTCACCAAGTCTGTTATGAGTATTAAAAATGTAGACTAAGTGGTTTGTGTACCTTTGAATCATTCTATAAATATAAACAACATTTTATGGTTTTTGGAGTATGAAAATACGTGAAACTGTCTACAAAAGTATTTTGCTTATTACTGTTAAACACCACTGCCACTTAAATAATAATAATCAGTCTATTACAAGGCAGATCTAGAGTCTCATTGCAGGTGCTGTAGGTAGCAACAGGAACTGCTAGTCAAAGTCATAGACTTGATGTGCGGTTTTTGTGAGTTCTGGCCATATCAGTGTCTTTTAAAGTGCACTGGGAGACTGAATATGTTGTCAGCTTGGAGTGTGATAGAAAAGGCAGCAATAAGGTTAATAGAATAAGTTTATTTCATTGGTTCATATTTATGGGTTCAGTGATCATGATGCGTATACTTTGGTTGAACTCTAGAGTTTACATGTTGCTTTATGTTGGCGGTCCTTTTCAAATTGAACTCTGGATGGTAATCTCTGCAGTTGCCCAAATGGGAGGAAAAATAATCATCTAGCAATTGTTAGACCTGACCACCTGGTAAATAAACTACGGGTTAAATAAGTATTTTGAGGTATATTCTTAAGTTTGGGAAGAATTGGTAATTTTCTAAGTGTACTTAGTGGCTTCAGAGAGTTAGTGTGCCTCTAAAGTGCTGTAGGACTTAAGGATACCATTCATGATTTCATAGAAAAGAACTTTGGCCAGAAGACTTCTTGGCAAGTTTTAGTCCACTAACTTAAGAATGTATTTATTCTTATGTCCTTTGGTCTGCCTTTTAAAGATGTCTGACTTCATCCTTCCTGGCCCGATAACTATAGGCTAGAAGCCAGAAGTTGCTTTTATAGCCCTATGTTTCTTGCCACTGTCTTCTCTTATCCTCTCACAATGTTGCTACTTACTTCCTTATTAATATCTTTTTATACAATTTGTTATTTTGTACTGTAATTATTTGTTTGCATGTCTACCTCTTGGCCATGGGAGTGCAGGGCAAGGTCTGTTTTGTTCAGAGTAATTCCATTACCAAGCAATATGCTTGGCACTTAGTAAACATTCAGTATATGTTTAAATGAATGAACATTCTCATATGTATATATAGGTAATTGACAATTAGAAAAGAAAGAAGTTTTTAGTAGTCTAATTTTGCGCATATATTTAGCTGGTGGTTACTATACCAGGAGCTATCGTCCAAATACCCAAATGGTATTTGCAACTGATGAATGTATGTATATGTTTTCCTCCCAAATAAACCTAGGGTTATTTCTTCCACATCATGTTCATTCATGAAAGCCCCTAATTACTTAAAAGGAAGATGAAAGTACTATGGTCTGAATGTTGTTGTCCCCCCAAAATTCATGTTGGACATCTCAAAAAAAAAAAAAAATGTAAGGAGCCTGCTTGTTACCATGAGAGGACATAGAAGGTACCATCTATGAGGAATGGGCCCTCACTAGACTCCAAGTTTGCTGATGCTTTAATCTTGAACTTCCCAGCCTGCAGAATTGTGAGCAACACATTTCTGTTTATAAATTACCTAGTTGGCTGGGAACTGTGGGCTCATGCCTGTCATCCCAGCACTTTGGGAGGCTGAGGTGGGTGGATCACTTGAGTCCAGGAATTCGAGACCAGCCTGGACAACGGGGCAAAACTCTGCCTTTACAAAAAAGTAAAAAAAATAGCCTTAGTCGGGCATGGTGGTGCACGCTTGTAGTCCCACCTACTTGGGAGGCTAAGGTGGGAGGATCACTTGAGCCTGGGACGTTGAGGCTGCAGTGAGTCATGATCATGCCACTGTACTCCATCCTGGGTAACAGAATGAGACCCTGTCTCAAAAAATAAATAAATACTAAATTGCCTAGTCTAAGGTATTCTGTTATAGTAGCCCAAACAGACTAAGACAGAAAGTTTTCATTTGAAAGTACCAATACATGTATATCTTTAATAGGTATTAACAAATGTGAAAGTCAACTCCATTTTTACTTACTTTGTCCAGTATGGTCTTGTCTTTTTTTTTTTTTTTCTTTTGAGAGGAGTTTTGCTCTTGTTGCCCAGACTGGAGTGCAATAGCACGATCTCGGCTCACTGCAACCTCCGCCACCTGGGTTCAAGCGATTCTCCTGCCTCAGCCTCCTGAGTAGCTGGGATTACAGGCATGCGCCACCACGCCTGGCTAATTTTGTATTTTTAGTAGAGACGGGGTTTCTCCATATTGGTCAGGCTAGTCGCGAACTCCTGACCTCAGGTGATCCGCCCCTGGGATTACAGGTGTGAGCCCCCGGGCCTGGCCCAGTATGGTCTTATCAAAGGAATAATCTGAACACAGATCTCAGAGTCAGACTGTTTTAAAAAATTTACTTTCATTCTTTTAAAATAAAAATAAAAGTATTATTGCATTATGACAATATAGAAAATAGAGAAAACAAAATTATTAGTATTTATTTTCAGTTTCTCTTCTGTGTATAAATTTTTTTTTTTTTTTTTTTTTTGAGACGGAGTCTGGCTCTGTCACCCAGGCTGGAGTGGAGTGGCGCGATCTCGGCTCACTGCAAGCTCCGCCTCCCGGGTTTACGCCATTCTCCTGCCTCAGCCTCCCGAGTAGCTGGGACTACAGGCGCCCGCCACCTCGCCCGGCTAGTTTTTTGTATTTTTTAGTAGAGATGGGGTTTCACCGTGTTAGCCAGGATGGTCTCGATCTCCTGATCTCGTGATCCGCCCGTCTCGGCCTCCCAAAGTGCTGGGATTACAGGCTTGACTGTGTATAAATTTTTATATAGCTACAGTCAAACTCATTGTAAAATTCTGATTTCTTTGACATTACATTAGAAGCATTTTTCACATGTATATGTTGCTTTTATAACCGTCACTTTGGTTTTTTTGTTTTTTGTTATTCCCCCCACCCCTGAGGTGGAGTCTTGCTCTGTCGCCCAGGCTGGAGTGCAGTAGTGTGATCTCGACTCACTACAACCTCTGCCTCCCGGTTTCAAGTGATTCTCCTGCCTCAGCCTCCCAAGTAACTGGGATTACAGGCATGTGCTGCCACGCCTGGCTAATTTTTGCATTCTTAGTAGAGACGGGCTTTCACCATGTTGGCCAGGCTGGTCTCGAACTCTTGACCTCATGATCTGCCTGCCTCGGCCTCCCAAAGTGCTGGGATTACAGGCGTTAGCCACCCCGCCCGGCCCTTGTTTTTTATCAAGACAGGGTTTTGCTCTGTCACCCAGGCTGGAGTGCAGTGACGTGGTCATAGCTCACTGTAGCCTCAACCTTCCAGGATCCAGTGGCATGGTCATAGCTCACTGTAGCCTCAGCCTTCCAGGATTGTACAGTCCTCCCGCTTCAGCCTCGTAAGTAGCTGGGACTATAGGCGCGTGCCGCCACATCAGGCTAATTTTTTAATTTTGTTTATTTATTTATTTATTTATTTATTTATTTATTTTTTTTGAGACGGAGTCTCGCTCTGTCGCCCAGGCTGGAGTGCAGTGGCCAGATCTCAGCTCACTGCAAGCTCCGCCTCCCGGGTTCACGCCATTCTCCTGCCTCAGCCTCCCGAGTAGTTGGGACTACAGGCGCCCGCCACCGCGCCCGGCTAGTTTTCTGTATTTTTTAGTAGAGACGGGGTTTCACCGTGTTAGCCAGGATGGTCTCGATCTCCTGACCTCGTGATCCGCCCGTCTCGGCCTCCCAAAGTGCTGGGATTACAGGCTTGAGCCACCGTGCCCGGCCAATTTTGTTTTTTTAGAGATGGGGGTCTCACTATGTTGCCCAGACTGGTCTTGAACTCCTGAGCTGAAGCTATCCTCCCACCTCAGCCTCCTGAAGTGCTGGGATTACAGGCATGAGCCACTGTGCCTGGCCATAACCATAATTTTTAAAAAAAACATTTGTTTATTATATTGTATTTTATATTACATATATATTTTTTGAGATGGAGTCTTGCTTTGTTGCTCAGTCTGGAGTGCAGTGGCATGATCTCAGTTCACTGCAACCTCTGTCTCCTGGATGGATTCAAGCGATACTCCTGCCTCAGCCTCCTGTGTAGCTGGGATTACAAGCGCCTACCACCATGCGCAGCTAATAACCATCACTTTGGATGTCTAATATTTCACAAACATCCAACAATAAGAGAATGGTTACCTTGGCACTATTTTTTTTGTTAAAAAGTAATGCTGTTTTTATGTAATAAATACATTTTATGTGTGTGTAGCTTTAGGTGCCAGTAGTATTTTCTATATTTGCCTTTATTTCCTTAGTCTGGTCTCTCATAAGTGTAACTACTGGTCAGAGAATATGGATTTTTTTTTTTTTTTTTTTTTGAGACGGAGTTTCGCTTTTGTTGCCGAGGCTGGAATGCAATGGCGCAATCTCAGCTCACCGCAACCACTGCCTCCCGGGTTCAAGCGATTCTTCTGCCTTAACCTCCCAAGTAGCTGGGATTACAGGCATGTACTACCACGCCCAGCTAATTTTGTATTTTTAGTAGAGATGGGGTTTATCCATGTTGGTCAGGCTGGTCTCGAACTCCTGATCTCAGGTGATCCACCTGCCTCAGCCTCCCAAAGTGTTGGGATTACAGGCATGAGCCACCACGCCCCACCGAGAATATGGATATTTTTAATGACTATTGATACACATTAAGATCAGGAGATATAATTTTTTTTACCTGTGGCTCAGAAGCACATGTATTAGCTATTTCACCTCTGAAAGAAAGAGCACATTAAGATGGAACTTAAAATTAGATCCATATTCAGAAACATGTAAATTTTTCTGAAAGTGGAAAAGGTCTAAGTAGTCTTGGCTTTTTTCCTAAAGCAAGTAAATGATAATGGTTTTTCAGTAGTGTTTTTTGGCTTGGGGCCAAAGATATAGGACCTTACTCTTTGATTTTATGATTGTATGTCTGAAATTTTCTGTGAAGCTTATGTACTGGCTCAGCAGTTGTGTAATATACGTGCAATAGAGGTTTCATTAAAAGGGGAAAAAGACAAATTTGAGATTTTTACAGATGAGGCATTTTTAGGGCAATGTTTCTATTAGCTTACTCTGATAAAAATTTGTTGACTTTTTAAAATAACTTAAAAGATAATTGAGATGTGTTCTTAAAACGTTATTATACAAGGTGTGAATTTTAAGGAGTCCTATTTGTAAGTAACATTAACCTTTAGAAAATTTCTTTTGTTGATTCTTTAAAAGGTAACCGTTGGTTGATACTTAAGATATGTTAATTTTTCTTGCAGATATACATAAGAAAAAGACATGCTTGTGAAACAGATTTTACTTGTGTGGAATTGCAGCTGATTTTTAGTTCCACAGATGTGCTGTCTGCCTGATCTTAAATGGATCACTTAATTTATCTTTACAGATTTACAAATCTATAGTAGAATGGTAATTTAAAATGGGTATTACTGTCTTTTCTAATCTCCATGTTATAATAGAAGTCCCTTTTTGTCTAGAGACATGTTTATTTAGCATAGTCGTGGATCCCAAATTTTACAATCTCTTTCATCCCCAAATATGCTTGTTTTTATAGTCAAGCAGTAGTGGATTCCCATAAGCTTTGGTTCCAAATAAAGTAGCTAAAAGATTTTAAGTACTCTTCCTGGGTATGAGAAGAAGGAAGTGATGAATTTTCAGGAAAGGGAGGTGATACCGCACTTGTATTATATTCTCAAGAGTCTTAGTTGTACTCAGATTTTTGTGACATACTTCTGGAAGTCTTGTTGAGTAGTTAGCATTGATACTGTAGCTACACTATCATGGCTGTGTTTTAGAGATTATATAGTGAGGAATCAATGGGTGAAAGAATAAGAATAATTATGAAGGTCTAGAAAATTAAAGCACAAAACTCCCTAATGTATTTAAGTTTCACTATTCAATTAGTGTGACTTATTATTTTAGACTTGTAATTTTCTTAAGAGCGTACTTTATGGATACATGTTAGGAGCCGTTAAATTTAAATGGTCCTATTCCTTTGGCTGTAAACATGCTGTTGTATTTGGTGCAGATTTCTGTCAGTTATTGACAATCATTTGTTTCCTCACATTAAACAAATGTTTAGAATCTGTGATCATTCTCTTCTCCTGGAGTCTAACCTTTTCTACTCTATTTTACTTTTCTGTATATTCATCTTGATTTTTAAAACTATTGTATCAAAATGTGTGTTTTTAAGAGTCTGAATACTAAATATATGTAAAATATATCTGGGTTTATTTTCTTTTTTTCTTCTTTTTTCTTTTTTTTTTTTTTTTGAGACTTGAGTTGCGCTCTATCGCTCAGGCTGGAGTGCAGTGGCATGATCTCGGCTCACTGCAACCTCCGCCTCCCAGGCTCAAGCAGTTCTCCAGCCTCAGCCTCCCAAGTAGCTGGGATTACAGGTGCATGCCACCACACCTGGCTAATTTCTGTATTTTTAGTAGACACGGGGCTTCACGATGTTGGCCAGGCTGATCTCGAACTCCTGACCTCAGGTGATCCTCCTGCCTCAGCCTCCCAAACTGCTGGAATTACAAGCATGAGCCACTGCACCCAGCCATTATCTGGGTTTCTTAAACCCATTTCAGGTATCCAATATCTGAATGTTTTGCCCATTCTTCACATGTAGAAACCTTATTATCCATACCCAGCACTAAATCTATCAGATCATTAGACTCCTTGAAGATTCCTATAACACCAGAGAAAATAACGTTGCCATTTTGTGCCATTCTTATTTATTTTTCTAAGTCTTTCTCTTCTGTGTTAGACTACCCTTATCCAAGAACTAAACTTTCTACATAAAGGTGGAAATATAATTTTTTCCCTTTCTCTCCTCCATATGAGTGTTGACTAGAACTACACTGATCAAAAATTTCTTACTGTTCTCAGGGGTGAAATTAAGTTGGACTACACATCTGTTTTTTAAGGTGTTTATAGAATAATCAGGGTAAGCGTGGCATGTGTATTTTTTTTTTTCTTTTTTTGAGACAGTCTCGCTCTGTCACCCAGGTTGGAGTGCAGCGGTGTGATCTCTGCTCACTGCAACCTCTGCCTCCCGGGTTCAAGTGATTCTCCTGCCTCAGTCTCCTGAGTAGCTGG
The DNA here is from genome assembly GCF_049350105.2 of Macaca mulatta. Classification (NCBI taxonomy): domain Eukaryota; kingdom Metazoa; phylum Chordata; class Mammalia; order Primates; family Cercopithecidae; genus Macaca; species Macaca mulatta. The sequence goes on from NC_133411.1 coordinate 155,099,463, forward strand.
GATTACAGGCACATACCACCACGCCTGGCTAATTTTTGTGTTTTTAGTAGAGATGGGGTTTCACCATTTTGGTAAGGCTGGTCTTGAACTCCTGACCTCTTGATCCTCCTGTCTCGGCCTTCCAAAGCGCTGGGACTGCAGGGGTGAGCCACTGCGCCCTGCTGGCATGTATAATTTTTATTTTATTTTTATTTTTGAGACAGTCTCGCTCTGTTGCCCATGCTGGAGTACAGTAGCACAATCTTGGCTCACTGCACACTCTGCCTCTTGGGCTCACGTGATTCTCCCACCACGGCCTCCTGGGTAGCTGGGACCACAGGCGCATGTCACCATACCTGGTTAATTTTTTGTAGAAATGGGTTTCGCCATAGTCTGAAACTCCTGGACTCAAGCGATCCCCACACTTGGCCTCCCGAAGTGTGGAATTATGGGCGTGAGCCACCACACTGGACCATAATATTTTTTGAAGATAGAAAGGCTATATGTTCACTATTTTTTTTTTTTTTGAGACGGAGTCTCGCTGTGTCTCCCAGGCTGGAGTGCAGTGGCATGATCTCGGCTCACTGCAAGCTCCGCCTCCCGGGTTCACGCCATTCTCCCGCCTCAGCCTCCCAAGTAGCTGAGACTACAGGCGCCCGCCACCACGCCCGGCTAGTTTTTTGTATTTTTTAGTAGAGACGGGGTTTCACCATGTTAGCCAGGATAGTCTCGATCTCCTGACCTCGTGATCCACCTGCCTCGGCCTCCCAAAGTGCTGGGATTACAGGCTTGAGCCACCACACCCGGCCACTATTTTTGTTTTTAATTTAAAATTTTATTAATAAAAATTGTATGCATTTAAGGTGTGATGTTTTGATATACATACAAATGCTGAAATGTGCATATATATCAAAAGCTAATTAACATAATCATCTCATATAGCTATCTTTTTTTGTGTGGCGAGAACACCTAAGATCTGCTCTCTTAGGCCAGGCACAGTGGCTCATGCCTGTAATCCCAGCGCTTTGGGAGGCCGAGGCGGACGGATCACGAGGTCAGGAGATCGAGACCATCCTGGTTAACACGGTGAAGCCCCATCTCTACTAAAAAATACGAAAAACTATCTGGGCGTGGTGGTGGGCACCTGTAGTCCCAGCTACTCAGGAAGCTGAGGCAGGAGAATGGCGTGAACCCGGGAGGTGGAGGTTGCAATGAGCTGAGATTGAGCCACTGCACTCCAGCCTGGGCCACAGGCAAGACTCTGTCTCAAAAAAAAGATCTATTCTCTTAGCAAATTCAAGTTTACACACACACTCTCTCTCTCTCTCTCTCTCTCTATATATATATATACACACACACACACAGGCACACACATATATATATAAATTTTAGAATTTAGCAGTTGGACTTACTAAGGTTATCTGTTCATAATTCTCCAAAATGTAACTTATTTTTTACTTAAGAAAAATCTTTACTTTCTTTAATTTTTTATTTTTTGAGACACGGTCTCACTGTGTATCCCAGGCTGGAGGACAGTGGTGTGATCATGGCTCATTATAGCCTGGACCTCCTAGGCTCAGTCTATCCTCCTGCCTCAGCTTCCTGAGTAGCTGGGACTACAGGCATGTGCCACCATGCCTGGCTATTTTTTATATTATTTGTAGAGACTGGGTCTCGCTATATTGCCCAAGCTGTTCTTGAACTCCTGGACTTAAGCAGTCTGCCTTGGCCTCCCAAAGTGTTGGGATTATGGGTATGAGCCACCATGCCCAGCCTTGACTGACTATCTGTCTATCTATCTGTCTGTCTATTTATTTATGTATTTAGAGATGGAGTCTTGCTCTGTAGCCCAGGCTGGAATGCAATGGCATGATCTCAGCTCACTGCAGCCTCTGCCTCCTGGGTTCAAGTGATTCTTCTGCCTCAGCCTCCCGAGTAGCTGGGATTACAGGTGCCCACCACCTTGCCTGGCTAATTTTTGTGTTTTTAGTAGAGACAGGGTTTCACCATGTTGGCCAGGCTGGTCTTGAACTCCTGACCTCAGGTGATCCACCTGCCTCGGCCTCCCAAAGTGCTAGGATTACAGACATGAGCCACTGCACCCCGCCAGGCACATGAATGTTTAAAGAACCAGCCTTTCCCATGACAATGTTAATAGTGACAACAAAAAAACCTGTGTTACTGAATTACGAACTTTAAGTATAAAAACTAGAAGGAAGTAAAAGTACTGGTGCTTGATTTTTATTTTGTTTACTAATCTCACAAAGTTATTGGAAATGTGATTGATATTCTTGAGCTGAAGCCTCTTTTTTTTTGGAGACAAGATCTCACTCTGTTGCCTAGGCTGGAGTGCAGTGGTGTGATCATGGCTTGCTGCAGTCTCCAACTCCTGGGCTCAAGGTGTCCTCTTGCCTCAGCCTCCCAAGTGAGCTGAAATCTTTTAACTTTCTGGCTGGCAGTGAAGGCCCGAGAATTATAGAGCAAGATTAGTTAGATTTGAATAGTGTTTTTTAGGTTATATAATCACTTTGCTTGCATAATGGTTTTACTTACTGTTATTCTGAATTTTTTGTTTGTTTTTTGTTTCTTTGAGACAGGGTCTCATTCTGTCACCTAGGCTGGAGTGCAGTGGTGTGATATCGGCTGACTGCAATCTCTGCCTCCCAGCCTCAAGCATCCTCCCACCTCAGCCTCCGGAGTAGCTGGAATTACAGGCGTGCACCACCACACCTGGCTAATTTTTGTATTTCCTGTAGCAACAGGGTTTTGCCATGTTGCCCAGGCTGGTCTTGGACTCCTGGGCTCAAGTGATTCTCCTGCCTCAGCCTCTCAGAATGTTGGGATTACAGGCCTGAGCCATTGCTTACCCAGCCTGAATGTTTTCATTTTACCTCCATAACCATACTGTGAAGGATATGTGTTAATTATGTATTCATCAAAAAGTCTAGAATATTTTATATTTGTGTGTGTATATATATGTTTACAACAAGAAAACTTCTAGTTTCATGTGATGTACATAAAACCTTGATTCAGACAGATTACTATCCATCAGGAGTTGACAACCCAAGGATTATGAGCTATCCTGGAATAGGAGATGATTTTGAGTGTTAGTGTTGGATTACTTACTAGAAAAAATGTGAAGTAGGTAAAGGTTATCTCTGCTGTCCTTTCACCACTTCTCTTTTCCTTTCTGTTTCTAACTCCTAGATCTTTCTTTCTTATAGCTGCTAAAGCATTTGCCAATAATATTTAAATGCCATTCTTTTCATGTTCTTATTTTTTAAAAAGATCTTTAAGATACTCATTGAGATTAGCCAAAGGGCTGATAGCCATTTTTAGATACTGGTGCCTGTGGTGTCAGGAGAGGTGTCTTGAGGAGAGGAGAAAATTTTTCTATCACTTCCCTTCCTTTTGCTCATCAATCACCTGGAACAGATAGTTCCTGAAGGTGTTACTGACAGTGCTTCTATAGCTGGGAGCCAAACAGCAACTTAGGGATCAGTTGCCACTCTTTCCCTATTATCATTGAGAGAACAAATAAATGTAGAGCTCACCCAAGATCCTTGGTATAATTAGAACCTCAAAAATAGAAGACATACTAGTCATTTTGTAGAAATAAATGCAAAAGGAAAATCTCGCAGTATGTATACGTTTATTATAAAAGTTGCCTGTGTTTGTGGTCAGTTTTTAGAATAGTTTTGATCTCTCATTTTCCAAAATAAGGGTTACTTCATTAATGACACAACTGTTTGAAAAAAAAGTGTTTTTTAAAATTTTTGTTTTCTCTTTGTCTAACTAGATGTGATGCTGATCCTTCAGCCTTAGCCAACTATGTTGTAGCACTGGTCAAGAAGGACAAACCTGAGAAAGAATTAAAAGCCTTTTGTGCTGATCAACTTGATGTCTTTTTACAAAAAGGTAATTATTATGGGCCTTCAATCAAGTATTGAAGTAAAGATTTTAAATTTAAAACTCCCTGAAAAGTCTTGGAGATATAAGCTTGATAGGAAAGAAAGTAGTCAGAGTCCTTTGAATACTTGAATATACCCATTCATACTTAATTATTTATCATGTTTTGTTAGAACTGGTTTTTTCCCTTTTCTTCTTTGCTGCTTTCCTCTATTAAGGCAATGGCAGCTCTAATGCTTTTTAGATGATTAGGTCTTTTGCAGCTTTTGACGAAGCCTACTTGATGATTGAGGAATAACAGTTTAAGGATAATGAAGCTACTTATTCTTGCTTTTCATTAAGATGATGAGCTCATCAGTTTTTTTCCCCCCCTTGGATGGGGCTTCTTAATATCCAAGAAGAGATGTGCATGATCCTCTTCTCTTTGTGCCTTTAACTTTTCATCTTACCAAATCCGTTTCCATGGTCTACAGATCTTCCTCAAGGTTTCCCCTGTTGCCTCTGACCTTATCTCCTATCATTCCCCCTCACTTGTTCCACTCTAGCCACATTTACCACCTATTTTTTGAATTATGGCAAACATGTTCCCAACTCAGGCCCTTTGAACTCATTTTACCCTTGCCTGAAACATGGATTCTTCCCTCGCTTCTTTCTGGTCTCTTCAAACGTCATCTTCTCAAAGCAGTTTCCCCTGAGTGCTCTACATACAGTGTAGTATAGTATACTCCATGCCTCCATCCACTCTCCTCCTTCCAACCCTGTTTTATTACTTTTTTATTTATTTATTTTTATATCTGTGTATTTTTATTTTTGTAGTGTTGGGGTCTCACTTTGTTGCCCAGTTTGATCCTTGAACTTCTTGCCTCAAGCAACTGCCCCACCTTGGCATCCCAAAGTGCTGGGATTACAAGGCATGAGCCCCTGTGCCTGACTCCTGTTTTGTTGTTTTCATGGCACTTGTCACCACCTGTCATAGGTTTATTTCCCTGTTTATCTGTCTCTCTACCCTTTGTTTGCCTTTCATTTGGTTGAGAGTGGAGACTTGGAACCTACAGTACTTGGTACATGGAAGATGTTCAGTAAATATTGTTGAATGGGCCAGGCGTGGTGACTCACGCCTGTAATCCCAGCACTTTGGGAGGCCCAGGCGGGCGGATCATGAGGTCAAGAGATTGAGACCATCCTGGCCAGCATGGTGAAACCCTGTCTCTACTAAAAATACAGAAATTTGCAGGGCGTGGTGGTGCATGCCTGTAGTCTCATCTACTCGGGAGGCTGAGGCAGGAGAATTGCTTGAACCCAGGAGGCAGAGGTTGCCTTGAGCTGAGATCGCGCCACTGCACTCCAGCTTGGGCGACTGAACGAGACTCCGACTCAAAAAAAAAAAAAAAAAAATATATATATATATATATATATATGTTTATCAGTTGATTTAGCTATTGGTGATGAGAAGATATCATTTAAAATAAGTATTTACTGTGAAAGAGAAAAGTAAGTATGGCTTCTCAATCTAAAACATAGGATTACATATTTTTTCATGCATTTTACAGCTCTTTTTGTAGAAACAAAACAATACTGACAGAATTTCTTCACAGTATAACAACTATTTAATTTCCTCCCCAGTACAGATGTTTTCTTTTCTAAATGTGTTAATTTACATTACTTAATTTACGTTAAAGATGAATCTTGTGAAATGCAGAACCATGATAAAAGAGAAAGCAAAACATGGTAAAGATATTTGGGGTAAAAGGCCAAATTAATGTTTAGACGTCTAAGAATTCTTTGTTATAAAAAGTTAGAAAGGATTAGCTGGGCGCCGTGGCTTATGCCTGTAATCCCAGCACTTTGGGAGGCTGAGGCGGGCAGATCACGAGGTCAGGAGATCGAGACCATCCTGGCTAACACGGTGAAACCCCATCTTTACTAAAAAAAAATACAGAAAAATTAGCCAGGAGTGGTGATGGTTGCCTGTAGTCCCAGCTACTTGGGAGGCCTGGGTGACACAGCAAGACTCCATCTCAAAAAAAGTTAGAAAGGATTTTAGTAATTTTAAAAAATTACATAAGTAATATGTATGAGAAGGAACTATACACTACATTTTTAAAAGGATAAGAAAATAAGTAACCATAAATTTGCCACCAGAGATAAATTTATATCACTGTTATCAGCTTGTATATGTCTTTCTAGACTAGCACTGTCCAATAGAACTTTGTGCATATGGTCTACATCTGTACTTTACATTTCAATAGCCATTAGCCACATGTAGCTATTGAGCACTTGATAATCTGGTTAATAGGCCAGAGAAATTGATTTTTTTTTTTTTTTTTTTTGAGACAGAGTTTCGCTCTTGTTGCCCAGGCTGGAGTGCAGTGCTGCAATTTCAGCTCACTGAAACCTCTACCTCTTGCGCTCAAGCAATTCTCCTGCCTCAGCCTCTTGAGTAGCTGGAGTTACAGGCACGCGCCACCACACCTGGCTAATTTTTGTATTTTTAGTAGACAGAGTTTCACCATGTTGGCCACACTGGTCTCAAACTCCTGGCCTCAAGTGATCCACCCGCCTTGGCCTCCCAAAATGTTGGGATTACAGGCATGAGCCACTGCGTCTGACCAGAAATTGATTTTTAACTTTAATTTTAATTAATTTAAACTCAAATTTAAAGAGCTACATGTGACTAGTGGCTACTATATTGGACAGTGCAACTGTAGAATTATGTCTATGTTTATATTGCATCTTAAAATAGTATTAAGTGAGCATACTCTTTTATAATGATATATAATGTTTTAAAAACTTAATAGTGTACCTTGAATATTGTTTTTATTTTTTATTTTTAATTTTTTCCAAACTTTGGTTTCCCAGAGAATATTGTTTAATAGTAGATGTTTGTCTTTGCTTTTTACAAATTGAGCTATGTGTCTTTCAGATTACAAAAGATAATAACGTGTTATAAATTGTTTTAAAAAATAATTATAAGTGAAAGTATTCTTATTATAGAGGCTTTGAAGGGTCTGATTATCTTAAGTTTATATGTAATAGTTAATGAGAGCTAACAGTTTTATAATCATGGAAAAATGCTTACTACACAAATCAGCAGTATAAAGAAATTTATAAGAAGATACTTTTCTATAGAAAAGATAACATTTTAGAAATAGGTTTTATGTAAAAGATGTAATAATTGAAATGTAAGCAGAGTTTGTGTTGTGCTTTTAATATGCTCTTTAGCTGTTCCTTAGGGTAGGACCAATCAAAGTTAATTAGATTTGGTTTTAATAAGGCATAGGCCAGACGTGGTGGCTCATGCCTGTAATCCCATAACTTTGGGAGGCCGAGGCAGGCAGATCACCTGAGGTCAGGAGTTCGAGACCAGCTTGGCCAACATGGTAAAACCCCGTCTCCACTAAAAATACAAAAATTAGCCGGGCGTGGTGGCACATGCCTGTAATCCTACCTACTCAGGAGACTGAGGCAGGAGAATCACTTGAACTCAGGAGGATTGAAGCTGAGATTGCACCACTGCACTCCAGCCTGAGCAACAGAGCAAGACTCTGTCTCAAAAAAAAAAAAAGGCAGTATAAATATTTGACATTAATACTTTTAGTAAATTCATCTGGTTCTCCCATTCAGTTGTCTGAGAAAGTTTCAAACAGAGCACCCTTTAAGTAAAACACAAAAAGTTAGTTTTGTATCATTTTCTTTTTTTTTTTTTTTTTTTTTGAGACGGAGTCTCGCTCTGCCGCCCAGGCTGGAGTGCAGTGGCCGGATCTCAGCTCACTGCAAGCTCCACCTCCCGGGTTCACGCCATTCTCCTGCCTCAGCCTCCTGAGTAGTTGGGACTACAGGCGCCCGCTACCGCGCCCGGCTAGCTTTTTGTATTTTTTAGTAGAGACGGGGTTTCACCGGGATAGCCAGGATGGTCTCGATCTCCTGACCTCGTGATCCGCCCGTCTCGGCCTCCCAAAGTGCTGGGATTACAGGCTTGAGCCACCGTGCCCGGCCGTATCATTTTCATATCAATAAATATTTAACTGATTTAAAACAATTTTCAGTTAAGTTTTTTGAGTTGGCAGTGCCTTTAATCCAACAATAAGAGGTATACCGTAAAAGTCTTCTACTCTTTTACGTCCACCGCATTCCCACCTACAGTACACAATTTTGTCAGTTTTTATTTTATTTCAGTTTCTTTATGCAGATGGATAGAACCACATATAAATATATACTCTTAAATCTTCGAGATCAGGTATTATTAGTATTCTTTCTTTTTATAGCTGTCGTGTACTCTATTGTATAGATATCCCATAGTTTATTTAACTAGTCTCTTATTCATGGAAATTTGAGTTGTGTCCGATCTTTTGCTATTACATACTCCAACAAATAATCTTATATATTATTTTGCAAGTAGGTCAGAAGGATTTTAAAACCTGGAAGTGGGATTCTCTTCCATAAGGTAGGACTCATTTTTAGTCCTACCAGCAGTGTACAAGATGCCCTGTTTTCCTAAGCTTTGCTGACAATGTGTTGTCAAATTTTTGTTTTTTGTTTGCACAATATGTAAATGTTATTTCTTCTCCTTAGAAACTTCAGGTTTTGTGGACAAACTGTTCGAAAGTCTCTATACTAAGAACTACCTTCCACCTTTGGAACCAGTTAAGCCTGAGCCAAAACCACTAGTCCAAGAAAAAGAAGACATTAAAGAAGAGGTAATGCAAATTTTTTCTCCTGTGGGCCTCTTAGATTCTGTCACCAGTATCCTTAGTTGGAAGTTGAGCCTTTTAAAAGTAATTGCGTATTGATTCAAGTTTCCGGATTTTAGGCATGGTACAGATTATTCATCAGGATTTCGTAGTTGCTTGGACTGAAGAGTTGGAAAAGTTTCAGATAGCTTGTTTAGAGATCCAAGAAATATTTTAGCAATATTGAGGAAGTCAGAGAAATCTTATCTAGTGACTTTTAGAAAAAGAAAACTTGGTTAAATATAGAGAGATTGACTGATAGTGAACTGTTAACAAATCCTCAAGAGAAATCATTAGGTAACACATTTTCATGTGTATGGAGAAACCAGTTACACTTTTTGATTATATAGAGTTTTAAAAAATAGTTAATTTAATTGTGAACATCACTGTCAATATTGGAAAGAGGACTTTAGAAATGTTTTTATAATATTGAAGTATAAAAACATGGTTATAGATGGTAACCTAATTGTTTGAGCCAAGAAGGAAATTTTACAGAGTTCTTTGTACTTCCTTTTATATACAGACAATATAGCATAGAAAAATATGGATTCTGTAATCAGGTTGTGTGAGTTATAATAACAACTCTACAAGTTCACTTCTCTGTCTCACTCTGATATCAGTAAAATGAGGATCAGAGTAGTGCCTATGGAGGATTAGGTGAGATTATGTGTGTGTATATATATGGTTTCTAGTCCAGTGCCTGGCACATAAATGTTGGTTATCATGCAGAAATATTTCCTAATTTTTTTTATTACATTTATTCTGAAGGTAAAATGAATTTTTAATTTAGAAATAATTTTAAACTTAAATAAAAATTACAAGAGGCCGGGTATGGTGGCTCATGCCTGTAATCCCAGTGCTTTGGGAGGCCTAGGTGGGCAAATCACCTGAGGTCAGAAGTTTGAGATCAGCCTGGCCAACATGGGAAGCCCTGCCTCTACTAAAAATACAAAATATTAGTTGGGCATGGTGGCAGGCATCTGTAATCCCAGTTACTTGGGAGGCTGAGGCAGGAGAATCACTTGAACTGGGGCGGCAGAGGTTGCAGTGAGCCGAGATTGTGCTGTTGCACTCCAGCCTGGGCAACAAGAGCAAAACTCTGCCTCAGAAAAAAGAAAAAAAAAAAAAAAAATTACAAGAATAGTATCCAAAACACCCATATGACATCTATCTAGATAAACTTTTTTTTTTTTGGTAGAGATGGAGTCTCTTTATGTTGCCCAGGTTGGTCTCAGACTCCCACCTCTGCCTCCCAAAGCTCTGGGTTTATAGGTGTTCTAGATATATTTACTGAAACTTTGCCCCATCTGCTCTCTTTAAATATCCATATGATTTTTTTCTTAGTCATTTGAGTAGTAAGTCACATACTTCATGTCTTTTCACCCCTAAGTAGAGTACTTCAGTGTGTATTTCCTACAAATAAGTAATATTCTCTTAGGTAACTTATGATACTGCGATCAAGTTCAGTAAATTTAACATCCGTATAGTATTTTAATGTATTATCTGTATTCAGTTTTATCAATTTACCAGGCAATGTCCTTTTTTTATTTCCGTTTAAAAAAGTTTGTTGTTGTTGTTAAAGAGACAGAGTTTCACTATGTTGCCAAGGCTCGTCTTGAACTCCTGAGCTTAAGCGATCCTCCTGCCTTGGCCTCCCAAAGTGCTGGGAGTACAGGCATGAGCCACTGCACCTGGTCCCAAGTGTTTCTTTTTTATAGCATGTTCTTTTCCTCTCCATTTTCAGGATTGATTCTAAGGATTAGGTATCGTTTAGTTATTTCCAATTCATTTTTAAATGCTAGGCTGATTGACCTGATCCAACATTAAAAGAAAAAAATGTGGCTATATTTAATTAAGATCAACTGAGAATGCTGTTTTTTTTTTTTATATATATCATGCCCTGTAATTATCTCATCAAGTTCTCTCAAAATTGGAGAGGCTTGTTTAATGTGTCTTCAAGTACTGGAAATAGGAAGAAACCTTTCTGGTTTTTTGTTTGTTTGTTTGTTGTTTTTTTTTTTTTTTGAGACAGTCTCACTCCATCGCCCAAGGTTAGAGTGCAGTGGTGCCGTCTCAGCTCACTGCAGCTTCCACCTCCTGGGTTCAAGCGATTCTCCTGCCTCAGCCTCCCAAGTAGCTGGGATTACAGGCATGTGCCACCATGCCTGGCTAATTTTTGTATTTTTAGTAGAGACAGAGTTTCACCATATTGACCAGGCTGGTCTTGAACTCCTGACCTCGTGATCCACCTGCCTCGGCCTCCCAAAGTGCTGGGATTACAGGGGTGAGCCACCGTGCCTGGCTACCTTTCGGTTTTTTTTTTTTAGACAGAATCTCATTCTGTCGCCCAGGGTGGAGTGCGGTGTTGTGATCTCGGCCCATTGCAACCTCTACCTTCCAGGTTCCGGCAATTATTCTGCTTCAGCCTCCTGGGTAGCTGGGATGATAAGCCCTGCCACCACTCCTGCCTAATTTATGTGTGTGTGTGTGTGTGTGTGTGTTTGTTTTTTTTAGTAGAGATGGGGTTTCACCAAGTTGGCCAGGCTGGTCTTAAACTCCTGACCTCAAGTGACCTGCTTGCCTCGGCCTCCCAAAGTGCTGGGATTATAGGCATGAGCCACTCCGCCAGGGCTGGAAGAAATCTTTCTTGAGAACTTTCACAGAAATTTTTCTTTGGTACATTATAGTATATAATTTTTGGTCTATGGTATAGATTATGTTTTTTATAAGTTAAAATTTTTTGTGACGTTTTTTACAGTCATTGAATTTCAGTGGTATAGATGTATCTGTTTGAGAGGTAGCTGATTTGAATATAAGAGAAAATTTGCATTATCTTGAGTTTATTGATTTATTTTTTTGAGATGGAGTTTCATTCTTGTTGACCAGGCTGGAGTGCAATGGTGCAGTCTCGGCTCGCTGCCACCTCCACCTCCTGGATTCATGCAATTCTCTTGCCTCAGCCTCCCAAGTAGCTGGGATTACAGGTGTCTACCACCACTCCCGGCTAATTTTTTTGTATTTTTAGTAGAGACGGAGTTTCACCATGTTGGCCAGGCTGGTCTAGAACACCTGACCTCAGGTGATTCACCTGCCTTGGCCTCCCAAAGTGCTGGGATTACAGTTGTGAGCCACTGCACCCAGCCTATCTTGAGTTTTGAAAGAACAGTTAAAAAACAAAACAAAACTGTTATACTGTCTTATTTGTGTCTTTGTAGATACAATTTTGAGAATTGTGAAAAATGGATAATACCAGTTTCTGTGTAGAGCTACCCCAAATGACAACTTTCTGGCACTTCTCATTTTCTGGGTTTTATACATAACTTAATTGCAATTACTGAAATAAATTATAGTTCATTTAATAGTGCATAAACATAATTGTTTATAGTATTTCTGTTAGATAATAGAGTAGGAAAGGAGTCTGAGGTGGCACACAACTTTGGTTAATTGTCTTTTTCTGGTCTGTGCTTAGTTGCTCTAACAGGGTATAGGGAAGCAAATCTAGGGATTACCCATTTTAACTTTCTTCCTTGGTCTTTGGCTATATTGGGTTCCATTAGTGGTTTTCTGGTTAGACTATTGATCACCAGGGTAAAAGAATTTGGATCATTGGCACCAACTCATCCTGCTTCTGGAAAAACAACGTGGTAGACATGTGCCATGATTAATGAAGCACACTGCCTTCATTCCTTTTTTCTTTATCTCATCTTTTTCCTTAAATTTTATTTTGTGAAGAAATTCAATCATTTGTCCTGTAGAGTTTTTACTGTCTGGATTTTGCTGTTTGCATCCCAGTGGAATAATACATCCTCTGTATTTCCTGTGAATTAGGATAGAGAATGATTTTTAAATGTAGTCTAGTGACTGTGTAGTGATTTTGCTGCCATATGGTTGCCATATTGTGGCTGCCATTTTATGTTGCCTGAATTTTATTAAATTATCTCCTAAGTCCATTCACTCACTTCCCGATTTGTGTATTTGTCAGTGAGATTCTCCATAGATGGGTATTTGTTTAACTCTTGCAAATTACTTTATTTCACCTTTCTCTAGTAAAGACTGTATATTTGGTTTGAGATAAACTTGGTTCAAGTACAATAATAAAAATCACTGGTTTTCTGGGAGGCAGAGGTTGCAGTGAGCTGAGATGGCGCCACTGCACTCCAACCTGGGCAATAGACTGACACTTGGTCTCAAAAAAAAAATTAAATTAAATTAAAAAAAATTACTGTTCTCTTTGTATTTCTGGTCAATTTTGACTGTTAGGCTTTGAGAGAAAACCTTAATATTTCCATTAGTTCCTATACAATTTTTCCGTAGTTTACATGAATTACTTAGTTTTATAGCATTCATTAATTTAACCATTTTTTCTTAAAACATTTCCTATGAAAAAAATCTGAAGAGCTACTAAAATTAATTATATATGTATATGTATTTCATAATGAGGAAAACATAACCATTTTACTATATGGTACTTGGAGATTTGCTGTTTTATTTTAATTTGAAGAATGAATTATTTGTACTTTTCCTACACTACCTTTCCCTACTTTAAATTAACATTAAAAAATTAACCTACTGCTTGTTGAAGTAATCTGAGCATCTTTTTTATTTCTGCTGTTGCCTAACTCTTTTGGGTATGATTTGACTTTATTTTTTTAGTGTATTTACTTGTGCCCTCTCTTGCGCCAGAAATATTATTAGGTAGATGGACATATTTCATAATTTATAGAGGGACTATCCTTTTTTTTTTTTTTTTTTTTGAGACAGATTCTCGCTCTGTTGCCTAGGCTGGAGTGCAGTGGCGCAATTTCGGCTCACTGCGACCTCCGCCTCCTGGGTTCAAATGATTCTGCTGTCTCAGCCCCCCGAGTAGCTGGGACTACAGGTGCATGCCACCACGCCTGGCTAATTTTTGTATTTTTAGTAGAGATGGGGTTTCACCATGTTGGCCGTGCTCGTCTAGAACTCCTGACCTCAAGTGATCCGCCTGCCCAGCCACCCAAAGTGCTGGGATTATAGGTGTGAATCACTGCACCCAACCAAGAGGGACCATTCTTATTTCTTTTTTTTGTTTGTTTTTGAGAAGGGTCTCACTCTCTTGCCCAGCCTGTGGTGCAGTGGTGTGATCATGGCTTAATGCAGCCTCCGACTTCTGGGTTCAAGCAGTCCTCCCATATCGGCCTCCTGAATAGCTGGAACTACAGGTGCATGCCACCATGCCCAGCTAACTTATTTTATTTATTATTTTTAGTAGAGATGGAGTCTCGCTGTGTTTTTCAGGCTGGTCTCAATCTCCTGGCCTCAAGTAGTCTTCCCACCTGGACCTCCTAAAGTGTTGGGATTACAGGTGTGAGCCACCGTGCCTGGCCCTACTCTTATTTCTAATCAATATTTTCATATAGGTATTTCAGGAGCCAGCAGAGGAAGAACGAGATGGCAGAAAAAAGAAGTATCCTAGTCCCCAGAAGACTCGTTCAGAATCTAGTGAACGAAGGTTTGTGTTTATCTTTAATTAGGAAGATACTGATGACTCACTTTTTAGTTGCCTTGCAAGGGATTTTTAATATATATACTAACTCCTCTCTGTAAACTCATTAAAGAAAGATGTTACCTTTCTTGCTTTCATTCTTTCTGTTTTTTTCTTTGTTTTACTTTCTGTTCCTTTTATAAACAGTCATTATTATGTGTTTTCCCCAAGAGCTCAGGGGTGGGAGCAGTCCCCTTAGAGAATATTAATGAAATGTTCCATTTGGTTAGGGGTGCTCAGTATTAAAATCATCCATGGGATTTTTTATGACAAGTAGTACAACTTGTATATTGAATCATCAACCTAACATCAAAAATTGGTCTTTGTTTAGGAACACTTTGTTTTGAGCCTTTTTTCTTTTCTAGTTCAAATTTTCTGTTTTCCTCTGCTCATCTCTCCCCATACTTTGGATTCACCTCTTTTTTTCATTTCTCCCCACCCATAATTGCAGGAGGGATTTTTTTTTCTCTGTATATATTTGATTAGAGGAATTATGTGGTAGTTTTGCAACTTTCTAAAAAAGCGTAAATATTATGACTCAAGAGTAGTATTATACTATAGATTTGTTTGCAGACTTGGTTTCTATAGCCTGCATATGGCTTTTATATCTGTATATTGTAGGACACGTGAGAAAAAAAGAGAAGACGGGAAGTGGAGAGACTATGACCGGTACTATGAGCGGAATGAATTGTACCGTGAGAAGTATGACTGGAGAAGAGGCAGGAGTAAGAGTCGGAGTAAGAGCCGAGGCCTGAGTCGTAGTAGAAGCCGAAGTAGGGGGCGCAGCAAAGACCGGGATCCAAATAGGAATGTTGGTGAGTAGATGAGTGTCCCCCTAAAAACTCTGTAGTTGTTTATCTGTCTCTATCACAAGGGTGCAAGAAATTCTCTTAAAGAAAGATGTACCTTTAATATGTCTAAGCAATGTAAAAACTGGAATTGTCTCAAGAAACTCAATATTCATTTTGTTAGAAAACAGGGCTCTATTCTGGGGATGGAATCAAGGGAGTTTGATTAAAAAGGAGCTGTTCAAGTATTGTACATGTCTAGACTTAACTCATTTTGTTTAATGGATACAAATGTCCTTTAATCAATAAAGCTATCATGTGAGGGAGAGGGTTGCCTGCTTTTCTTTTTTGTTCATTTGGTTTTCTAAAAGTAATTGATATTTTGGAAGGGTGCTTGAAGTTGATAAAATTAAAAAGATAAAATAAGTAGATTATTGGGATCCCAACTACTCATTTTCTGAGATACAAGTTTGGAAGTCAGTTCTTAGATAACCTTCTTATTAAATATCTGTGGAGAAGCTGACTGTTTTTTTAAGTGTGACTAATGTTGATACTATAAAAGATGATTTTTTTTTTTTTTTTTTTTTTTTTTTTTGAGACGGAGTCTCGCTCTGTCGCCTGGGTTGGAGTGCAGTGGCCGGACCTCAGCTCACTGCAAGCTCCGCCTCCCGGGTTCCCGCCATTCTCCTGCCTCAGCCTCCCGAGTAGCTGGGACCACAGGCGCCCGCCACCTCGCCCGGCTAGTTTTTTGTATTGTTAGTAGAGACGGGGTTTCACCGTATTAGCCAGGATGGTCTCGATCTCCTGACCTCGTGATCCGCCCGTCTCGGCCTCCCAAAGTGCTGGGATTACAGGCTTGAGCCACCGCGCCCGGCTAAAAGATGATTTTGTATAAGTTCTTGCCCAAGATATGTCACATGTTGATGTCCCCGCTTTTAGGATATATTAATAAAGAGAGCAGTGCGAAATATGGATAGCTAGATAAGTTTAATTCAACATTCTCATGTTTTCTTTTTATTATTATACTTTAAGTTCTAGGGTACATGTGCACAACGTGCAGGTTTGTTACATATGTATACATGTGCCATGTTGGTGTGCTGCACCCAACATTCTCATGTTTGCTTTTTTTTTTTTTTTTTTTTGAGATGGAGTCTTGCTCTGTCGCCCAGGCTGGAGTGCAGTGGCCGGATCTCGGCTCACTACAAGCTCCGCCTCCCGGGTTTACGCCATTCTCCTGCCTCAGCCTCCCGAGTAGCTGGGACTACAGGCGCCCGCCACCTCGCCCAGCTAATTTTTTGTATTTTTTAGTAGAGACGGGGTTTCACCGTGTTAGCCAGGATGGTCTCGATCTCCTGACCTCGTGATCCGCCCGTCTCGGCCTCCCAAAGTGCTGGGATTACAGGCTTGAGCCTCCGTGCCCGGCCATTCTCATGTTTTCTATGTGAGAAAATAAACATAGTTTAAGAACATGAAATATCTGATCTCTTTGTTTTCTGTTTTTAATTTTGTTTCCAAACAGAGCACAGGGAAAGATCAAAGTTTAAGAGCGAAAGGAATGACTTGGAGAGTTCCTATGTACCTGTGTCTGCACCACCTCCAAACTCTTCTGAGCAGTATTCCTCTGGGGCACAGTCTATTCCCAGCACTGTTACAGTGATCGCACCTGCTCACCATTCTGAAAACACAACTGAGAGTTGGTCTAATTACTATAACAATCATAGCTCTTCCAATTCTTTTGGTCGAAACCTACCACCAAAGAGGCGATGCAGAGATTATGATGGTAAAAATCAACACCTTTTCTCATATTGTGCCCAAAAGTACTAGCAAAGCAAACGTTGCATATATTGCATATCTTTTAGTTATAGTCCAGTTTATTTTATTTTATTTTATTTATTTATTTTGAGACAGAGACTCGCTCTGTCGCCCAGGATGGAGTGCAGTGGCTTGATCTTGGCTCACTGCAACCTCCATCTCCTGGGTTCAAGCGATTCTCCTGCCTCAGCCTCCCAAGTAGCCTCTCAAGTAGGTACCAACCCATGGGGAATGTTGTTTAATCTGTATTCTTACTCACTTCACTGGCCTGTATTATTTCCAGCAAGTCACACACAGGCGCGTGCCACCATGCCTGGCTAACTTTTGTGTTTTTAGTAGAGACAGGGTTTCACCATTTTTGTCAGGCTGATCTCGAACTCCTGACCTCAGGTGATCTGCCCACCTCAGCCTCCCAGTGTGCTGGGATTATAGGTGTGAGCCACTGTGCCGTGCCTGTAGTCCAAATTTTGTTAAAAGGAATGAATGGGGAGGAGAATCTCTTTTGCCATATGCTTATTTACTTGTTTGATTTAATGGTTTGGCTCTCATTGAGAGAATATTTAAATTTTACCCTTTTTTAGATTTTTTTTTGTTTGTTTTCTTGTTCTCATTGTTACTTCAAACACTGTATACCGTAGTATACCATAAAATTTCATAGATGCTAGTAATTGTAATTTTAAAAAATTTTATTTATTTATTTATTTTTGGAGACAGACTTGCTCTGTCCCCCAGGCTAGTGTGCAGTGGCACAATCTTGGCTCACTGCAGCCTCTGCCTCCGAAGTTCAAGCGATTTTCCTGCCTCAGCCTCCCAAGTAGCTGGGATTACAGGCGTGAGCCACCATGCCCGGCTGATTTTTGTATTAGTAGAGACAGGGTTCCACCATATTGATCAGGCTTGTCTGGAACTCCTGACCTCAGGTGATCCACCTGCCTCAGCCTCCCAAAGTGCTGGGATTACAGATGTAAGCCACCATGCCTAGCCAGGAATTATCATTTTTTTGAGTAGTGTTTGGTGCTGGGAATTTGTAGAAGTTACTTACAAGTTTGATTTGCCAACTTTCCATTTGAATGAATGAATTGGTATGTGTGTATTTCTTTTAAATTTTTATTATGGAAGTATTTATATATTCATAAACGCTGACAAAATGGTATGCTTAACCCCAGCGTATCTGTTACATCATTTGAATAGGCACCAACTCATGGGGAATGTTGTTTTAATGTATACTCCCACTCACTTCTGTGGCCTGTATTATTTCAGGCAAGTCACAGACATCATAATTTTTTTCTATAAATATAGAATGCATATGTTTTTACATTTTACTTATTTTAAAGTAGGAAATAGAGTCAAATTATAATTCAAGAATTACCTCATTCTCGCCCTAATCTCTCAGCCACAGAGTACTCCTTCCCAAGGCCAACGTAATGTTATCAATTTGTTGTTTATCTTTCCAAACATAGTCTGTGCATATGTACGTAAGCAAATACATACACATATTTTCCCCACATTTTTAACATAAATACTAGTATACTACTCATACTTTGCATAATGTTTTTTCATTTAGCAGTATTTCCTGGCATTCATCCTATGTTAAAACATAAAGAGCTTCCTCAATATTTATTTAGGCTTTTTAGTATTCTTTTTTTTCTCTTTTTTTTTTGAAATGGAGTGTTGCTCTGTCAACAGGCCGGAGTGCAGTGCCGTGATCTCAGCTCACTGCAGCCTCCACCTCCTGTGTTCAAGCGATTCTCCTGCTTCAGCCTCCTGAGTAGCTGGGACTGTAAGTGCGTGCCACCACACCCAGCTAATTTTTGTATTTTTAGTAGAGATGGGGTTTCACCATGTTGGTCAGGATGGTCTCAATTTCTTGACCTGGTGATCTGCCTGCCTTAGCCTCCCAAAGTGCTGATATTACAGGTGTGAGCCACTGCGCCCAGCCCTACTTCTTAGTATTCTTTATGTACAAACGTGTTTAACTTATTCTTTATTGATGTATGTTTGGGATGTTTCTATTATTTTTCTACTATGAACAGTACTGCAAATGATAACCTGGTACATAATGTCCACCTGAATATTTGAAAGTTTCAGCTTCCAGATGCAGCAATAATGGTTGCTTTAGAATAATGAGAATAGATTGAGAGTAAATAATCTAGATCAATGCCCTTATTCTCCCCTACCCCAAGCCTTTGCTAAATTGATATTCACTTAAAATATCTGAGTTTTTATTATGAAAACTTAATTGCAAATGGTTTAGTATAATGGTAGTTGGTAACCTGTTCTTGACTCTTTTATTTGCCGTCTCAACAAGTCATAGTATCATAGTATAAAAAGTAGAGAGTACATCTGCCTCTACCTTGGGGATATGTGATGCTTAACAGAGTAACACTGAGACTTTGGATTCCTTGGAGAAAACTACTTTGTAAATGAGATTGGTGGGTTTTTCAGGGACATGTTTTGTTGTTTTCTGAACTCTAAGTAGATGATAATAAGATTCCTTTTTTATTTTTTATTCCACAGAAAGAGGATTTTGTGTACTTGGTGACCTTTGTCAGTTTGATCATGGAAATGATCCCCTAGTTGTTGATGAAGTTGCTCTGCCAAGTATGATTCCTTTCCCACCCCCTCCTCCTGGGCTTCCTCCTCCACCACCTCCTGGAATGTTAATGCCTCCAATGCCAGGTCCAGGCCCAGGCCCAGGCCCAGGTCCAGGCCCGGGTCCGGGCCCAGGTCCAGGTCCTGGCCATAGTATGAGACTTCCTGTTCCCCAAGGACATGGTCAGCCTCCACCATCCGTTGTGCTTCCCATACCAAGTAAGTATATATTCGTTGAATTTTTCTTTCTTTAGTGTTCTATTTAGAAGAACTCCATCCCTTTTAGCTAACTTGACACTTCTTTAAAGTGTTTGAGAAATAGAGTAATAATATAATTTGGAATATATTCCCATAATTAAGATGCTATTTTTTTCTTTTTTCCATCCATTATTGCATAGTGTTGTTTGTATTACCACAGTGTAAATTTTGTGTGTAGTGGCCTAACCTGTATTGACCTCTAGTCAAATCTAGTTCCCATCTTAAGAAAGCCAGTATTTATTTGTTTATTTTTATTTAGTTTTTCTTTAGAGACAGGGTCTCATTATGTTGGCCAGATTGGTCTTGAACTCCTGGCCTCAAGCAATCCTCTCCCGCCTTGGCCTCCCGAAGTGCTAGGATTACAGGCATGAGCCACCACGCCTGGTCAAGAAAGCTAGTTTTTAAGATGTCAGAGAAAAAACATGTTAGCAATTTTACGAAATTTTCCAGTCTCTAAAGAAAATCCCTTCAAGAATATTGAAATAATATTAAAAAAAAATTTTTTTATTAAGGACATTTTTAGAAGTAGAATAGTATGTGTGTTGCATGTACCATCATCCGGCCTCAATGATGATCAATATTCTGCTGTTTTGTCTCATTTATTTTCCCTTCTCTCCCATAAACTTTTTTTGGGTTGGTTGGTTTTTTGCTGGAGTAAATTCTAAATGTCATGTCACTTCACCAGTATGTACTTCAGTATGGATCTCCTTTCTGATAAGGACTTTTTGTTTTTGTTATTAAAAAAAAAAAAAAAATCAATATGCCATTATCACGTCCACCAAAATTAGGAGTAAGAAATGTTTTAAAATGGTCATTTAAAAAGCATTATTAACAGTTGCCAACATAGTAGAAATAGAAGTAAGACTAAATTTTTAAAAAGTAATTGAAAAAATTATGGAATGAATTGTTTTCATGTATGCAAAGATATAAAATGTTATCTGCTTGAAGACATTTAACATTAAAAGATGGCAAATTAGGCTGGGCATGGTGGCTTGTATCTGTAATCCCAGCACTTTGGGAGGCTGAGGTGGGTGGATCACTTGAACTCTGGAGTTCGAGGCCAGCCTGGGCAAGATGGCGAAACCCCATCTCTAGAAAAAATAGAAAAATTAGCCAGGCATGGTGGTGTGTACCCGTAGTCCCGGCTACTTGGGATGCTGAGGTGGGAGAATGGCTTGAGCCTGGGAGACAGGTTGCAGTGTGCTGAGATTGCACCACTCCACTCCAGCCTGGGTGACAGAGCCAGACCCTGTCTCAAAAATAAATAAAGATGGCAAATTTTTATTTTTAGAAATATCGCTGTTCAGTTTAAGCAGTACTTTTGATGAATTTCTTTTTAACATTTTATTTTGAAATTATAGACTCAATTATAGAATTATAATTACAGAAATTATAAAAATGGTTTAGCATGATCCTGAGCTTCCCTGCAGTAAAGTTTTCTGTAGGATATACATTTCATGGCCTGGCACAGTGGTGCATGCCTGTAATTCCAACACTTTGGGTGGCTGAGGCTGGCACATCACTTGAGCTTATGAGTTTGAGACCAGCCTTGGCAACATGGCAAAACCCTGGCTTTACAAAAAACACAAAAATTAGCCAGGCATGTCGGGGGGTGCATGTAGTCTCTGCTGCTTGGGAGGCTGGAGTGGGAAGATTGTTTGAGTCCAGGAAGTCAAGGGTGCAGTGAGCTGTGATGGCCTCACTGCACTGCAGCCTGTATGACAGAGCAAGACCTTGTCCCTAAAAAATAAACGGATATGTTTTATTATTAAAGTTGGTAAATGTTTGGAGGGATTTAATGCATATGTTTGGCCTATAGAAACTTTTTTTTTTTTTTTAAACGTAGCATTTGTGATTTTTTTTTCTTTTCTTTTCTTTTTTTTTTTTGAGACAAGATCTCACTCTGTGCCCTAGGCTGGAGTGCAGTGGGGAGATCTTGGCTCACGGCTCACTGCAACCTCTGCCTCCCAGGCTTAAAGGGATCCTCCCACCTTAACCTCCTGTAGGACTACAGGCGTGTGCCACCATGCCTGGCTAAAGTTTTTTGGACGTTTTTGTAGAGACAGCGTTCACCATGTTCCCCAGGCTGGTCTTGAACTCCTGGTCTCAAGCAGTTTGCTCTCCTCAGCTTCCCAAAGTTCTGTGATTACAGACGTGAGCCACCATGCCCAGCCCATATGTGAATATTTAATATAATCACATAAACAGTATAATTGTGAAGCTCAAGCTGAGATTTTATTTCCCAGATAAAGCAACATCGTTTTATATATGGAAATTCTAAAATAAAGAACATTATCTCAATGTGGGAACATATCTATTTAAAAGTTAAATTCAAGAATACCATTTCTCCTGACATTTTGCTATGAAAAGTTTGAAACAAATAGAAAAGTTGAAGGAATTGTACTTGTGTACTTACCATCCAGGTTCTACAATTAGCATTTACTGTATTTATGTTAGCACATACTTTTCCGTTTCTCATTTTTACTGTTCATGCTTTTCACAGTATGTTGCAGACATCAGTACACTTAATAAGCATGCTTATCATTAACTTGAATTCTGTAGAACTTTACCATCACCCTAGAAAGTTTCCTGAAGCCTCTTCTCAGCCATTCTCCACCTTCACCCATAGAGGCAACCTGTCCTGCCTTTTTTCACCTTAGATTTGTCTGTTCTAGAACAAGTAATGTTCTTTTAATTAATTATACAACTCGCAGTGCTTAAGCTTGCATATATCAAATTCCTTAATTCTGTTCAGAGCCAAATTAGGTATTTTAAATGAGCATCCAAGTTAGTACTAGTATGGTATTTTTTTCTTTATTTTAAGACGAAGTCTTTCTCTGTTGCCCAGGTTGGTATGCAGTGGCGTGATTTCGATTCACTGCAGCCTCCACCTCCCACGTTCAAGTGATTCTCCTGCCTCAGCTTCCCAAGTAGCTGGGATTACAGGCGTATGCCACCACACCCAGCTTATTTTTGTACTTTTAGTAGAGATGGGGTTTCATCATGTTGGTCAAGCTGGTCTCGAACTTTTGACCTCAAGTGATCTGCCTGCCTGGAC
Organism: Macaca mulatta; assembly: GCF_049350105.2. Taxonomy (NCBI): domain Eukaryota; kingdom Metazoa; phylum Chordata; class Mammalia; order Primates; family Cercopithecidae; genus Macaca; species Macaca mulatta. Next base: position 155,122,110 of record NC_133411.1, read on the forward strand.
CTCCCAAAGTGCTGGAATTACAGGCATGAGCCACCATGCCTGGCCTACGATGGTATTTTTTTTTTTATTATTTTTTTTTTTGAGACAGGGTTTTGCTCTTGTTGCCCAGACTGGAGTGCAATGGTGCGATCTCGGCTCACTGCAACCTCCGCTTCCCAGATTCAAGTGATTCTCCTGCCTCAGCCTCCTAAGCAGCTGGAAATTGCAGGCATGTGCCACCACGCCCTGCTAATTTTTGTATTGTTAGTAGAGACGGGGTTTCTCCATGTTGGTTAGGCTGGTGTTGAACTCCTGACCTTAGGTGATCCGCCTGCCTTGGCCTCCCAAAGTTCTGAATTACAGGTGTGAGCCACTGCTCCTGGCCTGGTACTTGTATGAGGAAATATTAATGCTGTACTTTTCACTTTTTGTTATCTTTATGTAGGACCACCCATAACACAATCAAGCTTGATAAACAGCCGTGACCAGCCTGGGACAAGTGCAGTGCCCAATCTTGCATCAGTGGGAACAAGACTACCTCCTCCTTTGCCCCAGAACCTCCTTTACACAGTTTCAGAACGTAAGTACATGTTGTTTGACTTAAAATTGACAGGGTATAGAAAAGCCAAGTTGTCTCATATCAGTATTACCCTTTAAAACATTGTAAATAGTTTCTGTTCTTATCGATTCTAAAAATTATATTTGTATTCACAATACAGTTTATCATGTGTTTGTGCTATATAGACATATTTTAATTTTGTGTGATATGGGAGAGAAAGGCAGGGCTTTCTGTTTCGGAGAATTTTACTCTGCCATGGAGTAGTAACATTTATTCTCTCCTTTTTATTTTTTTGAGATGGAGTCTCTCTGTCACCCAGGCTGGAGTGCAGTGGCGTAGTCTCTGCTCACTGCAACCTCTGCTTTCCAGGTTCAACTGATTCTCTTGCCTCAGCCTCCCAAGTAGCTGGGACAACAGGCACGTGCCACCGTGCCCAGCTAATTTTTGTACTTTTAGTAGAGATGGGGTTTCACCATGTTGGCCAGGCTGGTCTCAAACTCCTGACCTCAGGTGATCTACCTGCCTTGGCCTCCCAAAGTGCTGGGATTACAGGTGTGAATCACCTGTGCCCAGCCTAATGTCAAGTCCTTCTAAAGGAAATTTATTTTGATGCTTTTTAAAAAAATTGTTTATCCTATTGATTTTCTAAAATGTAAGATATATCTCCTAAGAAGTATACAAAAGAGCGGGTTAAATATGCCTAATAATTAACTTGCATACTGAAATGAAGATAGAGAGCATCATTTAAATTGTAAGATTCTGTATTTAGGCTGTTTGTAACATTCACATTTAATTGTAATTATACATTTTTCTTGGGCCTGGCACAGTAGCTCATTCCTGTAATCCTAGCTCTTTGGGAGGCCGAGGTGGGCAAATCACCTGAGGCTGGGAGTTCGAGACCAGTCTTACCAACATGGAGAAACCCTGTCTCTACTAAAAATGCAAAATTAGCTGGGCATGATGGAGCATGCCTGTAGTCCCAGCAACTCAGGAGGCTGAGGCAGGAGAATCGCTTGTACCTGGACGTAGGTCGCAGTGAGCTGAGATCGCACCACTGCACTCCAGCCTGGGTGACAGAGCAAAACTCTGTCTCAGGAAAAAACAAAACAAACAAACAAAAAACCATTTTTCTTGAATCCTAATTCTCTTTTATTTCTTAGGTGTTTTATTGTTTACTAAAGCTTTAAAAAATTACTTTCTTCAAAAACATTTTTTTAAAAGGTAGTTGGTTGTTAAAAATGTCAAATTAGAAGATTTTTTTTTTTTTTTTTACAAGGCCAGGTAACTTTATGGATATGTTCATCTTTTATGTAACTGTGTTTATCATAAAGTTTGTTTTGCATTCTAAACATTTCTGTATGTCTTTCATGTCTTGGAGAGGCAATTCAGCAAACTTGTTAAGCCCAGTTTCAAATCCTGGTTTTATCATTTACTATCTTTGTGACCTTGAGTAAGTTGCTTAGCCTCTCTGTAGCTCAATTTCCTCTTCTTTAAAATGAGAGTAATATTACCTCATTAAGGTTGTTTTGAGGAATAAATTAGTACATCTAAAGCATCTAAAAAAGTGCCTAGCCACTAGTAAGCTATAAGGATTCATTAGTATATTATTGTAGTTATTATTGTTTCCTGAAATTTCAAACTCTGAAATCAAATATATTAACTTCTTAAATCTGTACCTTCGACTATCCCTGTTTTTGTCAATGGAATAACACCCACCTAATGTCTAGAATTGAAACCTTCACAGGTCTGACTTATTGCTTTGCTTTTTTACATCTAGTTAATCAAAATATCTTTTTTCTTTGAAGTATCCGTTTCTATTTCTTCTTTGGCCTGTGCCGTCATCCACTCTAGATCACCTCACATTTGGATTGTTACTGCAGCCTACTTCACACCATTATGTTTTATGTTTAACTTCCTTAAGTCATACCACATAATGCTACTGAGCTAATTTTCCTGAGAAATCCAACCATGAAAGTTCCTTAAGAGAACTTTTTGGTGGCTACCATTTCTTTCTGAGCCATCAATAAATCCCTCTTTAGGGCTTCTAACTCCTTTTTTTTTTTGTCTTTTTCTTTTTTTTGAGACAAAGTCTTGCTCTGTCACCCAGGCTGGAGTGCAGTGATGCAGTCTCAACTCCCTGCAACCTTTGCCTCTCGGGTTCAAGCAATTCTTATGCCTCAGCCTCCCAAGTAGCTGGGATTATAGGAATGTATCACTATACCCAGCTAATCTTTTTGTATTTTTAGTAGAGACAGGGTTTTGTCATGTTGGCTAGGTGTCAAACTCCTGGCCTCAAGTGATCTGGCCGCCTTGGCCTTGCAAAGTGTGCTGGGATTACAAGTGTGAGCTGCCACTCCTGGCCTTTTTTTTTTTTTTTTTTTTTGAGACAGGGTCTCACTCTATTCCCCAGGCTGAAGTGCAGTGCTGCCATCTTGGCTCACTGCAACCTCAACCTTCCAGGCTAAGTGATCCTCCTACCTCAGCCACCCAAATAGCTGGGGCCACAGGCATGTGCCACCACACCCGGCTAATTTAAAAAATTTTTTTATAGAGATGGAGTCTCACTATGTTGCTCAGGCTGGTCTCAAATTTCTGGGCTCATGTTTCTCCCACCTGAGCATCCCAAAGGGTTGGGATTACAGGCATGAGCCACCGTTACTGGCCTTTAACTCTTTCAATAATCTACCTCTTCCTTCTTGGCAATCTTTGTCCACTGTTCTTCAACATGCACCTTCTCTGGTCATGCCAATTATACCCTTTCTGTGCCCATGTCATGACTCAACTCCCCCCGCCCCCATCTTCTTTCCTACCAATATACTCTGTCTTCACCTCTTTCTAGGCCCAAATTCTAAGTATACTTGGAAGACATTATTGCTCTCTTCTTTCTATCTATCTATCTAGACAGAGTCTCACTTTGTTACCCAGGCTGGAGTGCGGTGGTGAAATCTCAGCTCATTGCAACCTCTGCCTCCCAGGTTCAAGTGATGCTTGTGCCTCAGCCTCCAGTTAGCTGGGATTACAGGTGCCCACCACCACACCTGGCCAATTTTTGTATTTTTAGTAGAGATGGGGTTTCACCATGTTGGCAAGGCTGGTCTCAAACTCCTGACCTCAGGTGATCCGCCTGCCTTGGCCTCTCAGAGTGCTGGGATTACAGGCATGAACCTCTGTGCCTTGCCTATTGCTCTGTTTTAAACTCTTACAATACCAAAAAGCATTTATTACGTGATGACATATATATAGGCCTACTGTTTGATTTTTTTAAATATACGTAAATCTTACATTCAACTGAGCTTCTACAGAACAGAAATCACATTTGATACTTAAGTAATTGTTTTTCCTGTTTCATATTTAGTATCTCTCTCTATTCTGATGGCTATAGTATCTTTTCATAGAACATGTTTGTTACTTATTTTTTAATTATGGGAAATCTCAAATATATATAAAAGTAAAGAGGACAGTATATTGAACTCCGGTGTACCCAGTATAATGAAGTTCTTTGTACTTATCCCTCAGTTTCAGCCGTTATCAATTTATAGCGAAGCCTCTTTTATCTATTTCCCCCTGAATCAGCTCTTAATATTGTTTGCCTTTTGGACTTGTAAATATGAAAAAGTGGACTATTTATTCCAGAGTGTGTAGCAGATGGCATATTTTTATGCTGTTAAATTTGGTATTATGACTCATGATAAAAATTCCATCTTTTTAATTTAAAAAAAATCTGGCAATTACCATTTATTTTTATATTGTTAAATTTAACATTGTGACTCACTCTATAAATATTCCATTTGGTTTTAATTTTTAAAAATCTGGCAGTTGCCATTTATTTCAGTGACTTAGCTTAATAAATAAATTAATTTGGCAAATATTTGTTGAATGTCTACTATGTGTCAGGCATCATGCCAGACACTAAGGAGCCAAGGTGAATAAGATTAATTAGATCTCATGTTTTTTGAAATCCATTTTTCTGTTTTATTTAAAAGTAAGACTATTTTGTGATAGATGAGTAAAGGCTTTTGAGAACTGTATTTCCAAATTATTATTTTTTTTGAGACAGTCTTGCTCTGTTGCCCAGGCTGGAGTGCAGTGGCGCAACCTTTACCCCCCAGGTTTAAGCTTGTGCCCCAGCCTCCTGGGTAGTTGGGACTACAGTTGTGGGCCCCCATGCCCAGCTAATTTTTGTATTTTTAGTACAAATAGGGTTTCGCCATGTTGGCCAGGCAAGTCTCAAACTCTTGGCCTCAAGTTATCTGCCTGCCTCAGCTTCTCAAAGTGCTGGGATTATAAGTGTGAGCCACCGTGCCCAGCCTCTAAACTCATTTAAGACTGGTAACATTTCTAAGAAAATTCTTGGGACCAGTACAGTTAGCAGTTTCTTATTTTGGCAGGTTAAGGTCTGTATATGAAAATATCTTACTTTAATTTTAAAAATACATTTTTAAACTGAAGAAAGGACATAATCTCAGAATAAAGGATAATTTAAAAAAAAATTTATTTAAAAGTTTTGAAATTTTTAGTAGACACAGGTTCTTGCTTTGTTGCCCAGGCTGGTCTCAAACTGTGGGCTCAATTGATACTCCCGCCTCAGCCTCCCAAAGTGCTGGGATTACAGGTGTGAGCCATCACACCCGACCTCAAGGACAATCTTTTAATTAAACAAAAAAAAATCTTTTGTATATAGAGGCAGGGTTTTGCTGTCTTGCCCAGGCTGGGTGTCTAAGCAGTTCTCTTGCCTTGGCCTCCCAAAGTGGGTAGGATTATAGGCATAAGCCACTATGCCTGACTCAATCTTTTAATATTTGATTTCATGAAATAACACTACATTTTCCCCCCATTTTTGTCTTAGACCAATAAAAGGTGATAATTTCCCATTAGCATTTGTGAATTACTGCTTTAGAGGATTGTCTTCTATGCTGCATCAGTATTGATAAACAGATTTGATTGGTTGGCAACTGAATATTTTGAAAGTTATAGAATATTCATATTGAACACTTCAGAAGTCTGCTATGCAGAGAAATGTGTGGTTTTCTTTCTTGTCAAATCTGATTCTAAAATTTATAGAGAAATTTTGAAAACTAGTAGAGTTCCTGATAATCTAAACATTAAAAAGGGGGAGATGTGTAGTATAGTTTGTCAGGCATAAGTTTATTTATTTATTTATTTTTAGACAGAGTCTTGCTCTGTTGCCCAGGCTGGAGTGCAGTGGTGCGATCTCAACTCACTGCAGCCTCCGCCTCCGCCTCCTGATTTCAAGCAATTCTTTTGCTTCAGCCTCCCCAGTAGCTGGGATTACAGGCACACACCACCAAGCCTGGCTAATTTTTTTTGTATTTTTAGTAAAGACAGGGTTTCACCATGTTGGCTAGGCTGGTTCGAAACTCCTGACCTCAGGTGATCCTCCCGACTCAGCCTCCCAAAGTGCTGGGATTACAGGGGTGAGCCACCACTCTTGGCCTCAGTTTTTAATATCCTTCTATTAACTTTTCTAATAAGTTTTTAATATTTTTCTATTCAGTTGATTTTAAGATAGTTTTTGAGCTGGGAGTGGTGGCTCATGCCTGTAATCCCATCTCTTTGAGAGGCTAAGGCAGGCAGATCACCTGAGGTCAGGAGTTTGAGACCAGCGTGATCAACATGGTGAAATCCCATCTCTACTAAAAATACAAAAATTAGCTGGTTGTGGTGGCAGGCGCCTGTAATTCCAGCTACTGGGGAGGCTGAGGCCAGGGAATCACTTGAACCTGGGAGGCAGCGGTTGCACTGAGCTGAGATTGCGCCGTTGCACTCTAGCCTAGGCAGCAAGAGCGAAACGCCGTCTCAAAAAAATAAATAAAATAAAATAGTTTTAAAAATATTTTTGTGTTTAAGTCAGACAATTGAATCCTTCACATTGTTCAAGTTTATTTTTCTAAATACAGGTCAAGCATTCCCTGTCTGAAATGCTCCAAAATTAGAAACTTTTTGAGTGCCAGTATGATGCTGAAAGGAATTACTCATTGAAGCATTTTGGATTTTGGATTTTAAGATTCGTGATGTTCAGCCAGTAACTATAATTCAGAGATTCAAAAATGAAAAAATCTGAAATCTGAAACAGTTCTGGTCTCAAACCTTTTGGATATGGGATACTCAACTTATACTATAATTGGTAATTTCAAAAAGATTAGAAGTTTGGTTCAAATAAAGTAAAAAGCTATATGTATGTTTTCAGTGTGTAATGAGAACTTGAGCTATCTTAAAAGTTAAACAAGTTGGGAAAGTTTGTTAAGTCATGGATATTTTATTGTTATTAAAATTAATATTAAAATTCACAGCCAGAAAATACAGGTGAAAATGCATATCAAATGGTGTTTAGTTGTACAAATTATGTCAATAAGGACCCAAAGTAAACACAGAAAAGCGAAATCTGGATTTTTGAAGGTAGGAGTTGGAGTCTGCTCAATGTTAGGTACTAGGAATATACAGATAAATAAGAAATGGTCCTCCAAGAATCTAAAAATCTAATAGTGGGAAAGAAATAGATTTAAAAAAATCCACAAAATGAAAACTCATTACACTATTTTTCTATTACAGCTAAAAAAAAAAATCCCAGGTAACAAAGGAAGTAATTCTGTGAGAAATAAAGCACTCATTTAGGCTGCGGTTGTCACTTGTTTTGGAGAAAGAAAAGTTGGATGTTAAAATAAGAAATAGAATTACCTGATTGTAAAACTGAATAGGATATACACAGTTCCTGGTAAAGTTAATACTGGCTGGATGCAGTGGTTTACCCCTGTAATCCCAGCACATTCAAAGGCCAAGGTTGGGAGGATTGCTTGAGCCCAGGAGTTCAAGGCTGCAGATAGTGCCATTATACTCTAGTCCGGACAGCAGAGAGAAGTAAGACCCTGTCTTAAAAAAAAAAAAAAAAAATTGATTATAATTTAGAAAAGACTTTGAAATTTTGTTACTTTTCTTGAGTTAAAATGTCATAGACCCTGTGAAAATAACTTAAATAACGAACTGTATTTGGAATTTTGTGTAAAGACAGTAGTCAACTGTTAAAATCAACTATTTCCTCTGAAGTACTTAAAATTTTCCCATGCCCCCGCCCTCTTTATTTCTTTTTGAGACAGAGTCTTGTTGTGCTGCCCAGCTAGAGGGTGGTGGCATCATGGCTCCTTGTAGCCTCAACCTTTCAGACTCTGGAAATCCTCCTACCTCAGCCTCCTGAGTAGTCGGGACCACAGGCATGAGCCACCATGCCCAGCTGATTTTTTAAATTATTTATAAAGATGAGATCTTTCTGTGTTGCCGAGGCTGGTCTTGACCTCCTGGGCTTGAGCTGTCCCCCCATCTTAGTCCCCCAAAGTGCTGGGATTACAGGCATAAGCCACCACGCCCAGCTTACCCCAATTTTAAAAACATTTATTTATTTATTTACTTTTTTTTTTTTTAGAAACAGGGTCTTGCTCTGTTGCCCAGGGTGGAGTGTAGTGGCGTGATTCTAGCTCACTGCAGCCTTGAACCCCTGGGCTTAAGTGGTCACCCCACCACAGCCTCCCAAATAACTAGACTGTACAGGCACATGCCACACCATGCCCAGCTAATGTTGAAATTTTTTGTAGAGAGTTGCTGTGTTGCCTAAGATGGTCTCAAACTCCTGGCCTGGAGCAGTCCTCTCACCTTGGCCTACCAGAGTGCTTGGATTACAGACCTGAGGCATTGCATTTGGACCCCTAATTTTTTTTTTTTTTTTTTTTTTTGCGTGGGGGTTTCTTAGAGAAAGAAGAACCAGAGAACTTGCTAGAAAGGAGACCAGAGAACTTGCTAGATAAAATCTTAAAGAGCTGTACCACTGCAGCCTCCAAGTTTTAACTCACCAACTCAGTATATACTTTGGCTTTTACAAGACTATTATTAAGTAAAATATACTCTCTTTTCTACCTTGCTTTTGGTCTGTTCTGCTTCTTGAAGAAGCATAGTAAAGATACTTTCTAACTGCTAAGTTTGTTCATTGTACTGGATGTGTGAAAAAGTAAGAGTAGTAGGTAACATCCTGGATTCTAGAGACCGATTCTTAGGTTGAAGATAACTGTCCAGTCTTAATATGAATTCACATAAATCTTTATCTTTCAGAAAATACTTTCCTACTAACTGTATAAAATTGTTAAAACACTATAGATCTAAATTTGAGTTTTGCTCATTTAATTCTGTGGCATACACAATATTTCTATGTAGAATAATGGATTTGATGGCTAGAAAAGTAAGTCAGTGTCTAATAGAGTCCTTGTATATTGTCTAGAGCAGGGGTCCCCACCCCCCAGGTCACGGTGGCATTAAATTATCATAGGAGAACCAACCGTATTGTAAATTGCACATGCGAAAGATCTAAGTTGCGTACTCTGTATGAGAATCCAGTGCCTGATAATCTGAAGTGGAGCAGTTTCAAACTAAAGTCATCACCTCCACCCACTCCCGCCAATTGTGGAAAAATTGTCTTCCATGGAACCGGTCCCTAGTGTCAGAAAGCTTGGGGACTGCTGGTCTAGAGGCTTTCTCCCCCTTGTGTTTGGTCTGATTCATGTTGTATTAGTTGTGATATTGTCTGTTTCAACATACAGATATTCATCCAAAGAAATACTTAATTGTCATTTGGGTACTTTAAGCTTTCATTTTTTCTTTAAGTGACTGTTTGATTTATATTATGCATCAGGCACTGTTTAGGCCTTGGAACTTCCCAAGTGTACCAGGAACCTTGTATTCTAATTGAGAAGACACATAAATATGGCCAGTATTGGGAAGATGTAGCTTTTTATTTTTTCTGGAGTTGAGTTTTTAGCTTAAAACTTATGATTTTTTTCCTGTGAATACTCTTAAAGACAAAATCAGGAAAATTATACAGAGTGGGTAAAATTTTAGGTTGAATAAAGGCTGTCTTTATTCTGACTAGAGTTAATATTAAGAAGTTGAAAATACTGATATTAGGCATGTTACCTATATTAACAATTTAAGATGAGAACATGAACTTGGGATGTTTGCAGTTTGGAAACTCTCTACCCTGACCAAAACTAAACTGAATGAATATAAATTCTGACAGACTGATCTTCACCATTACTGTAACCTATTTGATATTGAACATTTTTTTATTATGTAGCTGGGCGTGTAGGCATGTAACTGTAGTCCCAGCCCCTTGGGAGACTGAGGCAGGGGAAGATCCCTTGAGGCCAGGAGTTCCAGCTGCAGTGAGCTGTGATCACACCTATGAATAGCCACTGTACTTTAGCCTGGATAACATAGTAAGACCTCATCTCAAATTTAAAAGAGAAAACATATTATTATGGAAAATTTCAAATACAACATACATAGAAGTAGACTGTATAATGTAGTGAATCTCCATGTACTTATTTCTGGCTTCAACAGTTAATCAATGTGGTTAATCTTGCTTCATCCATAATCTACTCCTGACGATTATTTTAGTGCTGTGGGGTTTGTTTTTTCTGTTTTTGTTTTTTGACAAAGTCTTGCTCTGTCACCCAGCCTTCAGTACGGTGGCATAATCTTGGCTCTCTGCAGTCTTGACCTCCTGAGCTCAGCAGTCCTCCTGTCTCAGCCTCATGAGTAGCTGGCAGCACAGATGCATGCCACCACACATGGCTGATTTTTAAATTTTTTGTAGAGATGAGTGCTCCCAATGTTGCCCAGGCTGGTCTCAAACTCCTGGGCTCAAGCAGTCCTCCAGCCTCAGCCTCCCAAAGTGCTGGGATTACAGATGTGAGCCATCACACCCGACCTTAGTTTTTATTTTTGGTTTTTCTTTTATGACTCCTCAAAATTTAGCTTAATGACATGATTGTTTTAGAATAAGTCCCAAACATAACAGCATTTTATCTGTAACAACTTATGTATCTTTAAAGATAAAAATTAAACATACATACACACAAAATCATACACACAGTACTATTATCACAGTCCCCCCAAAATTTGTAACAGTTTACTATTGCTTGTGAAATATCCAGTTAGTTTTCATATTTCCCAATTGTATCATAAATGCCCTTTTATACCTGGTTTATTTGAAGCTATATCCAAACAGAGTTATACCTTACGTTTAGTTGATATCTTAAGTCTTTATAGAAATATTCCTTACTTTTTTTTCCCCCCCTTGGCATTTATTTGTTGAAGAAACAGATCATTTGTCCTGAAGAATTTTCTCACATTTTAGACTTGGCAGATTCATGTTCTGGGGTCATCTAACACATTCCTCTGTCCCCTGTATTCCCTGTAAATTGGAAGTTAGAGCTAGGTATTTGATAAGATTCATTTTTTTTCTTTTTCTGGCAAGAACATTTTATAGATAGCGTTATGTACTTCCTACACAGTGCATTATAATGCTCATGATGTCTGGTTGTCTCTTTTCTGTATTATAAATATTGATGAGTGTGTAGAGGTGTTTTCATCCTGATCCATTCATTTTAAAACTTCCTTGATGGTTTCAACAGCCGTTTTTGATCATCGCCTGGATTTGCCGTTGTATATGAAACTCTAAATGTATAGTTTCTTCTGCATTTATTGCTGGCATTCCATATAGTTGACTGTAACAACCATTTGGTTAACCTGAAATGCAGTTTTTACAGAAGACACATGATATATGTATTCTCTTTCATTTATCAATTTAAAGAATGAGTTGATTGCCTAGTTTTTTCCAAAGGGAACTCCTGGTTTTTTGTTTTTTTCTTTTTAAGTATCATTATGAACTCATGAATTTTTAACACTTGATATGTTTCACTCCATTATAGTCTTTTTTGATGTTCAGATTGTCTCATCTTTAATCAGTGGGAGCCTCTTCATGTTGGCTTCTGATCTTTTTTTTTTTTTTTTTTTAATTTTTGACATGCCAGTCTTTGGTAACTCTCTTGCGTCTGGAAGGACAAGGTATACCAAGGAAGTACCAGGCTCATCTTACAGATTTTCTGCCCTGACCTAGAATTGGCCCTTTGTCTAAAGAACTCTGTTGCTTTTATAAGTAGTATTTAGAGACTCAGTAGGAATTGTTTAAGAAAGTCAGGCTACATTTGAATTAATTGCCATCTTTTTGAGGTATTTGTTTTTTTATTTTAATTTATTTATTATTATTTTATTTTATTTTTTTGAGACGGAGTCTTACTTTGCCACCCAGGCTGGAGTACAGTGGCGCGGTCTCGGCTCACTACATCCTCTGCCTCCTGGGTTCAAGCAATTCTCTGCCTCAGCCTCCCAAGTAGCTGAGATTACAGGCACCCACCACGTTTGGCTAATTTTTTTGTATTTTTAGTAGAGACGGGGTTTCACCATCTTGGCCAGGCTGGTCTTGAACTCCTGACCTCGTGATCCACCCACCTCAGCCTCCCAAAGTGCTGGGATTACAGGCGTGAGCCACCGCACCCGGCCTTGTTTTTTATTTTGAGGCAGAGTCTTTCTGTGTCACCCAGACTGGAGCGCAGTGGCGCGATCTCAGCTCACTGCAACCTCTGCCTCCTGGGTTCAAGTGATTCTTGTGCCTCAGCCTCCAGAGTAGCTGGGATTACAGATGTGCACCATCATGCCTGGCTAATTTTTGTAATTTTAGTAGAGATGGGGTTTTACCATGTTGCCCAGCCTGGTCTGAAATTCCGGAGCTCAAGGGATCCACCTGCCGTGGCCTCCCGAAGTGCTAGGATTATAGGTATGAGCCATTGTGCTCGGCCTTTCTAAAGTATTTGAATTGTACGTTCTTTGTCAGTAGTTTTAAAAACAGACATTTGGCAAAGTAGCCTTTTGGTTTCCAGTTTACTTTGAGACAGCTATGATTAATTAGATACACTCAGTACATTGAGTGATGTATCATACATTTAAAGTAGTCATACAGACTAAGATTGTACTTCCCATTTTTCTATGTATTTATGTATTTTTATTTTTTAATTAAATTTTTTTCTTTTAAAGACAGCATCTCACCCTGTCACCTAAGCTGGAGTACAGTGGCACAATCGTGGCTCACTGCAGCCTCGACCCTCTGGCTCAAGTGATTCTCCCGCCTTAGCCTCCCAAATAGCTAGGATTACAGGCGTGCACCCCCACGCGTGGCTAATTTTTAAAATATTTAGTGGAGACAGTGTCTCGGTATGTTACTCAGGCTGGTCTCAAACTGCTGGGCTCAAGTAATCCTCACACCTTGGCCTCCTAAATTGTTGGGATTGTAGATGTCAGCCACTGCACCTGGCCCCGTTTTTCTCTTTAACATACTACTTCATTCTGCTGATAGGTCACTCTTCACAAGTAATTCTCTGCCATTGATTGTGTGCTTACAACTATTTGTTCACCTCGTTGAGAATATGTTAAACTGGGCCAGGCATGGTGGCTCATGCCTGTAATCCCAGAATTTTGGGAGGCCAACATGTGTGGATCACCTGAGGTCAGGAGTTTGAGACCAGCCTGGCCAACATGATGAAACCCCGCCTCTACTAAAAATACAAAAAATTAGCTGGGCATGGCGGCAGGCGCCTGAAATCCCAGCTACTCGGGAGGCTGAGACAGGAGAATTGCTTAAACCTGGGAGGCGGAGGTTGCCGTGAGCCCAGATCATGCAGTACTCCAGCCTGGGTGACAGAGTGAGACTGAGGCAGGAGAATTGCTTAGACCTGGGAGGCGGAGGTTGCCGTGAGCCCAGATCATGCCGTGAGCCCAGATCATGCAGCCCAGATCATGCAGTACTCCAGCCTGGGTGACAGAGTCTCAAAAAAAAAAAAAAAAGAAAAGAAAAGAAAAAGAAAAAAAAATACGTTAAATTGCTTTGCAGTGTAATACTTAGCTGATTCTTTTTAAATGTACTTTTTTTTTTCCCCATCAACTTTTAAGTTCCAGGGGACATATGTAGGATGTACAGGTTTGTTACATAGGTAAATGTGTGCCATGGTGGATTGCTGCACAGATCAACCTACCACCTAGGTATTAAGCCCAACATCCATTAGAAATGTAAATTTTAAAAGGGTTAATGCTAAGTGCACAGTTATACAGATGATTTGTTACTTCCTCTTTTGCTTCTTATATAGGAAGAAAAGGGTAGTGAAGTTTAGCATCTCTATATTCCCTTTAGAGACTTACTATGAAACCAAGTGGTTCCTTTCCTGTCTTATTAAGGTGCATTTAAAATATTTAGGGATTTTACAGCTTTTAAGGACATTTCACCAGGTATAAAAAAAAATTCAAGGCTGGACGCCAGGCCCGGTGGCACTTTGGGAGGCTGAGGCAGGTGGATCACGAGGTCAGGAGATCGAGACCATTCTGTCTAGCATGGTGAAACCCTGTCTTTACTAAAAATACAAAACAATTAGCCAGGTGTGGTGGCAGGCGCCTGTAGTCTCAGCTACTTGGGAGGCTGAGGCAGGAGAATGATGTGAACCTGGGAGGCAGAGCTAAATATGTTTTCTTTCAAAAAGTGCTTCTTAATATCCAGGATGATTTCATGTGTCCAGTGCTGTGCTGGTCTGTTTGTCTTTTTTTTTTTTTTTTTTTTTTTGAGACAGAGTCTTACTTTGTCGCCTAGGTTGGAGTGGCATGATCTTGGCTCACTGCAACCTCCACCTCCCGGGTTCAAGCAGTTCTTTGCCTCAACCTCCCTAGTAGCTGGGATTACAGGTGCCTGCCACCATGCCTGGCTAATTTTTGTATTTTTAGTAGAGACTGGGTTTCACCATCTTGGCCAGGCTGGTCTTGAACTCCTGACCTCGTGGTCCACCCGCCTCGGCCTCCCAAAATGCTGAGATTACAGGCGTGAGCCACGTGAGCCACTGTGCCTGGCCTGTCCTTTTCCCTTTCTCAATTTTTGTTACCCATGTGCTCACAGAGATAACACATTTTCACTATCTTTAGTTTTTTCTTTGGAGCATTTCTTATTCTTTGTGAAGGTATGCAGGTAGTGGTTTGTTCTTAATGCCTTTATCTTTTATTCTGCCCTTAGATATGGAAGCATATTTTGTGCAAACCTGAAATTATGTGGGTTGGTTGGAGGGGGGTGGTTTTCTTTTTAATGGATATGACAGTTTTCATACCTGCATATCTCATTGGATAGAAAAATTGTGTATAATTAGTAGCTCAGGGCTCCTTTTTCTAATAACCTGATATGGTTCACTGTTCAGCTTTGGATACAATTAGCATGTAGTGTTCTCCACTTAAGATCAGAAAAGATGGAGATTATATATACTACCTAATTCTTATTCTTTTCTTTATACCTCGATGGATCCTAACCAGTTGCATGTCTGTTCTTTCTTGAGTTAGAAAGAATCCCAGGGACATCTTTCTGTACTTCTATTCCTGTTGGTTTAATTTCTCTGTTTTTGGCTCAAAGTCTCAGGAAACACATCATCACCTAAGAGAAGCTTGTGACTCTCATTCCCAGCTGCCCTCCTATTCTTTCCTCTGTAGGACAGCCCATGTACTCTCGTGAACATGGTGCTGCTGCATCTGAGCGACTTCAGTTGGGGACACCGCCTCCTCTGTTGGCAGCTCGTTTGGTGCCACCTCGAAACCTCATGGGATCCTCCATTGGGTACCATACCTCAGTCTCCAGCCCTACCCCTCTGGTTCCAGGTAAGCTTTGCTACAGATGGCCATCCACCTCACTGATCTTTTTTACCTTAAGCTGGCCAGCCTAAGCAGTGACCTGGCATCCTGATCTGCTGTCATAAAGTCCCATTAAAGCTCATAGGTAGTTTTATTTTCTGTTCCTTTGCTTCTTTGGTTTGTCTCTAGTGGCTGCTAGATGATTAGGCCTGTGTATCTGTCATCTCTGGTGTCCTCTATATTTACTTTCAGTGCCTCGGTAACAAAGTGATGCTAGTTCCTTGAGCTAGTTTCTAATCAGGTAGATAGGAAGATAATATCTACTTGAATGTTTTCTGATTAGTTATACATTATAATAAACTAGGTTAATTTTTCTTTGAAACAAAATGAAAAACATCTGGTTTCTTGCCGATCATGTCCTTTTTTCCCTTTTGCCCCTTATATGGTCCTTTTGCCCCTTGTATGGTCCTTTTCCCCCTTGTATGTGTGTATAATGTAGCGATTCTTAAAAATTCTTTTGTCCTATTGACATAGGTATTTTGAAGGATCTGTGGAGTGCTTTGTAGGTGTTTCATGAGGTGTTTTTAACCCTTTCTCACTTTGCCTTTAGATCTTACTCATCTTAATTAACTAAAGGGCTTTTAAGTTAATTGGTGTTCTGTGTATTCCCAGGATTTATAGCACAAGGTCATTTGATTATGTAACTTCTTTAAAACTTTCTGCAGTCTTAACTGTAGGAGATTTTCTGTCAGTAGTGCCAAGTGGTAACTGAAAATTTTTAATCATAATTTGCTGATCCATTTTTAAAAAGATAAAGCAGTATTCATTTTGTATGTTATATTGCATGTAATTTTTAGAGTTGGCATAACCAGGGAAGCTGTTACTTTACATATCATTTTCAAACTGTATCATTCTTCAACACGTTGAAATTTAATAAGAAACTATGTTAGATTTACTTTTAAGCTAGACATATTACAGTGTGTTTCCATCAGGAGGGAATGCTCACAATTAAATACTGTCTTTAGTTGTCTTAAAGAAACAAAAAATTATAAAGAGAAGTTAGAGCAAAAGCTAAAATAATTAAGTATGAAGCCCCCAAAATACTCTTCGGCAGATAACTATAATCATAGTCCTGTAACCATTGAGGCAAAATTATTTGTTTTTATTTGTTTTTTTTTTTTTTTTTTTTTTGAGACGGAGTCTGACTCTGCTACCCAGACTGGAGTGCAAGGGTGTGATCTTGGCTCACTGAAACCTCCACCTCCAGGGTCCAAGCGATTGTCCTGCCTCAGCCTCCTGAGTAGCTGGGATTACAGGCGTGCATCACCAAGCCCAGCTAATTTTTGTATTTTTAGTAGAGACGAGGTTTCACCATGTTGGTCAGGCTGGTCTCGAA
Source organism: Macaca mulatta (assembly GCF_049350105.2). Lineage (NCBI taxonomy): Eukaryota > Metazoa > Chordata > Mammalia > Primates > Cercopithecidae > Macaca > Macaca mulatta. Next base: position 155,138,594 of record NC_133411.1, read on the forward strand.
CTCCTGACCTTGTGATTTACCCACCCTGGCCTCCCAAAGTACTGGAATTATAGGCGTGAGCCACTACACCTGACCCAATTATTTGGTTTTATTAATCATCATCAGGAAACTTTGAGACTGAATGCAAGCCTTAGGAATGAAATAAAAAATCTCTAATAGGAATGTCATTGTGATAATAATTTATTAAATTTTCTGTTCCATCCTTCTCTGAGGAGGACAGTACAAATGCCCCAAATGATTACTTTTCAACATAATTTAACGTTTTATTAGAGGGAGACAGTTCTTAATCTAGTGATGTCTTTTTTGTGTAATTCCATGAGCTGTTCTTAAAACCCGGAAAAAGGGGAAACGTGGGGGTGGGGGGAAGAGAAGGAATGCCAGCCAGCAGTTCTAGTTCTTATATTAGATATCTCAGAATCACCTGTGCTTTAATAGCATTTTATTATTATTGCCTCCTTGTAGCTTGTGGATGTTTTGTGCAAGAAGGAAGTTAGCTGGTGAATCTGAAGTTGGGAGAAGCATAATATTCATGGGAGAGGTTTAATCTAAGAGTATTGGGGGTGAGACATTTTCTGGATTGAGGACTTCTGAATCCTAGTTGTGCTATTTATCGACCGTTGACTCAAATGCCTGTAGTGGCCAGGAGGATCCCCTAAATGAGGATAATTTGCTGATCTTATATTCTGAATCACTTCTATACTCTAAATCATAGAAGTGACTGACATGTATGTGAGCGCGTGTGCTGTTTTATTTGAAATATGGTTTATGTGTGAAACCAGCTGTCTGTCTCTAGTTTGAAGAAGTGCAGATAACCAAATGAATACATTTTCTTTTCACCTCAATTAAAAAGGTGCCTAGACATTGGAGATATGATAGATAACAGAGGAAACTCAGTCCTTCACATATGGTGTTTGTGTTTGTAAAAATTTGTATTAACAAATGTGCATTGGGCTGGGCACGGTGACTCACACCTGTAGTGCCAGCAGTTTGGTAGACTGAGGCCGGCAGATGGCTGAAGCCCAGGAGTTCCAGACCAGTCTGGGCAAGATAGCGAGACCCCATCTCTATTTTTTTTAAATTAAAAAAAAATGTGCATTGACATTTGGATAAGGTAATTAATATATAGAGCAGAAATGAGTAGGTGAGTGAATCTGAAAATACCAGTATTTAAGAATAGATGCATGTATCTATATTCTGTAATAGGAGCATTTTTTTTTCAGTTTCAAAAGGTGTGTCTAGATACTGTAACACAAAGAGAAATGCAGTCTTCACCTCAGGTTCCACATCTGCAGATTCAACCAACTACAGATTGAAAATGTTCAGAAAAAATAAAAATAAAAAATAGCAATACAATAATTAAAAATAATGCAAGTTTTAAAAACAATATCCATAACAGCTATTTACATAGCATTTATATTATGTATTATAATTAACCTAGAGATGTTTTAGAGTATACAAGAGGATTTACCTAGGTTATATGCAAATACCACCACCCTATTTTATATAAAAGTCTTGAACATTTGTGCATTTCGATATCTGTGGGAGGGTCCTAGAACCAGTCCCTCACAGATACTGAGAGGTGACTGTAGGTTGATGTATTTATATTTGTTGGAGAATATATGTTTTTTAAGCAAGTGTTTATTTTAGAACAATGAGAGATGATTTAACCTCCCTCTGATTTGTTGTGTGTTTTGTTGCTTTGTTTTCCCTCAGATACATATGAACCAGATGGTTACAACCCAGAAGCTCCTAGTATTACTAGTTCTGGTAGATCTCAGTACAGACAGTTCTTTTCAAGAACACAGACACAGCGTCCCAATCTGATTGGCCTAACATCTGGAGATATGGATGCAAATCCAAGAGGTGAGAATACCTTGAACTTTTTCTGATGCTAAGTGTTATGCAGTAGTTGGATATAGTTATTACATTTGCATTTCTGGCCTCGCTTGAGGAAATTAAGGTCCAAATTACTTATATATCATCTCTTTGAAGGGTACTATGTATTAATCTCAGATGTTTTTAAATAACTTTATCTCCAAAGTTTATTTTAAAGCTATAGTTAGAATATATTTATTTTTACATACAAATCACACTAATATTACTTAACTACTTCTTTTAGTAGGACTTCAGGCTGTTTTAGTTTTGTTGCTAGGCACTGTGTTAGGTATTGTGTATAGATAGATGAAATTACTGATCTCCTCCTCAAAGAACTGATCATTGAAGGGCCTACTTTGGCACCTCAAAGTACTGGGATTACAGGTGTGAGCCCCTGTGCCCAGCCTAGCATTTTCCTGATCTTTCTTTCTATCCTAGCTTTATTAATTCTTTTTTTTCCTGCCATTAATAACACTATTACCACTATAAGAATAACAAGTTTTGTATGAAGACTACACCAAATGCCTTCTCATATATATATATTTTTATATATATGTATATATTTTTTGAGACAAGGTCTTCTTCTGTCACCTATGCTGGAGTGTAGTGGCGTGATCTCGGCTCACTGCAACCTCTACCTCCCAGGTTCAAGCGATTATCCCACCTCAGCCTCCTGAGTAGCTAGGATTACAGGTGTGCGCCACTACAACCCTGCTAATTTTTGTATTTTTGGTGGAGACGAGGTTTCACCATATTGGTCAGGTTGGTCTTGAACTCCTGACCTCAGGTGATCCAGATCCCACCTTGGCCTCCCAAAGTGCTGGGATTACAGGCATGAGCCACCATACCCAGCCTCATATATATTATTGTCTCTCATGTTTCTGTTTTTATTCTCCCCTTTTACAAGTAAAGACACTGAGGCTTTGAGAGGTTTAAAGAACTTGCCCAAGGTCACGCAGCTGTTAAGTGCCAGAACTAGAATTCAGAGTAGAAGTCATGTTTTGTATACAACAGGACAACAGGATTTCTTTGTTGTCTTGGGCAAGTCATTTAACCTTTAGTTATATCTCCTTCCTTTAATATGACACACTTCATTAAATTTAAAAAAAAAGCATTAGGCAATGTTAGCTGGTAATGATAAAAACTATTTAAGGAGAACATAATGGCATCTCAAATTCTAGAATGTTTTATGCCATCACAGTTGCTGTCTTCTTCATTAGCCTTCTGAAACACAAGTCCCACAAGAGCAAGGATCATGTCTATTTTATTCACCAATGTATACCCAAGGTCTGCTATAGTTGCTGAGCTGTCACATAGCTAAATGTCAAGTGAATGAATCTTTACATCATAATTTCCCTGACAAAGATGAAATGAAATGTACCAACTCCTAACCATATACCTACCCCGGCATTCAGCTCTGGGTTATTCTTTGCTTGGTGGAGTTGCTAAAGTTAAGAGAGATACTCAGGATTTAATAGGCATAGTTTTGTGTTGTTAATTTCTGTTTTGTTCAGTACACCTCTTCCTACCCACAGGTTATTTATTGTAAGGACAGATTCTTAGAATATTTCTGTCAATTTATAGTACTGGCTTTGGATTTTCTTCCCACCTTTAAACCTATAGAAAATCAAAAGAAACACAGTAAACATCTGAATGCCTTCATTTAGATTTACCAGTAATATTTTATTACCTTTGGGCATGAATGCTGTCTTTTCTTTCTTCTCTCCACTCACTTTTTTTTGTTGAATCTCTTGAAAGTTAGTGGTAGACATTGTGAAACTTTAACTCCTTTACCTTATATCTAAGAATAAGACAGTCCTATATAAGCACAGTATTATTGCCACACATAAAACCATAATTCCATAATAATATGCAATTCTTATGATGTGGTTAACTTCTTGTTGAATCACACCAGGAGGCAAATAATGTCCATTAATGGTGCTAAGTTTGATTGCTTGCATAAGGTGATCATTGTTAGAGCTCTCCATTGTTTTTGTTTCTTTGTTTGTTTGTTTCTTTATGAGACTGAGTTTCACTCTTGTTGCCCAGGCTGGAGTGCGATGGTGCAATCTTGGCTCACTGCAACTTCCGTCTCCTGGGTTCAAGTGATTCTCCTGCCTCAGCCTCCCGAGTAGCTGGGATTACAGGCATGCACCATCATGTCTGGCTAATTTTTTTGTATTTTTAGTAGAGACGGGGTTTCCCCACATTGGTCAGGCTGGTCTCGAACTCCCAACCTCAGGTGATCCACCCGCCTTGGCCTCCCAAAGTGCTGGAATTACAGGCGTGAGCCACCGTGCCCGGCCCAGAGCTCTCCATTGTAAATGTAATTTTTGGAGTGTTACTTTGGCACCATAAGTATCTTGTTTTCCAACAACCTTTCACCAGTACTTTTTTCATCTATTGATCATTCATGCCTGAGTCATTTATTACATCGAGGTTAACTTTGAGTTTTGAAACATGGATTTCTAGTTTTTATAGAAAAAGGCATTTGTAACTTTTCTCTGTTAGGCATTTCTAAAAGAGAAATGAAAGTAATTGAGCTATTAATAGTACTTTTTAACTTTTAGACTAAATATATTAATCATTGAGACTCCTGAAAAACTCAGTAATTTGAATTTTTGTTTCCAACAGCTGCTAACATTGTGATCCAGACTGAACCACCAGTTCCTGTTTCGATTAACAGCAACATAACCAGAGTAGTTCTTGAACCAGATAGTCGAAAAAGAGCTATGAGTGGTTTGGACGGGCCACTCACAAAGAAACCTTGGCTGGGAAAGTAAGATAATTTGCTAATTAGTAGCATCTAATTATTATTGTTGTTTGCATTAGTAAATTCATAAAAATAAGATTTGTCATTAATGATTTTCAAACTAGGTATCTTGAAGTTAGGGTTCTAGAAGACATTGTTAGAATGTTGTAAAAATTAAAAAGTTAACAATATTTATAATAGGGTTTTTTTTTTTTTTTTTTTTGAGACGGAGTCGCCCAGGGCGGAGTGCATAATCTCAGCCCACTGCAACCTCCACCTCCCGGGGTGAAGTGATTCTCCTGCCCCAGCCTCCTGAGTAGTGGGATTACAGGTGCCAGCACCATGCCCACCTAATTTTTTGTATTTTTAGTAGAGATGGGGTATCACTGTGTTGGTCAGGCTGGTCTTGAACTCCTGACCTCAGGTGATCCATCCACCTTGGCCTCCCAAAGTGCTGGGATTACAGGTGTGAGCCACCACACCCGGCCCATAAAAGGTATTTCTAATTTGTACCTACCTATTTCTATACCTAACCCAATATTAAAAATTACTGACACACTGGCAATGGATGGAAAAGAAGAAAAAAAATGAAATAAATGGTGAAGAAAATAGCTTAGTACCCTTGCAGAAGTTGAAAATAAGCCATTAAAGATGATGTTCTAGCCGGGCACGGTGGCTCATGCCTGTAATCCCAGCAGTTTGGGAGGCCAAGGCAGGTGGATCACTTGAGGTCAGGAGTTCGAGACCAACCTGACCAAAATGGAGAAACCCAAAATACAAAATTAGCCGGGCGTAATGGTGCATGCCTATAATCCCAGCTACTTGGGAGTCTGAGGTGGGAGAATCACTTGAACCCTGGAGGCGGAGGTTGCAGTGAACCGAGATCTCACCATTGCACTCTAGCCTGGGCAAAAAGAGCAAAACTCCTCAAAAAAGAAAAAAAAAGATGATGTTCTAGCCTTAATTTAATTTAATGATGTTAGAGTCCTTGATAATTGTGGTAGATCTTTATGTTAGATCTTTTTAGCGTATGATTTTAAGTGTTAGTTGGGCCTTTTCTTTTTGTAATCTATTGCTGTTCACCTTTCTCTTCACCTTTTCTATTCTCACGTAATAAGAATAATGTCGGCCGGGCGTAGTAGCTCACACCTGTAATCCCAGCACTTTGGGAGGCCGAGGCGGGTAGATCACTGACGTCAGGAGTTTGAGACCAGCCTGGCCAACATGGTGAAACCTTGACTGTACTAAGAATACAAAAATTAGTCGAGCATGGTGGTGTGTGCCTGTAATCCCAGATACTAAGGAAACTGAGGCAAGGGAATCACTTGAACCCAGGAGGTGGGGGTTGCAGCGGACCGAGATCATGCCACGGCTCTCCAGCCTGGGCAATGGAGTGAGACTCTGTCTACAAAAAAAAAAAAGAATAATGTGAAAATTGCTTAGTAATTTCTGAAGAATGTTAAGGGCTCACAAAAGGCACTTTAAACAAATTAATCAATGCAATTAATTTATTGTATAGAGATGTGGTCTTACTATGTTCCCCAGACTGGTCTGGAAGCCCTGGGCTCAACCAGTCCTTCTGCCTTGGCCTCTCAGAGTGCTGGCATTACAGGCATGAGCCACTGCGCCCAGCCTGTAACCTGTTTCTTGTTGTTTAATATATTTTCTGTGGTTTGAATTTTGAATATAATGTTTCATAGGATTTTGAAAAAGTTTTCTGGGATTATAGGTGTGAACCACCATGCTCATCCACAAAAGGCACTTAAAAAAATTATAAACCTAAATTCTTTGTGGTTTTATCTCTTGGCTAGTCATGAAGTAGGAGAATTAACTAAGATGTATTAATCTTCCTTTTAGGCAAGGAAATAACAATCAAAATAAACCAGGGTTCTTACGAAAGAATCAGTATACAAACACCAAATTAGAAGTCAAGAAAATCCCTCAGGAATTGAACAACATTACCAAGCTCAATGAACACTTCAGCAAATTTGGAACTATTGTTAATATCCAGGTAAATGTGGCTATGTCAGTGACAGAAGCCAGGCATTTTATGGGTCTTGGGAAAATTTCTATTAGCTCACCTTGTTTAAATGAGTCAGTGGTTATTCTGATTATCTCTTCTAAGTGCTGTAAATGCCACCATATATCTGTATATCCAGTTTTATGATGGACTTGTTAAACCATGTTTGTTCTTGTGAATTCATTTGGTTCTTTTCTGCAATCTCTTCCTGAAAGAGAATGGGTAGCCTCACAGTTTTGGAGACTGGGAAGTCCAAGATCAAGGTGCTGGATGATTCGTTTCCTAGGGAGTGCTGTCTTCCTGTCTTGCAGATGGTTGGCTTCTCGCTGCATTCTCACATGGCAGACAGAGAAAGAAAAAGAGGGGGTTGGGGCAGATTTCTTTCTCTTCTTTTAAGGCCACTGATACTATTCATTAGGATGCACCCTTATGACCTCATTTAACCTTAATTATATCCTAAAAGCTCTATCTCCAAAACAGTAATATTGGAGTTTAGGGCTTCAACATGTGTATTTTGGGGAAAACATTCATTACATAGCAATGGGTCATAATTTATTTGACTATTTTTTGGTTTTGGGAATTTATATTGTTTTATTTTCTTCAAGGTTGCTTTTAAGGGTGATCCAGAAGCAGCCCTAATCCAATATCTTACCAATGAGGAGGCCAGGAAAGCCATTTCTAGCACAGAAGCAGTTCTAAACAACCGATTCATTCGAGTCTTGTGGCATAGGGAAAATAATGAGCAACCGACACTACAGTCCTCAGCACAGCTGCTCCTGCAACAACAGCAAACACTTAGTCACCTCTCACAGCAGCATCATCACCTGCCACAGCATCTTCATCAGCAGCAGGTGCTAGTGGCCCAGTCCGCTCCTTCAACAGTGCACGGAGGTATCCAGAAGGTAATCTGGTTCACTGGGAATTAAAGCTCTTTTAGTTACACCCTCTAGATCAGTATTTTTCAGTTCCTGGTCCTTGGGTCTTCTACATAAGAGCTACTCATAATTTGAACCGCAGACCAGCAGCATCTGATTTCCTGGGATCTTACTAGAAATGCAGATTCTTGGGGGAAATATTGCAGATTCTTGAGCCATACTCCATCCTACTGAATCAGAATCCCTATGGGTGGGGCCCAAGGATTTGTGTTTTAACAAGCTCTCCAGGTGATTCTTACATACCTTAAAGTTTGAGACGTGCTATTTTACATCAGAATCACTTACCTGGGTGCAAATTCCTGGGCTTCACCTTCTCAAACCTGTGTAGAGTCAGTCTCTAGCTATGGGGCCTATAAATATACATGTTTAACAAGTACTCTTAAGTTATTGTTATGCACACTAAAGTGTAATAACCATCTACCACTGAGCAACTTTGACTGTAGAGCTATTTCTTTATTTTGTATTAGAATCAGTCTTTTTTGTGTCACCCATTTGCCCTCCTGTTTCTCATGTAAAAAAAATCATACATTCCTTCTAAAAATGGGTATAGAAGCTCCAAGAGAACTGGAATTTTGCCTGTTGTGTCCATTCTATCCCTAGTGCCTAAAACAATACCTGGTACATATTGCTCAAAACATATTTGATTGAATAGATGAAGGAAGGAAAAAACAAAAGAACAAAATACCGCACATCAGAGCCATTCAGATACTGACCTAGATAAATCTCATGCTTAGAGTAAATGCATTCAGATTTTTAAAAAGTATTCCTTATAGTACATGGTGTCAACTCCATTTATCATCCTGCTCATTTGCATCTAAATTCTCTTTCAATTATCCCACTTGTATCCCACTTCATGTAGGGGCCCAAAGGTGAATGCTTCCCCTAGATGTTGGATGAATAGTGTAGAAAAGAGTTCGTACTATCACCTTCATGGTGATCATTAGGTTCTGTTAGTACAGCCCAATATTGCATTATGTTTTTGAGGTGATCATTTCACAGTTATTCATATTAAGCCACTGTCAGTTAAGACCCCCTAATTCTTCTTATTTTTTTCTTTTCTTTTCTTTTTTTTGAGACAGTCTCGCTTTGTCGTCATTCAGGCTAGAGTGCAGTGGCGCAATCTTGGCTCACTGCAACCTCTGCCTCCTGGGTTCAAACTATTCTCCCGCCTCAGCCTCTCGAGTAGCTGCGACTACAGGTGCATGCCACCATGCCTGCCCAATTTTTGTATTTTTAGTAGAGACGGGGTTTCACCATGTTGGCCAGGCTGGTCTTGAACTCCTGACCTCAGGTGATCTACCTGCCTTGGCCTCCCAAAGTGCTGGGATTATATGTATGAGCCACTGTGCCCAGCCAAGACCCTCTAATTCTTTCAGAGCATTGCATACCAGAGGAAACATTAAAAAATAGTTGTTTTTTTGTGTGTAGGTGCATGCATTTTGTTGTGATATGTTTTAGACATTCCAAAAAGTATGAATAATCTATCAATCATTTGTATATTCACCAGTGTCATTAAAAAATAAAACCTTATGGATAATGGAAGCACCTTCCCATTCCCATTTTCTTATCTTCTTCCCTAGAGTAATCATCTTAAATTTGTATCATTCCTAGGCATGTTTTTAAACTTCTGCCACATAAGTGTTTATTTTGTATATGCAGATGATGAGCAAACCACAGACATCAGGTGCATATGTTCTTAACAAAGTTCCTGTTAAACATCGTCTTGGACATGCAGGTGGTAACCAGAGTGATGCATCACATTTATTGAATCAGTCTGGTGGTGCTGGAGAAGATTGCCAGGTAGGCATTTTTGGGAGCTTCAGATATATTTAGAAACATTCAATGAATTAACAAAATAAATTAGTTATCAGCCAGACAGTCAAGACAGTTGTGACAGCTAACCTAAGTGTGGCAGGTATACCTCTCTAATTTCCATGTTGCAGTCAGAAATTTGCTAGTGAAATTTTTTTCCTATTCAAAGTTAAGTAGGAGGCTGGGCGTGGTGGCTCACACCTGTAATCCCAGCACTTTGGGAAGCCAAGGTGAGTGGATCAACGGAGGTCAGGAGTTCGAGACCAGCCTGGCCAAAATGGCGAAACCCCATCTCTACTAAAACTACAAAAAAATAAGAAGGGCGTGGTTGCAGGCACCTGTATTCCCAACTACCCGGGAGGTTGAGGCACGAGAATCACTTGAACCCAGAAGGCGGAAATTGCATTGAGCCAAGATCACGCCATTGCACTCCAGCCTGGGTGACAGAGCAAGACTGTCTCAAAAAACAAAAACAAAAACAAAGTGAAGTAGGAATTTGAGAATTTTAGATATTTGTTTATTTATTTATTTAATTTTTTTTTTTTTGAGACAGTTTCGCTGTTGTTGCCCTGGCTGGAGTGCAGTGACACAATCTCGGCTTACCACAATCTCTGCCTCCTGGGTTCAAGCAATTCTCCTGCCTCAGCCTCCTGAGTAGCTGAGATTACAGGCATGCGCCACCATGCCTGGCTGATTTTGTATTTTTAGTAGAGACGGAGTTTCTCCATGTTAGTCAGGCTGGTCTCGAACTCCCGACTTTAGGTGATCCACCCACCTCGGCCTCCCAAAGTGCTGAGACTACAGGCGTGAGCCACTGCATCCAGCCGAATTTTAGATATTTATTAATAGATAAGTGTCTTTATTAGTTAATTTCTTTAATTTCATCTTTTAAGAATTTAGTGAAGGGTATTCTGTCATAGTAAAAAAACCAAACTTTGAAATATGTTTTAAGTAATTTATTTTTAGTAATATATCTATACTATAACTCTTGAGCATGGTGATTATTACAAAGAGAGCTAAATAAAAAGAAAAATAAGCAGAAAAAGCAAAGAAAACTGCAGAGGAAGAGCAGCAATGCATGCTATCCCAAAAAATACAATATAGCTTCTGTAACTGAAACAACCTGATATTGACTCATGAATAGACAAGACTAGTGGAACAGAATAGAAAATCTAGAAATAGACTCAATTGCACATAGGAGTTTATTATATAATAACAAAGTGTCCCAGATCAGTGGGGAAGTTATAGACATGTTGATAAATGGTATTGGGATAACTGGATAGCCAGTAGGGAAAAGATGAAATAAGATCTGATCCTTTTTTTTTTTATTATATCATAAACCAGTATAAATTCCAAATGGATCTGAGATTTAGATGTTGATTGAAAAAACTAAATGATACAACCCTCATGAAAGGAAATTTGGCAGTACAGTATCTGCCAAAATTATGTATATGCATTACTAAACTAGTTATCTTCCCTCTAAGAATCTATGTCAAAGGTATACTAGCCAAAATATAGATAGACATATGTGCAAGGCTAGTAATGATATACCCTTTATAATAACAGAAGACTGGAAACAACCCAAATGCCCATCTGTAGGGGACTGATTACTGCAAATGTAGTATATCTATACAGTAAATATACAACTATATAAAGAATGAATATTTTTATATATACTATGGAGTGATTATCAGAATATATTCAGTAAAAAAGCAAAATGGAAGAAAAAATACATAGTTTACTACTGCTGGTGTGAAAAAGTAGAGGCAGTGAACACAGAGAAGTATTTGCTTATAACAGGAAAAAACCAAAAAGATAATTCATATTATTCAAATCCTGTGGTTATGGCAAGTATAGAAGAAGCTAGATGACTTTTGATTATGTCTTGTTTTGTAGATTTGACTTGGAACCATGTAAATAAATTCTGAATGTAATTATAAAGTAAAATTAAATGAAATAGAAGTAATCCCTAAAAAGTGAAAAGAAAAGTGAAACCCATGAACTAGCATATCTGCATTGAGTGCTTTAAAACAGTGATTTGATGATATATTCCTAGTGTGATATACCCTGAGGACAAAAAACGATTTAAAGAAATCATATCAACATTGGCATTGTTGATATTCTGAAACCCATCTGTGAGCATTGTAGGGTAATTAAAATGTGGAATTATGCTGATGTCCTTCACAACTGAGATTTTCAGTGTGGCTGAAAAGAGAGATAGAAGATAGAAAAGATTAAGTAAATACGCTGTAGTCCTGCATTTGAATAGAAACTATCAGTATAAACTCAGGTTGTATTTTATCTTAAAGGGAAAGAAAGGCAACGAAATATGCCCCAAACGTTTCCCAATTCTATTCACTGAAAAGGTCTAGAAACAATGACCAGCCCAGTCATTGAGCATCCCTAGCACTCAAAGGGATCCAGGGAACCTTGAAGAAATAGCTGTCTCCAGACCTGAGACTGGCAGTATTGCAGATGAGCCTAGAATATGGTATCAAACTAGAAAGTAAGGAGAGTGTCAGAGAATACTAGAGTTCTGTCAAAGAGAAAAACGAATCTGATCAGACCTCTAGATCTACCCACTAATTTAAAAGAAATTTGGGGTATAGAGGGACATCTTCAAGGGTACCATAGAATCCTGTGGGGTAGTACTACTGGATGAGTGACCTGGTTTCTTCAACAAACAATTTGCAACGAAAAGCAAGAGATGGAGAGGGAAACTATGAAGTAAAGGAGACTTCAAAGAGATACAACAAGTTATACTTACATGGACTTTAATAGATCCCATTTCAAATGGGAGGAAATTGTTTAGAAAATTACAAGCTGGAACTGGAGAGGTGAATATTTAATATTAAAGAAGTGTTATTGCCTTTTAACTATATATTGTGATAGTATTGTGGTTATGTTGAAAAATGAAAGGAGTCCATATCTTTTAGAGATATAATTGAAATATTACGGATCATATGATATTTGGGATAAGAATATAGTTAGTTGGGGATATAAATGAAAGAAGATTATTTTATATATTGATTATTGTTGCTGCTTGGTACTTTTGTGTGTTTCAAAAATTCCATTATTTAAAAAAAAAAAAGTGATTAAAGAGTTTCAAGTCAGATGGCCCTGACTGACTTAACCTGCCTCTTACTAGCTGTTGCTATGGGAATTAAAACTTTAATGTTAATTTTATGTTAATAAAAAAAAGCCCAAGAGGGGAATGTGTAGCACATAAATAGTGCTCAGTAAATTTTAGTTGTTGCCATTTTAATAAAATAAATGATAACATGAACATCAGCTATACAAGGTTCTTATGGTACATGCAGGACTTTCCTGTGTAAACTAGTTTAGTTTTGATGATAATTAAGTGTTGTGGTGATTGAGAGAAGTCTTACATTTGGATATATTATTTATGAGATTGAATTTTCCATGGATTTCTTACTATTATTTTCTCTCTCTCTTATATTATTCAAAATTAATTAAAAAGTTTCAAAGAAGACCAGTACAGTGACTCACACCTCTAATCCTAGTACTTGGGGAGGCTGAGGTGGGAGGATCACTTGAGCCCAGGAGTTTGAGACCAGCCTGGGCAACAGAGAGAGACCCTATCTCTAGAAAAAAGAAAAGAAACCAGCCAGGTGTGGTGGCTCGCACCTATAGTCCCAGCTACTCAGGAAGCTGAGGTGGGATTAAGCCCAAGAGATTGAGGTTGCAACAAGCCGTGATTGCACCTCCGCACTCTAGCCTGGGCAGCATAGTGAGACCTTGTCTTTAAAAAAAAAGGAAGAAAGGAAAAATTAAAAAAAAAAAAAAAAAAAACGTAGCTGAATTCTTAGAAGGATTTTTCAGTTATTGGAAACAAGGGTTTTTGTTCGGCACTTCACCTAACAAAAAACAACTTATGATACCCTCCAGCCAGATACCACCTGTAGCCAAACAAATTCAACTTATTATTCAGTGAGAGGTACACACAATGCAACTGTGTGTGCCAAAAGGACTTATTTTAGCATTTCGGCTAAGTTAGATGATTTAGAAGGATTTAAGGAAACAGGCATAAATTCTGTAATAGGATATCTTACTAAATCTTACCTGGAATGAGGCTAAAGTAGTAAATGGTAAAGAAGCAGCAGTCATTCCTGGCGTAAACGTTATGTTTAGTCATTTTATGGTTTGGATAGCATTCATGTTTTTGTCTCTGTTCAGTCATGATTAGGGAGTGGTCTTCATTTTGTCTTGATCTGTTATGGTCACAAGAGCAGCTTTGTCTGATGTTGTTATTTTGTGAAATTGTGTTTAACAGGAGGGCAGTAAGGCTGTTTTTATCTTTTGGGTGACAAATTTATGAATAAAGAACTAGATTTTATAATGAAGTTTTTAAATGTAGAAAGAAAATTTAAATCCTAAGAAGAGTAGAAATATATGCATCATTTCTAAAAAATTACTCTAAGCATTTCTAAGATATAATTATATTTGTGTGTGCTTTTTTTTCTTTAGATATAATTATATTTGTGTGTGCTTTTTTTTCTTTAGATATAATTATATTTGTGTGTGCTTTTTTTTTTTCTTTATCTTTTAGATATTTTCAACTCCAGGCCATCCAAAACTGATTTACAGCTCCTCAAACTTAAAGACACCTTCAAAGCTCTGTTCAGGGTCTAAATCTCATGATGTTCAAGAAGTGCTTAAAAAAAAACAGGTAACAGTCTTGATTCTTCTTGCCTTACAGAAGAAAAGATGCGTTGAATTGTTAAGTGGTTACATTATCACTTTTAAATCAGTTCATGTCGGTAGGGCATGACATCATAATGCTCATATAGCTTCTCTAATGTACACTTGGAAAAAAAAGGATGGACATACAGAAAAAAATGTTTCACAATTGCCATTCAGAATTTTTTTTAAATACACTATTATTCCCTCCAATTCTAGGGTTTATTTTCTTTTTTAAAATTCCTAGGTAGATAATAATTCATATAAAATATAACACTTTTGTAATTATTATCTATATGATTCAGTTCTGAGTTTCATTGTCATCCTATTAAGTTCACATAGGGTTTTCCAAATTAAATAGATATTTGTATGTACTATCTCGGTATAATTAGAGATTTAACAGGAGGGTGGGAGGCACAATTTTCCTGGTGAAATCCATAGATTTTACACTATTATTATTATTATTATTATTATTATTATTATTTTTGAGACAGAGCTTCGCTCTTGTTGCCCAGGCTGGAGTGCGATGGCATGGTCTCAGCTCACCACGGCCTCCGCCTCCCAGGTTCAAGTGATTCTCCTCCCTCAGCCTCCAGAGTAGCTGGGATTACAGGCATGCGCCACCACACCCCGGCTAATTTTGTATTTTTAGTAGAGACGGATTTTCTCCATGTTGGTCAGGCTAGTCTTGGACTCCCGACCTCAGGTGATCCACCTGCCTCGGCCTCCCAAAGTGCTGGGATTACAAGTGTGAGCCACTGTTCCCGGCCTACTCTATCATTTCTAACCTATAGCTGCATGTCATTTTTTTCTTTTTCTTTTCTTTTCTTTTCGACGAGGTCTCTGTGGCTCAGGTTGAGTACAGTGGCATGATCATGGCTCACTGCAGCCTTGATGTACCAGGCTCAAATGATCCTCTCACCTTAGCCTTCTGAGTAGCTGAGTAGGCATGTGCCACCGTGCCCCGGCTAATTTTGTTCATTGTTTTGTAGAGACAGGGTCTCATTCTGTTGCTGAGGCTGGACTCAAACAATCCTCCCACCTCAGCCTCCCAAAGTGCTAGGATTACAGGTTGAGCCACCATGCCTAGCCTCACATTTTTAAACTTTAAACTTCAAAAATAAGGATTTAGCTTATTACATTGGCAAGTGAAAACAACTTTTGTTTTTCTTCATAAGGACATTCAGGTCATTCAAGTCAATAAATCTCATAGAGATAGCTAATTAGGTCCAATATTTTAAATATTTTTTAAGTACAGTTATAAACTCTATTATGTTGAAAGTGTTAGAGAAAATATACTCAAAGGTTTCATCTTTGGTGTCAGCTATTTTTTTATTAGGGGGACAGTCTGTCTCAGGGAGGACCCAGAAAAAATGAGTTGAGAATGGTGGCAAATTATGTTATCTGTATTAATTTCTTTTTCACTTATATAGGAAGCAATGAAGTTACAACAAGATATGAGGAAAAAAAGACAAGAAGTGTTAGAAAAACAAATAGAATGCCAAAAGGTAAAACAAGAACTCATTATTTGCATGCTAGAATTGATGTATAGAATTGATTTTAAAAGTATTATTCGTGATTTTTAAAGTCTTCTTTATATTAAAGTTTATTAAGCATGGTTTTACCTTTTTCTGTTTATTTCGTAGATGTTAATATCCAAGTTAGAAAAAAACAAAAACATGAAACCAGAAGAAAGAGCAAATATAATGAAGACTTTGAAAGAGCTTGGAGAGAAGATCTCACAATTAAAAGATGAATTAAAAACATCTTCTGCAGTCTCCACACCATCTAAAGTGAAGACAAAAACAGAGGTATCTATTTGCATTTTTTTATTTAACATAGGGTTATTGAACATCTACCACGTGCCTGGCACCTTGAAAGTACAATGGAACCCTTAGGTAGCTAATATCCTAATAGGAATATAGGCAAACAATTATTGTACTTAAATATATCCTGATTATAGTACTTTTTTTTTTTTTTTTTTTTTTTTAAGGAGACAAGGTCTCACTATATTGCCCAGGCTTGCCTCAGATGCAGTCCTCACACTTTGGCCTCCCAGAGTGCTGGGATTACAGGTGTGAGCCACTGCACCCAGCTGCCACAATTTTTTTTTAAGTGTTTGTACAGATTCTCTGTACCCTTTTTGGGAAGAGGTTCATAATACCCTGTTTGAACAGAGATGTGTTTTTTAACTGAATATTTTGGTTCCCTGCTGAAGATGACACTGTTAGAGTGATGGTAGTGAAAGAGGTATTTCCCATTTCAGCAGTGTTTTTTTAATGCTGTAATAGTATTGTAATAAAACCATCCTTTTAAAAAAGTAGCCTGGCCTATTCATATGAGTAAAAATGTGGCATGTTATTAAAAAGAATAATCAGAAGTTCTAGATCTATTTAAGTCTAATTTTATTAATTTCTATCTGTTTCCTTGCCTGTACTTGGTTTAGACAGTGGTTCCATTATACCACAGTTCTGTGGTGTGATTATAGACAATTCTAGTCCTCTCAGAACTGGTAATAAATTTGTCAGATATGTAGAATGTAAATTGTTATATGCAGTATTACATTAAATTTGAAATTATGGTTCTCTATCAGTATAGAAACATAAAATGTTTAAGATTTCTTCTTAAAAGTATAATAAAAATGTTTTTTATTGAATTTTTTTCTAATTAATAGAAAATATATATGCACATTTTAAAAATTAAAGAGGTGAAAAATATCACTGGCAGTCATGTCTCTTAAAGACTGAAAAATAATTTGTCTCTAATAAAAAAGAGAATGGCAACAGTTATGGATTCCAATCTGGTAGTAATTATGTAGCTGTTACTTTTGTATTATAAATACATTTTTACTATATAATTTATTTTGTTCTTTTGTGTTTCATTTGTGATACTTTATTATGTGACAGTTATTCTGAGCTCCCTCATCTCAGGTGTCTGTTCCTAGGATCTGATTTTTAAGCCGTCTAATGCTTACTATTTTTCACTGATACCCATTTACTTTTTACATGTTGACACTACTATATCTGTAAAGTTAGTTTTTTCAAAACACCCATGTTTATTGCATCCTCTTATTCTCTGTGTCATTGTGTAACTATAATGTTCTGGAGAAGATCTTGTAAGTTATCTAAAAAATACCTTTTTATTTTCAATTTTTCCAAAGGCCCAGAAGGAGTTATTAGATACTGAACTGGACCTCCACAAGAGGCTGTCCTCAGGAGAAGACACCACAGAATTACGGAAAAAACTCAGTCAGTTACAGGTTGAGGTGAGATTTAAAAGGAGTTAGTGCCCCACCACATTTAACATCTCAAAAAAGTTTTCCTTTGGCCAGCATGGTGGCTGACACCTGTAATCCCAGCACTTTGGGAGGCTGAGGTGGGTGTATCACGTGAGGTCAAGAGTTTGAGACAAGCCTGACCAACATGGAGAAACCCTGTCTCTACTAAAAATACAAAATTAGCCAGGTGTGGTGGCGCATACCTGTAATCCCAGCTACTTGGTATTCGGGAGGCTGAGGCAGGAGAATCGTTTGAACCTGGGAGGCAGAGGTTGCAGTGAGCCGAGATCACGCCATCACACTCCAGCCTGGGCAACGAGAGTGAAACTCCATCTCAAAAAATAAAAGAAAAAAACAGTTTTCCTTTGTTTTTAAGGTTTAGTCTAACAATATATGCTGCATTCTACTTTTTGTTGTTATTCAGGCTGCACGGTTAGGTATTTTACCTGTGGGTCGAGGAAAGACCATGTCCTCTCAAGGTCGAGGAAGAGGCCGAGGGCGTGGAGGAAGAGGAAGGGGATCACTAAATCACATGGTGGTGGACCATCGCCCCAAAGCACTAACAGTTGGAGGATTCATTGAGGAAGAAAAAGAAGACTTGCTTCAACATTTCTCAGTAAGTTTTTAAAACAGCAAATGCTAACTCTAAAAACACTGTGTTCATCATTTTCCTTGCTGCAGTGTGTATAAATGTCAAATGTTTTGTAGATTAGAAAAATCAGTGGTAAAAAACATGAATACTACCAAATGCCTATTTAATATATTTAAAAGTCAAGAAGCAGCTCTTGCTTTTGATTCCATAATACTCCACTTAAGTGCATTTGTAGTGACAAGTTGTTTCAAAGCTATACTTAATGCTTGTTTTAGGTTTATTACATGGCTTACCAGGTATTTACAGTTAATAGTGAAACAGTCTGGGATAGAGGCAAAATTCAAAGAAAGAATTTATTAGGATAACAGGTATATTTAGTTATATTCTGTATGTAGTGACAACCCCTTACTTTTAGGCAAACATGCAAATAGGTTTGCTACAGGCAAATGTCTTTACTGTTTTGGACATATGCAGTATATACTCTTTCCAGGCACTCATTCATTCAGTAAATATTTCATTGAGCATTATTTGTGCTAGAACATTTTCATACATGATCGCATTTAATTTTAAATGACTGTATAAATGTGAAATACATGTAAAACGGTATACATGTGAAATCCTATGTGTACAACAGATGTGAACACCACAACTTAAAATGTCAACAGCAATCATATAATTAATAAATAGTGGAACCAAGATAACTAGGTTCCCTATTCCTCAAACAACTCTTTTGAGAGGAAATATTTTTAGCCCTATTAAATGTTAAAGATGGCCCAGGACAGTGGCTCATGCCTGTTATCCCAGCACTTTGGGAGGCTGAGGCAGGTGGATGACCTGAGGTCAGTCAGGAGTTTGAGACCAGCCTGGTCAACATGATGAAACCCCATCTCTACTAAAAATACAAAAATTAGCTGTGTGTGGTGGTATGCACCTGTAATCCCAGCTACTTGGGAAGCTGAGGGAGAAGAATTGCTTGAACTTGGGAGGCAGAGGTTGCAGTGAGCTGAGAGAGTGCCATTGCACTCCAGCCTGGGCCACAATAGCGAAACTCCATCTCAAAAAGAAAACAAAAAATATTAAAGATAGTGAGGGAAATCATAAAGAGCAAGGCTTCACTTCAAGTGTTCTTATTAGTTTGATGCCCATTAACCTTGTTTCACCCTGATTCTTGGGGAAGATAGGCTGTTATGAAAAGGACATTCCACATTTGAATGTCCTCTGGGTTATGAATGGTTCACTCTTGACCCAGTTCTTTCCCTGGTGTAACCCTTATTTGCCGTTTTTGTAAAGTGGGAGGATAGCTCTAAGTGACTTCTTGAGGAGTAAAGAGGATGGCGAAGCACTATACAAGTGCAGGGTATTTTTGTGAAGGCTGCCCGAATGTTGATTTTTGTCTTTTAAGGTTTAGTTTATAAAATTAAAATCTCCTTGCCAAATAAATTGGTCATGTAGAACGAATACCAGTTCTGGTGAGGTGATATTGGATTATGTGAAGCAGAATTTCTACAAATTTGACTCATTGCAGAAAGTTTCAGTTACAAAAAACAGTTAATCTTACTAGGAAGACAGCTACATGTTCATTCCTATGGTCACTGGAGACTATATGTAGATGTTTAAAATTTAACCCAGAAGTCATGCTCAAGTGGATCTCTTTCCTTCTGAAAAGTAGAACCATTCTAAAGCATCTAATAATAACCAATTTTTATGTACATGTACCTGACAAGTCTGCAGTGTGGCATTCAGTTGGCAGATGTGGTTATGTCTTGACACTTAGGAAAAGAGCAAGCAAAGCTAAGGCAGATGAGGTAACTTAGGAACAAAACACTTCCTTTGGTTTGGATGGCTCTTTTGTTTTCTTGTTTGATAGCGTGCTGTCAGATAGGGTCTTGAGTACGAGGAGCATGCTTCCCTAATAATAACTACTTGGGCAATATAGTATGCTTTCTTTGAAATACAGAAATACATATGCTTAGGCATTATTGTGAATAGAGTTAGCAAACATAAAAGGAAACTGTTCTTCAAGGTCTTTTGTATCTCACAGAGGCCAAGGTAAAATCTGTATTTTAAATATTCTTCTATTCTTAATGATTATGAAAGGATCATGGGTGAGCCGTATCTATATGAAAAAATGATGGATGGATTTTAATGAAGTTATTCGGAATCGAATTCTGGAGTCCTTCAGAGTTTGCTCTTCAATAGTCTAAGAACTTACCATAAGTGGGTTATGGTTGTATGCAAATGGCAGCTATAAATATGCTCATTATAGTGCATGTAATAGTGAAAAATGATAACCGTGTAAATGTTTGACAGTGTTTTGCTGCCTTTAAAAACGTATTTATTTATGTATTTTTTGAGACAGAGTTTTGCTCTTGTTGCCCAGGCTGGAGTGCAATGGCGCAATCTTGGCTTATTGCAACCTCCACCTCCTGGGTTCAAGCGATTCTCCTGCCTTAGCCTCCTGAGTAGCTGGAATTACAGGTATTAGTCATCACACCGGGCTAATTTTTGTATTTTTAGTGGTAGTAGTATTAGCACGTCTCTATTTTCCATAGTTCCTGAGGAACACATACTCCTTTTTTTTTTTTTTTAAATAGGTAGTTATCTTTTTTTTTTTTTTTTTTTTTTGTGACAGTCTCCATCTGTCACCCAGACTGGAGTGTAGTGGCACAATCTTAGCTCACTGCAAACCACTGCCTCCTGGGTTCAAGCGATTCTCGTGCCTCAGCCTCCTGAGTAGCTGAGACTATAGGCATGCATGACCACACCTAGCTAATTTTTCTATATTTTTACTAGAGATGGGGTTTTGCCATGTTGGCCAGGCTGGTCTCAAACTCCTAGCCTCCAGTGATCCGCCCGCTGGCCGCCTTGGCCTCCCAAAGTGCTGGGATTACAGGTATGAGCCACTGTGCCCGGCCAATGCAAACTACTTTTAAAATCAGACTTTTTACTTCACATTCACTTTTGGGATGAAGCATCAGTGTTTTATGTTGTGTACTTTAAAACCAAATTTGAGGATATTGGTTGATCTTGATCTTTTTGGTCCCAGGTACATACATGAAAGGTATATATAGATTAAAGCATATACAAATTTAAAATACATAGAATATTTAATTTATAGTGCAGGTTATATATATAACAGCATAAAAACATACATTAATATATAAATATATTAATAATATGTATCAGAGATCAGCACACTTCTTCTCTGAAGGACTAGATAGTAAATACATTGTCTTCTCTTTTTCACCTGCTCTTCCCTCTCTTCCTCTTTCCTTTCTAGTTCTTTTTCTTTTTTTTTTCTTCTTTGTACTTCAGTGGATGAACATTTTTTTCATTTAATAACCTTTTCAAAAATGTAAAAACCATTCTTAGCTCCTAGGTCATTAAAAACAGGGTGCTGGGCTACATTTATCCTGAGGGCTGTAGTATGCAGACCCCTAGTATGTTATATTACTTTATATATCAAATATTTAAGTTAAACATAATTAATTGAAATATATAAATATAATTTTATATATATATATATATATTTTTTTTTTTTTTTTGAGACGAAGTCTCGCTCTGTCGTCCAGGCTGGAGTGCAATGGCCGGATCTCAGCTCACTGCAAGCTCCGCCTCCCGGGTTTACGCCATTCTCCTGCCTCAGCCTCCCGAGTAACTGGGACTACAGACGCCCGCCACCTCGCCTGGCTAGTTTTTTTGTATTTTTTTTAGTGGAGACGGGGTTTCACCATGTTAGCCAGGATGGTCTCGATCTCCTGACCTCGTGATCCGCCCGTCTCGGCCTCCCAAAGTGCTGGGATTACAGGCTTGAGCCACTGCGCCCGGCCTAATTTTATATATTTTAAAGATCAAAATCAGTGAATCCAGAAAGAACTTTCTAATTGTTTGTTTTTTTTTTTTTTTTTTTGAGAGGAAGTCTTGCTCTGTCGCCCAGGTTGGAGTGCAGTGGTGTGATCTCGACTCCCTGCAGTCTCTGCCTCCTGGGTTCAAGTGATTCACCTGCCTCAGTCTCTAGAGTAGTTGGGATTACAGGCGTGTATACCTCCTGGCTAATTTTTTTTGTATTTTTTAGTAGAGACGGGTTTCACCATGTTGGCCAACCTGGTCTGAAACTACTGACCTCAGGCGATCCACTGCCTCAGCCTCCCAAAGTGTGAGGATTACAGGCATGAGCCACTGTGCCTGGCCCAGAAAGAATTGTTTAATAGAAGAATCTTTATTTATATATCTTTTTTTTTCACAGAAATCTTAAGATTTTTAATATCTTAATGAAGTTAATGTTAAATATTTATAATTGAAGTTTAATTCAGAAGTTGAAAATTTTAACAGCCTTGCCAAGGGCACAGATGGGACAAAAACTAAAGTACATTCCTTCATCCCTGTTGAAGGGAGGTTTGGCTAGATACAAAAGGAAAAGTTATTTTTTCTAAATATTTGGAATATATAGACTGTACTTTGATATTTTTCAAGTAGTATGGCTCATTTAACTAAGAATTTTGAATTTTTCCTTCTTTTGAAGAAGTCTAAAGTTAGGTTTTAGGATTGATCAATTCAGAAATTCAGCTGCTCATATTTACATATTTCTCTTCTATCCTACCATGTTGCCTTTTATTAGGCTTTTTTCCTCTTGCCTTGACCTCCCAAAGTGTTGGGATTACAGGCGTGAGCCACTGCACCTGGCCAGTTTTTTTCTCTTTTTTTAAATTCCTGTTTTTACTGTTACTTCTTGATTTTTAAATTTTTTTTTTTTTTTTTTTTTTTTTTTTTTTGAGACTGAGTCTGGCTCTGTCGCCCAGGCTGGAGTGCAGTGGCCGGACCTCAGCTCACTGCAAGCTCCGCCTCCCAGGTTTACGCCATTCTCCTGCCTCAGCCTCCGGAGTAGCTGGGACCACAGGCGCCCGCCACCTCGCCCGGCTAGTTTTTTGTATTTTTTAGTAGAGACGGGGTTTCACCGTGTTAGCCAGGATGGTCTCGATCTCCTGACCTTGTGATCCGCCCGTCTCAGCCTCCCAAAGTGCTGGGATTACAGGCTTGAGCCACCGTGCCCGGCTTTGATTTTTAAATTTTAAGCATTATATATTGACTTCCCATTAGTCTTTGTGCTTCCCACCGCTCCATTTTTTTTGACCTTGTTGTGTTTTATTTTTTTCTTACAAATTTATGCCTTAAAAAAATAAATTATTCTGCTGTCATTTCAGTGGGGGTCTGGGGAAGGGTATGAAATTGCATACCACAGATGGTCAGTTCCCCATCTTTAGCCAGAAGTCCCTTTGAGTCTTAAGAAAGAGGTTTATCTCTAAAGTACTGTTTAGAACCTGTGCTCCCACAATATTTATATAATTTGTTATAATTTTTATATTCTTACTGGATAAAACCTCTAGTTTCTCACTCCTGCCATTCCTGAAACTTCATATAAGGCAACTGAGTATTTCTGCTGTAATTACTAAAGACTTCGCACATAGTTAGCTTTTCCCCACAGCCTCTCTAGACAGGGATTTTCCCCCACCTTCCAAGTATATGAAAAATATATTTGAGAATGTTACTGTACATGGAAATGATACCTTATAGTTAGGCAAATAGTTTTCTTTTGTGCTTTCCACAACAAAAATTAGCCTTTTCTTTGTATTTAACATGTGGAGAAAGTTTTTTAGATAGTGCTTCATTGATTGCCCTTCATCAGACCTTGTTAAAAGAGTAATGTAGGCCTGGCGTAGTGGCACCTGCCTGTAATCCCAGCACTTTGGGAGGCTGAGGTGGGAGGATTGCTTGAACCCAGAAGTTCAACGCCAACCTGGGCATCATAGTGAGACCCTATCTTTACAAAACAACTTAAAAATTAAAAGATAATATAGGTGATTTGTGAGCCATGACCATTTACTGTTGTTATCTGTCACAAGTGATCAGGAGTTTACCTTTTCTGCACGCTTTACTGTGATCAGGATTCTTCAGGTGAAAATATAATTTTCGTAGCTAGTTCTAGGAGTGAAATATGGCAATAGTAATTCTATGACCCATAAAGACATTGAAACTCTAAACTGCCTTAATTTTTTTCTCTTGATTTTGAAAATTTCTTTACAAAGATGATGCTTTTAAAACATTCAAACAATACAGATTATAAAGGAGAAGGCACAACGAATTTGAAATCTTATCAATTACATTTTTATGAACATCTTTCTAGCACCTGTATCTGTCATACGTATACATACTACCTATGCTGTTTTGGAGTTTGTTTTTTCATCCGTAGTGTATCATGGAGAATTGTTCATGTTTATGAATATAGGTATACATTTGTCTTATTTAAAGGCATTCTATTGTAAGAATATGCCATAATTTTTATGTACAACTCCCTATTGATGAATTAGGTAGGTTGTTTACTATTTCACTATTATGAACAATGTTATATACATCGTGTTAGATTTGGCATATTTACTGGGATAATTTTTCTTTTTTTTTTTTTTGAGACGGAGTCTCGCTCTGTCACCCAGGCTGGAGTGCAGTGGCATGATCTCGGCTCACTGCAACCTCCTCCTCCCGGGTTCACGCCATTCTCCTGCCTCACCCTCCTGAGTGGCTGGGACTACAGTTGCCCGCCACCACCCCTGGCTAATTTTTTGTATATTTAGTAGAGACAGGGTTTCACTGTGTTAGCCAGGATGATCTCGATCTCCTGACCTCGTGATCCGCCCGCCTCAGCCTCCCTAAGTGTTGGGATCACAGGCGTGAGCCACCATGCCTGGCCGATAATTTTTCATTATGTGGGACAGTGCTGCACATTGTAAAACTTCTGGCACCCCTGGCTACCACCTATTAATTGCCAATAAGTGCTTCTCAGTCACTGTGACTACCAAAATACCTGCTAGAGTGATGTCTCCAATGAGAACCACTGCTTTAGGTAGATTCCTAGGAAGGAGATAACTGGATCAAAGGCAGGCATTGAAATTTTGGTACAGCTCGCCAAATAACCCTTCAGACTGTTGTACTAATTTATACTTGTAGTGACATTGGATGAGAGTACCTGTTTGCTCTCCCTCATATAGACTTGAAGTTTGTTTTTTTATCTGTCAGTCAGTTGATTGATATATGATGACTAGCATAGATTGGGCGTCAATTTCTAATCTGGGAAAATGACTGGACTACATGAATTTCTCTTAGAGCAGCTTCTACCAAGAACCCTAATATGCATATAATTTTTAATTTATGGTATATATAGTTGATCTCATATTCACATATATATATTTTTATTTGAATTATTTCCTTGGCCAACACATATAAACAAAATGAAAAAGGAGTAAAAGTGTATACAATGAAAAATAAGATTCCCTTCTACCTCCAGTCACTCAATTTCACTCCCTGTGGACAATTATTGTTACCAGTTTCTCATATATCTGCTTAAAGATACTCTCTCACTATATATATATATTATTTTTTCTCTCTTTTATAAAAATGGTAGCATGTTATACAACACCCTTTTGCCATATGTACTTTTTACTTCATATATATTAGACTGCTAGATTGTTCTATGCTAGTGCATGTGGTGTTGCTTCGTTCTTTTTAATGACTGTGTGGTATTTCATCGCACAGATGTATCGTACTACATTTGAACTGCCCTATATTGATGGACATCCCATTTTTTCCCAATATTTTATCATTTTAAACCATATTTAGATGTGTATATAAGAGAATATATATGTATGTGTAGAACAATTAGGTACTTTAATAAGTAACAGATATGTTAAGAGATTAATCCTAGATTTTTTGAAAAAGTACTTTTTAGGGCCGGGTGCGGTGGCTCGTGCCTGTAATCCCAGCACTTTGGGAGGCCGAGGTGGGTAGATCACGAGGTCAGGAGATTGAGACCATCCTGGCTAACACAGTGAAGCCCCGTCTCTACTAAGAATACAAAAAATTAGCCAGGCATGGTGGCATGCGCCTGTACTCCCAGCTACTCAGGAGGCTGAGGCAGGAGAATCGCTTAAACCTGGGAGGTGGAAGTTGTAGTGAGCCGAGATGGCACCACTGCACTCTAGCCTGGGAGACAGAGCGAGACTCTGTCTCAAAAAAAAAAAAACAAAAAAACCTTATAAAAATATAATATATGCAAATGGTTAAAAGGATGACTAGGGCTGGGTATGGTGGCTCATGCCTATAATCACAGCACTTTGGGAGGCCGAGGCAGGTGGATCACATTACCTCAGGAGTTCGAGACCAGCTTGAACAACATGGCAAAACCCTGTCTCTACAAAAAATACAAAAATTAGCCGGATGTGGTGGCATCTGCCTGTAGTCACAGCTACTCGGGAGGCTGAGGCATGAGAATTGCTTGAGCCCGGGAGGTGGAGGTTGGAGTGAACCCAGATTGCGCCACTGCACTCCAGCCTGGGCAATGGAGCAAGACTCTGTCTCCCAAAAAAAAAAAAAAGTATGACTAATAAAACTAAAATCTCCCTTTTATTCATCTTTGTCCATTCTTAAAAGATAGTCACTATTCTTAGGTATCTTTATAGAAAAATACTATGTATGTAAGAATACATATATAAAGCTTCTTTCTTTAAAAACATTTACCAAAATGTGATCATATTATAAATACAGGGCTGTGTTCCAAACCTTGCCTTTTTCACATAAAAATCTTAGCTATCTGATATTTCTTTAATTTTTTTTTTTTTTTTTGGAGACAGAGTCTCAAGTCACGTGTCACCCAGGCTGGAGTGCAGTGGTGCAATCCCAACCCTCTGCATCTTCCACCTCCCAGGTTCAGGGATTCTCCTGTCTTTGCCTCCCAAGTAGCTGGGATTATAGGCATGCGCCACCACGCCCGGCTAATTTTTGTGTTTTTAGTAGAGATGAGGTTTCACCATGTTGGCCAGGCTGGTCTCAAACTCCTGAACTCAGGTGATCCACCTGCCTCAGCCTCAAAGGGCTGGGATAATAGGCATAAGCCACCGCAGCCAGCCTATTTCCTTAAAATTTTTAAAGGTTATACCTATAGTCACCTAAAAAAGTTTATAAAAACCAACTAAACTGATCATAAACATACAGTTCAGTGATTTATCAGAAGACAAATACCTAATATACTTATTCCTCAGGTCAAGAAATAGAACATTTCCAATACCCCAATCCCCTTTGTTGCTCACTTCTCCCAGCCTCTATCTACCTTCTCTCCTTCTCAGAGCAGTAACCGTTAGCCTCACTTTATGATGAACACCTTGCTTTCTTTATACAGTCAATCCTTATTATTTTCAGATTCCATATTTGCCAGTTCATCTACTCGCTGAAATTTATTTGTAACCCCAAAATCAGTACTTCTGCTTTCGTGGTCTTTCTCAGACATACACACAGTTGCCAGTCCCCTCATGTGCCCGTTTTCAGCTGAGATAGAAATAAGGTGGCACTATGCCTTCTTGTTTAAGCTTTTATACTGTAAACAAATGCCCCTTTTGCAGTCTATTTATTTTATTATTCATTTATTTTTTATTTTTGAGACAGAGTGTCGCTCTGTCTCCCAGGCTGGAGTGCAGTGGCGCGATCTTGGCTCACTGCAACCTTCGTCTCCCGGGTTCAAGTGATTCTCCTGCCTCAGCCTCCCTAGTAGCTGGGATTACAGGCGCCCACCACCACACTAATTTTTGTATTTTTTAGCAGAGACGAGGTTTCACATGTTGGCCAGGCTGGTCTCAAACTCCTGACATCAACCTCCTAAAGTGCTAGGATGACAGGCATGAGCCACCATGCCCGGCCTTTGCAGTCTATTTAGTGCCACATTTTTCTCAATTTTTTTTGTTTTCTTGGTGATTACACTGTTTTATTTTAAATGGCCCCTGAATGTAGTTCTAAAGTCCTGTCTAGTGTTCCTAAGTGCAAGGCTGTGATGTGCCTTACAAAGATACATGTGTTAGTTAAGCTTTGTTCAGGCGTAAGTCAGTGCTTTTGGCCATGAGTTCAATGTTAATGAATCAGTAATACATATTAAATAAGATGTCTGTCAATGGAAACACATAAAACCAAAGTATGTGTTGATAAGCTGACAAAAATGTTGTGACCCTCTAAGGCAGGGATGTCCAGTCTTTTGGCTTCCCTGGGCCACATTGGAAGAACAGGAATTGTCTTGGGTCACACATAAAATACACTAACACTAATGATAACTGATGAGCGGAAAAAAGTAAAAATCTCATAGTGTTTTAAGAAAGTTTATGAAATTTGTGTTGGGCTGCATTCAAAGCCATCCTGGGCCATATGTGGCCCGTGGGCCTCAGGTTGGACAAGGTTGCTCTAGAGGCTCGTAAGAATCTAATTCTATTTCCCCTATGATTAGTGGCTCAGTATTTGCCAATTAAATGTTTGCATCAACTTTTTAGAACGTAACTACTGCACGTAATGAGAATTGACCGTAGTTTTATCACCTAAATGAGCATTCCTAAATATTACAGTAGTATTCTGCTTGTTTTTAAAATGTTATATAAATGGAATCACACAGTGTGTATTCTTTTGTGCTTGGCTTCTTCTGTTTAATGTTTGTGAGACTTATTCATGTTTTTACATGTAACATTAATTTGCCATTTTTATTACTATATAATAGTTGCATCAATATACTATAGTTTATTTTTCATCCTCTTTTTTTTTTGAGATGGAGTCTCACTCTGTTGCCCAGGCTGGATCGCAGTGGCGCGATCTCGGCTCACGGCAACTTCTGCCTCCTGGGTTGAAGCGATTCTCCTGCCTCAGCCTCATGAGTAGCTGGGATTATGGGCATGCACCCCTACACCTGGCTAATTTTTGTATTTTTAGTAGAGATGGGGTTTCTCCATGTTGGCCAGGCTGGTCTTGAACTCCTGACCTCAGGTGATCCCCCTACCTCGGCCTCCCAAAGTGTTAGGGTTACAGGTGCCAGCTGCCGTGCCCAGCCTCATCCTCTTATTAATGGATATTTGGGTTATTTCTACTTTGTGGCTTTTGTAAGCAGTGTTGCTATCTTATACATGTTTTTAACTACACATGTACACACATTTCTCTGGGATATACAGTTGGACCTTCATATGTGTGGGTTTCACCTCCATGGATTAAACCAATTTTGGATCAAAAATATTAGGAAAAAAATGAATGGTTGCATCTGTACTGAGCATGTACATTTTTTGTCATTATTCCCTAAACAATATAGTATAACAACTATTTACATAGCATTTACATTGTATTAGGTATTATAAGTAATCTAGAGAGGATTCAAAGTATATGGGAGAATGTGTGTAGGTTATATGCTAATACTACACTTTTATGTAAATGACTTGAGCATTCATGGATTTTGGTATTCACAGAGAGTCCTGGAACCAGTCCCCCAGAAACACCAAGTGATGACTGTATGTGGAATTGCGGAGTGAACCCCATCAGTTTTAGATTCTTACCAGTTTAGAATCAGTTTGAGATTCTCACCATTTGTGTATGAGAATTCTTAACTTGGTAGCGTCATATCTTTATTCTAATTGCTGATTTGATTTGTTAAGTTAGATAGTAGAAATTTTTCTTAATTTCAGACTGCATATACATTTCTGGTTCTTCCTTTAATAATGTGTATGCAATACATTTAATGCCTTATTCCTTTTGGAGGACAGAGCTCATATCCTCTTTGGAGAGCAACACGGTTATTACAGATTTAAAAATCTTTATTACTTTTTCTGATTATAAAAGTAATGCATTTTTATTTAGAAATTCAAATAATATAGAAATGAACAAAACAAGCAGGGAAAGCCTCTCTGTAATTGGGCTGTGTGTTAAAGGATAGAGGAAGGGTAAAGGATCTCTATTACATACATTACCTGATTTTTAAAAGATGGTAAATATAGACCAGGTGCTGTGGCTCATGCCTGTAATCCCAACACTTTGGGAGGCTGAGGTGGGAGAATTGCTTGAGCCTAAGAGTTTGAGACCCGCCTGGGCAACATAGGGAGACCCCGTCTATAAAACTAAAAAAATTAGCCAGGTGAGGTGATGCATGCCTGTGGTCTCAGCTACTTGGGAGGCTGAAGTGGGAGGATCACGTGGACTCAGGGAGTCAAGGCTGCAGTGAGTGTGATCTTCCCACTGCATTCCAGCCTGGGAATCAGAGCAAGACTCTGTCTCAAAAAGAAAAGAAAAGGTACATATATATATTTGGTAGGGCTATTTTGATACATCAGTTTGGTATGTCCCATGAGTCATAATGTTTTGTGTTAGGTTATAAGCATTTAGACCCTGCAAGGAATGGTGGGAATTTTTCTCTTAGAACACAGGATGAAGTCTGTGCAGGCAGTAATGGATTTATGAGTCTGCCCTAATGTACATTCACACCATGCTATGCTCCAAGTGTTTTATGGAAACATTTGGCAAATGCTTCAAGAGGTTTAACAATGATTTTTGCTAGATAGACTAGAATGAAAGCCCAAATAAAAAAGAGTCTCTTCTGTTATGTTTTTCAGAACCCTCAGTTCTATAAATGAGGACCTTTGATAGGAAAGCTTTAGGGATGGCTAAGCTTTTACTTTTTTGAAACTTTGGATCCCTGTTCCCTTGTCTGTGTTGCTTTGTCTTTAAAATTTGCTTTCCCTTATTGGAATTTGCTGGGGAGAAAAAAATGTTTAAAAATTAGTACCAAGTAACACATTTGAAACGGAGCAGTTTTATGAGTTAGGATATTATTAGGTGTATTTAATGTTTACTGAATGCATAGATGAGCTGGGAGGTGCTTATTAATGTATAGCATTTCAGAATTGGAAATAGGAAGAACTTTATCAAACATAGGTGGGGCTGTAAGAGATGCAGTGAGATGAATAAGCAGATGATTCACCTTTAAAAAAATTACTTATTTCTAAGGTTTGAGTCTATGTATGTAGATATCAAAGCCAAAAGTCAATACATGTATTAAGAATATTTCTTGTCCTCATCATGACTTCTGTAAGTAGAGCAACTGTACTTAGAAAAAAAAGTATTACTTCAACCAAAACAGATGCTAACATGTACCTAACGCAGATATAAACCATGGGTTATCCTAGGCAAACCAGAATATATAGTTGCTCTAATTAAAAGGGACTTTATTTTGTTTTTTAGCTCTCATTGGAGATTGTAGAGCCACCTTAACAGATTTCTCCCCTGCCCTATATTATACTTTTTAAATAACACAGAATTTGCAAAAATCATTAGTAATTGGAGTGCAAACTTGTATGTTCTTCTAATATATATTTTAGGCTGCAAACCAAGGGCCAAAATTTAAAGACCGTCGGCTACAGATATCATGGCACAAGCCCAAGGTACCATCTATATCCACTGAGACTGAAGAAGAAGAAGTCAAGGAGGAGGTAAATTTAATGGTTGGAAATAAGAGTTGAATTAGATCACTTTTCAATTGTGTATTTTTTATGATATCAAATAGTATAAATTTAAAAATAAATACTGGGTTAAGACCAGTTTCGATGTTTATTAGAGAATTAAAACAGGTCTAGAGACATAAAAAGCTGTCTTGGGGATTATTTTCTTCTGGTATAGGAAAGACTGTTCTTTTTTATTTACATTTATATTGGATTTATTTGGGCTTTAGAAATTTTTATTCTGATGAATAAAGTCAGAGATTACATAAACAAATTAAGCTTTAATTGGTTGGTTTCTCTTTTTTTATTCAAGTTCCATAGTAATAGATTTGAGTTTCTTATTTTCCTTCTGTGTACAATTAGTTAAAATGAGTGTGCAGAAATTGAACATAGAGGAAAGAATTGGAAAACTAAAGACCTCAATAACAAAAGTACTGAATAATCAACTTCTTTTTTTTTTTTTTTTTTTGAGACGGAGTCTCGCTCTGCCGCCCAGGCTGGAGTGCAGTGGCCAGATCTCGGCTCACTGCAAGCTCCACATCCCGGGTTCACGCCATTCTCCTGCCTCAGCCTCCCGAGTATCTGGGACTACAGGCGCCCGCCACCTCGCCCGGCTAGTTTTTTGTATTTTTTAGTAGAGACGGGGTTTCACCGTGTCAGCCAGGATGGTCTCGATCTCCTGACCTCATGATCCGCCCGTCTCGGCCTCCCAAAGTGCTGGGATTACAGGCTTGAGCCACCGCGCCCGGCCTCAACTT
The DNA here is from genome assembly GCF_049350105.2 of Macaca mulatta. NCBI lineage: Eukaryota > Metazoa > Chordata > Mammalia > Primates > Cercopithecidae > Macaca > Macaca mulatta. The sequence continues at coordinate 155,170,647 of NC_133411.1, forward strand.
CTTAAAATATATGAGAATTTATTTTGCTTTTTTACTTCTGTTATTTATCATTAGTTTATTTAGTGAGCACTTAGGCTACATTGCGAGGTTTTCCTGATTTATATGACAATCTTGGTTTTAAAACATGCCTAGCATTTATAGTTTGATCAAGTGTCTTCTCACTATATGGGTAATTTTACACAGCAAAAGCAGAAATTTCCCCAGATTAAAAGAAAAAAAAAAGTCATGATGTTTGGGTAGTGTTTGCAGATACATCTACTTTGTCTAAGATTTTAGATTTTTATGTAAGATTTGGAATATCAGTGTCATGGGGAAGCTAGTATATTCACCTCTCACAAACGATTGGGTGGATATAAAACAAAGATTTAGGTGTTTGGTCATTTATTTTCCTAATTCTTTTTTTTTTTCTGTTAAGCTGTTCTTTATTTCAGGGAGAGGGCAGGGGAGGGGGCTCAGTCTTTCTTGGCAGCAGCTTTCCTCAGGGCGGCCAATACGTTGCTCAGCTCCTCCCGCTTCCTCTTGGCGCGGATGTGTGTCCCCACCCTTTTCTTGATACGTTTGAGGGCCCGTTTGTCCTTGGAGACCTTCAGTAACTCCATGGCACGCCGCTCGTATGGGGCAAAGCCGCACCCATCCCGAATCATGTCCCGCACGAACTTGGTGTGTTTTGTCAGATGCCCGCGGCGGCCTATTTTCCTAATTTTTAATAGAATAAAATTAATTTTAATTTATCAGAAATGTATCTCATAGTCTTTAATTTTCTGTACTAAATGTCCACATTATTTTCCTAATGATGTTAGAGTAGAAATCTCCTATTAAAAGTAGCAAAATTAGCAGGGGAGAAGAATTTATATTCATTTACAAAAATATTTTGGGGTGGTTTTTTTTTTTTTTTTGCCCTGAAAGATACTCCTGCATGCATCCCTTATGAAATCTAGCCTGGGCTTTATATACTACCCTGTTTGTCCTTTGGCGTAAAAAGCATTTTACTTACCATTCTTGTGCCACTAAACAGATTTTAACCTCTCTTTCTTCAGGAAACAGAAACCTCAGATTTGTTTTTGCCTGATGATGACGATGAAGATGAAGATGAATATGAGTCTCGCTCATGGCGAAGATGAAATCTGATGCTAGCTGTATAATTTTTAGGAATATTGTTTAGAAGAACAACTTTTAAAAATTATTTAAAAGAAGTCAATGAGCCAAAAAAATTTTTTTTATTTTTCTTTTCAACACAGTAGGTTCAAGAACAGCAAGTTTGCTATTTAAACACATCTCATAACTGTACATGATATTAAAGCACCAAAGGCCTAGTGACTTTTACACAGTTGTGAAGATCCACAGCAATGACATGGATAATCTCTAGAGCCTTATTTTCCACACCACCTTTTTTTTGTTGCTATTGGTGTTGGATTATGATGTAAATGACAGGGTGTTCAGAAATTTTATTTTGGATTATAATCTACTGATAAAGTTTAATTAAATGTCAAAATCACCTGTAATCTTTTAACTCTCAGTTATTATGGATGGGTCATCAGACAGTAGGAAATATTTGTAATTAAAATACCCTTTTGCTTTCAAGAGTGGTCTTGGAAGAAAAATATGTTTATTTTAATTTTTTTTTTTTACTTTGGAGGAGCCCAATTTGTATTCAGTCTAAATTTGTTTTTCATGGTTTTTATGTGTGGTAGTACTATTTCAGTGAAAATCACAACAAACTGTGTGTTCTTAAATGCTACAGCAATGGTAGCTAGCTCTATAGTATTTCCATTCTCTTGTCATATGAACTCCTGGACTTTTCCAGCTACTGATTCTTAGTTTGCTTTGATATTTAGTGAGCGCTGGTTCGGCTGGTCTTTTTAAAAATTTTTATAACTCAGAATGTAAAAGGCTTTCACCTATTGCCCCTTTCTCATCCCCCTTTTCTTCCTCTTGCCTTTCTATTAATAGGCCTGACTTTCGTCATCATTGATATAAGTGGTTCATTTGGGCAACCGCAGGCAGTCTCCAATAAAAGGTTCAAACCAGTACCTGGATAAATAAGTGATGTTTTGATGAGAATGATGAAAGGATTTTGGGGAGAAGAGAATCACCAGCTTTTTCTTTTTTCTCCCTCTTTTGAAGCTTCAGTTCAGTTATAGTTACACAGAAGGGTTTTAAAATGTCTGAAATTCTTTTCCTAAATTAAAACCATGATAGTGAGGTGACTGGGGGTGGGAGGTGGGTGGGAGGGGGTTGAGGGCTGAGTATACTAGTAATAAATGGGAGTCATATATGACTTTGATCAGATGACCTTATTTTTTCATAATTTTGTAGTTTGTTGCTATCCATGAACATATGCATCCCTCAGTAGAGTTTCCTGTGTGCATTTTTACTGTACACTGTATAGAGTATCTGTTAAGTAAAATATATATGTAAATTTATGTCCTCGTGTTCTGAATGTTAGATGGAAAAGCAGAGGAGCAACACTACACTGTACTGACCCCTGGGAAAATAAAATGATTAATGTACATAGGCCATCACTTTTTCAAGGATATACACATCTTTGTTTTTATATATGTGTGGTATGAAAAATTGAAACCTCCTGTTGGCTCCAAAAGGTTCTTGGTGACCACTATGTCAAAGATTTTGTTTGCTGAGGTAAAGACTATTTCTCAAAATAGAAACTATTCACTCAAGAACTTAAAACCATCAGGATTCTAGATTTACTTAGCTATAAGAAGTTAAATCCCATGTTCTGATAATCTTTATTCTTCTACGTGTTTTCCTGGACTGATGTGTCAAACCAGGGTCCTTTTTAAGTTCATATAATTTTCTTTCATAATAATAAGGACTTCCTCTTTCTAGGTTATTGTTATATTTCTAGTAACATTGAAGGTAAAATAAGCTTATAAAAGAAGGAAAACATTAGAATGGTGTATCTAGAGTACACAATCTTGCTCCTTACTCCTCCATCATCTCTAATGAAATTTTTCTTGATGTCTGTGGCTCAGTCGGTATATATTTTGAAAGATTCATTGTGGTGAATATTTTGAGTCCTGACAGTTTAATCGTGATAGAGGGAACAAAGGATTTATATATTTTTTGTACAAAGCTTTTTCTTAAACTGTATAATTTTGTAAATAATTTGTTTGGGTGTTTTGTTTTTTGTTTTTTTTTTTCTTTTTGTGTACTAAAACTACCAGCGTATAGATTTCAATAAGAATTGTTGTATTTTTGTATTTGGAAACTGAAAATTACAGTAAATAAATGGAACTGTAAGAAAAATTTCAGTAGATTGACAGTTCAACAGAATGAGATTCCTTTTCATATGATTTTTTTGACCTCAAAATGAACATCTTATCAGTAAAAAGTTGAAAATTTGACTTTTTAGTATTGGGGGCAGAGGATAAAAAAGAGATGTGTTAAAGTGAAAAACAGTTTTTTCAGTAAGATTTGAGGCCCTTTCTATAAAAGTTTTCAGTACACCTTAAACAGGACTAAAAATACTTTAAAAGTATGCTTTCAAAGAATTTTAAAACATGTTTGACTCAAAGATGAATTTAAAGTGAGTTAATTATAATATTGGAACACTTAAGGTTAGCGTAAAATAGTTTATATATATCCCCCGCCCCCTTTGGGATATTTTACTTCCACCATCGAATCTTCAGCTGTTAGAATTTCACTTAAAAGTGAATAACTGCCATACATGTTTTCTTGGCATCTTTATTTACAGAAATAACATACAGCATCTAAGGCAAATTCTGTTCCTCTTAATGTGTATGACATCATTTATATGTATCAATAATAGCCACCAGTTGATTAGGTCAGCCTGATATACTACTGGATTACTGTCCAAGATAAAAAGGTAACCCCAAGTATTGCAAAATTTCCCTCAATTTCATTGTATAACATTGAAGAAATATTGTTACCAGCTAAGATGATAAATTGGAAAGCAGTCCTGTTAAGGTGAAAAGAAAGGGTCCTTGGTGATGAGTCATTTTTTTCAAAAAAGAAAAAAATCATGTGAAAAGGAATAGTGGTTCCTCTTGATGTATAGTATGCCTGTATTATAGTTTTTACAAAATTGTGATCTTGTGTAATAGTATAATAGGAGATATTGTTGAATTTCTAACTGTTTATACATTTAAATTCATATATGTAATGTTTGTTTTATCAATTACAATCTGAATTTCTAAGAAGCATGTTGACTTTTGCAATAAAGATGCAATATGGAATGGTTCACAATTGGAAAAAAAAAGAAAAAAAGATGAAAGTAATACAAATTTAAAAGAATTTGGAAAATTTATGAACCATTCCAAAAATTATAACAATCACCAAAAGAGCTGTAATTCTGGCTTGTTCTGGAAAGAAAGAAAATGTGTGTGTATGCTTGCTTGTGAGAGTGGGTGAGTAGTGGCCATGTATGTGTGTTTTATGTTGTGTTCATAAACGAGAGAATGTCATTCAATATGAAGTTGGGTTTGAAGTCACTGGCTATTAAATATTAAGTAGGATAACTTTCTCAACAGAGTAACCTGGAGAATGAAAGAGAAGGTATTAAAATGCTACTTGTAAGTAACCTTTGATAGCCACATTATTTTGTTCATGGATGGTTCTTAGGTATCCCAGATAAAAAGCACAAAACAGTTTCATGAAAGCAATTATTTTAATGTTGTCTTGAGGATATTCATTATGTCTGCCAATTGTAGGAGGGACATTTTCCTTAAGTAGAATAGGAGAAGGGAAAAAACACCTACAAGAGATGATTTAAAGATAAATCAGTTCTGAATGTGACGAAGATTTGTAAGGGACAAACAGGAGTAGGTAGTGATCTTATGTACTAAGGACTGGGTGGTGATGAGAAAGAGAAGGGAAGTGTATCACTTTGTTTTACCATTTAAAAAAATGCTATTATAAAATTCCCCTTCCAATGATTATGCATTGTTTAAGAAGGAGCATTCTTAAAATTTCAGCTTATACAAGAAAATACTCAAAGAACGAGAGTAAAGTTTATTTTCATTCTTTTCAAATAAAATTTATTTTATATATTATGTAAATAGCAGATAAGCTGTTTGTCACCATTGCTTTGAATAGATCATAATTAATCCTAAATATATTTACAATAAACATTAGTTTTGGGACTTTTTTGGAGGGAGGAGGCGTAATTCTGAACATAGTTACATCTAATGAACAAATCAAATGTTTTACTAAAACAGCTTTCATTAACAGAAATTAATGATTTTATGTGATATTTTTACTGATTTTGAAGTAAATTGTACTAAAGCCAAAGATAAATTTTGAATCATAAGCCCCAGCATACAATCAAATCTGGATCTAGATATGTTACTGTAAACATAGATACAATTGTGTTTATCAACATGTGGGGATATTGGATGATTGGGTTGCTTTAGACTAAATGGACCAACATTACCTTGCTGTGTAGAGCTGCTCATTTTATGTTCATTTTTAGTCTCAAAGACCTAATTTGAAAGACCAACCAAAACTGACCCAGAAAAGAAAAAAAAAAAAAAAAAGGCAATCTACTGCTACTGCTTGTATTATGAATCACCTTCATTTATGCTAAATTGATTTTATTGCCAAGATCTCTCCTTTCAACAGGATCATCTACCATTTGGCCTCTTCCCTGTTCTGCAGTTGACCTTAGGTTAACTAAACCATTCCAGCATTCTAAGATAGGCAATTTGATACAGGGTGAAATCAAGGTCAGAATAGTGTTTGAAGATTGTGAGTTATTTGTGTTTGCATCTACTCTTAAGCTTCTGCAAGCATTTCTTATTGTGGTGGTGGTGGTGGTGGTGTTCATTAACATGAGCATGATTAACATTGCTGTTACTTTGTCTTTGCATTTATATTAAATTATCTTTTGTGAAAGAGCAGCAAGGAAAGAAGACCCCTTAGCTTGTTTTAGATAAAGATAAGCCTGAATTTCTGACCTCACTTCCACTTCAGTTTTCTAACCACTACATAGAGGTATTTTTTGTTTTTTGTTGTTTTTGAGACAGAGTCTTGTTATGTTGCCCAGATTGGAGTGCAGTGGCACAATCTTGGCTAATTTTTGTATTTTTGGTAGAGACAAAGTTTCACTGTGTTGGCCACGCTAGTCTTGAACTCCTGACCTTAAGTGATCCTCTAACCTTGACCTCCCAAAGTGCTGGGATTACAGGCTTGAGCTACCACCCCCAGCCAACTTCATAGTTTTACTAGTTTGATGTGGTGACCTACTAGTTCTTAAAATAATATGTAGAGTTGGAGTTCAGGTTTAGCACTTGATTGTTCAAAATTGTAATTTACTGTATTCTTTGAAGGCAAGTATAGGGGCGGAAACAAGCCTTTTCAGCACTTAGCCGTTTCTGTTGATTAAATTGTTAACACTCTTTTGTAAAAACCTTATAAAGATGAGTGTCTTATTAATAGTTTCCTAAAATCCTTGCGATTTTACTTCTTAGTTTGCCTCCAGACTTCTATTATTGTGAGGTATTGATATATTTCTTCTAATTTTAAATTTAATTAGTAAGGCCTAATACAGACCTTGCCAAATTAATTTTTTCTTGAGGATAATTTCGCTTCAAGATTGAGACTACTCACATAGTCAGTTTGAGTTCTTAGACCAAATGCTGCCTATTTATCTATGTAAACATGTATTCCTGCATAAATTATTGAATGGTAATTTCTGAACCACCCTCCAACAGTAGGGCTATTTATTTACTTTAGGATTTACATTATTAACATTTAGAGCCTGCAGGGGGCTCCAAAAGGCAAACTTTAGTCTTGGAGCAGGGACTGAATCTTTTTTCACAGCAACTCAAAATGAGACACATTTTGCATTGGAACCCAGTATACACACACAAAACGAAAGCTTACAAAACAATACCTACCCAATATGCACCTGATATTTTCATCCTATTAGATAAAAATCTTGTCAGGTTCCCACTATTTGGCTTTCAAAATTACAGTTTGGAAAATTAGCCTATTGAGTTGCATGATGGAGCGCATTTTAAAGTCATTGTCTTCCTTGCCGTGACATTGTAGAAACTATTTTGAATATAAAATGTTACTACTTCTGTTTTTCCTTTTTTTTTTTTTTACTTGATGTTTTTTCTTGAAGAGTATTTTGTAGTTTTTAATTTTTAAAGTAGACAACTTCTCAGTGACTTTTTAAGCTTGCCTACGGTTTTATATTTTTGTCATTACTTGTCTTGGGAAGGGAATGGGAATATTGATATATTGGTGCTACATTTTATGCAATTCAAATCACTGCAGTAATTATTTGTATATTTTTTAAAAAGCTGTGAAGTCCATAAAACTACAGTTTTTTGTTTTTGTTTTTTTTTTTTTTTTTTGAGATGGAGTCTTGCTCTGTGGCTCAGGCTGGAGTCAGTGGCGCAATTTCAGCTCACTGCAACCTCCACCTCCCAGGTTCAAGCGATTCTCTTGCCTCAGCCTCCCGTGTAGCTGGGACTACAGACACGTGCCACCACGCTGGCTAATTTTTGTATTTTTGTAGAGACGGGGTTTCACCATATTGGCCAGGCTGGTCTCCAACTCCTGATCTCGTGATCCACCCGCCACGGCCTCCCAAAGTGCTGGGATTACAGGATGTGAGCCGCTGTGCCTGGCCCACAACTACAACTCTTTAAGGGCTATAAATCAGTAAGAGATTATTTGGCTTTGAATTAAATTTTGTACTTAGAGTTCACCTTAGCCATCAACAATTTAAAACGAACCAATTTTGATACCTTAAAAAAAATGTATATTCTAACGTGCCACTGAATTTCACCTTTTTCAAACATATCCCTATAAGTTTATAAGAAATATAAGAAATAGATAAGCCCTATATAAAACATAACTAACTGCCTTTGCCACTTTTCTTACTCTTGAGCAAGTGTGTCACTTGTCTCTTTACATGTCTGACCTTTCCCAGTTTCTAAAGTGCGAAAAGAAAGACTGGGGACATGTCCATAAGAATATTCCCATATATTCAGAAATGCAAAGGAGAAAACCATTAAGTCTGCAAAGTAGTGAAATCAGAACTCATCATGGAGTTATGAGTTACACATTTCAGTATTTCTACCCCCTTGTCTATGTACTTTTCTTTTGGAATTCCTTAAGCAATAAAACCTGACTTTCTTATAATACCATGGTACCAAACAAATACTTTGAATTAACCTGATTGATAATTTTAAACTCACTTTGAAGAAATAACCCATGGACTGAATGCAGACTGTGACCCAATTAGTGGAGTGAGTCGTTTGCCTACATTCTGTGCTTACCATAGCCTTTGAGGAAGGTGTTCTTACCACCTTATTCAGCTTTGAAAACAGTTTCAGAGAGATAAATTTGCCTTCCTGAGGTCACACAACCTGTAGTGGTGGAGTCAGCATTTGAACACAGGTCTGACCCCAGAGCTCAAGTTCTTAACCTCTGTGCTCCACTGCTTCTAATAAAACGGAATATTGCCAAGTCTGTAGAATGTCACTGGTCTTTTTTATTAGTGTCTGTCAAACGCTGCCATTCTGGCTCCATCTTTCTCATCTGCCTTGGATTGGAACCAGACTCCCTTGGGGAGCAACACTGTGTTTTTAGGTAGCATATTGGAAACCACAGAGAACAGCTTATTTATGTTAATTTGTGGGGGAACATTTTAAAGTAGTAATTTTCTGTGACCTCCACAATATACAGCCAGCCAATTTGATACATTCACAATAATTTAGCTATATCATAACCTGTGTTATTTTGTTTTCAATTTTAAATGTTTTCCCTGTGACAAATTGAATTATGATAATCTTGCAGTATTTCTACCTTGATTCTTTGTGTTTTTCAATATTTCTCGTGTCTTTTTCCTTTTAACCTTCACATTAAAAAAATCATGTTGTACATAAATAAGTTTACATGCTTTAATTTAATGATGTTTTCATATAGAACACTGAATTTTCTAGACAAAAAGTGCTGAGAATAGCAGTGTTCGTTTATAGTTATGTTTATGCCATAGATTTTTAAAAAGAATTATTCTCAGTGAATAAAACTGATGTTCATGTCATTGTTCTGTTTGGGGAGTTGTTTTTTTACATGTTCACATTTCTTAGATCATTCCAAATCTTTACGAATTTCTAATTTTTGCTATTTGGAGAACTTTGAAATGTTTATTGACTTGTAGTTGTTATGGTAATAGTCATCTGAAAAAAGAAAAAGATGTAAGTGGCCTTGAAGAAGAGGGGACTTTTTGTTCTTTGACAGCCCATGAGAAAACTAGGCATGTTCTAAGAGGTTCAATGAAAAAGTCTTATATTCTTGACAAACTTTGTAGCATTAGGGAATATTTCCAATATGATAATTGTATCAGGAAAATTGCTGAGACAAAAGAGAATGATTATAACATTCTGCTGGCCACACAGCACATGTTTTAAGACAGGTATTTCACCCTAAAAATAAAATTGGATTATGTCGTGTGTTTTTTTTCCTCTGTGAAGATTCCAGAAGTATGTCATGTGTGTTTTTTTAAACTTTTACTGTGATCGAATGCTTAAAAAAATGCATGTTATTAAAGAGTTTTTCAGCATATTTTGCTTTGAAATGTTAAATATAGGGAAGGAAGAATTTTATACGTAGAAACTTAGTTTCTTAGAATTATAACTTTATTTTCTGAAAATTTTCTACCAATAACTTTAAAGCACTTTTCTCCCTGATTTATTTAAATCCTAATAAATTATACATTTCTGCACTCTAGCCATTCATGTGAAAATTATTTGGAGTCATCTCAATAGAATGGTGCTGTGTGGTCTCCTGAGGCCCCCAAGTATGTCAAAGAAGTTTCATCTACTCTTTGCAGAAAGTTTCTTAAACATTATTATTCAACTCTGAAGTATACTATTATTTTTCTTTTTTTGTACAAGAGGAAACTTGGGCATAGAGCAGTTGTGTCACCTATGGTCTCAAAGCAAAGCCAACAGTTAAAACCACGTTATGTCTGACATCAAAATGGGGCTTTTTACCATTGCTTGATACTGTGCTCACATCTCAATTCTTGCTACTTGCGTGAGCTGTGAACAGGGTTTAGTCTTTTTTTGTTTTGTTTTGTTTGTTTCATTTCTTTGGAGACAAGGTCTCTCTCTGTCATCCAAGCTGCCTGGTGGGAGTGCAGTGGTGCTATCATGGCTCATTGTAGCCTGAACTTCCTTGCTCAAGCAATCCTCCTGCCTCAGCCCCCCAAAGCACTAGCATCACAGGTATAGTCTCTGCCCCTGATCTTCTTAGTCTTTAGAAGACTCAGTTTACTCATATAAAATGAACATTATAATATTAGTACCCATTTAATGTTCACAGGGTTGCAATGAACATTAAATGGGAGTTCACTGAAAGTATTTTGTGAAATGTACATCACTATCAGCAGATCTAAGCTTCGTCAAATGGTCTCGAGTTATTTTCAACTGCAATTGAATTTTCTACCTTGGTTATTAAATCTTGTGGAACCACCTAAATAAATGTGTAAGCAATGTTGAAGAAAAGAGAAAGGTATACTGCATACCTGAGTTGGCACCTCTGTATTTCTATAATACTGTATACCATGATAATCAACTAGATAAAGACAGCTATAGGTGACGACATTTTCTAATCCGTATCAGTTGTAAGTACACATTACATGTAGTCATGAGGTGTGTCAAAGCATGTTTTAACAGTCTTACAAATCACTTCCCAAGATGGTAGAAGGGGCTCACTTTCCTAATAAGAATCCTTTCTGTCTAGTTTTCCTCATACCACATAAAAGCATAAACACTTCCCTAGTATTGGGCTCTTTGTTCTGGGTGTTTATTTAAGAGAGTCACTTCAGAATGACCCTTACTGGCTGTTCTGTTGTCTGTTACATGATCTGCTTCAGCCCATTAAATCCTTTAGTGTGAATCCCTTAGTTATAGAAAATGAGATATTTCCTTAACTATTCTGTGGCTGGGCGCGGTGGCTCATGCCTGTAATCCCAGCACTTTGGGAGGCTGAGGCGGTGGGATCGCTTAAGGTCAGGAGTTGGAGACCAGCCTGGCCAACATGATGAATCCCTGTCTCTATTAAAAATACAAAAATTAACCTGGCATGGCTGCGCACGTCTGTAATCCCAGCAACTCAGGAGGCTGAGGCAGGAGAATTGCTTGAACCCAGGAGGCAGAGATTGCAGTGAGCCAAGATCGCACCATTGCACTCCAGCCTGGGAGACAGAAGAAAAAAAAAAAATTTGTAAAATGTGTATACTTGTGTAAAAAAGCTGGCCAATGAATTATGTTATAGGGTGTAGCCAAAGGAAAACAATTCAAATAGAAAAACTGATGAAACTGTTTTGTATATAGAATAGATTTGTTTGGGGGACACTAGAATAGCTATTGAATAGATATATCATTAGTACAAAGTATGTGAAATAACTTCACAAGTCATTCGTGGACTTTGTGTTTCTGGATAAAAGGCAGAAAAAAAAAGCAAGCTGTCATTTTCTTCATCTTGTAACTTTTACAAAAGTATTCAAATGATACACACTGTGAAAATAATCGTTATTAAAACGATTAAACATTTCTTTTTTTAGTGAGTTCTATTATAACCATTTAAGCAAGCATATTGATTTATTGAACACCCTGGAAGACAAAAATGTTTTAAACACGCAAATAGAAACTAGACACACTTTTTGTCTGGAAATGATGAATCTGTGCTTGTTTCCCCTCTTCCCTTCTAACATGCCACACTATTAAAGTGACCAGAGGGAGACTTTACTTACTTTTTGTTTTATTATTAGATTGGTATTTTTTTCCCTTTAAAAAATTTCAATAGCTTTTGGGGTACACTTGGATTTTGTTACATGGATGAATTCTATAGTAGTGAATTCTGAAATTTTCGTGCACCAATCACCTGAGTAGTGTACATTGTACCTAATATGTAGTTTTTTATCCCTAACCCCCACCATCCTCCCCCTTCTGAGTCTCTAAAGTCCATTATATCACTCTGTATGCCTTTGCGTACTCATAGCTTAGCTCCCACTTATAAGTGAGCACATAAGGTTTTCGGTTTTCCACTCTTGTGTTGCTTCATTTAGAATAATGGCCTCTAGCTCCATCCAAGTTGCTGCAAAAGACATTATTTCATTCTTTTTCAGGGCTGAATAGTATTCCATGGTGTATTTACGGCACATTTTCTTTATCAGCTCTTTAGTCAATGGGTGCTTAGATTGGTTCCGTATCTTTGCAATTGCAAATTGTGCTGCTATAAACATATGTATGCAAATGCCTTTTTCATATAAATGACTTCTTTTCCTTGGGATACCCAGCAGTGGGGATTACTGGATCAACTGTTAGATCCACTTTTTAGCTCTTTAAAGATCTACTTTTAGTTCTTTAAAGAATCTTCACACTGTTTTCCATCAAGATTGTAGTAATTTACGTTCCTACTAGCAGTGTATAAGCATTCCTGTTTCCCTACATCCACGCCACATCTATTGTTTTTTAACTTTTTAATCATGGCTATTCTTGCAGGAGTAAGGTGGTATGGTATCTCACTGTGGTTTTAATTTGCAGTTCCCTAATAATTAGTGGTGTTAAGCGTTTTTTTCATGTGTGTTGGACATTCGTATATCTTCTTTTGAGAAACATCTATTCATATCCTTTACTTACTTTAAATTTTTTTAATTATTTTTATACATTTATTTTAAATTATTAAGTAAAGTAGAGATGGGGTTTCACCATGTTGGCCAGGCTGTTCTCAAACTCCTTGGCAGCAAGTGATCTGCCCATCTAAGCCTCCCAAAGTGCTACGATTACAGGCGTGAGTGACCACGCCTGGCCACCTTTGCCCACTTGGTTTTTCTTTCTTTCTTTTTTTTTTTTTTGAGATGGAGTCTCGCTCTGTCTCTCAGGCTGGAGTGCAGTGGTGTGATCTCAGCTCACTGCAACCTCCACCTCCCGGTTCAAACTATTCTCCTGCTTCAGCCTCCCAAGTAGCTGGGATTACAGGTGCCGCGCCACAACACCCGGCTAATTTTTTATATTTTTGTTAGAGACGCGGTTTTGCCATATTGGCCAGGCTTGTCTCGAACTCCTGACTTCAAGTGACCTGCCCGCCTCGGCCTCCCAAAGTGCTGGGATTACAGGTGTGAGCCACCGCACCCGGCCGCTTTGCCCACTTTTTAGTGGGATTATTTGTGGTTTCTTTTGGTGATTTTTTTGAGTTCCTCGTATATTCTAGGTACTAGTCCTTCGTTGGATACATAGTTTGCAAATAGTTTCTCAGAGAAAGACTTTTCTATAAGGCTGTTTTTATATCTCAATTTTATACTTCCTTAGGACATCATCTCTCTATTCATAAAATTGTAAACCTTTTTTTTTTAAATCCCATTCCCCACAGCAAAGGATACCCACCCTTCCCCCCCCCCTTTTTTTTTGAGACGGAGTCTCGCTCTGTCGCCCAGGCTGGAGTGCAGTGGCGTGATCTTGGCTCACTGCAAGCTCCGCCTCCCGCGTTTACGCCATTCTCCTGCCTCAGCCTCCCGAGTAGCTGGGACTACAGGCGCCCGCCGCCATGCCCGGCTAGTTTTTTTGTATGTTTAGTAGAGACGGGGTTTCACAGGATACCCCTTTAAGAAGAAGGGAGGCCGTGGTCACATTGATTTCCTCCGGGATAGCCAGGGGCACCATGCTTAATTCACAGGGAGTCCCTCTTCGTTTTCTGCTTTATTCTTCTTTCTTGTTGTTGCAGTGATTAACTTCATGTGACTACCCAGAAGCCGGAGGCAAAGTTGTTCTTCAAATTTCAAATCAAAACAGGATAACAGGTGTGAAATTTTTAATAATGATTTTATCTGGACTAGATCTGGAGCATTAGGGGAAGGGACTTTTTAATATTACCTGTGGATTCCATTCTAACACTCCACTCTCACCCTAAAGGGTAAGCACCTGCAGAAAAAAAGTAAGCCTATTTTATAGCCAACAGGAGACTTTTTTTTCAGGCAACAAATATAAGGATTATGTAATCATTCAAACTTTTACATTGTTCTAGCACTTCCTACTAGAGGATACAAAGATTACAAAGTTATCGTAAATAAGATTACAAAGTTATTGTAATTAAGATTACAAAGTGCATGAGAGACTGGGACTTTCATGTGGGTAAAGATAATTTGCTATTGCTACTTCATGAATTGGTAGTAATACTAAAAAGCAGCTTACACAAGTTTTGAAGAACTTTACCACCTACCACATTATGTCAGGAACAAATGAGTGTCATCTGCACATTTGTTTCAGGAGGATAATAAATTATAAGATAAACACAGAGGAAACATCCTTGCTATTTCTCCCCATACACGTTGATTTTGCATAACCTTAGTAGCTCAGGTTTTTATGAAAGTTAACTCCTTTTTCCTGACAGAGGCTGGCAACACTGGGAAGAAGATAAATTCTAGAATAGCTGCTTAATTTTCTTCTTTCTCCCATACCTGGTTTATCTGTTTTTTAAATACTCTGTAGATATTTTAGTAATAGGTGCAGTTCTGGATGTTGCTTTTTTAAGGTGATAGTATCTGTCCTAGAGTAAAAATACCCGAGAGGAAGTTTGTGATACGTGAAAAAGTGGTCTGGAAATTTTGAATATGTGCATAGGCACCTTAGAGAGTTTTGCTACCATGTGGCAGAAAACTCATCAGTATCACCAGTTTTGGTAGTCATCAAAGTATACATCACTCCCCCGTGTTTTTTTCATTTTCCTAGTTTATAAAGTGTTCGTGTTTCTATTTCAGATGAATTGCATTCTGCTCTGTGAGAGCGTACACATTTTTACAGACAATGCAGCAAATAAGCATGTGCTGCAGATCAGGAATATGTGGAGAGGGAAATAGAAACATGGCCGGTGTGGGTAGAAAGACCTAAATGTTGCCATACAGATGAGCAGCTCTTAGAATTCAGTTGGTCTGTGTACAAAAAACAGTGCCTGTTACATGGCTGATAGGTTTTGTTGTTTAATAAAACACAGAAGTGACACAGAAAGCTTTGCCTGCATGTGGGTTTTGTTTTGTTAGTATAACTAATGGCATGTGGGCTTTGCCCAGCCCTGTGTATTTTCCCCACATTTGGATGAATGAGCTAATGTGCTACTTCCAGGGAGCTTGGTTTTTGGTCATAGGCTGTCTTCTCTTTGTGGTATTTCTATTTTAATTTCACATCCTACCAACTGCTTCTGGGATCATTGATGCTAAAGGGGTATGTTCATGGGGGTGGGTGGAAAACGGAGGATAATATCAAAGGAATCTACTATTCTTGTATTGTTTCATGTCTTTATTTCTTCTAAACCTCCTGTAAGTCCGAGGCTGAGGCCATCCCAGTTGAGCAGGCAGAGAGGAAATGGCACAGGGGCATTAGGGAGAGGTCGATTGTGGGATGAAGGAGGACCTGTGCCAGTGAGGGGTTCTAGCTTGAAAGGTGAGACAGTCATTCTGGCTCATAGGGGAACATGCCGTTGGCCTGCTGGAGACTAGAGCAGGGTCTTGCTGTACCCTACTCGGTAGGTACTGCACGATCATGTGAGCATACGTGGTCATGACAAGCTAAAAATAGCCCCCCACCCCTGAATTTTTTCTGGTAAGCAAAGCAATATTTCAACCACCTTTTTAAATGCACTATCAGTGGCACTCACTCCCTAGACTGCTGTAGAGATTAAACAGAATGCCAGTTTATGCACAGCAATAGAAGTGCCTCTCCTCTCCATGCAAGAAAGCATTAGAGAATGCAGGTGAGGGAGAGTGATTTCATTAGAAGGGATAACCTCAAATCCACCCTCATTTATGACAGTGGATCTTTCATAAATGACACTCTTTAGGTCAAATGTGCAATGACCCAGATGTTAAGAATCACTGCCTTTGAATAGCAGCTTACAAAATGTGGGGAAAATACACAGGGCTGGGCAAAGCCCACATGCCATCAGTTGTACTAACAAAACAAAACCCACATACAGCCAAAGCTTTCTATGTCACTTCTGTGTTTTATTAAACAATAAAACTTATCAGCTGGTCTCGAACTCCTGATCTCGAGTGATCTGCCCACTTGGGTATCCCAAAGTGCTGGGATTACAGGCATGAGCCACTGCGCCTGGACAATAAATATATTATTAAATATACATATTAAACTTCTCCAAGTGATTCTGGCATGCAGAATGGGAAGTATTTTCTAGAATCACTGATGTCATATACTGATGACAGCAGGCAGGACATAGGTGACCTTTCCAAAGAAGTGCAAAGGCACACCCCCCTGTGACAATTTGGATAAAAGATCTGAGTGATAAAAGTGCCATTGAAAGGATCTAATCCCCGGTCTCCAGCATGGGTTGGAGGCAGACCACTGGAAAAAGGACCGAGTTTTCAAGCCGTGTCTCCTGTGGCCCCTGTACTGATCACCACATTGATACCAACCATCCTGCAAATCTCCCTTAGACTGTGAAGGGAATTGTATTATATTCAAAGGACTGTGAGAAGCAACATCATGACCGGGAATATGCATTAGGAGGCAACATGGAGCCTGTCACTATCATTCCATCGTGAAAGCTGCAGCCATACAAAATGTGAATTCTATGAAACATACCCAGCATTGTCATTCTCATATATTGACTATAATAAGGCCATCATGATAATAATAACTCACAAATACTGAGCACTTATTTTGGACTGTCCTAAGAACTCATTTTATAACGTTTTGAGGTGGGTACTCTGTTTTTTTTGTTGTTTTTGTTGTTGTTGTTGTTGTTGTTGTTTTTTGAGGTGGGTACTCTTATTATTCCATTTTGCCAGTGAGGAAGTTAAGATACTGAGAGGTTAACTTACGCAAGTTACAAAGCTAGTAAATGTAGAGTCAAACTTTACGTCCAGATGATCTGGTTTCAGAAATGGCTCCACTATACTACTCCATACTGCAGATCACAGAACCATGAGGGGGCCATGTTAACACCATCTTTGCAACTCCGTGAAGTGACTGACAGATTCAATTCTGACCAATTTTGTATGGAGGCAAAAATAAAGGTTTGAATAATTTTGTATTTGTAAATGATGATTTTAAAATTTACAATCTTACCATTCATTTAACATCCATGAAAGATGCTGCTTTTAGAATGTTTATGGAAATTGGACAGTTTTCTAAATGCTTTTTTAAAAAGTAGGAGTCTAATTCTTTTCATTTTCTAGCATTAGTTTTAGCCCCTATAAACTTAACTCTTACTATTATTGCTTACTATAACATTTAAACGCTAGAAATCATGAACAGAACTCTCTCTGACAATTTTTCTGTGCTTGTCTTAGGAGCAGTGATGCTCACTATTATTTCCTGTCATCGCCATACATATACATCTTTTTTCTATTTGTGTCTCTTTTATACTCGTTCTATTCTTCAAGATTGTCTTTATGAAGATACATCTGTTTTGCTTTGGTGATTAGCAGAAACATTAGCAGACCTACTGTTTCAGAGCATAAATAATTAATGGATGTTCCTCATTAATTTCTTCTGAGACTGACTCTTGTTAGACTACAGTTAGATATATTTCTTGAATTAAGAACAGATATAAGGAGCACAGACCCTCCGCCTACTTTGAAAATAGGCCATTTACTTTTGAGGGAAAATTATGACATCCCAATCCATCAGTGGCAATAAAAGAAAACCTGTTTTAATGAGATGCAACACATGTCTTTTGTTTGTGAAGGGGCTTAACATCACAAGGTGTCCGTTCTATGATTTGTTTCTCTAATTCTGTACACAAACCTGCCTTTTAATCAAACAGATTCAAAACACCAGGATCCTGCCTAGTGCCGCCCCTGACATCCCTCCTCCCTTTGCTTTGTGAAAAAGCCCCGTTTCATTGCCTGCTGGGGGTCCCCTCTGAGGTGATACACATACAGTGGAACCTTTGTCCTGGTTTACTTTTTTGGTTTCCACCCTTAATATTTATTAATATATATCCCTTTTAAATAATCTGTTCACAATTAATGGACAGGCTATAAAAATATAGGTTCTGAGGCAAATAGCCTAGTGAAATATTTTGCTTGAAGGCTTTAGCCTAATTAATAGTTAGGTTTTCTTCCAAGAAAAAAAATCAAATGCACATAAGTATGTGTTTGGTTCTGACACATAGAGTAGGTAAAGGTTACCTGCCAAAGCAGAATGTCTGCTTGGTCTTCTCAGGGATCTCAAGAAAATTGTTCAGCCTAGCTCCGAACTGGGCTACACTTCACCCAAACAAAGGCAAATTGTGGATGGTTTAAAAACAAAACAACAACTAAACTAGTAGGATAAGTGTATTATACAGAAGTAGATGCCTCAAAGGTAGTGCTAAAGTATCATATCTCCCAAATGGTTGTGCTACAACTCTGAGTAATGGCAACCATTGCAGGAAAGAGAAGCTGTATTTCCTAGAAGTTCTCTTAGGCATACTGGCTCCTGAGGATTTATCTCAAGGTAATAATGCCAGGTATTAATGAGAAATGTTGGTGTCATCCTGAAGGGCCAGCAATAGCAAATTGATTAAATAAATTATAGGAGAGCAATATGATTGAATAGACCCCACCCATTATAAATAATATTGTCATAATAAAAATAGCTAACTTTTTTGAGGACTTGTCAGGCATAGTGCTAAGTGTTAAATAATTATTTTAAAGAATGTTTTTAAAAAGTCTCATTTAGTTTTACAATGATCCTTAAGGCACATATTATTATGCCCATTTTACCCAGAAGAAAAACGGAAGCACAGAGAGGTTAAGTAATTTGTCCAGGATCACATAGTAAAGACATGGCAGAACTGAGCTATGAATCCAGGTAACATAAAAATTTAAAAATGGTCTCAATGGATTGTTAAAGGAGAAAAGGACATTATAAAACTGATTATCCAGTAAACTTTCATTTTAATTTTGAAAAATATAGGGTTTTTTTTTTTTACTACTGATTATGTGTCATCTTTGTATTTTTAAAATTAAAAAAATTACTTTTATATTCGAGAAAAAATTGGGTTGTATTTGATATAAAACATTTTGGCTATTTATAGATCTACACTACAATGTCTACTTGATGTCTACCTGATGTCTACTTAACGACATCAGGATGACTTTCCTTCCCTTGAGATTGCTGTCTAAATTCAGTAAAGAGCAGGCAACTTATTAAAACCAAAAAAAACTCCAGAAAAAATATAAAGCCCTAGTTTGCTGTTACATTTGTTTCGACTGTAATTTAGAACTGATGCATAAAGAAAAAGCTAGGCAATGACTCTTAGATGTCTAAGCAACTGTAATGTACCCTGCAGATTGTGGTGGAGAGCCTGCCCGGCAAGAGTTAGATGAAGGTATACAACAGGAAAAGTGCACACTCGTGCATTCACAACTCAATCCCAATATTGGTTTCTTTAATAAATGGAACCATAAAGTTGTATTGAAGTGAATATACATTATTAGTATCGCTTACCATGTTTATGATCCACTCCATATCAAAGTGACATAAAAAGCAGAGTTAGTAGCAATTAATATCCAATTGCTCATCAAACTTTAATTTGTATTTGCTTTCCCCTGATTGATACATCTTTTATAACTGAAAGGCTCCATCTCTTTATAACATATGCTATCATTCAAGGCCACTTGTTTTAATCACTCTGCAAACCAGCATGAAATTGTCTAATAATTCACCCAGGTTTTGTCACAAGTGCCTGAAGTTACAGCAGTCCTTTAAAAGGAGCAGCGGTCTTGCTCAGAATGTTTGAAATTATTAAAATAGCAGATCAGATCCCTGGCTAGAAAGCAACCTTTTTTTTTTTTCAGATAGAGTCTCACTCTGCAGCCCAGGTTGGAGTGCAGTGGCATGATCTCGGCTCACTGCAACCTCTGCCTCCCGGGTTCAAGCAATTCTCCTGCCTCAGCCTCCCAAGTAGCTGGGGCTACAGGTGCATGCACTATGCCCAGCTGATTTTTGTAGTTTTTTAGTAGAGACAGGGTTTCACCTTGTTGGCCAGGCTGGTCTCAAACTCCTGACCTCAAGTGATCCACTGGCCTTGGCCTCCCAAAGTGCTGGGATTACAGGTGTGAGCCACCGTGCCTGGCCAAAAGCAATCTTGTCTGATTAATCAGACGATGATTTTTCAGAGGCATGAAGTTTAATTGTTTTTACACTGATTGGTTTGGATTTTGGTAGCACAGTTGCAGAATAGAATTAATATTAGGTTTTGGAGGAAGGTTGCAGTTGAGAAGTGTCACCTGTCAGCTTGGCTGAGCAACAGCAGTTTTCAGTGGTTACTCATCCACAGCCAGTGCTAATTTGGACTGGACATATGGTGAAACAAACAAACACAAGCACTGATACCCTTCATGTTACCCTTTAATAGGCCTTCCACAGATAGTGAGTTCGGAATCATCCAAGAGTCTTTATTTAGTCTGGCTGTTGCAAAGGCTTGAGGGTTATCCAGGGCATCAGATGGAATTCTCAGCACACAGTGGGACCTACAAGACCCTGGACCTTCCCTCTGCACCAGAGTCAAAGTAAACCTTCTCAGTCTTCCAGGCCATGTCCGTTTTAAAGGCTCCTAATATATACAAAATTTTTTAAAAAAAATACTAAGATGAAACTATGAAACTGGCATATTTTAGATCCTCACCTTAAATAATGTAAATACTATTTGCATTTAAAGAAAAGGAAGCAAAAAAAGAAGACAAGTGATGAGGGAAAAGAATAAGATGACAATGACTTTAAGTATAACCTAATTTAAGAAAAATCACAAAGATCTAAAGATTTGGCCCCAAAAAGTCTGTCAGCCAACCTTTGTGGTAGGTCCCAAGCCCTAGAGAGCCTTGTTTGGAAGGATGGAGGCCGGGCAAATTTGGTGGGGTGAAAGTGGGTTTAGGGTAGTGTCTGGTTCTTGGAACTATTTTAATGTGTAGATTAAACCATCTGAAAGGGTGGTTTCTTCACCGAAACTGTAATGAAGAAGGATTTGGATGAAGGTTACAATCCCAGCGCTCCTTTTACGTTTCTGTCCTACCATTGGTGTTTGGCTAAGAGTATCTTGCGGGAGGGAACAGGCAAACCGAGAGCATCCAAACCAAGTGAAAGGCATCCCTCACTCTCCCAACTAGGAAGCAATGGTATGGTGGTGAGAACACAAATCCTAGAGGCCTGCTTTCAAATCCTGACTCTGCACCTTCCTAGCTGTGAGAAGTTGGCCATGTTACCAAACTTCTGAGCCTCAGTTCTCTTAGCTATAAACAGAGGATAATAATGACACCCTCCTCCCTGTAGGATTGTTATGAGGATTAAACAAGATCACCCTCTGAAAGCACTGGGCACAGTGCCTCGCATAGCAAAAATGTTCAATAAATACTAGGTATTATTACAAAATGATTACTGGCTGAGCTCAAGCTTACAGAGCCAGGAGTATGGATGTGTGGGAAGCTGCACGTTCTTGCCTACTCGGACAGCCATGAACAGCCAGAAGTATTATGTTATCCACAAAAACCCAAATGATAGCACTCACTTTATTTTTTATATCATGAAATATTTCAGACTCCTATAAAGTTTAGAGGAGGATATAACAAACACCAAAGGTACCCATCACTCAAGAAATGAAACGTATTATGAGCAATAAAATGCTATGCAGTTATTAAAATGAATGAACTGGAGCCATGTGAATAAATCTCTGAAACATAATGTTGATCAAAAAGAGCAAGTGGCAATAGAATGCATATAATGTGATGCCATTTATATCAACTTTATAAACTTGCACAATGATGCTATGGATAAATTGTTTAGTGATGCATGCATGGATAGTAAAAGCACCAAGACATGCAGGAGAATGATAAGCAATGCTTGTCTTAGGAAAGCTTTAAAGGATGGGAGCCCTTCAATTCTCAGGTGTCCTGGCTTTGTTCTCAGCAGGGCCTAGGTCAGGAGCTCCTCTCCCTGCTGTCTTTACACAGATGTTAGCCCCTGTGGAGGCAGAACTCCAGGCAAGCAGTGTTAAATACACTGAAAGCAAAATTCTCCCTTTGAATGTACTTGGCTCCCATTAAAGTCCAGGGGCGCTCTCTCTGCAGGCCTCAGTCTCTTTTTGACGCCGCGATGCCTCCTGCACATCATGACATGACATATCCAACCTGAATTCTGAAGGTTGGATGTAACATAAAAGCAGCCAACCAACGGCATAAATGTATATGAAATGAAATCAATAGAAAGTGTATTTTTTCCCTCTATTGAAGCTAGTCCTGGGAGGGTACATCACAGGAGCTAGGACAGTGCTAGAGAGATACTAACAGCAGGCAGGAGGCAGGAAGGGTGTGAGCAGGGGTGGGGGGAGCAGTGCAGGAGGGAGTCAGCGTTCACATTCCCTGTGTGAACCAGGGCTTAGTGAGAAATGCCCTTGTTTTTCCCTCATCACTTAAAAAACAATCAATTATCAATGCTTCTGTGATAAAATAGAGATTTTTGCTTTGTTCACTTCATTTAGCCTAAATGAAGGTCATGGCAAAAAAATAATGAGTTCTGAGATTGCGTTGATTTCTGTCGCAAAAGGTTGATAGCCGATTATGAATTCATGATAAGATTAAAAACTGAAATCAGGCAAAGAGAGAAATGGTTTTGTTCATGCATTTTTTTCCCTGCTAACTTCACAATGGGATTTTTATATCTCATAATAATAAAATTCTAGGCGTTGCAATGAGTCCTTTGCATCAGTGATTTCATTGATCTCTCATGATAGACATACAAAGTGGTATTAGAGTGCTTACATGAAACCAGAGGTACACTGTAAGCCAGGATTGAACTCAGGGAGCCTGACTCCAAAGTCTATGCTCTATTTATCACCATACAATATGCCTGCCCCAACTGAAATTCATGCTGTGAATAAATGTTCTTCGTGTACTAACAAAGTAATCTTCAAACTGTGCAGAAACTTTGCCACAATGCTTTATTGCTGGCAGGGTCTTGAGAATGATCTAACATGAACCTTTCTATCTTCATTTTATTTATTTATTTTCGAGACAGAGACTTGCCCTGTCACCCAGGCTTGAGTGCAATGGCTCAATCTCGGCTCACTGCAACCTCCGCCTCCCAGGCTCATACGATTCTCCTGCCTCAACCTCCCGAGTAGCTGGGATTACAGGCGCCTGCCACCATGTCCAGCCAATTTTTGAATTTTTAGTAGAGATGGGGTTTCACCACGTTGGCCAGGCTTGTCTCGAACTCCTGACCTCGTGATCTGCCCTCCTTGGCCTCCCAAAGTGCTGGGATTACACGAGCCACCGTGCCCGGCCCAACCCTTTCTATCTTAAAGTTTATATTATAGGTGATAACGTGGTCAGGTAGTTGAACAGGGGACCTCTTCTCTAGTCCCCCTCTTGTTCTAAAATTGCTACAGAGGTAAAATTGATATCTCCTTCTGGGCTCTTGCCATCACTTCTCATAACTCTCCTCTCCTCCCTCAGGGCTGACTTCTGCACCTCCTTATATTACATGACCCTGTCCCTCTCTGGCCTCAGGTGATTGGACTGTAGGTGAACACCTAACCTTGGGGAAAGCAATCACTAGTGGGTAGAATCAGCCAGACTGTCTTCTGAGAATCTGGACAAAGAAAGAGAGAGCTGAGAAATAATATATGCTGTCTCCCTTCTTAATCAGAGTGATGCTGTTTAGAAATTCCTGAAGTCATCAGCTTCACAATTACATCCTACAGAGCTGCTCTGTTGATTCTCAGCCTAGAGTTGTTTGTATATGCTGCCCCATCTTTGCTGCTTTTATCCCCTTCTCTCTTTTCAGCACTCTTTACTTAGGGGTTACTAAAACTTTTGCTACTACATCATCATGGCTTTGGGGGATGTTTTGCAGGATTCCAGCTTATTTTACATTAGTTACACTTCAGAATGTTTTTCTTCTTATGGCAGATTATAGTAGTGGGGACTCATCTTCATCTC
Source organism: Macaca mulatta (assembly GCF_049350105.2). NCBI lineage: Eukaryota > Metazoa > Chordata > Mammalia > Primates > Cercopithecidae > Macaca > Macaca mulatta. The sequence continues at coordinate 155,194,582 of NC_133411.1, forward strand.
AAAAGTGTGCTATTTTTGTAGTTGAGTATTATAATACACATTGATTTGCATTCATTGCATTTTCAGTGAATAATAGATATTTTCTGACCTCTTGTCATCAGCCTCCAGGCACACATTTTTAAAATGCACATGCAATTATCTGGTGTCATCTTGTGACTTTGCAGTGAATCCAAGGGCTGGATGGGAAAGTAGTCCATAAATGAGGCTTAGTATTTCTTTGGGTTCCTTGGTTGTGACAATAGGAACTAAGTGTAACTTAAACAAAAAGAAAATTTACTAGAAATATAGAGTAGCTTACAGAATTTAAGAAAGGCTGAAAATCTCAAGGAACGACAGAAAGCAGACAGTTCAGAAGAAGCAGGAATAAAGGAACTGTACTTTCTTTCTTTTTCTTTCTTTTTTCTTTTTTTTTTTTTTTTTTTGACACAAAATCTCGCTCTGTCGCCCAGGCTGGAGTGCAATGGCATGGTCTTGACTCACTGCAACCTCTGCTTCCCAGGTTCAAGTGATTCTCCTGCCTCAGCCTCCCAAGTAGCTGGGGCTACAGGAGTACACCACCATGCCTGGCTAGTTTTTGTATTTTTAGTAGAGACAGGGTTTTGCCATGTTGCACAGACTGGTCTCAAACTCCTGGCCTCAAGCGATCCACCTACCTCACCCTCCCAAAAATGATGGGATTACAGGCGTGAGTCACCACGCCCAGCTGGGACTGTACTTTCAGGTTGAACTCCTGCAGTTCTTGTCAGTGCACTCAAGATCCTGTTTCTGTGTAGAGAACATGGGCCTGGCCTATGTCAAACCATCAGCCAGAAGAGGGTAGGACTCTTGATTGACAGGCTCACCAAGATTGTCTCCACTCAGAAAGCGCTGGTTCTCAAAGCAAAAGTGGAGTGCATCCCGGTAGAAGGGGTAGGCTAAAAGCAGTTATTTATTTTATCCTTTCAGTATTGTATTTGATCTCTCCCCCGGAGTGGTATGAGCAAGCAGTCTATGACAGCCACCATATATAGGCTTGTTATCGTGGTGGTCATGAATGGAGACCCCATGTGGCTCCATGTTACTTAGCACAATAGGCTTGTACTGGGTATACATGGGCCCGTGTGTTCTGGCAGGAGAGTCTTGTGTTACATGAGACTTCACAGTGCTAGGTGCTGGGTTGTCTACTGCTACTAGAATATGAAGAGGAAATGAGTATTTAGATGCTCCGTCTCACCTTCAACCAGGTCTATGGTTGGAACTAAAATCTGCATCATCTGCAGAGAAGGAGAACCTGATCTGTTACAACAGTTAGAGACAGAGTTTTCTAAGATGTTATACAAAAGTCAGTAATTGTTCCTAACCAGGTCTCTGAACATGTCTACTTCAAGTCAGGAAATGCTTGCTCCTCTTGATTTACTTACTTTCCAATGAAAACAAATATTTCATATTACTCAGTTTTGGATTGTGTCCATATATATAATATAAAAGCTTCCCGGTTTATTTTCTATTTAGGTTCACAAAGATCATTGCCCTCTAAAATATTCATCACTTACTTCAAAATAATTTTTAGCACTCAAGTAATTCACATGCACTCAAGTAATTCATTTAGCACTCAAGTGTTCATTGTAGAAAAATCGGAAAATAGAGACAGGCCAACGGAAGAAATGGAAAATCCACAGACAACCACCTGAAATTTTTTTGTATGCCTCTAGATTTTTTAAATTATGTGAATGTATTACATATATATGTGCTCACAATTTTCAAAAATGATCATATAACTTTCATTATCTTTTTCATTCAACAGTAAGTTATTATCTTTCCTTAATTATAAACACATATTTCTTGTACCTTGTTTTCATGCTTCCAACGAGCTTCATATTTTAATATGAAAACATTAATATGTAATTAATTAATATAAAGTGTTATGCTTACTTGGTCATAGTGGAGACAGGGAAGAGACAATTTGCCCTATTTCTTTTTTTTTCTTTTTTTTTTTTTTTTTGAGACTGAGTCTCACTCTATTGCCCAGGCTGGAGTGCAGTGGCACAATCTTGGCTCACTGCAATCTCTGCCTCCCAGGTTCAAGTGATTCTCCTGCCTCAGCCTCCCAACTAGCCAGGGCTACAGTCACCTGCCACCTTGCCTGGCTAATTTTTGTATTTTTAGTTGGGATGGGATTTCACCATGTCGGCCAGGTTGGTCTTGAACTCCTGACCTCAAGTGATCGCTTTGATTCCCAAAGTGCTGGGATTACAGGCGTGAGCCACCGTGCCCAGCTTGCCCCATTTCTTATACATAACCATTAAACTTAGATTTCTCCGAAGCAACAAAACCTCTACAATGGTGATTTTAAAAAAAAAAAAAATGAATTGTCTTGGGCAACAGTTTCCTTTATGGATGCCCAGATGTGTTAAAAGTCTTCAAGTACTTGGTTGTATTCTTTATGTGGAAGAAGCTAGCATTCTTGTCTCCATTTTACTGCTGAGAAAAAAGAGACAGACTGCATTGAGGCCATCGGAGAAGTCATTGGCAGAGCCCAAAGAGAACTTGAAGTTGTAATGGCCCAGTCCTCTAATCAAACCACAAAGCCACACGACTTCCCTTTTCCGCTGCTTCAGGGCTGGTCTTGAAACGGAAAGTGCTGCCTCTCACCGAGGGCTGAATGGTGATTTGCCATTCACGGTCCAGGCTGCTCTACAGAGAGGCACAGACTCCCCAGCTCTCAATTGCAGGTGAAAGCTTGTTATCATGTGCAAGACCCATTGATCGGTTTCGACAATGACTCCTGAATTATATGGCACCTAAATGTTTGCTGCCAGAGAGATCTATACTGTGGATAGATGATGGGTACTTACTGGAAACTATTGCCTGACAGATGAGTTTTGCTGTTTTGTCTCAATGAAATATCCCTGAGCAACTGGAGATCTCTTCCTCCCAACATTTTCCCTCACTTCTGGTATAATGTATTGTGCTAGAAAATAGTGAAATAAAGTGACTTTCCATTGTCTTAACATTTAAAGAAAAGTCATATTGGTTTTGAGTACAAAGAGGCGCAAGATTTTTATGAGATTGATTTGGCAGTTCACAAAAAGAAAGGAAGAAGGAAGGAGAGAAGGAAAGACAGAGAGAGAAAGGAATTTGAAAGTGTGCACACCCATTTACCCAGCAATTGTGGTTTGAGTAATTTATCCAAAGCAAATAATAGTAGAAGAGTGCAAAGACTGAATTACAAAGGGTCTTCTCTTTAGTGTCATTTACTGTAGTGAAAAAATGGAAACTATTTCAAAGTTGAACGATAGGAGATTGGATAAATGAATCATGGCTTGACTATATAATGGGGTTATATGCTGTCATTAAAAAGAATGTGGGCTGGGTGTGCTGGCTCTTGTCTGTAATCCTAACACTCTGGGAGGCTGAAGCGGGTGGATCGCCTGAGGTCAGGAGTTCAAGACCAGCCTGGCCAACATGGCGAAACTCCATCTCTACTAAAAATACAACAATTACCTGGATATGGTGGCACATTCCTGTAATCCCAGCTACTCAGGAGGCTAAGGCAGGAGAATTGCTTGAACCCAAGAGATGGAGCTTGCAGTGAGCCGAGATCGTGTCACTGCACTTCAGCCTGGGCAACAGAGCGAGACTCCATCTCAAAAAAAAAGAAGAATGTATATTAGAATTCATAACGACAAGGAAAGTTGTGTATGATATAATGTTAAGTTAAAGAAAAAAAAGCAAGCTGTGAAACAATTTGGGTCCAATATCTGCTTTGTAAAAATAATACATACATGCACACTGTCACCATCACACAATTGTGCAAGAACCCTGGTTCTGCCTGCCTCTCTTCCCCTGTCTCCAATTATTGTCCCCTTGATTCTTCTTTCAATGACTCCCCTCACCACAGATCCATTGCCCAAGAAGTTCTCTCTTTCCCTTTAGTGACACATCCTTCAGACGTCAGCTCAAATATCCCTTTCTCAGGAAAGCGTGATCCCACAAATAGGATTCAGGATCTCCGTTATTTGTTCTCAGAGTCACCATGGAGGCGACAGACATTTTCTGCACGACACTGAGAAAGTCATTAGTGCCGTTCACCAAATACCAGGTAGCCAAAACTCTGGAAGTAAGATAATGGAATTCTGTCACAAATTGTACTATCAGTAAACCATTATGCATTCTCCTGTTTTCAGACTTCATGGATACTTCTTTTGTTTGAACATTTAGTAGAATTCTTTTTTTTTTTTTTTTTTTTTAAACGGTGTTTTGCTCTTGTTGCCCAGGCTGGAGTGCAATGGCACGATCTTGGCTCACTGCAACCTCTGCCTCCCTGGTTCAAGTGATTCTCCTGCCTCAGCCTCCCAAGCAGCTGAGATTACAGGCATGTGCCACCACGGCTGGCTAATTTTGTATTTTTTTTAGTAGAGATGGGGTTTTACCAGGTTGGTCAGGCTGATCTCAAACTCCTGACCTCAAGTGATCCACCTGCCTCGGCCTCCCAAAGTGCTGGGATTACAGGCGTGAGCCACCGTGCCCGGCCTAGAAATTTATTGATATTAAGGAAGTGTTAATAATTTTTTTTTATGTGTGGTAAGTGTTGTGATTATGTTTTAAAGAGTCTTTATCTTGGAGAGATACATTCTCAAATATTTACGGGAAAAATAACCCAATGCCTGAGATTTGCTTCAAAGGAACACACGAGGGGGTAGGGCAGGCTATGGGCAGTTGGTGGTCAGCACTGCATCGTACTGAGTAGATAGGGGTTCATTGTGCCGTTCTGTGGTGTGTTGAGTGTGTTCAAAATCCTTCCTAATTCAAAAGCATAACAAGGGACTTGCCAAGAAATGACTTCCTACTCCCCTTTCCTGTCTCACTCAAACTGCTCCCTCTTGGGCCAATCACAGAATCTGGGGAGCACCCATGTAAAAGCCACCCCTGCTCCCCAGCACCCTGCAGAAGCAGCAACAAGCAAGAAAATTGATTTAATGGGGGTCCTGCTTGTGGCAGCCTCATGCACCTCATATGGCCTGCTCAGCTGCCAGATTCAGCCATGCTTGTGCTTGAGTTTGATGTTGCCTAGCTGACACTTATCCTAGTGCGCCTTGCCCCAGGCCTGCTGTTGGGTGGGGAGGCCCCAGGCATCAGGGAGCCCCAGCCAGGCCAGGGCTGGAGCCACCTGCCACCCACCAGCGCTGTGGACCTGTAGGCATGGCCTAATAGGGGACCCAGGGATCCAGCCAAGAAAGCCATGTCTAGTCCCAGGTCACATTCACATTGTCCCCACTGACTTACCCTGAACTTCCAATTCTCCTCCTTCCAGGCACATGAATCATGCTCCTTTGCCTCCAGGGAGTTACTGCGGTCATGTGACTTGCTTTGGCCTGCGAAATGGGAGCAGGAATGACAAGTATCAGTTCATGTAGAAGCCTTTGAGGAACAGTCCAATCTGCTCGAATCTCTTCCCCTTCCTGAACTGGCAACTGTGTGATGGTAGAAGCTCAGTCAACCTTCATCACTGAGTAGGGTGACCTGGGCAGAGACCGCCCCACATCCCACTGATGTATGATGCAATGTATTGTGACAAACAACAAACAATTCTTTGTTCTTTTCTTTTCTTTCTTTTTCCTTCTTTTTGAGACAAGGCTTCACTCTGTTGCCCAGGCTGGAGTACAGTAAAATGATCATGGCTCACTGCAGCCTCGACCTCCCGGGCTCCACCGGGACTACAGGCATGCACCATCACATCCAGCTAGTTTTTGTATTTTTTGTAGAGACAGTTTTGACATGTTGCCCAGGCTGGTCTTGAACTTCTAAGCTCAAATCATCCTCCTGCCTTGACCTTCCAAAGTGTTGAGATTACAGGCGTGAGCCACTGCATCTGGACAATTCTTTGTTATTTTCAACGACTGAGATTTGAGGGCTGCTAGTTACTGTAGCATAACTCAGCCTGTCTATCATATTAATCACTTACCGTAGTTGTAGTTTTACATCTGCTATTCTGAGTCAATGTCTCGCTCATCTATGGTGTCTTTCTTTTTTCTTTCTTTTCTTCTTTTTTCTTCTTTCTCTTTCTTTCCTTCTTTCCTTTCTCTCTCTTTCTCTTTTTCTTTCTTTCCTTCCTTATTTCTTTTTTCTTTCTCTCCTTCCTTCCTTCCTTCCTTCCTTCCTTCCTTCCTTCCCTCCCTCTTTTTGTTCTTTCAACAAGGTCTTGCTCTGTCACCCAGGCTGACGTACAGTGGGGTGATCATAGCTCTATGCAGCCTTGAACTGCCAGGATCAAGTGATCCTCCTGCCTCAGCAACCTCAAATAGCTGGGGGTATAGTTGTGCACCACGATGCTTGGCTAAGTTTGTTTATTTATTTATTTATTTTTATTTTTATTTTTTGAGACAGAGTTTTACTATGTCACCCAGGCTGGAGTGCAGTGGTACAATCTCGGCTCACAGCAACCCCTGCCTCCCGAGTTCAAGTGATTCTCTTGCCTCAGCCTCCCGAGTAGTTGGGAATACAGGTCCCCACCACCATGCCCAGCTAATTTTATATTTTTAGTAGAGATGGGGTTTCACTATGTTGTCCAGGCTGGTCTCAAACTCCTGACCTCAGGTGATCCACTCGCATTGGCCTCCCAAAGTGCGTGAGACACCTCACCTGGCCTTGGCTAAGTTTTTTTTTTTTTTTTTTTTTTTAATGTTTGTAGAGACAGGGCCTTGCTGTATTGCCCAGGCTGGTCTTGAACTCCTGGCTTCAAGCTATCCTCCTGCCTTGGCCTCCCAAAATGCTGGGACTACAGGTGTGAGCCACCAAGCCTCTCCTTATGGTGTATATTTCTTATGAGACAGACACGGTACTAGAACCTGGAATCACAGCAGTGAATGAGGTAAACAAAGCCCCTGCTCTCTCAGAGTTTTGTTCTTGGCATGGAGACAGACAATAAACCAGAAGAACAGAGACCCGCATGAAAACACGTCATGTGCACATCTTGGCAGCAGAGAGTTTCAGACAGAGGGGTGTGCAAGCTCAGATGGGGGGGTCCTGCAATTCTTTTGCTTGGAGAACAGGAAGCAGGGTGTGGACTGGGAAGTGGAGAGGAAGATAATATTGTAGGGGTGAGGAGTAGGGGAATAGAACCTGCAGGACTTTGTAGGCCCTGAGAAAGTCTTGGGATTTTATTCCGAGTGTGCTAGGAAGCTATTGAAAGGTTTTGATCAGGGGTATGATGAGATGAAACTCTTTTAAAAAGGATCTCTCTAGCTATTTTGAGAATTGACTAGGGACACAGGGAGGTAAGGGCAGAAGTTGGGAGTTCAGTTAGAAGCCAAGAGATGTTGGTTGGCTGGACATGAGTGATGTCCTTGGAGGTGGTGAGATTTGTGAAAGGGAAAAACCAAAAGTCATTTCTAAATACTATCCTGAGCAACTAGACAAAGGTGGTACCATTTTGGGGACAGGAAACATTGAGGGCAGAGAGACCTTAGAAAGAAGGTAGTAGGAATTAACAGTTGTATGAATAAATATGGATGTCCAGAAAAAAATACATGAAGTGATATGTACTAAAATGTGAGAGTAATTTTAGACTGTGAATTGCTTTTCCTGCATTTTTTGTGCTTCTCCATATTTTCTTTTTTTTCCTTCTTCTTTTTTTAAAAGACAAGTGCTTGCTCTGTCGCCCAGGCAGGAGTACAGTGGCACAATCACAGCCCACTGCAGCCTCGACCTCCTGGGCTAAAGAGATTCTCCCACTACAGCCTCCCAAGTAGCTGAGACTACAAGTATATACCACCATGTCTGACTTACTTCTGTATATTTTCTAATGTCTCCATAATAAACATACAGTAAGAAAAATAACTTTTTTTTTTTTTTTTTTAGATGAAGTCTTGCTCTTGTACCCAGGCTGAAGTGCCATGGCACGATCTTGGCTCACTGCAACCTCCATCTCCTGGGTTTAAGCGATTCTCCTGCTTCAGCCTCCCAAGTAGCTGGGATTATAGGCACCTGCCACTATGCCTGGCTAATTTTTGTATTTTTAGTAGAGATGGGGTTTCACCATGTTGACCAGGCTGGTCTCAAACTCCTGACTTCAGGTGATCCACCCGCCTCAGCCTCGCAAAGTGCTGGGATTATAGGCGTAGTGAGCCACTGCGTCTGGCCAAGAAAAATAACTTTTATAGAGAAAAGTTGTATTTTTCCAATTATAAGTTGGGGATTGTGGGAGTCCAGCAAACTTCTCTGGTGGCCCTCACAAATTCCTATAGTCTTTTAAAATTCATACTTTTCTTCTTGCTGCAGCACTGTCGCTGCTGTCGTTTTATCATGTGTGATCTGGGGGACATGACTAATGGTGGAATAGCCTCTGCATATGTGACCTCGGCTTATTTGTCTGTGCCAATCGTAATAAGCACTCACACCTAGCCCTGTGAAGCAGGTACTAATAGTGTTCCTGTTTTGCAAATGAGGAAACTGAAGCTCAGAGTGATTAATTAATTAGCCCTAGGTCACACAGCCTGGAATTCCAGCTTATGTCCCTCTGACTCTAGAACTGGTGCGCTTTTCTGTTTGTTTGAGACAGAGTCTTGCTCTGTTGCCTAGGCTGGAGTGCAATGGCATGATCTCGGCTCACTGCAGTCTCTACCTCCTGGGTTCAAGCGATTCTGCTGCCTCAGCTTTCTGAGTAGCTAGGACTACAGGCATGTGCCAATATACCTGGCTACTTTTTGTATTTTTAGTGGAGACAAGGTTTCACCATGTTGGCCAGGCTGGTCTCAAACTCCTGACCTCAAGTGATCCTCCTGCCTCAGCCTCCCAAAGTTGTGCTGAGATTACAGCTCTGCGCCACCGCGACCAGCCTGAACTGGTGCTCTTAAGCCAATATCTCAGACCGTCTCCCAGTGGAGCTGATGTGTGTATCCTCTCTGAAACTATGTGTTTTGTGTGTACCTGCTGGACCGCTGTGTAGGAAAAGTCTGTTTTTTGCTTCTTGTCTGCCATTTCTGAATTGTTGCAAACACATCCTCATGTGGCATTTCCCAAACTGCAAGATTCTTGGCCAGAGTTGGATAGAAGGCCCTCCAGTTTTATCTACACCTGCAGTTTTTAGCACCAGCCACTACGGTGGGCTACATCCATGGATGGGTCCGCGGGGAACAACTCTAACTGCCCGTGAACATTTCATCCAAACATTCTGTTTTCCAAATCTGTGAACTGAAAAACTCTTTGGAGGTTATTATTGTATCTGAAGTTCTTTTCAGGAGTTGGCTACGTCGATTCTCTCACATCCCATTTTGACTCAGGCACCAACTTTATTACTACCCCACACACCTTGATGACACAGATGGAGTTAAGTCACACCATAGTTTTACAGACGCAAGTCTGAAATGCCAAAGACAAAGTGTATAACAGTTGCATTTTAATTTAGAAAATAGTAGAATGGATCCTGTGGGTAAGGGCTGGGATATATGCACTGTGATGGCACAATCCTTCCATGCTCTCATGGCCTCTGCGGTGGACTGAAATGGCCCTTTGCAAAGTGTTGCTTGAGTTGCTGGCTAAAGTTTCTCCCTCCCAAACCAGTGCCTTTCAAAGGCTTTGAAATAACTGTTTGATTAAAACAAGGCAGGCTGGGTGCAGTGGCTCACGCCTGTAATCTCAGCACTTTGGGAGGCCAGCACCCTGGCCAACATGGTGAAACCCTGTCTATACTAAAAAAATACAAAAATTAGCAGGGAGTGGTGGTGGGCGCCTGTAATCCCAGCTCATCAGGAGGCTGAGGCAGGAGAATGGCTTGAATCTGGGAGGTGTAGGTTGCAGTGAGTCGAGATCGTGCCACAGCACTCCAGACAGAGTAAGACTCTGTCTTAAAACAAAACAAAGCAAGGCAAATGTCACACCAAAAGTAATAGGAAGACACAGTAAAATGTGTAGCAAAGCTGTAACTTATTCACACATTTGGAAGAGAAACATGGCTTGCAGAAAATCTTCAATGAAACTTCCAATGAAAAATAAAAGCTTTTAGTTAATTTTAGAGCTGGATATGTGATATATTCCAGTTGCCAAAAAACAAAAAACAAACAAAAAAACTCCAGGCTGAGTGCGGTGGCTCTCGCTTGTCATCCTAGCACTTTGGGAGGCCAAAGTGGGTGGATCACCTAAGGTCAGGAATTTGAGACCAGCATGGCCAACATGGTGAAACCCTGTCTCTACTAAAAATACAAAAATTAGCTGGGCGTGGTGGCGGGCAGCTGTCAACCTAGCTACTTGGGAGGCTGAGGCAGGAAAATCACTTGAACTAAGGAGTTGGAGGTTGCAGAGAGCTGAGATCATGGCATTGCACTCCAGCCTGGGCAACCAGAGTGAAACTCCGTTTCAGGAAACAAACAAACAAACAAAAACTCCTGTATCTCGTGAAAAGAGATCCATTACAATAGCTTTGAAATTATTTTGTGCTTTTAAAAATTTATTTGATATTTTAGATGTTTTTCAAAATAAAATAGATAAGAAACTATCTTTCAGTGCCCTCATGATTCCCCAAATAGTTATGCCTATTTATATGTCTCTGTGGGTTCTCAAATAGCTCATTTGCCCATCCAGGTATAGAATAGGAGACACTGTTGAGGACCCCATGTTTACATAAGGGTTCAGACTCAAATTCTCACTTGGGCTCTTAATGACATGAGTTAACCAGCATAACATTAATCTCTGCAGTCTGATTACTGCTAAACATTGCAAAGAATATACAAAGAGATTTAATGTTCTCAATTTAGAAGGGTGTCACTCGGTGCTAAGTCTCTCTAAGATGTTTAGTAACAACGTAGGAAATTTGTTGTTATTTAAAGATCAGCTAGGTGAGACTCTCTTCAATAATCCTAAAAATAGCACATTTGTATTTAAAAATGTGTATGTTTAATGAGTACTTTCTTTTCTTTTTTTTTCAGACAGAGCCTCACTCTGTCACCCAGGCTGGAGTACAGTGGTACGACCTCTGCTCACTGCAACCTTCGCCTCCTGAGTTCAAGAGATTCTAGTGCCTCAGCCTCCCATGTAACTGGGATTACAGGTGCCCAACACCACAACCAGCTACTTTTTGTATTTTTAGTAGAGATGAGTTTCACCATGTTGCCCAGGCTGGTCTTGAACTCCTGACCTCAGGTGATCTGCCCACCTCTGCCTCCCAAAGTGCTGGGATTACAGGTGTGAGCCACCGAGCCCAGCCATGAGTACTTTACTTTCAATATCTGATTTTCTTTCTCTCTCTCTCTCTCTCTTTCTTTCTTTTAGATGGACTCTCACCCTGTCACCTAGGCTGGAGCACAGTGGCGTGATCTTGGCTCACTGCAACCTCCGCCTCCCAGGTTTAAGTAATTCTCCTGCCTCAGCCTCCTGAGTAGCTGGGATTACAGGTGCACGCCACCAAGCGTGGCTAATTTTTTTTATATTTTTAGTACAGATGAGGTTTCACTATGTTGGCCAGGCTGGTCTTGAACTCCTGACCTCATGATCCGCCCACCTCGAGCTCCCAAAGTGCTAGGATTACAGGCGTGAGCCACTGCTCCTGGCCACAATATCTGATTATCTTTCAAATTTTTATTTTAAAATATATTTAGGGAGTGCAGGTACAGATTTCTTACATGCATATATTGTGTCATGGTGAAGTCTGAGCTGTTAGAGTACTCATCATCTGAATAATAAACATTGTACTCAATAGATAACTTTTCAATTTGATTATTATCTTTTTGGTAGCAAGAACAAGTGGCTGCAAGTACCGGTTAAAAAATATGTTATTATTTATGTGATACATAATACTCGAAGACATTCAGAAAATACAGATGAATAAATACACTACAAAATATCTCTACAAGGGAATACTATGCAGTCATTAAATGGCCAAGACTGGTGAGGGAAAGATACCATGTTATGGAAAAATGCCCATGATAGCCACTGTCACCACCACAAAAATGGTGACAACTACCATTTATTGAGGGCCTAAATGTTTTGGACACTGAGCACTTTGCCTATATACATTTATTTTTCCCCCTGAAAACAGCCCCATGCTTAGATACTAAATATTATTCTATAAATGCAGACACATTACCCTCTGTAACTTTCCTAAGCAAGGGTAGAACTTTCTGGCCCCTAGGCTTGAGCTGATATGGGGACCGAACAGTTGAGCTCCATTTGCCCATGCTGTCCATCTATAGGTCTCTATAACTGCTTTGTGGGCAAAATGGACACAGTTTAAGATGTGAAGTTTCAACAAGATATTTTGAAAACAATGGATATAAGGGGGCTGTCAATTCAACAAACTTTCCCCAATATTCTATGTCAGAATAGTTCCTTTTGGTGGTCTAGACAGGCCCAAGCATTTGCACTATATATAGACTTTAGCTAGTTCTTAAGAAGCATATGATGGGAACTTCTTAAAATTAATGTTATTTACCTGCTAGGATGTAAATGCTAAAAGGATGTGGTCTACATTATGGACAAGGGCTCTGTAAAATGTGATATTAGAAAATGGAAATTTTACGAGTTCTGGGAACAGAAACAGGTGATGAGAGTGAAATGGGGGAAAATTCTAGTTTTTGCTGCATTGTTATAACTTAATAATCCAAAATACTTTTTAAAATTATTAATAATACAAGTACAACATTCTAGGGTTGATTGTGCTCACTTTGGTTCCATCAAGTTGCCTGTTCCTGAAAAAAACCCTTCGGCTTAAAGCAATGGCCCTTTACACCAATGTTCTGTGTTCATGGGCCTAAATTTACAGAATTCCAAGCTATAGAGGCATGTAGAATTGTTAAATCTAACTCCCAACCTGAGGTATAAATTCTTCTTTGCCTGGAGACTTCTAGGATGAGTGGTATTAGAGTGTAAAGGATGAGACCTCAACGGACTTTGCTTTTAGATGATCCTCATTGACGGAGGAAGCTACACTGTGGACTTGGGTGTTGTTTAGCCTCTTAATTCTTGGTTATGAATAATAGTAGAATCTACCTCCTAGGACTGTTGGAAGGATTGAATAAAGAAATCTCAGTAAAGCCTCTAGAACAGTGCCTGGCACAGTATCCATCACTATCTTCATCTTCATCATCATCGTCAACATCACAGAAAGTAGCCACTGTTGTGATGTGGGGGATCAGAGAACCCTGCTGCTGAGGATGCGGCAAGGCCCCAGGGCTACATTTGATCATAAACCACACAACTCATCTTGAACTTCAAAAAGTATTGAAGGAAATTAATAGTGCTACTCCAGTGGACACAGGAATGGTGAGACAGTGAAACAACCTTATTTCTGATATGGAGAGAGCCTGAGTGATCTGGATAGAAGATCAAACCAGCCACAATATTCCCTTAAACCGAAGCCTAACCCAGGACAAGGCCCTAACTCTCTTCAATTCTATGCAAAAGAAAAGTTGGAAGCTAGCAGAGGTAGGTTTATCACCATGACATAAACGTGCAAAGTAAAGCAGCAAGTGCTGATGTAGAAACTGCGGCAAGTTATCCAGAAAATCTAAGATAATTGATGAGAGTGGCTACACTAAACAACAAACTTTCAATGTAGATGAAATAGCCTTCTATTAGAAGAAGATGCCATCCAGGACTTTCATAGCTAGAGAGGAGAAACCAATGCTGGGCTTCAAAGCTTCAAAGGATGCATTCTCTTATTAGAGGCTAATGCAGATGGTGACGCTAAACTGAAGTCAATGCTCATTGACCATTCTGAAAATCCTAGAGCCCTTAAGGATGATGCTAAATCTACTCTGCCTGTGCTCTATAAATGGAACAACAAAGCCTGGGTGAGCCAGCTGCAGTGGCACAAGCCTGAAATCCTAGCTACTCAGGAGGCTAAATGAGGAGGATCTCTTGAGCCCAGGAGTTTGAGACTAGACTGGTCAGTGTAGCAAGACTTGTATTTAAAAAAACCGTGGACAACAGCACATCTTTTTACAGTATGGTTTCCTGAATATTTAAAACCCATTGTTGAGATCTACTACCCCCCAAAAAAAGATTCCTTTCAAAATATTACTGCTTATTGACAATGCATCCAGTCACCCAAGGTCTCTGATGGAAATGTACACAAAGTTTAATGTTTTCATGCCTACCAACACAATATCCACTCTGCAGCCCATGGATCAAGAAATCATTTCAAGTTTCAAGTCTTCTTATTTAAGAAATACATTTCACAAGGCTATAGCTACCCAAAGATGATGATTCCTCTGATGGATAAGGGCAAAGTTAATTGTAAGCCTTCTGGAAAGCATTCACCATTCTTGATAGCACTAAGAACACTTGTGATTCCTGGGAGGGGGTGAAAATGTCAACATTAAGAAGAATTTGGAAGAAGTTGATTCCAGCCCTCATGCGTGACTTTGAGGGGTTCAAGACTTCAGCAGAGGAAGTCACTGCAGGTGTGGTGGAAATAGCAAGAGACCTGGTATTAGAAGTGGAACCTGATGATGTGCCTGAATTGCTGCCATCTCATAAGAAAACACTAACAGATGAGTAACTGCTTCTCATGGATGAGCAAACAAAGTGGATTCTTAAGATGGAATCTAGGCCGGGCGCGGTGGCTCAAGCCTGTAATCCCAGCACTTTGGGAGGCCGAGACGGGTGGATCAAGAGGTCAGGAGATCAAGACCATCCTGGCTAACACAGTGAAACCCCGTCTCTACTAAAAAATACAAAAAACTAGCCGGGTGAGTTGGCGGGCGCCTGTAGTCCCAGCTACTCGGGAGGCTGAGGCAGGAGAATGGCGTAAACCCGGGAGGCGGAGCTTGTAGTGAGCTGAGATCCGGCCACTGCACTCCAGCCCGGGTGACAGAGCGAGACTCCGTCTCAAAAAAAAAAAAAAAAAAAAAAGATGGAATCTATTCCTTGTGAAGATGCTGTGAACATTGTTGAAATGACCACAGGAATTTCTTACAGACTATCACATCAACTTAGTTGATAAAGCAGTGGCAAGTTTTGAGAGGACTGACCCTAATTTTAAAAGAAGTTCTACTGTGGGTAAAATGCTGTCAAACAGCACTGCATGCTATACAGAAACTTTTCATGAAAGAAGGGGTCAATGCATGTGGCAAACTTCATTGTTGTCTCATTTTAAGAAGTTGCCACAGCCACCCCAACCTTCAGCAGCCACTACCTTGATCAGTAAGCAGCCATCAACATTGAGCCAAGGTCACACACCAGCAAAAAGATTATGAGTTGCTGAAGGCTCAGATAGTCGTTAATATTTTTTAGCAATGAAGTATTTTTAAGTTATGTACATTTTTTAGACATGAAACTATTGCATACTTAATAGAATATAGTATTGTATAAATGCAGTTTTTATATGTATTGGAAACCAAAAAAGTTTGTGTGAATTGTTTTATTGCAATCTTCACTTTATTGTGGTGATCTGGAATCAAACCCGTAATATCTCCCAGGTATCCGGCAAAAGCTTCTAGCCTGTTATCTTTTTACTACGGCAGGGAAAGCAGATATGTGTAGTCACTCTCTCATTCTTCACCTGTAACAGACATCACTGATTGATCACAGTATTCTTTCTTACCACCTGAACTCATGCTCAGAATCATTCTTATCACAATTCTTCAGGCAGCCACCACCAATTGAATATAGGTGGCACAGGAGATAAAACAAACCTATTGGTCATTCCTGGACAAGACTATCTAACCTTCATCAATTATTTCATCATCTAGTTAACTTGGCATATTAAAGCTGGAGAGAGATTTTTTCCCCCAAGAAACCTTAGGCCATGTTCTATTTCCAGTGGTGTATGTGGTCGACATTGATTGTGTCCTCCTCCAGGGCAGAATCTTGGTCATTTTCATATCCCATAACCAAAAATGGAACCTAACACAGATAGACACTAAACTATGTTTTGATGGATGAATGGGTGGATGGATTTAGCAGTTGAATAGGCCCTTAGAAACAGGTCCCCGGTGGAAAAGAGCTTCTACTGCTGATAGTTTTATAGACTTTCACTCCAGATGATGGCTTGACGCCTTTGTGTCTCCTAGGATTGGGTTGTCAATCTAGAAAGCACTGTCCATCTTCCAAACATCATTTATCTCAATTTATCAGAGGATATTATTAGTCATGGTGCTGCTGAGGTAGCAAATTAGTTAGGGCTTTTAGTTCTGGGCCTGTGATAAGGATTTGGGAAATGTATTCTGCCAGGGGAGGACGGGTACATGGTCTATTACTCTGGCCTAATGACAGCTGCTAGCACTCTGTTGAATGATCAATAACTGGCTGCCAGTCCACCTACTCCTCACTGGCTATTTTAAGGACTGCTACAGAGATCTACCATGGACTCATGAGAAAATATTTGAAAACAATGAAGCCCCTCGTTCCTCCTCTACCAGGGTCTGGCTTTGACCTTAGTCATAGACCTTGAGATGTAGGCAAACCAGAAGTCCCTTTGAGGGGTAGAGTTGGAAGCCATTTATGACAGGGCAAAAGATCAGTCATTCCCATGTACTTAACCATTGATTGGGGAGCTGTTCCACTGGCGCCTAGGCTTTGGCATTGTTGGTGACAATTTGAGGTTCCAGCTATTTCTGCCTTTGCTGGATTGCTTTTCATTTTAGTTGCCTGTTTTCAGAATAAAGATAAAGGAAAATTTCCAGGGGTCTGGCCAGTCACCAAAGGATCCTAGTTTAGAAGAAGAGTTGCTTTTATAAGGACAGAGTAAAATAAACAAAAGGAGCATTCCTTTCTTCCTATATACTTGTTTTATATACAGAAGCCCTGATAAGAACTTACAGGCCCAGGAAAGTTTTTACCTAAAAATGTGTGTGGGCTTGGAGTTTATTTACCCTGCAATACGTGAGAGAATTGATACCACATGGATATTTCCTTTTTTTATATTCTTTTGAAGAACAGATGATACAATTTCTTTAACGGTAATGATGGCTAATAAAAAATACTCAGTGTAGGCTGGGCACAGTGGCTCACGCCTATAATCCCAGCACTTTGGGAGGCTGAGGTGGGTGATCACCTGAGGCAAGGAGTTTGAAACCAGCCTAGCCAATATGGCAAAACCCCGTCTATACTAAAAATACAAAAATTAGCCAGGCATGGTTGCAGGCACCTGTAATCTCAGCTACTCGGGAGGGTGTGAGGCAGGAGAAGGGAGGCAGAGGTTGCAGTGAGTCGAGATCGTGCCACTGCATTCCAGCCTGGGTGACAGAGCGAGACTCCGTCTCCAAAAACAAAACAAAACAAAACAAAAACAACAACCAAAAAAACTCCTCAGTATAGACTAGTTAACTTTTTCTTAGAAAGTGAAACTATACTTCAAATTATAAAATGTGTAGAGAATAAGTTCATGTTTCTAACCCCAGCTTAGAAATAAAACACTATAAAAACAGTTGAACCTCCCCAGTGATATTCTTTTCCCTAACCTTGTCCTGGAAGGAGCCACCATACTGCCTGGTGCTCATCAGTCTTACCCTTGTCTTTATACTATATGTATGTATCCATAGACAATAATAGCATTTTGCACATTTTAAAATTGTATATAAATGGCATCAGACAAAATATATCCTTCTGGGAATGGACTAATTGAGCTCATCAGGATATGTGAAATATTTTTTCCCCATTGGCACATGTAGGAAAAATTTAAGCTAACTTTTGGCATCAAGCTATGGATTTTTCCAGGAGATTTGAAAGTCAAAAGGAGTGGGTGCTGTGGGTGGGGGAGTACGCTTCTGCAATCCTAGACCAGGTTAGACCTCCCTGTTATGGACTCTTATCATACCCTGTTCTTCTCTGTAATGTGTAATCACAGTGCTTTTGATTATTTTTATTTAATGATAAAATCATAGATAATTATGTCATGTCTGTCTTTCCTTCTAGAAGGTAAGCTCCCTGAGGGCAGGGACCATGTTAGGTCTTGCTCACTGCTGTATCCCTTGTACTTAGCTCATGCTTGGCATATGGCAGGCAGATACATGCAAGATGCTTTATTGCCCACAGTATACAACTCAGATTCCTCAGAATTGCATGCAAGATCTTTTGTGATCTGGTTCCCATTTCCATCTCAGGATCTAGTTCCTGCTCCTCCTGTCACCTGACCCTTGCCTCTCTGCCTCCTAAAACACCTGTGGTTCCTGAGCTTTCTTGGGCCTCTTGCTTTTGTACATGCTGTCCCCTCAATCTGGATCCACCCACCTTTGTTTGCCCATCGAGCTGCCTCTCATCCCTCAAGGCTCATCTGAGATGGCATCTCCTGTGAATGGCACCTCCTTCGGTAATGACTATAGGCAGAGCACCATGCTCATCCTCTGCGTTCCCATGTCACCATCAAATCCCTCTAGGACTTGATTAATTAATTTGTTGAAAAATATTTACTGTTCTCTTATGCACGTCAGGTCTTTGTTCTAGAGATACAGAGATGAACAAGAAATGGTCCCAGTTTACAAATAAGTCAATAGGATCTAGGAAGGAAATACATGGGGTGGTGTGACAGGGTCATTGGGTAGTCTTCTTGGTAGGGGGGTAGTTGAGGAAGACCTGTCTGAGGGGCTGACATTTGAGCTGACATCTAAAAGAATGTGAGACTGGGCATGGTGGCTCACGCCTGTAAATCCAGCGCTTTGGGAGACTGAGGCGGGCGGATCAGCTGAGGTCAGGAGCTCGACACCAACCTGGCCGACATGGTGAAACTCCGTCTCTAGTGGAAAAAAAAAAAAAAAATTAGCCAGGCATGGTGGCAGGCGCCTGTAATCCCAGCTACTCAGGAGGCTGAGTCAGCAGAACCATTTGAACCCAGGAGACGGAGGTTGTAGTGAGCTGAGATCACGCCACAGCACTCCAGCTTGGACAACAAAAGCGAGACTTCATCTCAAAAAAAAAAAAAAAAAGAATGTGAGCAAGTCAGTCATGTGAAGGGCTGGTGGCAGTATTTTCCGGAATGCATGTCCCCATGCCCATTCCCCCTCCCCGAGGATAGGAATTGTATGTAATTTATCTGCTTCCTCCTCAATGTCTGGCGAAGTGCTCAGGATAAGGCAGGTGCTCAGTATGACCATCAGAGTATTTAATGAATAAATGAACCAAATTATTTTGACACGGAATGAACCTTAGTTATCAAACTTGCAACAGCCTTACCTCCCATGAAATGTTTACATCAACCCAAATCAGGTCCTTCTTAGATGCTAATAGCTGTGGGAAGAAAGGAATTCCACTGAACACTGAGACTAGGTGATACCCAAGTGAGAAGAGAAAGGGGTTTGCCTCGTTTTTTGTGTGTGCTTCTATTGAAGTTACCCTATGCAGGTGCTTAGCACCAGGCTTGGCAAAGCCTGGCCCCATAGTCACCGACTTGTCATTAACATTTCCACAGCATTAAAGATAATTATCTCTGATGAAGTGGTCAGCATGTGCCAGGCATGATCTTGTTTAATCCTCACAAAACCCTATTATTATTTCCATTTTACAAATGAGAACATGGAGACTTACAGACAGTAAGGATAAAACAGGCTTGCACTCTGATGCATCTCACTTGGAAGCCTGTGCTCCAAACCCTACAGCCCAGGGCCAGCTTCAGGTGTGCAAACTGGGGTTGCACAAGGTCCTGTGCTTAGGGGGCCTGTACCTGATTAAATGCTCTGCTGTTGCCACCTGGAAATTCTTAATAATTTCTGAACAATGGGATCCATCTTTCTTTTTTCTTTTTTTGAGATGGAGTCTCACTCTATCGCCCAGGCTGGAGTGCAGTGGAGCGATCTCGGTTCACTGCAAGCTCCGCCTCCCAGGTTCATGCCATTCTCCTGCCTCAGCCTCCCAAGTAGCTGGGACTACAGGTGCCTGCCACCATGCCTGGCTAATTTTTTGTATTTTTAGTAGAGATTAGGTTTCACCGTGTTAGCCAGGATGGTCTCGATCTCCTGACCTCGTGATCCGCCCGCTGCGGCCTCCCAAAGTGCTGGGATTACAGGCATGAGCCACCGCGCCCAGCCGGATCCATCCTTCATTATGCATTGGGCCCTGAAAATTATGTAGCCGGTCCTATACCCACCCTGTGTCTAGTGTCAACACATCAGGTGTGGTGAGCATCCTGATATTTTGATGACCCTGTGTCAAATGCTGTATGCACTGAAGTCCAAAACACAAACTCCTTTCTTCAAGATCTACATGCTCAAGTCTAAAAATACAGAAGCCTTTTTTCTGATGATAAAAGTAATACAAGCACTGGAGGTAGTAGTCGAGGGGACTATAGTTTTACATAAAGTGGAGGAAGATTTTACAAGGAGAAAGTTAATTATGTTGAGTATATAAAGCCCTGTGTTCGCATGTTCTCACTCATAGGTGGGAACTGAACAATGAGATCACCTGGACTCGGGAAGGGGAACATCACACACTGGGGCCTAACATGGGGAGGGGGGAGGGGGGAGGGATTGCATTGGGAGTTATACCTGATGTAAATGATGAGTTGATGGGTTCAGCACACCAACATGGCACAAGTATACATATATAACAAACCTGCACGTTATGCACATGTACCCTAGAACTTAGTATTAAAAAAAAAAAAAAAAAGAAGCCGTACATCCTGTGGTTGGTCCAACAATGTGTGGCTAATTACTAACCAATGTTACTTTGTAAGCCAAAGAGAATTCTTGACAAACAGCTTTTGTAATATCCCCTCTCCTGATTCATCCTTTTTTCTTTGAAAACCAGAGCCTCCCCCTTGTTCCCCAGAACACTCCCCAAGGCAACCTGGGAAGTGTGTCCTGGGCACAGTCCTCAACCATGGCCCAAATAAACTGTCGGTTTAAAAAAAAAATTAAAAAAAAATAAAGCCCGGTGTTTTCTATATAAACTTTTATATCCTGCTTATAAATTTCCTTATCCTTAGAATGATTTTTAGACTCACTCTGAGATGGATACCTGAAGAGAAAACCCAAGAATCTGTATCACCCAGGGAAATCTTGGTTATACTTGTAGTTTACTTTCGTTCATTAAATGCTTGATAAGCATCTTTGACTTCTTACTTAAATAGTAATTAATTTGTGTGGTGAAATATTCGTATTCCTCCTGGCAAACACCCACCTCGTTTGGAGAAGATGAGTTAGTTTATATCTTGCACATTCCTTCTGCCTTCTCCAAATTTAGCCTGTCCACCCTCAGCCTCCTTCCCTTTGCTAAAGCTGAAGCTAGCCCCGGTGGGGTTTACCATTTGATCTCGCCTGCTGGTGATCCCCAGACCCTCTCTTGCCATGAAACGACTCATATTGTGGAGGCTGCAGTGTTGTGGCTGGTCAGGTAACTTCTGTTACTTAGCAACTTTCTCCAGCTTTGTTAAGTTGGGCTGTTCAATCTCCTTAATGAATAAGAGCATCAAGCCAGGTAATTGATGCCTGGACGTTTAGCTCATGAATAATTGACTGTCTGGGTAATCCTAGAAACATTTCCTCGATCAGATTGTACAATGGAACAGTCATGTCATAGCCAGTGTCGACTTTTTTTTTTTTTTTTGTCCTAATCAGTTTTATGATGTCAGAAATCTGCTTTCTTGACCCACAGGCTCAGGTGAACAAAGGAAGCAGTGATCCTCCCGAAGCCAGGACACGCTTCCTCTTTCCTCCACAAGAGCTCAGCATTTCCCCTTTAGTTTGGGCTTAGAAAAGTTTCAGCTCTTCTTGTTTATCTTTTCAGGTATCTTTTCCCACATACATCGGGAAGGCAATGTGGTCTAAGCGGGAGGAGGGCATTGGGAATTGAGTTTCCAGGGCAATGCCAATCACTTACTCTGCAGCCCCAGGCCAAACTTTGCTTGTCTGACTCACTTATTCATTTATTCATTCATTCAGTACGCATATTGAGCATCTCCTGTGTGCCAGGCGCTGGAGATTTCATGACAAACAAGGTTAGCCTTGTCTGCTCTCATGGAGCTTATATTCTAGTGACAGCTCACAGGTGATTTGGTACAAAAGTAAACCAGTAAAGAAACAAGTTATTTTCAGGTAGTAGTAAGTGCTAGGTTGAAACGTAAGAATGAAGTAATGGGATAGAAAGTGACTGACCCGGGCATGGGGTAGATGGTAGTTAATTTTGATCAGCCATCAGGGAAGGTCAGGGAAGTCCTCTCTGATGAGGTGACATTTGCTAAGAACTGAATGACTAGGAGGAGCCAGCCAGGTGAAAAAGTGGAAGAAAGAAGATTCTAAATAGTGGACCATGAAGGCAAAGGTTCTGAGATGGGAATGAGGTTAGCATGGTTGAGGAACAGAAGAAGGCCACAGAACGATGGGACCATGCTATGTGGCAAGGTTGATGTCCACATTGGCCACTCACTTTTGATACCTTCTAAGACCACAAAAAATCTATGTGACCTCCCCTCTTAGTCATGGGGGTCTGAAAAGGGGATATGGATGGAGCTAAACTTTTCAAAATATATGCCGCTCCGATGGTACAGACAGTGACTCTCTTTGTATATAAAAATTTGATATTGTCAAAACTCAGCTCAGGTTAATTGATTTATTCAGCATATGTTTATTGAGCTCTAGGCAGTTTTTGTGGCAGTAAGCATACAGAAGTGTCTAAAGTCAAGTCCCTGCTCTCATCAAGCTTATATTCTATTAGGAAAATAGACAGTAGACTACTAAATAAAATATAGCTATAAGGTATATAAGATGATGAGTGCTTCAGAGAAAAATAAAACAGGAGAGGAAATGCAGGAAGGTTTCACTGAGAAGGTGACATTTGAGCTGACACCTGAAGGAAGTGCGACAGTGAGCCGTGCGTCTATCGGGGGAAAACAAACCTCTCTGCCACCTGCCTGCCTCTATTCTGAGTTCTGTCTCTTTTATGACACTTTTCTCTCTCTCTCTCTCTCTTTTTTGAGATGGAGTCTCGTCTTGTTGCCCAGGCTGGAGTGCAGTGGCATGATCTTGGCTCACTGCATCTTCTGCCTCCTGGGTTCAAGAGATTCTTGTGTCTCAGCCTCCCGGGTAGCTGGGATTACAGGCGTGTGCCACCACTTCCAGCTAATTTTTGTTTTTTAGTAGAGACAGGGTTTCACCATGTTGGCCAGGCTGGTCTCAAACTCCTGTCTTCAAGTGATCCACCTGCCTCAGCCTCCCAACGTGCTGGGAATACAGGCACCTGGCCCTTTTTAAAGAGACTTTTAATCAAAATACACTATCCTGCCTAAAACCTTGCACTGCACTTAGAACAAAACATAAATTGCTTACCATGGTTTTTAAAGTCTTATTTCATCTCTTCAGTTCTCCAAACTCATCTCCCTTTCCTCTCCTCCTTGTTCTCTTGGCTCCAGCACAGCGGCCGTCTTCCTGATCCTTGAGCATGCAAACCCATTTCCATTTTGAGGTGCAGCCCTAACTGTTCTGTCTGCCTAGAAGACTCTTCCTAAAGGTTGTCATATGGCTGGTTCCTTCTTCCTATTCAGGTCTTCTCAACTCAAAGGTTTGCCTGACTCACGCAAGCCTTTTGGCCACTCTCCACCACATAGCCACCCCCTACTCATAGCAGTTATCAAAATCTCTCTGATCACGAAGAGTTACCACTTATTCACAAACGATGCAGTCATTTCCTTTGGCAATGAAACTGGCCGGTTATGTATAATGTGCTCTTTGGAGAAAAAGGAGGTTATAAACGTGAAATGAAATGTAACAGAGTACCTATCTACCATATTGTGAAGTTTACAGCCCCTTAGAATATGACATCCATTTCCAGAGCCTTCTACTTACCACCAGACTTGATTCTGAATTTTAAAAGACTCAGTTGCAAGTGCATGCAAAAGTTTCTACACTGCTCAGGAAGATGCAAGAGCAGAAAAATGGATAAATTACCCTTCTTACAGAAAGAAAACAAAGTCTGAAAAAAAATCATATAGAAGAGCTTCTAGGTTCTACATATTTGTAATTTACTAGAACTTAGATGCTAAGCCCCATGATTGGGTCAGACCTTCATTGTCTTGTTTGTTAGTTTGAAAAAAGTTGTTTGGGAAATATAATAAATTCTAAATAAATATACATTGGAAGAAACAGAATGGGGTGGTATTTGCTGTAAGTACTTTGTTTTGTTTGTAAAGTGATGAATAGTAAGGTGACAGCGAGTCTGCAAAACCCCTCTGGGCTAATGTGTTAAAATATGTCAAGGTCAAATCATGTCAAAAGCTGACATAATCTTTTACTCCAGTTCACCCCAAATGGCTTAAACCAGACAGAAGACATGGGTCTTGGAATGTGAGGTGTCCACCACCAGTGCCACCATCAACAATCCACCTTCTTCAGCTCCCACACAGGAATTCACTAGATCAAAATATCTTGATTCCCCAGGCTGGCAACTTTCAGTAGTGCTGTGTTTAAGGCTACAGGACAAGCAAAAAACAAAGCCAAAAAACAAAAAACAAAACCCCACAGATGATACTGAAATAAAGAGGTAACTGTATAAGTTTCTCTTAAACCTACTTTTTGGTGATACATTACCAGAGGATGGGAAATGAAAGAGCTTTAAAATAAGAGAGCTGTTTAGTTTCTCCTTCATAAGGAATGCCTACCACCTCTGGTCCCCCAAGGAGGAAAAAGGAGTGTGTTTATGTGAAGAAGGCTTTATCTGCCCTACATCCAACTGAGAAGGCCGCTCAGTTTGGCCTGCTGGAAGGAACTCAATGAAGCAAGAGGGCCAAGATGGCTGCTCTTTGTCCCCAAGCCTCTCCACTCCTAGCCCACCAGGTGAACACACTCTCCCTCCATTTCCAAAGGTTCAACCATGAATGAGTCATCACTGTTATTTCCAATTGGGTGCATTTTTTTTTCCTTTTCAAATTCAAGAGACCCATCAATTATTTAGGACTCCATGATGATCTCAGGCACTGACACCTCCCTCGGTCTGTATGGCTTTTCTGAAGGAAAACCATCTGGCCTTCCTTAACTTGTTCGTCCCTGGGCTTCTCTCCCTGCTCGTTAAGGTGTGGCAGCCACAGAGAGAGCCAAAACCATCAATATTTCACAGCCGTAATTAAAGTAAGCTGAGAGCTGTCGGCCTCTTGCAACTGACTCCCTTTTCCAAAACAAGCACGTGGCATGTTGAGCAGGGGGCACAGAGGGAGAAATGGGTTGTTTGGCTAAAGTTGGGGTGGAGCAGTGAGAGAGCCCAGCATTTCATTGAACAGGACCTCCTGGAGTTATAAACCTGCCAGACTGGAGCGGCAAACTCCTTGGCCCTGCAGGGCTGGCAGAGAAGGGGGGCTGGTCTCTCAGGCTCTCTTTTGACAACTCTTGAAAGGGACTAGAAGCTGGGCAGTGGGGAACCGCAGCCCATCTGCATCTACCAGTGTAGTGGGAATTAATCCTGGGACCTCGGCAAAGGCTCCCCAAATCAACGGGTGGGGTTATGTGGGTGAATTATGGTGCCCATCTCTTTGCAACTCTCTGCCCCATCTCACATGGCCCCCAAGTACCAAGACCCACACCACCATCCAGCCAGGCAGGCAGGGGAGCCGGGAGGCCTGTGATTTATACATCTATTAATTACCTCCAGCATGGAAGAACTGCCTATAAATACAGTGGCACTTTAGATAAAACTTTCATGCAGCTATTTAGATCCTTTAAAATATAAATGATTTCCTCTAAATTTTTTATCATAAATCAGGGCATGGAGCTAGGCGACAAGATGCCGATTTCCCCCCTGATGGGAGCAAAGCCTTCACTTGTCTTCTCTTTCTTTTTCTTTTCTACCTTTCTTTTTCTTCTTCTTCTTTTATTTTTCATTTTTAGTTTTTGTTTTATTTTACTGGCTAAAGGCTCTGCTTCTCTTTGCTGGGTCCAGGGCTTAAGGGGGAAGTCAACGAGTGGCAAGAAGTTTTGCTTCTTTTTCCTGGAGACTGCATACTATGTGGCAAAAGCCTGTGGTCTCTGATCAGCAGACCTGAGTTCAGATTCTATCCCTATCACTTATTCAGTGTGATATCTTGGAGCTCACTTAACTTCTCTGAGTCTTAGTTCTTCCCTCTGTAGAAAAGGGGAATAACAGTACCTACCTTATAGGTAGGATTCTGCGAAAATTAACTGACAGAATGTACAGAACCACTACCTGAATAAGAGCTCATGAAGCAATGAGGTGTGTACTGGTAGACAAGTTACTTCACCTCTCTGAGCTTCAGTTTCCTTACCTACAAAGAAGGGCTGACGGGATAATGTTCACTTCTGGGGAGTTACTGCGAGGGCTGAATAAGTCAGCAGCAGACTCTGCACTTCTTGCAGCAAGAATCATGTGGAACCCATTCATCACTGTATGCCCAGACCTAGCATAAGCTGGAGACAGAGGAGGTCAGTGAGTATTTGATGAATACGTGAGGCAACAGAGCTCTACTTGTAGAGGACCTTACAGAACCATCAGAACTTGATTTCCATTTATGATGACGGGTTTGGCTTCCATCCTCTTTCCCAGATCCACACTTAGAATGTTGACTTATCTCCACCAGAGGGGACAATGGAGCCTGTCTCCCTAACCCTCTTGTAGTGATGAGGAAACTGAGGCTCAGATCCCATGAGGGCCAGGAAACTAGGGTCACCTGGCAGGTTAGCCATGTACCCATATTAGAATCCACACCTCCAGTGCTCTGTCCACCACCTCTTAACATTCAAGCTGGCTGGGTAAGAGAAATGACCTAATTTTTTGGCCATGGAAGAGATGAAAACCCATTAGGTCACATGGGGAATTGACCTTACGGCTTTGAACTTTAAGATGTCTATGACCTGCAGAAGAGGAGAGCAAAATCAGTCCTCATCTTCCAGGATGGACTCATTGAGTCCAGATAGCACAGAGCTAGCCATGCTGTTGATGACACAGATATTCTCAAGTCTGGAGCTCAAAGATGAACACACAGCAGGGCCTATGGGTGGAGGGGGCAGAATAAAACAGCCAAGCACTGAATGTAGGAAATGATTAGAAATAGCCTCCTCAGCAATGGCACCTCAGATCTTAATATTGATCTTGATTCTCCATGAAGCAGTAGAATAAATCCAGAAAAGCTGGAAACCTTTCTCTTCTACTCTGGACCTTGACAGCCCAATTCCTACACAGCCATCAGAAAGCTCCCAGTTCACCCAGTACACTCCAGCCATTTGAGCCTTCTTGCTCTTCCTTGAACTTCCTGAGCTGGCTCCCACCTCAGGGCTTTTGCATGTGCTGTTCCTTATGTCTTCCATTTTATCCTTCAGGCCTTGGCTCAAAGGTCACTCCTTCCTTTTCTACCCATACGCTCTCAATTCCAGTGCTCTGGTTTATCTTCTCTGTAGCAATTATCACTATCCAAGGCTATCTTCTTTTATTCCTTACCTTCTGCAGAAGCCTCAGCTCCATGGGCTGAGGTGAGTGGGAGGTGGGAGTGAAGTGAGTGGGAGTGAGGGGTTGTCTGTCTTGTTTAAAGCTAAATTTCTATCTCTTATAATGGTGGCTGCCTTATAGTTGCCCAATAAATATATGTTCAGTAAAAGAACGAAAGTAGGAAGGTGTATCAGAGATCCTTCAGCTGGGTCCACTCATTTTTTCAGATGGGGAAACTGAGGAGGCAAGAACCTGTTTGGAGTCCTACTGCCTGAGTCCCAGGGCTCTGTCCATGGCGGGGCATCTGGGGAGGGGAAAGCGAGGGCTCCAGGCACGTGCCGAGCCCTCATGGACGCTCGGCCTCTGGCCCCTGAATCCCTCTGGGCGTCTCGGATCCTCTGAGCCCCTTTGCAGACAATGCAAGGCAGCGGCAGACAGACGAGTCCGGCAGCAGCTGCGCAGGCGGCGAGTACATGTGAGAAGTTTGCGAAAGGAGACCAGAGAAAGGGAGAGGAAGGCAAGTCAGGCGGCTGTGAACACCTGGCCAGGCAGCCCCACCAGCTGCCTCGCCTCCCGATGGCATCTTGAGCTCGGCCCTCCTATCGGGGCGATCTCCCATTCCACCCTCCCTGCCCCTTTTCCAACTCTCCAATGTGGGGCTTGGGAATGAAGGTGGGTGCGGGTAGCTGCTGGCTTCTCCAAGTGCAACCTGTGCCCGGAAGCATGCCTGGAGCCTGGCCAGCCTCCGGAAGCAAGAAAAGAAGTAAAACCTGCTCACCCTACTCCCTCAGTCCCTGGGCTTGGGAGATGGGATAACTAGTGCCAGTCGGGGATGTCAGTTAGGACTAACTAACTAACAAACCTGAGCTCCAGAGTCGGATAAACCAAGGTTCCCATCCCCATGCAGCTACTGCCTAATTCTGTAGCCTTGGCCAACTTACTCAGTCTTTCTATGCCTCCTTTTTCTCATCTGTAAAATGGGGATGATTTTACAGGCTTGATTTTGGAGACTCAGTGTACAACACTTCTAAAGCATCTAGCTCAGAGTTTTGTACATAGGAGCCACTCCATAAATGGCCCTTCTTGTCACCATCATCATCGGCACCCCCCTGGCCAGAGTTCATTAATTCAACATGAATTACATCAAGCTCTTAATGTTGCCTGGCCTGTAGACATAGGCACTGGAAACACAGACAGTTCTTCAAGGATCAGAGACCATAAAACATCACGTTCTTACTAAGAGATAATAAGGGAAGATGCAAAAGACATCGGAAGCTCAAAGAAGGAAAAGTCTCTTTGAGTCTTCATGAAACTTACATAATAAGGGCAGGATTTTAAAATAATAATAATAATGATAATAATAATGCAGGTGACGAGGGTCTAGACTAAATTTTTCAAGTTGAGAGTCCCAAATCCTCTGCATCCAAAATCATGGATGTCTATTAATAAGCACGTTAGTTTTTGAGGTCAACATCTCTGGGTGTGGGCCTGTGGTGTTGTATTTTAAGAGGTTGCAGATGGTTCCTACTTATACTAAAATTGAGAACCACTGGCCCACAGGAAAATGCATCTGCCCCCAGGCCCCTACCTGCTTTGCATCTCTACAAGGCTAGTCCTTCTGGAGGATATAGTGCTTTGTGCCCTGACTTAGCCTTACATGTGGCAAATCTATGTCTCTACTAGACTCTGAGCTCCTGAAGCAGTGTCTTCTATATCTGCAAGGCCTTCCACAAGACTCTGCTGTTAGTAGGTAGTCGGAAATGCTTATTGAATGGGGAAAATTCTCCCTTCGATGCTACTTGCATAAATGTCCACATAGTCCTTACATGGACCTTCACACACTTCGTTTGGTCCATAAGTGATATGAGTGTGTGTGTGTGTGTATGTGTGTGTGTGATTGTAATTTAATGCCATGGTGGTGGTAGGGGGTGAGTAAGTGCTCTCTAGTTTACCACAGTTTCAATCTTTCCTTTTATCCACCCAGATAAAGTTACTCATTTATTTTACTAGTTTTGCACCTTATAGAATTTAAGTTTACAAATTCTGGAAAGTGTAGAGGCTGTTACGAATTGTTGTCTAAGGCTGTCCTTCCAATTGCTTTCTCTATGGTCTTGTCCCTCTTTTCTTCTCCAGTCTCCAGTCTGTTATCTCCAAGGCCTTCTCAAAAAGACTGGTCCTTAAGGATCGGTGTGGTCTCACCGCTGGCTGCCTAGAACAGCCAGTAGACCTTCTTAGAGGGGAAGATGGGAAAAACCCTAAAACACACAGGACCAGACATAGGTGTATTTCTTGATTTGTGATCCTAATGCCTGGGGATGCTGGACTAGGGGCTGGTAAGGTGAAGGTCAACTTTGGAGGCGTGCGAGGACCAGTTGGTTTTGCTCTGTTTCTGACTCATGCCTGACCTCTATGCTGGCCAGTATCTCCCAGACCCCTGAAAGGACAGAGCAGAGAAAGAGAATGGATATGAATCCTTTCTCTCCCAGTTTCTAGGGGTTCAGCTTCACAGACAACTAGGGTATTATGTAGTGAGTATGGGTCTCAGGGCATCATGGGGCCAGGCAAGATACAGACCATGTATCTCTCTGTTTCATTCCCCCTTTCCCTTTGGGCTTCCAGCTCTGGGAAGAAAACAAAGACTGAGTGGTCTTAAATCCTAGTGAGTGATAAAATAATGCTGCATTCAGCGCTGGGGAGTTGAGTGTCCCTGGAGATTAAGTTCCTGACATGCTGAAAATATGTTTCATTCAAATTAACCAGAATAATAGTCTTTTGTTAAAGCTAGAAGTCTTTGTTAAAGCTTAGCAATCATCTTATCCAGCCCACTCCTTGTAGGTAAACTGAGGTGCAGTCAGGGTCTCCCATAATATGTCAGAATGCAGCCCCAAATCCAGCCCTCCTGCAGCCCATGGTTCTGATGTGTATTCTGCACTTCCAGAATCCCGCCACCCTTGTGCTCTGTGTCTTGTTCATGAATCTACCTCCCTTCTACTGCTTGGCAAGTTTAGAGTTAACTTTCTGAAGTGAATATTAGACCGGTGACTCCTTGAGTGCCAGGATGGAATCTGATTCACATCTGTGTCCCAGCCTTTGGCATGGGGTCTGGCACAATCCAGGTGTTGGGTGAATGGAGAGCAAGGATCCACAGTATGCACCTGCAGACAAACCGGGCACCAGGGGGATGACTCGGGCCAACCCCACTCTCACATCTTTCTCTTTAAGTTGAGGAAGAAGAGAGGAACATGAATATTCATATGGAATATGAATACCATTCAATGATATCAATGTGCCAGGCACTGTTCCATGTGCTTATCCCAGTGCATTCCTCACAACAATCAATGGGAAAGAAATGATCATCCCCATTTTACAGATGGGGACACCGCACTACAGAGAAGTTGAGAATATGTCGTGGTCTCAGCCGGAAAGAGGCAGAGGCGCATTTTGAATCTGAGGTCAGGGCCTGAGCCCTATGGCACCAGGTTGTGAGGAAGTTGACTGAGCACCGATTTCGTGGCTCAATGCTTTTCTTTTTACCCTAACTCTGAACATTTTCACCAGAACCCAAGGAGGCGGACGATAGTGCAATTCCCATTTAAGAGTCGCCGAAACCGAGGCTCAGAGGGCTTCAGCGAAAGGGCTGCGCTTGGCTCTAGGCACCTGGGCTGAGTCTTTTTCCCACCATCGCAGAGCGGGAACCAGCGGAGGGGGCTGGCTCGTATGGGGAGAAAAGCGATTGGAGGGCGCCGAGGGGAAGAGGGAGCCCGGATCTGTCAGGGCCTCCTCTTGGGCTAAGGGGTGGTCCCCTCCATCACCCCACCCCACCTCTTTCAGATTCTGGGAAAGCCGGCACGCACATACCCTGCATAATAGCAGGCACGGTGAGGTCTCTAAGCCCCGAAGATCGCTCTCCCAGCGGACGCAGTGGCCTTGGCAAGGGGTTACAGCTGCACGCGGAGGGGTTCTCTCCGAACCGGAGTGCAGCGTAGCCGCGGTCCAGGATTCCCCATCCATTATTCACGATGTTTACTAGTGCGGGGGAAAGGAGAGGAAAGAAGAGGGAAGTAGAGAGAAAAAGAGGCTAGGGGAGGTGGAGGCGGGCAGTACTAACTTCGAGAGCCCTCAAGTTCCGAAACTTCGGGAAGGAAGACCGAGAGGCTAAGGCGCCTTGCACGCAGTAGGCCGTCAGTAAATATTTGTAAGATGGATAGATAACTGGGTGAGTGAGTGAATGGGCTAATCATTAACCCCTCTGACCCTTGATTTCCTCGTCTGTAAAACGGGATAACATCACCTACTCCATACAGTGGGTATGAGAATCCCATGGGCAAACTCTAAATTGTCTAGCGCATATTAGGGACTCTCAAACGGTAACTGTTGTCACGAGGAATGGGCTTGCAAGTTCTGGCTGCCCAGCAAAAGTGCACTGAAGGACTCCCGGGCCTGGAGGGCCATCCTAAACTGTCACTATTCAAAAAATACTCCATAAGGGCTGGAAAAAGAGAGAGTGGGTCAAGTTGCCTCCCTCAAATGAAAGCAAGAAAGGCAAGCGTGGGGAGGAAGCCACTCCTGGACAGAGAAGGCCCCTACCTTACTGCCCCTACCTCTACCTCAGAGCGCGGTTGGGGGAGTGGGGGCAGGGGTCACCTGGGGCTCGTTCTGGCAGCCTCTCACCCTCCCCCGGGCCCGTCTGGGCGCTTGGAGGCGCCTCCTCGCTGCGCCACGGGACCGGACTCTGGTGGACCGCTTGGGCGTGAGGCCAGGAGCGCCCTGGAAATGGGCAGTTTGGCGGCAGCCGGGCCGACGGAGTGTGTGTGTGTGTGTGTGTGTGTGTGTGTGTGTGTGTGGTGGGGAGGGGAAGTTGGAGTAGGGTCAACTTCCTGCCCCAGCTCAGCCTAGGGCTGTCCTTTTATCCTGGCAGTTCGAGCTGGGACAGGACCGAGAGGATTGGGACTTTTGGGGTGGCATGGGGGGAGGGAAGTCCACGAAGAAGAAAGAATCCGAAAGGTCGGGCGGGTTGGAGCCACGCGGGGCGGGGCGGACTGGGAGAGGCCAGGCCTGGCCCGGGTATAAAGGCTGTGGAGGGGGTGGCCGCCGCGGGCGTAGAAAGGCGCGCCGCTGGCTGCTGTCTCGCCTCACCTCCCGGGCCGCCCCTGCGAGTCCCGGGCGCGTGAGCACGCCTGCGCGCGCCCGGGCCCTTCCTGGCAGGCTGCTTGTAAGATGAGTGAAGAAGCAGGTGGGGGAGAGGGGAGGCAGCGAGCGAGAGGGCGAGGGGAGCGCGGGCGCTGAGCAGCGCTCACTTGGAGCGCGGCGAGCGAGCTAGACAAGCCTGATTCCATGTCCCCCGCTGCCACCCTGCCAGGAGCGCGAAGATGATGGCCATGAACTCCAAGCAGCCTTTCGGCATGCACCCGGTGCTGCAAGAACCCAAATTCTCCAGCCTGCACTCCGGCTCCGAGGCCATGCGCCGAGTCTGTCTCCCAGCCCCGCAGGTACGTAGTGGAGCATAATTACCGCTCTAAGGCACATTTTTTGACAGGCACTAGCTTCATGTTTTTTTCATGTCGCCCAGAACAATCGCCGCTGTCTGAACCCCTCTCCTTGTCTCCCCCGCTTTCTCTCCCGGCGCTCTCTCTCTCTCATTCATGTCTCTGATCCACACGTCTGTTCCAGCAGAGCTGCTGCCTCCGTATTAATTTTTATGACCTGGGCTTTGAGGAGAGGCATCTCGGTTGCTTGAAAATGTGTTTTAATCCTGTGTTGACAGTATTCCCTACTGACCGTGCTGTGCGCCTTCTCGCTTGCAGCTGCAGGGTAATATATTTGGAAGCTTTGATGAGAGCCTGCTGGCACGCGCCGAAGCTCTGGCGGCAGTGGATATCGTCTCCCACGGCAAGAACCATCCGTTCAAGCCCGACGCCACCTACCATACCATGAGCAGCGTGCCCTGCACGTCCACTTCGTCCACCGTGCCCATCTCCCACCCAGCCGCGCTCACCTCTCACCCGCACCACGCCGTGCACCAGGGCCTCGAAGGCGACCTGCTGGAGCACATCTCGCCCACGCTGAGTGTGAGCGGCCTGGGCGCTCCGGAACACTCGGTGATGCCCGCACAGATCCATCCACACCACCTGGGCGCCATGGGCCACCTGCACCAGGCCATGGGCATGAGTCACCCGCACACCGTGGCGCCTCACAGCGCCATGCCCGCATGCCTCAGTGACGTGGAGTCAGACCCGCGCGAGCTGGAAGCCTTCGCCGAGCGCTTCAAGCAGCGTCGCATCAAGCTGGGGGTGACCCAGGCGGACGTGGGCGCGGCTCTGGCTAATCTCAAGATCCCCGGCGTGGGCTCGCTGAGCCAAAGCACCATCTGCAGGTTCGAGTCTCTCACTCTCTCGCACAACAACATGATCGCGCTCAAGCCGGTGCTCCAGGCCTGGCTGGAGGAGGCTGAGGCCGCCTACCGAGAGAAGAACAGCAAGCCAGAGCTCTTCAACGGCAGCGAACGGAAGCGCAAACGCACGTCCATCGCGGCGCCGGAGAAGCGTTCACTCGAGGCCTATTTCGCTATCCAGCCACGTCCTTCATCTGAGAAGATTGCGGCCATCGCTGAGAAACTGGACCTTAAAAAGAACGTGGTGAGAGTCTGGTTCTGCAACCAGAGACAGAAACAGAAACGAATGAAGTATTCGGCTGTCCACTGACTGCGGCAGGGCGCAGCGTCGGGAGCTGGGAGAGCCTAGTGCTCATCCCTCCGGGGTTAGGGGGATGGTTATTGGGAACTCCAAGGCGTTTCCTAGGCAGGTTAGGTTCTCTCCTCCGAAGCCACAGACTTTCTCCCTTTGTCCCGCTTGGTTGCCTCCGGCCTTCTCTTTCTCTTTCCTTTCTATTCCCACCAAAAAAAGTTTTGGCGCTGGGAAAATATTCCAGAAGGGCGGGCCTGAGGGTACTTGTGCTGTCCGTGGTGCTGAAATTTGCCCTCGCGCACGGGGCCGCACGACCTCGGAGCAGGAGCACCAAAACAGAGGACAGTGAATTGGCCCAACCGCCCGAAGCTAGGGTGAAAACGCCACTTTGTTAAGCGCGATCAGGCAAGGGGTGAAGGGATAAAAAGGAAGTGATCCATAATAACACAAAGTCTAGGATATCTAAGGGGGGCACAAACGTGCACTGGAGATTTATTAGAGTATATAAAGTACATGTATGTTTCCAAAGGATAGCCTTATACTCCCGTCCTTGCCTAAATTCTATTCATCTTATCCTTTGTTTTGCCGTAAATTCTCATAAGGTAGCATGAAGATTAGGTTCAGGGAAAGTATGCAGGGAGTTGCGGGCTCCAAGTTGCTATTTTTCGTGGTGAGTACGACTCCAAAAGAGGTGGGTCCAGTCTGGCGACTGAAAATTCTGGGATCGCTTGGCTGTTTGTAAGCAGCTGCCAGCTCCAGCTCCGACCATCTTTCACTACCTACTGGTGTTGAGGGGTAATTACTGCTTACTGGATAGCGGGAGTTGGTAGTGTTCATGCCGGCTGAGGACTCTCTGACCCCAGCTAGCTGTTCTTGCCAGATTGCCAGCTCAGCGTGGAGTCAGCTGCTGGAAAGTGACTGTAACTTCTCTGCATTATATGCAAGTCCTTTCAACACGTCTAACCTCGTTGCGCTTTTTTATGACTGTTGTTGTTAACATCGTTAATTCCTATTATTTATTTAACTATGCTTCTTTCCATTCCCTTTATGTGGGTATCTTTCGGTGGAAGTTCACTTATAGTTTTGTAAGGGAAGAGAAGTGGGACCAGCGGCCTGAACCCTTCTCACCCTAGCCCCTCTAGCCCAAATTTTATTTTTTTTCGTTGCTTCATGTAGTTTGCGTGTTGCTGTGTGACCTTTGGTTTCTTTCTCTGAACAGATGCAAATAAAATATTAAGTTTTCTTCTCTCTTTACCCCTTGAATTAACTTCTAAAATAAATGCTTTATTTTTCAACCCGAATCAAAGTGGTTTTATTTTTTCTCAGAGGCTAAGGGGTACTAGCTTTGGAAAGGATGTAAAAGGGAGAACCCCAAAGGACCGGACTGTCAGTTTCTGCTGACCAGCCCCCAGCCATCCCCTCTCCCCACTCCTCTTCCATGGCAGACTCACTTGGATCTCCTCGTGGGAGACCCTGAGGCTTGTGTCTGAACTTGAGGTTTCAAGGTACTTCCTTCCATGCTTCCCTGCCTGCAAATCTATGAGACTCTGCTCAATTTGACTTAGCTAGTAAACTTTGAAGCCAGACTAATGGGGATTCGAGTTTCCAATGCCTCCACTCACTGGCAGAATCATCCTGAGGCTAATTTCTTAATTTCTCTAAACCTTCTACAACAAGATTGCTTGTCTGCAGAATGAAGAGACCAATGCTTATTTCACAAGGTTATTGTCAGAACTAGGTAAGATTGTTCATTTAAGACTTCTACTAGTGCTTGGGCTTAGTAGGCAACAAATTATTTTAAAAGATTCAAAGGGCTTGAGAGGAGATGAGATAATAGAGGCAAAGAGGGAGAAAAGTATTCGCTGTGACATTCTAGTGGGGTCCCCTCGGAATTTCAAATTCATCTGAAATTTTCATCCAGGTTGTTACTCACTCTGTGGTCCACCTCGGCTTCTTTGTGGGGATACTGCTATATCTGCTGCAAAGCGCCTAGCATAGTGCCCTGTACATAATAGGTGCTCCATAGATGCCAGCTCCCTGTTCTCTTTCCGCTCCCTCTTTTTATTTGCGAGTCGTAGAAACGCCTTCCTGATTTAAAATTTAAAGCTCCAAGTCCAGGAGTCATCTGCACATTTCCCTGCTTCGTCCTCAAAGAGTTCCGGGGCATCAAACCAAGGCCCGAAATTCGGAGCAGAGTGGGTTTGCCCTCCGCGCAGTGTGACACCCCCTACCACATAAGCAAACTTGCGGATCTCCCCCAGCTCCCTGGGCCTCAGCCCCTCACCCCCGCCTTGCACAACAGCCCCAGCGATTCCTCCACCTCCCTCTCCATCGGGTGTCCTTTAATAATAAATGCCCTTATGCCATTACATTATATTGTGGGTTTTGAAAATTTAAAATACGGCTGATGCAATATTAATTGCCTATAGTGGTATAAAACACAGGGCCGGAGCCCAGCCAGGCTGCAGAAGAGACGACCGTGAGCGTCCCGCACCGAAGCGAAGCGCTCCAGAAGGACGCGCTTTTGCGGGCTGCAAGGTTTCCTGCAGGTAAGAAGAGCCTTCGCATTTTCGGGCTCGGGAGAGAAACGGAAATCTGCCTCCATACTCTTTTCGAAAAGTTCTCTGCCGTTATTTGTTTTTTTTTTTTTTTTTAATTGACAACAGCAAAAGTTTGGGAGACTTTTATGGCGGGGATAAGAGGAGCTGTTTCCTGAGCGCAAGGTCTGCTCCAAGACCGTCCAGTCGCACTAGGTCCTGTCTCCGAGCAGTGCCTCTGCGCCTAGTCTTCTGCAGGCGCCGGAGACCCTGGCGCCCAGGAGAATTTTGACCAGCTCTTACCTGCAGGCCGGAGCTGCAGCCAGGTCAGCGAAGCGCTACACCCTTTCCCTCCTCCTAAGTGCGCCGGGCCGGCGCCGTCGCCTCGCTCTTCGGCTTGCTCAGGAAGCAACCGGAGATGTGGTTTCCCCAGGATTGTGCAGTCGCCTCTGCCACTCGTCCTGCGGAGGCACAGACCTCTGGGGGTAGGGGAGGTGGTACTAGCAGGTTTGGGGTTTACACAAGCCTAGTATGCGTCCGAATCGTGTGACCTTGGGCAAGTCATATCGCCTTCTCTAAGCCTCTGCTGCCAGCTGTAAAACTTCCCCAAATTTATTTTGAAGAGTAATTGAGGGTGTCTCCTAAGATCACCTGGAGCAGGTTTTCACTTTCCTAATTCTGTCATCTTGCAACACGCACGGTCCAAGACTCAGCTGAGTCTTTAACTTGTACCAAAAGAAAATGAAGTCAGTATTTGGGGGTGTTTGCATAGAAACCTTCATCAGGCCTCGGAGGGTGGGACTTTGGGAACTGCCTGGCTGGAACAGGGGCTTCATCTAGAATGAGCTAGGTATACACATTCCAGCGTGGCTAAAGCCCTGGCAGGCAGAACTTGGTGGCAGGAGTCCTGGGTTCCTGAACTGTGTTATCTCTGGCCAGCGACTTCCTCTCTATGTGCCTAAGTCATCTCAGTTTTTTTCACTACTTCATGTCTAGCACTCTGCTGAAGGTCTGGCCTAGAGTGGCAGACACCAGATGTCTGTTGAATGAATGAATTAGGCTTTTGTTTTGTAAAATGAAAGCACCCCTTCCAGCCGAATCCTCTCTGGATTCAAGGGTTTGTAGGGAGGAACAGAGCCATCAGGGATAGGCAAGTCTTCCTGGGAATGGGGATCAGGAGCAAGGTCTGCATCACAGGCTTTTATTTAAAGGTAGCCAGTGTCCTTCTTGTTTAAATAGAAGACACTGTGCTTCACCCTTTGGTGATTATGGGTACACAGAGGTTGCTCTGTGACATGGCCCTTGGAACCTAGGGAAAGAGTCAGGGAGGGGGGACCAGGGAGTGACCTCTGCCTGGCCCAGTGTGCCTGACGTTTGAGTTCCAGTTCTTTTACTTTCTTCCTGAGATGGAAACAGCTCCGGCTCTGGAGTGGACAGACCTGGGGCGGAATAACTGCTCCATCTCTTACTTGAGTAAGTGACCTTACTGCTCTGACCCTCGGTGTCCTCATCTGTAAAACTGGAAAAACTGGAAAAAAGACTCAGGATTGCTCTGATGATTAAATGAGGTCACGTAAGGCCAGGTCTGACACGTATTTCGTCGCTTTAAAACATTTTTCACACTCAGAAAAGTGAAGGCAGCGTTGTGGGGCAAGTTCAGGGCTTGGAGTCAAGTGGAATCAACATTTTCTCTCTGTGAGCCACAGTCTGGTCAGGGTAGCAGTGCCTGTCAGCTCTCGGCATGGTTGTCAGGGGCAAGACAGAAGCTTAAAAGAAACCGCTTTGCACACTTTGCGTCCCAGCTACGCAAGGGACGAAGTATTCGCTCCCGGGGAGTGCCTGGTGCAAATACATAGCTCCCTGAGAAGCTTGGCCCCGGTCAGCGGCTCCTGGAGCCCGGAACCTCCTCCCTGGCGGAATCCCAGGCACCATCCAGCCTCACCAGACTTCGCGCGGCGCTTCCTCGCGAGGAGGGGCGGGGCGCCAGAGGGCGAAGGAGAAGCAGGGCTCTTGGACTCCTCCTCTTTCCCAGCGAACATCCCTTCCCCGCCCTGTTCCCACTTTTTGGCTCCGGCGCCAGAATGTTTGAGCCGGAGGGCAGAACGCCTAAGAGCCGTCTTTTTTTTTTTTTAATCGAAGAAGGCAGTGAGGCCTAGAGAGCGGGATGGACTTAGCTGGCTCCTTTTACCTAAAACAGCTCTTCTCCAATCACCCTATCACACCACCCGTTTTATTTCTTTCCTAGACTTTAAGACATCCTGATAGCACCTACCCAGTCCACCCCTGCCTCCCTGAACCCAACGCAGGGCCTCGCACAGAACGAGCGCTCCACAAATTTTTGCTGGATAAATGACTAGTACTGATATCCATAATGTATGGCGGGATTCCCCTATGCGAGGTACTGTTCCAAGCGCTTTAGCGCATTCGTTTGTTAGTTCCTAAACAACACCATATGAGTAGGTACAATTTTTAATCCCATTTTGCAGATGAGAACATAGAGGCACAGAGAGTTTATGTAACTTGGCCAGGACAAGTCGTGAACACAGCCATTTAGTGGAGAGACCTGGCAAAAACCCGGTGTCTTTGCTTCTTCCGTTCTCAAGTGAGATCACCTCCGGCTGGGGTGAGGAAGCGGACCGCCTCGGGGTGAAGGAGGAGCAGGTGAGTCCGATTTGGCACCAGATTAGGCAGCGCGAGCAGAGGAGGTAGTGGGAGCCGAGAACGCCCGCTGTCCTCGCCGGGCTTCGGAGCCTCCACGCCTTTGTGTCCCGCGCGCCTCTCGCGTGTCCCGCCCTGTCCGCGTGCGTCTGTTCGCGTGTCTCTCACTCAGCCCCTCTTAGCTTCCCTCCAGCCTCGCAGGCGCGAAACTCTGACCCCCAGGTGCCGAGGGGGCCCGCGTCCCCGGGCGCGCGCAGAGTCGTCTTCTCCCCTCTCCTCTCTTCCGCTGAGCGTCAGGAGCCGCCGCGGTAACCCCGCCCCGGCGGACAGACGGAGCCAGCGAGGACTCCAGAGGGCAAATTAGTCTCCCCTTCGATCGCTCTTTTCCGATCAAATCAGGTTTCCCTTGGTCCCCGGACGGCGCTTCCGCACCAGCGCAACTCCCAGGGCTCCCCGGGCTCCCCGGGCTGGGTCAGGGTTCTCCGGCTCCTCCCGGCGCCTCCGGATGGGGGCTTCCCCTCGGCGGCGTCCCGGCCTGAGGAGTCCCCTGGACCGCGGGAGGGGCGATTGCTGGGTCCGCGCGGCTCTGGATCCTCCCCACCCGTTGCTTATACTTTTCTCTATAAACCGTCAGATTTCTGCCCCCTCCCTCAGTTCAGCCCTGCGCAGCCTTGCCTGCCACTGGAGGCAAACTGGGACAGAAACTGCGCTCGCTCTCTTTTTATAGACTGTATGTGTAATTTCGTATTTAAAAGACTTTGATTTTTAGGATTACACACACAAATTCAAGTGTTCATCCTGAGAAAAGTCAGACTTTTGTTGGACTTCTTTATAGATATTTAGCATTTAATATTGTTTTTACTTTGAATTACATGGGTGGGAGGCACCACCATAATTTCGTTGAGGTCTCTGGCCGAATCCCATCTCTAATTTCACCATCTTTCTTTTCCCCACTTTCCTTCCCGCTCCCTCCCAAAACAGACATCAGCACCGCTCCAAATCCCAACATCCCTGCCTGTAACAGAGCCCCCCAACGCCTGAGGCTTTGCTGGGCTGCTCACCTCTTGGCAGATATAGTTAATGTCCAGCCCTCGTAAATCAAGACCATAAAAAGCTTACTTTCATATGCACTCAATTTCTACCAAACCTAAACTAATTGCATAAATTCCTTTAGGCCACTCAGGGCTGCTCTCTGGGTTGGGATCTGATCAATTAGTCATTAGGCACTCCATTAGCTGGGGTTTAAGCTGCCTCATATAAATGTCTCCTGTCAATTTGCTTGTAATTGAATAAATAAAAAAAGGGTACAATTATTAGCACGGAGGATCAAAATAAGGAGAGGTCAATTTTATTCAAATATCCTTAAAATGTCTTAATCTAATAGTAATCATCTAATAATAATAATTAGAAGGCATTTACACACCAGCCACTCAAAAAGTCCCTGACCATGTTAAGGAAAGCTCTGGGCTGAGACATAACCAAGTGTGTGCATCTAAACTCTGCCACCTTGATAGTATCTCCCCACCTTGGAGCCTCAGTTTCTTTACCTGTAAAACCAGTTGGTTAGAGGTGATTTTCTTTTCTGTTTTTTATAAATGCATTTTATGTATGGTCAAATTAATTTATGCATGTCATTTAAAAATGGAATAATACAGGAGGGCAATTTGACCAACCCCCACCCTCAACCATTTTTAGTTGCTGCTTCTGGTAGTTAATTGCATGTCTAAATAATATATCTTTGGCACTATTTCTTTTCTCAAAATTCAAGGTTTGTTTGTTAATACTTTAATGAAATAACACATGATTCAAATTCAAAAGAACTAAAAGATTTGCCATGAAAAGTCTTTCTTCTTCCTTGACCCAAGTCACTCAGTTCTCTTTGTTGAAGGTAAACATCATTGTCAGTTTCTTATGCATACTCCAGAGATATTTTATTGGCTGACATTTCTTGATTTGTCATTCTTAGTCATTGTGTTTTAACTTCTTGCTATGATACCAGAAAATTAGAGATACAATAATCTTGAATATTCTTTCCACACCAAGGATCATAGGAAGTTTTATATAAAATCAATAATTAAAATAATGAATTGAGTGGGCAATTGAAACTTCTGATTTTTTTTTCTTTTTTTCTCTTTCTTGAGACAGCGCTTTGCTCTTGTTGCCCAGGCTAGAGTACAGTGGTGCGATCTTGGCTCACTGCAACCTCCGCCTCCCAGGTTCAAGCGATTCTCCTGCCTCAGCCTCCTGAATAGCTGGGATTACATCACACCTGGCTAATTTTTTGTATTTTTAGTAAAAATGGGGTGTCATTATGTTGGCCAGGCTAGTCTCGAACTCCTGATCTCAGGTGATCCACCTGCCTCAGCCTCCCAAAGTGCAGGGAGCCACCATGCCTGGCAAAATTCTGATTTTTTTTTTAACCAACAATTAATTTGGAGGTACAGACATCATAATGTATAAAAACTGCCTACTCATAAAGCTAAAGAGGGTTTATATGTTGATTTGAGTTCTATCCCACCTCCTTCTGAATATAATTTAAAGCAGCCTATCTGTTATTGCTATGTAATTAGATACTGCATCTATAATGGAGGTACCTTTATCTACTGGATGCTTCAGTGCATATGGTACTTAATTTTACTAAATTTCCTTAAAAATCTCTTTGCTCCTTCATCTCCTCCAAGTAAGGCCGCTTCTCTAGTAAGAGGAATTTTTCTTTGGTGTACACAGCTATGACGGAACTGGGGAAAACACTGATGACATCACTTAATAATTCACCTAGGTGGCTGGGCGCAGTGGCTTACGCCTCTAATCCCAGCACTTTGGGAGGCCGAGGCAGGTGGATCACGAGGTCAAGAGTTCGAGACCAGCCTGGCCAAGATGGTGAAACCCTGTCTCTACTAAAATTAGAAAAAAACTTAGCCAGGTATGCTGGCAGGCACCTGTGATCCCAGCTACTCAGGAGGCTGAGGCAGGAGAATCGCTTGAACCTGGGAGGTGGAGGTTGCAGTGAGCCAAGAATGCGCCACTGCACTCCAGTCCAGGTGACAGGGCAAGATTCCGTCTCAAAAAATAAAAATAAAAAAACAAATAATTCACCAAGGGTTGGGATTGAGCACCAGACTCCAGACTGCAGAAACTCCAGCTGAGCACTCACGTGGGAGGGAGCCGAGGGCCTCGGAATCTTTGACAGAACTCCAAGGTGGTGATCTTGATTTACCGTTGGGAGAGATACAGGGAGCTGCTGTTCCTGGCCTTGGGTTGATTTGTATTGAGCCCTACAGACCCCTTCAATGAATTCCTCTTGTAGCAGAAAACATGGGTTGGAACAGAGCGAGCTCAGAGAAACAGAATCATCTCGGGTGAGAATACAGATACACAGGCCTGCTGGTGTAGCGAGAAAGAATGTAAAATATACACAAAGAGATCCGAGTTCTAGGCTTTACTCTGTTCTGTTTGACCTTGGAAAGTCTATTCACTTCTCAGTGCCTCAGTTTCCCCAACTCTAACTGGAAGAAATTGAACCAGATAGTTCAGTAGTTCAATGTTGGTGAGGATTCATGGAATCCCTTGAGAATCTGAAGAAAACTGTGTTCCTAACCCAGAAATAAATGCACATTTGTGCACTCAAAATTTTTGCTAACTTCTAGAAGTCATGGATCCCCTGATTCAATCCATAAATTCCTGGGTCCCAGGTTAAGACCCCCCCAAACTAGGCAAACTAAAGGGCTTTCTTTATCTGACTATCCAAATTTAGGGTCAAATACTCATAAGTACTGAACCCAGTTTCCCAAACTGGGAAGAATATTACTGAAGGCAAAAATAAAGTGCCAATTAGATGGTGAGTCAATTGCCAATAAAGACTCCAGATGGCTTTGACAAAATTATTTTTCAGATCAATAGACAGTCTCCCAAGAGACAGCATGGTGGAGTGAAAAAAGCACCACATTAGGGGTCATAAGCTAGGTTAAAAATTTTTTTAAACCGGTTCTGCCAACAGGCAGAATTGAGATTTTGAGTTGGGACTTCCTTGCCCTAGCCCTTCTTTCCCTATCGGAAAAATGAGAGGGTTGAACCAGATGATCTCTGAGGCTGCCAGCTGTAGCATTATGTGAGCTAATCAGCATAGACACTGGCATGTCTTATGTTTATATTTATTTTGGCTTATTTTATTCTTCTATTTCGTTTGTGAAAAGATAGTTGTACAATCAAAGTAGAGCTGCGAGAAGGGCTATCAAGTATGCTGTCTCCTGGGTTCCCAGAATTCAGGCTTCCAAGATCATTGGTAGAAATGAGATCCCCCAAATCCTTACCTCCCATTGAAAAAATAAAAATACTAACAGTTTGTAAGTTTAAAAATAAGTGGCAGCGTGGGTAGGTGAGGTGGGGTAAAATTAAAACATTTTGTTAGAC
Source organism: Macaca mulatta (assembly GCF_049350105.2). Taxonomy (NCBI): domain Eukaryota; kingdom Metazoa; phylum Chordata; class Mammalia; order Primates; family Cercopithecidae; genus Macaca; species Macaca mulatta. The sequence goes on from NC_133411.1 coordinate 155,238,137, forward strand.
TAAATAGTCCTGGCTTAGCCAAGCCAGTTTATCAGTAGGTCTAGGGAGACCCAGTCCCATCCGTAGGTCTAGGGGCAGAGGGACTGTGGTTTGTTGTGGGCTGGGCAAGGTAGTACCCAAACCTGCCCCAGCTCTGGCTGGAGTCCACAGATAAGAAAATGCTGGCTGGGCACGGTGGCTCATGCCTGTAATCCTAGCACTCTGGGAGGCCAAGGCAGGCAGATTTCTTCAGGCCAAGAGTTTGAGACCAGACTGACCAACATGGTGAAACCCTGTCTCTACTAAAAATACAAAAATTAGCTGGGCATGGTGGCAGGTGCCTGTAGTCCTGGCTACTCAGGAGGCTGAGGCAGGAAAATCACTTGAGCCCGGGAGGCAGAGGTTGCCGTGAGCCAAGATCCTGCCACTGCACTTCAGCATAGGTGACAGAATGAGACGCCATCTAAAAAAAAAAAAAACCAGCTAACCAGACCACCTGTTCTCTGTTCTCAGACCTTCATTTTCTGCCCTTCTGACTTGTGTTAATATTTGCAGTTGTGAGTTTATTCAGCCTTTGGGGTCTGAGTTACTGGTCAGATTGCCCAGGTAAAATGATTAAAACTTGGATTACCTTCAATTCTTCCATCCCTAACTCTCTAGAACTTCTGTCTGTTCTGTGCTTTTTACTTCTTAGTTGTTTTTGCCTTTAGCATTTTACTACTGCTTATGGCTTTGTGTAGGATGGCCCAATCTCTTCTATTAATTGTGTTAGGTTAATGAGGGAAGACCTGTATTTCTCGGACTGTAACAGTAGGGTTTTTCCATCGCAAGAGGGGCTTTAATAATATTGACTCAAATATTTTATGCTTTCACTGTTAGACATATGAAATCCTAGCATGTGAGCTGGGAAGAGTTCTTAGAGATCCTCTTGCTAGAAAATGTGACATTGTGGTTCTAGGGACCCAGGAATCTATATTTTTCACAATCTTCCTGCAAAAAAAAAAAAAAAAAAAGATTTCTTGCCCAGAGTGAGGAAAAGGTTTCTTATACATATTGTTTTTTCAACCGAAGTGCCTCACACTGGAGTCTGGGTATATGTTCTGAAACACAAGTTTTATGTCAATTTTTACTTCATTAAAGATACTATATATTTTGCATTCCATGTCAACAACACATCTCTGACTGTTTTGCCAAATGTGCACGTGAACTTGACAGCTTGGACTGCTGTTACAAATAGCACAGGCAAGGTGGCTTAAACAACAGTTTATTTCTCAGTTTTGGAGGCTGGTAGGTTAAAGATTAAGGTGGCCACATATTTGATGTCTGGCGAGGGCCATTTTCTTGGTTTACAGATGGCCACCTTCTCACTGTGTCCTCACATGGCCAAGAGAAGGAGACACCATTTCTTTCATGTCTCTTCTTCAAAGGGCACTAACACAATTCATGAGAGTCCATCCTTATAACCTAATTACCTCCCACAGGCCCCAGCTCCAAATACCATCACACTGGGGATTAGAGCTTCAACATATTAATTTTGGGGGTACACAAACATTCAGTCTACGAGCTCGTGTGTGTGCACATACACACACTACTGCGTGTCATGGAGTAGACTGATGCAGCATTCAGAACCTTTGGTTACAACCGCAATTCTGCACACTGACATGTGGCTCATGAGAACAAGTAGCCCAGTTTGGAAATAAACTCTAATGCAACTGTTTTGTTGTAGGGCAAGGATGATATTTAAAAGCAATTGAGTCAATATATGGTAAATAACAATAAACAACCTTTCTGCCAATCACTTTAGAAGAATAGCTATTTAACAAATATTTGAACTTCAGTCAGTGAATGAGTTGTTCTTGCTTACTCTCCTTCTCATGACACCCTGTCCCTCAAAAGGTGAAGGAAAGAAAGGAATTTTATTTCATTTTTCTTTTGGAGACAGGATCTTACTCTGTCTCCCAGGCTGGGGTGTTGTGGCATGGTTGTAGCTCACTGCAGCCGCAAGCTCCTGGACTCAAATGATCCTCCCACCTTGCCCTCCCTAAGTGTTGAGATTACAGGTGAGCTACTGCAACTTGCCAAGAAAGGAGTTTTAAAAGGTATTCAATGTTCATATACTCAAAATACTTCCCTTTCTAAAATGTTTTATATACCTATGTAAAGTATATGTATTACATTACACATTTTATAAATTAGGCAAATTTATAAAAAATATTTATAGGAAAGTCAAACAACTTGTCCAAAGTCAAACAACTATAAATGCTACAACCCAGATGTTAAAACCAGGATGGTCTGCCTTGAGAGTGGTGTCAAGCTTACTCCTGTAGAAGAAAATGGACTTGTGTTTTTAAGGCTGAAATCTGAAGGGCTTTTATGTGAAAGAAGGCTTACGTTTGTTTTATGGGGCCCCAGGGGTGTAGCTAGATAGGAAATAAGTCACACAGAGAAAAAGATTTCAGCTCCTTTCAAGGAAGAAGGCTCTGGCAGTCAACACAGTTGAAGGCGAGGGCCGTTCTGTGAGCCCCTGTCTGAGGATTCGAGCAGAGATTCCAGTGAGTTATACTGTCAGGGAGAGTGGGGGTAGTGAGATGACATCTCTTTCCATCCTGAGAGCTGATGCTGCTATAAATGATTGTTCATTCCTAGAGCCCACCGGTGTACAATATAAAGGTACTAGCTCATCAAAAAAACTTACAACTTCCTTAAAGTAGCCTGGAATAGAAATATTATTTTAATAGTTTTACTTTTTCCATTTGTCTTTGGAATACAAAGATATAGATTTAAAGTTGATAGTGATAAAAATATTAGGCTCTATTCCTTTATCAGCTTACTATATTAGAAAAACTCAGGCCAGGTGCAATCGCTTACACCTCCTTTGGGAGGCCAAGGCAGGCAGATCACTTGAGCTCAGTTCAAGGCTATCTTGGGCAACATGGTGAAACCCCATCCCTACAAAAAATGCAAACATTGTCTGGGCATGTAGCGCATGCCTGTGGCCCCAGTTACTCAGGAGGCTGAGGCAGAAGGATTGCTTAAGCCTGGCAGATTGAAGATGCAGTGAGCTGTGATTGTGCCACTGCACTCCAACCTGGGCGACAGAGCAAGACCCTGTCCCAAAGGAAAAAAAAAAGGCAAAGCAAAACAAAAAAATTCAAATACTTTTCAGTCTATAGTGTTAGCATAGGGAGAAGTAAAGACTTCCGAGGAAATGTTGCTGTCATTTAAAAATGGTTTTGTGGAGTAGGAACTAGACTGAGGGCCTTCACTGCCTTTTGTCTGCTGGCCTGGCTTTATCTTCTCTCCCATTTTTAGCTGAGGTGGGCAAATCACTTGAGCACAGGAGTTCAAGGCAAGCCTGGGCAACATGGTGAGACCCTATCTCTACAAAAAATTTAAAAAATAAGCCGGGCCTGGTTCTGTGCACCTGTCATCCCAGCTACTTGGGAGGCTAAGGTGGGAGAATTGTTTGGGCCCAGAAGGTTGAAGCTGCATGTAGTCAGCATGTTTATGCCACTGCACTCCAACCTGGATGACAAAAAAGCGAGACCTTCTGTCTCCTCAGATTTCCCCCCTTGTCTCCTTTTTCCTGATCACACAGTGTCAAAGTGCTTGGGAAGATTACTGGCTATTTTTAGGTTTTCATTTGAGCCTTTGTGTATCTAGAAGCAATAGGCTATATAGAAAGCGCTAAGGCCAGTGGCAGTGGTTCATACCTGTAATCCCAGCAATTTGGGAGGCTGAAGCAGGCAGATCACTTGAGGCCAGGAGTTCGAGGCCAGCCTGGTCAATATGGTGAAACCCCTTCTCTACTAAAAATACAAAATTTAGCCGGGCGTGGTGGTGCACACTTGTAGTCCCAGCTACTCAGGAGGCTGAGGCATGAGAATTGCTTGAACCGGGAGGCAGAGGTTGCAGTGAGCTGAGATTGTATCACTGCACTCCAGCCTGGGCAACAGAGTGAGGCTCTGTCTCAAAAAAAAAAAAAAAAAAAAGAAAGACAGAAAGAAAGATTAAAAAAAAGAAAAGAAAAGAAAGAAAGAAAGCTCCAAGACAGGGCTTAATCACATAAACGCAGCCTAAACATATACTTAGGGTATTTGCAAGGGGAAAATATCCAAAATAAGAAAAGGTGCGTTGGAAGGCTTCACTAGCTGGTATTAAGAAAAAAAGCATCCTAGTAGTCAAATTCAGAATTGTGCCAGGCCTCCTCTCCTGTATTTTATGTTGTAGTATTTTTGTTTTTAATTACATACAGGGGAAAGGATAGCAAAGTATTCAGTGCTGGGCACTTCTAAAGATCTTTGTTTGACCCAACATAAAATAAATAGAATGATTAAAATGATTATGAGGCCGATCACGCTTGTAATCCCAGCACTTTGGGAGGCTGAAGCGGGTGAATCACCTGAGGTCAAGAATTCAAGACCAGCCTGGCCAACAGGGTGAAACCCAGTCTCTACCAAAAATACAAAAATTAGCCAGGCATGGTGGCGGGCATGTAATCCCAGCTACTCAGGAGGCTGAGGCAGGAGAATCATTTGAACCCAGAAGGCAGAGGTTGCAGTGAGCTGAGATGGTGCCACTGTACTCCAGCCTGGGTGACAGAGTGAGAGTCTGTTTCAAAATAAATAAATAAATAAAATGATTATGAATACCCTGAAGTATACATTTATATATTTGTTTTAATTGACCCCCAGATTATAGATATGTGTGATGTATGACATGATATTTTGAAATATGTATACATTGTGGAATGGCCAAATAGAACTAAACTATGTCTGTGTGGCCTCATATACTTACCATTTTCTGTAGTGAGAACACTTTAAAATTCACTCTCTTAAAGAGATTTTCAAGAATAAAATACATTGTTATGAGCTCTAGTCACCATGTTGTACAACAGATCTCTTGAACTTATTTCTCCTAACTGGAATTTTGTATCTTTTGACCAACATCTCGGACAACCGCTCCTCCCCAGTAACCACCCTAGCCCCTGGTAACCACCATTCTACTCACTGCTTCTATGAGTTCAACTTTTTGAGATTCCATATGTAGGTGAGATCATGTGGTATTTGTCTTATTTCATTAACATAATGTCTTCTATGTTCATTCACGTTGTTGCAAATGACAGAATTTCCTTCTTTTAAAGGTTGAACAGTATTCCATTGTGTAGGTATGTCACAGTTTCTTTATCCACTTACCCAGTGATGGACACTTAACACTTAGGTTGATTCCTTATATATTTTGATACTGGGTCTCATTCTGTCACCTGAGCTGTTGTGCAGTGGTGCTATCTTGGCTCACTGCAACCTCTGCCTCCTGGACTCAAGTGATCCTCCTACCTTAGTTTCCCAAATAGCTGGGACTTCAGGTGTGCACCACCACACCCACTAAGACTGATTTTTTTGTTTTTTTGTAGAGGCAGGGTTTGCCATGTTACCCAGGCTGGTCGGGAACTCCCAGGCTCAAGTGATCCCCCTTGGCCTCCCAAAGTGCTGGGATTACAGGTGTGAGCCACCACGCCCGGCTGATTCCATATTTTGGTTATTGTGAATAATGCTGCAATGAACATGGAAGTACAAATAGCTCTTCGACAAAATGATTTCATTTTCTTTGGCTATATACCCAGTAGTGAGATTACTGGATCATATGGTATTTCAGTTTTTAACTTTTAATTTTTTGAGGAACTTGTGTTGTTAAATTTTTTTTTTCTAGCACAAGTTGACTGAAGAACGGAAGAAAAATGGGTTCTCTTCTGATTTTTGTATAGATAGCTGGCTTCCTCAGAAACAGCCATGGTCTGGAAATATAATGAGTTAATTCAATAAAGGTTACATTACTCTGCTCTGTGATAGGCCCTGCTTAAGGTGCTGGAAACTCAGAGGAGAATTTGATATTCGGCCTCTGCCTGCATGAAGCTTACACTCAAATTGGAGACTAGTGGTACCTCATTTCCTAGGATTCTGCACCAATTTATGTGCTGACCAGTTAACCTTATCTTGACTTCTCTATAATGTTTGGGAACCAGTCCCAACCTTTCTAAATATCCCTGTTAGCCTACTATGTAACCTATGAGTGATATCCTCCTTTCCTCCCCATTTCCTCTTCAGAGAGAAAAGTCATGGAGCTAAAGAGACAGAAAATTGCCTCCGAAGCCCTGTGATTTAGCTTAACATCAGGTGGCACCAAGTTATGGAACTTGACTCTCTCTCTCTATATATATATATATGGGTTTTTTTTTTTTTTTTTTTTTATGACAGGAGGAAGTTAACAACTGGAGAGGAAGGTGTGTGTTCCTAGCAACCAAATTAGACCACTTCACTGATGGAGCCAGTCCCTCTGTCTCCCTGTTGGCTACCAACTGCATGGATGAAACTTTCCCGTGGCCTTCCTCTTTGTACATGGAGTGTTAAGACAGAGGCACATCTTCTCCAGAACAAACCAACTGCTGACCTGTATGTTGACCCCTTCAGAGTTGAAACCCAGTCCTGTATGGTTTCAAAAGGTGGGAGGGGTATAAGAAGAGCTGCCTCTTTTCTGAAGGATGAGAGATTTGATGCCAACAAAGGAGTGGTCACAGGCTGTGTTCCCTGACCAAGAAGGCTATACAGTTAGAAACTAGGCAATGCTTATGTTATTCCCAAGAGTCAGAGCAGGACTCCTGTATTTTTAATTTGTTTTGAAAATCAATGTTATATGTGTACAGAGTTTAAAGATTTGACTAGTTTAGCAAAGCTTGGTATAGAAAAAGAACTATCCTTCAGCCTTCCTCCTCTCATCCTTGGATTCTTCAAGGCAATCACATTCGACGCTTTTAGCTGGTTATTTTGATATTTATCTTACTACCTCTAAATGTCATGTTTATGTCATTACTTCTTGATCATTCAGTTTTAGGCATTTTATTCACTTTCCTGTAACAAAGATGAGGAGAGTGCTCTCTTTCATTCCCTACCCTGATTCCCATCTCCTCATCATTCCAATACAGTCAAATCTTAGTTTTGGTTATATTAATATTCAGTGTTCATGTTTTATGTGTAAGCAACCTTTACTGCTGAGCCATGTAAAATACTATAGTTGCTTTTCCTTTGCTACATGGTATTTAATTTTTCTGGGAATTAATAATTAGGGCTTTTAACATTTGTTTTTTTTTTTTTGTATTTTTTTTTTTTTGAGACGGAGTCTTGCTCTGTCGCCCAGGCTGGAGTGCAGTGGCCGGATCTCAGCTCACTGCAAGCTCTGCCTCCCGGGTTCACGCCATTCTCCTGCCTCAGCCTCCCGAGTAGCTGGGACTACAGGCGCCCGCCACCTCGCCCAGCTAGTTTTTTGTATTTTTTAGTAGAGACGGGGTTTCACCGTGTTAGCCAGGATGGTCTTGATCTTGTGACCTCGTGATCCGCCCGTCTCGGCCTCCCAAAGTGCTGGGATTACAGGCTTGAGCCACCGCGCCCGGCCATTTGTTTTGTTTTTTTGGCATGCTTATTATTAACCCTAAACACTCACCATTTATGTAAATCTCCTCTCAAGACTTTCTTTTTTTTTTTTTTTGAGACGGAGTCTCACTCTGTTGCCCAGGCTGGAGTGCAGTGGTGTGATCTCAGCTCACTGCAACCTCTACCTCCGGGGTTCAAGCAATTCAAGCTGGAATTACAGGTGGCCACCACCATGCCTGGCTAATAGAAGAGATGGGATTTCACCATCTTGGCCAGGCTGGTCTTGAACTCCTGACCTCATGATCCACCCACCTTGGCCTCCCAAAGTGCTGGGATTACAGGTGTGAGCCACCACACCTGGCCAAGACTTTCAAACACACGAAGGGGTCTATCAGTTTAATCTTGAAGAAGACTCCATTGGAGCCTTCTGGCCTGCTTCGGGCTAAACTAGTTGCATTCTGGGCCTGCTCACAGTCATTCTCATTCTTGATTTTTGCAGGAAAAAAAAAAACTTTCTGGAAGCTTATAGGGTATATTCTTTTTGTTTATTCTGCTGAGCAATTTTTAAATATTGAAACTCAGAACTTTCACTCTGAGAAATTTTCTTGCATTATTTCCTTGAAGTTTTCTGTTCTTAGTTCCATATTTTTATATTTCTGGAATGTCTATTATTTTGATTTAGACCAACTGGGTTGGTTCTCTGAGTTGCTTATATTTCTGTACTATTTTTCTCTTTTTGCCTTCTTGTTACTTTGTGTTTTCTTCTGTCTTAGTCTATTTAGTGTTGCTATAAAGGAAGACCTGAGGCTGGGCAGTTTATAAAGAAAAAGTTTATTTGGCTCCTGATTGTGATGTCTGGAAAAGTTCAAGACTGGGCATCTGCATCTGGTGAGGGCCACAGACTGCTTCCACCCAAGGCAGAAGGTGAAGGGAGTCAGAGTATGCAGCTCACAGAGGAGAGGGGAAGCAAGAGAGAGAAGGGGAGTGCCAGAGTCTCTCTCTTTTTTTTTTTTTTTGTACTTTAAGTTCTAGGGTACGTGTGCACACGTGTAGGTTTGTTACACATGTATACATGTGCCATGTTGGTGTGCTGCACCCATTAACTCATCATTTACATTAGGTATATCTCCTAATGCTATCCCTCCCCCCTACCCCCACAATAGGACCCAGTGTGTGATGTTCCCCTTCCTGTGTCCAAATGATCTCATTGTTCATTTCCCACCTATGAGTGAGAACATGCGGTATTTGGTTTTCTGTTCTTGCGATAGTTTGCTGAGAATGATCATTTCCAGCTGCATCCATGTCCCTACAAAGGACATGAACTCATCCTTTTTTATGGCTGCATAGTATTCCATGGTGTATATGTGCCACATTTTCTTAATCCAGTCTGTCACTGGTGGACATTGGGGTTGATTCCAAGTCTTTGCTATTGTGAATAGTGCTGCAATAAACATACGTGTGCATGTGTCTTTATAGCAGAATGACTTATAATCCTTTGGGTATATGCCCAGTAATGGGATGAATGGGTCAAATGGTATTTCTAGTTCTAGATCCTTGAGGAATCGCCACACTGTTTTCCACAATGGATGAACTAGTTTACAGTCCCACCAACAGTGTAAAAGTGTTCCTATTTCTCCACATCCTCTCCAGCACCTGTTGTTTCCTGATTTTTTAATGATTGCCATTCTAACTGGTGTGAGATGGTATCTCATTGTGGTTTTGATTTGCATTTCTCTGATGGCGAGTGATGATGAGCATTTTTTCATGTGTCTATTGGCCATATGAATGTCTTCTTTTGAGAAGTGTCTGTTCATATCCTTTGCCCACTTTTTGATGGAGTTGTTTGTTTTTTTCTTATAAATTTGATTGAGTTCTTTATAGGTTCTGGATATTAGCCCTTTGTCAGATGAGTAGATTGCAAAAAATTTTCTCCCATTCTATAGGTTGCCTGTTCACTCTGATGGTAGTTTTTTTGCTGTGCAGAAGCTCTTTAGTTTAATTAGATCCCATTTGTCAATTTTGGCTTTTGTTGCTGTTGCTTTTGGTGTTTTAGACATGAAGTCCTTGCCTATGCCTATGTCCTGAATGGTATTACCTAGGTTTTCTTCTAGGGTTTTTATGGTTTTAGGTCTAATATTTAAGTCTCTGATCCATCTTGAATTAATTTTCGTATAATGAGTAAGGAAAGGATCCAGTTTCAGCTTTCTACTTATGGCTAGCCAATTTTCCCAGCACCATTTATTAAATAGGGAATCCTTTCCCCATTTCTTGTTTTTGTCAGGTTTGTCAAAGATCACATGGCTGTAGATGTGTGGTATTATTTCTGAGGGCTCTGTTCTGTTCCATTGGTCTGTATCTCTGTTTTGGTACCAGTACCATGCTGTTTTGGTTACTGTAGACTTGTAGTATAGTTTGAAGTCAAGTAGCGTGATGCCTCCAGCTTAAACTACCAATGACTTTCTTCACAGAATTGGAAAAAACTGCTTTAAAGTTCATATGGAACCAAAAATGACCCCGCATTGCCAAGACAATCCTAAGCCAGAATCTTTTAAATAATCAGCTCTTGCAGGAGCTAATGGAGTGACAAATTACTCATTACCTCACAGATGGCACAAGGGATCTGCCCTCATGACCCAAACACCTTTCATTAGCCCCCCTCCAACACTGGGGATCAAATCTCAACATAAGATTCGGAGGGAGTCAAATAAAGCAAACTATATCATCCTCAATTTTATCTTCCAAACTTTCTATTGGGTTTTTCATTTCTCTTGTCATTTAAAAAGGTTCTAGCAGATCTTTTTGCACATTAAATTTAAGAAAAAAAATTTTAATTCTTTTTCTTTTTCTTGTGTTTTTATTTTTTATTTTATTGTATTTTAGACAGGGCCTTGCTCTTTTAGGCTGGAGTGCATTGCAGAAGTGTGAACACAGCTCACTGCAGCCTCGACCTCCTGGGTCCAAGTCATCTTCCCACCTCAGCCTCCCAAGTAGCTGGGACTACAAGTGTACACCACCACACTCACCTAATTTTTAAGTTTTTTTGTAGAGATGGGTCTTGCTATGTTGCCTGGGCTGGTCTCAAACTTCTGGGCTCAAGCAGTTGTCCTGTGTTGGTCTCCCAAAGTGCTGAGATTAGAGGCATGAGTGAGTCACCTCACCGGGCCCAGAAAAAAATATTTTTGTTTCATGAATGCCATATCTTCAGTAATACCTCTGAGAGTGTCACTAGTAGTTTCTTTTCAATTTCTCCTTCCATCAGTCTGCTTTCTCCAAGATGCTTTTCAATATTTTCAGCATATCTATTTTGGTTCCTTGTATTAGATACTGTTTAGTTAATTGGGTAAAAAAGTTTATTGAAGGCTGTGTGCACCCGTGTTAGGTTTGTTTATTTTGGTTTTCTTTTGTTTTTTTGAGACAGAGCCTTGTTCTGCAGCCCAGGCTGGAGTACAGTGGCATGATCTTGGCTCGCTGCAACCTCTGCCCCCTGGGCTCAAGCAATTCTTGTGCCTCAGCCCCCCGAGTAGCTGGGATTACAGGCATGCACCATCACCCAGCTAATTTTTTGTATTTTTAGTAGAGACAGAGTTTTGCTACATTGGCCAGGCTGGTCTCGAACTCCCGGCCTCAACTGATCTGCCTGTGTCTACCTCCCAAAGTGCTGGGGTTACAAGCATGAGCCACCACATGCAGCCAACTTTGGTGTGCTATTTAGGGTGAACCAGCTGGGCTCTTTCCTTGGGGGTTCCCTAATGGTAGTGTTTTTTTTTTTTTTTCTTTTTTGGACTGGCTAGGTTCTCAGAGAAGACTCTTTCAATTTCCTGCTTGGAGTATGTTTGTCTGGCTGCTCATGTTCAAGATGCTGAGTGGAGGAAGAGGAATGGGGTTTTCAACATTTAGAATGTATAATTTTAGTAATCCTTCTGTTTTCAGTATGATTTCCCACCCTTAACTATGGTTGGTGTCCCAAATACAGTGACTTTAAAAAAAAAGTTTCCAATGAATAAATTGCCAGTGTTCTGCCAAGTTTCAGGAAAGGCAGTTGCCCGCTGTGCCAAGTAGGGGAGGTAAACTGGGATCTAACTGCTTCTTAAACAGACTTTCAACTAATCTGCCCACTTGCGGCCTTATCTTCACTCCCACTTCCAGAGATAGTGGTACTGTCACTTCACAAGTCTTATAGACAGTCTGCTGTGCATTTCACATTGCTTCTCAGCTTTTCCCACTGTGGACTTAGGATTCCGCTTTCTTGAGTCTCTTATACCGATGACCTCGAGTCTGTTATACCAATGACCTCTTATCTATTTACTTTCCAGTGTCCAGCTTTTTTTTTTTTTTGGCAGTTGTTTTCTTTTTCATTGTCTTTGTCCCTGTAGGCTTGTGCTTTAAATATTCTTTGATTATTATTGTAAGATTAAGTTTTGGGAGAGAATGGAGCTGATGTAAACAACCTACTTTAAGGGGAAGTCTCCAGGGCAGGGATTCTGAATTAAGGTCTGAGGACTCCTCGGAGAGCCAGGGATGTGCTGGGGGCGAGGGGGTGTCTTTGCATCCCCTGAAACTGTATGCAAAAGTTTGTGTCTTTATGTGTCCATTACCACCCTTACTAAGTCTACAGCTTTTATCAAATTCCCAAAGGCTTCTGTTACCTCTTCTTCTTCCTTTTTTTTTTTTTTTTTTTTGAGATGGAGTCTCGCTCTGTTGCCCAGGCGGGAGTGCAGTGGCGCTATCTCGGCTCACTGCAAGCTCCGCCTTCCAGGTTCACGCCATTCTCCTGCCTCAGCCTCCCTAGCAGCTGGACTACAGGCGTCCGCCACCATGCCCGGGTAATTTTTTGTATTTTTAGTAGAGACGGGGTTTCACCGTGTTAGCCAGGATGGTCTCAATCTCCTGACTTCATGATCCACCCGTCTTGGCCTCCCAAAGTGCTGGGATTACAGGCGTGAGCCACCACGCCCAGCTTTCTGTGACCTCTTCTAAAATTAAGTACCATTTCTCTAGAGGCCAAGTAATATGTTACATGGGAAGAAGATATCACAGGCTTGAAGATATTCAAATTTAGGAAAACATCAGACCAAACCCGTACTCATCAAGCCTGCTAATAAATGCAGGTTCCAATCACAGGGCTCAAACAGTCCCTGAAAACCAGTGTATTCCCATTTATTGTGACACATATTACATAATTCTCACATAGGTAAAAAGAAACACTGTAATATCCTTGAATAGCCACACACTGGGCACTGGGCAGCAAAGTGGTGCCGATTGAGGTTAACCAGTTAGCATGTGCCTGGCTTTAAGGGGGCAGAAGTTACTTAGCATCAGCTGGTAATTGCTGTGTGGAGACATTAGCAGAATGTGAGCAAATCTGATTTTTCCTGAGAAGCTGGCAATTTAGATTTCTAAAATGTGATATCACCTCATCTCTCTTACCATAAAATAAAAATTTAAAAATCACGTGGCCCAAACTAAACACATATGTAAGCCAGATGTAGCTCACAGATCACAAACATGTGATATTTGATCAAATCCAATCTTTTTTCTTTTGCATGTTGAGAGCCTGCAGCCCAGAATGAGGAAGCTCCCATGTTCAGTCTTTGCCATTCTAGTAGGTTCTAGGCTGGCTCTTGGGTCCCCGAAGGCAGCTCTGGATCTTTCTTGTATAGACCAAAGGGTAGAAATAGGTGGCATTGGAGTATAGGGTGTGTGTGTGTGTGTGTGTGTGTGTGAGAAGGAAAGAGAGAGAGAGAGAAGTAGAGTATTTGGGGGAGGGTGGTTGTCTCTGGTGAGGAGATAAGATGAAGAAAGAGCATTGGCTTTGATCCTGATAGCTATCCTCCTCAGGGTTTGCTGGAAGAGTTATAAACAATTCAGTAGGGGGTGGAGACAGTGAGGGAAGCAACAGTACTGAGTAGTTTTAAAAGATTCTAGAGGCCAGGTGCAGTGTCTCACGCCTGTAATGCCAGCACTTTGGGAGGCTGAGGTAGGCAGATCACCTGAAGCTAGGAGTTCAAGACCAGCCTGGTCAACATGGTGAAACCCCATCTCTACTAAAAATACAAAATTAGCCAAGCTTGGTGGCACATTCCCATAATGCCAGCTACTCGGGAGGCTGAGGCAGGAGAATCGCTTGAACCTGGGAGGCAGAGGTTGCATTGAGCCGAGATCGCATCATTGCCCTGCAGCCTAGGCAACAAGAGCAAAACTCTGTCTCAAAAAAAAAAAAAAAAAATTCTAGAAAGGCCTAGTGCTGTCCAGTAAAACTTTCTGAGATTATGGAAATGTTCTGTATCTGCACAATCCAATATGGTAGCTACCAGGCACATGTGGCTATTGATCAGCTGAAATGTGGCAAATGCAACTGAGGAACTGGATTTTTAATTAATTTAACTTATCCAACATATCTTAAAGTGTGTTATGTCATCTTCCATGGGTAGTATGTAGATAATTAAGTGGGTATACAGAACAATATGTCTATTTTTATAGCTCTACCCACCCCCCTGTATACACACATACATGCATGTATTTCGAATGCATAATTTCATGGATATTGTTGACTGGTTGAGACCAAGTTTTAAAAGGGAGTAATTAAAGAAAAACGTTTAGTAAATACATTCAATAAATAGTATGTGGGTTGTACACACAATTGGCAAATATCGAAAAGGTCATAAAATGACTGACATTTTGGAATAAATGAGCTATGTAGATATTTATCAAATTGCATACATGCACCACTGGTAACTCCAGACATAATTGTTTTACCATAGAAAATATCCCATGGACAAATAAAATAAACTTGGGAAATTTTCAAAGAGTACTTTTTTGGTTGTTGTTGCTGTTTGTTTTAACTGCAAAGCTTTTTAGTCTTTTCAGAATGGAGCATTTCTCAAACGTATTTGACCAAATGGTAACCTCTTCCACTTTTTCTTTTTTCCTTAATAACCATGATTCCAGGGATGCTAGTGTTTCTCAGAACTCAGTTTAGGAAACAATGTGGCAAACTTTTTCGGTAACCAGCTAAATAGTAAATATTTCAGGATTTGTGGCCATAAATTTTTGTTGCAACTACTTAAGTCTACCATTGCAGTGCAGAAGCAACCATAGACAATATGGAAATAAATGGGCAAATGGGCATGGCTGTGTTCCTGTAACACTTTATTTGTAAAAACAGGCAGTAGGCCAGCTTTGGTTGTCAGGTCATAGTTTGCAGACCCTTGGTCTAGATGTCTTCCGGGGGTTTCCCAGATTTTCTGGGTCTTTTCTATCCCAAGTCTTTCTCAGTCTTAGATGGTTCTTAGATCTAAGGTTTCTAAAGGCATCCTGAATGCTTTGCCTCTTGTTCCTTGAGTCATATATGCCCACGTGGGTGATCTTTGGGAGAGACCTTAGTCCTGGATGGTTGGGAGGTAGAATCTTGATTTCCTTGTCTTTCTGACTTTTCTCTTAAAACAAAACACATCTCTGGCCCACAGACCTTCCCCCAGAAAGCCGTATCCCTTCTGGTGTTTAGAAGCCTCTTCAAATGGAGATCAGCATGTTCTTCTACAAGAGGAGTGGGACAGACTCTTAGCCAAAACTCTGAGTGAATGAGAAATTCCCATGTAGCCCAGGCAAGCTGTCATTTGAAAAATTGAAGAACCATGTTAAATTTTACAAATTGTGTACCCATCCCCTATGGACTCAGTGAGGAGCAGAGCTGTTGAAACTTTTCTGTGACTCATGGTCTGTGTAAGGTTGTCCTTTGATAGTACCGTGCCCTACTGAGACCTATCCTGAACCCAGTGTGGAGTGGCTAGGATGGCACTGGGCAGCTCCAGGGCCCTGGGGAGTACAGGAGAATGTTCTTTTGAGGATTGATTATTCAGTCAGTCAGAAACACTTGCTAAGAAATGTAGCCTCAGATCTTGGCTGACCACTGCCAAACTATAAAAGTAGATTTTAAAAAGGGAAGAGGATGTGGCAGAGGGAGAAGTGCTGCAAAAAACATTTGACCAGTTTCTAGTTTTGCCAAACATTGAATTTGATCTCGTGGCAACATGAAAGTTGGGGCAGTGGGGCTGACGCAGTGGTTCATGCCTGTAATCTCAGCACTTTGGGAGGCCGAGGCAGGTGGATTACTTGAGGTCAGGAGTTTGAGACCAGCCTAGCCAACATGGTGAAACGCTGTCTCTACTAAAAATATAAAAATTAGCCAGGTGTGGTGGTGCATGCCTGTAATCCCAGTTACTCCAGAAGCTGAGGTAGGAGAACCCAGCAGGCAGAGATTGCAATGAGTGGAGTTTGTGCCACTGCACTCCAGCGTGGGTGACAGAGTGAGACTCTGAACAAAAATTAAAAAACAAAAAACCAAAACCTTGTGCCACTGCACTCCAGCGTGGGTGACAGAGTGAGACTCTGAACAAAAATTAAAAAACAAAAAACCAAAACCGGTTGGGGAAGAGAAAGAGCATGGCTTTGGTGTCAGACACACTGGGTGGGAATGCTGACTGTGCCACCTACCTAGTGATGCTTGGGCAGGTTACTCAGCCTGGCCTCTATTCCCCCATCAAGAAAATGAGAATGATGGCAATAGTAACTTACATTTATTGAGAATCCACCACCTGCCACATGTGCACTGTACTAGGTTCTGACACTCAAGTTCATGTCCTCATAGAGCATATGTTTTAACTGAAGCATGAGGAGAGATGAGGCAGTTCCCAAATAATCCAGAGAGGTATAGATCGTGATGCACACAAGAAGGAAATGAAGGGTGGTATGACAGAAGGTCACTGCCAGGGTTGGAAGGACCCACTGTAGCTAGAGTGGAAAGGGATGGGCTCTCTGAGGAAGTGACATTTAAGCTGGGAGAGGAGGAATAAAGGAGCCAGCTTTTAGGGATCGAGTCTTTACCATGAGCCACAGACACCGACCCTTAAATGCAGGGCCTCGTGTGAGGTAAGCAGTAATGTTATCCCAATTCTACAAGTGAGAAACTGTGGCCCAGAGAGGTTCAATATCTCATCCAAGGTCATGTATCTAGGAAGGGACTAATAGGGACTTTAACCAAGACTTTCTGACACCAAATCCCTTGCCCACGCCTCCTTCCCTCCTTCCCTCCCTCCCTCCCTTCCTTCTTCCTTCTCCTTCCTTCCTTCCTTCCTTCCTTCCTTCCTTCCCTCCCTCCCTCCCTCCCTCCCTCCCTCCCTCCCTCCCTCCCTCCCTCCCTCCCTCCCTCCTTCCTTCCTTCCTTCCTTCCTTCCTTCCTTCCTTCCTTTTTTCTTTTTGCAGGGAAGGAGGTGGGGGTCTCACTTTTTTGCCCAGGCTGGAATGCGGTGGTGCGATCATAACTTACTATTGCCTTGACCTCCTGGTCTCAAGTGATCTTCCTGCCTCATCTTCCCAAGTAGCTGGGACAGCAGATGTGTGCCACCATGCCTGGCTAATTTTTGTATTTTTAGTAGAGACAGGATTTTACCATCTTGGGCAGGCTGGTCTTGAACTCCTGAGCTCAGGTGATCCACTCGCCCTGGCCTCCCAGAGTGCTGGGACTACAGGCATGAGCCACCGCGCCCGGCTCCTTGCTCCTTTCTTCACTCTCACTTACCTCACACATATTCGCGCTGAAGCTCAAATATGAATATAAGCAAAGCATCCAGCCTGACTTGACATACAGCAGATGCTTTTAAATGTCAGCCTTGCTCTTAGTCCCACTCTCCCTTGTCTGATCTTTCAGGGTGACTTCCCTAGAGTCTTCAGGGTGAGCCACTAGAGAGCAGGCCCCCAAGCCTCAATCCTGAAGGGTTCTATGGGTTTCTACATTGAAATAAATCTATATGAAATGGAAATTGTTCTACAGCTGGAACTCTACCCCTTCATCGAGGCAGCCTGGCAAAGGGACAAGGGAAGTAGGGATGAGATGAGGGCAGGAACACATGAATCCTTACGTAGACTTCCAGGAGAGCTCAACAGAATATTGGAGGGATGAAAAGTGATTCCACAGGCTAGGACTCTGAAGGCAGGTTTTTAACCCTGCCCTGTCCTCACCTCCCCTTCCCACTCTGGCATGCTCCTAATCCCATCTCCTGCTCTGCATCTCCCGAGAACTGATGCCTCAGAGATGAAAGCCAAGAGAACGCAACAAGCCATCGGCGGTGCTCACTCAATTGATTTTTACACAAAATTTGCCTTCATGCACGAACGATGGAAAATGATCCCATAAATAATGAATAACAAAAACAAATGCAGGGAGGAAATCAATAGTCACACACTTGATACTGCAGGGAGATAGGAGAGGAAAATATGGAGCCCATTCCAGCTAAACGGCACCCCGGGGAACCCCTTTCTAGCTCTTCCTGCTGGGGAGGGAGAGGCCCATCTTGCCCTGGCAAGCCCCCAGAGCCAGTGAATTGAATCCCTGCTGGGGAGACTGGAAGAATTGAGTCTTATGGAGCCTCCGGCTTCAGTAGACCTTAGGGAGGTCTGGACTTTTCCCAGTGTTGGAGTAGATCTCAAGACATTGGAACCACAGGCCCCTTAAGGGGTGCTCTAAATTCTAGCCCACAGACAAGGATACATACCCTTTCTCAGAGCTATCTATGACCTCAGGAGCTAGAGCGGTCTTTCACAGCTGCCAGAAGGCTTCCATGCTGTCTCCCAGGTTCCTCCCTTTATCTAATCACAGCAGTTGCCCCCGGATCTGGTTACTCACTCAGCTGCAACAGAGGCCCCCAGTGTGGTGTGGGGGTTGGGGTTTGAACCCATTTACTCTGCCTGTGTGACTTTCGGTAAGTCACTTAATCTCCCTGAGCTTTAGTTTCTTCCTCTGTAAAATGGGACTCTTTACTATGGGACTTGTGAAAATAAACACACACACACACACACACAAACCCCACAAAATCTCTTGTGCTGGTAGGAGGAATAAAATGGCTCCTGCCTGGGCTATAGTAAATGGCCAAAATAAGCTAAGTAAAATCACCCCCAAATGATATCCAAAATCTGTGCCCTTCCTCCATATCTGCTGCCACTGAGTTCAGGGCGCCACCACCTCATGACTGGTGTGGGCAGTAGCCTCTGAATTAGTCTCTCTGCCTCTGGTCTCTTTCCTCCTGGTTCTTGATCCTCACGGTCCTCATGCTCCTGAATAACATGTCTGATTCTGTCATACCTCTTTTTAAAAAAGTTTTAATTGTATTCAATTTCTTTGACTAGGTGTTACATTCACATAGTTTAAAATTGAAGAGATGCATAATGGAATACAGCAAAAATTCTTCTACTCTTCCCATCCACCCAGAGCTATTATCAATGTCTTTGTGCATCTTTCCAGAGACTTTTTATTAATTATAAGACTATATTTGCTCATATACATGTTTATGTATGTGTGTATAAATACATATTTATGGATTTGTGTATTCTTTTTCTCTCTAGATGGTAACAATCAATGCATATTGTTCTATACTTTTCTTATTACACTCGTTATATCTTGGAGTTTATTCCCCGTCAGTATATAAGGAATTCACTGATTTTTTGACAATTATCCATTGTATTCCATTCTATGGATGTACCATAATTTGTTTAACTAATCCCTGTTAATAGAATTGAGTTTTGTTTTTTCCAGTCTTTTGCTTTTGTGAGCAATGCTATTATAACTAATCTTGTTCATAGGTAATTTTACAATATATTGATAGGATAAATTCCTAAATGTATAATATAACTGCCATGTCAAAAGGGATGTACATTTTTACTTCTGGTAGATATTGCCAATTTGTGCTCCATAAAGGTTACACCTTGAGTGCACTCACCAGTAATGTGCGAAACTGCCTGTTCCCCCAACTCTTGCCAACACTCCCAGGAAATCTGAAGCATGTTACACAAGTTCCTTTACCTATCTTTTCAGCCTCCACTCCACTTATAGTTGGCAGGAACTCTCTGCTCCAAATACTCAGAAGTGTCACTGTATCCCCATTGTGTCATACTTTCCAGCTGCTGTAGCTCACATGCTGTTCCCTCCATCCATCCTTCAAGTCCTTGCCTAAATGCAACTACCTGGGTGATACTTCCCTGTCTTCCCTAGGCGGAATCAGTCAGTGGCTCCTTTCTCTGTTCTCCCACAGTCTTGTGTACATGAGATTTTTTTATAGCACTTAGCATACTTGTAGTATTTGTTTACCTGCTGACATTCTAGGTCTTACTCTTCTCTGTATATCCTCAGTGAGAACTGTAAGCTCTGAATTAATGCATACTGGATGGACATGCAAGGCACTGTACTAAATCCTGTCGGGGGAACAATGATGAAAAAGGCAGGATCCTTGCTCTTGAGGAACTGGCAGAGCTTTTAGAACTCCCTGGCTCTAGATAAGCAGATGCCTGTTCATTTTAATAATTTCTATAGCTGTCACAGAATTCACATGAATCTTGCTATAAATTATATACGGAAGTGAGGGAATGCATCTGCACCCTGGAGAGAGGAGATCACACCCAAGCCAATCCCAATCTTTTTTTTTTTTTTTTTTTTTTGAGACGGAGTTGTGCTCTTGTAGCCCAGGCTGGAATGCAATGGCATGATCTCGGCTCACTGCAACCTCTGCCTCCCCGGTTCAAGCGATTCTCCTGCCTCAGCCTCCCGAGTAGCCAGGATTATAGGCACCCGCTACCACACCTGGCTAATTTTTGTATTTTTAGTAGAGAAGGGGTTTCACCTTGTTGGCTAGGCTGGCTTCGAACTCCTGACCTCAGGTGATCTACCCGCTTTGGCCTCCCAAAGTACTGGGATTACAGGCATGAGCCACCGCACTGGCCTCCCAATATTAAATAAGCCTGCCTGCCTGCCTGCCTGCCTGCCTGCCTGCCTTCCTTCCTTCCTGCCTTCCTTCCTTCCTTCCTCTCTTTCTCCCTGTCTCCCTTATTTCCTCCCTCCCTCCCTTTCTCTTTCTCCCTTCCCTCCTTCCGTCCCTGCCTCCCTCTCCTTCCTTCCTTCCTTCCTTCCTTCCTTCCTTCCTTCCTTCCTTCCTTCCTTCCTTCCTTCCTTCCTTCCTTCCCTCCCTCCCTCCCTCCCTCCCTCCTTTCTTCCCTCCTTCCCTCCTTCCTTTTTTCTTTCTTTCCTTCCAAACAGGTGAGGAAAAGAATGACTTTGCCAAAGTAAATAAGCAACTTTGAAATGTCAAGTGCATGACAATAACACATTGTTCAGCTCTCTGCTTCTCAGAGGACATATTTCATCATAAGGCCAAACCAGATAGTCAGATGCCAAGAAGTGACAGCAAGCACAGTTTATAGTTCAAGAAACCACACAAGGAAGGAGAAAAAGTTGAGATGAAAAAGAAGCAAATACTGAAAAGTTAAGCTTGAGTATGCTGGGACCAGTCACAGAACTAAACTAGAGGAGAATTTTGAGCTTCTCATTCTCTTGACTACCTGATTTGAAACCCCAAACCTATCAGAGGAGCCTGATACTTAATGTGGATTATTATTTTATAAATTATTAAGAACGGCAATATCTCTCCATTTACTGAATGTCATAACAAAAGAGATAGGAGGGAAACCAAGACATTGTCTACCCAAAGAGCCCCGCATTTGGACAGTGTAAAGTCACTAAATAATTCAGCAGCTATTTGAAAGTATAGTGTTTTGTAATTTCGACAGAACCATCTTAGTCTGGCTCTCTGTAGTGCAGAATTTTAAAAAGATGCTCGCCTTAGTGAAGATCTATTTCTAGGATAAATGAGGTTTGGTAGAAACGCTGGTCAGGAGAAAGAGGGCTGTCTAATTAGAGAGGCTTGTGTTTACTCTGACTTTAAATTTTCATGAAATTGCTGAGTCTAACCATTTTCTAGTAATATCTTTTATTTCTTTCTCTGTGCCCACATGTTTGTGCTGTGACGGTACCTGTCTGCGTCCTGTATGCCCATGGAAAGGGAAACCGTTGTGTATGAGTTGACTGTTACTTGCTGACAGAAAGAAGAATGGAGCAAACAAGTGTAGCCATGAGGAACTGTTGTGGTGAAGCTGATCATGTCCTGGTCCGGCTTATTCAGAAACACCACCTGGCCGGGAGTGGTGGCTCATGCCTGTAATACCAGCACTTTGGGACCAAGGCGGGCAGATCTCCTGAGGTGGGGAGTTCGAGACCAGTCTGACCAATATAGAGAAAACCTGTCTCTACTAAAAATACAAAATTAGCCGGGCGTGGTAGACATGCCTGTAATTCCAGCTACTGGGGAGTCTAAGGCAGGAGGATCGCTTGAACCTGGGAGGCAGAGACGTTTGGTGAGCCGAGATTGCGCCATTGTACTCCAGCCTGGGCAATAAGAGCAAAACTCTGTCTCAAAAAAACAAAACAAAACAAAAAACAGAAACACCACCTCATCAACGCCTGGAAGAGGGCACCTCCTGCTGGAGCTGGGGTGGAAAGAAGCAAAGCAGAGAAGGACTGATCCTAAAGGAAGCCACCAAAGCGTTATTATTTTTTTGTTTATTTATTTCTGACCTCACTATAGAGAGGATTTCATGCAGTTTACCATGGTACAGAAAAACTTAAAACATTCTGAGTATGACTGGAAGACGGTATAGCATTATAAATAAGAGACTACTGCGTTGGTATCTAGGCTCTACCACTCACAGGCTGCGTGAACTTGGGCAGATGACTTAATCTGTGTGCTTCAGTTTTCTAATCTTTAAGATGTGGATCATAACCATGCTTACCTCCCAGGGTTGCTGTGAGGATTATGCCAGAAAATAATGTGAACTAGCAGAACAATATCTGGCACATGGTACGTTCTCAGTACTGTGATGATTCCTTTGTCCTCAGCTCCTCTGACTCTAAGACTTAGGGTAGGTAAGTAGCTAGTTACAGGGAACAGAGCCCTGTGTTTAATGTGACTATTGAGTGAGAGCCTTCTGCAAGTACTTATTGGCAAGACAGACTTCTGTGGATGAGTTATGTAAGTGGCATCCCAGAGGTTCCGGCATGGATGCAAACCAATTAAGTTAAGCACTTACCACAATCACAAGTGCAACTCATAGGTTTAAAAGTGGGAAGAGAGTACATGTGAACTTGGCTCTGTAGTACTTTGCTTTGTCAAACCTATTAGAAATATAGCCAATGAATTCTTCACTCTAGTTCTAAATTTTGGAGCACTTTTTAATCTAATGAGGCATAGAGTTCTTGATCTACCTCTTATTAGCTGGACAACCTTTTAAAATACTCTCTAAGATGCCATTTCCTCATCTGTATTTAAAAAATTTAATGCAAGAATCAGAAATCACCATAGGAATTTTGAAGCACAAAGGGAGTTAACACTGGAATTAAGTGCTTTAAAAATTATTGGAAGGGCTGAAGGCGGGGTTCTAGATTGCGTATGTAGAAATGGCTCCTGAAACATCGCAGATAATTATGTGAACTTTTTCACAATCAGGATGGTGAGGAACCAGCAGCTTGCCACCGGAGTACCCGAGGTCCAGAACACACCATCTCAGGTACTATTCACACTATTCGGACATCAGCCTCCACTGCCACTGCAAGTATCTGGACACTGGACCACTGAAATCAGTTGTCAACCCTGCTACAAATGCCTCTGAAAGCTGTAGATGTGACATTAGTATCTCCATAATTTTTCTTGCAAGGTGAAAAACAGCAAACATAGCAGGAAATTGCCCTTTCCCTCATTTCTGCCCCCTGAATCTTGCCCAGATGCTTTTACTCCATGGAATCTAGCTCACATCTAGACCCTAACTGCAAGAAATTCAGGAAAGGAGCTAGTTTTCTAGCCTTTGGAAAACAGAAAGGTCCCTCAAAGAAGGTGGAAATTGGTGCTAAGTACCAATTGACCATATCCATCCCAGAAAGTCATGGTTGTAACTATCTTATAGAGTTATTGTAGGGATTAAGATAATAAAATACATTGAAGAATGCCTAGCAAGTGGGTAATCAATAAATTAATTATTTCTACCACTACTTCTGCAGTGGGATTCAATACTTCATCTTCTAAAAATACACAAAGGCAATCATGCTTTCTTCAGCTGCCAGGCTAATTTTGCTAGGGTGGGAGAATTCTCTATTTGGCTCAGAGGCCTCAGTGGCCTCAATGGCTCCCTTCCCACCTGAGATCATGCCATGGATGGCTATTAAAGCCGTCCTTGTCTATGTGTAAGAGCCTTGGAGAATGCTTCCAGGGCATGCCTCCTCTCCCTTGTTCAAAAACTCCTCCCCCTATCCTGAACTCTACAGTTCCCTTCCTGTTGCTTCAGGCCCAGTTTCTGATTCTCCGCTTGTCCCCCTCCTAGTGACACTTGAGCCAAATGAATTGCTTGGCTTTATCCCAATTTCACCTCTGGTTGGTGTTATTCCCACCCCATATGCAGCCTACGCCTTGGAACCCTGTTCTAGGAATGCAGCCTAAGATTCCTAGGACAGGAGTTCAGCAAATAAACTATATATAATCAGACAGAAAATGAAAGAATGACAAAAAAAGAAATGGAAAAAAATTAGCCAGGCGTAGTGGTAGGCACTTGTAGTCCCAGCTACTTGGGAGGCTGAGGCAGGAGGATCACTTGAACCTGGGAGGCAGAGGTTTCATAAGCCAAGATCGCGCCCACTCCAGCCTGCTGGGTGACAGAGTGAGACTCTGTCTCCAAAAAAAAAAAAAAAAAAAAAAAAAAAGGTCCCCAGAGCTCCAAGATAAAGCTCTAGTGAAACAGGTTGGTCCAAGGCAAACACATATGGGAAATGGGGAAAATGGATTTTCAATGCTTTTCCACCCCCATTTTGTTGCTGTTCTTGAGTGTTTCTCAATTACATATTGAGCTTGGGAGTTGCCCTTTTACTCAGGATCATAACAGACATTCTCAACAAAGCTTAGTTATTCTATATTTCAATTTTGTTCAGGATCTTAGAAAGTGATAGAATGGTCAGTTAGTTCAGGGGTTCTCAAGCCTGCCTGTGCCTTAGCTCAGCTCATTTGAATCAGAATCTCAAGGGGGCAGGTGAGGTCTGGGCAACGATAGTTTCAAAAGCTGTTGAGGAAGAATAGTTACAATGTGCAGGGTACATTGTAGAGTCCAGAACCACAGGGTTAACTAATCTGACAACCTAAATAGGGTTGACGTATTAATGTGTGCAAATGTCTTTTTTTTGAGACGGAGTCTCGCTCTGTCGCCCAGGCTGGAGTGCAGTGGTGCGATCTCTGCTCGCTGCAAGCTCCGCCTCCCGGGTTTACGCCATTCTCCTGCCTCAGCCTCCCGAGTAGCTGACACTATAGGCACCCGCCACCACGCCCGGCTAATTTTTTGTAATTTTTAGTAGAGACGGGGTTTCACTGTATTAGCCAGGATGGTCTCAATCTCCTGACCTCGTGATCTGCCCGTCTCGGCCTCCCAAAGTGCTGGATTACAGGAGTGAGCCACTGCGCCTGGCTTCAATGTGTGCAAATGTCTTAATATACTGCCCCTACTAGGACAGTTCTATTTCTCTTTCGGGCCTGTCTGCAGACGGTACCATAAGTCAAAAAGTAATTTCATTATGGCATCTCCAGGCCCCATGGCAGTATAAAGCAATAGGTAAAGTTTTGGGGTGGGACAATATTTTAATATCCCTTGGGTTATATCATTCAAGCGGGTCACTTTTCCTTGTATGCAGAGAACCAGTCCTGGAAGCTAATATTTACTTATTGATAAAAAATATTTTATTCTGTAAATGAAATTATACTTTATTTTTCTGTGTAATCCTGAGCAAGTTACTTAACCTCTCTTGGTTCCCATTTCTTTCTTTATTTAATATGAAGAATAATAGTAGTGACCTCAGAGAGTTGTACTGTGAAAATTATATGCAAAGTACCTGGCACCTTAGAAGTGAAAAATAAATTTGACCTATTACTGGATAATCATTTATTTATTGGCACTGTATTTAGGAGCCGTTTGAAAACTAGGTGATGTGAGCAGGTAAATAAATTGGATATTCTCATGTCTGTGATCAATGGAAGAAATTAAAGTGTTTCCTTCCAGGAACCCCTGGAGTGCTACTCAGCATGGAATAACCTTAAAGGAAATTTCCAATAACGATGGCAAGTTTAGGGTTACTGACTGGGTTTGTATATCCAAGTCGAACTGCCCTGCTTGGAAGTTGCAGAGTCAACGGAACAGGTAGCATGTTCTGAGTTGTTTGCTCCACCACTTTTCACATGAACTAGATTGCCCAGGTTTGTGATATGAATAAGGCCAACATAGACACAGAAAGACAAGGGGTGACAGGATATCCAAGATGTTCTAAATACCATACATTCGCCAGGGCATGAATGGCAATCCTGAAAATTTAGAAACAGCTCACGTACAAAAATGCCAGGTAGACTATGAAGTGTTTGCTCATTGATTTCACGAGCCATCATGAGCACTTACTGTGTGCTGGGCACTGAGGTAGTGCCAGGAAGAAAAAGGTAAGACATAGACCCAGCCCTCAAGAGGACAGGGACTCCTGGGAGACTGACCAAAGAAGAGATTATTATTTTTATTTATTTTGAGACAGGGTCTTGCTCTGTCACTCAGGGTAGAGTGCAGTGGCATGATCACAGCTCATAGCAGCCTTGACCTCCCAGGCTCAATCCTCCTACCTCAGCCTCCCGAGCAGCTGGACTACAGGCACACGCCATTAATTTTTGTATTTTTTTTTTTTTTTTTTGTAGGGATAGGATTTTGCCGTGTTTCCATGTTGCTCAGGAGATAATTAGTAAACAATGAAGCTGAAAGTAATAGTTTCAGGCAGGGCGTGGTGGCTCACACCTGTAATCCCAACACTTTGAGAGGCTGAGGTGGGTAGATCACTTGAGGCCAGGAGTTCAAGACCAGCTTGGCCAACATGGTGAAACCCCGTCTCTACAAAAAATACAGAAATTATCTGGGCATGATGGCACATGCCTGTAATCCTAGTTACTTGGGAAGCTGAGGCATGAGAAATGGTTGAACTCAGGAGGCGGAGGGTGCAGTGAGCCGAGATCGGCCCACTGCACTCCAGCCTGGGTGATAGGGTGAGACTCTGTCTCAAAAAAAAAAAAAGAGAAAGTGACGGTTTTAGGATGACTTCATAATATTATGAATAAGAAGACATTGAGTTAAAATGTAGGATACAAGGTGGTATATAGAGTGTAATTCTCTTGATATTGAAATATGCCTAGAAAAAAGATGGAAAAGAAATACAACATGTAAAAATGCCAGCTAGTAATTTTATCAAAGTGGTGGGATTATGGCTAGATTTGTTTCCCTTCAGTTCTATCATCTATCTATCTATCTATCTATCTATCTATCTATCTATCTATCTATCTATCTTTGTGTTTTTGTTTTTAAGACAAGGTTTTACTCTGACACCCAGGCTGGAATGCAGTGGCTTGATCTCATTTCATTGCAGTCTCAACCTCCCTGGGCTCAGGTGACCCTCCCACCTCAGCCTCCCAAGTAGCTGGGACTACAAGTGTGTGCTACTGTGCCTGGCTAATTTTTTAAAAAGTTTTTTGTAGAGACGGGGTTTTGCCATGTTGCCCAGGCTGGTCTCTAACTCCTGGACTCAAGCCATCTGCCAGCCTAGACCTCCCAAAGTGCTAGGATTACAGGCATGAGCCACCAAGCCTGTCTCAGTTCTCTACATTTTTTTATATATTATTTTCTTAATGAAGAACTTAAACAAATATTTTTTAAATGAACACTCATTTTAAAAAGATGTCGTGAAATGAAATCAGATATGATCTAACTCTCTATCTCTTTGTTACCTCTATCTGCCGCAGTTTAGATTTCCTGAAAGCAAAGACTGAGATATACACTTGGGTCAGATGTTTTCTTTGGTAGGTGATCCCAGGAAGCTTAACTGAAAGAATGAGGAAAATGAGATACAATGCAGAAAAGCTAATAAATACATTTGATAACCTTGGGCTGGTTATCACTGGCACAACTGGAGCCCAGCCTCCCTGGAGACCCTCTGAGGAACAAGGTACATTGTGCCTCAGTGGAACTGTCCCTCTGAAAGATGGGAAGCTGGGCATTTATCCACTCACTCCTATGCCCAACTATGGTGTGCCTGGGCTAGGTGCCATCCTTAGCCTTGGAGAAAGCCTGAAGGCAGAATAGCTGACAGACATCAGAGGGGGCACATAAAGTGACCCTGTGCAAAGAGCTACCCATCACAGCGCTGAAATCACACATAGGGAGGGCACAGAAAGCCCCTGCAATATCCAAACAGGTCTCCACTGAAGGGTTCTGTCCTCATGTCTCCTGTGCGGTGTTTATCAACAACTCAGAAATCTGGAAGGTTGGCAAATTCAGGAACAGCACAGAGTTGGGAGAAAAAAATTCAATGAGTACCAAGTTCTGAAAGATCTCAAGAGATTGGAATGGTGAACTAGATTTAAGGGTAGAATTTAAATAGGCAGTAATGCAAATTAAAAATTCATATACAGTTCCAAACAAATGCAAAGGGAAAAGATTGGAAAACACGGCTTAACAGATGAAGATTTTAAGCAACCAAAATACACGTGGGTTTGAGTTAAACCTGAACATAATATGTGTTTAGGTTTCTGTTTCCAATAGAAATTTTATTCCATCTCACATTGCAATTTCTGTTCTGAATGAGGGAATAAAAGACCCATGGGACTCTCAACCAGTAGCAAGCTGGGCTGGGTGTGGGTTCCACCGTAGAAGGTGGTACTCCACCATTGAGTACCTGGATGCACAGACTAACCAACTAGAGCAGGGTACAGGAGAATCCCCAGTGTTGCCTGTGAGTGATAGAGAGGCAGAAACCATGTTCTTTTGGCTAAAGGGACTGAGGGAGCTTAGCCCAGAAAAGAGAACCCTCAGAGAGGGAGGAGCAGAGGCAAGACAGGGGTGCTTACCTCAGATATCTCAAGTACCGAGCATGGTGGCTCATCTGTAATCATGCCTGTAATCCCAGCACTTTGGGAGGCCAAGGAGGAAGGATTGCTTGAGCTCAGGAACTCAAGACCAGCTGGGGCACATAGCACAACCACATCTATACAGAAAAAGTACAAAAATTAGCCAGGTGTGGTGGCACATGCCTGTGGTCCCAGCTACTTGGGAGATTGAGGTGGGAGGATGGCTTGAGCCCAGCAGGTCAAAGCAGCGGTGAGCTATGATTGCGCCACTGCACTCCAGCCTGGGTGACAGAGTAAGACCCTGCCTAAAAAAAGAAAAGAAATATCTCAAGGGTGCTTGAGGGGAAGCAGTGAGAGGGAGGAGGCATTATGGTCGAAAGCATGGGATGTAGACTTAGACACACTTGGGTGTGTGGGAATCCCATTATGGTGGTTGCTGACCCCCTAGCCTTGGTCAGGTTGTCCATAAAATGACGCACTAATGATGCCTATGTCATGTGGTTGTTGTGTGGATCAAATGAGATGTATACATAAATTGCTTAGCACAGTATCTACACACATATAAGAGATGCTCAAATAATGATAGCTAGGCACTTACATGAAAGAAGAATTTGACTTGATCTCTGTGGCCACACATTGTTGACCTGAGACAACTAGAAGTAAGTGATTTGAGCTCAATCTACAGAAGGCGTCTGACACCATCAGAGTGGTCCAAAAATTGGATAGACTGCCTTTGGAAGAATAAAGTCCCCAGTACTAGCCAGAGCCAGTCAGATGGCCTCTGGCTGAACCCTTAGAGGAGATTCCAGAGCTCTTTAAGTCTACTTCTGGACTCTTCACTAGGCCTCTGCCATCCCCTGCGTTCAGCCTGGAGTCACCAGTGGTGAAAGTTTCCATGGGAACCACGAAGGGTTCAGAATTCTGTGTCTGAACACTGCATCCCAGAGGGAAGAGACAAGCACTGAGGTAGTCTCCTCAGTAATAGTATGCATTTTTTAAACTGTCTAATTAAATATTAACCCCAGAGACAGAGCATTAATGGGTCTCCTATGTAAACTGTGTGCATCTCATAACCATCCGGGAAAGGGCTTAGGTAGATAGAACACTCCAAGGAAATTAAACCTATATACACATCTTCTTACTCCATGCCATCATGACAAATGGCACAGAGGGCTTCCCTGGGGTCACTGCCCTCTTCGTATCTCCGTTATTGACCAGAGCAGCCCTTCCACTGGTGCTTCAGGTGAAAGTAGGGTGGGGGTGTCATGAGGAAGGGCCTGGAGCAAACTTGACATCTTTGATCCTTTTCTGCCTTCCTTTCTCACCTACTTTTTCTTCCATCTGTGGAATTCCAAAATAATAGATTCACTAGAGGGGATGGAGGCAAAGGGTGAAAGAAGTAGAGGGGCGGTTTCGGGATTAAACATAGGCATGGTTGGAGACAGTGGAGTAACTGGGAATCAGAAGACATAGGCTTTTGCCTAAGCTTTGTGATCTTGGACAAATTTCATTGATCACTCTGGGCCCCAGGCTCATTTCTTGAAAAAAGAAAATGAGGATCTGAATGACAGATTTATTTCATTTTTACAGACAGGATCTAGCTCTGTTGCCCAGGCTGGAGTGCAGTGGCATGATCATGGTTCACTGCAGCCTTACACTCCTGGGTTCAAGCAATCTTCTTGCCTTGGCCTCCCAAGTAGCTGGGACTCTAAGCACAAACCACCACACCAGCTAAGTTTTTTAATTAATTAGTTTTATTTCTTGTAGAGAAGAGGTCTCGCTATGTTGTCTAGGCTGGTCTCAAACTCCTGGTCTCAGGCAGTCCTCTTGCCTCCCCAAATGCTGGGATTACAGGTGGGATCCACTGTGCCTGCCCAAGCAAACATTTCTGAAGATCTCCTATGTGCCTGGGTACAGTGATGAATAAGGCCTAGTTTTTAACTTTGAGGAGCTCACTGTATAGATCACAGGGTCTTAATCTGGAGTCCATATATCCTTAGGTGGTCAAAGTATGACCTTCCAGGAGTCTGTGAAATCTTTGCATTTGCACATCAAATTTGTGTGTATGTATTTTTTTTTGTCAGGGAGGGCGGGGACTTGCTTTCTTCAACTTCAAGTTCTTTTTATTTTGAAATGGTGTCTCGCTCTGTCTCCCAGGCTGGAGTGCAGTGGTGCGATCTCAGCTCATGGTAGCCTCCACCTCCCAAGCAATTCTCCTGCCTCAGCTTTCCAAGTAGCTGGGATTACAGGCACCCACCACCACACCTGGCTAATTTTTGTATATTTAGTAGAGACGGGGTTTCACCATGTTGGCCAGGCTGGTCTCAAACTCCTGACCTCAAGTGATCCACCCGCCTTGGCCTCCCAAAGTGCTGAGATTACAAGCATGAGCCACTGTGCTTGGCCTCTTCAAGTTCTTATAGGGATTCATGACCCTCCAAACAATTAAGAATCCCGGGCCCTCTTTCAGTTCTTCCCAAACTTCCCTCTGTCATTTGTGTGCTCTTTATCATCTTTGCCGTATCTGCACATCACTTGTGCATAATTTAATTTTTCTTTAAAATAAAATTGGATGCAAGATATCTACTTTGACAAAACCCATGAAATTGTGAGTTGGTGATATATAATGTAGATATATAAAACAAATCCATTAAAATAAAAATTAAAAAATGTTCTTTAGCATGCTTTCCCAAATAACCCTCCATCACCACCGATGCTACACATCTCATCAGCAGCAGCAAGCGCTGGTCTGGTGGTTCCCTCAAAACCCTTCCAGCTGCAGGCACATTAGGAGTTTTCCACCCACCTTACATCCACCTCTCCTCAAGCTCCCCTGTAACCAGTCAAGGGGCAGATATGAATGTCACACCTTTCCCCATTGTCTAACTTTGTGATCAGACATCGTTTGAGGCAGCCGCCAAACCCCAGCATTGTCCCCACACCCAGGCCGGCAGCAGGGGACCCCACGTCTCCACCTTGAGGCTCCACCTTGAGCCTCCCCTCCCTGCTGTGGAGGCCTGCGCTCCTGGCCTTGCCGCCGCCTGGCTGACTTTCTCGTGAATGACAGGGGCTGGCAGAAGGCTGGCAGTGAGTGGAAGCAGTCCTGACACCCGAGCTGTGTGCGACGCGCTAATTACACTGATGTGGGGTCTGGGCCGCGCAGTCCTTTGCTCAGAGGAAGGATGCGATGCAGGCGCGGGGAGCGAGCGGCACTACAGAGGAAACGCGGGAGCAGCAGCACCTAGGCGCATCCATAATTTATAAAATGCCAGCAGCAACAAAGGCAAAGAGGGACCAGAACCAGGAGAACAGAATAGCATAAAGCTTTTTAATGGTCTTTTTCTATTAATGTCAGATGGGCGACCGTTTTTCAAGTGGGTGGAAGGGTTCCAAGGCCCCACAGTTCAGTCACAAAAGCTAAATGCTGCCATTTACCCCTCCTCCCTAAGCTTTACCGAAGAGTTTAGTTGTCCTAGAAGCCAAACGTAATATTTGAGGTTCATGTGGGCATCTGATTCTTCTAAAGGCAGCTCCTTTAGAAGAATCTAAAAAACTATAACTGGTTCTTTTGTGATTAGTTATTGTTCAGTGTAACTGAGAGCATCCATCTCTTTCTTCCTTGATTTGTAAGATTATTTTTCTACTTTTAATATTAAGTGATGCTGAATATTACAGCGTCACTGTAATATTACAGCCCACAGAGGGCTACTCATGTGGAGGACGCATTAGGCATCAGAGATATTCTTCATTCCAAGGTGTTCCTGGATTCAAGAGGAAACCCTTGGAGAAAACTTGCCAATAAAGAATGTACAGGAAGAAAATATTGGCCAAGGACATTATTTTTCTACTTCGAATGTCTACGATATGTTGATCCAATGGGCAAGATACTTCTGGAGTATGATGATGGCTAGTACAAGTGTTTTATGATCAAAGAAAATTCCGGGTTCGGTGGATGGAATTAGGCCTAAATAACAAAAGAGCAAGGCTGTGCGTGGTGGCTCACGCC
The DNA here is from genome assembly GCF_049350105.2 of Macaca mulatta. Lineage (NCBI taxonomy): Eukaryota > Metazoa > Chordata > Mammalia > Primates > Cercopithecidae > Macaca > Macaca mulatta. The sequence continues at coordinate 155,270,383 of NC_133411.1, forward strand.
TGTAATCCCAGCACTTTGTAAGTTTGAGGCGGGCGGATCATTAGGTCAGGAGTTCGAGACCAGCCTGGCCAACGTGGTGAAACCCCATGTCTACTAAAGATACAAAAAAATTAACTGGCGTGGTGGTGCACGCCTGTAATCCCAGATACTTGGGAAGCTGAGGTAGGAGAATCGCTTGAACCCAGGAGGTAGAGGTTGCAGTAAGCCAAGATCACACCATTGCACTCCAGCCTGGGCAAGAGGGCAAGCCTCCATCTCAAAACAAACAAACAAACATAAAAAAAAAACAATAAGCAGCAAAGAAGAAATCATCCAGGCTGGGCATCGTGGCTTATATCTATAATCCCAGCACTTTGGAGGGCTGAGGGGGGCAGATCACCTAAGGTCAGGATTTTGAGATCAGCCTGGCCAACATGGTGAAACCCTGTCTCTACTAAAAATACAAAGATTAGCCAGCCGTGTTGGAGTGCACCTGTAATCCCAGTTACTCGGGAGGCTGAGGGAGGAGGAGAATTGCTTGAACCTGGGAGGCAGAGGTTGCAGTGAGCCAAGATTATGCCACTGCACTCCACCCTGGACGACAGAGTGAGACTCTGCCTCAGAAAAAAAAAAAAAAAAAAGAAGTAATCCAGGGTAGCAAAAGGAAGAGAAATTGATGCCAAAGCAGATTTGAAATATTCACCAACCTCAGATCACTGATGCTTAATTTGGATGCCAGGATGACTCATTCCAGTATGTATTAGTTTCTTAGGGCTGCTGTAACAAAGTACTTCTTAGCAAAAATTTCGTATCTAGCCAAATTTTTTAGATGGGTGGTTTAAACAACAGAAACTTCTGGAGGCTAGCATTCCTTGATAAGGTGTCCATAGGGTTGGCTCCTTCAAGACTCGGAAGGAAAATCCATTCCTAGTTCCTGATGTTTTCCTGGACATCTTTGGCATGCCATGAAGGTGTTGTCAATCTCTGCCTTCATCTTGGCATTCTCCCTGTGTGCACGTCTCTGTTTAAATTTCCCATTTTAATAAGGACACAGTAATCTTGACCATCAGCAAAGATTCTATTTCAATTAAAGTCACAATCATAGGTACTGGGGGTTAAGGCTTCACTATCTTTTTTTCCAGGGACGCAATTCAACCCATAGCACAGTGTATGTTGTATTATTTTTCTACCTTCCCACAATTTCCCTAGACAAATTCTTCCATTCAGTCCATGTTAGAAGCTGGATGAGCCCTACATTCAAAGAATTTATAGTCTAAACCAACAATGTTGACATAACTAGCACAAGCGTGCCCCCAAAGAAGGAAACTTGACTTTTGAGAACAATTTGGCAATATCTATTAAGGTTGAAGATGTGCATATCCTATAACTCAGTCATTTCACATCTAGAGACACAAGAAGACATGCAGAGGGATGTTCACTGCACCACTGTTTACATTAACGAAAACCAAGAAACAACCTAAAGTTTCAGCAGTAGGGAAATGGGTAAATTGATTATGTGATTCTGTATGACAGATTAAATAAATGCAACAGATCTATGTGTCGCAACACCAATAAATCTCAAAAATATAGTTTTTTTTTTTTTTTTTGGACAGGGTCTTGCTGTGTCACCCAGGCTAGAGTGCAGTGGCACAATCTCGGCTCACTGCAACCTCCGCCCCACCAGGCTCAGGTGATGCTCCCACTTCAGCCTCCCGAGTAGCTGGGACTACAGGTGCATGCCACCACGCCTGGCTAATTTTTGTATTTTTAGTGGAGATGGGGTTTCATCATGTTGTCCAAGCTGGTCTTGAACTCCTGGGCTGAAGGGATATGCCTGCCTCAGCTTCCCAAAGTGCTGGGATTATAGGCGTGAGCCACCACACCAGGCCAAAAATGCCTTCTTAATTACATTAAGATAGTGGTTACTTCAAGGGACTGGAAGGAAATGGAATGGTGAAGAGGTTCAAAAGTTATATCTACTGTAACATTTGGGTCTGGAACAAATACTTTTATTTATTTATTTATTTATTTATTTTGAGATGGAGTCTTGCTCTGTTGCCTACAGGCTGGAGTGCAGTGGTAGGATCTCAGCTTACTGCAACCTCTGCCTCCCGAGTTCAAGTGATCCTTCTGCCTCAGCCTCCCCAGTAGCTGGGATTACAGGAGCACATCACCACGCCCAGCTAATTTCTTTGTATTTTTAGTAGAGATGGGGTTTCACCACGTTGGCCAGGCTGGTCTCGAACTTCTGATCTGAAGTGATCCGCCTGCCTCAGCCTCCCAAAGTGCTGGGATTACAGTGAGCCACCGCACCCGACCTGGGACTAATACTTTAAAATTTGTTAATTTGTGTGGTGTGTCCTTGGTTTTATTACACTATTCTCTGTGCTTTTATCTTTCATTGAAAATAATAATAAATTTAAACTGCTTTATGAAAAACATTTTAGAGATCTACTATATATTTTTTTAAAGTTTTCACTTTTTAAAAGAATTCACTTCATATGTTTACACAAATGTGTACATGAATTTTCATAGTATTATTATTCGTAATAGCCAAAAAGTGGAATCAACTCAAATGTCCATCAACTAGATGAATGGATAAACAATTTGTATGATGCTTATGAAATGGAATATTATTCAGCCCTAAAAATAAGTGAAGTGCTGATACATGCTACAAAATGGATAAGCCTTGAAAAACATCATGCTAAAGAACATAAGATAGACACAGAAGAACACATATTATATATGATTCCTTTATATGAAATGTACAGAATAGACAAATCCATATAGAAAGTAGATTACTAGTTGTCAAGAGCTGGGGAGAGTGAGGAATAGGGAGTGACTACTAGTGAGTTTGGGGTTTCTTTGGGTATGATGAAAATATTTTGAAATTAGATAATGGTCATTGCTGCACATCTCTGTGGATGTACTAAAAACCACTGAATTGTACACTTTTATAGGGTGACTTGTATGGTATATGAATTACATCTCAATAATTTTTTTTTAAAGAATTCACTTATATGAGCAGGGTTCCTTTAATTAACAGTTCTCTTAGTACTTTGCTTTTGTGTTTGTTTTTGGTTTTGAGTGCTGGGATTACAGGTGTGAGCCACTGCTCCCAGCCTCTCTTAGTGCTTTGAAAGACTGAGTATTAAAAGAGCATCTAAGCCGGGCATGGTGGCTCACGCCTGTAATCCCAGCACACTGGGAGGCTGAGGTGGGTAGATCACGAGGTCAGGAGATCGAGACCATCCTGGCTAACACGGCGAAACCCCATCTCTACTAAAAATACAAAAAATTAGCCAGACGTAGTGGTGGGCACCTGTAGTCCCAGCTACTTGGGAGGCTGAGGCAGGAGAACGGTGTGAACCTGGGAGGCAGAGCTTGCAGTGAGCCAAGATCGCGCCACAAGGACTCTAGCCTGGGCTACAGAGCGAGACTCCGTCTCAAAAAAAAAAAAAAAAAAAAAAAGAGCATCTATATGCACAGATAAATCAAAATGTTAGGGATCGTTATCTCTCAGTGGTTGGATTAAGGGCAATCTTTCGGTCTTTTTGAAAAATTATTTTTCTATATTTTGTAAATGTTCTACAATAAACATTCTAATTTCACAATAATGTTTAAAAGAATTGTTTCAAGATATTAATTGCTTAACATAAGTGGATAGCACAGAAATTTATTTTTATTTATTTTTAAAATTTTTATTATTTTATTTTTCCATAAGTTATTGGGGTACAGGTGATATGTGGTTACATGAGTAAGTTCTTTAGTGGTGATTTGTGAGATTTTGGTGCACCCATCCCCTGAGCAGTATACACTGCACTCTATTAGTAGTCTTTTATCCCTTGCCCCCCCACCCTTCCCCCCAAGTCCCCAAAGTCCATTGTTTCATTCTTATGCCTTTGTGTCCTCATAGCTTAGCTCCCATATATCAGTGAGAATATACGATGTTTGGTTTTCCATTCCTGAGTTACTTCACTCAGAATAATAGTCTCCAATCTCATCCAGGTCACTGCAAATGCTGTTAATTCATTCCTTTTTATGGCTGAGTAATATTCCATCATATATATACATACCACAGTTTCTTTATCCACCCGTTGATTGATGGGCATTTGGGTTGGTTCCACGATTTTGCAATTGTGAACTGTGCTGCAATAAACATGCATGGCACACAGAAATGTAGAGCTAAAAGTAACAATAACTGCTAAAATTTATTGGGTGCTTACTTTGTGCCAAGTACTGTGCATTGTTGTGCATTGCTCACAAAGACAAGGACAAACCTCACTTTAAAAACATCGATTATGGGGCTCAGAAACATTAAGAAACTTGCCCAAGAGAATATAGCTAGGAAAAACTAGAGTTAAATTCCGTCTTCGGAAGCCATAATTGTTAACTGCCCCACTATCATGCCTCTGAAGACTGAAGCTCAGGCAGAAATGAGGCCATTCCAAACTTGGGAGCCCAGAGAAAAACGGGTGTTTGTTAATTCAACAACAACAAAATCCCCAAATCATTTACATGTATCTTTCCAGAAACACACCTGTTGTTTACTTTGTCATATTTGTCCATAACCTTTTTGCAACTCTTTCTCTAGAATTAAGTTAAAAAGAAAAAGATCTTGACATTTCTTTTTGCATACAATTAAGCGATCACTGGGATACATACAGGCCAATTCTAGTCTGGGATAACAAGGAAGTGTACAAGGTTATTTAACTACAAAGGCATTAGAATTCTCAGCCTGCTACATGTGCCCAGCACAAAGAAAAGTGGATATTTGTTTGCTCTCCAGTTTCTCTGTCTGGGGATTCAGCCAAATGGAATCATCCAGACTCAAAACATACTTTGGGGCCTGAATTTCCTATTTCAGCTGTCTCCACTAATCAAATGAGCCAGGTAGGGGAGGTGCACAGCTCACATGCTCCATCCATCAATGTCCCAGGCTGAATTTTGGGATTTGAAACTCTAATTCGGAGGAAGGAGGAAGATTGACCAGAGGGAGGGCAACAGCATGTTCTGCTGTAACACATGGAGATTTGTCTGTATATTTATGCCCAGGAAGGAGATAGACAATGAAGAGGCAGGTAGAAATTATAGCCAAAGAATGGGTGCTGCTGCCAAGAAAAGCTACACTGGAGGAAATCTTGGTTTAAATGTTTATTATTCAAGGCTCAACTACATGAGATCTTGCATGCAGCTTAACACTCCGGTACTTGAATCTCTTTGGGGATGTGGTGAATGCCCAGTCTCTATTCCCTCTTCTGGCACCTCAGTTTTCCTTGGGACATATCCACTCCTCCTCTTCATGGGGCTGTCAATTAAGACATCCTTCTCTCCCCTAGACAAAGGTTAGTTTGTGACCCAAGCAGCCTGCATCCTGAGAGTGCTACCTTTAAGAGAGAGTTCTTAGCAGTTCCTGCCACACAGGTGCCCAAAACTGCTTTGGTTCCTGTCCTTTCTGGTACTTTAGTTTTGTGTGTTTGTTTGTGTGAGCTCTCTCATAGCCTTTGGATAAATCTCTCCTTTTTTTTTTTTTTTTTTTTTTGGTTTTTGTTTTTGTTTAGTCAGTTTCCTATCACCTAGCTGATGAGTCGCCCTCCTATAATTCATGTTGCTGTGTTTCCATTTCATGATGTTTCAATGGTTAAAGAGAAACTTGAATTTAGAAACCATTCTGAGGATAATCACAAAAATAACTAGTGGGTAATAGATTTTTGGAGCCTACTTAAGGAAATATAATTTTGTTCCAAGAAAGGAAATTTGAGATGAGTTAGAATAACTTTCTTTGGCTGAGTTGGTGCTTTCAACATGGAAAGTTGAGGAAATTATCATGGAAATTCGGCTGGGTGCAGTGGTTTATGCCTATAATCTCAGCACTCTGAGAGGCCAAGGTGGGCAGATTGCTTGAGCCCAGGAGCTTGAGACCAGCCTGGGCAACATGGTGAGATCCTGTCCTTAATTTAACAACAAAAAAAAGAAATTATCTTAGAAATTTGGAAATTCACATGAAAATGTTTTCCTTGAGATATTTTGACACCTGGGATCAATGTGTCTTTTAAGAGAGAATTTGTGTGAAGATTTGGCCCCAATTCTTTTTTTAATTCCCCTTTGCATATAGGTATAACGAGTTTCTTCAAATAATTGTTTACATTTGTTGTCTAGAATTTTCATCTCCTAGTTACTCCTTAATTCACTGCAGTCTGGTTTCTGCCTTCTCAGCTGCCACAGTTACATCCAGAGGGCTCTTTCCAAGCCCTATTGTTTGGCCTTTTGACAATATTTCACACTGTTGACAACTTCTTTCTTCCCAAACACTTTCTTCCTTTGACTTCCATGACTTCACATTCTCCTGATTTTACCCTCCTATTTCTTTGGCTGATTTCCTCTCAGCTTCTTTTGGAGGTTCCTTCTTCTGCCTTTCCCTTAAATGTTGATACTTTCCAGCGCTTTGACTTAAGTCTTCCTTTCTCCATACCCAACACAGATGATGGCTTGTTTCATTCCCATGGTTTCAATTACCATATATTTGCAAATAATTCTTAATGTGCCTCTCCCCACACCTCTCTTTCTCCTTCCTAAGTTCCAGATCCTGTGTATAGCTGCTCTTTGAAATATTCTTTTGGATATGTCACAGACCACCTCAATCCCAACATTTCCAACATTTATTCTTCCATGTACTATATTTCAGTAAATGGTATAATGAGCCACTCAGTTTTCAAAGTCAGAAACTGGAGCATCCTCTTTGACTCTTCCCTTTCTTTGACTCTCCAAAGCTAAGAAATCACTCAAGACCTGTCAATTCAGCCCCCTGAAACATCTTGTGAGTCCATTCATTTCTCTCCAGCTCCATTGCTATATGCCTAGTCCAGGCCACCATTGTCTCTCATCCCCATGACTGCAACAGTCTTCCAGCGAGTTTTGCTGTCCCTACAGGTGTTTTCCTCCAACTTTTTATCCACATCAAGCTGCCAGAGTGAACTTTTCAAAGCACAAATTAATGATGTCTGTTTAAACTCAACGATGCTGCCCCTAAGATGAAGCCCACATTCTTGATATAATGGCTAACCTTCCAACACGCTCTTGCCAGCCTCTCCAGCCCCATCTCCATCTGTTTTCTTTTGCCTCCCTGTGCTCTAGGCACCATGAACTCTCAAATACTGCTCTCTGTCTCCATCAGGCTCTCACACGTGTTCTTACTGCCTAGAACACTTTCATCCTTCCTTCTTTTCACCTAACTCCTAAACTTCTGCATCTGTTTTTCCTGCAATCCTTCCATGAGCTTTTCCCTCCTTTCTTCTTCTCCTCAAATGGGTTAGGTGCCTCTGTTATGTATTCATGTAAGACTCTTCCTCCCCAGTCATATTCCTTGTTACAGCACATTGAAATCATCCGTATTTAGCCACATGACTATGAAATTGGGGGAGATCAGGGACCACGGTTTCTCACCATTGTATACCTAGTATCTACCTAATAGTACTCATTCTGCATTTGTTGAATGAACTAAAATTAATTACATAAAAGAATAGTTACTCCTTATCACTACCAAGAATGCAAGTAGAGGAAATAATTAAATAGAAGCGTGGGAAGTTTGATTAAGCTATTTGAAAAATATTTCTATAAGTTTGAGTTAATAAACGCTAGTCTTGCTCTTCTGGGGAATGATGTCATCTCCTCAGGAGACATAAAAATACAACAGTGAGAGTTTTAGCTGCTTAGCAAAGCAGCTAGAAGAGAAGACTAGATGACATCTCCAGACCTATGTTGGTTCTATGAATTCATGAAAAGCTTGCCAAATTTGGGATCTGGCTGATTCAACAAAGTGCTTTTAATCTACTTCTATGTGATAAGATTATATACACATTATAAAAATGTGCATTATTAAAAGATGAATAGCTTAAATTCTGAGAGGAATTATTATAATTTTCCTTTACGTATATCTTTGACTACTGTGTTTCCTGTTTACACTTCATCATACTCAATGAAAATCATCTACCTACTCTGAACCTGTATCCCTGCAGCTGAATGTGCTGGAGAAAATCCCATAACCACATTGGCAGGTCTTACCTTAAAAGGATGGCTTTGAAGCTCAAGTGGCTCCTTATGCTGCCAAGCAACCTTTTATTTGCCCTGGATTCATTCACTCTCCTATAGCCGAGGCAACTATTTTACACATTTTCCTCTCTAAGTCTCCAATGTCTTCTCTGCAATCCTCATTTTTAACTGGTGAGTCAGTTTTATACTTCATTGAAAAAGCTGAAGCAATCAGCGACCAAACCTAAACCTCCCATTTTCCTCCATCTACTCTGCCTTCTTGTTATTGTTGACAAACTTTTCATACACTATCTAAAGCCGACTCCTTTTCTTTTGAACTACATCCTTTTCTTTCTCACCTACTTCAAGACATAACTCCAGCAAATCTGTCCTTTCTCCCCACATAATCAAATTTTTACTCTCTATGACACATTTTTTGCTCTGTTGTTCCTACCTTACAAAAACCTTCTCTTGACTCCATTCCACCAGCTGCTACCCCACTCCTTTGCTTCCCCTTTTGTCAAAACTTCTCAAGAGTTGTCTATGCTTCCTGTCTTCAACTTCTCTTCTCTCAATTTCTCTCTTTTTAAAAAAAATTTGTTTTCAAAAAATAGAGATCAGGTCTTGCTCTGTTGCCCAAGCTGATCTTGAACTCCTGGGCTCAGTAATCCTCCTGCTTCGGCTTCCCAAAGTGCTGGGATTACAGGTGTGAGCCACTGCACCCAGTCTCTCAATCTCTCTTGAACCCAATTCAGTCAAGTTCCTCCAAACTGCTCTTATCATGTTTACTGATAACCTCCATTTGGCTAAAGCCAATGGTTAATAATCAGTCCTCATCATTCTAAACCCATAAGCAGCATTTGACCAGTGGATGCCTCCTTTCTCTTTGATAAACTTTTTCACTTCGCTTTCAGGATAACACGTTCTCTTTATTTTCTTCTATCTCACTGCTTAATCCTTCACAATCTCCTTCTCTCGTTCCTCCTCTTCTCTCCAAGCTCTTAACTGCAGTGTCCTGGGCTCAGTCCCTGTACCTCTTCTCCATCTACACACACTATATTGGTCATCTTATCATGCTCCGTCTCAATTCTGTTGACTCACACATCTTCATTTCCAGTCTTCATCTCCCTCCTGAACTTAAGACTTATATATCCAACTGCTGATTCAACATCTCCACTTGGGTGTCTAATAGACACTTGAGACTTAATGTGTCCAAGGCTGAACTCCTGGTCATCCTCACTAAACCTGCCCTAGCCCAGCCATCCTTTCCCATCTCTGTGTATTATAATTCCATCCTTCTAGTTGCTGAGACGAAAACCCATCATGTCATTCTTCACTCCAATTCATCAGCAAATCCTGTTAGCTCTGTCTTCAAAATATATCTTCCCCTTCTTACACCTCCACGGTTACCACCCTAATCCAGGATGTTGTCATTTCTTACAATAGCCTCCTAACAAAAAGGTTCCCCTGCTTCTACCCTTGCCCCTCCTTGTTCTATTCTCAACAGAGCAGTTAATAGAAGTCAGAGTATGTCTCAAAATCATTGCTCAGAACCATTCCCTCAGGGTAAACACTGAAGTTTTTGCAGTGGCCCACAAGGCCCTGTGTGGACTGGAGTCTTGCCCACTCTCTGACTTCATCTTCTTTACCTCTTCCCTGCTCATGGCATTCCAGACACTGACTTCCCTGATGTTATGTGAACATGCCAGGCCACTCTGCCTTAGGATCTTTGCTGCGGCTCTTCCCTCTGCCTGGAATGCTCTTCCCACAGACATCTATTTGCCTATCTTTCTCACTTCCCTTAAATCTGTGATCAAATCTCACCACCTCCCTTTATGAACATCCTCTATAACACTCCCCAGGCCCAGCACTCATTCTCTTTACCTGCTTACCTTTGTGTTTTTTAAAAAACAAAACTTATCACTTTCTAATTTACTTATTCTTCTTACTGTCTATTTTCTGACTCTTTGTGGATTTATATTCTACAAGAGCAGGGAACTTTGTTTTCAGATGTAATTTTCCCAAGCCTCTAGAATGGAAAGGATTTCTCATCTTTGACACTACTGACCTCTGGGCTGCATGACTCTTTGACGTAGGAGGCTGTTCTGTGCATTGTAGGATGTTTAGCAGCATCTGTGACCTCTAACCATGAGCTGCCAGTAGTACACTGCCTCCGAGTTGTGACAACCAAAACTGTCTCCAGACGTTGCCCCATGTCCCCTGGGGGAGCAAATAGTCCCTAGTTGAAAACAGCTTTTCTAAAAGAGAGGTTGTCACTAGCAGACATTCAATAGTTATTTGTTGAAGGAATGAAAAAAGAATGAACAATTTTTAGGTACCTTTATTCTTCATGTATTCCCCCAGCACTCATCATTTACCACAGTTATCACCAGGAGCAGCTCTCAGCCTAGAGCAGTGAAAGGCATTCGTAGGATACAATGGCTGTCTCTGTTACTGCTTTTGTGAAAGACAACAGGTGGGGAGAAAGATATGATGGGAAGGGTAGTAAAATAAAATCAGGATAAAGACGCTCTGAGAGGCATGCCACCTAGCAAGGTATTGCTTATGAGAATTGTGTGGATTTGCTCAGTAAGATTTGTAGGCCTTGAGGAAATAAGCATTCTTTCATACTGCTTCCTTTCTGTTTTACAGCCATTGTTCTTCCCCATCATACCTATGGATCAGTTTGAGGTTTCAACATTTGGTTATCTCCAAGGATAGTTGTAATAAAAATAACACTAATAATAATAGTGTTTGTTGACCACTTACCGTGTCAGGCCCTATGCAGTATCATTTAACTCATAACAACCTTTTGAGGCAGTTGCTACTGTTAGCACCATTCTACATATGAAGAAAAGAAGGCTCAGAGAGGTTAAGTAACTTGTTCAAGGCAGCACAGCTAGTAAAATGTCCAAGGCAGCACAGTTAGGATTGAGAATGAGCTAGAATGACTTAGTAATGAGTATATGATATATAATATTACTTATATATAACAGGTACAGCATAAGTAATATAGTGACAATCACAAGACCTGTGCAGAAGCCAGTCTCATTAATTAATAGCCATATATGCCATCTGAGGCGATCACTTCTTTTCCATGGTCAGAAAATACATGGCACATTATTATAAAGACAGTAATAATGGAAGACTTTTGCTGGTTCTTTGATTTGAATGCTTTTTTTTGTTTGTTTTTGAGACAGAGTCTTGCTCTGTCGCCCAAGCTGGAGTGCAGTGGCGTGATCTCCGCTCACTGCAAGCTCCGCCTCCCAGGTTCACGCCATTCTCCTGCCTCAGCCTCCCGAGTAGCTGGGACTACAGGCGCCCACCACCACACCTGGCTAATTTTTTGTATTTTTAGTAGAGACGGGGTTTCACCGTATTAGCCAGGATGGTCTCGATCTCCTGACCTCATGATCCGCCCGCCTTGGCCTCCCAAAGTGCTGGGATTACAGGCGTGAGCCACTGTGCCCGGCCGCTCTTTTTTATTTTTAAACAAAAAGTACTTTGTAGGAAATAATGAAACCGTTAGTGTTGTTCAGTGAAAAGACTTAGTGGACTTGAGCATGATTTCACAAGTAAGGAAAGGCTGTCACTGCCAAAGAGTATTTTTCCTACAGGATGTTTCCAGGGTCCAAGAGTCCTTTAAGCTAAAGTACTTATTTGTTGATTCGTTATTTTTTATGTTGAAAGGTACATCAGATACATGGTACAAAATGCAGAAGAAAGGAAACAATCTAGAGCGAAGAACAAGTGTCCCGTCCTCTGCTGCCTCCCAGCAAATCAGCTCCTCTTTCTAGAGGCGATTCTTGTCTCCAGTTCCACATGAGTCCTCGCAGTCCTGTGCTTAAATAAGCATATAAAACACTTCAGGGCTTCATCTGCAGAAAGCTTTCCTGTTTCCAGAGCATGTCCACATGCATTTTCTCATCTGAACTTCTCAGCAAACACCCCGAATGCATGCAAGAAATTTGTTGATAAACTCCACGCTTGTCCCCTTCATATGATTCATCCAGGGTCCTGAGATGAGGACTGGCATTTAACCTCTGGAAAGTACGTGGAGCCCCTATTTTCATTCTCAGTCGCGTTGTTTAACGAGGTCTGACCTTTCTCCTGCAAGTTGCTGCTCTCTCTTCATCCTTTTGGAAAAATCGGATCACAAAATGCCCCATGGGCATTAAGTCATAAACTCCAAATAAAATGGATAAGCACTTGATGAGGTCGGCTAAAAAAAAAAAAAAGTAGTGATCCTTAAATTTCCCTTCACATGCACGTTTCTCCCCTCCTTTGCTGGGCTCAGATGCCAGCTGTACGTTGCCATGGTCCGAAGAAGGACCTGTGGGTCTCCCCTGGCAGATGCTGCCACTGTTTTAGCCTGAGGGCCCTGCAGGCAGCCCCTGGCAACATTTTTAATTCAACATCAAACTGCAACTTGAAATTTGAAAAAGAGGGGGAAAAATGACAAGATGTCAATGTCTCAGAACCTAGCAAGCGGGGCTTGTAAATATACCCAATTTGGATTTCTTTGAGCTGGGGGAAGTTTCTCATTTTTTGTAGCCACTGGGAGTGACTGAACCCCATCAAAGAGACCTTAAAGGATGCTGGAAGAGCTCAAAGGGGATGCTATGTCTCAAGAAGAGAGCTCCAGACCTGGTCAGAGAGCCTTTTAAATAAGACAGTGGCAAGCTGGCCAGGACACATTCTTAAGGCAAAAAGGCAGATTGCGAAACAGTGAAGGTCCCATATTTTGGGGGAAAAAATATGTGTGTGAATGCACACCAAAAAGTTTGGAAGGCAATACTCTGTAATATTTAAAATCTCTTCTGATATCTTTATTGTCTGAACTTTTTGTTTACAAAGATCCTATGTATTACTTTTATAACCAGAAAAAAATACTGTTTGTATAAAATTTGGAAACAAAAAAGATAACAAAGCTGAGTTCCTATTCCCTCAACACCCACAGGCTCCTGAAACAGAACATAGCAAGTCCTCCATTGCCCAGGCAGCTTGGCTTAGTGCTTAAATCTCCAGATACAGGTCCAGGGGCTAGTTCACCTAAAAAGGTGCCTGGCACAACGTGAGCAGCAGTCCTGCCACAGCTCCTAACTTCCATCTGAGTAGAAGTTCACAGCTACCCTTGCTTTCATCATTTCCTTTCACACCCACAGCACGTCTGGAAAGTATATGGAGCCACTCTTTTTATTCTCAACTTGCAGATAAATAAACTGGGTCTCAGAGAAATTTAAGAGGGAAGCAGTGCACTTGAACAGAAACCTTGTCTTCTTGAAGTCCACAGCTTTTATTGCCACATGCTTTAAGATGTGTGTGCATTGGGGAGCGATCTTGTGGATTCCTGACCATACGCTGCTCATTCGGGTGGTGGTGAAAACACTTTTCTCTAGAACCAGAAATGTAAACTTGTGACTCATTCAGGGCTAACGCACCTCAAGGTAATACGACATTATCACCCCCTGAGAGTTACATTGCCAGATAAAGTCCTTGCTGTTCACTGAATTGTGCCATCCTACCTGGCCCCCAAAGTTGATTTTGTAGGATTTTAAGGGGCTGAAATTCTGGCAGGAGTTGTTTCTTGTTCACCAACCTAGCTCTGGTGCCTAGCACAGTGCTTGAAGTATGTGACTCTCTTTTTTGATGAACAACTGAGACTGGATCAGAGGTTTAGGGGAGGGAGCATCTTCCTTCTCTTCTCTAAGCTCTGAGTCTGGTTCTCCCCATGGCTCACTTCTGATCCTCTCTGCTCATCTTCTACCACTGACAACCTGTCTGCTGATTAGAACTTTGACTCAGAAATAAGTGGAATGGATAGTAGAGGTGAGGGTTTGGGAGGAGTAGAGTAAAAAAAAGCATTCTAACAAGAGAGTGGTGGGTAGTAAAATCATATATATATATATATATATATGAGCCCTTTGCTCCCCCATCCCCCTGAAAAAAAATGCAATTTCCCCTCAATTCTAGCTGCTCTGAACACTAGCTATAAAAATAAAAAATGAGAAATCGGATCGGTTGTTGTCATTTCAAATACAAATGGGCATGTACATTCAGCCTTTATGGCTAGATAACTTCCACTTCCAGTGCTCGTTATTTATTGGCTTTGACTTATTGATAGAACATCCTGGGGCCTGAAGTCCTTCTTCCCACAGAGCAAAGACACCATCAGCAACCGCTTTCTCCTCTCAACCCATGAATAATAATGTGAATGATGATGACGGTGTTATTATTATCATTTGGTATTTAGCCAACGTCTTTCCCCGAAGTACTTAAAGCACTTTATAGGCATTGCCTTATTATTCCTCACAATACCTCCCTGGAGAGAGGGCAAGAACAGAGATTTGATTTCCATTTCACTGAGAGGAGAAGCAGAGACCCAGAGCAATGAAAGGGCTGCCCCAAGGTCACCTGGAGAAACTGGACTGAGGTTAGGACAAGAACTAAGGGCTCGTAATGGCTGTTTAAGGGCGCCTTCCCACCCACCACCAGGGAGGATCAGTCATTAGCTCATTCTCTGAGTTCTAAGTGTAATAAGACATTAAAAGGGAAAATTTGGCAGAGGGACCTTCTAAAGGGAGGTGCTGGAACAAAATACAAACATTTTCAAAGTAGGTACTGAGAAACCCCTCACTTACCTCAAGGGTGTAAAAAAGCCAGGAGTTGGCACCAGAGGATTTTTGAAGAGGATTTCTTCACCCCAAGGAGGGGGTGGGAGCTGCACTTTATCTGAAGCCTAAGGAAAATGACTTTAAGCAGATAGCTCAAAGAGCTTAAAATGAGTCTTTTGCTGTTTGTGGTGTACGGTGGACAGGTGTGAGTTGTGTCTCAGAAATTTAAGGATGGGAAATGAGGTTGGCTAGAGTGGCCTCTGGCCCCTGACTGGAGGGCTGCAACTTGAGAAATAATTCCTCTCCTGGAGTTTAATGGAGCAAAGAATGCATGAGTGTTTCCTGTGACCAAATACGGACCACGAGCAAAAGAAAGCCAGTATGGGGCCATCTTAGATGCTACCCAAGAGGACCACCTGAAGAGGCAAGGGGACCTTGATGGACAGAAGCTGGAAGTGGAATCCAAGATGCCCGGGGGCTATGGGTGGAGCCATGAGCAATCAGCCAGAATAGGAATGCATTCATTCATGTCAAGGAAACTGAAGCGAGCAATCTGCATTGATGGGGGCCTCCCAAGAACCCATGAAAGCCCTCGAAGAGGAAGTCAGCTTCACGCTTCTGCCCTCTCTAGGGAGCACTGAGCAGTACTATTGGGAGAACTCTCCTGCTCCCTTACCCTGACGAGTCAGGGATGGGGGTTGAGAATTAGAAGTACTTAAAGAAGCCTAGCACAGCCCATTCCCCAAATCCAGGCCTAACTGGGGGCAGGGGGTGAACATAAGGCCTGTCTAAATTGTCATCCAGAAGTTAAACTCTCTCCACAGGGCAAATTTAAATGGATAGAGCAGGCAAGAATTAAACTGCACATTCATGAGATACGTTTATTCAACTTACACAAGTTTTCATGGGGCTGGGTTGTGCCAAAAAACAATGAAATGTAAATCTGTGTTGCTCACTACCTTTTATACCCAATTTTATCCACTATCACAACAGCAGCTACGTTTTTTGGTGTTTGTTTGTTTGTTTGTTTGTTTGTTTGAGACAGCGTCTCTCTCTGTCACCCAGGCTGGAGTGCAGTGGTGCAATCACAGCTCACTGTAGCCTTGACCTCTCAGGCTCAAGTGATTCTCCCACCTCAGCCTCCTGAGTAGCTGGGACTACAGGTGTGTGCACCACAGCCAGCTAACTTTTAAAATGTTTTCTAGAGATGGGGGTCTCCATATGTTGCCCGGGCTGGTCTCAAATCCCAGGGCTCAAGTGATCCTTCTGCCTCAGCTTCCCAAAGTGTTGGGATTACAGGCATGAACCACTGTGCCCTGCTCAGCTACAGTTTTTAAGCAGTGACTGTGTCAGGCACTGACAAAGCACTTCACATACACCAACTCATTTAATGCTCTCAGTTACCCTAAGAAGTAGCTATTTTCTCCAATTTTCTAGATGAAGAAACTGAGGCATAGAGAGGAAAATAAACTTGCCAATAGGACACAACTAGTGAGTAAAGCTAGAATTAAGCTCAGGTTTTCCTGCCTCCAAACCTTGCTTCTAAGCTATGCTGCATCCCCTGTATCAGAATCACACAAGCTGGTCTGTGCCCCATTTAATGCCCAGCGCTCCTTCCAGTCACAACACATGTGTGACTTTTTTCTCCTCTTCATGTCTGTGTCACAAAGTCTGATCAGCTCTAATTGAGTAACCTGAGCTCAGTACATTACCTTGGTACACAGCTGACAGTCAATAAGTAGTTACTGACTGGCTGATAACACATAAAAATGTGAGCTTTGGAGTCACACCAATATCCACTACTTATTAGCTGTGTGGTCTTGAGTAAATTACTTTACCCTTTCAGTCTGTTTCTTCATCTGTAAAATGGGTTGATAACGTCTCCCAAGGAGGGCAGCTGGATGGACTGAATAAGCCCACTATCACCCTGTATACCTTCAAGAATTATCTGTTGAATGCATCACTAAGTCGAATTATCTCTTATGTTGTTTGTTATTCATACACATAAAGCCTCATTTCCAATCAGATCCAGGGCTTCATAATGGCACGGGTCAGCTCTTAGCCTCTATACAAGCGTTAGCCAGGTGGTGCTGGATGGATGCTAGCCACTGGTTGACATTATCTTTGTCATGGAAGACTGCATGGTCTGGACTCTCTCCTGTGGATGTAAAAAAGTATACCGTCAGGGGGAAGTACATTATAGGGAAGTAAAGTAAGGGCACATGGCTAATATTAGTGCTTAATTAAATTGTTTGATGATAAAAAATATGTTATGAGCCAGTGCATACTTTAAGTGGTTTACATATCATCTCATTGAGTCGTCATACAACCCTATAAAGTGGACTTTATTATTTCAATTTTTTTTTTTTTTTTTTGCTTGAGGAAATTGAGGCTTAGAGAGGCTAAGTAACTTACCCACAGTCACACAAGTGTACAGGGATGGTGATATTGAAATCCACTAACTATCACTGGACCTAAGAAGTCTACCCTTGGTGATTCCCACTTCTTATCTCCTTTATACACAATTCTAGCTAGAGCTAACTTAGTGTTATAGTCTTTTCTTTCCTATCATTTCGTAGGCATTTTTAGTGCAGGGACCATGCCCTCATCTTTGTGTCTTTCCAGGGCCTTGCTCAGAGTGTGCACTCAATGAATCCCTATTAAATACACTGTTGGTCAGATCTACTCCCAAAATATGTATCAAGTCTGGTCACTTCTCTCTAGCTCCACTACAGCTCCGGTGCAAACTGCTAACACCTTTTCCCTGGAGAGCTGCAAACCAGCTTCCAACTGGTATCTTTGCTTTATCCCCTTCCATTTTTGCACTGCAATAGGAGTGATAGTTTTATACTATTTATAACAGCAATCATAATTTTAAAATATTAAACCAGTGTATCATTCTTTTCCCCATAAAGGAGGGTCTCAAACAGCCAATCTGCCCCTGTAACCTCTGTTAAGAGTGAATGGTGATGTTACTTCTGGAGGAGGGATAAAGTGAGGCAGAGAGTCCATACCAGAGGCTGAAGAAAAGGGAAAGCAACTTGTTTCACTCCAGGGGACTGGGTTTAAAATTAGGGGACATAGACGGTGAAGCATATGTGCCCCATCTCTCCTGTTAGGTAGATTAGTCAGTCTTCTGATTTGGACTCTGAAAGGAGATTTCCTTGCCATGTATCATCCAGATAAATGTGGAACAGCCACATTAGGGTAAAAGTGGTGGCATGGCAAGAGTAGGTAGAGTTAAATCACAAAACGTCTACCCTTGGCTCCCTTACAGCATGGAAAGTGTCCAGAAGTTCCCATGTGCTCTGTGGAGGGATATAATGTAGCTATTTGGAAAACTTACTGATCCTGGAAAGCTGTGGGCTGCAATGCTGACCCTCAAGTCAAGAGTTGAATGAGAGCCAAGGGCAGACTGCAGAGAGCTTTGCAGCACTAGCAAGACCAAGGTTGGGGCAAGTTCATGCGGCTGGGGTGCTGGAGGTTGGGGAACACTACCAGGGCTAAAAGAGGCAGGCTCAATAGCTACAGCTTTCTGCAGTAGGGAAGCAATGAAAGAGTGACAGGGACAGGAGGCAGGGAAATTTGGGGCAGAAAAGGGTGAGTTCCTGGAAATGGTGCCCGAGTGAGAACTTGCATCCCTGTTTTCCTGCTCGAATGTTGCCTTTCCCAAAACCAATATGGCTCACCCTACCTCCAATCCTGTGCCCATAAAAACCTCAGGCTCAGCCAGAAGCAGAGGAGAAGCAGAGGGAGGAGAAGCATCCCTGTTTTCCTGCTCGAATGTTGCCTTTCCTAAAACCACTGATGGCTCACCCCACCTCCAATCCTGTGCCCATTAAAACCCCAGGATCAGCCAGAAGCAGAGGGAGAAGAAGCAGCCAGAAGCAGAAGGAGGAGAAGCAGAGACGATGGTAGGACATTGGAGAGAAGTGGTCTGATTTCAGAGGGACAGCCTGATGGCGTAGCTTTGGAGAGGAGTCCGGCCCGACTTCAGGGGAAGATGACTTTCTTGCTCCATCCCCTTTTCAACTCGCCTTCCCCTGAGAGCCAGTTTCATGGGCGATAAAATCCCCTGCATTTACCATCTTCAATTCATTTGTGTGACCTCATTCCTCCTGGACACCGGACAAGAACTTGGGTGGCATGAGCACAGTGCAAAAGGCTGTCACACTGACACTCCACTGAGCTGTTAACACTTAAACCATCTGCAGACAGCAAAGCTAAAAGACCGCTGACCGTAACACTCCCTCTGGGTCTTCAGGGTTCACAGGCAGCCCCCTAGACACTGCTGCAGGGCCCCACACAAAGTTCACTCTGGCCAGTGCCCAAAAGTGCTCACCCAGGCTCCTGCACCTGCTCACCTGTGTGTGCCCTCCCATGAGGGGTTGAACACAGCAGTTCAAGCATGGAGTTCATCCCTGTCGGTGCCGAAGCAGCTGGCTAGTTCCAGTGTCCACACTCTAGTTCTCACCTGTGAAGGGATCAGGGAAAATCCTACTTCAGGAGGGCAAGGGCAGAGGCTAGAGGGGATTCTGAGACCCTCACAAGGACCTACACATAGGTCTAAGGCCCTTCCCTGGCCACCACAAGGACTTGTGTGTAACCTCCGCATATCCCAGGGGCCATCTTGGGGAGGAGATAGACCAAATCCTGGCATGTTCTGGAAAGGTGACTGTTTAGACCAGTAAAGACTGAGATATGAATCTTGAAAAGTCAAGTTTCTGTTTAAGTTAGGAAATGTCTAAGACTGGATCCATGTGAGGAACTCAAGAAACCACATTTTTTTTTTTGCACATATGAATGTGGTTGAGTAAAATTTCAATCCAACTGTATAATATCCAGCTGACATCACTGCCCTGCTTAAAAGTCTTCGAAGGTTTCCAGTTGCAAGTGAATTAAATCTAAGCGTCTCCCCACAGCCTATAAGGCTCAGCATTATCTGGGCCCAGCCAAATGCCCTCAACTCATCTCTGATCTTGCATCAGTCCTCAGAACACACAAACCTCTTTCCTAGGACCTGAATTTGCTGCCTGTCCTCCCTGGAATCCTCTTCACCCTAGATTCTCACCACTGAATTTTCCTCTCTCTTCACTTCAGGTCCTAGCTTGAAAGTCACCTACTCAGAGAAGCCTTCCTTGATGTCCTAAAATAAGTCTCTTTCCCCATCATCTGTTATCCTCCCCGTGGTACTCTATTTCCTTCACAATGGTCACAATTTGGAATTATTTTGTGCTCATTCATTTACATGTTCACTACCTGCCCCCTTACTTAGACTCTAAACTCCAAGACGATTGGTTTACTAATAAATATCTGTCGAAGGAAAGAACGAGGAAGAGAGGGAGGGAGGTAGGGGAGCTCATTAAGGGATGTCACTAGCATGAATGGAACTGCTTAATCATTCCAGCACAGAGCACCCATCCCCCAGATGTTGGCTGCTAGCGGCTCACATGCTTGTTCATTTATTGAAAGCACTATCCTTGGTTACCAAGGCCTCTTGGTGGGAGGTGCCTGGGACATTTTACCCCACCCTGGGGCAGCACGTGACATTTGGTTGACTGATGGGAGAGTGTAACAGCCCAGCCCCTTTAGCTGGGCAGGGCAGCCTCTGAGATGCAGCGGATGCCGCAGACCTCCCATTGGGACCAGGTCTAGGCTAGACTTTTCCTAAACCCCATCTTTGCCCAGCCCCTTCTCCTGCCCCATACTGCTTTTCTCCTCATCCCCACCCCCTCACTATAGGTTTCTTCTCAGGACTTTCCCTCAATTAATCATTTACACAAGAATTCCGTCTCAGCCTCTGAGTCTAGAGAACCTAAGACAAGCCCCTTTCATGGACAGTGTGCTGGGCATGGGAGATGGAGGAGGGCATCCAGAAAAGAAGAGAACAGGGCTGAAGCTAGGACAGGGACCACAGCCGTGTCGCCTTACTCTGCCCCGTCCTTCCCACCCTGATTCTACTGTGCAGATGCCATGGATGTGCCGCTCAGAATGCCATCAATTATTGAAGAAGCTCCAAAAGAAGGGAATATAAGGGAAGATGAAAGATTCCAATGGAAGACAGACAGGTCCCACTGCTTGGGGAGGACCTAAGCTATCATGTCTGGGAAAAAAGCATTTTAGTTTCCTGCTGTGAGAAAGCTCCAAATGCTTTGGAGGCTGAAGAAACAGCTCTGACCAAGACAGGAAAGTGCGGGCGGGGCTGATGGGTCTTTTTCATCTCCCCTCTTTTGCTGATCAAGAGGCAGTGCTGTAAAATGACGGCAAGGCCTGAGATGGTAGCAACCGTCTTATCTCCCCTGTTGTTTTATTTTGGGGTCGGGGAGGAGAGGGAAGCCAGTCTAGAAGGTGACAGCCTCCAGAGTGGGAGGGGCCAGGGCCCTGGTCCTTGACTACCGCAGGGAAGGATGGAAATGTGTGGGAGGCGGTCTATGAGATGGCAGTCCCTTCTGAACCATCCTGTGTTATGTCAGGCACTTGCAAGTGCAGGGAGAAGAAGAGCAAATGCAGATCAAGAGGAAAACCAAAGCTGAAACGCCATGAAAGGGCTATTTAAAGAAAGTGTTTTCTTCGGAAGCAACTTTTCCCCCTTTCTTTTTTGAAGGCTTAACTGTCAAACAACAACTCCAAATACCAATACCTTTAAGGGATTTACAATGATTCAGTCACCACACTAGGCATTGAAATAAATCCCAGCCCTCAACTCAGAAATGCTCAGCACTGGTTTCGAACCAGTCGAGGAATCCGGTTATATCCAAGACGTGGCCCTCCCACCACATCTGTGGGTGAAAGTCCAGGTTTGCCGTTCAGGTTCGATAGGGATGCTGGGTAGGTAATAAGCTCTGTGAGAGCTGGGAGCTTGGTCTATCTTGTTCCCCATGGTACTTCCACTGTGGGGAGCAGCAGCTGGCACCTTGAGGGGTTCAGTAGATGTTGGTGGAATGAAGGAATATTTCAGCCAAGATTAAGTGCGTGACTTTGGACTCAGTTTATAACCCAAATGACCCAACTCCTTTTCTCACTAGCAAGGTTTCTTGGGTAAGATTTTTTTTTTTTTTTTTTTTTTTGAGGTGGGGACAGAGTCTCACTCTGTCACCCAGGCTGGAGTATAATGGCATGATCATCTCAGCTCACTGCAACCTCCGCCTCCTGGATTCAAGTGATTCTCATGCCTCATCCTCCCAAGTAGCTGGGATTACAGGTGTGTGCCACCACGCCCAGCTAATTTTTGTATTTTCAGTAGAGACTGGGTTTCACCATATTGGTCAGGCTGGTCTCGAACCCCTGACCTCAGGTGATCTGCCTGCCTCGGCCTCCCAACGATTTCTTGATCTTTCTGAGTTTCAGTTTCCTCATCTATAAAGTGAGGGGAAAAAACAGTATCAGCCCTCTAGGTTTGTGAAGAGTCTTGAACAAGCTGTGATGTCCATAGCACAGAGTAAGCACTGCCAAATGGCAGTTGCTCTTATGATTAAGCCTTGTATATTTCTTATGACAAATGAACAATAAAAAACAGAATTCTACAGGAATAAAAACTGAGTTCCAGGAACTGAAACAGGGCAGTGAAATCCCAATTTTCCTGACCAATCATTGAAATAGTGCCCCCCTCCAAAAAAAAATCATTCTCAGTTGTCAAGAAACCTAAAATAGCAATTTTGAAATAAAGGAAGCAGTAATGTGTTACAAAATCCACTGTGTCTATTCACATCTATTTCAAAAGATGAAAATTAAATGATCATAAAAAGGTCTTCAAGAAATACCATTAAGGGAAGAAAGCAAGTTATCTAATTATATATTGTGTGAATTATATCTAATTCAAATCCAAATTTAATATAAGTATATTCATTTATAATAAAAACCTAATGCTGATTTAAAAGCATCCCACTCAGCTTTGATTTTGAAGTGAAATTCTAATTCCCTCACACAGATTTGATGTGATATGTCTAAGAGAGCCTATGAATATTCATAGCCAGCATATGAATTACATGTCCACATCCATATAGTAATACACTTCTTCCCCAAGCTGAAAGATGCACCCTGTTTCCTCTGGAAAGAAAATAATTACAGTATAGTCGAAAATGGAAAAGCCAACAGTCCCTTCAATAAAAGTTGGCAGCATCCAGAGGGGCTGCCAGTCTAATAAATTGTTTGTTTAACGGGTTTGGGATGATGAGGTTGACAAGCCAACATGAAGCTTAAAAAGGAAATCTGCCAAGGTGGCCGGTATGCCTGGGGCTCAGGCTGCCTCCGGTGCCCCCATCAGGCACGTTGAGATCCTCAGAAGCCCCACATGCTCTGCTGGAAGCAAAGGCACAATTCGCTGACCTGTGTCAGTCAGAGATCTCGCCTAGCCCTATTCAACCGCAGGCAATCCTGATCTTGGGGCCCAGGAGGTTCTTCTCCACTTAATGCTGCATCTGGCTGCTCCATCTCTCAGAGGATCGCCAGGTGAAGACGTCTCAGATAGCAGTTCGGGGTCCTGAGCAAGGGCGTGCCCATACACAGGTACACTACCTTGTACTCACTAGCCGTGGTCTTCAAAATAATTTGTGTGTCAAAAAAGATTTTTCTAAGTTGCCTATTGTTTTCCACACACATGGGAATATAATGTAAGAGAATCCAATAGCAAATTCTGTTGTACAATAAGGAGTGATTTTGGTCATCCTGGGCAACAATGAGAGACCCTGTCTCTATACATAATTTAAAAAATTAGCTGGGCATGGTGGTGCGCACCTGTAGTTCCAGCTACTGCGAAGGATTATTTGAGCCCAGGAGTTCAAGCTGCAGCAAGCCATGATTGTGCCACTGCACTCCTGCTGGGTGGCACAGTAAGAACCATCCGAAAAAACATTTTCTTTTTTTTTTTTTTTTTTTTTAAGGAATGCTGCTGGGTACGGTGGCTCATGTCTGCAATCCCAGCACTTTGGGAGGCTGAGGCGGGCAGATCACCTGATGTCAGGAGTTCGAGACCAGCCTGGCCAACATGGTGAAATCCTGTCTCTACTGAAAATACAAAAATTAGCCAGGCATGTTAGCAGTTGCCTGTAATCCCAACTACTTGGGAGTCTGAGAGAGGAGAATCACTTGAACCTGGGAGGAGGAGGTTGCACAGAGCTGAGACCACACCATTGCACTCCAGCCTGGCAAGAAAAGCGAAACTCCGTCTCAAAATAAATAAATACTTCTGCAATGCTACTTTCTCTTTTATAATTTTGGAGTGGGGTCTGGAGTTGGAGTCTGGCACACGGTGAGCACTCAGCAAACACTGGGGAGTGGCATAGCAGTGCAGTGCATGGGCTCTGGAGTCATACAGCCTTCATTTGAGTTCAGGTTCTACCACTGAGCTGGGTGGGGTTGTTTGTCCCTGCTAAGCCTCTGAATAGAGGAATGAGGGGGTAATTCTTCTAGTTCTCTATAAAGGAACTGAAAGAATGAAATGAGCACGGGCCTAGTGGCACAAGCAGCACGCACTCAATGTTTCGGTTGATCCTCCTTAAAGTGGGAGACACACTCATAGGAACCTCCTGAGCCAAGGCTGGGACTAAGATAGGATTGAAGAAGAGGAGGACCTCCAGGCAGATCTGACTACTCCTTTGCTAACTCCACTGCCTTTGCTTGAACCTCTATGCTCTTATTGCACTCTCCCCTTGTTTGCATGGCTGTTTTCCCATTCAAACTGCAGTTCTTTAAGGGTCTTATTAGATGCTGTATCCCTAGGATCCTGCACAGTGCCTGGCGTACACTAAGTATGGAACTGACTTAGTTCAAAGTACAGTTTTAAATATCTCCATGTGTGTCTTTGGGCATCATGAAAAGAGAAAAAGAAGACCCCATAAGTTAGGATTCTTTCTTTCTTTCTTTCAAGCTTTCTTTCTTTCTTTCTTTCTTTCTTTTTTTCTTTCTTTCTTTCTTTCTTTCTTTCTTTCTTTCTTTCTTTCTTTCTTTCTTTCTTTCTTTCTTTCTTTCTTTCCTTCCTTCCTTCCTTCCTTCCTTCCTTCTTTCTTTCTTTCTTTCTTTCTTTCTTTCTTTCTTTCTTTCTTTCTTTCTTTCTTTCTCTCTTTTTCTTTCTTTCTTTTCCTCTTTCTTTCTCTTTCTTTCCTTCCTTCCTTCCTTCCTTCCTTCCTTCCTTCCTTCCTTCCTTTCTCTTTCATTTTATTTTATTTTTTTGAGGCAGAGTCTTGCTCTGTCGCCCAGGCTAGAGTGCAATGGCATGATCTCAGCTCACTGCAACTTTCGCCTCCTGGGTTCAAGCAATTCTCCTGCCTCAGCCTCCCAAGTAGCTGGGATTACAGGCGCCCACCACTGCACCTGGCTAATTTTTTTATTTTTTAGTAAAGACGGGGTTTCACCATGTGGCCAGGCTGGTCTCGAACTCCTGACCTTGTGATCCACCTGCCTCGGCCTCCCAAAGTGCTAGGTTTATAGGCATGAGTCACCGCACCCAGCCAGGAATCTTTTACTTGTAAGTACAATAAACCCAATATAAATGGGCTTCAACACAGATAACTGAAAAGTCCAGGAGTAGGGTTGACTCAGATGATGCCATCAGAACTTGATTTCTCTCCCTCTGTCTCTTGGCATTGCTTTTACTGGTTGGCTCCATTTCAAACAGGCTTTTTGCCTCTAGCTAGCAAAATTACTGCATAGGTGTAGACCTAACATCTTTCCCGTTTCCAATCTAAGAGGGGGAAAAAAACACATATGAGATTTTGTCCCAGAAAAAGATTCATTGCAACTTTAGTGTGGTCATGTGTCAATTTCTGAGACAATCATGATGTCATGTGTTGATTGAGTTGTATACTTTTCCATTAAATGGAGGTGAGAGCCACTCCCTTTTAATAATAAATTGAGATTAGAGTTGGGGTGAGCCCTCAAGGTTAGTACTTATTTTAAAATGTACTAGGGATTTTGTTTTTACCCTGGTAAGGTGTGGCCAACAGATCGGGGGCGACTGCCATTGACAAGAGTTTGTTATTCATAGTTCCCAAGAGGAGGAACCATGTTGCTTACCATGCCATGCAGGACCACATGGGGAGGCACCAGGGTTGGGCAGGAGGTGGGAGGGAGGGGAAAGCTCATGTGAAACGTTTATCCTTGGTTTTTAAGAGAAAGAATGGGTAAGGTAGTGTAAGCAGTTGGGCAGAATTAGGATTGCATGGTTTGAATAATTTGGGTGGTCTCTGGGTGAAAGGGTAGTCCCTTGTCTAGTACCTGACCCTTGGGTGATTTAGGGCAGAGGGATAGTATCCTGGACCGCAATAGCCTAATGAAAGGAGGTGGGTGGGGATATGGACTAGGGGTTGGTTGGTTTGCATATCACAGGGGTGCTCCAAGGCAAGTTTGCTATCTCTAGGAATTAGCTACCCCCCAGCATGGGCAGTCCCTCCCCAGGTCCACCAGACCCCAAGATGTTGAAGCATCATAAAACACATAAAACAAAAAATATGATTAATACAGTGCTGAGTGGCAAAAAACAACAGATATCTATTACAAAGACCAAGGTCTAATATTAGTATAAGAAGCAATCTCATTCATTTAGCCATTCACTAATTCATTCACTCATTCATTTTTTCATTCAACATTATTTTAGGAGTGTATCATTCACCATTTATTAAAAATCTCCCATGGGCTAGACACTGAAGTAGGTGCAAGGAACATAGAAGTGAACAAGCCAGACCTGGTTCCTGCTAATTAGAGCCATTGATCAAATAATTATATATACATATATCTATATTTATCTATTATCGATCTATCGATCTATCTATCTATCTATCTATCTGTCTATCTATCTATATTTTTTTTCTGTTGCCCCAGCTGGAGCACGGTGGCATGAACATGGCTCACTGCAGCCTCAACCTCCGAGATTCAAGTGATCCTCCCACCTCAGCCTTCTGAATAGATGGGACCACAAGTGCTTGCGACCACACCCAATTAACTTTAAAATTTTTTGTAGAGACTGGGTCTTGCTATGTTGCCCAGGCTGGTCTCCAACTCCTGGGCTCAAGTTGTCCTCCCACCTTGGCCTCCCAAAGTGTTGGGATTACAGGAGTGAGCCACTGCACCTAATAACTATAATTCTCAAGGACCTATTCCAAATGATACGGGATCCAGTAATTCATTTTTAAAGGCTTTATTTCATCTACTTATTTTAGGCTATAGTGATTGTTGGGCCTGTCAGTATATTCTGGGCCTTCGGAGAAAAGATCTGATGCTCATAAATAAAAATGCTCCACAAGTGAGGATGATGTTTTCATGACTTGTATGGCATTTTAGAGATTACGAGATGCTTTCAGTATTCTCATTTATTCTTCACAATTCTTGTTAGATATAGATAATTATCATCTCATTTTACAGCTGGAGAAACTGAAGAAGTGAAGTGACTTGCCCAAAGATTTGCTATCAGCAGTGGCCAAGCAGGGCTCAAAACCAAATCCAGTTCTTTTTCCACTTTGTTGGTATTTTCAATTGCGGGACACCTACCAGTGGCTCACAGAGCATCAAAATGGTGACCTCAATTAGTGAGAAATGTATCTCCATTTCATATCTGCCTCAATCATTTCAGCTCTGTCAAGGGCAAAGTCTCATATTTGTGCTAATATATCTTTAACACTTTTCACTTGCTAACCTCTCTCTCTTTCTCTCCTTAGAAATCAAGAAAGCACAGGACTCTGGCTCAGAGCTGTTGGCAGGCACAACTGAGAAGCTAGAATCTAATATCAGTGTTTGCTTTATTTATGACAAGCAATATTGGTTTTCCATTTATGGTTGAGATATTAAGTTTCCCTTTGAAATAAATGTATTTTTGAAGTTAAAACAGTGTTGATTGAAAACAAATACTAAATAAATAATAAGTAGCTTGTGGGTATGTGCAAGTCATGAAAACGGTACCCAAATTACTGCAATCTGGGAACACCTCATAGACCAAGCAAGCAGGAAGAGGCTCCTGGAAGGGAAAATGCGGATTCCTCTCCTTTCCTGTCTAAGGAGGAAAAGGACTGGTTTAGATCCTGCTCCAAATAAAAGACATGGTCACAATCCTCTAAGATGGTGACTTTCAGGCCAAGGCCTAGAGACTGATGCCAATCCAAAGTGATATTTTCAAATCATTTGCGAGAAGAAAAAATAAGGACAGTGTATATGTCAGTGCAAGAAGTCCAATTGTTCTTTCTTAGGTAAGAAGGTATTTTATTCTGAAACTTTCTTATTATTCATTTATTTTTGTACGAGCGTGAGTGTTATAATGCCCATTCTTTAGTAATTGGTTTATGATAATAGATGGCCATTGCTGATTGTGATTGTTCCGATAGCTTTCCTTGGAAAAACAAAAAGCTAGTGACCTTATCCTACCAAACCCCCCTCCTCCCTATTTTTTTCTATCAGCGAACTTCTGTTCTAGGAGACTTCAATTGCAGGAAACAGCTTGCCTTCTATTGCTAGAGGAAAAAGATATTGATAGGCCCAGCATTATAATTGTGGTTACTAGCAATGCAAAACAGCAAGCCATAAATCCTTATTGAACTCAGGCGCTGCTGTTTACCATTGAAGAGATCCTTCTTTCTCTCCAGTGTAACTAAATAAAGATGGGAGACCAGAGAAATAAGATAGCTGTTAAATTAAAGAGGAAAAACGTTCAAGTTTCAAGGAGGCTGTTACAAAAACAAACAAGCATACAAACCAACCAACCCCCAAACTCCTAGACCAATATCTACCTCTCAGTGACCTTAGGCCATCTTAGTTGAGATGGACAAGCTGACAGCCCATTAAGAATGGCAGCCCTACCCCTCTTATCCTCTGATGACAGAAATATAAACTGGTATATCAGGCTAACTCTTTGACCTGGCAATTCCTTTTTCATTAATTTGTCAGATAAAATATCATAGTTGGGCACAAATAATTATTTGGTTATAAGGATCTCCATTAAAATAATCACTTACTGCATAGAAAAGCTAGACACGAATATCGAATGGAAACAGGTTGGCCAGGTAAATCATAGCATATTTATACACTGGAATACTGTGCAAATATATGAAAATATATTGTACAAAAATACTCAATATTATGCAAAATGGTAAGAATGTGTTGTTAAATGAGACAAGTATGGAAAAGCAAAAGAATAAAATACATACAGAATATTGGATACAATATGATTTAATTTTTATTTAAAAGATGTCAGATGGAGGATGGGAGGAGGGAGATGATCAGGAAAAATAACTAATGGATATTAGGTTTAATACCCGGCTGATGGAATAATCTGTACAGCAAACCTCCATGACACAAGTTTACCTCTGTAACAAAGCTGCACTTGTACCCCTGAACTTAAAAGTTAAAAAAAGTGAGTCTTTTATAAACAGCAAAAAATAAAAAATAAAATAAAAGATGTATAATACACAATAGGTCTGGGTGGTAAAATTATAAGTGAGTTCCATTTCCCTCTTTTTGTGTAAGGGATTTTTTTTAAATGTCTACAATGAAAACATGCTGCTTTTACTTTAAGAAAAGAGATTCCCTTTAAATTGGCCCCATTTAACCTGTTTAAAATGGGTCAGCAACCCTATGCATAAGCTTAAAAGTGTGTATTTGTGGACTTGCATTTTGCAGTGCTGACGTGCTTCCCCTAGAACCGAAGGGAGACACGAAACCTCTCTGCAAACTCTTTGTAGATTCCCATCTGTGACTTGATAAATATTTGATGCAGTGGCCAGTCAACATCCCTACATTAGTGAAACTTCTGCCCAGGAGCAACTGCACAGCTCTCAGCAATGAGATCGGAGTAAGTTAAAAAGAGTGTATTCATTAGCCACTTCAAAGGGTTTTTTTTTTTTTTTTCCAGCTGGAAATTTTGCAGGCTGTGTTATTGGCCCTGCTGTCTACCTCATGACGACCGAAAAACATACTACTGCAAGGAGGAGCCTGCTTCTTCCCTTAACAACATTTTCTTTCCTTTGTGTTCACAGCCCAGGAGGCAAACGCACCATGAATCACCCTCCTCTCTTCCCTTTGGTTAAACAGCTGCGAATATCTTAAGTGAGTTTAGGATCTGCCTGGTAACTTTAATGCCAAAAACCTGGCGTCTGGTCCCCATCGCTTGTGTAGTTTCGTACAGTGGGGATGGGCCACTTGTCCTCTCTGCATCTTCAATGACTACAATTGGTAATTAAAAGTCAGCCTTTTGTCCCTCAATATCCTGAACTGACAAGTAGAATGAATGAACAACATGTAGCAGGACAGAGAAGGGATCTGGTGAAACCACCTGAAATTAATCCTGAAGCTAGCTGCAGTGGTTTTCAGGAGGACCTGAGTAAATTCCTACTCATTTTTCAAATCTTGATTTAAATGTCACCTCTTGCTGGAAGGATACCAAGATCCAAGCCTGGTGCCCCTCCACTGAGCTTCCATAACTTCTGTACTTCTGTGAGAACCTGTAACCTGTACTTGAACTACCTGCTTGTTTATGTTTCTCCCCAGCAAACTATGAGTTTTTGGAAGACTGTCCTGCCCACCACTGCCCAGCATCTGGCACTTAGAAAAGTGCCGAATACATATTATTGAATTGAGTATATTTTTCTTGAAACTCATGCTTCAGAGAAGTAACAAAATATCAGGATTATAGGGCATCAAATTTGAAAGTTTCTTCTATTCATTGATTGAAGCCCACTGTCCCTGCTCTCAACCCATAGCTGTCAAAGCAAGCAGCTGTCTAGTCTTCTTGCACATTTCTAATGACAGACAGTTTACCTCCCTTTAAAGCAGTCAAAGGGAGGCTTTGAAATGACTAAGAAAGTTGAGTAAAATCAAAGACCAACAGGACAGGTCCTCAACCAAATTGGGAAGCAGGTAACCCCAGGCACCTTGTCACTTCTAGTTCCTCCCCTCTCGTCACTATTGCCACTTCTTGAGGCCTTTATTCTCTTCTCCATTTTCTGCTGGGTCTTCCTCTCAGCTGAGGGTTAAGGAAACTCCACAGTGGTGGCCACTGACAGTAGTTTAAGGCTCTGCTTCACAAACCAGGAGTGTGTACGCCATGGAGTCCTTGAACTCCAAGATGAACATGGAGTCTATTGTGAAGCATCATTTTTATTTGAAGAGCTAACATTTTTATGTTAAAAATATATGTAGTATGGAAAAGCATATAGGGCATGATTTTAAATAGACAGCATAAGACTTAAAAGAAATTGATCAAAATCCTTTGGGCTGAGTCCTCAGACTCCTGGGGGTTAAGAATTCACTCTTGGTTTGATGGGTTACTTTGGTGGAAAATACAGGAGAAGTAATACTGGCTTAATATGCTGTCCTCTTATACCCCCTGGGGGCATTTGCATTTCCACTGGTTTCTTTTGGAGACTGAAAAGGCTTTAAAGTCAAGAGGAATCAATGCATAATGGTGGAGTTTCAGGCTGCATGAATTGGGGTAGAGGGACAGATATTATCCAGCAGAGGCCTTGCATTTATAAAGAATATTTCCTAGTGATCTGTCAGCCTTTAACAGGCAGTCCCATCTCAGAGTAGGTATAGTAAATGTCCACTTGATTCTGATTGACGATGTTTGGGGAAGTAACTTGACCCTTCTGTGCCTCAGTTTCCTTAGCTACAACATGAAATTAACTCATAGAGGTGCTGTGAGCTACTGTATAAAAAGTACTTTGCTCAGTGCCACGTTGGCCAGGCTGGTCTCGAACTCCTGACCTCAGGTCATCCGCTCGCCATGGCCTCCCAAAGTGCTGGGATTGCAGGCATGAGCCACCGCACCTGGCCTAAAATTCATTTTTATTTATGTTATGTGTGTGGCTATTTTGGCATCAAATTTGAAAGTTATTTTTTCTCCTAGACTAGAACATTTCCATTGTTTTCTATGAATATCGCACTGTTGCTGTTCCACACAAGCTTGCCTAAGTATGGCACATCTAATACTGTTTTCTTAAGAATATCACAGCAATATTGTGTATTAGTTTTTTTTGTTTATTTGTTGAATACTGTTGATCATTTTTGTTGTTTCAGGCTTTTTCCATTCTAGTATTTGCATGTGCACTTTTTTGGGTCGGGGTCAAATAACATTTTGTATTCTTTTAATTGAGAACCTAAATATTTCCAGTCACAGATTCTTTCACTGGACAAAGCTGTCTGTGAAGACAGACTGAAATATGTAATAACAGTAACAAAATATTTTGTCTTTAAAACTTTAAAAAAAGTTTCTACAGTTTCTTTCTCCATTGGGAAAAAAAGTTTACAATAATACAAAATATTAACTTTTCTGCCAAATTTATTCAATGAAAAATTTATAACCAATAATTTAAATCAACTTATGTTTTTCTGGAAATGTTCTCAGATTTCAGAAAGCTCTGACATACTTTTCTAGGATCACCTTCCAATAAACAGTAAAGAAGCAAAAAGTTTTTAATCTTTCTCGTCAAATTTGCCAATTTCCCTGTAATTTCTTTATCATCTAATGGGCAGGCCACACTTGCACTTGTTTCCTTTGAGTTGTGAATTTGACATAAAAATATCTTTTTCATTGTCTTGTTTTAATCATGAAAGAAACTTCATATAAAGAACATGAAGTTACAGGTGTTTGATCTGATCTGTTCAAATTGTGGATTTGCTCAGAAGACTTTTCTTATTTTCATTGTTTTGCTCAGTGACTAAATCTTCACTGAACAAGGAATTTGTAATGTTTGTGAATTGTATGTGGGTCATGCTCAGGAGTTCACAATTTAAAAAAATTACAGCTGACCACCTTGGTGAATATGTTCATTTTTCTTTTCCATCCTTATTTTTCTGAGCTTCACTTTCACATTTTGTAGGTCTAGCACAATCTTAACTTGTTCTTATTCTTGGTGAGATAAAGAATTAAGATAAAATGTAATCATATTCAAAGGGTTCCAAATTCGAATATATTTCATCAAAAATGTCATTAAAGTAAATGTTAAAATACTAAAAAATTAAAAACATTTCCTATTTAGTCAAAAAAGTTACTTTTTTCTGCTAAAATATCCAAAATTATTGATTAAAGTTTAAGGGTAAAATACAACTAGTAATTCATGAATACTAATATTTAAATAAAATTTCAAATGAAGCTTAATTTTTACTTAGTTTTAAATTTAGTTTACTCATTACATATTTTCATAAACATTAAGTTATCTGCAATTTTTACATTCAATGTTTCATGCTTCAAGCATGCTATGTCTAGACAATGTATAAAAAATTAAAAGTAGTATTTTTTAAATTACAAAAGGTTCTTTAGCTGCTATGTGTAACTGCTGCAAACACTGCAGTAATTTGTGAGTACTTACACACCCACAAACTGGAACTTGAAGAAAGCAAGAAAATGGATGCTTGTTACCCCTGGGAAATGCTGTATTATTTTCTAAGAATCTATGGCATTCATGACACCTGAGAAGAAAGATTTGATGAGTATATTAATTTGTCTTTCACCTAAATGCTTCCACAGCTTAAATTCTCCTTGCACTCACATTCCTCAGTAGTGTCCTTTTGTGATGCTGGCAGCAGCACAACCCGTGATTCTTCATGACATTTGGGTGGTCGTCTTGTGTTTCCAGGACTGAGGAGCATTTTCTATGGCCTGAATGGTGCTAGTCACCAGAGTGGTTGTTTAGGGTATCTGCAATGGTCACCTGATTTCATATATTCTTTAATACATTTGCCTTTTTATGTGTCTTTTCTAAACATAAGTCTAAGGTAGGGGTTCCTCCTTATCAGATCTAGGGCTGTCCTGAGTTCAGTAAAAAAAAATCCAACACTACTTATATGTATAACCCACATGTATAAAATAGAAATAGTACTTGAATAAATTACCTACAAGTACTTGAATAAATTACCATGTAACCAGTTTGTTGTTTATTTTTCTAGACTTTAAAAAGTACTAACACACACACACACACACACACACTTTTTTTTTTTTTTTTTTTGAGACAGAGTCTCACTCTATCACCCAGGCTGGAGTGGTGCAATCTTGGCTCACTGCAACCTCCCCATCCCAGATTCAAGCGATTCTTGTGGCTCAGCCTCCCGACTAGCTGGGATTACAGGTGTGTGTCACCACACCTGACTAGTTTTAGTAGAGATGGGGATTCACCATATTGGCCAGGCTGGACACACACATATTTTATACAAAATTTAAAAATATATATAAATGAGATTATAATATGAAAACTTTGGGAAGCTTATTTCTCCATTTAACAATATATTATGCACTGTTTTCTGTGTTGTTACATACAATTTATTAAGTTTATCTTATTCATAACTATTATTCATAACTTATTCATAACTATTTTTTTTCTGAGACGGAGTCTCACTCTGTTGTCCAGGCTGGAGTGCAGTGGCACGATCTCAGCTCACTGCAACCTCTGCCTCCAGGGTTCAAGCAATTTTCCCACCTCAGCCTCCCAAGTAGCTGGGATTATAGGCACGTGCCACCATGCCTGGCTAATTTTTGTATTTTTAGTAGAAACGGGGTTTTGCCATGTTGGCAAGACTGGTCTCAAACTCCTGACCTCAGGTGATCTGCCCCCCTTGGCCTCCCAAAGTGCTGGGGTTATAGGCATGAGCCATTGCACCAGGCCTGATTACAGTATTTTTAAAAGCCAATTCCTTTCTGATTGGCATTTGGTTTTTTTGTCATCATAAAAATCCTACAGCAAATATCCTTGGATAGGTTACTTGGTTTTCACTATGTTTAAATTCATGACTGCATTTGGTCAATACAGCTAAATTATTTATTTATTTATTTATTTATTTATTTATTTATTTATTTATTTACTATAGCTAATTCATAAGTGTTAGAAATTAACTACACACATCTTCTATAGGATCACTTAGTCCCTGCTCCTATTTTTCATATTCTGAAAGCTTTCTTAAAGACTTTTCTGGACAATCTAGAAAAAGTTCTAGATGAAAATTTTATACTAATGTGTCTTGTCTGCAATCCAAGGCAGTTTGATACATTAGTGTCTTAAGCTTTCCTGCTCACAAATGGCAGAAAAATTAGAAACCTATATTAATTAGGAATGGCAAATAGAAACTCAAGTATATATATTTATATATTTAATTATTTTTATTTTAAAATAAATATAAAATACCTTCTTTTATATTTATTTTAATGTATTATGAGACATAAATCCCTCCTATTGTCATATATATGATCTACATGTACAATTAAGATGGATACATACACATCTTTGTATCCG
Source organism: Macaca mulatta (assembly GCF_049350105.2). Classification (NCBI taxonomy): domain Eukaryota; kingdom Metazoa; phylum Chordata; class Mammalia; order Primates; family Cercopithecidae; genus Macaca; species Macaca mulatta. Next base: position 155,305,205 of record NC_133411.1, read on the forward strand.
TGTGTGTGTGTGTGTGTGTGTGTGTGTGTGTGTGTGTGTGTATACAAGCTTTGTTTGGAGCTGGAAAGTAGCAGATCAAGGATTCAAATTTGGGTGTGGGTGATAGTCTTGCCACCATATTATGCTTTGCAGTAGGTATTAGAACTTGGTGGTGGAGGGTAGGGGTGAATTCAAAGAGCATCTAGTTCTTTTCAGTATAAGCAAGAATATTTATAAATACCAAACTTATCACAGTAGTCACATTTAAGGAGTGGAGAGGGATTAAGGAGAAAAGAGAATTTTGCATTTGTGTATTGCTTGACTTTTTAAAATAATGAGAATTGGTTCGTGTTGTATTGTCAGATTTTAATAATTAATGAAAAATAGTCTTGTACATAGTTGGTGTCAATGGCAAATGATCCAGCCATGTTTGAAAACAGTTTGGAAGTTCTTTATAAAGTTAAAGAACCCATATGACGCAGCATAAGTTACCATATGACCCAGCAATTAATTTCTTAGATATTTACCCAAGAAAAATGAAAGCATAGCTTGCAAAAAGATGCGTACACAAATATTTAAAAGTTTTATTCGTAATCACTAAAAACTGGGAACAATCCATATGACCATCAATAGATGATTTGATAAATAAGTCGGGGGTACTTCTGTACAATGGAGTATAACTCAGCAATAATATGTAACTAACTGCTGATATGTGCAACAACATGGCTGAACCACAACAGCATTATGCTGAGTCTAACACAAAATATTACATGTATGATTCTATGTATATGATATTCACTAAAAGAGAAAGCTGAAGGGACAGAAATCAGATCAGTGATTGCTGGGGTTGGAAGAGAGTTGGAAGAGAGCATTGACTATAAAATGGCACTAGAGATCTTTTTGGAGTGATAGAAATAGTCTACATCTTTATTATAGTTACACAACTGTAGACAATTTTTTTTTTTTTTTTTTTTAAGATGGAGTCTTACTTTGTCACCCAGGCTGGAGTGCAGTGGCACAATCTCGGCTCACTGCAACCTCCACCTCCTGGGTTCAAGTGATTCTCGTGCCTCAGCCTTCTGAGTAGCTGGGATTACAGGCACCTGCCACCACACCCAGCTAATTTTTGTATTTTTAGTAGAGACGGGTTTCGTCATGTTGGCCAGGCTGGTTTCAAACTCCTGACCTCAGGTGATTCACCCACCTCAGCCTCCCAAAGTGCTGAGATTATAGGCGTGAGCCACTGCACCAGGCCAACTGTAGACATTTGTTAAAACTCATTAAACTGTATATCTAAAAGGGATTAATTATAGCTTGTCATAAATTATAGCTTGTATTATTACTAGTATATAACTATTATATAGTTTTTTCTATCTAATTTTATTATATGTGTATATTGTTATTGTATTACATAATTATAGGTTAAATGCAGGGCATGTAGCTATTCGGTGTGGCTGCACAGAGGTAGCTGAGAGGAGGGTTCTTCAACCCCCCCGCCCAAACACTGAATGATCAGCTCTAGATGGTAGAATCATACCGGTATAAATGGAATCAGTTAATTACAGTGGCAGTTGAGGCAGAATAATCAGCTGGGTTCTCAAAGTTAATGGCAACAAGAGAATCTGAAGAGGCATATGATGTTCCAATTCAGGACTCAAAAGTATTTGTTAAATAGATGAATGAGCAAATGAATCAATGGAGGAAATTATGAAAAGATGACAGCAGCGGCAGCAAGGTTTTAAAATCTTCCCCAATCCCCCTGTCACCATAAAAAAGAACAGATCAACTCTAATAGCAAAATCCAAGGCCCAAAGTCAACATCTTAATAAAATCTAGATGAACAAGATATTCTCATGAACCTCAAAATATGAGCAGGTGGAGAAAAACCACCAACAATAACTAAAGATCCACATTGTCTATGCAGGAGAGAGGAATGAGGCATCTGACAGACCTGAGACAGAATTCTAAAACTGGTAGTAGGTACTCACTCAAAAGCAGAGTTAGACCAATTTGGGAACAGTTACTGAAATTGGGAAGGGTCTTTGCACACTCCAATGAAGATGTGGGTGTATGGGGCCCAAGGTAAGGTCTGAAGGTGCTGACGCTTGACTTTGTGGACCTTTATAATTACAAAGCTCTACTGGAGAAGAAAGCCTCAAACCAAGAGTAGACTTCTGAGAGCAGAATCCACATGGGGAAGCACGGGGTGACGGAGATAAAGAGAAAAGAAGGCCTAGATAAAAGAGCAGAGGAACCATATGTCAAAATACATAAGGACATAAAAATACATTTTTTGGCTGGGTGTAGTGGCTCATGGCTGTAATTCCAGCACTTTGGGAGGCGGAGGCGGGCAGATCACTTGAGGCCAGGAGTTTGACACCAGCCTAGCCAACAAGGCAAAACCCCATCTCTACAAAAAAATAGAAAAATTAGCTGGGAGTGGTGGCATGCAACTGTAGTCCCAGCTACTCGGGAGGCTGAGAGGGGAGGATCACTTGAGCCTGGGAGGTTGAGGCTGCAGTGAGCCATGACCACACTGCTCTACTCCAACCTGGTGACCAAGCCCAGGAGATTGAGGCTGCAGTGAGCCATGACCGCACCACTGCATTCCAGCCTGGGCAACAGAGTGAGACTCTGTCTCAAAAAAATAAATTATATATATATATAAAATATATAATACATATATATAATATATATGTATAATATTATTATATAATATATATAATGTATTATATATTATATAATGTATTATATATTTTATATATTTTTATATTTATATATAATATATATTATATATAATGTATTACATATTTTATATATATTATATATAATGTATTATATATTATGTATAGTTTATAGATATTATATATAATATATATTTTATATATATGTAAGATTGTGTTCAAAATCAACACTAAGTTCTAAGAAAAAAAGGCAGAATAACAATAAAAGCATATCAGAAAGACATGTTTTTGAAACTGTTGAAAAGTATGACTTACTATTTCAAAATGTGCTAAAAGGCTAATGAAACAACATTAGGTAGAAAAGAACTATACAAGTCAGAATTAGACAATCTTAGAAAGGATGTAGGAGAATTCAGAATTAGGATTATTTCGGAAATAGAAACTAAAATAGAAGGTACAGAACAGTGAATAAATTCAACAGATAATTCCTTACATAGAAGGTAAAATTAAAGTTTCAATACATTAAAGAGAAATGAAGGATTCCAAAGGAAGTGGTCGATACAGAAAATAAGCAAAGAATATTCAACATATGTTTAAGAGCCACAGAGAAAAAATAAAGGTGGAAATTTAAAAGTAATTTACACTCAAAAAGCTAACACTCAAGAAAACTTTCCTAAGATCATAAAGAGACTGGGTCTAGGTGCTGTGGCTCATACCTATAATCCCAGCACTTTGGGAGGCCAAGGTGGGAGGACTGCTTGAGCCCAGGAATTTGAGACCAGCCTGGGCAACATGGCAAAATGCCATCTCTACAAAAAAGAAAAAAGAAAAAAAATATCTGAGCATGATTGCACACGCCTGTAGTCCCAGCTACTTGGGAGGTTGAGGTGGGAGGATCACTTGAGCCGGGAAGGTGGAGGCTGCAGTGAGCTGAGATTGAGCTGCTGCACTCCAACCTGGGTGACAGAGTGAGACCCCATCTCAAAAAAAAAAAAAAAAAAAAAGAAAGAAAAAAGAGTGAGACTGACATCAGTACCTAGCAAAATAAATCTAGAATGAACAAGGTCAAGATATATTCTAAAACAACTTCTGGGCTTTATAGTAAAAGGAAAAAAATATTTGGGCAACTAGTCAAAATCTCAAGTCACTTACATAGGAAAGGAAATAAGATTGTCATTAGACATCATTCCAGAAGAAATGAATTTAACATTCCTTGAAGATACTCAAGGAAAGAAAATATGAGCCAGAGATTTTATAGGTAGCCAAATGCAACAAGTTTTTATGTACATAAAAGAACCAGAGAATACTGCTCCCATGTACCTTTCCTGAGGAATGTACTAAAGAAAGATTTTTAAAAGACAACCAAAATGGAAAGATACTGGCATAAGAATGAATGGTGAACATTAGATGTACCTTTACCCATAAAACTATGATGGTTATAAAAAGAGCAAACACCCAGGCAAAATAGATACTGTACAATAATTAAAAGGAGAAATGGTGAGAGAGATAAAAAATAAAATATTCTTGTTGATTGTTTTATAGTTACTGATGTGGTAAAAAGGTGTTTATTCAAATGAGATATTGATGGATAGGGATGAGGGAATAAAAAAAGAAATGAACTAATTTCGATATTGCTGGAAACCAATAGATAATAACAAAAATAAGATGGGGGAACAAAGGTTATTTTAGCGTAAGTATAAAAGTAACCATTAAAAACAAAACCCTTCCAAATACCAAATATATTGAGAGAACAAATAAAATAAATCACATAATGAAAAACTGGTGCTATAAAAGGCCTGCATATTTATAACAGAAAATAATATGAAGTGAAAAAAGTAATGTGCAAAGAAATACACGTAGATATTTCCTTTTAAAAAGGCTAAATAACAATATATGTGTGTGTATGTGACGGTTAATTTTATGTCAACTTGACCGTGCAATGGGGTACCCAGATTAAACATGATTCCTGTGAATGTCTCTGTAAGGGTGTTTTGGGGTGAGACTAACATTTGAATCAATGGACTCAGTTAAATAGATGGCCCTCCCCAAGTGGGTGGGCATCATCCAATTCACTGAGGGCCTGAGTAGAACAAAAAGACAGGGAGGCCAGGCACGGTGGCTCACACCTCTAATCCCAGCATTGTGGGAAGCCAAGGCTGGCAGATCACCTAAGGTCGGGATTATGAGACCAGCCTGGCCAACATGGTGAACCCTATTTCTACTAAAAGCAAAAGAAATACCAAAAAAATTAGCTGGGCGTGGTGGCAGGTGTCTGTAATCCCAGCTACTCGAGAGGCTGAGGCAGTTGAATCCAGGAGGTGGAGGTAGCAGTGAGCCAAGATCGCGCCATTGCACCCCACCCTGGGTGACAGAGCGAGACTGTCTCAAAAAAAAAAAAAAAAAAAAAAAAAGAAAAGAAAAGAAAAGAAAAGAAAATTAAGAAGGAATTTGCCCCTTTTTTGCTTCCTGCCTGCCTGCTTGAGCTGGAATATCTGTCTTCTGCTCTTGGACTGGGATTTTCACAATTGGTTTCCCTCGTTCTTAGATCTTCAGACTTGGACTATAATTCCAGCTACTCAGGAGGCTGAGGCAGGAGAATCACTTGAACCTGGGGGATGGAGGTTGCAGTGAGCTGAGATCACACCATTGCACTTTAGCCTAGATGAAAGAGTGAAACTCCGTCTCAAAAAAAAAAATATATATATATATATGTATATATAGAAAATCAATAAGGATAGGAAAACATTAATGTTGAATTTAAAAAGAAACAAATGAACCTATTTCAAGGTTTAAAGGCTTTTAAACAGACCTCTACTTTTAAGTGGGCTACATTCTAAGGAATTTTTAAAAACTGTAATCTTGAACTTTGTTAGGTTTGTTGTTGGTAGTGGTGTTGTTGTAGTAAGTCTAGTGTTATTGAGTATTATAGAAGAGAGCAAAAGGGTAAATATAGTGATGTTCATGAAAACCAGCATTCTTCCTGTGAGAAAAGAGAGATAAAAATATGGGCTGGGCGCAGTGGCTCACACCTGTAACCCCAGCCCTTTGGGAGGTCAAGGTAGGATCACTTGAGTCCAGGAGTTCGAGACCAGCCTGGGCAACAAAGCAAGACCCCATCTATAAAAAAAAAAAAAAAATTAGTTGGGTGAGGTGGTATGTACCTGAAGTCCCAGCTACTTGGGAGGCTGAGGCAGGAGTATTACTGGAGTCTGAGAGGTTGAGACTGCAGTGAGTTGTGAACTTGCCATGGGACTCCAACCCGGGCAACAGAGCAAGACCTTATCTCAAAAAAATGAAAAAGATAAAAATATGGACTGGAGGACAAGAGGAAGAACTACTGGTATTCGACTGGAGTTGGGGGATTCAGATAAATTAATGGTTTTAAATAAAATACACTTTCTGGCTCTGTCTACTAAAAGGGCCTAGAGGCAATGAGACTCCAATAGCAAGAGCACTCTTCCTACTCATTTTTTCCCTAAGAACTGAAGGTTTCCACTAAAAGAAACTGAATCTCCTTGGAGAAATGGCTGATTCAATGTCTGTAGCAAAGAAAATGCAAGATGAGCCTGGGACCTCCTCTGCTACAGAATCGTGAAAGAAGTAAAGAAGTACTCAAAACCGATGGGCATAGGTCAGAAGGACACAGAGACCAACTGGAAGGGGCTCCCATTGGCCTAATTTGGGACAAATTGAGAATTGAAAAGAAAACTGATGGTAATGATTGTTCTTAGTTGACAGTGATACTCAAGAACATTAAAAGGTGAGTATGAGAGAAGAGACAGCATTTTCTTAAACAGCAGAATGCCAGCTTGTAAATGTGGACAAAATGATAGGATTAGAAAAATTGTGATTTTTGCAATCACCGACATTATAATTGCTTAAGTCAAAATTTATTAATGGATGCTAGAACATGGCTAAAAGTTGTGGGGGAACAAGATATTTTCATATCCTCCATGTAGCATCCCAGAGATTACTTATTAATTATAAAGTGGGAAATATACCTTTACAGTGAAGAATTCTAGCAGACAACACCGTAATCAGAGGATTAAATTTAGCATCAACTATAATAGGGCACAGTGGTATCATATGCCTCTTGCTATGAACGCTGAGAGGCACCCAACATTGTTTCTGTAGAAGTTTTTGCTAAAATTTTTTAAATCTAATTCTGAAGAAATAACCAGATAATCCAAATTGTGGAACATTCTATAAAAAGAACTGACCTGAAGGCCCTCTCCCAATTCCCCCACAAATGGCAAGAGAACTATTTTAAAACAAAATAGACTGTAGAGATGTGACAGCTAAAACAGCATGTGATTCTTGATGAATCCCGGATAAAAACAAAAACAAAGGCAAAACTAAGACAAAACAAAAGACGTAAAGCTCCAAAGGGCATTACTGGGGGAAAAGCTGCATATATTTAATAAGACTTTTAAAACATTAGATAATATATCAATGTTGAGTCTATTATATTGACAATTTGGTTATATAGAAGAATGTCCTTGTTTCTTCGGAGGTAAATGCTAAAGTACTTTGGAGTGAAGCTTCATAAAGTTTTAATGTACTTTCCAATATTCAGCCAAAAAACACCTCTATCTATCTATCTATCTATCTATCTATCTATCTATCTATCTATCTATCTATCTATCTATCTATGAAAAACACCCATATATGTATATGGAGTTATGTACAATGAACAAGTGTAGTGAAATGTTAACAGGGGGTGATTGTAGGTGAAGGATATTTGAGAGTTCATTGTATTTTCTTTTTAAACTTTTCTGTATGTTTCAATATTTTCCAAATAAAAGGTTGGGAGTTAGGGAGGCATAAACATGTGGACTGCCAGTGGATGCCTGGCCCCAAGGCAGTCAACGTACAGATTCACAACTAGAGACCTAGGACCTAAGCCACATGGCCTGAAAAGACGAGCTATTCTATATTGGTCAGGATCCTCTTGGCTTCAAGTAACAGGACACCCGAGTCAAAGTAGCTTAAACCTTAAGGATACTTCATGTAACAAGAAGTCTGAAGGTAAATGGCTCAAGGGCTGGTCAGTTTGTCAGCTCAAGGATGTTGACGCCCTCTTCTGTCAGTTTCTCTGTCATTCTCTTGGCTTTGCCTCATGGGTGCACAATAGGTACAATGGTGTCATGCATCATGTCTTCATGTGACATATCCAAAGCAGGCAGCAAGCCGGTGGGCCAGCTCCCCCTCAGTTCTCACCCTCTTGTAGCAGGGATAATGCTCTTTCCCATGATCCGCCCCCCCCGCCCTGCAAAATTCCCTTACCTCTCAGTGCTCTTACAAACCTATGATATATTCACCACCTGAGGTTGTTCACCTGAACAAACCTGATGAGGAGGTTGCTGAGTGGGCAGCCAGCGGTGTTGGCCACATGAGCCATTCAGACTCCCTCGCTCAGGAAACTGAGCCTAGAAACCCAAATTGTGTGTGCTATAAGTAGTCCAGCTGATGGGGAATGGACAAGAAGTTGAGGACACGAGCCATGTACAAGCCAAGGTTAAGACAAGAGAGAACACCATCTCTATACCTGTAGTGATAGAGGGTGAGGAAGCCATTTGGTAGGGAAAGTGGAATAGAGCACATGGTCTGAGTCAGTGAAGCTGCCCTTAGGCTCCCCCAACTGCCTGGATCCCTGTTATCTTCTGGTTAAGATTTCAGTTCTGGGCCACCTAGAATGGACTAGTGAGGACTCCTTATTGGCCAGTAACAGAACAAAATACTGCCCTGGCACCAAAGAGGAATTAGTTATAAATGTTCGGGAATGTCTTACTATCCAAGGCAAGAATTGTAGGAAGTGTAGCCAGGCCTTAGAAAGTGCTAGCACCAGTTGGCTTCTCTTTGACTCTTGTCTCTGTGTTTCTCTACTGAGCATTTTATTCTTATCTCTGCAGTAGATAAGCGGATATCTTTGCATCTGGTCTCCAATGTTATTATACATCCACCCACATCTCCCGAATTCTCATTTAAGTTTTGACGCTGCTAAGAGGCCATATAGTAGACAGTCCCTCAGTCCTACTTTCAAATTCCCAGAGGAGAGAAGCTGAGAGGCCTAAGTTGGGTCAGATGTCCCATCCATCAAGTCCATTGGCTTCAGGTCACAACAGATAAGTAGGGGGTAAGGAGGAGGAGTATTAGGAGAAAGGGGTCATTGACATGAGGCCGGAAAGATATCCCAACGGCATCCACTGTGATCCCCTTAAAGTACTGGTTCTCAAGGTTGGGGGTAGGAATTCCTCCCCACCCCCACTTTTGGCAATGTCTGGAGGCATTTTTGGTTATCACAGCTTGGGGGGTGGATGCTACTTGCATCTAATGGGTAGAGGCAAGGGGTGTTGCTAAACATCCTAGAATGCTCCTATGACAGAAAATTACTTTGTCCAAAATCTCAATAGTACTGAGGTTGAGAAATCATGCTCCTCTTTTGATTCTGTAACGGGCCTTCCCACCAAATGGAGCGTCGGTATTCACAGAGCACAAACCCGTGCCTAATATGTAGGAGGACTCTTAAATATCTATTGGACAGAGGGTGAGAGAAAATACCATTCTAAAACAGGGTGGACACTGATTCTACTGCTGATTACCTGGGTTTAGGGTGTACTCTGGGTGAAGCCACCATGGGAGCTCACAAAGGCAGGGGATGGTGAAATTCTTGCCCTGGGGAGTGGAAGGTAGGGGTGTGTAAAAGAGAAGATGGAATAAGCAGAAACAGATGCAAACAGAAGACAGAACCATAAACCCACGCACAACTTGCTCTTGCAAGTGCTCATAACACACGTAGCAGCTGCTTCTCTGGTACCTACCCCTCCCACACACCATAAGGGAGAGCTGTCAAGCCTTAAGTCCTGAACAGCTGTAGGATATGATATAAGCATCTCTTTTCCCCAGTAATTCGTCGGGCAGGCAGGTACAGGCTCCAGGCCACTGGGGTTTCCTTTTTTGGTTTAGTAGATACACATGCTTTCCTTTCTTAAGGAGCATTGTCAGCCTGAAATCGTAAGAAAACAAAAATACCTGTAAATAATTCAGAGTGAAGACAACTCCAGAAATAAGGAGAAGGAAGAGTTTGTAAGGCTGAGTGTTTTCCTAAAATTCCTGACAACCAGAGTCTACTACTGGGCAAAGGAGAATAAGTTTTCTGGTAGAAACGCCAGAAAAGTTAGATAGTGCAAAGTCTTTGCTGCCCTCTACTGATTAAAATGAAGACTAACATGTGGTTTGAGAGAGAGGTTTTTCAATTACCATTCCATTTCTTCATTTACTTTTCCAACACCTATTTACTCAGCTTATACTTCCTGCAGGTGATGTGCAAAGCATTAAGTAGGGTAGCAAAAATACAGACCAGGTGTTTCTTCTCGTGAAACTTACAGTCTGCCAAAGGAGACCAATTTTGTATGTCAACAAACAGGAAACATTGTAAGGTTGTCGAAAGTGCTCTGAAAGTAATTAACAGGGTAACGTGGAGATGTGTGTGTGTATGTGTGCGTGTGTGCGCGATGGGGGGGTGGGTGTGGGCAGGCAATTTGAGATTGACCTGTGAGCTGAGAATGGAAGGTTGTGACAAAGCCAGATGTGCTGAGAGAGGCCAAAAGCTTTTCAGGCAGAGCGAGAAGTGGGTGTAAACTCCAGAGGCAGAAAAGTGCTCCCTGGGTCCTGGAACTCAGTGCAAGAGCAGAGGGCTGTGTGGAGGAGAGGCCAGAGAGGTGGGCAGGGGCCACTTCACAGAGGGTCCCAGTATTTTGCCCAGGAGCTTGGATTTTGTTTGGTATAAATTTTATTCAGAAGAGGAAGCTATTGAGCATTTGCTATTTTTGTCTTTCAAGGACTATTCCTTTTAATAGTACATACTCGCTACAGAGTATCAATAAAGATTTTTTTCCCAGAAATATCAGAAAGTTTAAAAAGTACATACATTAAATAACTTTATTAGCAACTAGAGAGGCTGGACGCAGTGGCTCACGCCTGAAATCCCAGCACTTTGGGAGGCTGAGGTGGGTGGATCACTTGGAGTCAGAAGTTCAAGACCAGCCCGGCCAACATGGTGAAACCCTGTCTCTACTAAAAATACAAAAACTAGCTGAGCGTGGTGCTACGCACCTGTAGTCCCAGCTGATCGGGAGGCTGAGACTCGAGGATTGCTTGCACCTGGGAGGCGGAGGTTGCAGTGAGCCAAGATCGCGCCACTGCACTCCAACCTGACTGACAGAGCGAGACTCCATCTCAAAACTAAACAAAACAAAAATTATCTAGAGAATTATTCTGTCTTCTGTGTGGATGATGGACAGTAGGGCAGCAGGGCAAGAGGAGGAGACAGAGCCAGGTGGTGCTGTGCAGGAGTCAAGCTGGGAAGATGGACAGGAATGAATGGATATGAGGTGGCTTTGGTGGTCTCACCTTCAGGAACCTCTGGTGGGTTGGATGTGGAGGACAGTGACATGGAGAGAGATGCCAAGGCTGTGAGGACAAGAAAATCAGCTATGACACACGTTTGAAGAGCAGTGGCACCTAGAGGCTCCATCCCCGGCTCCTTGCTGGTCAGTGGGTCAGGGCCATTTGCCTGTCCGCCGTGCTCTCTCCTCCTGCTCAGTCTGGGTGATTACACATGACAGGGCTCAGAGAGGCATCCCTCATAAAAATGGCCATAAAGCCGTTTGCTAATACGAAGCCTCCCATAAATGTCAGGTGATGAGAATTACAGCCCCGCAGGCTCATAAAAGAGAGAGCGTGTCATGGCTTGAGGAAGCCACAGCGACAGTGAGGGCACCGGACTGTCTTTCCAAGCTGTATTTCAGTTTCGGGGAAGACATGACTGGAGGAAGTGGAGTGCTGGCTGAGGCCAAAGTGGCTCAGAACCTTAAGTGAAAGGCCCAGTTATCAAATCTGTCAGCAAAGCTTCCGTCCCCTGGCCCAGGGCTTCTTCAAGGTGAAGTGGAGTGCATTCTGAACTTGCAGAACTTAGCCAGGAGGAGTAGGGGCATTAGTGAACCTGGCCTCAGGCAGCCTCTGATTCCGGGGAATAAACAACATATTGTTTCCTACTTTTTCCAATCCTTGACCCACCTGTCAGCTAATTAGTACATAGCCCAGGTGTTCTCTCTGCCTTGAGCTGCTCCCCTGCTTACCATCTGTCTAGCAATCCTTTGATGCACCCCATATGTCTCACAGCCCTGACCCCCAACCTCTTTCTTTTTCTCCCTTTAGTTCTCTCTCTCTTTCATGTCCAGTCAACATTCAGCTAAAAAATCGCTGGTATTCTATAATAAGCATGACATTGTGCTGGGATTCTGGAAACCAGGCTGGGGGCAAAGAAACATGATACGAAGACCCCATCTGGAAGAAGTTATACATCTAGCAGACAGGCAGCTAGGTGAGTAACTTCTTCTGGGAGCACATCCACACTTAAAAAGTAAAACAATAGTAAATAATTGTGGCTAATATCAATATTGAAGGCTGATTGCATGCCAGGTGCCTGCCAAGCGCATTAGCTCTTGTGGTCCTCCTGATAACCTGTTGAGGTGAGTACTACGATGATTCTCATGTTGAGATCAAGAGGCTGAGGCTGGGGAGGTGGGGACCTTTACAGGGCGACATAGCCTGTGACCTTTTTAAATTCACGGTGGCACGATCCTGAAGCCTGTATGCTGCTCTGCTCTGGCACATCAACCAGGATAAACCGAGGCTCCTAATAGCATGGGCATATCCTGCATGCTGCTCCACTTCCGGGGCCACTCTGCCTTTTGCTCTCTCTTAACTTTTCTTCCACACACACCACACATACATGTGCACACACACATCTTGATCCATAATCCCATCCTGACCCCTATCCTTTGGACCCTAATGACATTTTCACATTGAATAAAAATTATGCAAAATTATTGCCTGCTCATTGAGAGAGCAATTTCAGAAACAAACACCAATAACCCCAATAAATGCCAATAAACTCAACATAAAAATCAGCCTTGATAAATAATAAACACCAATACATTTTTGAATCAATTTTTATATTACTTAACATTGTTTTAACTTTGGGGATTAAGTATTTTTGGTTTCCTAAAGTGATTTCTTTTTTTCTTTTTTTTTGAAACAGGGTCTCACTCTGTCGCCCAGGCTGTAGTGCAGTGGCATGATCACGACTCACTGCAGCCTCAACCTCCTAGGCTCAATTGATCCTCCCAACTCAGCCTCCCAAGTAGCTGGGACCCCAGGCATGTGCCACATGCCAGGCTAATTTTTGTATTTTTTGTAGAGATGGGGTTTCACCATGTTGTCCTGGCTGGTCTGAAACTCCTGGGCTCAAGTGATTCACCCACCTCGACCTCCCAAAGTGCTGGGATTACAGTCATGAGCCACTGTGCTTGCCCTAAAGTTATAAAGTCTGACAGTTCTTTATTTAAATTTTAGAGTTAAAATTTAATCATCAAGAGTTCTGTCTGCATCAAATTGTACCAGTTTTAGGTATTATTTGTGTGAGGTTTCTTCAGTAACTTATTTCTACCAGATCCAATTTTCCTGGGTCAAATTTTGCAGATCTGCATTTCAAGATTTGCTCCGTTTTTAGTCAATATCACATTTTTACCACATACAATCAGTCATAGCCATTTTCAGTTTTAATTTGTGTTGGTTAATTTTGCCAGAAATATCCATTATAAATTGAACAGCAGATTAATGGTTTATTTATTCATTTCTTATTCAATGGGATGAGAAAATTGAACAACATTAGGCAACAGAGAGAGCTAGGCAAAACAGAGATGAAGACTCAGAGATAAAGATAGCAAGAGGAAATAAAATTTTAAGAGTAAAAATTACATTGATGGTAATGGTAATAGCTAATATTTATTGTGTACTTCTTATGAGCCCCGTTCTAAACACCTGAAATGGGCTTATATTCATTTAATCTTCACAACAACTCTTTTTAACTTTGATTTTGAGTTCAGGGTACAAGTGCAGATTTATTACATAGGCAAACTTGCGTCATGGGGGGTTTGTTGTTCAGATTATTTCATCACTCAGATATTAAGCCTGGTACCCATTAATTATTTTTCCTGATCGCCTCCCTCTTCCCACCCTCTACCCTCTGAACAGCCCCAGTGTATGTTGTTTCCCTCTATGTGTCCATGTGTTCTCATCATTTAGCTCCCACTTGTAAGTGAGAACATACAGTATTTGGTTTTCTGTTTCTGTGTTAGTTTGCTAAGGATAATGGCCTCCAGCTCTGTCCATGTCCCTGCAAAGGACATCATCTCCTTCTTTTTTTATGGCTGCATAGTATTCCATGGTGTATATGTACTACATTTTCTTTCTCCAGTCTATCATCAATGGGCATTTAGGTGGATTCCATGTCTTTGCTATTGTGAATAGTACTTCAGTGAACATACGTGTGCATGTATCTTTATAACAGAATGATTTATATTCCTTTGGGTATTTACCCAATAATGAGATTGATCAGTTGAATACTATTTCTGTCTCTAGGTCTTTGAAGAGTCGCCACACTGTCTTCCACAGTGGCTGAACTAATTTACACTACCATCAACATTGTGTAAGCATTCCTTTTTCTCTACAACCTTGCCAGCATCTGTTTTTGTTTTTTGTTTGTTTTACCTTTTAGTAATAGCCATTCTGACTGGTGTTAGATGGTATCTTATAGTGGTTTTGATTTGCATTTCTTTAATGATAAGTGATGTTGAGCTTTTCTTCATATGATTGTTGGCCGCATACATGTCTTCTTTCAAAAAGTGTCTGTTCATAGGCCGGGCATGGTGGCTTACGCCTGTAATCCCAGCATTTTGGGAGGCCGAGGCAGGCGGATCACCTGAGGTTGGGAGTTCGAGACCAGCCTGACCAACATGGAGAAACCCCGTCTCTACTAAAAAAAATACAAAATTAGCTGGGCATGGTGGTTTATGCCTGTAATCCCAGCTACTCAGGAGGCTGAGGCAGGAAAATCGTTTGAACTCAGGAGGTGAAGGTTGCAGTAAGCTGAAGTGGCACCATTGTACTCCAGCCTGGGCAACAAGAGCAAAAACTCTGTCTAAAAAAAAAAAGTGTCTGTTCATGTTCTTTGCCCACTTTTTATGTTTGTTGTTGTTGTTGTTGTTTTTGTAAATTTGCACAACAACTCTTTGCGGAGATGTAATTATCATTTCTATTTTAAGATGGGGAAACTGAGGTACAAAGACTGGAAATAAATTGCCTCAAATTATACAGCTAGTAAGAGGCAGATCGGGGATTCACACCCAGGCAGCCTGTGACTGAGAAGATGCAGCTGTGTTTGTATATTGATTGCTTACTTCTTGGTACTGCAGCATCCAAACGTCCCCTGGAACAAAATGTTGGGGTGAGTCAAAATGTTCTTTCATTCTATGCTTTTCTGCCACCTGAAATGCCCTCCCACACCTTCTGTGCCTAACATCATTATATGCTTCCTTAGGGGAGTCAGACTGACCTTGAGAAGGAGGGGACCATTGCCCACAAAGCTGGGTCTCCTGACCCTCTACTGGGACTCCCAGCATCTGAGCTAATTGCTGTTGGAATGCTTATCATCTGTGCCACAATTCCCTTTGTCTTTCTCATTAGAGCCTGTTTGAAATGCTTGTTTTCCGGTGCCATAAAGAAATAGTACTTGAACATAAATTTAATTTTTTTAGCAAGGCCATTTTTATACTTTCTGCAGAAAGGGTACACTCACCAGCAGTTTTGCCACGAGAATACACTGAACAAAGGAGACAGGGTCATTTACAACCTGACGCATCTACTGTACTGCTGTGTCCAGTTTCCATTGGCTGGAACGGGACCTCACATTCTGTATTTGTCCCGAATGGCTAGCAACTTAGAACTTTTGAAAAGAGGCAAAGGCCGAGGAGAACAAAGGAAGGAGGAAGTAACTGTGGAATGCTGAGAAAGGTAAAAATACCTTTAAATAAGGAAGAAGAACAGGCTATGGCCTAATGCTTGCTTGGACCAGTATAAGCATGCCAGGGCAAATATTTAGGCTAAATTATGAGAGCTAAGAACATAAAGTACATTGGTTTTTTATTACGGCTAGCAGATATTTAAGAATGTTAGCACAGGTTTTTGAATAAATTTTGCTTTTTAAAAGAAGTTACTATTTATTTCTAATTAGATGGGGAGGAAGGTCTTTGAAGAGGAACCTCTACTTTTTACCGGCCTAAGATTCTTAAGAAGAGGAGTTGGCTCTTATTGCCAGTGTTTCAATTTCCTACTATAGGACTGGTACAAATGAGAAGAGTTATGAAAATTATTGAATAAATGCTTCTTGGCCTTTTGACTAAGATCAGATGAAAATTATTGAATAATAATTTTGAATAAACAAATGTGCAGTTTCACTAATAAGGGATTCTACTAATAGTTACTTGCTTTATTATTTACTGTTAAGTATGACTGTTTTGGCTTAACATATTCTCCCGCATTAAAGAACTTGTGATCTTTCACAATAGTTCTGGGAACTTATTCAAAGCTCCTGAAATTTTGATGTTCTGATGCAAGTGACTGGGTTATGCATAAATCATTTGATTTCTACATTCGTCCGCTTTCTATTTTGTTCTGACCATCCCATAGTATCTGGTGATAACAGAGTTCACCAGCAAGGGTGTTTGGATATGATACTGCATAATCCAAAATCTAAAATCAGAATAAATCTATATAGAATATGTCCTGATCGGTGCAAAAGTAATTATGGTTTTTGCCATTAATAACTACAGACTTGATCTATGAAGTAGGTAAGTTATCCTAATGTATTAACCCAGGCTGCTGGAGTCAGAAATCTTAAGATTGCCTAAAGCTGCCCTACTCAAATCCAATCCATCACCCAGTTTTGTTGATTCTACCTTTTAAATAGTTCCTGAATCTGTCTCCTTTTCTCCATCTCTGTTGTCATTGCCTTCGGTCAAGGTCTCATCATGGTTAATCGCAACAACGTTCTACTGTCTCCCCAGCTGCAAGCTTGCTCTGATTCATTATTCTCACTATAGTCAGAGTGATCTAAGAAGCAAATCTAATCGTCACTCCCATACTTGAAACCCTTAAATAATAACTTCGTATCATCTGCAGAATAAAATATAACCCCCATCCTCCTTTCTAGGTCCATTTCCTGCTGCTCCCCTGTACACTAGTGCATTGGTCTTGATGACGTCCTTGTAAGTTCCTAAAATTACTTCAAAAATGCTGTCCCTGATGCATCCTTTCTTGGTTCTTGTTTACTTCCTCAGTTTCCACCTTCACAATGAAGTCTCCCTCCAAACAGTCCCTGATTCTGTGTTTCTGCCTAACTACAAAGAGTATGACATAAAGATTCAAAGCAAATGCAGTAGTATGAGCTTGCCAGACTACCCCACCTAAGTTGTATGAGTTTAGGCAACTCGCTTAAGCTTTCTAAGCCTCAATTACCTCATCTGTGAAATGGGGCTAGTTAGTAGCTGTGGTATGTAGACTGTCATGAGGAATTAAATGAGAAATTCCAGGCTTGCGTGAGCTAATCACTTAGTAATTACTAGCCATTTGTCTTGGCTAATATTCAGTTTGTTTGTTTACTTCTGCTAGACTGTGTGCTTCAAGGATAAAGACTCTTGTGTCTTTAGCAACTATGATAGTAACGGGCACAATATAAGTGTTCCTTAAATGTTTGCCAAATGGACAAATGAATGGATGGAGGATTATCTTCTACACCCCAAATTGGAACACTTGATCTCACATGTTTGAGTAATGGAGAAGAGTTTAAGTAACTTCTAAAATAGTGAGTTATTGCTATAGCAATGAAAAAATTATTACCCTACCCCTTGTCCTGAGATTGGTGTGGTTAATGACACACTGAAGGTGTTGAGTTTAGAACATTGTAAGAGGCAAACAACACTTTCAGTCAAATTTAATTGAGGAAGCACAATATTGTAAAGATCTGGGTTCTGGTCCTGTCTCTGCCACTAACAGGAGGTGTGACCATGAAAAAGTTAAAAATTAAACTCTCAGCCTTTATTTCCTCATCTGTAGACAAACAATGATGGACAAGATGATCTCGAGGATCCTTTTACTTTGTCAATCAACTGCTTTTGTAACTTCTCAGGGTGATAAGTTACACTTTCAATTTGGGGAAATTGTATATGAAAGTATATGAAATAATTGCATTATAATAGTCTTAACTACTGCTGCTATGTAATGTTCCTGAGATTTTGTTATTGTTGTTGTTTTAACTTTGAGAAACGAAAAATTTTAATGGTAGGAATTTATAATCGGAATGAACCATGAAAGAGATAATTGTTGTTGATACAAGAGGATAAGAGAAAATCCCCACTTACTGCCCCTGACCTGGCCATGTTCAGTGAAAGAACTAGCATTGGCTTTATAGAGTGGATACGATTATTTATGTTAATAAGCAAGGAGACTATAAATGTATTATTAATTACTATGGGACAAATTCAAAGTTTCTGAGAGTTAAACTAGTAAAATGCATACACAATGTACTTAGATATAGTATCTATGTTAGTAAATGAAGAGATTGCAAATGTATGGTTAATTATTCTAGGAAAAACACAAACTAGGGTAATCTTAGCAAATATGATCATTGTTTAATAAGTGGAAACTTAAATAATCATGTGGTATTTTATAGGGAAAAAATTGTGGAAACAAACATAGACGGTCAACCTAAAGCAGGGTACTCTAATCTATGGCTCACAGATTCCAGGTGGTTCGTGAAATTGCTTTAAGGATCTGCAAATTTATGAATTTACTAACCATTTTCTGTCTGTCAGCTTAACCAGCCAATGATGTTAATAATCAAAACAATTCCCTCTCTTTGTTTTGTTTCCTATAAAGCACAACAGAAAAGAACACACTTCTTTTTTTTTTTTTTTTTAATCCTCCTCACTGGAGAAGTAGGCTTAGCTATCTATATAAGGAAAAGGTTCTTGGATAGGACAGAGAGTTTCCCAATGCAAGGGCAGGCACAGTTGGTTCAAGTAGAAGGTGTATCTTTATTTGGAATATGAATTATCAGGCTATCATGGCCCAAAGCTATTAAAAATTCAAATTAAATAACATTCTGCCCTTGTTCTGCTTCTAATCTCGTTGAACTGCGTTCTGATTATTTTGCTTGCTATGTGTGTTTGCCCACAGGGAGGACAGGAGCAGCTGGTCCACCTGACAGTTGTAATTTCTTTCATAGATTAATATATTGGTATTCTGGTTTATGAAGATAATTTTTTTAAGTGTTCAGTTTATAATTTTTTTTGAGACCGGGTCTCCTTATGTTGTCCAGGCTGGTCTTGAACTCCTGGGTTCAAGGGATCCTCCTGCCTTGGCCTCCCAAAGTGCTAGGATTACAGGCGTGAGCCACCACGCCCTGCTGAGTGTTCAGTTTAATGTGTGTGTTACTGACTTTGTTTCCAGGCTCATTTTGCTAAAAAAAAAAAAAAAAAAATCTATTCAGGGGGATTGGAAAGCTAGGAGTGCAATCCTTAACCACATGTGTTTCTCGAGGTGAAGCGTACCTTGCGAGCTATCTTGGCACTCACACAGCTAGCTGAGTCTTTTCTGGGGACACCTCACTGGGTACTGCTTGTGCTCACCATTAGATGAGCATCTTGATCCTCTCATTTTGTAGATTGACAAACTGAGGCATACATCATAGTATACCTGTGGTTTTCACCTTTCTCAAAGGTACTTAGCACCTTTGAGAACTAGCTATCTGAACACTTAGGACAGATTTTAGAAAACTTTTTCTTTTGGGCTGGGTAGAGTGGTTCATGCCTGTAATCCCAGCACTTTGGGAGGCCAAGGAGAGAAGATCACCTGAGCCCAGGAGTTGGAGACCAGCCTAGGCAACATAGTGAGACCCTGTCTGTACAAGAAATACAAAAAGTAGCTGGGTGTGGTGGTGCACACCTGTGGTCCCAGCTACTCAGGAGGCTGAGGAGGAAGGTTCGCTTGAGCCCAGGAGGTTGAGGCTGCCATGAGCCTTGATTGCACCACTGCACTTCAGCCTGGGCAACAGAGCATGACCCTGTCTCAAAAAAACAAAAATCAAAAAAAAAAAACCAAAAAAAAACCTTTTATTTTGAAATAATTTTGGATTTATAGAAGAGTAGCAAAGTTAGTACAGACATAGTCCACATTCAACTTCCCTTAACATTCACATATTTATTTTCATTTTTATTTTTTGAAACAGTTTCACTCTTGTTGCCCAGGCTGGAGTGCAATGGCATAATCTCAGCTCACTGAGACCTCCGCCTCCTGGGTTCAAGCGATTCTCTTGCCTCAGCCTCCCAAGTAGCTGGGATTACAGGTGTGCGCCAACACGCCTGGCTAATTTTGCACTTTTTTAGTAGAGATGAGGTTTCACTGTTTCAGTCAGGCTAGTCTTGAACTCCTGACCTCAAGTGATCCACCTGTCTTGGCTTCCCAAAGTGCTGGGCAGGCATGAACCACTGTGCAACATTAACATATTATATAATCATGGTTCATTGATCAAACCACAAAGGTTTTGTGTATATATACATTTATATTATATTATATTATATTATATTATATTATATTATATTATATTTTAATAGAGTTAGGGTCTCGCTGTGTTGCCCAGGCTGGTCTTGAACTCCTGGGCTCGGGCAATCCTCCCACCTCAGACTCCCAAAGTGCTGTGATTACCAGTGTGAGCCTGGCCCTTACAATATTAACTAAACAACATACTTTATTTGGATTTCCTCAGTTTTCCCCACCAGTGCCCCTTTTCTGTTCCAGGATGCAATCCAGGACACCACAGTACATTTTAGTCATCATGCCTCCTTTGTTGCCTCAAACTGTGACTGTTTCTCACTCTTTATCTGTCTTTCATGATCTTGACGCTTTTGAAGAGTGTTGATCAGGTGTTGTGTAGAACGTCCCTCAATTCAGATTTGTTTAATATTTCCACAACTTTTAGACTGAGGTTGTGGATCTTGGAGAAGAATACCATAGAGGTGAAGTGGCCTTCTCACCACATCATGTCAGGGGTGTACACTATCACTGATGATACTGATTTCTTTTTTAGTTTTAATTTTAGTAGAGACAGGGTTTCACTATGTGTGCCGGGCTGGTTGAACTCCCAACCTCAGGTGATCCAACTGCCTTGGCCTCAATCTTTTTAGTTTGAAAGTTGGTAAGTAAAGATAAAGAATTAAGCATTTATTCACTTTTAAAACAGAAACTATTTTCAGGTAACTAAATAGCCTCTGTTGTTGAAGGAAATCTCTAATTTACAGAAGACTGTCAGTGAGCAAATGTGGAAGGTAATATATAATTGGAAAAATCATTAGTTTGCCACCCGTAAGGAAAGTATTGATTCAGGAAAGGATAAAATCATTAAATCGTTAGGTTAATGGTTGACAGGTACGTTGACCATTCATCTCATTTTGCCAGAGATGGTCCTAGTTTATGACTATTGTCCAAGTGTAATTATTAATAGTGCCCCTTTTAATGTCAAATGTGGCAGTTTGGATTATAAGTGATAGGCTCACCCTGTTGACAGGGTACCGACATATGTATGAAGCCAAAGTAAATATCATGCAGATAATATTCTGATAATAATAGAATTGAGCTATCATCACCTTTAACTCAGTGTTAATCTTACCATCACTTAGGATGGGACAACCATATGTGTCTCCTGTTGTGATTGAAACTGGAATATACAGGATTACCTATGAAGTTCCCTTGATAAAAATGTTCAATTTAAATCTGGTCAAATATTCAGATCTATCTTCCTGCTTATAGGAAACACAAGGATTGGAGGAAGCAATCAGACAGATCCAGAGGGGAAACAGGCCTGGTCTTCAGCAAGTCCGTATCATGATAAAAGGAACTGTTCTAGGTTAAAAGTGTCTTAAGAGGCATAGCAGCCAGATATACTGCTTGGTTCTGAATTCGATACGTATTTGGCCAAACCAGCTGGAAGGACATCTTGGGGACAGGTGAGGAAATTTGAATATGGATTTGCTATTATGGTTAATTATGTTAGGTGTGAAAATATAATTTTTGCTATGTAGAAAACTGGGCGTTAAAAAAAACAGATGCATTCCAAATATTAGGGGTGGAATATTATGATGTCTATAATTTACTTTAAAAATACTTCAGGGCTGGGTGTGGAGGATCATGCTTGTAATCCCAACATTTCATGAGGCCAAGGTGGGAGGATCTCTTGAGCCCAGGAGTTTGGGACCAGCCTGGGCAACAACGCAAAACGCTGGCTCTAAAAACAAAAACAAAAAGGAAAACGAAAACATGAAACCAAACTGAAAAAAAAAACCACACACACAAAAAAGCATGAAATAAAATAAAATAAAATAAAATAAAAACGCCTTCAGCATTAACTATAATAAAGGGAGTTGGCAGAAAAAGCAGTAAAGTAAAAGATAAAATATATAAAACATTTCATAAACTTACACCTGAAAGACAGTGTCATAGGTAAGGCAGCCCCCAGTGATCCCACCTCCTGATATTCAGCCCCTCCTTGAGTGTGGTCTACACTTTTCAACTTGTTTCTTCTTCCCCCCCGCCTGTTTTTTTTTTTTTTTCAATTGAGACAGAGTCTCACTCTGGAGCGCAGTCGTGCAATCCCGGCTCTCTGCTGGGACTACAGGCATGCACCACCATGCCTGGCTACTTTTTGTATTTTTAGTAGAGATGGGTTTTCACCAGGTCGGCCAGGCTGGTCTTGCTCCTACTTCAGGTGATCCACCCGTCTCGGCCTCCCAAAGTGCTGGGATTACAGGCGTGAGCCACTGCACCCGGCCACACCTTGCTTCTAATGAACGGATATGGGCAGAAGTGATGGAAATTCACTCCCAATATTATTGAAATATTGAACCTTACAAAAGGTTACAAGTCTGTGGCTTCCATCCTGAGCATTCTCTGTCTTTCGTAGATTGCTCGTGCTGGGAGAAGGACACTGTCATGTTGTGATCTGTTCTATGGACAGGCCCATGTGTGGCATGTCTTCTGTCTAGCAACCTATGAGGAACTGCCATGCATTAAAAACCAGGTGAGTGAACTTGGAAGAAGATCCTTCAACATCAGGTGAGTCTTCGATCTCGGCTGGCAATCTGACTGCAACCTCATGAGAGGTCTTGAGCCAGAGGCACTTAGACTGTGCTTGGATTCCTGACCCATGGAAGCTGTGAAGTAATGTTTTGTTGCTTTAAACTGCTAAGTTTTGAGATAATTTGTTATGCAGCAATAGGTAACTAATACAGATAGGAAACAGTTATTAGGGTGAAAGAGGGCAAGAAGAACATTATAGGCAGAGAGAAAAACCCGTGAAGATAAGTATTTAAGGTAAGAAGCATGAGTGTCTTTCAAAAATGGAAAGAAACCAAATTTGACTAGAACTTAGAAGGCAATAAGGAAAGATGAAGTTGTAGTGATGGGCATGATATAGGGCTACAAAGACCATGTCAAAAGTCTGTTCTTTTTCTATTGGGAATAAGAAGCCATGGAAAGGATTTAAGCAGAGCCTGTTTTAGAAGCTTAATTGGGTTTTTTGCAGAGAAGAGAATAGAGGGAGCAAGGGTGGAAGCTAATCTGGGAGAAGCGCTGAATCATCTGGGCTGGGTATGGAAAACAGATGGCATCGCCTTTCTCAACTCAGACTCTGAAAAGGTCAGCACTGCTCTGGGCCTTACTCTGATTACACAAAATTGGCACAAGGATGGCCATACAAATCAACACCAGTTAATACACTGGCTACCCAATGACCAGTTAGATTTCTTCTTGGAAGACTTCTTACCTATAGATATCCAGATATTTGGCAGTGATGTGTGGACACTAGACTGGGAGGTGAGTCAGATGCTGCCTTTACATCCGCGTTGAATAGGATGAGTGAGAGGAGAAAGTGAGTTTACAGAAAGAGGAGACTAGAGCAAACAGGCAAAGATAACCAGAGAGCAGAAGGCATGTGGCCCCTGAGAAGGAAAGGAAGAGAGTGGGAAACGCTGTAGGTCCTCAAAGCTTTCCAGCCCCTATAAAGGTCATGGCAACTAGACCTCTTGTCCACAGAATTGATTAGTTTTGTTTTCTCACCAATATTAATTTCCCTCATGCTCATTTGGCTTCTTTTCCTTACAACCAAAACATTGTCATGACTAGAATAGATTTCTGCACCATGATTGAGTAGATCATTTGACCTCTATAGATTAAAAAAAAAAAAAGGTGAATAGAATGATATTAACACTTGCATATTACTGACTCAATATACTCACAAAGATGCAATTATTTACTTCAGTTCAGGAATTCTCAGCCCCATCCAAGCAGCCTATATGCTGATACTACTTAATAGCTGAACATATAACAACATTTTCTGAGTTTTCTTACATCCTAGATCTAATGGAGATTAGGGGATGAGAGGTTAGAACTTGTTCTGAATTCCGTAAGTAAGTTACAGGCTGATGAAGTGACAGTTCGAAGGTAGATGCAATGCAGATGTCATCTGGAGAAGTATTACCTGTTGCCCACAGACATCCATACAGAATGGCAGAAGCCTGGGGAGACTTTATGGTCTAATTGCTGATTGGGAGTAGAGCAGATTGGTTATGAATGTGGACTCTGTAGCCTGGAGGCCTAGGTTTGAATTCCAATTGTGTCATTCACTGGCTGTGTGACTCAGGATGCATTACTTAATCTCTCCGTGCCTTTGTTATCTGTAAAATAGAAATAATAGCAATGCTTACCTCATAGGGTTTTTGTAAAGTTTCAAATGTGTTAGTACATTTAAAGTGCTTAAAACGGTGCCTTGCATGTAGGAAATGATTGATAAATATTACTTATTAAATGAGATGCTTATGTAACATGCTGAGCATACTACAAGCTCAGGAAATGTAAGCTACTATTATTATTTTCTGCTATAATCCTGTATGTTGATTTAGTATGACACTTCCTATTCATGGAGTAATATTGTTCATTTAGTCCTAGTTTCTTGGCTATCTCATTGTCTTCACTTACATATATGCAAAAAGGTAGACCCTACCTTGATTTTGACCTTCTCGGTAAAGCACTAGCTAGCAAAATGCCCTTTTGTAGTCCATTCTGGCTGCAGTAACAAAATACCATAGACTGAGTGGTTCATAAACAATAGAGATTTATTTGTCACATTCTAGAGACTGGGGAGTCCAAGGCCAAGGTGCCAGCAGATTTGGTGTCAGGTGAGAACTAGCTTCCTCAGACGACCTTCTCACTCTGACCTCATGTGGCAGAAGAGGGCGAGAGGTCACTCCTGGGCCTCTTTTACAAGCATGCTAGTCACATTCATAGGGTTCTGCCCCCATGACCTAGTCACCTCCCAAAGGCCTCGCATCCTAATACAATCACCTTGTGGGTAAAAATTTCAACATAGGAATTTGGGGGGACATAAATATCCAGACCATAGCAGCCCTATAGAAACTATGGAAACAAATATTACTTATTGATGATTTTTAGTTGCTGCCTATGCCATGGTAAATAGTTTACTTATGAAATCTCAGGGCAACTCTTTGTTTTCCAAATAAAAAGGTCGAAGCTGTGAGAAGTGACTTGCCCAAGATTATACGGCCAGTAGTTGGTAGAGCCAGGACTAGAATCCTGATCTAATTTACCCCAAAGCTCATTAGCAACTGCTAGCTCTACTGCCTGTGAGGGAGCTAGCAGACGCACCCAGCCTGGGATTCTTTATTTCCAAGATCTCTTTCAATATTTCAAAGACCAATATTTCCAGTCAGAAATAACACAGCTGCACAGTTTATGGGTTAATAAGTGTGTTATTAGGAACTGGGGCTTCAGCCAGGAAAACAGTCTTTTTAAAGCATTTACAGTCTAGAAATTATACATTGTGATTTGGGTGAGACGCAGGATTTAGTGGTCTCTAACTGGCTTTGGTGTTAGACACACATGTGGTTGGTTGAATTCTAGCTTCCCCTCTTTTCAGGTATCTGAATGTCACCTTGCATCAGTCCTATCATCTATCTGAGCCTCAGTTTCCCCATTTGTAAATTGGGGACAATACATCCACCTTGCAGGGCTGCCGAAGGGATTGGATATAGTGCATGTAATGTACCTCCTATGGATTTAAGATAGGTACTCAAAAATGGCAGTTATTTTCTTAAAGCCTCATTCTGCATTGGAACCAGTTCTCAAGAGCCAATTCTGATGAGTGTCTTCATAGCAGGACCTAAGCCCTGATGAATTAATTTGTCTGAAGCCAACATTGTCTTTTCATTTCATCTTGATATGCTAATTGTGGGGGGTCTATAATTCAATGGTTATCAATTGAACAAGGGTGGTATTTGCTATTCTGTTCTGTATAGTTGTGTACATTGTCGGTATCCTAATAGTTATCAAGCTTTGACTACAGGAAAGTCCATTTGGTCTCTTAAAAGATGCACTGAATCTCTTCAATTCCTTTTTCGTTTTGATTCAATAAAATGGTTCACTCTAGAAAAGGTGTATAGACATAGTTCAAGTCAGATATTTGCAATATGTTGTATATAACAATTGAGCTCAAACTACCTGAATTTCAAGGACATATTTATGGGGATACACTATAGCAATGAAATAATGAAATACATGTACACATATGATTATCATATACATGTGATAGATATACATATGTATATACTTAATCTATTTAAAAGATTATTCTATAATATAAATATCTTAAAGTAGATTAAAATAACATAATAAAAACTATCAGATAATAAAATTTTAATACCTGCAAGGAGTTTCTTCAGACTGACTTCAGACTGAGTTTGTTTTCATTTTTTTTTTTTTTTTAAATTTGAGATGAAGTATCCTTCTGTCACCCAGGCTGGAGTGCAATGGTGAGATCTCGGCTCACTGCAACCTCTGCCTCCTAGGTTTAAGCGATTCTGCCTCAGCTTCCCAAGTAGCTGGGACTACAGGTGCGTGCCACCATGCCCGGCTAATTTTTGTATTTTTTTAGTAGAGACGGGGTTTTGCTATGTTGGCCAGGCTGGTCTCGAAATCCTCAGGTGATCCACCCGCCTCAGCTTCCCAAAGTGCTAGGATTACAGGTGTGAGCCACTGCACCCAGCCTGTTTTCATCTCTTATATATGCTAGTGACTTACTTTCTATAAGGTATCCATTTTGAATTTTTTTTTTTTTGGTAGGGATTAGTTTGTAATAAGCCATCTATACCAGTATTATTTTCAGAATAATTGACCAGAACTTGGGGATACAAGCTAATGTTGAAAAAGGGATCTAACCCCCAACTTCTGGTCAAACTATAGTTTGTTCAAATGTCACACTTTTTTTTTTTTCTTTTTTAAGATGGTGTCTCATTCTGCATCCCAGGCTGGAGTGCAGTGCTGCAATTATAGCTCACAGTAGCCTCCACCTGCTGGGCTCAAGTGGCCCTCCCACCTCTGCCTGTCAAGTAGCTGGGACCACAGTCATGCACCACAATGCCTGGCTAATATTTTTGATTTTTGTAGTGATGAGGTTTCCCCATTTTGCTCAGGCTGGTTTCAAACTCCTGAACTCAAGCAGTCCTCCCTCCTTGGCCTCCCAAAGTGCTGGGATTACAGGCCTGAGGCACTGCACCCAACCTCAAATGTCACATCTTTAACAAAATTTTCACCACGCTCTCTTTCTCCAATTACTCATGCTCAGAATTGTGTGAAGCCTTTATCACAATTTATCATATTTAATTGATTTTGAATATTTAACTGGAATTCAGTGTAGATGATGTTTTTAAATTAAAATATAATTCACATACAGTAAAATTCACCTTTTAAAGTATACAATTTGGCTGTGTGCAGTGGTTCAGACCTTTAATCCCAGCACTTTGGGAGGCCAAAGTGGGCAGATCACTTGAGCTCAGGAGTTCAAGACCAGTCTGGCCAACATGGCAAAACCCCATCTTTACCAAAAATATAAAAAATTAGCTGGATGTGGTGGCAGAGGCCTGTGGTCCCAGCTCCTTGGGAGGCTGAAGTGTGAGGATAGCTTGAGCCTAGGAAGCAGAGGTTGCAGTGAGCCGATATCATGCCATTGCACTCCAGCCTGGGTGACAGAGTGACACTCCCTCTCAAAATAAGCAAATAAATAGTATAGAATTCAATGGGTTTTAGTGTATTCACAAAGTTGTGCAACCATTAGTGCTAATTCCAGAACATTTTTATCATTGAAAAATAAATTCCATATCCATTAGCAGTCACTTCCAATTCCTCACTCCCCTCTACCTCCTGGAAACCACTATTCTACTTTCTGTCTGTATGGATTTGCCTGAAATGCAATGTAATTTCATCACATTTCATGTAAATGTAATCATACAACAGGTGGCCTTTTTGTATGTGGCTTTTTATGTCCAAACAACATTTCATTGTACAGTTATACCATGTTTCTTAACCATTCATCAGCTGATGGTCATTGGGTTATTACAATACTTTTTGGCTATTATGAATATTGCTGCTGTGAACATTTGTGCACACGTTTTTATGTGTATCCAATTATTTAGGCTCACAGTATTTAGGAGTGGTGTTTTGCTACTACGCTGACTGGGGTTAAGACCAGGCTCTGCTATTTAGTAGATGTGTGACCTTGGGCAAGCTACTTAACTTCTCTGTGCCTCAAGCTCATCTACAAACAGTGACTATGTTATCCACCTCTTAGTGATTTTTGAATCTTAAAAGAATTAACGTATGGGAGGTACTTAGATCCGGGTTTGCTACATGGTTAGCAAACATGGTAAGCATGCGACATGGACATGCTTACATGGTCCAAGTAAAATTTATCTATTAGTATTATTTTAATATTTTAGGACTTTAATAAAAGGGCTCATCTTCATTGTACCTTTGAAACCCCAAATCCTAAACTTTTTTTTTTGTTAATTAGAAAAACGAAATAAATATTCAGAATCGTCTGGTATTCTGGGTGTCCTAATTTCAGACAAGCACATTATGAGATTGAGTGAGAGATGGCAAAGGTGTAAATTGCAAAGAGGCTTGCCTTCACCAATTTACCTTTCCTAATGCAGCAACTTATAACACCTATTCGCTTGCAACTATTTAGTATAATTTGGGAGGCATTCTTGTAATTAATAATATATTATTTAATAACATGTATATAGAGCTGAGTGGTGACTTGACTCCTGCTACTGTAAAGCTAGGGAGTAGCGGCTTTACACAGCAACTGTGCAATTGGTTTAGGCAAGGCCCAGGTCGATTTTGATTGGCTTGCCCAGTGGAAATGCTCTCCGCCTGAGCTACTACTGGCCAATATGGCTTCACAGTTGGCTCTCCCGGAAGCCGACAGACACGTGGCTACCGCAGGCCGAGCCGAACGTGGGAGGACTTAGTTCTGCCTACCGCGAGAGGGCGCCGGCGGTTCCTCACTGCTAAAATCACATTTCCCATAAAGCCCCCGAGCCACCAATCAACTGGCTGTCTTCATACCGCTTTCAAAGTCGGCGGGCCCCTTGCCCAATAGCAAGGAAGGTACCGCCCCCATCTCGAAGATTGATGGAAACATTAACCAACCACATCTCAGGCCTCTGCTATCTCCTCCTCTCTTGTTGGGGATTGACGATTTTTCTAGCCAATAAGGGACGCTGGGTCGGCGGGTGGATGAACGCGGCCCTCTGTAATGGCGGAGCGTGGCGGGGACGGGGGCGACGGTGAGCGATTCAACCCGGGGGAGCTCAGGTAAGGGACGCTGTCCTCCCTCACATCTCTGCTCACGAGAGCCCCAGGGGCTAGACCTGCCATGTGGAGATCCGGGGCGGACGGTGGGTAGCGGAGCCGCGGCCGCCCTGGGCCAGGACCGCATGGGGCTTAAGAAGGGGGAAGGGGAAGGTGGCTTGAATGAGAGCCGGGCCCGGGCTGGGCCAGGGCCTCCTGCGGGTTCTTCGGCTGCTTCCTCGTGCTTTCTTGGGGCTCCGCCGCCCCTCGCGGCCTGCGGCCAGCCGGCCGGGCCCGGTGCTCCCGCCTTTGGGCCCCGCCTCAGCCGCGTGTCGCCTCCGTCTCGGCCGACCAGTCTGTCTCCCGGCCGCGTTCCGCTGCGGGCCTGGTTTTCCTCATCGACGTCCCTGCACTTCGCAGTTACTTCCCTTGTACCGCTCGCCACTTCTGGCTAAGCCTTTTCCACGCCCTCCCCGGCCATTTGGGCTCCCCACGTTTGCCCTTTCATTTCATCCCCCTCATCGCTTGCCTTTCTTAACTTCAGTGGCTTTTCTTCCTTTTTTCATCCCTTTATTCCTTATTATTCTGTAGTAGTGAGTACCAACAACAGTAGCAACCGCTTATTAGGCACTTACCGTGTGCCAGTAAACCGTTTACTTAGGTTTGTCTCATTTAATCCTCAAGACCACCTTTTGGAGTAGTTGCTGTTAACATTTTGCAGGCCACAGACCAGAGGCATCTTCAGTTGTTACTCGCCCATCTTACGGGTGAGATAACAGCCTCGTGGAGGTTGAGTCAGTAGAATAAGATTGCATAGGCGGATTTGTGGCTCCAGGAAGTGGCTTGAACTCAGGCAGTCAGGTTTCAGAGCCTGCAATCCCGATTGGCATTCTATTTGTCTACTACTCGTGCCATTTCCCTGACCAGTGCAGTGACCTTTTTTCCCCTGGAACCTCAATGCCTATGAATTTGTAATTAAAATTTGGTAAAATAAGAGTGACCTGGAGAAATCTTTTGGTCAGTGGTTTTTGAGGAAAAGAGGTGTTATGCTTTATGTGTATATGGTACTTTTTTTTTTTTTCTGTATGGGAGAAATGGCATTTCGGATGTTCACCTCCTATTCTGAATTGTGCTGTTGTCAACATTTGAAAATGAAAAAGAGCAGTGTAGATTATGAGGACTCTTGATACTGTCTAGAGCTTAAGATGAAATTGTGTAAGGAAATGGGTATTATTATTCAAGGTTTTAGAAGAGGAAAATGCCTTTCAGATTCTGCATGGCCACACACACAAATCCCTACCTTGGCAGAAATTAAATTTTGTCTTATTTCAGAGACACATCTGAAATCCTTTAAACTCCTGATGTATACAGTATTAATGAGTGATCAAGGTGAATTGTCAGGATCTTCCAGTATTAGCTATGCCAAGCTTATTCTTGATTTCGGTCTTAAAGGGAGGTTACTTAGCTAGTTTCAGATGGATTTATTAGGGAACATTCTTTTGCATTTTAGAAAGTATCTTTCTAAAGCTTTTAAAAACATCCTTATTAATAAAGCCGTTTAGACTTTATTAATGTTGCACAACTGATTTGAATAGGGCTTTAATTTGCAAATGAATGTGCCCTGTTGCAAATATTTTATACCGTAGCCTCTTGGATTGGAACTTGCTTGCAGAGCATACTGTACAGATCTTTATTTTAGCATTTGTCATGAAATTAGGTGTGTATGTGGCCTCTCTGATGGCAGAAGTTGGGGCTTAATTTTTGCATTGTATTTGTATCCTGAATGTACTTCATGGTGTGTCTGTTATAACCTCCTGACAAATGAGATATTCTGTAGTTATGTTGTAAATAAATGAAGATAGGAGATTTAAAGATACTTCACTTACTGGGCCAACATTTATTGTGTACTACGTGACAGTTGCTGGCAGTAGTTCCCTGAACCAGACCAAAAAAAGACGTTTGTCCTGCAGGAGCTTCCAGCTTAAGTAAGAGCCATCTAAATTGTAAATGAAATCAACCACATCAGATGATTAAATCTGCCTGTAAGTGTGAAGTGACTTACACAAGGTCGCTGGTAGTTGGCAGGGTCTGGACTAAACCTCAGGTCTCCTCAATCACAGTTTATAGAATTCGCCCCTCATATGTCAGTAGCATCTTTTTATTTCTTGCCCCTCCAATTAAAATATTGTCTTTAGCATTGGGGAGATTGCATATCTGGATAGAGTACTTCTGTTATAGAAAAATACCTTATGTTTGTATTTCCGTGATCTTGTGAAATATTTTTGTTATTTTTATTCATGCAAGTAGGCTTTTGTTATTCAGAAAGGTTGTAAGTGGTAGGAATATAAACCACAATAGATGGAAAATTTATAGACATTCCAAATGCCATTAAAGTAACTTCCAGAGTCATTTGTGTAGATCCTTTCCCTAGGGCCTTTGTTTACCTATCAATACTTAAGATACTTGCAATCTAAATTTTCTTATCTATAAAATGAGAATAAGAATATTCTGGTGTTATCACTCACTAGCTGCCTTAAGAAAATTATTTTTCTGTGCTGTCATTTCCTCTGTAAAAATGGTGCCAAACTTACCTTATTGGGCTGTAGTGAGGATTAAGAGTTAATATGGGTAATGTCTGTGTAACCATACTGGTATATAGGAACTTTACTATCATTATTAAAACAATAATGTGTTTTAATGTGTTGCAACAGTGTACTAAAGGGAACTATATACTAGTGGCTAAAGATAATTCAGAAGTAAATGGGAGATTTCTTCATAGCATTTATCATAATTGAAAACTCAAATTGAGAATAATGAGCTTGAGAGGGCCTGGAGAGGCTAGAAGTGGGAAAGCAGTTTGAGCTGACATTTAAACTTGAGGCTGAATAATGAGACGGAGCTAGTTATGTGAAAATCTGGGGAAGAACATGCCAGGCAAAGAGAACAGGTGCAGAGGCTTCAAAGTAATAAACTTGAAATATTTAAAGGAAAAGACTAGAATTTGTGGAAAGGTTAATGTGGGCCAGGTAATACAGAGCCTGATAATAATTATAGTAATAATAGCTAACATTACTAATATTAATACTATTTAACACTTCCCAGTACTATTACTGTACTAATGTTACAGAAACAGTAATAATAGCTAATAACTTAGATAACACTAAGTGCTAAGCACTATTCCAAGTACTTTATTAGCTCATTTAATCCTCACTGCAGGTTCTGGTGAGGTGGTTGTGATGAAGCAGTATGACATGAAGAGCCCAGCCCATGTTCTGTGCGTAATTAACATCAGAAAATGGCAACTTTAGGCCATTCAAAAAAGGAAATTATGTGAATTTTGTCACCATTTTAGTGGCAGACTTTTGAAAACCATCCCAAATTAATAGTGAAATGCCTTTTACAGATAAACACTGCTAGGTTTTGTGGGGGAATGAAAGTAATGATAGTTGAAGTAGTTTACTATGTACCAGGTACCACTCTAAATGTTTCACTGGGATTATCTCATTGAACAGAGATATCAGATACCTTTTCTGTTCCTCACTCATTCACATCTGAGGAAGCTCAAGACTCAGAAATTATGTAACTAGCCTGACAACAAAAGACAGAGTCCTAACAGAGCTTTTTTATGGTTCTGGATCTTAAATACTTAACTTCAAGCTGTAACCAGGAAGTATGAAATTGTAGAGAAATGAATACTGTAGACTTTTTGAAAAAAAGGAGAGGCAGATGGAAAGAAAATCTAAGAGTAGGGTACGTTATTAACTCTCAAGCCTGAAACAGAGTGTCTTTCCTTGGTGGTCAACTTTTTTTTTTGCCCTGAAAGATTGGACGTTCCTTCAGTAACAGTGGCCTCTGTCTTTTGGGGATGCATATAATTTGAAAAAGACCTTTTGACTATTTTGATGCAATCCATATTCTTTCTTTTTTTTTAGACAATGTCTTGCTCTGTCTCCCAGGCTGCAGTGCAGTAGTGTGATCTTGCCTTAGTGCAACCACCACCTCTCAGGTTCCTGCTGTTCTCCTGTCTCAGCGTCCCGAGTAGCTGGGATTACAGGCAGGTGCCACCACATCCGGCTAATGTTTGTATTTTCAGTAGAGAGGGTTTCACCATGTTGGCCAGGATGGTCTCAAACTCCTAACCTCAGGTGATCCACCCACCTTGGCCTCCCAAAGTGCTAGGCGTGAGCCACCGGGTGGCATCCAGCCCACATTCCTTTTTAACTCATATTTTCTAACCTTTGGATTGTAGGATCATTTGCAAATTTGATTAAATATACTTGGTATAGTAGTTCTGGACTTGTTTACAATCCTGGTGTAATCCTTGTTATGCCAGGATTGTAAACAAGTCCAGAAGGCAAATTAGTTTTTTTTTTTTTTAATTTTTAAATTTTTTTTGAGACTTGATTCTTGCTCTGTTGCCCACGCTGAAATGCGGTGGTGCAATCTTGACTCACTGCAACCTCTGCCTCCCGAGTTTGAGTGATTTTCATGCCTCAACCTCTCAAGTAGCTGGGGCTGCAGGCGTGCACCACCATGCTTGGTGAATTTTTGTATTTTTAATAGAGGCAGGGTTTTGCCATGTTGGCCCGGCTGGTCTCGAACTCCTGGCTTCAAGTGATCTACCCACCTCTGCCTCCCAAAGTGCTGAGATTACAGGCATGAGCCGCTGCTCCTGGCCTAAATTGGTTCTTTATTAGGTTTTTTTTGATGTGTTTCAGAATTGAACTATGATGTGGTAAATTTAGAGAAAGTTCAAAGGGTAATCTATAAGCAGAGGGTTGAAAAATGTCAGAAAGTTGAAAGAGCCTGGTAAGGAGAGACTATAAGAATGATTTTTTTCAAATATGTAAAGAATATAAATGTTAATTCCTCTCTTGAGGACAGAAATGTAGATTTTTTATGTATAATGTAGATGTATAATAGCTACTGGGAATACCATGATAGGTAGTCAGTTTGGGTACAGTATCACCTAGGTATTCAGTGGTTCATGCAGCAAATACTGATATTAATATTTATTGAGCCCTGTTATGTACAAATCTCTGTGCTAGGGATACAAGAGTGAACAGAATTCCTACTCTGAAAGGGGCATTTGCCTGTGTTTGAATCCTCTATTTTGTTTATTTATTTATTTTTGAGACAGACCCTTGCTCTGTTGCCCAGACTGGAGTGCATTGGCACAATCTCAGCTCACTGTGACCTCCACCTCCCGGGCTCAAGCGATTCTCCTGCCTCAACCTCCCAAGTAGCTGAGATTACAGGCGTGCAATACCAGCTATTTTTTTTGTATTTTTAGTAGAGATGGGTTTTCACCATGTTGGCCAGGTTGATCTCGAATTCCTGACTTTGAATGATCTGCCTGC
Organism: Macaca mulatta; assembly: GCF_049350105.2. Classification (NCBI taxonomy): domain Eukaryota; kingdom Metazoa; phylum Chordata; class Mammalia; order Primates; family Cercopithecidae; genus Macaca; species Macaca mulatta. Next base: position 155,339,889 of record NC_133411.1, read on the forward strand.
CTTGGCCACCAAAGTGCTGGGTTTACAGGCACAAGCCACCATGGGCCACCTGAATCCTGGCTTTAATACTGAACCAATTGTTTGGCCTTGGACAAGTGACTTCTTTGCTTTAGTTCTTTATCTGTAAACTGAGATTAATAGTATCCATCGGGTTGTTTTGATGATTAAAAGACTTAATATTTGAAAAGAGCTTAGAGTAAGCACTGCCTTGCTCATAGTAAGCACTTTTAAGAGTTAATAATTCTTTTACAAAAGCACTTGGGGGAAGAGATAGATAATACTATCTCATGTGACATTACTTATTTGCTTAAATGCTGTGGAGAAAATACATAGGGTGTTGAGAGTGAGAGGTGGTGAGGTAGTGTGCCCTACAGGGAAAGGCTTTCCCTTTAGATAGTGACTACTGATCATGTCCTAAGTTACCCCCTGCCCCCTTTAAAAAGTTTGGAAGTAATTTCAAACTTACAAAATGTCGCAAAAATAAAGCTAGAGTGTATTCAATGTTAATATTTTACCTTTTCTGCTTTACTATTTGCGTGTACACATGCCTCCTCTTTGTTATTCTGAACTGCGAGGGTAAGGTGTACCTATGGCTTTTTACCCCTCAATACTTCAGTATTTTCTAAGAATAGAGATACTATTTTACTTAACTACAGCCTAATTATCAGCTTCATAAATTTGTAATAATACTTTAATATGTTGTGCATATTCCAGTGTTGTCAGTTGATCTGGTAATGCCCTGTATGGCGTTTCCTCCTGTTATTACAGAATTCAATCTAGAGTTAAAATTGTGTTGTTATTGGCCGAGTGTGGTGGATCATGCATGCAATCTCAGTACTTTGGGAGGCCGAGATGTGCAGATCGCCTGAGGTCGGGAGTTCGAGACCAGCCTTGCCAACATGGTGAAACTCTGTCTCTTATAAAAAAAAAAAATTGTGTTATTGTGTCTCTTTAAACTTCTTTAATCTGGAGCATTTCCACGCATTTCTTTGTCTTTTATGGATAACACTGACATTTCTGAAGAATACACATCCCCCTTTTAATAGAAAGAACATTCCTTCTGGCCGGGCGCTGTGGCTCATGCCTGTAATCCCAGCACTTTGGGAGGCGAAGGAGGGCAGATCAGGAGATCAAGACCATTGCCAACATGGTGAAACCCTGTCTCTACTAAAATGCAAAAAAAAAAAAAAAATTAGGCAGGCCAGGTGGCGCACGCCTGTAGTCCCATCTAGTTGGAAGAAGAATAGCTTGAACCCGGGAGGCGGAGGTTGCAGCGAGCCCAGATTGCACCACTGCACTCTAGCCTGGCAACAGAGTGAGACTTGGTCTCGAAAAAAAAAAAAAAGAAAAGAAAGAACATTCCTTATTCTTATTCTGAGTTTGTCTGATATTTTCCTCATTATTAGATTGAGGTTATACATTTTTGGCTGGAATAGGTGATGTTGTATCCCTCTCAGTCACACATTATTTGTCCTTCTTAGATGATAATTAGTTTTGATCACAGGGTCCAGGTATTACCCAATTTCCTTATTACCTAGAGTGTTTTGTTTTGTTCATCCTTTCTTGCAACTTTAAGCAGCATGTGGGTAAAAACTTTAAGATCATCCAGATAACCCCCTTGTCTAAATTTTTGCCTAGACTCGGCATCCCTTGATCATTCATCCAGACTAGATCATCCATTGACGTAAGTTTTTTTTTTTTTTTTTTTCTGAAATGGGGCCTTGCTCTGTGACCCAGGCTGGAATGCAGTGGCATGATCTTGGCTCATCGCAACCTCCATCTCATGGGTTCAAGTGATTCTCCTGCCTCAGCCTCCCCAGTAGCAGGAAGTACAGGCGTGCGCCTCCATACCTGGCTAATTTTTGTGTTTTTAGTAGAGATGGGGATTCACCATGTTGGCCAGGTTGGTCTTGAACTCCTGACCTCAGGTGATCCTCCCTCGGCCTCCCAAAGTGCTGGATTACAGGTATGAGCCACCGCACCCGGCCCATTGATGTAGTTTTTATCATGATGGTTGCAAAATGATGACTTTCCAACTCCAGTTAGACTTAAGAACCTTTTAAATTTGATGTAATTAGAGATCAGTAGCTACATTTTTGTAATTTTAAGAAAGAAAAATTTATTCCTTGCTCTCCCATGTAGGATGGCCCAACAGCAGGCCTTGAGGTTCCGAGGTCCGGCTCCCCCACCAAATGCAGTGATGCGAGGCCCACCACCTCTGATGCGACCTCCTCCACCTTTTGGTATGATGCGAGGCCCTCCACCACCACCACGGCCCCCCTTTGGACGTCCTCCTTTTGATCCTAATATGCCGCCAATGCCTCCTCCAGGAGGGATACCTCCACCTATGGGCCCTCCACACCTCCAGGTAAAGAATGTAGAGGTTGCCATTTCTTTGTTAGCATCATTATCAATATTATATATGGGTTTTGACTTAAAAACTTATATTCTTAAATAGTTTCAGTTTGTAGGAAAATGGGAGCTAAAGAGAAGATCCATATATTAATATGTTTCTTCTAAATTAGTGGTAGCAGTAATTACTAAGGAAATTCACAATAGAACTTTAAATGGTGATAGAGAAGTATATGTATAAAACCAGGAGTCAATAGTTTTTACTTACCTTTAGCTCTGTGAATTGGCTTTAGTAATACATCTTCTTTGTGGGAAATGAAGTTTGAAATCTTAAGATATTTTTGAGTGGAGAAAATTTGTTTTCAATGATATATGTTGCCAGCAAGTCTAAAAATATATGTATATATATTCCTGAGTAGTTATTGTCCCCAGGAAAGTGACAGCAAACACATCTTATAAGCGCAGTAGAATTTTTTTTCTCCCCTGCGGGGAAAAGTAGGGTTATCTTACTATTTTTGAGAAAGATTTATTAGGGGATTTCTTTAAATAAAAACACTTGTGGTATTTTAACCTGTGGCATATATCCCTCTCCATTGTATCCAGACTTGCTGTCTGAAGTGAGGTCATGAAGGTATCAACTCTCGAATGTCTCATTTTGGGATTGTATTTTTTTTATTTTTTTTAAAAAAGTAATCCAGCGCTGTGTGTGTGAAAAGCAGAACATATAGAAAGGAGAGAGCAAAATTCAGTGACGGTGTTATAACCCACAGTTGACCACTATTAGTAGTTTGATGTGTTTCTTTCTAGTTCGGTAATTTTTGTTGCAGACATTTTGCTTCTACGACAGGTGAATGTATTTGAATAGACTATAAAACTAGTTTCTCTTACAGTGTTTTACTTTTGAGTAGAATTCAGTAATAATTTGGAGGAAAAGTAATTAAAGTGACTGTTACTGTCCTTGTGAATTAACAGAGACCACCTTTCATGCCTCCACCCATGAGTTCCATGCCTCCTCCTCCGGGTATGATGTTTCCACCAGGAATGCCTCCTGTGACTGCTCCTGGTACTCCAGCACTACCTCCTACGGAGGAGATATGGGTTGAAAATAAAACTCCAGATGGAAAGGTAAATTATAAAATATAATTTAAGTTGTCATTTTTTTGACAGAGGAGTAAAAAAGAGTTCTGGCAGATTGAGATCAGTGATATTGTCAATTAAGAATGAACCTTGGGTAAGCAGGGAAATGGGGTAAGACTCCAGGAGAAGCTGACTGGATTCGATTTTTGTGCAGCAGATATAAGGTTGCCTGGAGTGCTAACACACATTTACCTGTGATTCTGGAAGCTTCTGGTCACTTTGGTACCATCTGCCTAGCACATACTAAATTTCAGGCTCCTAGAAGGAAAGCAGGTGTTCAGCATATACTGCATTGTTTGCATAACTGGTTTAGGCACATCGAGCCATTCTTATCAGTAAGGGAATGTCAACCCTCCTGAAATCCAAGTTCTCAGACTACAGATAAGGGCCAGCAGGGCTTTCTATGGATAGCTGTCTCAGGTCTGTTATGTTAAATTTCTGCATATAACATGGGTTTTCCTTTGGGTGTTAAAAATACAATGTGCTCATTGTAGAAAATTGGGCTGTGGGGAGGAATTACTTATTTTTTGTTTTGTTTTGTTTTGTTTTTGTTTTTTGAGATGAAATTTTACTCTGTTGCCCAGGCTAGAGTGCAGTAGTGCGATGTTGGTTCACTGCAGCCTCTACCTCCAGGGTTCAAGCAATTCTCCTGCCTCAGCCTGCTGAGTACCTGGGGTTACAGGCACCTGCCATCATGCCTGGCTAATTTTTGTAATTTTAATAGAGACAGGGTTTCACCATGTTGGCCAGGCTGGTCTCAAACTCTTAACCTCAGGTGATCCCACCCACTTCGGCCTCCCAGAGTACTGCTGGGATTACAGGCGTGAGCAACTGTGCCTGGCCCTAAGTTATTTTATTTTTTATTTTTTTATTTTTGAGATGGCTTCTTGTGCTGTCACCCAGCCTGGAGTGCAGTGGTGCGATCTTGGCTCACTGCAACCTCTGCCTCTTGGGTTCAAGCAATTCTCCTTCCTCAGTCTCCCGAGTAGCTGGGATTATAGGCGCCCACCATCACGTCTAGCTAAATTTTTGTATTTTTAGTAGAGACGAGGTTTTACCATGTTGGCTAGGTTGGTCTCGATCTCCTGACCTCAGGTAATCTGCTTGCTTCAGCCTCCCAAAGTGCTGGGATTACAGACGTGAGCCACTGCACCTGGCTATTTTTTATTTTTGAGATGGAGTCTCTGTTGCCTAGCCTGGAGTGCAGTGGTGCGATCTCGGCTCACGGCAACCTCCACCTCCTGGGTTCAAGTGATTCTTTTGCCTCAGCTTCCCGAGTAGCTGGGATTACAGGTGCCTGCCACCATACCTGGCTAATTTTTAAATATTTTTAGTAGAGACAGGGTTTCAACATGTTGGCCAGGCTGGTCTCAAACTCCTGACCTCAAGTGCTCCACCTGCCTCTGCCTCCTAAAGTGCTGGGATTACAGGCATGAGCCACCATGCCTGGCCCTATGTTATTTTTAAATAGCTTTAAAGATAAAATATGGTTCCATTATTGTTTTTAATAATAATTGACAGATTTTATGATAACCATTGATTTTTTGCTTCCACTGCAGGTTTATTATTATAATGCTCGGACACGTGAATCTGCATGGACCAAGCCAGATGGAGTTAAGGTTATTCAGCAATCAGAACTGACACCTATGCTTGCAGCCCAGGCCCAGGTTCAGGCTCAGGCCCAGGCTCAGGCCCAGGCGCAGGCCCAGGCCCAGGCCCAGGCCCAGGCCCAGGCGCAGGCGCAGGCGCAGGCCCAGGCGCAGGCCCAGGCCCAGGCACAGGCCCAGGCCCAGGCACAAGCTCAGGCTCAGGCACAAGCTCAGGCCCAGGCCCAGGCTCAGGTCCAGGCCCAGGTCCAGGCACAAGTACAAGCACAAGCAGTTGGAGCTTCCACTCCTACGACCAGTAGCCCAGCACCTGCAGTATCCACTTCAACGTCGTCATCCACCCCTTCCTCTACCACTTCTACCACAACAACTGCTACTTCAGTTGCGCAGACAGTATCAAGTGAGTACCACCCAGCATGTGTTTTTATATAGGGGCTAGAGAGGTGAACCAGTAGGGGACTACATTTCATATTGATCCCAGTGTTTCTGGTATTATCCTTTAATACCAGAATTATTTAAAGTACATTTTTGGCACTAAAACTTTTGGGTTAGAGGAAAACAGGAATTTATATTAATAGGAGGAAGTATTTGCCCAGTTGCAATTCATGAAGCTAAGTTGAGAAAGTGCAGAGTTAGCTGTTCCGCTTGGCCAATAGTAATGCCGGGCATTGTGGGCTTGCAAAATAAGTGTACGTCTTGGTCCCTACCTTACAGAGTTTCCAGTGTTCCTAATCGAGGAGGCAAGAGTAACACATGTGAAACAATTAGATATTGGTGTGCAAAACTATACAGTGAAAAAGATGTAAGAATTTGGGAAGTGGAGAAACGAGTGGGTGGACTATATGGGTATTTATCATGAAGGAAACAGAGTAGGGTTTAAGTAGGTTCACAGGTAAGGAAAGGATTTTCAGATAGGAGAAGCAACATGAATAAAGGTTAGGAAAATGATAAGTGTAGTTTATGGGGTTTTTAGGAAACTTCTGAGGTGAGAGGGTTTTATTTTGAAGGGTCTTAAGAACTAGGCAAATAGGTAAGACAGGTACCGGGGGTCTGTATAAATGCAGTATTTTGCAAGTTTTTTTGGTGTTGGTTTTTTGGGTGGTGATGAAATCAGGGAGGTTTATTAGGAACTTCTCAGTAATCTCTTTTAGAGTAGTTTCTAGACTGGGATGCGAGTAGGTAAATTGAGGAGTTGCCATAGAAGGCAGCAGTCAGAAAGGCAGGAGAATTTTCAGGTATAAACTCACAGAGGCTCAAAGAATAGATCTTTTCTGAAAAGGTGAGAGTTGATTAATAGCAGATTTCAGGGATGAAGAGAGGGACACAGCTGTTAATTGGCTTAAAAGATTGTCATTAATATGAAAATATTGCTTTCTTTTTGGGAGGTTTATTTCTTTTTTTCTTTTTGTATTAATATATGGATATTACTCCTTACTCTGCAGGTTGAGACTAAGTCCAAAAGTACTTAAATAATGATTTTTAAAAATTCGATTATTTGTTATGACACTTGTCTGAAGATACACAGCTGTTCCTACAGTTTGATTATAATTTGTATTATTTTACTACCAGGATAATTGATAAGAATCAAGAAAAAAATGTGGGTTTTTTTGTGATTACTTCAGGGACTTGGGAATTATTAGTGTGTAAGAAATACGTATAAGAGAGAAATTAATTCACATTGGCTTCAAATTTGAATTTATTTTATTGATAAAAAGCAACTGAAGAAGTTAAGTAAGGTACATATAATACGGGGATAGCCTTTAAAGATCCTGTCAATGGTTTTTAGATAGTTTGTGGGGGAAATGTACTGAACAGGAAAATGTGAATAGTGTTTTACAAGTCTTTGCTTTTGTAGCTAAGGTGAATTTTGATATGAAAGTATAACAGTCATACTAGCTAGTTTGTTAAGGGTCTTTACCTTTTTACAGGCTTAGTGCCTCCCAAACCTCTGGCAACGCAGGAGACTACCAGTTTTTATGGGGGACCTGTGGCAGTAATGGGAGAAGGGGATTAATAAAAGCAATGTAGTTTTATGTGGAGGGTCTGTGTTGCTTAAATTGTCTTTCCTGCGTTCTTAGAAAGGAGAAATAGTAGTACTTCATTTTGTTTTAAGAAAAGTGATTAGCTAGATAACTTAACCATACTATATGTAGTCCATTTCTGTTTTCAGAGTGGTGTGTCAGTAAGCTCATAGCTGTCTTCTGTCCTGTTTGTCAGTTTTGCTTTATTCTTCAGTGATTGGAGGACTTTATTCCCAGAAATATAAAATAGCAAAATCATATTCTTTTTACTGCTTTTAAACATCAATTTTGATGTTGTCTACATATTCCAGTGTCTGTTTTTATTTTACTTGATTCAGTATCATAAAGCGTTGTCATACTGCAGTCTTAATATTTCTCCGTTTATTATATATAGTCACTTGTCTTTTTTAGTTAAGATCTGAGACTGGGTTAGTGTATTTTGAGGCCTAGTGCTTCACTAGTCGCTTTAGCAAATGAAGTTAGTAGGAATTTACCCACTGAAGTCTTAGATACCATTCTCCCAGTTTCCCATTATTTTATTGCTTTTGTTCTTTTCCTGTCATGACTCATGGCTACTAATCAAATTCAGAAAATGCTGTGCTGGAAAGTAAGAGAAATGGGTTGAAGAAATATTTTTTTGTCATCTCCATTTGTGTTCTTTTCCACTTGAAATTTGATGCCCTTATTTATTTTCCTGACTATAGTAGTTTGGATCACAATTTTAGCAATTATCTGAATACTATAATAATATTTAAGTTTTAATTTTCTGAACTACAATATAGGTCTATGGGGTAAATGGGACTAAAAATTAAGAATATATTTTAATCCCAGTTGAGCATAAACTCAGTTTGTGCAAATTCGTGAAAAATGACGAAGAAATCCTACTTCTCAGGGAAGTTGGGAACAATGACTAGATACGTTTTCAGCCATTATAGTGGATTACAAATGCTAAATGGTATATGTATGGGACTGGGCAAATGTTGCATGTACTTTGTATTTTTCACACTGTTATAAAATTATATTAATATGATACTGTACCCTAAGGCTAGGTCTATGCTAGACCAACAATTCATTCCTGGGCCCCTGAAGATACTTGTTTGGCCCTGCTGTCTATTTAGCCAAGGTGAGTCCCTCATTAACAAGTATGAAATTGCTCACATCTTCCCAGCCTAAGTGAGTTTTTCATTATTAGAAGCTAGAAAAAAATACTGACAGATTTTGTTGTCAGTTGGATTATTGGGTGGTTTGTATTAAACAGTGTGCTTTTGTTTAGAACAAAATTGGTATAAAGATTGGGAAAGCACTGTTTTCATTTTATTTCATTTGACAAATTCATTCTTAGTCCAATACAGGTAGACATTTTTTTCTTTACATCAAAAAAAGATGAAGTATTTGTTACCAATGAATTACCAAAATGAATTTTATTTTGGAACTAGACGGGTTATGAATAAATTACAAAATTGTTTTGTAACATGTGAGAATTGAAACTTTTTGAAAAGTATAAAATAAGGATTTTAGTTTTTAGTTTGATTTTAAATGCAATTGCTAGGGATAGAATGTTTTATTTTCGATATTTAAAAATAATGTGTTAGCAGACCCCAAATGATCCGGAATTTCACATTTTCCTGGTCTCTCACAATGGAAACCTCAGTTTTTTTCATTTTTTAAAAATAATGAGAGAAACCTGAGTTGTTTTTGATTCCATTCATTCATATCCAGTTAGTCATTAGTTATTTGCTTATCTTTTTCTATTCTTTTCTTCCTATGCATCTGTGAGGTTAATTCATCAAATGAAACCTGTTTATTACTCTTCCATATAGGAACCTTTAGTTTTCTATATACCCCATTTACCTTCACGAAGTCACACAAATAATGCGAATGCATTCTTATAAAAAGTTCAAAGTCTAACAAAACATATATATTAATAGTAAAATGTGAAAGAGGCATACACAGAGGGTAACTACTGTTAATGTATTTTAGCTTGTATTCTCCTAGATCATTTTCTCTATATTACTTCAGTTCTGCCCTTTTCCTACCCAGTTAAGGGCATACACCTTAGCCTTTTGTTCAAGGCTTTCTAATTTCTGCTTCTGGCCCACCTTTCCAGCCACACATGGTTTTGTTGGTATGCCTACTGTTTCACTCATTAACTGCTTGCCTTCAGTTTTCTAAACAATTCCTTTTTGTTCTTTACCCTTTGCCTTCATTCATACTTTTCTCACTAGTTTATTTTTTTCTTCTTCCTCCCTCCTGCTATTTTCCTTGTTGAAATCTTAATTTTTCAAGGCTCAGCATCCCAATATAATTTCTATACCCTCTCACAGTTAGAAATGTTCTTTGGGTCTTGATTTATACCGCTATGTGTTTATCACATTTTACTTTGTAAATTTCATTTAACTATTTTCAAGCTTCTCGAAGATGAGACCTTTTGACAGATTTCTTGCAGTGCATAGAATGGTCCCTTAAATAGTTAAATTACTGAATGCGTGAATGAATGAATATAGTAAAATGATTTATGAAGGAGTGATACATGTTTTTGTTTTATCTTTTATCAGCACCCACAACACAAGATCAGACCCCAAGTTCTGCTGTTTCAGTTGCCACGCCTACAGTTAGTGTTTCAACTCCTGCTCCTACAGCTACACCTGTGCAAACTGTTCCCCAGCCGCACCCTCAGACGTTACCTCCTGCTGTTCCTCATTCAGTACCTCAGCCAACAACAGCAATACCTGCTTTTCCACCAGTAATGGTACCTCCGTTTCGTGTTCCCCTTCCTGGCATGCCAATTCCACTTCCAGGTAAACCAACAGATTATAATAGTCTTTCCAGCTATGTTTTCATATTGTCAGTTAGTTTGTTCTCATGTGTCTGTTGCGTTTGAAATTTGCCTTGAATCTCACCTGTTTGAAACGTTTTTGAAAGATTCATGGCTAACTGCAATATTTTCTCTTAAGTTTTGGTAAATGTCCTTTTTTTGTTGTTGTTTACATGTCCTAAAATTAGAGCCACATTTAAAGCTACACTTATTTTGAATAATGCCCTCAACGAGTTAAAAATGATCATCTTTTCATGTAAATAATGTTCTAAATGCAATATTTTTGAAGGGTTAAGTCTATGAAGTTGAGAAATCACGTCACAGTAGCTTACACAAGTTGGGTGATTTATGTACAGTGCACTGTTGTAAGCACGTTACATGCATTAACTGCTTTAATTTTCACAACCATCTTATGAGATAGGTACACAGACAGGTTAAATTACTTGCCCAGCATCACATAGCTAATAAGTGATGATGCTGAGATTTGAGCCTGTGCCCTCCACATCCAGAGAGTAAGCTCTTAATAACTATGCTTAGTTATTAAGAAAAAGCTGAGAAATTTTAAGAATTTAAGAAAATATGAGTGACTTAACTATAAAACAATTCATGTAAAACAGGAACTAGAAGGTTCCCTTGTAACAGTTATGAAGTAAAGCATAATGTGCATAATTTAAAAGTTTAAATTGTTATGGTGAATTAATGTGTTATATTGTCTTAAGAGACGTCATTAAAACTTCTGAGAAAGAATTAAGAAATATTGTGGAGTGGAACTCTTACCACAGGGTTTAAAAATGATAGTGTTGGGCATTCCAAATTTGAATGCATTAGTTTTTGTCAAACACATTTAATCCTTGATCCATGGTTCATTCTCCTTGTGTTATAGTTGAAAGTTTTGGTACCTTAGAGAGGTCAGGTTCACAGGGCTAGTTTGTGGCAAAGGCGAATAGAACTTAGGTGCCTTATCTCTCAAGTTCACATTCCACCCACTTATTGCTACTTTTTTATACTTGTTTCTGTGTAAGAATAGAGTTGTGATACATCTGTTTCTTAGATTTGCATACATCTTAATTATCACTATTGCACTGGTTGTCTTTTTCTTTGTGACCATTCTGAAAAGGACACCTTCAGATATACCTTGTCAAGAAAGAAACTAAACATTTCAGGTATTTTTTTGATTTGGAAAACCTTTTATACATTGTTGATGTAGTGTTAGATAATTAAATGCCCATTATGTGGTGTTTAAGAAATTCAAATCGTTTACAAAGAAGAAAACAAAAGATGTTTTTTCTACTGTTAGGGATTATCCCTTTTCTAGATTAAATTTAAGACAAGCAGCTGGATACTTTTCTCTATATGTAATTTTTCTGGGAAAACTAAATGATAGATGGAGAATAGCTTGATATTTGTCACAACCTCTTTTTGTAATTTTGGTCTGCTTTAGGGTTAAGGACAGTATTAAGACCAGATCGTGGATTCTGAGTGATCCGAAGGAGCTGGGGTTGCTAATTTTGTAGAGAGAAGATTGAGAGGTAGCATGGTAATGTTTAAGTATTTTGAAAGGCTGTCATTTGAACAACTTTTGCTTTTCTTTAGAGGTTCTTAATTAGGACTAATGGATGAAAGGTACACAACAGCAAAATTTATTACTATAGAAAGTAGAAGTTTCTCACAATAAAATCCCTCTGGCTCTAGCTTCATTTTGATGTCATATTTTCCCCTGTTGCTTGCTCCATCATTAAAAAAATTTGGACAGGTGGTGGTGACCATTTGAGTCACCTAATGAAGCAATACCTGTGAAGTTTGGCAGTAGAAAGCATTCAATAAACAGCAGCCATTAGGGAATTTTGGGGGTCGGTTGGAAGAGAACTTGAATTGGATAGTCTTAATATTTCTTTGGAGAGAGTGAGTGTCATAAAGTGATATATTAGGCCAGGCACAGTGGCTCATGCTTGTAATCCCAGCACTTTGGGAGGCCGAGGCAGGCAGATCACCTGAGGTCAGGAGTTCAAGACCAGCCTCAACATGGAGAAACCCCGTCTCTACTAAAAATACAAAATTAGCTGGGCGTGGTGGTGCATGCCTGTAATCCCAGCTACTTGGGAGGCCGAGGCAGGAGAATTGGTTGAACCTGGGAGGCGGAGGTTGCTGTGAACCGAGATCACACCATTGCACTCCAGCCTGGGCAACAAAAGTGAAACTCCATCGCAAAAAAAAAAGTGATATATTAGTATCAAATATTAGTTTGTTTATTAAGACTTTTTGGTATTAATATTTGTTCTCTTTTCTCATTTTCCCTTTTAATTCAGTCCTACAAGGTGTTTAGTAAAAAACAAGGACAAAGGAGACTTGTTTTTCTCTTCCCCAAATCTTTGGTTATACAAACAATGAGATCTGTGTCTCCTGGTTTTTCCCTTTTAATTCAGTTCAGCAATAAAGTGAACGGGAAGGATTTGTATGTAATTTGTGTTGGAGGCTTAATTTCTTTTTGAAATAGCCTTGTCTGGGTTCAATGAGGATGATTGAGGAAGGGATAGTCAAACAAGATGAAGGGAAGGAGTGGAAGAATTAGGTAAAATACAAAAGTAGGGAGTGGAGTTTGGACATAAATAGGTCTAGGATTATAGGATTTCTACTTCTAAAACTATAAAATTTTATCTGGAATTTTGAGAAACTTAACTGTCAGTGACATTGGAATCATCCAGAATCCTGAAGGGAATTTTCTCATTTCTTAGATGATAATTTGAGGACAGAGTTGTAGGAAAATTGAACAAATGCTCCCTTTAAGAAAAAAGGTTAAAAATTTAGATTTTTATTTTGTGAGTATTCACAATCTGCATGTAATCACCTTGAGAGAAACTTCAGTGTATCTTTTTAGCATGGGAAGAAACCCAGGACCTTTCTATATGGTCTGTATGTTGATAGTCAAATAGAAGAGTTCTGCTAGCCCAACTGGTTTTCAATAATGGTGGTTAAGCCTACGTATGAATAGATTTGATTTTCTTCTGCATAAGTTGTATAGTTAAAATTATTTATTGGAAGGCGGTTTTGGAGAACAGTCTTTAAGAGTAAAGTTCATATGTTCATAAGAATTGAATTTCCTGTGCTGAGTTTAGTAGGTTCAGTGCTTCTGCAGATGGCAATATTTATACTAATTAAACTTAATACATGCTGTAACTTCGTTAACCAAATGAATTTTTCCATTGCGTTCTTTCAAGATTAGGGAAAATAAAATTATACATATAACTTTATTCAGCATGCTTTCCTCATCCAGTGTTTTTATTTTAGTTTAAAAGTTAATAGAAAGTTTACTTTAAATATTCTTTATATAAAATAGTAATTAAGAAATAAAGGTACTTTTCAATAATTGACACTATTTTTGTTTGCGTGTGTGAACATAGTTAAATTTTATACAAACCCAGGAGTTTAATTTTACTTTTAGTCTCAGAGGTAGGAAAAATTTTTTTCCTGTCCTTTAGTGGGGAAAATAGTTTATTGTTACTATTTTTAATTTTTACAGGGTACCAAACTAAGCTTAGTTTTTTCAGCAGAAAAAAATAAAAAAGTAAAAATTATTGACCCTATACTTTTCTTCAGACTTTGGCCTTTTCCTCTAAAAGTTTTTAATTTCCTCAGTTAATCAGTCTTAGTTTTCCAGCTTTTCATTCTCTTTTTAAAAAGTCACCATTGTAATGCATCATGATGAGTCTTCATTCTTCTAAGAACTGTACATAATTTTCATTATTTAATACAATTACTACTTCTTTAGTCAGCTTAAATGATAGAAGTTTTTGCAGCTATCAGCCCATACAGTCATTAGTGGTATTAAAGGGGCTGAATGTTTCTTAATGTTTAATCCTGCTTCCACAGTGTTCCAAGCCCATGGGGTTCCATAGAGCAGGCACTAAACATGGATATTTTGGCATTAGTGAAATGCTATCTTCCTCTTCATCTTTGCCTTTCTTTTATTTAAAGTATTGTTTGCAGTGGAATATTTGGATCCATCTCATACCTTACTTTCTTCCTCTCCTCACCAACCCTAGCTTATTCCTTTTCTACTTCTGCATGGTTGTACTCCATGCCTCAGCTCCTGCATGTAGTTTCAACTTAGCAGCAGCATAGAGAAAGTGTCTTGTCGGTGTCATGCTGCATCTGCCTTTTACTGGTGTCTGAGCAATGGCAGCATGGGTTTGATGTCCTGTGGGAAAATGACCCACCTGAGAATTTGTTATGTATGTGTAATGAAGGGGCTTTCTTTTGTTGAATTTAAACTCTTGAGACTCCTTCAATATATTCAGAGCTGGTTTGATAAAAAAGGTAATTGATGCTATCATTTAGAATTAGTGTCATTGGATTTGGCAGCACTTCCCACAAAATGTCAAACAAAAAGAAATTTTACTCCATTCTTGGTCTTTTTCATTGGAAATAGCATTCTAAATTGTAGTGGTAAATTATTTCCCTGAATCCCAGTGGTAGCCGACATACAATGGCAGCTTTCCAACGTATGCTTGCTTATCCATTTTACAGGTGTAGCAATGATGCAAATAGTCAGCTGCCCGTATGTAAAGACAGTCGCTACCACCAAGACCGGTAATTTTTAAAACCATCTTAGTTTGTTTTGTCTGTAAGTTGGCATGGTAGTGAATGTTGTTGTTTATCCTTTTATTTATTTTTTGCCCAAGTAAGTGGATTTTTTTATATTTTTCTTTTTAATGAGCAGTATAAATGCAGTTGTCATATTTGGCCAACACTTAATTTTCCCAATTGCCTGTAGTATTAGCTTCTTTGGTTCACAAAAACAAATAAGGTCAGATCACTTTGTATCTTAATTTATGTAATAAGTGTAAACAACTTCATTCTCATATTCATAACATTTAATTTTATTTTTGATGTGTGTTTTTAAGTTAAATATAAAAAAATCATTTCCATGTGTAAAGTGATGTGATTATGCTTGCATGCTAGTGAGTATATGTGTGTGAATACATGTGTATAGTATACATTTTAAAGTTATTGAAGTAAGATAACTACCTGAAACTTAAATTTTAGTATAGGATTTGAGGACTTTTTTTTTTTCCAGTTTTGATTCACATATCCTTATTTTAATAGTATTTTACTTATATATTACCAACTTATTTAGCTGTCTTGTAAAAAATGTAAATCTTGGTTTGTCTTCTAAAAAGTAGACGAGCTTTGCTTTCTCTTAGGAAAAGAGTAAACAAAGGGTATAAGGATATTTGAGTTAATCATTCAGAGTTGATAAACTCAGTCATTTGCTATAAAACTGAGAATATTCATACCCTTTTAGTTACCTTAAAATTAAAAATAATTTTGCCTCAGGAAATATCTGTAGTAAATATGTTTGTTGTCTTCATTAGAATTTGATGTTATCTTTATAAAAATATATTTCTATTCATAAGTAGAGAATATACCATGTTTTTAAATATTTATTATGTTAAGATTTTTTCATAAGTGAGACCCAAATTTCTGACTGTTTTTAAGGGTTGAATTTCTGTGTCTAATTGAATTTAGGCATTAGAACTAAAAATCCAGGGAAATAGAATTAAGTGGTATTTATGTCACCTTTTTATATGATTTTTGTTTTGTTCCAACTGGTCCATTCATTTATTAATATTTAATAGAAAGATTTAGCTCATATTTTAGAGGTTTATTTTGTATTGCAGTTTGATGCTTGGATCTAATTTTTTATTATTCTTTTTTTAGGTGTATTGCCAGGAATGGCCCCTCCTATCGTACCCATGATACATCCCCAGGTTGCTATTGCAGCTTCACCTGCAACCTTAGCTGGAGCAACAGCAGTTTCTGAATGGACTGAATATAAAACAGCAGATGGGAAGACATATTATTATAATAATAGAACATTAGAATCTACCTGGGAAAAACCCCAAGAACTAAAGGAAAAAGGTATATAGTGGTTGTAATGACTTGGGAAATAGTATAAACTGTAATAAGTAGAATGGTATTTAAAGTTCTGAGTTAATTTCTTTTTAACATATTTGAGGGATTTGCTAATTACACAGTCGTTGGATTATTTTTACTGAATTGATAAATATTTATTTTAAAAACTAGTTCTACTTACATGTTATCATTTTTTCCATCTGGAGAAATTGTTATACATATGTACATATGTATGTACATATTTTTACTGTTAGGAATTTTCTAATTATATTGCATAATTATTGTAATCATTATTGAGATTGATAATACAGATCGGGAAGGAATGTGTTTTTTTATGTGTTCTGAAGAAAAAAATTTAGGCCCTTAGAATCTTAGATGTAGAAGATTCATAATTTTTTATATCACAAGCTCCTGTTATTACTGTTGTTTTTAAAATTTGGGACAGAGCCTCACTGTGTTGCCCAGGCTGGTCTTGAACTCCTGGGCGTAAGCATTCCTTCTGCCTCAGCTTCCCAGGTAGCTGAGATTATAGCTACATGTCAGTGTGCCCACCTCATCAAACCCCTTTTTCTGTTCCTAAGTATCTTAGTATCTTATCCCTTTTAGCAAAATAAATGATTGCTACAAATGATATATGAATGACCTGAAAGATTTAATGTCCCTTCAAAATCAGTAGGTTGTCTTCAAATCAGAGAGTTAACCTGATTGGTGTAGCAAGGTATTTGAAGTTGAGCATTACATAAGATTCAAATCAAAGATATTATAAAGAAGGACATTTTATGTTTATGGTTAATACTTGGGAATGGAATATTTTAATTGCTTATTCTCTGAAAGTTCTTAGAAAATTACATCAAAACCTTTGACATTATCTTAATTTTTTAATAGAAAAGTTAGAAGAGAAGATTAAAGAGCCAATTAAAGAACCCTCTGAAGAGCCTCTGCCAATGGAGACGGAGGAGGAGGATCCTAAAGAAGAGCCTATAAAGGAGATAAAGGAGGTAAAGGGCCATGACCCATTAACCTGGGAGCCACATTAATTGTTTCCTACAGCTTACTTGTATGTGAGTATCTATTTGATAGATTTAAAAATAATTGTTATATATTTGATCTCTGAAATTTTAGGTTTCTTGCAAGTTCTTTATTCAGTTTTTTCTTTGAAAGTGTCATTAAATTACTTCTTGTACTGAACTGAGACCCATAGAAAGACAGGGCCTTGGACCAGAGCTTGGACCTGATCTCTAACCTTCTGACTTATAAACTGACTGGTATTTGTTAAAATTATAAGTGTAACTTCTTATTTGGAGAATGTTAGATGTATTTTATCTGTCCTTTCTGCTCTTGTGTTCTTGCATAGCCAGATCCATGTATAGCACTAAAGGAGTTTTTTATTCAGTGAAGGACCGTGGTAGTCAGGTTTTGGTAGTAGGAAAGTTAGCAGAAATAAGAAACAACCTTAAATGAAGAGGTCTGTACTCCATATCTGCTCCTAAGCACATGGTTAGTGAGTCTATAAGATAGGACCAGCTGCTGCTGCTGGGTTCTGCTATTGTGAAATTCAGCTCTTTCTGTGGGGTGAAGATTTAGAACTTTCTTAGAAATTCCTACTCAGAGTCTCCTTTCCTCATTCTAGCAGCAGATTTTGTGTTGATTGCACTTTGAGCTGTTTGCCTTCATACTTTTGTGGAACATTCAGGTATAGTTAATGTGATACTAATTAGAATAATCTCATTTCTTGTAGGAGCCCAAAGAAGAGGAGATGACTGAAGAAGAAAAGGCTGCCCAGAAGGCAAAGCCAGTTGCTACTGCTCCTATTCCTGGTACTCCGTGGTATGTATTTGGCTCAAGTAGTAATTTTTAAAAATCATACTTGATTGTTACATGGTTTCTTTTGTAGAAAGGAAAAGTACTTTAAAAAGTGTATGTCAAATATGTTTTTATCTACTGAATATTTCGGCCTTTGTTTGTTGTATTTGAGTTATTCAAAACTGAAGTGCAATTACTACAAGTGTCTTCCTAGTACTCTCCATTAATGTGTATTCTTCATAATTATAGACATGACCACTGTGAGATCCTGAATCTACTTTTTGTTTAAAATATTTTAAATTTGTTTTTGCATGTTTACTCACTATGTAATTACATTTATAGAACTGTGTAAAATTATGTCTTTCAATCTAAGTATGGCATCCCTCATTTTATAGTACTCCAGTATCTTGTGCTTCATAGATACTGTGTTTTTAAAAATCTAAAGTTTTGCGGCAACCCCATCATTTTTTCAACAGCACATGCTTATTTTGTGTCTCAGTGTTACATTTTGGTAATTCTTGGGATATTTCAAACTTTTTCATTATTATTATATCTGTTACAGTGATCTGTGATCAGTGATCTTTTATGTTACTGTTGTAATTGTTTTGGGGTGCCACAAACCACACCCATGTAAGATGGTGAACCTAGTTGATAAATGTGTGTGATCTAACTGTTCCAGCGATCAGTTCCCCATCTCTCTTCCTCTCCTCAGGTGTCCATTTTCCCCAAGACACAACAATATTGAAATAAGGCCAATTAGTAGCCCTATAATGCCCTCAAAGTGTTCAAGTGAAAGGAAGAGTCAACATACCTCTCACTTTGTGTGTGTGTGTGTGTGTCTTTTTTTTTTTTTTTTTTTTTTTAAAGACAGAGTGTTGCTCTGTTGCCCAGGCTGGAGTGCAGTGGTGCGATCTTGGCTCACTGCAACTTCTGCCTCCTGGGTTCAAGCAATTCTCCTGTCTCAGCTTCCCAAGTAACTGGAATTTTAGTTATGTGCCACCACGCCTGGCTAATTTTTTGTATTTTTAGTAGAGATGGGATTTCACCGTGTTAGACAGGATGGTCTAGATCTCCTGACCTCGTGATCCGCCCGCCTCGGCCTCCCAAAGTGCTGGGATTACAGGCATGAGCCACCACGCCCAGCCACATACCTCTCACTTTAAATCAAAAACTAAACATGATTAAGCTTAGTGAGGAAGGCATGTCAAAAGCCAAGATAGCCTGAAAGCTAGGCCTCTTGGGCTAAATAGCCAAGTTGTGAATGCAAAAGAAGGAAATGAAAAATGCTGTTCCAGTGAACATAAGAATGATAAGAAAGCCTTATTCCTGATAATGGAGAAAGTTTGAGTGGTCTGGATAGATTATCAAACCAGCTACAACATTTCATTAAGCCAAAGCCTAATCCACAAGAGATGCCCTACCTGTCATCAGTTCTGTGAAGGCTGAGAGTGAGAAAGCTGCAGAAGAGTTGGAAGCTAGCAGAGGTTGGTTCATGTGATTTAAGTAAGAAACCATCTCCATAACATGAAAGTGCAAGAGGAAGCAGCACGTGCTGGTGTAGAAGCTGTAGCAAGTTATCCAGAAGATCAAGTTAAGGTTATTGATGACGGCAGTTGCACTAAACAACAGGTTTTCAGTGTAGATGAGAAACAGCCTTCTATTGGGAGAACATGCCATCCTAGGACTTTGATAGCTAGAGAGAAGTCACCCCCTGGCTTCAAAGGATGGACTGACTCTCACCATCTCTCTGGTGACTTTAAGTCGAAGCCACTGCTCGTTTACCATTTTGAAAATCCTAGGGCCCTTGAGAATGATGCTAAATCTATTCTGCTTGTGCTTTATAAATGGAACAGCAAAGCCTGGATAACAGCATATCTGTTTATAGTGTGGTTTACTGAGTTAAGCCCACTGTTGAGACTTAATGCTCAGAAAGAAGTTTGTTTTTTTTGTTTTTTTTTCTCAAAATATTACTGTTCATTGACAAAGCACCTCTTCATCCAAGAGCTGTGATGGAAATGTACAAGGAGATGAATGGTGTTTTCATGCCTGCTGACAACATCCAATCTGCAGCCCATGGATCAAGGAGTCATTTTGACTTTCAAGTCTTATTACTGAAGAAATACATTTCATCAGGCTATAGCTGCCACAGATTGTGATTCCTGTGGTGGATCTCGCAAAGTCAATAGAACACCTTCTGGAAACAATTTACCATTGTAGATGCCATTAATAACACTGGTGATTCATGGGACGAGGTCCAGATATTAACATTGACAGGAGTTTGAAGGAAGTTGATTCCAACTCTCATGGATGATTTTGAGGAAGTGAAGACTTCAGTGAAGGAAGTCACTGCAGATGTGGTAGAAATAGCAAGAGAACTAGTATTAGAAATGAGCCTGAAGATGAGCCAGAATTGCTGCAATTTTATGAGAGAACTGTAATGGGTCAGGAGTTGCTTCTTATGTATGAGCAAAGAAAGTGGATTCTTGAGATAGAATCTACTGGTGAAGATGCCATGAACATTGTCGAAATAATAAGGGATTTAGAATATTACATAAACTTGGTGGATAAAGCAGCAACAGGGGGCTTCCGTTCTGATTAATGCCAAACTTTAAGAAAGCTCTACTGTGGGTAAAATGCTGTCAAACAGCATTGCATGCTACAGAGAAATCTTTTGTGAAAGGGGGAGTCAATTGATGTAGAAAACTTCATATTTGTCTTATTTTAAGAAATTGCCACAGCTACCCCAGTTACCAGCAACCACCAGCCTCATGAGTCATTAGCCATCAAGAGATTGAGGCAAGACCCTCCACCAGCAAAAACATTATGATGCGCTGAAAGCTTAGATGATTGTTAGCATTTTTTAAGCAATAAAGTATTTTTAAATTATGGTATGTACATTGGTTCTTTTGGACATAATGTTATTGCACACTAAGTAGACTACAGCATGATGTAAATATAACTTTTGTATATGGTGGAATACAAAAATTTTGAGATTTACTTTATTGCAATATTTGCTGTATTTTGGTGGTCTGGAGCCGAACCCACAATATCTAAGGTATGCCTGTCTACTTCTTATTTTCCTCTTATCTTGTTTTTCCCTTTTCTTTCTTTTGCCACATCAGTGCTTCCTTTCCTGTTCCTGCTCCAACTTATTTAATCTATATGCAATCCACACTTTGCAATGATTTGGCTTGTTTCAGAAGTCTTGTAATGTATAGGTTCCCTTCTAACTTCTTTTCCTTGTTTTTGTTATTGAAGAAATAAATGTTTTTCCTATAGTGTTCCCAAATCTAGATTTGTCCCCATGGTACTGTCTAATAGGGTCCTCCATGGTACTGTTTAATACAGGGTCCTCCATTCCTGAATTTCCTACAGACAGGCAAGCAGGTCTAGAAGTGTGATCAGATTCGAATTTAATCTTTTTGGCAAGCCTAGTTCATAAGTGATGATGATTATTGCATAGATCAGAGGTTTTCAACTAGGAGTAATTTTGCCCCTAGTGGATATTTGGCAATGCCTGGAGACATTTTTGGTTGTCAAGCCTTGGAGGGTGTTAATAACATCTAGCAGATAGATGCCAGGGATGCTCTAAATATGCTGTATGCACAGGACTGCTCCCAACAAGAATTGCTTCTCTAGCCCAATATGTCAGCAGTGTGAGATTGAAAACTCTGGCCAAGATCAGTTAAATCAGTAACCCATTTATGCTGAAGGTTGTGCAAATTTTTTGTATGAAAAAGCAATAGGATATAAATCCCACAAGCTTAGCATTCCAATAATGGAACACTAGGCATAACCGCATGAAGGGTTGAAAGTAATGGTAATGTATTTCTTTTATTCCCTTTTCATTTATTAACTGGGATGCTTATAGAGAGATACTTCCCCTTATCGCTGTTGGTCACTTAGAGGTACAAATTGTATAGGAAGGGAAGGGCTTAGCAGTTTTCAGAATAATGAGTTGGTTTGAGTGTTATTAATTCATAGATTTAAATATATTTTCTATGTTTTTAATCTATTACAGTTTTTATCCTTATTGATGTTTAAAATTGTCTCCTCTTTGGTCAGGAGAAGGCTCTTGCAGCTGACTCTTTAGGTTTTTTTTGTTACAATCCTCTATAGCTTCCCTGCTTTCCTCTATGACAAGACATTCTAGGCTTATCTTGTATATTTCCTATCTCAGACCTAGATTCAGCCGTTTCTCTAGGGGGCCCTTGCCATTTTTGTGGGAATTGGATAGTTTGCAACTGTATTAGTCATTATTTTTAGACTTCTTTGGTAGACACCGCTGGAAGGTACCCACATTCAAAGATACAGCATGAGTTCATAGCATTACTTCCCATTTAGATCTACCTCAAGATTTTTATTGAACCTCATCATCTATCTTCGGTATCTCATTTCTTGCTGAAAATACTGTTTCTCAATGATAGTGACCTAATCGTTTGCTTTTCTCACACATGTCACTGAGTAACAATACCAAAACTATCACTAACAATATGATTACTGAAGATAGTTTTTGTTGTTGTTATGTTTAGGGCATATCACTGTAGGAATGCATAATCAAATTACTGTGTTTTAAAGGCACTTGGAATAATTGTTTTCTGTATAATTTCTATATAATTATTCCACTGACTGTTACACAGGCTCATTAAAAAAAATAATTATGGAAAATATTACCTGGTTTCAAAGTTATGAAAACAGTCTGTATTCCAAGAATATATTCCTGGGTTGTGGTTTCTCTGTTTGAGTATTGTACGTGAAAAGCTGGTAACCAACTCCAAACCCCCTCAATTTGGAGCTTCATGGTCCTCACTAATTTTCAGACTTGGGGTCTGTTCCCACTTCCTCTGTTCTTCAGATGAGATAGTTAATTATTGATTTTTTATTTTTATTTTTTAAGTGACAGGGTCTTGCTCTGTCACCCAGGCTGGAGTACAGTGGCATGATCATAGCTCACTGCCTCAGCCTTCTGCCTCCTGAATAGGTGGGACTATAGGTGCACACCATCACACCTGGATAATTTAAAATTTTTTATTTTTTGTAGAGATGGAGGGTCTCACTTTGTTGCTCAGGCAGGTTTCAAACTGCTGGCCTCAAGTGATCCTCCCACTTCAGCATCTCAAAGTGCAGGTGCAAGGAGTATGGGTGTGAGCTGCCTTGCCCAACTGATCCATCTTCTAATTCACTGATTGTTTCCTGATGTCTCCATTCTGCTCTTGAGCCAATCCAGTGAAATTTAATTTCAGTTATTTTTAATTTCTAAATTTTCCTTTTGGTTGTTTTTTTGTAGTTTATGTTTCATTACTGAACTCTTTTCATTTATTTTAAGTGTGTTTTTCTTTATCTCAGGGAGGTCTGGTTATTGTTGCTTTAGAGTTTTTGACTATCAACATAGGAGGCTTAGTCTGATCATTTCAACTTGTAAGTTACCTTGGACTTGACAACTGTTGAATAACTTGATAATCAGGTCATATAGACTTAGTTTCTATTGGAGTTTTAGCTGCCATGCTATTGCAACCATGCCACTCTGCAACCAGGGATTATGCTCAGGGCAGAGCTACGAGGTGGGTGAAATGGGAGATTTACTCCCTTGCAGTTGTTTCTCTAAATTTTGACTGTCCTCCCTATTGCTTTATGTTTGTCCATCAAGACTGTACAGAGTCTGAATGTAGTTGTGTTTTGTTTTTTTTCCTTTTTTTTCTTTGAGTTTTCTAATTGTAATTAACAGGACCAGTGGGTTGTAGTAGGTAGTGTACGATGCCCTAGTGCAATTGATACTTTACTACCTTTTTTTTTTTTTTTTTTTTTGGTGAAACTGGGTCTCACTTTGTTGCTCAGGCTGGAGTACAGTGGTGTGATCACAGCTTACTGCAGCCTTGACCTCCCGGGCTCAGGTGATCCTCCCTCCTCAGCCCTAAGTAGCTGGTGCAACCACATCCAAGCTCGTGCAACCACATCCAGCTAATTTTTTTAATTAATATTTTTTGTAGAGATGTGGTTTCACCATGTTGCCCAGGCTGGTCTCAAACTCCTGAGCTCAAGTGATCCTCCTGCTTTGGTCTCCCAAAGTGTTAGAATTATAGGCCTGAGCCACCGTGCTGGGCCTTCCCTTTACTTTTTATTTTAGATATAATTAGATCTTAAAGTCTTCATAGAATGTTGCATTTGAGTTTGTAGTTTTGGTTTGTTAAGAAATATTAGGAACTATAGTAGGTAGGATGCTATATCTGTTCTTTAGCTTTAGAACTGCTTAATAGCATTATTGTTGCCATTAAACTCCTTCTTTTTGATAGTTTAAAATTTAGTACTCTCAAATTGAGTGTGCAAAACCAAATTCCTAAGCATTCTAATCCCTGATCACAAATTGCTTTGCATTTCTTGGTTTTCTCAATTAATATGTTGATCAGTTATTTTTACTTGAGTCATTCAGTTATCTTGTAAAAACCACATTTGGTTCTCTGTAAATAACTATTGGTAATAAGAACATGTCGTTCTTCAGTACCCTCATCTCCCCACTTGTAACAGGCTGAAAGTAGAAGTCCTAGCTATAAAATATGTTCCGTAACATAAGAGAATGATATTTTGAATCAATTCTTAGGTGTGTTGTTTGGACCGGTGATGAGCGGGTCTTCTTTTATAATCCCACCACTCGTCTTTCTATGTGGGACCGGCCTGATGATCTGATTGGCAGAGCAGATGTTGACAAAATTATTCAGGAGCCCCCTCATAAAAAAGGAATGGAAGAATTGAAGAAACTAAGTAAGTTTTAAATTAGGAACTTATCCACTGATTTTAACGTTCTTTTATATTTTGATAGAAAATGTGGAGGTCACTTAGCAACCCTTTATTTTTCAAAGAATATAAGCAGTGTTAGAAAAAAGAGACTGCTATCCTAGTTTGAGTGAAATAATAGAGATTAAAAATATGGAGAGAATTTGGATAAGACTGTGCTTTGTAAAATATGTGTGTCTTTGATTTATTGTCCTACTCAAGATTTTCAGTTAGTCCAAGATATGGTTGGTAGTGTTGCTACTTGCTTAGTGCTTATCAGTACTACTAAAATGCTCCTCAGTGGGCCTTTTAGCACCTTTTGTGACTAGTAATATATTTCTTGAAATAATACAGTACAAATTTTTAAAAAATAAAAAATCTCAGTCTTTTGAATTAGATGGTAAGCCCCTTATATTCCTGAGACTAGACACCTAAACCTTACTAAGATATTATCTTTTAATCTACCTCATATTCAGAGGGCATTCCAATATATCGAGTACAATTATTTGTACGTAATTTTTGTTGTATATTTCTTATTGGTAATTTGCCATTGTATTGATATGATTGTGTTTTTATAGAACTGTGGCCCCCAAGTGGTATAGAAGCAAGATAAATGAATTATTACTACTTCTAATGAAATAAATCCTAATGTGTATCATTTATAGTCATTGAGACATTTTCATGCATTGTATGTATGCTGAATTATAAGTGATTTCTGAATCAGTGCAACTTTGCCTGTCTGGTGCTGAAGGTACTTCAGCAATACTTGTTTTATAGGTATGATAATAATACTTTATGGTATTGAATGATGTTGGAACAATATATGATTTGCTTTTGTTTTTCATGAATTTGTTTTTAAATATTTGATTCATTCATTTGATAAATACATTAACATGCATCGTTAAAAGGTACTATAAATACTGAATCAAGAAAGCTTTATTTTATATATTTGTAAATTTAAGGTTTAGGCAAGAAGCATTTCAAAATGAATTGAATTTAATGTAAAGGGAGGATAGGGGAAGTATAGAATTATGCTTTAATGGTTTATAAAGGGATGAATATTAAGAGGTGATTAAGAGGTGTTATATAAATAGTAATTTTTAAAAAGAAATGTTTGTGGAATATATGCATATGACTTTGTAACAATATTTGAAATGTTTCTGCCAGGGCACCCAACTCCGACAATGCTGTCGATCCAAAAGTGGCAATTCTCTATGAGTGCAAGTGAGTGAACTGACTATAAATTGCAGCTTCTTTTTAATACTATTAAAGCAAGTGTTCTGGTAGTGATTAGCAGAAGGATTCATGCCTAAATATTTTAATTAAATTTTGTCTTATAGTTAAAGAGGAACAAGAATTAATGGAAGAAATTAATGAAGATGAGCCTGTTAAAGCAAAAAAACGGAAGTAAGTAATACATACAATTTGATTGAGGTAGATTATATCTTTTAAAAGTTGATTTGGTAATAATTTGTGATTGGAAGGGACAGGTAATGTGAATGTTGTTAGGAGGCATGATTGCTCTCTCAGGCCTGATAGTAAATAGCTTTGTTTTTCATTGTAGAAAGAAAATGTGTCCCTTTTTTTGCTAGATTTGTAAAAGATTTGGGTATTCATATATGTATTATGAAGTCAAATGATAGTTTTGGAATTAATTCTTTTTGGAAATTTATTAGTTCTCAATTTTATAAAAAGTTCGTTTCCTCCCTTATTTAGACCCCAGTAGATACCATTCCAGAGATCTCATAAAAACAGACACAGAATTCTCCCTCTGTATATGGTTATCTTGTAACTTTACCTAGTCCTTGAGTCTGGTCATTACTACTTGGTGAGGAGTGAACCCATAAGCTTAGGAAGTGCTCTGCGAGAAAGAGACTGCTAAGAAGTAGTGGCATTGGCTTGGCCAGTGCTCTAGAGTTGGGTAAAATGTAAATGTTATGGTGGGGGGAAGGATGGGGTAGAGGGTATGCATGTATGGGGAATGGGACCATTATTTAGCAGCAAAAAGGAAAGTTTGAAGACATTAACAGGAACTGGTTAATCGTAGTCCTTATCTGAAAAGGACAGATTGAATGCAGCCAAATTATGGCAAATAAATCAGTAAGACAACCCCTATAAAGGGTAGTTCTTTTTAAAAAAATTTCTTTATTGGAAACAACATAAAAGATATGAAAGAATCACTCATAATTTATCAGCGTAACGTAGCTATTCTGATTTTTGCAATTGACTTTTTAGTTCTTGACCAAATGTAATTTTTATTAGTTGTAATTAACTGATTTTGTGCTTTTTTAAAACAAAAAATACCTAGAATAAGACATTTGTTTTGTTAATTATTATAAATGACTGTATTCATTCTGTTTATGTACCATTATTTTGGATGTTCCTACGATGTTAAACTTTTAGGTTGTTTTTAATTGTTTGTTCTTATAGACAACTCTGTAAGGTTTTTAACTGCTTTTATCAGGAGAATGTCAAAGAAGTCCTTTATGTGGATTGCCCGAGCTTCTCTATTTAGGTACAAAGCTAAAAGCCTATTTTTCCTGGCTTAGTTTTTCTTTTATTTCCTTTATTGAGATAGATAGTGATAGTTTGTATTGTGACATTTTCATTTAGTATAGTTCTATAAAGGTTATTTGTTTTCATTAGTTATTATATTTCTTGGATGTCTTAACTCTTAACTATTTAAATAGTTTTAAAATTATTATTATAAGAGGGTATATTGTTTGGCAAATTGCTTTTACCTGTTTGTTTTGTGCATATCTTAGGTCACAGACTATCTCGCTAAGTTCCTGCAGGTCACGGACTATGTCTTCTATTTCTTTTGATTCATTCCCTAAGTTGCTAAGTACCTCTCACTTGCATTTGTGGGTTAGCCTTAGTTCCATTTAAATTTCTGGGGCTACCTACAGTTCCCTGTATAGCATGCGTTTGAATTTCCACATGTTCTGTTGTCCTGATTCCATTAAGTTTGCATAGGGAGTAAGAGCCAATTTTAAAAATATGCTTAGCAGATCATATTTAAGAAGGAAGATCTGCTGAAATATACACCCAGATATTATTGAATTACATACTTTTTTGGATTATTTACATGAATGGGCCTTTTTCGTAGTGCATATGTTTGAGAGGTGCCATGATTCCATGTTTACAATTTCACTTGAGTACCACACAGAAACAGGGTTGCCCTTACCCCTGAGGTGCATTTTTGGAGGAACAAGAAGTAGTTTAGTCATTGATGAACAGTTCTAATTCCACCTAACTACTCCTGGGCCCATGTTGCTCTCTGGGACCTGTCCTTCAACTTAAATCTCAACTTATCACCCAGAAAGTGAGTAATAAAAAGTCAGGTAGGTAAGGTATATATCTTACATATTCACTTGGCCAAGATTGCAGATATTTTAGTTTTATTTTTAAAATAAATGTTTGAGATTACTAAAACATAATACCAGTTAATACCAATTTTTATTAGATTTTACAAAATATGTATTTATAATGTAAAACATTTTGGAAAATACTGTTTTTTCTATATTTCAAGAACTAAAAAAATTATATTCTGTGCTGTTTGATTCTGACACATAGAGGTTTGCTGCAGTGTTAAACTTTTTTTTTTTTTTTAAGTAAGATTGTTCCCTTTTTATGTTATTAACCAGTGTCAGGGAGAGACAGCACATTAAAGGTGTATTTTTTTTCCTAATAATGTAGCCATTGTAAATCATTAGAAGCCCATTTTAATTTTGTTATTATGAAAGTTGTTTATTCCTTAGAGTTCATTTGAAATCCTCAATATAATTTGTTTTTGCCAAAAATATGCTGCTCAGTAGTGAGTCTTGAAAATTCCTTTGATTTTAAGATTTCTAATAAGATCTGAGAATTAATATTTTGTCAGTTGATGTCTTATATTTTATTTTTTATAGGAGAGATGATAATAAAGACATTGACTCAGAGAAAGAAGCTGCCATGGAAGCTGAAATTAAAGCTGCCCGAGAAAGGGCCATTGTCCCTCTGGAGGCTCGAATGAAGCAGTTCAAGGACATGCTGCTAGAGAGAGGGGTCAGAAAACAATCTTTGGGGGAGATATTTCTGTTTTGTATAAGTAATATAAATATGTCTTGCTAAAAGGTCAAATCTAAGGTTAGTGCTCATGTTATGGGGGGGGATAAGGGGATTTTTAAAATTACTGTACATTTTTTGCAACAGCCTTTTTCTTGGCTAATCTTATCATATTTAACTAAATGCCATTTTACTGTCCTTTTAAGTACAAATAACACTTAACATTTATTGGGTCATTAAATTGTGGTGAGTAATATAAGACGAGTATTAACATTACAGAATGGCGGACTGCTTGGGATAGGTAAGGTATACATGATTATTCTTCCTTTAATATCTTCAGAATGGCTTTTGTTAAAGGAGAACTGATACTTTGTGATATTATTATCTGCAATTTAATTGAGAAGGGATTTCAACTATTTGATTATATTCACAGATTGATTTGAATAAGTAAAATTGTTCAATTTTAAATCAGAACATTGTTCACAAGATTGGAGCAAGCATGAGAAATCAAAATACAAATCTTCAAGGCTTTTTCTGATGTACTGATTTTTAAAATGTCACACAGTAGTGGTTATTTTAATGAGCAATTAAGTGTGTGTTACTTCTATATAATATAGGAATGTTCAGAGCCAATTAGTGTAGAAATTTGCTGTTGCTAGCCTCCCACTGCTTGTCATTTATTAGTGATGGAAACTTCAGTATGGTTTTATGTCTCCTTTATAAACAGATATCCTGTAGATTTCAAGCAAAATTATGACCTTTATATTTATAGAGCAAACTTAATTATGAGGCAATACATTTTTATTTTAAAGGTGTCTGCTTTTTCAACATGGGAGAAGGAGTTGCACAAGATAGTTTTTGATCCCCGGTACTTACTTCTCAATCCTAAAGAGAGAAAACAGGTAAAAGGAAAATGGCATTAACTAAGAATGTATATCTCTTGCCAACATAGTTTTTAAATTATGAAGAATAAAGTACCATCCCTTTTTTTTCTGATACAGCATTCAAAAACATAGTCTTGCATCTTAGAACATACTGTGTGTCTATGTGTGGACATTTCTACCTCAAAATTCTTGGATATTTTTGTCCTTATGCCTCAAACACCTAGGTTATGTGTAGTATGGTTTTAAAATTGATTTCAAATGCTTTTACTAATTTGCTTTTTTGGGCCAATGATGCAAATTTAGAGTAGAAAAATAGCAAAATACAGATGAGTATAAAGGAGAAAAAAAGGCCACTGTAATCCCATCCAGTAGATATGACTACCATTGAACATTGGTTTATTGAATACCGAACAGCCTTCTTGATCATTATGTGTTAGTATTTACATATATATGTGTGTGTGTGTGTCCTGTAGATTGTACTGGAACATAAGTTTATGTCTCATACACAACTACACATACAAAGTTCACATCTAAGTAGCATCTGTTAAAATATCTGTTTTCATCATAAACTCAGAAAAACAGGGTCCCTGTTGAATTAGTGCTGCTTTTTATTCCCATAATGATTCAGTGACATACCATTTCATGGTTGCCTCTTCTAAAGCATTGCACACTTCCAACTTACTTAATTTCTGAATTACCTGAACTATCCTGACACTGATCTCCATAAAATGGTGAGTATATGGAACCATTTGCTATAGTGCTGTTAAGCTGTAAGATTTCATTTGGTAACAGTAGTGCCCATCTTTGATATTTTTACTATAACAATTAGAATAATTCTTCACACGGTGTGTGCCATTATGCATGTAGGTCTAATCATGGACTTGATTGAAGGGAGAAAATTTACAGTGTGCCAGATAAGTATTTTAGTACTTGGAATAGAAAGACATAACTTCCTTAATGTATTTGCATCTGCATTTTAAGCTTTGTGTCTTTTTTAAAAAACAAAAAAACTCTGTGTGCATTTTTTATTCTCATTTCAGTTTATGGCCCTATCAAAATTTATAAATTAGCCTTGATTCCTTACTTTTCCCACTGCTCCTTTACAGTCTTATCAGCAAATCTATAATCTACCTTCAAAAAATTTTCAAAATCTCACCTTTTATTAATAATCATTTCCCCCATTAACACCCTAATCCAAGCCACCATAAGCAACCCTTATCTGTGTAGCCTGTTGTTGATCTCCTTCATTCCATCTGTTGTTGTTCCTCTTTAGTCAAGTTCTTTTTCCACACGGCAGCCAGACTAATTTTAAAGTTTAAGTGATATTAAATTAAGTCACTGCTCCCTTGCTTAAAACTGTCTAGTGCTTTCCATTTCATTGAGGATAAAATTGAAGTTATTTTCATGGTCTCTAATATTCTACATATACTTATCCCTGTATACCTCTTGAAGGTCTTTTTTAGTGTTTGTTGATTATAGCCACACTGGCCCTGATATTACTTGAACAAGCCAGTCATTCTGGTATTTTGCTATTCCTTCTGCCTGAAATGTTTTTCCTCTAGGTGTTAGCATAGCCAGCTTCATTTCATTAAGGTACTTGTCCAGGTGCCTTCTAATCAATCTAAGTATTATCTCTTTGCCTTTTCTAATTTCTTTATAGTGCTCATGGCTCTAATTATATAAAATTGTGTTTTTATTATCTGTCTCTTCCTCCTGCAAAATATAAATTGTATGAGGATAAAAACTTTGTCTTCGTTGCTTTATTTGTGGTGCCTGGAACAATGCCTAATCTAAATATCTCTGAAGTCTTTAAAACTTTTATGACATATTCCTCCTGGTACTGAGTGTTATAGTGAAATTATAAGTAACATATTGAGAACTGTAGTTCTTTCCCAATTTTTGAAGCATTCTATGAGCTGATGGTGCTATCTCCTTAATAGAAGTACATTTGAAAAGAGAAAATATTCTTCTAGTGTTCTGTTTTCAATAAAATCTGTAGTTAAAAGTTCTCATGCCATTTATTTATTTATTTATTTTATGTATTTATTTATTTAGAGATGGAATCTTGCTCTGTTGCCCAGACTGGAGTGCAGTGGCGCCATCTCATCTTACTGCAACCTCTGCCTCTTGGGGTTCAAGTGATCCTCCCACCTTAGCCTCCCAAGTAGCTGGGATTACAAGCGTGCACCACCATGGCCGGCTAATTTTTGTATCTTTAGTAGAGACAGAGTTTCACCATGTTGGCCAGGCTAGTCTCGAACACCTGACCTCAAGTAATCCACCTGCCTTGGCCTCACATGCCTTTTAAATAGAATTCTTCTCTCAACAATCAGAATGTAAGAACTGAGAAGAAGTAGTAGTTAACATTTGGTGTTTAAAAATAAACACGTTTTTTGAATACTTGGTTTTATTATTTGCATAAGAGTATAAAGTGAACAACCAGAAAGGTGCTAGGTTACACATTACACATTTGCACTTTGTAATTTCATGTTTGCAGTTTGTGCTTTGATTTAGAAAACACTAGTAACTTCACTGGAAATGCCTCGTAATATAAAATTATATTTCAGTTTTCCTTTTCTAGTTATTTGTAGATTTATGCACATGCTATATCATTATAAAAGATATATTTTATATAATTGTAACCATAAATTTTAACTTAGAATTTTCCTTTGATAAAGGTCACTTAAGGGGTCTGAAATGTTTTTGTTTGTTATGACAAATTTTAATTGAAAACCATTTTTCACAAAAACTAGACCATTGCCATATAGGATGCTACTAGGTTCTGACATAGATAGTAGTTATGCTAATAACACTTTAAAATAAGTTCTCTCTTATTTCAAAATAAACATTTTAAAAGCTTTTCCTCTAAGAACTGGAACGAGACAAGACAGGATACCCACTCTCACCACTCTTACTCAACATAGTACTGGAAGTCTTAGCCAGAGCAATTAGGCAAGATAAAGAAATAGAGGGTATCCAAATTGGAAAGGAAGAAGTCAACTTGTTTCTTTTTGCAGATGACAGGATCTTACCTATAGAAAAACCTAAAGATGCTACCAAAAATCTCTTAGAACTGATAAATTCAGTCTGGGCGTGGAGGCTCATGCCTGTAATCCCAGCACTTTAGGAGGCCAAGGCAGGTGGATCACATGAGGTCAGGAGTTCAAGACCAGCCTGGCCAACATGGCGAAACCTCATCTCTACTAAAAATATCTCTACTAAAAATGGAAAAATTAGCCAGGCATGATGGCGCATGCCTTTCATCCCAGCTACTTAGGTGGCTGAGGCACGAGAATTGCTTGAGTCAGGAAATGGAGGTTGCAGTGAACCGAGATTGTGCCATTGCACTCCACCCTGGGTGACAGCAAGACTCTCTCGAAAAAAAAAAAAAACCTGCTAAACTGATTCAATAAAATTACAGGATACTAAATATCCAATACAATAGTGTTTCTGTACACAGTGAACTAGCTGAAAAATCAAGAAAGCAATCCCATTTACAGTAGTACCAAATAAATAAGATAACTAAGAATAAATTTAACC
This sequence comes from Macaca mulatta, assembly GCF_049350105.2. Taxonomy (NCBI): domain Eukaryota; kingdom Metazoa; phylum Chordata; class Mammalia; order Primates; family Cercopithecidae; genus Macaca; species Macaca mulatta. The sequence goes on from NC_133411.1 coordinate 155,372,776, forward strand.
AAACAGGTGAAAGACCCCCATAAGGAAAACTTTAAGACCCTGATGAAAGAAACTGAACAGGATACAAAGGGAAAGACATCCCAAGCTCATGGATCAGAGTAATTAATATTGTTAAAGTGGCAGTACTCCCCAAAGCAATCTACAGATTCAGTGCAGTCTCTATCAAAGTACGAGTGACATTCTAAACAATGTCACTGGAAGAAAAAATCTGGCTAGGCAAGGTGGCTCACGCTTGTAATCCCACCACTTTAGAAAACCAAGGCAGGAGATCACTTGAGGCCAGGAGTTTGAGACTGTCATAGCGAGATTTCTCTACAAAAAAATACAAGCACTAGCCGGGTGTGGTATCGTGCACCTGTAGTCCAAGCTGCTTGGGAGACTAAGGCGTGAGGATCACTTGATCCAGGAATTTGAGGTTACAGGGAGCTATGACTGCTACTGCACTCCAGCCAGGGCAACAGAATGAGACCCTGTTTCAAAAAAAAAAAAAATTCCTAAAATTTTTGTGAAACCAAAAAAGACAAAATAGCCAAAGCAATCCCAAGCAAAAAGAACAAAGCTGGAGGTATTGTAGTACCAGACTTCAGAATGTGCTAGAAAGCTGTAGTAACTAAAACAGTATGGTACTGTCATAAAAACACACAGACCAAAGGAACAGAATAGGGAACTCAGAAATCAATCCATGTATTTATAACCAACTTATTTTGACAAAGGTGCCAAGAACACTCACTGTGGAAAGAACAGTCTCTTCATTAAGTGATACTGGGAAAACTGGAAATCTATATGCAGAAGAAATGAAATTAGAACCCCACCTCTTACCGTATTTGAAAATCAACTCAAAATAGATCAAAGACCTAATTGTATGAACTGAAATGAGAAAACTACTAGAAAAAACCATCGAGGAAATGATTCCAGACATTGGTTGGGAAAAGGTTTTACAAATAAGACCTTAAAAGCACAAGCAAGAATAAACAAATGGGGTTATATCAAAACAATTCTCCATAGCAAGGGAAACAACAGTGAAGACATCCTACAGAATGGGAGAAAATATTTGCTAACTACTTATTTGACAGGGAATTGAATGTCCAAAATGTACGAGGAACTCAGTCATCTCAACAGAAAAAAAAAATCTTAACAAATGGGCAGATGATCTGAACAGACATTTCTCAAAACATACAAATGGCCACTAAATATATGAAAAAATACTCAACATCACTAATCATTGGGGAAATGCAAATCAAAACAGCAGTGAGGTGTCTCACTCCAGTTAGGAAGGCTTATATAAAAGAGGAAAAAATAACAAATACTGGCAAGGATACTCAGAAAAGGGAACTCTTTATATACTGTTGGTTAGAACTTAAACTAGTATATCCATTATGGAAAACAGTATGGAGGTTCCTCGAAAAACTACAAACAGAGCAATGATATGATCCAGCAATCCCCCTACCAGGTATGTATTGAAAGGAAAAGAAATCATTGTATTGAAGAGATACCAGTACCCACATGTTTATTGTAGCACTGTTCACAGTAGCCAAGATACAGAATCAACCTGGGTGTCCAATAACAGATGACTGGAAAGAGAAAATGGGGTTTCAGCCACAAAAAAGAATGAAATCCTGTCATTTGCAGCAACATAGATGGAACTGGAAGTCATGTTAAATGAAATAAGCCAAGAACAGGAAGATAAACATCCTATGTTTTCACTCGTGGAAACAAAACAAAGTTGATGTAGTAGAAGTAAAAAGAAGAACAGAGGCTACTGGAGGCTGAGAAGGGTAGGGAGAACTCGGAGGATAGGAAGAGATTTGTTAAAGCATATATAATTAAAACTAGATAGGAAGAATAAGTCCTGGGGTTCTGTAGCACTGTAGGATGACTGATTAACAGTAATAAGTAGTTTTGAAGAGCCAGAAGGAGGATATTGAACGTTTTTCCAACACAAATGATAAATGTTTGAGATGGATATGCTAATTATCTTGATCTCATCACTCTACATGATATGTATTTAAACACGTTTCGATTGTACATATATTGAAACACAGTAACCCCATGCATATGTACAATTATTATTTGTCAGTTAAAAAAAATAAAGCCCTGCCCTTGAACTCCAAGAGAAAACACCAAAATAAACTTTTTGATACCTCGTTTGTTATTCAGAGCTTTTTAATATTGACAGTATTACAGTATGGTACTGTGTTACCAACACGATTACTCGGAATTGTCAACCATCTAGGCCACTGTTACTGAATAATTTGTCATTGAATCATTGTGAAATTAAAAATATGAGAATCAAATAATGGAGACATTTTTAGTAAACGTATTTGGAAACATATAGAAAAGATAAAACCATAAGTGAAATTTCACAAAATGAATATATCATGTTCAAAAAAATGGAACATTGCAAGCACTCCAGAGCTCCAGAGCTGCCTTGAAGGCTTAAAGGGCATAGCCCTTTAATATACATTTTTGTTCATGCCTATAAAAGTGAACTTAACAATTATTTTTAAAATTTACTCATTTTCATTGTATTTATTATGAAATCTTGCTCATGAGTTGAGGTTATGAAAATAATCACTTAACATAGGGAACATAAGGCCAAGTGTATTGGGAAGCATGACACAAATAATTAGGAGCAACTTGGAAGCATAACACAACCCCTAATTTTTTATGAGATTTTTATCTTAGAGAGTGATTTCTAACCTTGGTCTAGGGTAGCACAGCAGAGGGAATATGAAGTTCTTTCTAGATTCTCAAAGGAAAGTGAATATAAATTCCCTTGAATTTTATGTGTCATTTAATACTTTTATTTAAAAGTAAGTATATACTGAGAAAAGAGTTGGAAACAACTTTCTCCCTCTCTTCAGCATGCAAGTACTTTCAAAAGGTTTTCTGCAGTGCTATACTTAGAGGAAATTGAAGATGACTTATATGTCTAGCAGGGGACTGGTCAGGTAATCATAGATACAGTAATCTGTGGAGGATATGTTCCAAGTCCCCCCTCATCTGTGGAGGATATGTTCCAAGACCCCCAGTAGATGAAGATTGGTAGACATACATGGATTGACTTGGGAAGATGTCGAAGGTATTTTGGAACATTTTGTTGTACTTGTTACAAAGATGTTTGTAGACCTGTTCCCTACATAGTAAGTCTTTTCCTTTTTGTAGCTTCTTGAGAGAATGTGCAGGGAAAATTCATTTGAGGCCTAACATACTTGGAAAAACCTTCGTTGTACCCTTATTTGGAATTGTTTGGCCAGCTAAAGGCATTGCTCTGCTTCTAGTGTTCGTTGTTTTTGAAGCCATTCGTGTTCCTTTATATGAGAATCTGTTTTTTTTTTCCCTCTAAGTATGTAGCTCTCTTAGTCCTTAGTATTCTGAAATGCCATAGTGGTGTTTTTCCTAGAGGAAGGGTCTGTTGTGCTGGGCACTTGGTTGACCTTTTCAATGGGAAACACAGCTCTTTTAGTTATGGGAAATTCTCTTGTGTTAATTTTTCTCTGTTTTTTCATTCTGGGACAGAATTTGAATTTGCTTTTGTGGATTGGTCCTTAAGTTTTTTCGCTTTCCTGTTAATTACCGTTATCTTTTTATTTAACTTTTTAAATAATTTCCTTGCCTTTATCAACCAAGTATTTAGATTTTTAAAATTTATTGTGTCTTTTAATTTCTCGGAGTTCTTTTATGTTTTTTGAGGTTTTTCTTATGGGTGCATTATCTTAGCTCTGTGAGGTTGTTTAGGAACATTTTTTTCTTTTAAGTTTTTATTTTTCTGTATAGTTTCTGATTCCACTAAGTTTGTTCTCTTTAGATGGGATTTTGCCATGTTGCCCAGGCTGGTCTTGAACTCCTGAGCGAGAACGATCCTCCTGCCTTGCCCTCCCAGAGTGCTGGGACTTACAGGTGTGAGCCACCGCCCGGCCTGTTTGGGTGTTCTTAGTGTCTAGGTGGGCCCTCGTGCTTTGGGGCTATGCTGCAGAGTGGTGGTTCTCAACCACAAGCAGTTTTGCCCCCAGGAGACATTTTTGTCACAATTGAAGGGAGTGCTGCTGGGATCTAGTGGCTAGTGGCCAGGGATGCTGGTATACATCTTGCTGAAAACATCAGTGTGCCAAGGTTGAGAAACATGCTGTAGGGTGAGTTAGGCTGGTTTGTTGAGAACCCCTGGAGTCCATTGTTTTAGGCTGGTCAGATTCCCAATAAAGACCTACTCTCCTGGCTGGAGGGCACAGATCTCTCTGCTTTGGATCTGAGAAAACTGTTTCTTAGTATTTGGTATGTGTTTGGTTGATCTCCATGTTTTTAGTTTGGTTTGCCTTATTCGCTCCCAATTCAGGTTCCCCCAGTTCAAAGACACTCTCTTTTATTTTCTAGAGCAGGTGGTCAGCAAATTTTTAAGTCAGATAATTTGTATTTTAGGCTTTGTGGGCCATATGGTCTCTATTGTAACTGTGTAACTGCTGTTTAAGTGTCAGGTACCTATAGACATACGTAAGGGTCTAAGCATTGCTGTTCAGTTAAAGCTTTATTTATGGATACTGTCATTTGAATTTTATTTAGTTTTCATGTGTCATGAAATTTTCTATTTTTCCCCTCAACCCTTTAAAAAATGTAAAAACTATTCTTGCGCTGTATAAAAACAACCCGTAGGCCATAGTTTGCTAATTGTTTGCTTTAGAATAGTCACTTGCCTTTTACATTCAGAAGTGGTAGTGCCCAGAAACATTAAGTTGGTGAGGGAATCTAGCAATTTAACAACTTACTAAATAGCTTTTCATCCTTAAAATACTCCTTATTTTAGCTATACCCCATCCTCACCTCCATAGATATTTGATGCTATGTATTCTTGAGTTGTTTGAGGAGATTCTGGTTTCAGAAAAAAAAACTTGAGTTGCCTTTTTGTTTTTCTTGACTGCTAGGTTATGTTGAGTGCTCTCATATCTGTCACGTGTCGTTTTCCGCTTGTCCCATCAGCTTTGCAAGTTGCTGGGGTTTTTTTCCTCAATTCCTTATTATTGTTGGTTTGTTACTTAAAAAAGAAGTTCTTCTGTCATTTTATAGGGTGTGAAGTAGGCGGTAAATAGATGATCAGTTCATTATCTTGACTATATTAAGTGGGGGAAATATAGAATAAATGAAAAGCATGATTACATTGTAGTGAAAATACTTAGGTCTTAAGAGAAGCACAGAAATAAAATATACTACAGATTCCATACCATTGATATTTCTTTCTAAAAGGGATTTGGGAAGACTGTGATTTCTCTTACGCATTTCTGAATTTCTTGAAATGTTTATAATAATCATGTATTTAATTTATAATCTGGAAAAAAATTAAAGAGGGTTTTTGCTGTTTTCTTTCGTTCTTGAAGCCCTTTAAGTAGAGAGCTGTATGCTTGTGTAATATTTCAATGAAGCTTTACAGTGAAACTTGGTATAGATTATCTGTGTATAATTATCTACAGTTAATATATTTTTCCTGGTATAGTTTGGACAAAGACATTGTCCAATAATTTGGTAGTTAAATTACCTATATGAAAGATTGACTTGTCAAATTTGTTGATTTTTGTAATAGGTGTTTGATCAGTATGTAAAGACCAGGGCAGAGGAAGAACGCAGGGAAAAGAAAAATAAAATAATGCAAGCCAAGGAAGATTTCAAAAAAATGATGGAAGAAGCAAAATTTAATCCAAGGTATGTGGTTTGTTTCCCTTAAATATCAAAGTGTATTTATTTTCTCCTAAGATCAGTTTTTAAAAATTAAAAAATACATATTTTTTGGCTATTTGGGCACTAAAAGCTCCTTATTTGATTATCGGTTTTTGCTAAAATTTCTAATCTTTATTTCTTACTTGTTTCCTTTAGAGGAATCCTAAATGCTCTAAGAAAGATACCTTTGATTTAAGTGCTTCCCTGGGGGAATAAGTTCTTTAGAAACTAGTATATGATAGAAAATCTGTGCCCCATCTTTGTAAAGATTTATACATACTAAGTTGCAGAGGAAGAACATTATTTTGATTAAATTGAAGTGGTAAAGGACCTTTTACCACTTCAGTTTCAAAATTTTCTAAGTGTCTAGAAATGGTTGTGTCTGACATTTTCAGTTGATTGATAATATGTATTAAATACATATAATGGGCTAAAGACAGTGAGACATTTTAAATTTATTTGCCTAACTTTATAATAATAGTTACTGGATATCTTATGTGCTTATTTGCACTTTAAAACATGTATGTCTGCATTTATACATACATGTAAACATGACTGAAAGCATACAGTTTTTTATATATGCATACAGATATTCAGTCTTCAGCACAGGTAGTTTGATTTAGGTATTTATGTGATACCTGTTTTACATGAGATAAGCAAATTAGGTAGCTCACCCAAGTGAAGCTGGGATTTCAACTAGATTTCAGTGTTGCACAGAATTGTATAGGCAGGGGGAATTGCTCTTATTTATGACTTAGACGTAAGAGTAATGGTGTTAGGTTACTGTGAATACTTCAGTATTCTAAAACTGTCGAGTAGAATCATGGAGTCTCTGGTTAAATGGCACTTACTATAAAGGTTCATCTTATATAAATAGTTAATTTTGTCTGTGGAGGTAGGAGTGATGTTGTTTAAGAAGGTATGTTTAGTATTACAGTTTTGTATTTGAAATATGGTATTTAAGTTTTAGAAATAAAAGCTAATAGAGTGTTTGTGATATTAAGAATGTAATATTCTTCAGGGGTAATAGAGGTTCAGACTTTCCAGGGAGTCCCTGAGTTATTTCTGAGTCAAAAGAATGAGTGAAATCATGGGTCAAAATAGTTGAGTCTGTGTTATAAAAGACTTTTGGTGGGGTGTGGGGGGCAATTGAGGACACTTGGTAAGAATTGGATATTTGATGTTATTAGAGAAATAGTAATGTTCTTGGGTATTGTGATTATGGAGGAAAAAGACTTTACTCTCAGGAGTTGCATGTTGAAATATTTCTAAGTGAAGTCTTAAGATGTCTGCAGCTTATTTCCAAATCATTCAGCAGAATATATTTATTAAAACTCCATATGGGTCTATGAATAATTGAAACTCCAAAGAGGTTTCCCTTTAGTAGATCTGACTAAGTCTTACCATATCATAGTACTCTACTGGTGTTCTTTTCAGGCAGGTAGAATTGTTGAAGTGATCTGTACTACGCAGGTTACTTCATAAAATGAAACGATCAGGCACTAAGGGCATTGTCCTGTATTGTTATATTGATATATCCAACTCTGGCATATAAATTAAGACCATTTTTAGTCCTAGAAGAATGCAAGGAGGAAAAACTTTAATATGAGAAAATATTGTCTGTTGGCCTAATTTTTTTTTTTTAAGTGGGAGAAATATTGCAGAACCTTTTAGTAGAGCTAGTAAATATAGAGCACCAGAGTTTGTTCCTACGGGCAAGAAAGGGGGAAATTACTGAACTGTGCGTGTGTCTTGTATGTCTTTTTTCTTTTTAATGAAAATGTAAGTCATACCTCCCGTGGTCGGTTTCTTGTCACTACTATCTCCCTGTCACCCACCACTAACCGTTACCCACTTCCCTCCAAAATATTTTTTATCCTGTTTGTTTTAAAGTAGTTTTTCACAATTAAGAAACAAGTCATAAGAAAACATCTCCATGGGAATCTAATGCTAAAGGTTCACTTTAGTCTTTTCTCATAAAAAGTGTCAGGTATTTTACCTGTTACCTATAAGTGATAGAAGTAAGTCTAAAATAATTCAGTTATCACTTTACATATTGATTTTCCACTTTTTGAAAGGTTTTTTCTTTAATCATAGTTTATTCTTTAATCATAGCAATGCAGGTTGATTATCCCTTATCCCAAATGCTTTAGACCAGAAGTCTTTTGGATTTCAGATTTTTTTTTTTTTTTTAACTTTGGAATATTTGTATTATACTTACTGGCTGAGCATCCCAAATTCAAAAATCAGAATTGAATGTCTTGTTGGCACTAAGTAAGTTTCAGATTTTGGAGCATTTGGATTTCAAATTTGGGATGCCCAACCTATACTTGCTTTTTCTATCTTAAAATTATAAAGCGAAGTGCTTAATTTATCATGAAAATAAAACATTTAATGGACTACATATGATCCGTTTTCTGGAATATACATTTTTATTTTACCATGCCATTTTATTATTGTTATGTATCTATTGTTCAAACCAGATTTGCAATATATTCTTTGTTAAAAATGTTGAATTAACGTTAGATATTATGATTAGTATTGGTTGCATACAAAAGATTGTTAGAATCTAGCCTTGGTCAGCAAAGCTTAAAAATAATAAATGCTGGTTGGGTGTGGTGACTCACACCTGTAATCCCAGCACTTTGGGAGGCCGAGGCGGGTGGATCATGGGGTCAGGAGATCGAGACCACCCTGACTAAGATGGTGAAACCCAATCTCTACAAAAAATACAAAAAAATTAGCCGGGCATGGTGGCACCTGTAGTCCCAGCTACTCAGGAGGCTGAGGCAGGAGAATGACGTGAACCTGGGAGGCGGAGCTTGCAGTGAACCAAGATCACGCCACTGCACTCCAGCCTGAGGGACAGAGCTAGACTCCGTCTCAAACTCAAAATATATGTACATATATGTATATATATAAAATAAATAATAAATGTTAGCTGTGAGGGATACTTTTAACCTTCAGTTGATGTTTTAAATTCAAAATTGAGATTAACTGGCCAGTTTTTTGTTTATAATTAAAAATATAATCTTTGTTGTAACACATAAGAGAATGGTTTATTTTTGCATTTAAATAGCTAACTAGTTTTTGAATGGGCTAATCTTTATTTTTTTCTTCTAAAACCATGCTAAGTATAGGCTTGTTAATTATAAGAGTAAATTCTTGACTGGGCACAGTGGCTCACACCTGTAATCCCAGCACTTTGGGAGTCTGAGGTGGGTGGATCACAAGGTCAGGGGTTTGAGACCAGCCTGGCCAGTATGGTGAAACCCCATCTCTACTAAAAACACAAAAATTAGCCGGGCGTGGTGGTGGGCACCTGTAGTCCCAGCTACTTGGGAGGCTGAGGCAGAAGAATTGCTTGAACCTGGAGGCAGAGGTTGCAGTGAGCCAAGATCGTGCCACTTGTGAAAGCCTCAAATATTTAAAATATATACCAAATATATGAAAGCTTTATAATGCCTTTTATTTATGGAGAAACTTCTTTTTTAAAACGTAAAAAAGGCTTTATTAGCCTTTTATTAGCCCTCATAAGCCTCATCCTTTTATTTAACCTGTTTGGAGTTTGCTGAGCTTTTTGAATTTATAAATTGATGTTTTCCATCAAATTTGGGAAGTTTTTGGCTAGTACTTTTTCTGCCCTCCTTCATTCTTTCCTCTTTTGGGATTCTAATCACACATATATTAGTGTTTGATATTATCTCACATGTCCCTGAGACTGTTTCCCCTACCTCAGTCTTTTTTCTGTTTCCTCTTTGGATTAGATAATTGTTAGTGATCTAACTTCATATAATTGACTCTTTATTCTATTGTCAACTCTGATGTTAATCCTATCCAGTTAATTTTTTTCATTAGTTTTAGGTTCTTTTTATTATTTTCTGCATCTGTGCTGAAACTCCTTATTCATTCATTTTTAGATCATGTTTTCAGTTCTTTGAACCTGTTTTTCTTTGATTCTTTCAGGGTAATAATAACAGTTTTGTTTATTTAGTTATTTTTTTTTAAGAGGCAGAGTCTTGATCTGTTGTTCAGGCTAGTATGCAGTGGCTCAGTCACAGCTCACTGTAGCCTCGGACTCCTGGGCTTAAGCAGTCCTCCTGAGTAGCTGAGACTATATGCGTGTGCCACCATGCCCAACCAATTTTTAAATTTTTTGTAGGGACAGAGCCTCACTGTGGTGTTTTTTTGTTTTGTTTTGTTTTGTTTGAGACAGAGTCTTGCTCTGTCACCCAGGCTGGAGTGCAGTGGCGTGATCTCAGCTCACTGCAGTCTCTGCCTCCTAGGTTTTTCTCCTGCTTCAGCCTCCTGAGTAGCTGAGATTACAGGCGCCCACCATTACTCCCAGCTAATTTTTTTTGTATTTTTAGTAGAGACAGGGTTTCACCTTGTTGGCCATGCTGGTATTGGGACTCCTGACCTCAAGTGATCCACCTGCCTTGGCCTCCCAAAGTGGTGAGATTACAGCCATGAGCCACCATGCCTGGCCACGCTATGTTTTTTTGTTTTTGTTTTCTTGATAAAAGGCCTTGCTCTGTCATCCGGGCTGGAGTGCAGTGGCACGATCTCGGCTCACTGCAGCCTTTGACTCCCAGGTTCAAAAGATTATTTTGCCTCAGCTTCTCACGTAGCTGGGATTACAGGCATGAGCCACCATGCCCGGCCGGAGTCTCACTCTGTTGCCTAGGCTAGTCTGAAACTCCTGGCCTCAAATGATCCTCCTACCTTGCCCCCGCTGAAGTGCTGGGATTGCAAGCATGAGCCACTGCACCTGGCCAGTAATAGTTATTTTAAAGTTATTGTCTACTTATAGCAACATCTGGACATCTTGGGTTCAGTTTCTATTGACTTCAAAAAAATTTTTCTGTGGATCACATTTCTTTGTATATTTAGTGATTTTTGATTGAATATTGGACTTTGTGGCTAATTAATGTAGAGACCGTGGAGTCTGTTACCTTTCATTGAAAAGTGGATGTTTTTGTTTCAGTAGGCAGTTCATTTACTGGTTGCCACCTTTAGGCTTGACTTTATGTTAGTGTGAATCTCTGAAAGTGTAATATGTTTCTTTTAGCCTTCCAGCTCTGTTTTCCTTGTGGATCTTTTGTGGACTTTGTTGGCCTGTTCCTATTCTCCCTTTAATACTACTGACTCTGTCTATTATCTCTTCTATTTTCTTAATCCTGTAGTAGCCTGATGTAGAGAGTGATCTTTCCCTGCTGTTACACAGCGTGGCCTTAGCTGTGGACTCATGGGTAATCGCTAAGGCGGATTTTTCTTGGGTACCTTCTCTTTACAGATTCCTCTTCACCCAAGCTCTAATCTTTGCTTCCTCCAGTTCATTAAGCCTACGGTACTCTATTTGGACTTGAGCTCTCTCTGCACCTCATAAATTTCCCTTTCAGGCATTTCAGTCTTACTCTTTCTGTTGTCTACTCCTTGAAGTCAGTTGTCTCATATGCTTCTGTCCAGTTTTATAGTCGTGTATGGAAAGACAGCTAATCCAATAAAAATTTTTCTCTTATGGCTGGAGGCAGGACTCAGCTTCATCTTAGAGTAGAAATTGATGAGCTCTTGTCTCTTGAGGCATGCAAATTCTTTACTCTGTGATCTCTCTTTTTTTTTTTATAATAAATATTCTAATTCTATGCTGATAGCATACAAATCCCTTAACCACATTTTTGCTCTTTACCTCTTTTTACTCCTTTCTGAAACCTAGTGTTCACTGTTAGGTAGATGTTGAGTCCCAGTGTCTCTTTGTCATATACTCTTGTTGGAAAAATGGTATCTTCTGCTATGCCTTTATACAAGCAGAAGTAACTGCCAAAGTTAGCACACTTGTAATTTTGTTACAGAGCAACTTTTAGTGAATTTGCAGCCAAGCATGCTAAAGATTCAAGATTCAAAGCAATTGAAAAGATGAAAGACCGAGAAGCCTTGTTTAATGAGTTTGTGGCCGCTGCTAGGAAGAAAGAGAAAGAAGATTCGAAGACCAGAGGTGAGAAGGTAAGATGGTTTTAGTTCCAGTGGTGTGATTGATGGGAGTGTGAATGGGAAAGGACTGTGCTGGTGTTAATGTGTCTAACCTTATCCATCAGCATAAATAATAGGACCTACATGGACTGTTCTTTTAGCTTTTATAATTATTTATGTATGTATGTATTCTATCACTTTACTTACGTAATGCTTATTTTAGTAGCTTCACTAAACTATATACTTTTGCTTTAAATTATATTAATATTAAGATGCCTGGTAAACTCAGAACGGGTTGTTAGGACTGCCTGCTTGGTGGTGCCTTCTAAGATTTCAGGATTCTTTATAGGTGGTAATATTTGAATTTCAAAGAGCTTCTTTATCTTTTTTGCCCTCTAAAAGACAGCATTTTAGTGACTTTCTAATCTTTCAGTAAACATATCTTACATATAAATTACTGCTTATCAGAATTAAAGGTCAGCTATTAAAGATGAATGAATTCCAAATGTCATTTGATAGCAGCGTCAGGAGTGGAGAGGAGCTTACCACTGGGGAGGCAAAGTAGTAGGGAGATGACCCCAGTGGTGTGTGAACCATCAAAACATGCAGCCACTTTCCTTAGTGTCCCGGTATGCTTTGTGAATGTAGAAAAATAACCTCTGGAGCCTAATCATTCTTGACATTTACAATTACCTCTTATTCTAGAAAGTTATAATATTACAAGTTCTATTAAGGAATGTTGTTTGAAAGTAATGCTACTCCTGGGAAGAAGTCTCTTTGATTCAAAATAGTAACAGTATTAGCTAAAACAGCTTTTATCAGAAATATCTGAAACTTCCTAATTATCCAACTTATTTGGCTTCCAAGTGAGTTTTCCAGAATTGTTTCACTGTTTACTTAAAAAATGATTATGCTTCTCAGAGGAAATGTGTAAAATCAAATTCTACTACATAATTTTATATGTTGAATTAGAGTCATGTTAATGAATTATTTGCTACTTTTGACTTTTAGAATAACCTATTTAAGAAAACCAAGTAAATAAGTGATTGTTTGATTTTGTATGATTGCTTTTATACAAATTAAATGTATTTATCTTTGCATTTGTAACTGATTTTCTTTTTCTAAACACTTTTTTTTATAACTATTTTATGTATTCTGTTTTATAACAAGTGGATAGACTTTACAGTTTTGTGCTGTGCGGCCTGTCAATCAGTTCAGTGACAGCTGTCAATCACTGACACGCAAAGTGTTATGGGATTCCCTAGTGAGGAAAGAATTGGTATCTCTGTGTGGTGACTTTAGCCTCCCGCAGTTCCGGTACTTTGCATTTTTTTAGTCTTTTTTCCTTATGAAGTGATGAGAATTGTGCCCAGAATGTGTTAATTTAAAAAAAGAAATTAAATAGATATGGCATCTAAATTAAATAAATCTAATATTTAATATATTCAGCTTTATTTTATTTTGACTATAAAAATCTTAATTCTCTAAATTACAGGTTTGGCTTTATACCATTACTAGATTAAAGAAAAAAAGGCAGGAAATTGCTAAAGTGAAGCTTTCTCAGCCAATTTAAAGAATGCAAAATCAATGACTAACTAGGCCATCAAAGCAGAAATCTTTAAAGTAAGGGTTTAAATATAGTGGATTTTATATTCACATTTTGAGCACATTTGGTTTATGGGGTTTTATCATTTTTCTTTCATGACTTCCACTGTATTGTTTATACTGTTCTTAAATATATTGTGTATACTTAAAAAAAACATCACATTGGAACTTTGTAATTAGATAGCAAGAGCAGTACCAGTAGCATGGTATTAGAATTTATTTCCTTGTTCTTGTAATTCTCCAGCTGGTCTTTGTAGCATTATGATAGTTAGAATACTGAAGGTTTAAAACTAATTTTAAAACCAGTTTTGAAAACCTGTGAAGAACATTGACTTCTGGTGAAATTCTTGTTTTTCTTAAGTAACGTTTTCAAGGTAAAGTCATTCTCACAGTAAGAGCATCATTTTCATGTAGTTTTAACTACTAGATTTCCATTTTATTAAAAAATGCCTTTAAAAGTCTAATTATCAGCCAGGCGTGGTGATTCATGCCTGTAATCCCAGCACTCTGGGAGGCCGAGGCAGGAGGATTGCTTGAGACCACCCTAGACAATATAGCAAGACCCCCATCTCTACAACAAAACAAAAAAATAGCTGGTAGTAGTGATGTGCTTCTGTAGTTCCAGTTACTCTGGAATCTAAAGTGGGGGAATCGCTTGAAGCCAAACGGTCAAGGCTGCAGTGAGTTTTGATGGTTCCACTGCACTCCAGCCTGGACAACAGAGTGGGATTTAAAAAAAAAATTATTTTGTTTGCCAAAGTAGCTATTCTTAAGCTATTTTATTGTAATATTATAACCAATTTTTATAGAATTGTGGTTCAAATACTTTACCTTTTATATAGCACATTTGAGGTTGTACGTAATTGGAGTTAACACACTGTTACGAAATTGACATATTTTTCTCTTCCCTCTCTTTTAAATTTCCTGTGAATAAATTATTTTCATTATAGTAAGGAATGGGGAGAATAATAAGGCCTTGAATTGCAGCTAATGGTAAATGACATTTTTTGACATTTATGCAGCTGTCAGGCAATTGTTCTCATACTGATAGCCTTAGTAAGCCATTTATAACCTGTCATGGTAATGTCCACAATGAAAGGAAGTTAAAGTTTAATTTTATTTAAAGTTCACTTGTTTATACATCACACATTTAAAAACCTATATGATAATCCTTACTTTATAGGTTTCATGTCTAACATATGAAAATTGTTTTAAGCTAATACAAATTCCTGTGGCTTAGAAAGATTCCTATTTGATATAACTTGCATGTTTTATTTAACATAAATTTTGTAAATTTTGCCTTCCAGTTGTCAAATGCATCTAGGAATTTGGTATTCATCATGTCAGATAAAAAATAGACAAGATGAACAGAAAAATTTAAGTTACATCACTACATCAGGTGGTTTCTTAATCACTGTCTGGAAATACTGGGTTTATGAGTATTTCTTACTAGTTCAAAGTGAAAGGCCAAGTTTAGTAGTGGAGAAATCCACAGCTGATTAGCTCTTGTCTTTAGAAACATTTCAGATGCAGATATTCTCTTTCTTAAAACCTTAAAAGTATTTTCCAGAAAGGACATCAAAGTCACTTTTTTTTTTTTTTTTTTTTTTTTTTTTTTTGAGATGGAGTTTCACTCTTGTTGCCCAGGCTGGAATGCAGTGGTGTAGTCTCGGCTTACTGCAACCTCTGCCTCCCGGGTTCAGGCGATTCTCCTGCCTCAGCCTCCCGAGTAGCTGGGATTACAGGCACCTGCCACCACACCCAGCTAACTTGTAATTTTAGTAGAGACGGGGTTTCACCATGTTTTTCAGGCTGGTTTCCAACTCGTGACCTCAGGTGATCCACCCACCTCACCCTCCCAAAGTGCTGGGATTACAGGCATGAGCCACCGTGCCTGGCCTCAGTCTCACTTTTAATCCTCCAGTAGGAGAAATGAAGTTGTAAGGGGAAATGATAGTGTTAGACTAGGCAGAAGGAATGATTCATATATTTTTGTGCACACACATTTTAAATCCTGATTCCCCTGATCAGGTGGGAAGGTCCATATTCAATTCCTACTGGAAGGGAGGGGTTCTTAATATGGTCAGAATCCTTTGTTGAAATGACCTTGGTTATCTTGGGTATCTTCTGTGGTAGAAGTACAAAGTAGTATACGTGGGATTAAATTTTAAAACAATTAGGCCCTCAGACGTACATAAAAATATCTCATTTACTCCTTTCCTCACCTATTTAAATAAATAAGAAATACAGTTTTGGAGAGGGGTTTTAAGTAGTTGTATATGTTGATACTGAAGGATTAATGTTTAATACCTTTGATATAATGTTATTAACTTGGTATTTCAGTTGAGTATAATACTGGATAAACACTTACATTCTGAGTTTATAATGGTATAGGCATACATGTTTAATGCTAAAAAGTATAGATCTGAATGCAATTTTTTAGTAATGGTTAATTATGAACATAGAAATTCTATAACTTTCTCACATATCAAGGTGTACAACTGCCTTTTTTCACCAAAATACAAATTTTTACCCCATTTTGATTTTAGACATTTGACAGTGTAAGTTTGTAATGACTTGCAGTGATTTTTAAATGTCTTATTAATTTCAATGGCCAAAATTTTTATCCATATAATTTTTTAAATAAATCATTTTTACCATGTTGATATCAAAGTATTATCAGCTCATAAGCCTGACTCTTAGCTAAAAATAAATGCAGCTCGATGTAAATTTATATTCCCTATGAATACATGGCAGTTCTGAGATCTGAAGTTATCAACAATCTGAAAAAGCCTTTTTCTATATTTGAATAATTTCTTTATAAAGTATTATTTATCTTGAATTTGGCAAATTTTAGATGAAAGCTTATATGCTTGTTGATGTTTACATTTCTAGTAAAAGAACACTTCTGATCTTTTACTGTAATTCATTCTACTCTAAATGCCTGTATTTTAAAAGCTATTCTCATATTTAAGGTAAGTGAATTTTTTTTCTAGTTGTAAATATTTAAGATATGATGAATTTCTCATGGTACATTATTTTCCCTCCCATCCCACTACCTGTTTCAAAATACAGATTAAATCGGATTTCTTTGAACTATTATCTAATCATCACTTGGACAGTCAGTCTCGATGGAGCAAAGTAAAAGACAAAGTAGAAAGTGATCCACGTTACAAAGCAGTAGATAGTTCATCAATGAGAGAAGATCTTTTCAAACAGTACATTGAAAAAATAGCCAAGGTAACTGTTGTGTTTACTTGTATTGCTTTCATTGAATAATACAATTCTAACTTGTGTTTAAGGGTATATGTTGTTGGGGATTTTTCTATTGGGGGTTTGGAATTTTTCTTGTTAGTATTCTTAACATGAGAGTCTACTCGATTTGGAGACGAGAGTGTTTAAACACACAGTGTTTAGGTATATTCTGGGCAAAAACTAGATTTGGAATTTTTTATTTGGCAAGCTGGTTATTCTGTAAAAACATACTTTGATGGAGTTGGTAAGAAGGATAATGTAATTTTTGCTTTTACAGAATTTAGACTCAGAAAAAGAAAAGGAGCTTGAAAGGCAAGCCCGCATTGAGGCAAGCCTTCGAGAACGAGAAAGGGAGGTTCAAAAGGCTCGTTCAGAACAAACAAAAGAAATAGATCGAGAGAGAGAGCAGCACAAACGAGAAGAAGCTATCCAGAATTTCAAAGCTCTTCTGTCTGATATGGTATATGTTAATATTTTACTTTTTTTCTCTAACATACTGGATATTGGAAATTTATTATATTACTGTTATGAATATTTTAATGTTACTCAATTCTGAGGGAGATAATTTGCTAAATTATAAAGCATTTAAAAATTGAATACTTGGTATTAGTACTGTTACTATAGGAAAAAACCCTAGTTATTTAACAAATTCAGAAGTTAGGCATTTTGCACATATGGAAAGTCATAATCATTTAGTCTCACAACTTTATTATTTATCATTCTTGATGAAAGTCGACATACCACACACTTACCTGCCATAGTGAGAAACAAAATGTGCTGAACACAATTTAACCTTCTTGTTGATGATTTAGGGCCATCATTGTGATGATCAGTTATACTTGTAGATGGTATGACATTGAGGACTGGGGGTGTAACTGACCCCAGGAGATACCCTGAAACTTTGTTGTAAATCTTTCTCCCTTACCCCTCCGGGTTGTTGAGGTATGTAGGGTTTTTTGTCCCTACAGTGAATGCCCCCAGACTACTGTCCTACTTGCTAATATTTTTTGGAGTTGGGGGTGGCTTCTCTTTGTCACA
The DNA here is from genome assembly GCF_049350105.2 of Macaca mulatta. NCBI lineage: Eukaryota > Metazoa > Chordata > Mammalia > Primates > Cercopithecidae > Macaca > Macaca mulatta. Next base: position 155,390,347 of record NC_133411.1, read on the forward strand.
TCTCTCCTATGCTATTTCTTTTCTCTTTTTCAGTGGAACTTTTTACTCTTGTCACTTCTGATTTCTTCCCTTGCATCTGTTTCTTACTCTACCCAGAGGTATCCAATCTTTTGGCTTCCCTGGGCCACATTGGAAGAAGGAGAATTGTCTTGGGCCACACATAAAGTTCACTAACATGGCTGAGCACGGTGACTCACGCCTGTAATCCCAGCACTTTGAGAGGCTAAGGCGGGCAGATCACTTGGGGTCAGGAGTTCAAGACTAGGCTGGCCAACATGGCAAAACCCCGTCTCTAGTAAAAATACAAAAATTAGCCGGGTGTGGTGGCGCGTGCCTGTAGTCCCAGCTACGTGGGAGGCTGAGGCAGGGGCATCACTTGAACCTGGGAGACGGAGGCTGCAGTGAGCCGAGATTGTGCCACTGCACTCCAGCCTGGTGACAGAGTGAGACTCCGTCTCAAAAAGAAAAATGTACGTTAACACTAATGATAGCTGATGAGCTAAAAAAAAAAAAAAGACAAAAAAAAAAAGACAAAAACATCTCATAATGTTTTAAGAAAGTTTATGAATTTGTGTTGGGGCACATTCAGAGCCATCCTGGGCTGCATGTAGCCTGTGGGCCACGGGTTGGACAACCTTGTCCTACACCCTAGACAATTATAGTAGTTTCCTAATTTCTGTCCCTACCTCTAACATTCCCTCAAATTTATCTGTTCTATTGCAGTCACAGAAATCTTCATAAAAAACGAATCTAATTTTGTCACTCTCCTGGTTACTTGCAGGGGATGAAGGTTCTCTGTACTCCCAGCAGTTTCCTGCAGGTCACATTCAGCCTCCTTAGCATAATATAAAAGATGGTTCATTTCTTACCTCCCACCTTCATATTTCCTAAACACCTTTGCTTTCTTCACTTGCTCCTTGAACTGTAGCCTTGCTGAACATGCTTAATGAACCATACCATCCTTCCATTGCTCATGGCAGTCCCTCTACCTGAAATGATTTGGAAGTGTTCCTGTTGCAGTGACACACTTTCTCGTTCTTCAAGGGTACGCTCAAATATCTCTCCTGTGAGGCTACTCCTGACCCATCTAGGCAGATTCGATCTCACTGTTCCTTAGACCACCCTTCTGCTCAGCATATGACTCTGCAGCACTTATTACCTGTACTTGCAGTTATTTGTTTACATGTTTATCCTTTTTGGTTTTTTTGTTTGTTTTGTTTGTTTTGAGATGGAGTCTCTGTCACCCACCTGGAGTGCAGTGGCATGATCTTGGCTCACTGCAACGTCTGCCTCCTGGGTTCAAGTGATTCTCTTGCCGCAGTCTCCTGAGTAGGTGGGACTACAGGCACGCGCCACCACACCCAGCTAATTTTTGTATTTTTAGTAGAAATGGGGTTTAGCCATGTTGGCCAGGCTGGTCTCAAACTCCTGACCTCAGGTGATCCACCCGCCTCCCAAAGTGCTGGGATTACAGGCGTGAGCCACCGCGCCTGGCCTTTTTATCCTTGTTTTTCTTCAAGTGAGCTCTTTGAAAGAAGGGATAGCGTCTTACTTATTTTGTAATCTTACTGTGAAGCATGGTATTTATCTGACTTGTATTTAGATGCTTGGTAAGTGTTGGTTAAATAAATGTTTTTATCTTTTTCTTTTCTTACCTTTCTGTCATTTTAGTCTGTGTTTCTTCACATTGGCAGTAGTGTGGCTTAACTTTTAATGCCATTACCACCAATGAAGCATATCTTTTTGCTGGTTGGTGAGCCAGCGTGACCTGTTATGCCTTCTATTATGCTGTCTTCTTTTTAAAAATTGTTTTGAGAAATCATAATTGTATATACTTACGGGGTACAGTTGCTGTTTCCATATAGGTAGATAATGTGGAATGATTAAACCAAAGCTGTTTAACATATTCATCACTTTGTTTGCTTGTAATTTTTTGTGGTGAGACATTTGGAATTTGCTGTCAGTTATTTTGAATATAGAATACATTATTGACTTTAGTTAACCCTGGTGTACAGTAGATCTCAAAACTTATTCCTGCTGTCTCTCTGAAACTTCCTTATCTTTGACAAGTAACTCCTCATTCTCTCCCTCGTCCTGTCTCCTACCCCCTAGACTTTGGTGACCGTCTATCTACTCTCTATTTCTATGAGTTCAACTTTTTCGGATTCCACAAATGTGAGACTATGCAGTATTTGTGTTTCTGTGCTTGGCTTATTTCACTTATATTCTCCTCTAGGTTTGTCCATGCCACAGATGAATAGAATTTTCCTCTTTTTTTTAAGGCTGAGTAGTACTCCATTGTGTATATTTATTACATTTTCTTTATCCATTTATCTGTTGATAGACACTTAGGTTGATTCCGTATCTTGGCTATTGTGAATAACGCTGCAGTGGACATGGAAGTGCAAATAGACATTCAGATAAGTCTCTTTGGTGATATATATATAATTTTTTCTCTTCAGGTACGTTCTTCAGATGTGTCATGGTCTGATACTCGTAGGACCCTCCGAAAAGATCACCGCTGGGAATCTGGATCCTTATTGGAAAGAGAGGAGAAAGAGAAACTTTTTAATGAACACATTGAAGCACTTACCAAAAAAAAGAGGGAGCACTTTAGGCAACTTCTGGATGAAACTTCTGCGGTAAGAGTCTCTTATTTTTCTCATTTTAATCTGGATGAATCTTTGTTAGTAATTTCTTAAAGCAAAGCATTGATATGATTTTTAGTGTCATGGTCTTTAGATTCATTACTGGAATTCGTTATATGACAATTCTCTGATTTAAAAAAATTATGGTATTCTTAATTATTTAGAAATTCCTATTCTTTCTAGTTTTCACATTCATAACTGCTCCTATAGTAATTCAAAATGTCCTTAGCTGTGTGGTCAGTGATCCCTCCTGATAATAGATTTAGCAAATTTCTTCTTTTGATCCATTTTCAATTTGGTACTGTGGCCTCTTGTTCGGCAGTTTGTACGCTTTGTTATCCAGGTTTTGTTCCTTTTTATCTGCTCTCTTTTTGGTGATGGTTTCTTCAGAAGTTACGATGTTTGCCCATGTAAATACAGGGTTTGCAGGTGATTGTCTTAGGCCACCTTGAAAGTATGGCCATGAAAATAACTCTTGTGGCAAGCCAACAAAAAGAAATTGCATTAACGCTGCTTCCCTGTCCCTAACTAGTCCAGTTACGCTTGGGCATTACAAGAGATCGCAGGTCAGTGTGTAATATTATGTACCATATGTGCTGCAGTTTGACCCCCTAAGTAAAAGTGAGTTGTATTTATGTTTTTTATTCACATGTCTTTTCAAAGATTACCTTAACATCCACGTGGAAAGAAGTAAAAAAAATCATTAAGGAAGATCCTCGGTGTATTAAGTTCTCCTCCAGTGACAGGGTAAGAGGATTTTGTGTCAAGATTTACTGTCAATTTATAAATACTTAAATATGAAGTTGATTGTTTTAAGTGAATTACTTTTAAGTGTATGAGAAATGAATCTGATTTTTAAGTTCATGTTTTGTTTCTTGCATGATAAATTAGCAAGAGAGTACAATAGAAAGTTTAACATTTTAATGCTTGGGGTGAAGCTTGTATTTTAGGATCTTAGAGGTTTAATGAAGCTGTAGTTTTATTTTAGTCAGGTACCACTAGACAGACATATTTAGATTTAGGCTGGCAATTGGTACCAAACTATGAAAGCACTTGACTCTTAAGCCTGACTAACAGAACCCTGTAACGAGATCGCTAGTTCTCATATGCTTCAAGGTCTGAAACAGTGAATGATGTTAAGAAAAGTGTTGTTTACTATAGTTCATTTTATCCCTAGGCCTTTTATTTGTTTTCTTTTACGTCATTCCTCTTTCCTGGTTGGTTTCTCTAGGTCTGGGCATCTTTTATAAAAACTCATAAATCTAATCTTCTTCCCCCTCAAAGTCTATTGGATTGTAGATGTTTGGACCATAAAATATGCATGACTGGGAAAGAGGGGTAGACCCAGTCTCAGTTTCCAACTTTTCTGACTGTTTAGAATTGATAATAAAGTATTTTTTAAGTCCAAAGAGTTTATTCATCTTATGACTTTTGGCTTGCCAGAAAGCTAAATGCTCAGTACTGTGTAAGTTAAGTTTTGAGTGTTAACCTACAGTTGCTGTATCCACAAATTACTGTTTTTGTTCTTGAAGTTAAAAATACAGTGTGCAGGAAGTGAACACTTAATCCTTAATATCCTTATTTTTAAGTGTCCACTTCATGAGGTTATTATGAAGATTGAAGTAGATGATCCTCATAAAATGCTCAGCAGTGTAGCGCATAGGAAGTTCTCAAGTTTCAGCCACTACTAATTTATGATTCCTCATTCTTTCTATATGCCACAAAAATGAGCATTGCAGATTATGTGATTTAATGAATTTTATATATGAACAAAATGTACCCTGTTGCCTTTTTCTTTTGAAATTTGAATTTTATTATGTGACCTAAACATTACTGTTTAATAAATAATTGATGTTTATTTTGGAATTAGTGGGCTTTATTTCCATAATCTTAACTTTTTTTTTTTTTTTTTTTTAACAGAAAAAACAAAGAGAATTTGAAGAATATATCAGAGACAAATATATCACAGCCAAAGCTGACTTCAGGACGCTTTTGAAAGAGACCAAATTTATAACATATAGGTGTGTGCAATGAAATGTTTCATATTGGCAGTCATTCTCTTTACTAGTCTTTACTCTAATGGTCAGAGCATTCTTTGCATTCACACACATTATTAATTTTTAGGGATAAGAAGATGCCAACTTCTGTCCAAAGTCAAATACAGCCCATATCTACCATACTTTTTTTTTTTTTTAAAGAAAGGGCCCAGATGTCAATTCTTATTTTGTGTTACCCACCCATCCAGTTTTTAATACATACCTTTTTTTTTTTTTTTTTTTTTTTTACTTCACTGCTTTTTTTAGGAATACCCTCAACTACATAAGAATTGTATTTCATGAAAAGTCTTTTAAAATAATCTTTCACTATCAGTTCTTTGCCTCCTCTGAAGACTATTCAGTGTGGTTAGATCATTCTAAAGCATGAAATCATCTATGTAAGCTCAGCATAAACATTTTTTTTTCCCCTCAAAGGAAAGCATTTTGCTGGGTACATTTAAATGCAAATTGTAAATTATGAAATTAGAGCCTATAAAAAAGATTTCTCTGTAGCAAACCCACCCCTAACAATTTATCATCAGGAAAACAATTTTGCATTGCTTAACCAGTCAGTATGCAGGAAACCATTTTTGTTTCATGCTCCAGCTTTTCTTCTTTAAGAGAGAAATTTGAAACATCTTAATAAAGGGTATGTGCACGGGAGGCTAGATAGTGCTGAGGGTGTGGTTTTTAGATATTTTGTCATTTGGATTTTTTGGTCAGGATCCTTAATGTTTTGCATCAGCTTGGGCTTTTAAATTAGATGTGAAGTAAGACTTCTTTCTACATTTTTATAGTTAATTTAGTGAAAGATGTGAAAGTGAAAGCTTGTGAAAGATGCTGGGATTGGCAGCCCCGCAGACTGAAGTCCTCTGTTCATCCACAGAACAGGTACAGCACGGGCAAGATTTACCCACCCACCCTCAGCCCTGATCTGGAGGGACCACCACTAGGGGTGGGAGGGTAATTCAGCTTCTGAGGCCCTTTCACTCCTTGGAGTCTTTGCTGAGGCGACTTACAAAGGTGACCACTGCAGTGAAATTTTTCTTAAAAAAAAAAAAAGTGGAAACACAATTAGGAACTAGATGGACATTTCCAGCTCATTTCTGAAAGACCTGTGAACAGCCGTCAGTAATTCTTGGACTTCTTTTTCTTATTTCAGATCCAAAAAATTAATCCAAGAATCTGATCAGCACCTGAAAGATGTAGAAAAAATTTTACAGAATGACAAACGGTATTTAGTACTGGACTGTGTGCCAGAGGAGAGGCGTAAACTGATTGTGGCATATGTTGATGACCTGGATCGCCGGGGTCCACCCCCACCACCTACAGCATCAGAGCCCACGAGACGATCAACAAAATAATTCTAAATACTCTTCCACAGGGGTATCTATTCAAAATGCTTGCATGAGCCAATTTTCAGGTTTTTACATATATGTGCATTAGTCAACCTATTGCAAAACCATCTGACAAACAGAAGGAGAAGCATTTGTGAACAGTTTCTGAACAGAACACTTTGGAAATATTTATGCTTTTCTTTGTGTGGCATGACTGACATACATACTCAAATATAGGCTGTCTCTAGTAAATCTTAAAATCTTGAAGCTAAAATTCATCCTTTTATGAGGTGTGGAAGTCAGTGACTTGGTGACGTTCTTCCTAGCAGTGTTAATACATGCAAGAAGTAAGAGCATTTGTGGCTTGAACTTGCCAGATGCAAATACTACAGACTCCAAGAAAACCTGAGTTGGGGTTTGTTTTGTTTTGATTTTTTTTTTTTTAAAGCGGGTAAAAGAGAAGACACTGAAAATTGAATTCTTATCTTCCAGAGGCTACGATTATTATAATGGACAATACTTTTACCTTTGTCTCTAAAGATCAGATTAGTTTTATTTGTTCACTTACGTGCTTTGATTATCCCCTCTGAATTATAGACCAAGTCTTGTTGTTTAGCCTAAGAGAAGATTTATGTAGTAATTTCTTCTCAGGTATGGAACCACGGTCATAACTAACATGTTGGCCAGAATAGAACCACTGGTTAAACATATTTTATTCACCATTAAGTGATCTTTATCAATATTCTGGATTAGACAACAAATTACCTTTCTGGGTGTTTCTTGTAAACTATACTCCTGTTTGAATGTTAAACTTTGTTGCTAAAGTTTAATTTTAAGATGTTTGAATGTTCAGTTTATGTATTTGAACTACAATAAACCAACCCTTTTTATATATCTGTATTGTATATGATTATTGTTACTTAATTTTTAAGAGCTTATTTTAACCTGATTTTTAAAAAAGCAGCAAATAGAATTTCGCACAAAGTAAGTTGACTCTAAATCTTAAGTATTACCTAGTTTTTAAAGGTTTGAATATAATTAGTATTTGCAGTATAAAAAGGAAAGAATTTGTAGAGAATCATTTTGGTGCTCAAGTCTTTTTAGCAGTGCCTTATTGCCTCAAAGCAAGAAGATGCTGGGATTTTTTTTGTTTTTGTCCTTTGTACTGTATGATGGTTTGCACCTTTTTGGCATTCTTTCAACATGTGTGCATCACACCATGAATCGGTTCCAAATTGATATATCTAGCTTTACCTCCCGAGTTGAAAACAAATCTTTTTATTTTATCCCCTCATAAATTGCTCGCTTCAGAGTGCCACATAAATAAATGTTTAAGAAAATATATATATTAATAGAATAATTTATTTTCCATTATCTTTTACCCACTATGATTGTAACAAATCCTAGAAAGAAGGAATACCAACAGATCTGTGTTTGTATGTTGTGTGTATAGTCACAGACACACGCATTCACATTCATGTTATATAGTTCTTAGCTTAAATCTATTAAGTATCATAGAAATTTTGTGAACTCTGTATGTAGGAACCTGGCATTGATCAGACTAAGGTCTTCAGCTATAAAGTTGATAAACAGGATATGTTTTTTCTTTTAATTCGTACGAAGGATCTCACTGTCTCCTAGGCTGGAGTGTAGTGGTGCCATCATAGCTCACTGTAATGTTGAACTCCTGGTTTCAGTGATCCTTCTGAGTAGCTGAGACTGCAGGAATGCATTACCGCATTACCATGTCTGGCTTTTTTTTTTTTTTTTTAGAAATGGTTTCACTCTGTTGCCCAGGCTGGTCTCAAACTCCCGGCCTCAAGCCATTCTCCCACCTCAGCCACCCAAAGTGCTAGGATTACAGGTGTCAACCACCACACCTGGCCTTGTTTTGTTTCCTTTTTTCTCTTTCTTTGAAGTTCATTTTATAAGTTCATTGAGTGATTTTTAAGTACTCTGAGGAATGAAACTGAAGTGCTTGCCAAGAGGAGCACAACTATAATGTAGTATGTAGAAATATGACTGTCTCACAAGGGTAAAGTTTCCAGAATGCCTTATTTTGTTATTCTGAATTCCACATAGTATTGTTTGTCCACTTACTACATTGTTTCTCATAGTAGAGAAGTGAGAAGAAAACAGTTTGGTGATATCTGTTCTAATTTCCTACTTTTATCTTAAAAGTATCTGCTCGGGATTGAGCAGATAAGACACAAATCAAACTTCTCTAAGCAGATTTTTTAAGGGATCAAGTCAGGACTTACTTTGTGTATCAGGTTCTTAATGAAAGGTTCATTGTGATTACTCTTTGTTCCAGTGTCTGCATCTTGATTTGGTGCTTGTTAGCAAACTCTGAAAATAAGTTCACTCTGAGACATGTTCCAGTGTTAAGGTCAAATGGCCCCATAAAGCTCCATTGTTCCTAATAATGATTTTGGAATGATAATTCAAGACAAAGACAGCTTTAAATCTCCAGAAACAATCTGAAGTAAAACGTAATTTTATTTCTTTACAAGTTTAAAGTGTCAAACCCTGGAAGCTTACATCCTAAGTTTACTACATATAATGAACATAAAAACTATTAATTCAAATAATCACAGACAATGATAATCCTTTCTGTAACTACCATATCACAAAACAATATTTTGGATTCTTGGGTTAAATTTTACTGTATTTGAATACATGAGCTTTACATAAAATCTGTAATGAAGGAAGTAAAAAGAATATAGCCCTACCTCCTGTGTTAAAAAGCAAACTATGACCACTTATGAAAAAGCAAAGAATCCGGAAACCCATACACAACATAAAAAACAACATCTTTTTTTTTTCCATAACATAATTCTTTATATTTCAGATTCTGCATTGCTTCGTTTGCCCTAAAGGCATTTTTCTGTTCTGAGGGAACCTTTCAGTGAAAATACCCGAGTTCTATAACAAAGTAATCAAGCATCATGGACGAATATCATTATACTTAAAAGGGGAAGAAATGTATCATAATCATGTTTTACTGGGTGTGTTTTACCTTGCCATAAAATGAATGGTTATTGCCTATTACTCAAATTTTACCATATGTCTGGGTACACAGTTTTACTGCTTTTCTTTCTGCATTGCCCTTATGCTTTTTATTTTGTATTCTTAACCAAATTCTGTCTTGTGTTTGTTGGATTTTCTCTTTTTAACATCAATCTCTTTCTCAGGTTGCTCGATTATTTTTATAACTTAGAAATCCTATAGTATTTTAAAAGTTGAGTAGGGTTCAAGTTCAGCGTTATGGGTGAGGGTAAGTTTAGTACCATTAACAAGAAAGATCACCATCTCCATCTTCTATTTATATTTGAGGAGTAATCTATACCTATATCATTAACCATGGTTTATCTTGGGAGAAAGGAGATATTAAGAGGAACACATTTCTGCTTATAGAAAAATAACTGTCCCACATTCTGGAAGTGAAGAGAGGGCATTTTTAAAGTACTTTTTCCCCCCATATCAGACTATTGAAAGTCATTGGAAAGCTGCTAAAATTCTCAGAAACTGAAGACTCATTCAGGTAGCTTTAAAAAGTTCACTGAAGCAGGCTTTAGTATAAGTTGGAGTTTATTTAAACTTAGCCAGAACCAGCCATGGGTTGAAATTAGTCCAGAATTGGAATCAGGTGCTGTTTCTTTTTCTTTGACCTTCAGTCATGAACATGATGATACGGACTTTTCATCAAGTAAATTAACATTTATTAAGTAAATGAAGATAACTAAAATTTATCATTAATGTGTTAAAAATCTCAAGTGAAAGTAGATTTTGAGCTTTGGTTATGTGAAATACAATTTGGTAGGTAAAATTAGGACTAGCAGGTCCAGGATGAAACTGAAGGTAGAGGGGCTCAGCTTTGACAGAACCTCTACTCCAGGCTCCTGCCGGTCCACTACAGGGCTGGTCCTAGGGGGTACCCAGTGAAACCATTGTGAACAAATGACAGAATAGCCGGGCTATCTAATCACTTTGACAGCAACATCTTTAAACAATTAAATTGTTTGGGAAGCCAGGTTCTAATTCTGAAACATAATTATCTATTCTAACATGGTTCTCTACTTACCACATTGCACATTTGGAAAGTGTAGATTGTGGAATATTTTTGTAATTCCTAATGGTAATAATTGTATTACAGTTTGTAAAGTCAGCAATATTGATAAGCAGCAGTACAAGTAAATACAATAATCACAATTTGTTTTGCTTTGAAACTGAAATCTATTTAACACCTTCCCCTGTCTCTTGATCTTCATGTTCCCAGGGGATAGGGTCATTGTCCTGTACAGAAGGGACTGTGTCCCTCTCATGCCAAAACTGCTCTACATCAGGAAGGACGGGAATCTCTGCCTTCTCAGTTTTCCCTTTGCCAGAGGAAGGAGAGCTGGGTTTCTCTTTTTCTGGTATGGATGCTGGGGATTCTGGAGATGGAACCTTGTCAGGAAGACCCTCTGAGTTGCCAGCTGGTATGTCCTGCGACTCTGAGATAGCTGGAGGTTTTTTGGTTATCATCCATTTCCATACACCTTTCAAGCCTTCCCTGAACTCCTCTGACATCACAAGAAAAATAAGAGGATTTGCTGAAGAGATGGAAAACATCAGGACTTGAGACAGGGCTATGAACCCTTGTGGTGGGGCCGGGCCTGCAGCCTTCAGATGCCATACCCACAGCCAAGCTACCCACTCGGGGAGCCACAGGAGAGCAGAGGTGATGGCGATGCTCAGCAGCATCACTGTGACTTGCTTTGAGCGTATCTGGTTTCTAAGATTTTGAGTCTTAGTTCCTCGTTTTTTACATTGGTCATAAGCTCTCCAGAAATAAAAGCTTGCAAAAAGTAATGGAAGGCCAAATGCCAGGAGTGGGTAGAGCTTACCAAACATTGACATAAACTCTTCAGCCACAGCTGGTACATCCACGAGGCACATTTCCACACCTTCATGATGCCTGATGGTGCTAAAGAACCATTCTGGCAGGGGTAACAGGCTGGCCACAGTCCAGATGGCCACCAGCACGGACCAGATGGTGTAGTTATGGATACTCACTTGCTTGGCCGGGTCACTTGCATACATGAAGCATATTTTGGCCACCACAACGATTGTCAGGCTCTTGGCTGCCATGCATGTGTGGATAAACCAGTCAGAGGACTTGCAGACAAACCAGCCTAGATCCCAAACACTTCTGGAGTATGCTGTAGCTCGGACAGGTGCAGAAAACAGCAGGAGAGAGAGATCAGCCAGGCTGAGATTCAGAATCAGGGAGTGGATCATGGATGGCTTTCCTTTCCAAGCATTGTGAAGGAGGATGCCAATCACACACAGGTTTCCCACGAAGCCCACCAGGCAGACAGCCACCAAGAGAGCCGGGATGATGGTTCTCCAGTCCTGGGAATCAGAGGGCATGTACCCTCCGGCAAAGTGGAGATGAGCAAAGGACACATTCATGCTGCTGGAGTTAGAGTCTGCAAAGGCAGCTGCCAGCATCACTCTTCACAGCTTCTTACAGAAGTTAGCTTCTTATTTAGGTTTGTCTTCCTGCCTGGGCTCTTTTGCATAGGAAATAAGTACTGCGTCGTCAGTGTCAAATGACACCTCTGGATCCTCCCCTTGCTTATTTCCTGAGAGCAGAATGTGGAAGGAGGCTGGCTGTTAAGCTCTTCTCTGCTGCATACAATATACTTGTGACTGTACTGACTGTCAGATAGCAGGACCACATGGCTGCTGCTCATTAGCAAGTCTAATACCAAATCGTCAGCCCTGTGGAGTAATACAAATATACCCATAAATGATGAATGAAGAGAACATACATGTAAGTGGCGTATGTTCCTTGGGGGTCACTAGAGCCAGTGAAGGCAATTATTTTCAACCAGCTGTTCCTAAAATCTTGACTGCAGTCTGTAATTTAGTGAACACTACATCTGAACCAAGTTCTTTGAACTTCACCTGATGGCCTGATCCAGTGGGTCTGGAGTAGGACCCACGAAATCATTTCTAACAAGTTCCCATGAGACTCTGATGCTGCAGGGTGGGAGACCACACTTTGAGAACCAGTGTTTTAAACAGAACTAAAGCTTCCCCCACCCACTCTGCAGAGATGAGCTTCCTCTTCTTTTCCCCAACCCTTACAACCACCTCAGTCCCATCAACAGCTGGCTGAGATCAAACACAGCTGGATAATGAAAACAAGTTAGAAGTCCTATTAAAAAAAATCTAATTATGGATGACTCTCAGTTTATTATGAGTTTTTAGAGGTAATTTTAGAGCTCCAAATTAGAACTGCTTTACATACTAATAAGACTTTTCAACAAGTGATGGTGATGAAGGCAACTGCATGATGAATTAAAGCTGCTTTTCAGAGAGCATTCCTAGAGGATTTACCATGACAAGAGAAATGAAAGAAAAATCAACAATATCTATGTGGAAGGCATTTAAGATTTTTTAAAAAATTATATTTTAAAGTTGGTAAAAATAATTTTGGGCTGGGCACACTGGCTCATGCCTGTAATCCCAGAATTTGGGGAGGTGGAGGCGGGAGGATTGCTTAAGGCCAGAAGTTCAAGACCAGACTGAGCAACAAAGTGAGACCCCTGCCCCCACCTCTAAGAAACAAACCAGGCATGATGGCGTACACACTCTATCTAGAGACAGAGTGATCCTCTGTCTCTAGAAATAAAAAATTCTCAGATAAGATGATTTGGTAGAACTAGCCTTGAAATTTTAAAATAAGCAATGGATACTCTGGGGGGATTAGAGGAGCTCGAAATGTTCAGAGAACGGTGTTTGGGGGTTGATATGAAGATACATGCTACACTGAGTGTGGCTAGTCAGAAAAGCTAAACATGATATACAGGAGAGTATGCTGCTGCACTCAGACCTCTGGATTCTGGTACTGTGCTTTCATCAATTTTTCCCAACTAAGGAAGGGTCTAACGTTTTAAAATTCTTCAGTGTCCTAGAACTCAATAAATAAGTGCTGATCAGTATAGCTATTGGGACAGTGGTCAGTGGTGCTGGATTTCTTTGTTCAAATTTCTATTTCCGTTTGCTTTCCTTCCTTTTACCTCTGGGAAGTAGTTGTTCCTATAGAACAGTAAATTGGGGCAACACTTTATTCCAGCAAGGCACAGTAACTCCCAGTAACTATTTAAGGATGAAATATCCTTAAGTCTCAACAAGCATCACTTTCGGATGTGAAGAGGCCCACACTGTCTTACAGGGAAGAAAATGGGGGAGGGAGCAGAGTAACGTTTTGCAGATTAAAGACTATGAGGAAGGTAGTTCCACTTGATGTATGTGGAAGAGATTCATTCAGAACCAAGAAACAAATATACTACTTCACATTGTGGCTTATATATTCAAGATGATGATATTCAAGGCTCCCGAAGCTATATAAGACAAAAAGCTAAATGGGTTCAAGCCACCTTTAATACCATGGAAATTTGATTCTTAATAGACAATTGAGGGAAACTAAAGACTGTCATGTGGCACTTCCCAAATCTATTGGTACTGACTCAGGGAAGCATCTCCTGGTGCTCCAGCTAGAGACAAACTGGACTGAATGAGAATGAACTTTCTCCACTCTTTTGGGGGAAATTTATTTTAACTTTTTATTTAAAAATAATTGCTGCTGGGCACGGTGGCTCACACGTGTAATCCCAGCACTTTGGAAAGCCAAGGCGGGTGGATCACCTGAGGTCAGGAGTTCGAGACCAGCCTGGCCAACATAGTGAAACCCCGTCTCTACTAAAAAATACAAAAATTAGCCAGGTGCGGTGGTGCACATGTCTGTAGTCTCAGCTACTTGGGAGGCTGAGGCGGGAGAATCACTTGAACCTGGGAGGCGGAGGTTGCAGTGAGCCAAGATGGTCCCACTGCATTCCAGCCTGGGTGACAGACAGAGACTCTGTCTCAAAAAATAGAAAAATAATAATTCCAAATGTATAGAAAAAAATGCAAGAAGAGCACAAAGAATTGCCCTATATACTTCATCTGAGTTCACCGATTAATTATTTATTGAGACAGAGTCTTACTTTGTTGCCCAGGCTGGAGTGCAGTAGCGCAATCTTGGCTCACTGCAGCCTTTGCCTCATGGATTCAAGCGATCCTCCTGCCTCAGCCCCCTTAGTAGCTGGGACTAGAAGTGTGCAACACACCATGCCTGGCTATTTTTTTTTTTTTTTTTTTTGTATTTTTAGTAGAGACAGGGTTTCATCATGTTGGCCAGGCTGGTCTCAAATTCCTGACCTCAAGTGATCTGCCTGCCTCAGACTACCAAAGTGCTGGGATTACAGGCATGAGCCACTGCACCGGCCCAGGTTCACCAATTATTAATATTTTGCCACATTTGCTTTTTTTCCCCTCTCTCTTTGTATATACACATATAAATGTACATACACACATATATAAATATGTATTATAATTTTCTGAATGATTTGAGAATTACAAATAAGTTTTCTTCCTAGATTATCATTAACCACAATAATCAAAGTGAGATTATGTGCTTGTAGCAAAAAGGAATTCTCGCCCTCGGCAATCCTCATTACTCCATTTGTCTTAGTCCACCAGGATGCTGTAACAAAATCCTATAAACTGGTGGCTTAAACAACAGAAGCTTATTTCTCACGGTTCTGGAGCCTGGGAAGTCCAAGATCAAGGCATTGGCAGATTTGTTGTCTGCTACTTCCTGGTTCATAGATGGCCATGTTTTCCTTGTGTCTTTACAGGGTAGAAGGGGTGGAGGGGTGTTCTCTTGCGTTTCTTTTATAAGAGCACTAGTCCTAATTAATGAGCGCTCTGTCCTTATGACCTAATTACCTGCCAAGGGTCCCACCTCCTGATACCATCACCCTTGGGCTGAAAATTTCAACATGTGATTTTGGAGGGCATATAAAGATTCAGAGCATACTATTCAAGTTTCACATTTTACTTTGAATATTAGCACTTGTACATCTGAGTATCTGATGGATGTTATATGTAGCTTGTATCTACATTTTCCGCATTTTAAAATTATTTCTATATAAAGGATAAATGTAACTAGCAAACGTAAAAGAAGTCTTTATTTGCATTATAAGTGGAAGTTATTTGAATCTTTGTTTATAGCATATCCACTTAAAATATAGAATTCAGTTGTAGGTGTGGTGAACATTTGTCAGGTTTTCTTATTTTTATTTATTTTGGGGAAGTGCCTAGTATCTGAACCTCTCCTGTTGGATAGAAGGGATTCTAAGGAGAAATGATATGGACGGGGTGGATAGAGCAGAACAATTAAAAACAATTGAGAGTATTTGAAATGGAAACTGGAAACAACCTCATCCCCCCAAAATGCTGGAAACAACCCAAATGTTTATCAGCTGGTGAATGGATAAACAAGTGGCTACCTTCATACCATGGAATGTTATTCAGCAATAAAAAGGAATGATAAATTCTACAATATGGATTAACAAAGGCACTATGCTAAATAAAAACACCCAGACAAAAACAACAACAACAACAAAATACGGTAAGATTCCATTAACAGGAAATGTCCAGAAAAGGCAAATCTATAAAAACAGGAAGTAGAATAGTGGTTCCCTGGGTCCCGAGGTTGGAAAGGGGAGTGACTGCAAATTGGAACAGAGGATATGTTTGGGGTGATGAAAATGTATGATTGCATTTTATGGTATGCAAATTATACCTCAATAAAGCTGTTTCCAAGAAAGGAGTTATTTGGGATGGAGAAAAGGTAAAGAGCAGATTTCCCTGCTCTTGAAATGCTGAGTAGCCTCCAGCCGAATGGATATTCTATTCTGAGACTTTTTAATTTATTTTTATTTTTTCTGAGGGCTTTGTTGCCCAGGCTGGAGGGCAGTGGCACGATCTCAGCTCACTGCAACCTCAGCCTCTTGAGTAGCTGGGTCTACAGGTGCCCGCCACTATGCCTGGGTATTTTTTTTTTTTTTGTATTTTTAATAGAGATGGGGTTTCACCATGTTAACCAGGCTGGTCTCAAACTCTGGCCAAAAGCAATCTGCCCACCTCGGCTTCCCAAAGTGCTGGGATTACAGGTATGAGCTACAGCAGCCTATTCTGACTGATTAAAAAAAATAGTTTATGAAGAAAGAGACTGTGGTCTAGAGGGACCAAGTGAAAGGACAGTGCTGGGTGAGAAAGGGTACGAGGGGAGCAGGAGAAAGGGAGACTCAGAATGTTGAGACAAAAAATTTGCTGGGTCCCTCTGATGCCTAGTGTCCCTGGCTTGAAATGGTCTTTCAGACGAGACTTCTCTAATTCCACACTTAAGCTAAGGCTGTAGCCACAAAGCAGCTGCCAACCCTAAATGTCCCAGCTGTGTCCCTTTCCTGACACACATACCACTCATAGTGATGTTGCCAGGAGGTAGGCTTTGGATATTGAGAAGTAGTCATCAAACAACTGAACATCTGAGCTGTAGGCATACACACACACACACACACACACACACACACACACACACACACAATTCTGCTTTATACGCAAGTTACAGGGCACCTCAGCCAGCTTGATCTTCAAAAGAACCCAGAAAAAGCAAGTTTGTGACCAGACTTTTAAGTGGCTTCTGGTCAAAGCAGGGCTAAGACTGACCTCTTACTAGGGCTGGGCAAAGTTTACCCTGTAGCTTATTTCCAGAGAAGGGGTAATAACAATGGCAGTCATTTACTGAGTGAGTCATAAGCTCCACCTTCTGAGCTGAGCATTCCAGGCACTTGGACCTTCATGACAACTCCTGGAGATGCGTACGATGACCCTTATTTACAGATGATGACATGGAAGCATAGAGAAATGCAGTATCTTGCCTGTGGGTCTGTAGATCACACAGGTAGTAGATGATAGAGTTGGGATGGAAACTTCCGGAAGTCTCACCCCAGAGCTGTTCTCCCAGGGGTTTCCATCCCAACTCTGTCATTTACTACCTGTGTGATCTCTTCCATGATCCTGCCGCACCAAAGCAGCTGTGGGCAGTACTGTTCTTTAAGAAGTGCAGTTCTCACGTTAGTATAGTTTAGTTCAACAAGCATTTATTGAGCCTTTGACACTGAGAATATAAAGTGTATGTACCTCCTTTCTTAACGTGAATGCTTTCTGAGCTATTTTCTCTGTGCCAGGCACGATGCTAGACTCTGGGAGCCCAGGATCATAAAGGGTCCCTTTATTTGAGGAGCTACAATCTAGTAGGAGAGATGAATAAACAAATAAGACATTTCAATGACAGTTAAATTTTCATTGAAGAGTACTGGCTGCTGTGGATGCCTGGAAGAGGGATGCCTGGTCTAAACCAGGAGCTGGGTCTGGTGGGAGGGTCAGGCAAGGGCTCCCTGTTAGAAAAGATACCTAAGCTGAGACCTTAGTCATGCACCCACTTACTCATCTCTGCGAGAGCCTTTTGAAGCTTATTGTTGTGTACTCAGTACCCCTGTATTAGACGCACCAGAAAACAGCTATTGCTTATCAGAGAAGTTAGCGTTGTTTATTTCAGGGCTTTGAGAGTTAACATCTTTTTCTACCCATAAGTTTTCAGGCTCTGAACATGGCAGGTGAAGCGCCTGGTGAAATAGAGTGGATTCAGCTGAGCTTCACCAACCAGCTGCAGTTGGCTAGCAGGCCTAAGTGTTTGAAGAGCGTACCTCAGTTCCCTCTGTGGACGCTGCACGAGTGAGCCCTCAACTTTGCAGTTCTGCACCAGTTTTACTCCTACATGCAATGTTGAAAAGGCCATAATATACAGTTAGTGTTTCTTTCTTTTCAGACTGCTTTGCTTTGCTGAGCCTTCCTTTCTCTAGTCCCCAGGTTGTGCTCCTTTTCGGACTACAGTTATTTTGTTTTTGTGGAGTATCTTTGGCTGAGGGACCTTCCTGAGTGACATGTCCAGGATTTAGTGTCTGGTGTCCTGGAGTGCCGTTCCAGAATACAGGTGCAAGCCAAGTGATATTCATCTCTAAGGTAAGTGTCTGCATAGGTATGGCTGGGTCTGAGTGGCTACTGCTACAAGAGACCCCCTTCCTACTTTTGCTTTTGGTTATGTAGCCCTGAAGTCCTGCTGTAGGAAAGATGACGGAAGAAGATTGATTGTGCTGTTAGTTACACGGTGGTCAAGTCTGGAGATGTAGATTATAATTTTATCATGTTATTTAATTGATAAGCCATTTATTATTGATTTGCTTATGTTTTCAGACTTGATGGTTACCCTGTAAATTCTAAATTCCACAGAACTGGGTTTGTGAGAGCCAGGTACTTGGAGTTGGGAGATCTGAACGCTATTTCCAAGCAATGAGACTGTTAAATCAGAAAGAGTCTCTTTTGAATGATCTGGGTCAAACTTTTATATTCCACACGTGGAGACAGATGCTCTGAATGTGAGAGTGACTTGTCCTATGTCAGCAAGGCCCAAGCTGGCGTCCAGGAATCTCAGCTGCCAGGTGGATGCATCTTCCTCTCCACCCTGTCTTGCACTTTTTTCTGCCAGGTATTTTTTTGTTTTTTTTTGTTTTGTTTTTGGAGGGAGGGAGTCTATGTTAATAACTGCTCATTTAAACTTTATGGAGAACAAAATTTGGACATAGATGCGATGGCTCTTTGGAAAGCAAAAGGTTAGTAAGAACATAAGGAGATGACTGTATTGCGATAGCTTAGGTAGAACTTTATTTTCTTGAAAAAATCCTTCATAGTCATATCCGAACACAACTGTGGTTGATATTTTGATGCACTGCATTCTTTTAGCTGCCCCTTTTCATCCCAAGAGTTTTTAAAGTTGTTGTAATAAAATAATAATTGCAGTTATGATTTTTGTTACAATACAATGAGGGGCCCTCATTGGCTCTAGGGTCAGCCAAAAAGACCCTAGAGAGCTGGTGGGGATTGATTTTCTCCACCATGAAGATGACATGGTTCCCTAAAAAGGAGTACATTGTTTTAAAAGAACAGATATTTCAGCAAGTAAAGCGCTAAGATAGGGGCCCAGGTTGGCTAAAATCTAGTTTAGACATAATAAGCCCATCCCCGGCTACAGGTGTTTTGTTTTTGTAGAGTATTGCCTGCTTTAAGTTCTTACTAAATGATGGGTTCTATTATTTAGGGAAAAACCTAGTTGTTTAAAAAAAAAATCAAAATTCCATTGTCATGACAACCTTGTACATTGAATTTTGTCATGTTCTTTTGTTTGAGAAAACAGCTTTATTGTGATATAATTCATATACCACACAATTTACCCATTTAAAGTGTACAATGGAAGGTTTTTGGTATATTACTCTTTTCGTACCTTGCCCACCTTGAGGAGCCAGTGTGCTTGTGATGCTCTCTTCAGCACCAACGAGAGCGGTTTCCATGACTACAGAATCCAGCAGGTGGAATGGCATCTTCATACATGTTGCAGACATCCTAGGGCCAGATGAGTTGGGGAAGGAATGCGCAGTATTCCAGTTCCAACTCTAACTTCATAGCTTGGCGGCATGTTAAGAAAGGAGCTCCATTGCCTTCCTTGGGCCCCCAAATTTGCCTGCCTTAAGTGCAAAAATGCTTCTGAAAAGAGAGCATCTCTGTGAAGGGGAGTAATAGTAAAACAGGATTTTAGGTGTCATGTGAGGAGCCGATGAGAATTGGTAGACCAGTGAGTCTTAGTCTTTGGTAGAAATATCTGGAGTGTTGGTTAGTCTGACAGTCTCCTCTAAAGATAAATGTCCAAACTGAAGAACTCTTCAATCATTCAACAAGAATCTATGAAGCCATTCTAGAAGTTATGGGAAAATCAAAGATGTGGGACTAAGGTCCTGTCAAGTCTTCAAAGCCACTCTGGGGAGAGAGGATGGGCTTTGGTGAAATTGTCATCTGTCATGTTGCATAGGAGGATATGATTAGAAATGTAGTAAAGCAAGTACCAAATTCATGTCATGGGCCAGAGGTGTTCTTTCTTTAATTGTGAAAAAAATATTTTCAGATCACATCTCAGGCAAAAGTCCAGTGTCTGCAATATATAAAAGGAGAGCTATATAGTTTGAAGCAAGCGTTGGAGTGGAATCATGATCCCATTTTCCAAAGCTTCCTCACTTACTGTTGTGGCCCTTGAGGAACCTCCCTGAAATGAATTAATATTAACATATATGAATCACGGATAGACTCTAGAAAGAGGTTTAAAAGCTCAGAAGCAGGAGTTTATCAATTGGTCAGGGAAGGCTACGTGGGAAAGGTGAGATGTGATACCTCCCAGATATCTCTCTGCATATTTTCAAATACATTTTATATACATAATGTAATTTTGAAAAGATCCTATTAGATGCCATTGAAAATTTGATTTTCTTCTTATTATGTCATAATTAACTTTCTGTGTTATCAATACAGATCTACATCTTTCTTTCTTTTTTTTTTTTTTTTTTTTTGAGACGGAGTCTCGCTGTGTCACCCAGGCTGGAGTGCAGTGGCGCGATCTCAGCTCACTGCAAGCTCCGCCTCCCGGGTTCACGCCATTCTCCCGCCTCAGCCTCCGAGTAGCTGGGACTACAGGCGCCTGCCACAACGCCCAGCTAGTTTTTTGTATTTTTAGTAGAGACGGGGTTTCATCATGTTAGCCAGGATGGTCTCGATCTCCTGACCTCGTGATCCACCCACCTCGGCCTCCCAAAGTGCTGGGATTACAGGCTTGAGCCACCGCGCCCGGCCCAGATCTACATCTTTCAAATGGCTGTTGAGAATTCTTTTTTATGAGAGACAGAGTATAGGCTGGGGAAGAAGGGGCATGCTTTAGGATCTCATGTCTGCTCAGAACCAGCCTCAGCAATTATTTTTTCAAAAGAACTATCCTTGCACGTAAACACCAAATGACACTGGAGATCATTCAACTTGCTTTAAAACTTGCTGTAGCTTTTGCATTTTCTACGTATGTGGACACAGGAGCTACATGGAGAGTTGAAACATGTTCAGGCTTTATTTGCATAATCTAGTTCAAGCTCTTTTCTTACCCAGTCTTGAGCAAGTGATAAATATGACAGCATCTACTTTTGGGCAAGGAACTGTCAGTAGGTCTTCAGCAGTCTCTTAGAATTATTGTTCCTGGCTTTTTTTTTCTTTGTGTTGAGAATACCAAAAAAAAAAAAAAAGTATGTGAATGGATATGTTAATTAGTTTGATAGTGGTAACCATCTCACAATGTATAATATATGTATAGTCTGGTTTCTGTATCCATGGGTTCCTTGTATGTAGATTCAACTAACCACGGGTTGAAAATATAAAAAAGAAAACTTGTCTGTACTGAACATGTACAGACTTTTTGTCAGTATTCCCTAAATAATACAGCATAACAACTATTTACATAGTATTTACATTGCATTGGTTATTACAAGTAATCTATAGATGCTTTAAAGTATATGGGAGGATGTGCATAAGTTGTATATAAATACTATTAGGTTGGCACTTTTGCAGCAACCTAATATATACCATTTTATATCAGGGACTTGAGCATCCTCGGATTTTGGTATCTGAGGGAGGTCCTGGAACCAATCCCCAGCAGACACTTAGGGATGGATGTATATTAAAACATTATTTTGTACACTTTGAATAGATATAATTTTTGTCAATTACACCTTCATAGAACTAAAAGCAAAGGTTTAAAAATTATTATTAATGTAGTTCAAATAGTGATCATAAATATCCTGCCCTTAAGGAGGGCTTACTAAGTACCAGGTCCTTTGTATACCATTCACACAAACTCTAGGATTTAAACACTTTCACTGTGTCCATCTTCCAGATGAAAAGAAGTAAATGCAGTAACTGATTCTAAGTCATGAGGCCTGCAAGTGATAGGCCTGGAATTTAATCCCAGGCAGTCTAGTTTTGGCATTTAAAGCACTAACTTGTCTCTAAAATAGGATTTCTTTCTGATATGTGCAATACTACCAAATGAATTATCCAAGGGAGGTATGAGATCAGCTGCTGCTGAGTGGTAGAAATGTATATAAGAGGATGCTGAGTGGTTATTTCACTGGTTGTACCGAATAAAACCCAGACAACTCATTTGAGTCTTCTCTCATCCGCAGCCTTATTTACTGTAAAAATAGTAGTTTGGGGCCAGGTGCTGTGGCTCACGCCTATAATCCCAGCACTTTGGGAGGCCAAGGCAGGTGGATCATGAGATCAGGAGATCAAGACCATCCTGGCCAACATGGTGAAACCCCGTCTCTAATAAAAATACAAAAATTAGTCGGGCATGGTGGCATGTGCCTGTAATCCCAGCTACTCGGGAGCCTGAGGCAGGAGAATCACTTGAACCTGGGAGTCGGAGGTTGCACTAAGCCAAGATTGCACCACTGCACTCCAGCCTGGCGACAGAGCAAGACTCTGTCTCAAAAACCAAAAACAAAACAAAAATAGTAGTTTGGTAAATAATCTTCCATAGATGTCTTTCTAAGAAAACTTTTTTTTGAGATGGAATCTCACTCTGTTGCCTAGGCTGGAGTGCAGTGGCATGATCTCGGCTCACTGCAATCTCCACCTTCTGGGTTCAAGTGATTCTCATGCCTCAGCCTCCAAGTAGCAGGGATAACAGGCATGTGCCACCACACAGCTAATTTTTGTATTTTTGGTAGAGGCAGGGTTTTGGCATGTTAGCCAGGCTGGTCTGGAACTCCTGGGCTCAACTGTCCTCTTTGGCTTCCCTAAGTGCTGGGATTACAAGGGTGAGCTACCACACCTGGCCTAGATACCTTTCGGCATGCTTATAAATACATTATTATATACACGTATATAATTTTGGAATGAGAGTCTACTAAATTTCATTGTAAATTTGCTTTTACAAGCAGCCTTGCTTCTTTTCATTAAGTTCCACCCTTCCTTGCTTGGGATAAATGGACCAAGGAAGCTATTTTAATCAACTTTTAAGCGATTCAGTGAAAAAATTTCGTGTTCAAGCTTGTTGTAAAATTTTTATATATTTAGTTCTTCAACTGTTTATAGTGGAATTACAGCAAAATCTGAATTTAATTAAGATGTAAAGAGATAGGGCAGTGTGAAAAGCATTTTGCTTCTTCTTTTGATCTAAAAAAATATTTTCAAAATGCCCTAGTTCACTTTACTTAGTTATCTTTCTTTAAACTATTGAATACCCCCTGCTATAGGGTCATCATTCTGAAGATGATGGTCACCTTACGGGTTATGCAGGGGAGCTTCGATGCCAGTTCATGCCTGTAACTTGTGTGTAGTAGTTGTGTAAGTTGCGTACAGTAGCTATGGCTACCATAACAAAGTGACACAAATTGGGTGGCTTAGGAAACAAACACATCGTCTCACAGTTCTGGAGGCTAAAGTTCAAGATGAAGGTGTCACAAGTTCGGTTCTCTCGGAGAGCTGTGGGGGTATGCCTGCTCCATGCCTCCCGTCTAGCTTCTGGGTGTTGCTGGCAATCTTTGGTGCTCCCTGGCTTGTAGATGCATCACCCCAATCTCCACTTTCATCTTTACATGAAAGCAAGATTTTACTTTACACGGCATTCTCGCTGTTTCCAAATTTCCCATTTTTATAAGAATACCAATTATATGGGACTAGGATCCACCTAGTGACCTCATTTTAACTTGATCACCTCTGTAAACACCGTATCTTCAAATAAGGTCACATTCTGAGATATTGGGAGTTAGGACTTCAACATAGGAATTTTTAGGGGAATGTAATTTGATCTATAACATTGTGTTTTAGAATGAAGCTGAGTCACTTAGTGATGTCCCTGCTTCTCGTAAAAGGCAAGTCAAGGCAGGGAGAGAGGGAAGATATTTGATAAATCAGATAAATCAAGGTTTTAGATTTTTCTATTATTAACATAGTGGAAGCAATGGAAGTCTGAGGTATGGCTCACAAAGAGTACATAATCTATACAGGTAAAAGGAAGCCATTGATTGTATGAGGTAGTGTAGTTGAAGATGTCTGCAAACTTTCAAGTGTCAGACACATGCATGATTAATGACTGCCAATGTGTTTGTGCATTTGCAAGGAATATGACAAAAATATGAATGAAACCAGGGGTCCATTCAGCCCGAAATCCTCGTCAGTGCTCATACAGTATGTATAACTTTGCATTCTTATTTTTATTTTCCTCGTTTCTATTCATTTAAAAGAATATGTTTATGTAATTGTACAATTCCACAACTCTACTTGAGATACTGCTGCCGAGTCTGAACTGTTGTAGTGGGCACTGCCCCCTTGTGGTAACTGAAAATGCTGATCGTTCAGCGATGGAGAAAACCTGAATTTGGTGTTCAGAGGGCAGTTTGTGGTCTCAGTGAGTAGCATATAAAAGTAGAGGTTGAAAGAAAGCTAGGGACTATTGTTGAATGGGACATAGATGGAGCTATTGAAAAATATTTTTAATTAGCATAAGCATATTTGAGTGTTATAGGCAGAGGAAAATGAACACATAGATAAAAAATGGTTCAGGATGCCTGTGAGAGAGGAGGTGTACAACCCTCTACTAAATTGTGGTTTCAGTACCAGTGGCGTCGGCACAGCTTGGGCACTTGTTAGAAATGCAGAATCCCAGGCCCCACCCGAGACCTCCTGAATCAGAATCTGAATTAAATTTCAGATGAGTCATCTCCATGGTGACGTGTGAGATTCCCTGGTGTACAGCATAGCAGAAGTGTTTGGCACATGGACCTTAGACTTACTGGGTTGGAATCCCAGCTCTGCCACTAACTAGAGTGTGAATTTGGGAAGTTATATTTTTGGGCCTCAGTTTCCTCAACTACAAGTGAGGAATGATATTAATACATTTCTCATGGGATTCTTGTAAGGTCACCACCACCACTACCGTCACCATCATCGCTAATGTTTAATGAGGGTTTACCACATTTCAGGCAATGTTGAAGCACCTTTCATGAATTCATTAGTGAGATTGTGAAGGATAAACACCTGTCAGATGGTACGTGCTCATCAAATGTTAAAAACGGATGTTTTTGAAACAGACAGGAGACAGGGAAATACTGGGTAGAAGAGGGCGGTTCTCTGGAAAATGCCCCACTCTCAAGCCTAGAAACCTGCAGCCTTAGTGGGAACAGGCATTCCTGCTTTTTGTGCCCAAAAGTTGCCTTTTGGCCTGCCAAGACCCACCGCATCCTGTACCCATATAAACCCCAAACCCCAGGCTCCACAAGCAGCTGAGGAGAGGAACAGGAGAATGGCAGAACACCATGGCAGAGAGAAGAGAAGGAATGTCTGAACACCGAGAGGAGTTTGGCTGGGGATGGTCAGAAAGGAGATCAGCCGCTGGATGGCCAAACTCCAGGGGAAGATCATCTTCCCACCCCATACCCCTTCTAGTTCCCCATCCATCCCACTGAGAGCCACCTCTACCATTCAGTAAAACCCCCACATTCATCCTGCAAGTCCCTGTGTGACTTGATCCTTCCTGGGTGCCGGACAAAGACCTGGGTACCGAGAGAGCACTGAGTGGTTTAACACTTAAGCTGTCCATGGATGGTGAGGCTAAACTTGAACAAATGCCAGGCCCACTTGGGCTTTGGGAGTTGCAGTCACCCACCCTTAGATGCTACCAAGGGGCCAGAGCCCAGGGGCACTCACTCTGGCTCCTGCACCTGCATATCTGTGTGCTTCCCCTCCTGTAAGGGGTTTGAGCCCACAAGCCACACCCCTGTCCCATGTCCTGTGAGAGGGGTCGGGGAGCTCTCCTGTTTCACTTTTGGTTATTATAATCGCTATAAAGCATGGTCTTTGAACAAGTAAATTGGAATGGACTATCTCAACTGAGGAACTAAAGACTGTGGCTTTGGCAAGCGGAGGTGGGATGTTGAGGCCTGTTGGGAGTAGTAGTTTTGAGGGCTGAATTCTGAACCCTGGACCCACTCTTTGGATTACTGATTATTGCAGAAAGGATGCTTTCTAATGAAATCAGTTTTCAGCTTGCTTAATCTAGTAAAGAATAAGAAAACTGCTTAAAGTTGTGGTTCTCACATATTTTGGCCTTAGGACCCCTTTAGACTCTTTTTTTTTTTTTTGAGACGGAGTCTCGCTCTGTCGCCCAGGCTGGAGTGCAGTGGCCGGATCTCAGCTCACTGTAAGCTCCGCCTCCCGGGTTCACGCCATTCTCCTGCCTCAGCCTCCCGAGTAACTGGGACTACAGGCACCCGCCACTTCGCCTGGCTAGTTTTTTGTATTTTTTAGTAGAGATGGGGTTTCACCGGGTTAGCCAGGATGGTCTCGATCTTCTGACCTTGTGATCCGCCCATCTTGGCCTCCCAAAGTGCTGGGATTACAGGCTTGAGCCACCGCGCCCGGCCCCCCTTTACACTCTTAAAAATTATTGAGGATCCCAAAGAACTTTTGTTGATGTGGGTTGTATCTATTAATATTTACCTTATTAGAACCTAAAGTTGAGAAAAATTTAAAATATTAATTGATTTTAAAACAATAGTAATGAATCCATTATGTGTTAATATAGGTAATATTTTCATTAAAAACAACCACACTTCCTAAAACAAAAACATTTAGTAAGAAGAGTGATATTGTTTTATGTTTTTGCAGATCTCGTTAACATCTGGCTTGATAGAATGGAGCTGGATTCTCTTATCTGCTTTTGCATTCAATCTGTTGCAATATCACATATCCTGTAGCCTCTAGAAAACTCTACTGTACTCTCATGAGAATGAAAAAGGCAAATAACATTTTAGTATTATTAGAAAATGGTTTTGGCCAGGAGCAGTGGCTCATGCCTGTAATCCCAGCACTTTGGGAGGCTGAGGCGGGCAGATCACCTGAGGTCAGGAGTTTGAGATAAGCCTGGCCAACATGGTGAAACCTCATCTCTACTAAAAAATATAAAAATTAGCCGGGCATGGTGGCGTGTGTCTGTAATCCCAGCTACTCAGGAGGCTGAGGCAGGAGAATCGCTTGAGCCCGGGAGGCGGAGGTTGCAGTGAGCTGAGATTGGGCCACTGCACTACAGGCTGGAGACAGAGCGAGACTCTGCCTCAAAAAAAAAAAAAAAAAAAAAAAAAAAAAAAAGAAAAGAAAATGGTTTTGATTTTGTGGTCTCCTGAAATGGTCTCAGGGACTCCCAGAAAACTAGGAGTTTAAAAGATTAAAGCACCCTCATTGTAAGCAAACATATGTGTATTCTCAGTTTTCGTGAATTCAGATTGTTCTTATCCACTGTGGGGTTTACCGTGCCACCACAGGAGTCTTTGATTAGGGAGCACTTGACAATTGCCTTTCGATTTCCAGTTCAGCTGCAGAAAATTTGCTTGGCGGCCGGGTGCGGTGGCTCAAGCCTGTAATCCCAGCACTTTGGGAGGCCGAGACGGGCGGATCACGAGGTCAGGAGATCGAGACCATCCTGGCTAACACGGTGAAACCCTGTCTCTACTAAAAAATACAAAAAACTAGCCGGGCAAGGTGGCGGGCGCCTGTAGTCCCAGCTACTCGGGAGGCTGAGGCAGGAGAATGGCGTAAACCCGGGGGGTGGAGCTTGCAGTGAGCTGAGATCCGGCCACTGCACTCCAGCCTGGGCGACACAGCGAGACTCCGTCTCAAAAAAAAAAAAAAAAAAGAAAAAAGAAAATTTGCTTGGCTCTTTGGTTTCTTTGGCTGTTCCTGCTGCTGGTTGGGAATGTGGTGATTAGCTTGCAGGGTGAGATCAAAGCATTGATTAACTTTCATGTCATGTTTTATCTTCTAGACAGAAGACAATGGTAGTGAAAAATAGACCAGAAATCTCTCTAATTGAGTATTTGTCTCTCAAAATACAGCTTTCAAAGAGTATTAAGGTGGAGTGGGCTGTAAAATATTTGCATGCAGATTGGGAATGCCCTCTGAGGTGGTGATTTCTCCCTGCTTGGAGAGTTGTACTTCGCAGTAACTCAGTGACAAAGGGCCTCCTGTTTTGTTTTGGCTCCTGCGATGACTATTGTGAGCACCGCGCTGCAACAAGAAGTTTAAAGCCACAATCTTTGGGACAGCTAAATGCAGCGCAGCTCATGAAAACTCTGGGACCAAATTAATATGCTTTAATTTGGAAAATATGTATTGGGAAATTATTTAATACATAAAATATTTTTGGGAAAGATTAAAGCGTTGTTACGTAAATAAAGCCATCCTGAATTCTCCTCAGAAATTTAAAGTATAACCTGGGGGTGGTGGTTTGTGCCTGTAATCTCAGCTACTCTGGAGGCCAAAGCAGGAAAATTATTTAAAGCTAGGAGTTTGAGACTAGCCTGGGCAATATAGTGAGACCCCACCTTAAAAAATTATTTAGATATATAGAGATATATATAAATAAATTTATGTCTATTATATATAGATAGATATAAATTAGCTTGATGTGATGGCGCACACTTGTAGTCCCAGCTACTTGGGAGGCCTAGATGGAAGGATTGCTCGAGCCCAGAAGTTTCAGGCTGCAGTGAACTATGATCATGCCACTGAATTCCAGCCTGGGCAACAGAGATTGAGACCCCCTCTGCCCCAGCCCCCTCAGAAAATCCAAAGTGTAATAAGAGAGAAATTTTTAATTGATGTTTAGTGTCCCCATTAACTTTTTTTTTTTTTGAGACAGAGTCTCACATTGTTGCCTGGGCTGGAGTGCAGTGGTGTGCTCTTGGCTCACTGCAACCGCCACCTCCCAGGTTCAAGTGATTCTCCTTGCCTCAGCCTCCCAAGTATCTGGGATTACAGGCACTTACCACCACACCCAGCTAATTTTTTTTTTTTTTTGTATTTTTAGTAGAGACGGGGTTTCACTATGTTGGCCCCACTGGTCTTGAACTCCTAACCTCGTGATCTGCCCGCCTTGGCCTCCCAAAGTGCTGGAATTACATGCATGAGCCACTGTACCCGACCTCCCCATTCACTTTTAAGTGGTATCCTGTTAAGGTCAAATTTTGTCTTGTCTTGTCTTCTTTCTTTTTTCTTCTCTTCTCCCTTCCCTTCCCTTCCCTTCCCTTCCCTTCCCTTCCCTTCCCTTCCCTTCCCTTCCCTTCCCTTCCCTTCCCTTCCCTTCCCTTCCCTGCCCTGCCCTGCCCTGCCCTGCCCTGCCCTGCCCTGCCCTGCCCTGCCCTGCCCTGCCCTGCCCTCCCCTTCCCTCCCCTCCCCGCCCTCTTTTTTTCTCTCTCTGTCTCCCTTTCTCTCTCTCTTTCACTTTCTCTTTCTCTCTCTCTCTCCCCCTTTCTCTCCCTTTCTCTCCCTTTCTCTCTCTCTCTCTCTCTCTCTCTCTCTTTCTTGCTTTCTGACAGTCTCGCTCTGTCACCCAGGCTAGAGTACAGTGGCATGATCTCAGCTCACTGCATCCTCTGCCTCCCGGGTTCACGTGATTCCTGCCTCAGCCTCCTGATGACCTAGAATTACAGGCATCCACCACTATGCCTGACTAATTTTTGTATTTTTAGTAGAGACGGGGTTTTGCCATGTTGGCCAGGCTGGTCTCCAACTCCTGACCTCAAGTGATCCGCCTGCCTCCGCCTCCCAAAGTGCTGGGATTACAGGCGTGAACCACCGTACCCAGCCTAGTTTACGTTTCTTGAATACATATCATCTGATGCTGGAAGGTCAGGAATATGGATAAAGAGAACTTTGGTTTTTAGTGGCTGATCTATTTGCAAGTGGTAACAGGCCTGAATAACTTGGTAGTTTTCTACAGTTGCACAGATTTGGCCAAGAGAGGGCGGCAGAGTCCAGTAACTTGAGAGCACAAATGCTGTGTAACCTGCGTGACTTCGTGCTTAGCTGGTGTGGGTGGTGGAGACCTTAGTGAACTGGAGAGGGGATCCAGGTCTTGAAAGGACTGGCTTGCACTTGGTTCTAGCTGATAGTTGCCTGTGGAGAGAAAACCCTAGTGTTGCAGGGTCGGAGCTTATGATTTTTCAAGAGATGAAAATATTCCAGAGTTCTTAGTGAAATTTTCTGATTTAAAAATGTTACTCAGGGAGAGAGAACATTAGGACAAATACCTAATGCATGCAGGGACTAAAATGTAGATGACGGGTTGATAGGTACAACAACCAACCATGGCACATGTATACCTATGTAACAAACCTGCACGTTCTGCACATGTGTCCCAGAACTTAAAATGAAAAAAAATATATATATATATGCATTAAAGAAGATAGATTATTTAAAAGCTTGGGGAAAAGAAAAACAGAAGCTGTTAGTGGGCTGAATTTGACCTATGGTCTGCCAAGCCCTACAGTATCCTAGGAATATTATCGTTGGCCCAGACTTATTTGTCTCTTTGTATAAAAGGACATTTCCATAGCATTTCTTTAAAAGGGAGGAGAGGGGAATACTATAGAAAACAGAGGTAGAGCTGCTTTAACATTTCAGGGGAAATTCATGCAGTCTCCATTGGGAGGAAAATTTCAAGGTGTTAAGAAATTTGCAGTTTGGGCCAGGCGCGGTGGCTCAAGCCTGTAATCCCAGCACTTTGGGAGGCCGAGACGGGCGGATCACGAGGTCAGGAGATCGAGACCATCCTGGCTAACACGGTGAAACCCCGTCTCTACTAAAAAATACAAAAAAACTAGCCGGGTGAGGTGGCGGGCGCCTGTAGTCCCAGCGACTCGGGAGGCTGAGGCAGGAGAATGGTGTAAACCCGGGAGGCAGAGCTTGCAGTGAGCTGAGATCCGGCCACTGCACTCCAGCCTGGGTGACAGAGCGAGACTCCGTCTCAAAACAAAAAAAAAAAAGAAATTTGCAGTTTGGAATCCTGAAGTATAATAGAGGTTGACCTGTTAGACAAGAATTTTCCTCCATGCAATAAATTACTTTTTGAGCATTTATTACAAATCCATCACTTTGCCTACTGCTGTGGGCAGGATCACACACTGCAGGTTTTGGGGGATTGGTTGACTTTTAAATATTCTGTCATGTTTCCCTGTAACCACTTCCACACTTGTCAGTATGGTTTCTTGACTTTTGATTTGGGTACTGTAGTGACCCTCTGGCTATACCCAGGATTTGCTTTCAATTCCTGCTGCAGCTGCCTCTTAATAGGCCTATCTGCCTGGATGCTGGTCTCCCTCAGGATTGTCCTTTCTCAGCACATAGAATCCACAGTCATCTTTTCAAAACTCAGATCGGATCAAGTCTTTCCTACTTCGGTGTTCCTCTCTTTTACTCTTAAATCCTTCAGTGGCTTCTTATCACACATTAGGTTAAAGATACATAGCTTGGGCTGGGCGTGGTGGCTCACGCCTGTAATCCCAGCACTTTGGGAGGTTTAGGTGGGTGGATCACGAGGTCAAGAGATCAAGACCAGCCTGGCTTTCATAGTGAAACCCCATCTCTACTAAAAATACAAAAATTAGCTGGGCGTGGTGGTGTGCCTGTAGTCCCAGCTACTTGGGAGGCTGAGGCAGGAGAATTGCTTGAACCCGGGAGGCGGAGGTTGCAGTGAGTTGAGATTGTGCCACTGCACTCCAGCCTGGTACCAGAGTGAGACTCTGTCTCAAAAAAAAAAAAAAAAAAAAAAAAAAAAAGAAGGTACCTGGGAGGCTGTGTGAATGGATCACGAGGTCGGTAGATTGAGACAAGCCTGGCCAACACAATGAAACCCCGTCTCTACTAAAAATACAAAAATTAGTTGGGTGCAGTGGCGAGTGCCTATAATCCCAGCTACTTGGGAGGCTGAGGCAGGAGGATCATTTGAACCCAGGAGGCAGAGGTTGCAGCAAGCCGAGATCGCGCCACTGCACCCCAGCTTGGGCAACAGAGCTGGACTCTGTCTCAAAAAAAAAAAGATACAGAGGTTGGCCCATGCCTTTTCCTCCTGATTTTTTCATCTTTCACTCCAGCCACCTTGACCTTGTGTTTACCATGTTTTCTTCCACCTGGGAGCTTTGGAGCAAAACTATTTTAGGTACCGTCCTCCTCCCAATAGTGCTTTGATTAGTGTTATACAGGCAAAAAGTTTTGAAGGTACATGACAAGAAAATTGAGTGAAGATGATGTTGACAAAGGTGTTTCTGAGTTAGGATTATTCTTTATCATTTATTTAGAGCCATGAGGGAAAAGGTAGAGAATATTGACAAACCAGGCACTATAAAATTGGAGTTAAATCTGTACTGATTATCTTATCAACATAAAGTTGACTTTTTTTTTTTTTTTTTTTTTTGAGACAGGCTCTCGCTCTGTTGCCCAAGCTGCAGTGCAGTGGTGCAATCATGGCTCACAGCAGCCTCGACTTCCTGGGCTCAAGTGAACCTCCCACTTCAGCCTTCTGAGTAGCTGGTAGTACAGGCATGCACCACCAGGCCTGACTAATTTTTTAATATTTTGTAGAGATGGAGGTCTCCCTATGTTGCCCAGGCTGGTCTCAAACACTTGGGCTCAAGTAGTCATCATGCCTTGGCCTCTCAAATTGTTGGGATTACAAAGATGAGCCACCATGCCCAACCTAAAGTCAAAAATCTAAGTGCTCTCTTAAAAAGAGCAAAAAAACTTTCCTGTATCTTCAGTGGTTGGTTTTGATAGTTACCTTCCAAGGATTGTGGGCCTACAACTTTGAAACTACTAATATACAAGGAAAACATCATTTGTTAACATGTTTGTTGAAGGAAATTGCTAAAGTTGTGATATTAATCACAGATCTAACATATTAGCTTACTGATTCTTTCTGTAATAACCCAAATAATAAATTTAAAAATAAATTGGAACAAAACCCCAACTTCTCATGAATCTCATATGCACCTTCCTGCTCCTAGTGGTTTAGGTGAACACTGTCCTAGATTACTTTCTGTGATGACGGAAGTGTCCTATATTTCCACTGTCTGATTTGAAGTGTGGCTAGTGCAACTGAGGAACTGAATATTTAATTTTATTTAGTTTTGTTTTAAAGCTATTGGCTACCCTATGGAATAGTACAGGTACAGATTGCCTGGTTGTTAAGAAAGTATCTGAGGCCAGGCATGGTGGCTCACACCTAATCCCCAGCACTTTCAGAGGCCAAGGAGGGCAAATCACCTGAGGTCAGGAGTTTGAGACCAGCCTGGCTAGTGAAAACCCATCTCTACTAAAAATAAAAAAATTAGCCGGGTATGGCCGTGCACGCCTGTAGTCCCAGCTACTCCGGGAGGCTGAGGCATGAGAATCACTTGAACCTGGGAGGTGAAGGATTGCAGTGAGCCAAGATCATGCCACTGCACTCCAGCCTGGGCAACAGAGCAAGATTCCATCTCAAAAAAAAAAAGTATCTGAAAGACTTTCCTTCTTTGGAATTTATGTTTGCAAGTCAAAATACAGGGGAGACTGTAACAGATTAGTTTCAAAGCACCTTATTTCATCACAGGGTGCGTTTACATGCAGGCCTCACAGCCTGGAATATGATTCTTTCCATTCTTCCTCAGAGTAACTCCTCCTCATCCTGCAGATCTTTGTTCAGGCACTGATGCCTCTGGAAAACTTTCCCTGATATTTCACATAAGATCAAATCTCCTATTAACAGCACCATGCCTATCTCCTTCACTAGAGCAAATTCATATGTTGGAGGGAATGACGCAATGGAGAAGGAAAGGCGGATATGTATGCTGGGGTCTTGGCCCCCTAGTGGAGTGGGGAAGTACAGAGGGCAGGGGATCCAGATCGCGTGGGTGGGAAAAAGACTTCAATGGGGAGGGTGGTCCTCTCTTGTCATGAGAAAGCAGAGGCAGCAGAAGGTGTAGGTGTAGGGGAGGGTTTTGCATTTGGAGGTGGTGACGGTGGGAGTTGCTGTCTGGCTCCCATTTTCTTGATTGAGTTGGGGAATAGGGGTGTAGGGGGATGGTGGCAGTGAGGCCCTCAATTAAAACGGGGGTTGAGGGTGGAAGATTTGAGGAATTGGGACAGATTAAGACCTGGTTGCTCTGAAATAGCAGAACGGCATTTGAGAGTGGGGATGCTGACTTAAAATGACACTAGCCTGCCTGCTCATGTAGCACGTCTGGCAAGGTGTGGCTTTGTAGGTGTGGGCATAAAGCAAGGTGACAATTGGGCTATTTAGGGTTGCGGTTTTGCCAAATTTGGGAATGAATGAGGACAGACACGTTGAGAGCGGGAAAATTTCCTCGTCATTTTTATCCCACTGTCGATATAGCCAAGGCTTCTTCCTGATCTGAAGTTGGTGAACATGAGTTGAATGTGGAGTTAAAATTTTAGTGACACACCCCACATCCTTCTACCACTGCTCCATTCACTTCCCATGTCACTGTTATTTGAGGAAATACCCCGAGCAGCGGAATGTGAAGTGTGCTTTCTTCCTGGGCTCGTGGATGCCATAAGATGGAATTGTACCACATCCCTTGTGACACACAGGGCTACCGAGCATCCTGCTCACCTCTGTCACTTCCGTACCTCTCCCTCCCAACTTAGAAATACTGATCATGAAAGAGAGAATAGTTCTTTGACGGGAAGGTGATTGAACCTCACCTTTGCCTTCTGGGGCCTCATGATTCGATGACTACAAAGCCCTGCACATAGCTCCGCTGAGGTTCTTTTTTATCAGGAAGGAACCAAGTTTATTGCTTGTGGGATGGTTTTGGTGGTCAGTCCACAGGTGAAGCGTCTCTGATGCGAGTACCCAGCTGACAGTCGGGGTAAGAGTCCCCTGGGGAGGTGGTGGCTAAAATGGCCCATCCAGTCGTTTGTGGCTTCTACAAGGTGCAGTGAGGAGCGGCACTGGAGTCCCTGAGGTCCTGAGCCCCTTCAGTGGCTGCTTTGCCAGCTGTCTCTTTAATTTAAATGGATATTTCTTTTATTTTAAAATCAGTTTTTAGTTGTGCAAATGAATTCTCCTAAAAATTTAAACATGAAGATGGAGCTAGAGCTCGATTTTCCTTGGACTGCTCCGTATAATTGCAGTCCTATCCTCTTGTCCCGAAAGGTAACAACTGATGTTAGTTTAGTGCGCGTATTTGCAAACTGTTGGATTTGCCTACTGTATGATTTAGGATTACCTTCAGCTGCATATGATAGGAAAATCTCTAATAACACTAGCTGAAGCCAGTTAGAAGTTTTTTTCTCAGATAAAGTCTGGAGACAGGCAGTCCAGGGCTGATATGGTGACTCCACGATATTACCAGCGATCTGGGCATCACTCTGCTACCCTTTGTTCACGATCTCCACCCTCAAGGTTGCCTCCTGGTTCAAAATGGTGATGAAAGCTCCAGTCATTCTATCTGCATCCCAGGCCAGATGTAGAAAGAAGGGAGGGAGCCTTGTTTGCATTCACTTCTAATTACATCTCACTGACCAGGGTTCAGTCATACAGCTGCAGTGGCTGCAAGAGATGCTGGGAGCTGTTGTCTTTCAGCTGAATTCATTGCTACAACAAATAAAATTGTAATTCTATTATTAAATAGCAGAGAGAAGGCAACTAGCAATCTCTGCCATGTAAACGTGTGCACAAAAGTAATAGCATTAATTTTACACCACACATATAATTTGGTAGCTTGTTCTTTCCAGCACAATGTGTTTTAGAGATCTCGGACTATTAATACACATAGTTCTACATTTCCTTCAGTGCTGCATAGTATTTTGATTATGAAAATATAATTTGTTTAGCTATTTCCTCATGAGCTAATCATTTATTTCCAACTTTTCCCTGTTAGAAAATGGTACTGTAGTGAACACCCTTAAATATTATTTCTTGTGCACACATGGGTGTCATATTCCAGAACAGATATTAAGTGAAATTGGGCTGGGCACGGTGACTCACGCCTGTAATCCCAGCACTTTGGGAGGCCAAGGTGGGCGGATCATGAGGTCAGGAGATCGAGACCATCCTGGCCAACATGATGAAACCCCATCTCTACCAAAAATACAAAAAATTAGCTGTGTATGGTGGCGGGCACCTGTAGTCCCAGCTACTCAGGAGGCTGAGGCAGGAGAATCGTTTGAATCTGGAGGTGGAGGTTGCAGTGAGCCGAGATTGTGCCACTGTACTCCAGACTGGGTGACAGTGAGGCTCCGTCTCAAAATAAATAAATAAATAAATAAATAAAATTAAAAAAAAAAAAGAAAGAAGTGAAATTGGTAGATTGAAGTTCATGCACATTTAAAAGATGTATTAAAAATGCCTCTTGGCTGGGTGAGGTGACTCACACCTGTAATTCCAGCACTTTAGGAGATTGAGGCAGGTAGATCACCTGAAGTCAGGAGTTCGAGACCAGCCTGACCAATATGGTGAAATCCCATCTTTACTAAAAATACAAAAATTAGTCGGGCATGGTGGCGTGCCTTCTGTAATCCCAGCTACTTGGGAGGCTGAGACAGGAGATTTGCTTGAACCCAGGTGGCGGAGGTTGCAGTGAGCCAAGATTGCACCACTGCACTCCAGCCTGGGCGACAGAGACTCCTTCTCAAAAAAAACAAAAACAAAAACAAGCCGGGCGCGGTGGCTCACGCCTGTAATCCCAGCACTTTGGGAGGCCGAGGCGGGCGGATCACAAGGTCAGGAGATCGAGACCACGGTGAAACCCCGTCTCTACTAAAAATACAAAAAATTAGCCGGGCGCGGTTGTGGGCGCCTGTAGTCCCAGCTACTCGGGAGGCTGAGGCAGGAGAATGGCGTGAACCCGGGAGGCGGAGCTTGCAGTGAGCCGAGATCGCGCCACTGCACTCCAGCCTGGGCGACAGAGCGAGACTCTGTCTCAAAAAAAAAAAAAAAACAAAAAAACAAAAACAAAAACAAAGAAAAAACCCCTCTCAACTGGCTATAGTATTTTACACCCTCTCTCTCCCCATCAGCTTGACAGCTCTGTCTTACTAACTTTGCCTATATTTAATTACATTAGTATGAAGTTTTATTTATTTATTTAATTATACTTTAAGTTCTAGGGTACATGTGCACAACGTGCAGGTTTGTTACATATGTATACTTGTGCCATGTTGGTGTGCTGCACCCATCAACTCATCAGCACCCATCAACTCATCATTTACATCAGGTATAACTCCCAATGCCATCCCTCCCCCCTCCCCCGTCCCCATAATAGGCCCCAGTGTGTGATGTTCCCCTTTCAGAGTCCAAGTGATCTCATTGTTCAATTCCCACCTATGAGTGAGAACATGCGGTGTTTGGTTTTCTGTTCTTGTGATAGTTTGCTGAGAATGATGGTTTCCAGCTGCATCCACGTCCCTACAAAGGACACGAACTCATCCTTTTTTATGGCTGCATAGTATTCCATGGTATATATGTGCCACATTTTCTTAATCCAGTCTGTCACTGATGGACATTTGGGTTGATTCCAAGTCTTTGCTATTGTGAATAGTGCCGCAATAAACATATGTGTGCATGTGTCTTTATAGCAGCATGACTCATAATCCTTTAGGTATATACCCAGTAATGGGATGGCTGGGTCATATGGTATTTCTAGTTCTAGATCCTTGAGGAATCGCCATACTGTTTTCCACAATGGTTGAACCAGTTTACAATCCCACCAATGGTGTAAAAGTGTTCATATTTCTCCACATCCTCTTCAGCACCTGTTGTTTCCTGACTTTTTAATGATTGCCATTCTAACTGGTGTGAGATGGTATCTCATTGTGGTTTTGATTTGCATTTCTCTGATGGCCAGTGATGACGAGCATTTTTTCATGTGTCTGTTGGCTGTATGCATGTCTTCTTTTGAGAATGTCTGTTCATATCCTTTGCCCACTTTTTGATGGGGTTGTTTGTTTTTTTCTTGTAAATTTGATTGAGTTCTTTGTAGGTTCTGGATATTAGCCCTTTGTCAGATGAGTAGATTGCAAAAAATTTTCTCCCATTCTGTAGGTTGCCTGTTCACTCTGCTGGTAGTTTCTTTTGCTGTGCAGAAGCTCTTTAATTTAATTAGCTCCCATTTGTCAGTTTTGGCTTTTGTTGCCGTTGCTTTTGGTGTTTTAGACATGAAGTCCTTGCCCATGCCTATGTCCGGAATGATATTAGCTAGGTTTTCTTCTAGGGTTTTTATGGTTTTAGGTCTAACATTTAAGTCTCTAATCCATCTTAAATTAATTTTCGTATAAGGAGTAAGGAAAGCATCCAGTTTCAGCTTTCTACTTATGGCTAGCCAATTTTCCCAGCACCATTTATTAAATAGGGAATCCTTTCCCCATTTCTTGTTTTTGTCAGGTTTGTCAAAGATCAGATGGCTGTAGATGTGTGGTATTATTTCTGAGGGCTCTGTTCTGTTCCATTGGTCTATATCTCTGTTTTGGTACCAGTACCATGCTGTTTTGGTTACTGTAG
The DNA here is from genome assembly GCF_049350105.2 of Macaca mulatta. Taxonomy (NCBI): domain Eukaryota; kingdom Metazoa; phylum Chordata; class Mammalia; order Primates; family Cercopithecidae; genus Macaca; species Macaca mulatta. Next base: position 155,428,574 of record NC_133411.1, read on the forward strand.
CCTTGTAGTATAGTTTGAAGTCAGGTAGCGTGATGCCTCCAGCTTTGTTCTTTTGACTTAAGATTGTCTTGGCAATGCGGGCTCTTTTTTGGTTCCATATGAACTTTAAAGCAGTTTTTTCCAATTCTGTGAAGAAACTCATTGGTAGCTTGATGGGAATGGCATTGAATCTATAAATTACCTTGGGCAGTATGGCCGTTTTCACAATATTGATTCTTCCTATCCATGAGCATGGTATGTTCTTCCATTTGTTGGTGTCCTCTTTTATTTCACTGAGCAGTGGTTTGTAGTTCTCCTTGAAGAGGTCCTTTACATCCCTTGTAAGTTGGATTCCTAGATATTTTATTCTCTTTGAAGCAATTGTGAATGGAAGTTCATTCCTGATTTGGCTCTCTGTTTGTCTGTTACTGGTGTATAAGAATTTTTGTGATTTTTGCACATTAATTTTGTATCCTGAGACTTTGCTGAAGTTGCTTATCAGCTTAAGGAGATTTTGGGCTGAGACAATGGGGTTTTCTAAATATACAATCATGTCATCTGCAAACAGGGACAATTTGACTTCTTCTTTTCCTAACTGAATATCCTTTATTTCTTTCTCTTGCCTGATTGCCCTAGCCAGAACTTCCAACACTATGTTGAATAGGAGTGGTGGAGAGGGCATCCCTGTCTTGTGCCAGTTTTCAAAGGGAATTTTTCCAGTTTTTGCCCATTCAGTATGATATTGGCTGTGGGTTTGTCATAAATAGCACTTATTATTTTGAGATATTTTCCATCAATACCGAATTTATTGAGAGTTTTTAGCATGAAGGGCTGTTGAATTTTGTCAAAGGCCTTTTCTGCATCTATTGAGATAATCATGTGGTTTTTGTCTTTGGTTCTGTTTATATGCTGGATTACGTTTATTGATTTGCCTATGTTGAACCAGCCTTGCATCCCAGGGATGAAGCCCACTTGATCATGGTGGATAAGCTTTTTGATGTGCTGCTGGATTTGGTTTGCCAGTATTTTATTGAGGATTTTTGCATCAATGTTCATCAGGGATATTGGTCTAAAATTCTCTTTTTTTGTTGTATCTCTGCCAGGCTTTGGTATCAGGATGATGTTGGCCTCATAAAATGAGTTAGGGAGGATTCCCTCTTTTTCTGTTGATTGGAATAGTTTCAGAAGGAATGGTACCAGCTCCTCCTTGTACCTCCGGTAGAATTCGGCTGTGAATCCGTCTGGTCCTGGACTTTTTTTGGATGGTAGGCTGTTAATTATTGTCTCAATTTCAGAGCCTGCTATTGATCTATTCAGGGATTCAACTTCTTCCTGGTTTAGTCTTGGGAGAGTGTATGTGTCCAGGAAATTATCCATTTCTTCTAGGTTTTCTAGTTTATTTGCATAGAGGTGTTTATAGTATTCTCTGATGGTAGTTTGTATTTCTGTGGGGTCGGTGGTGATATACCCTTTATCATTTTTTATTGCGTGTATTTGATTCTTCTCTCTTTTCTTCTTTATTAGTCTTGCTAGTGGTCTACCAATTTTGTTGATCTTTTCAAAAAACCAGCTCCTGGATTCATTGATTTTTTGGAGGGTTTTTTTGTGTCTCTATCTCCTTCAGTTCTGCTCTGATCTTAGTTATTTCTTGCCTTCTGCTAGCTTTTGAATGTGTTTGCTCTTGCTTCTCTAGTTCTTTTAATTGTGATGTTAGGGTGTCAATTTTAGATCTTTCCAGCTTTCTCTTGTGGGCATTTAGTGTTATAAATTTCCCTCTACACACTGCTTTAAATGTGTCCCCGAGATTCTGGTATGTTGTATCTTTGTTCTCATTGGTTTCAAAGAACATCTTTATTTCTGCCTTCATTTCATTATGTACCCAGTAGTCATTCAGGTTGTTCAGTTTCCATGTAGTTGAGCAGTTTTGGTGGATTTTCTTAGTCCTGAGTTCTAGTTTGATTGCACTGCACTGTGGTCTGAGAGACAGTTTGTTATAATTTCTGTTCTTGTACATTTGCTGAGGAGTGCTTTACTTCCAACAATGTAGTCAATTTTGGAATAAGTGCGATGTGGTGCTGAGAAGAATGTATATTCTGTTGATTTGGGGTGGAGAGTTCTGTAGATGTCTATTAGGTCTGCTTGGTGCAGAGTTGAGTTCAATTCCTGGATATCCTTGTTAACTTTCTGTCTCGATCTGTCTAATGTTGATAGTCGGGTGTTGAAGTCTCCCATTATTATTGTATGGGAGTCTATGCCTCTTTGTAAGTCTCTAAGGACTTGCTTTATGAATCTGGGTGCTCCTGTATTGGGTGCATATATATTTAGGATAGTTAGCTCTTCCTGTTGAATTGATCCCTTTACCATTATGTAATGGCCTTCTTTGTCTCTTTTGATCTTTGATGGTTTAAAGTCTGTTTTATCAGAGACTAGGATTGCAACCCCTGCTTTTTTTTGTTCTCCATTTGCTTGGTAGATCTTCCTCCACCCCTTTATTTTGAGCCTATGTATGTCTCTGCATGTGAGATGGGTCTCCTAAATACAGCAAACTGATTGGTCTTGACTCTTTATCCAATTTGCCAATCTGTGTCTTTTAATTGGACCATTTAGTGCATTTACATTTAACGTTAATATTATTATGTGTGAACTTGATCCTGTCATTGTGATATTAGCTGGTTATTTTGCTTGTTAGTTGATGCAGTTTCTTCCTAGCATCAATGCTGTTTACATTTTGGCATGGTTTTGCAATGGCTGGTACCAGTTGTTCCTTTCCATGTTTAGTGCTTCCTTCAGGATCTCTTGTAGGGCAGGCCTGGTGGTGACAAAATCTCTCAGCATTTGCTTGTCTGTAAAAGATTTTATTTCTCCTTCACTTATGAAACTTAGTTTGGCTGGATATGAAATTCTGGGTTGAAATTTCTTTTCTTTAAGAATGTTGAATATTGGCCCCCACTCTCTTCTGCCTTGTAGCATTTCTGCTGAGAGATCTGCTGTTAGTCTGATGGGCTTCCCTTTGTGGGTAACCCGACCTTTCTCTCTGGCTGCCCTTAACATTTTTTCCTTCATTTCAACTTTAGTGACTCTGACAATTATGTGTCTTGGAGTTGCTCTTCTCGAGGAGTATCTTTGTGGCGTTCTTTGTATTTCCTGAATTTGAATGTTGGCCTGCCTTACTAGGTTGGGGAAGTTCTCCTGGATGATATCCTGAACAGTGTTTTCCAACTTGGTTCCATTCTCCCCCTTACTTTCAGGCACCCCAATCAGACGTAGATTTGGTCTTTTCACATAATCCCATATTTCTTGGAGGCTTTGTTCATTTCTTTTTCCTTTTTTTTCTCTAGACTTCTCTTCTCACTTCATTTCATTCATCTGATCTTCAATCGTTGATACTCTTTCTTCCAGTTGATCAAGTTGGTTACTGAAGCTTGTGCATTTCTCATGTATTTCTCATGTCATAGTTTTTATCTCTGTCAGTTCGTTTATGGCCTTCTCTGCATTGATTATTCTAGTTATCCATTCTTCCATTCTTTTTTCAAGATCTTTAGATTATTTGCGCTGGGTATGTAATTCCTCCTTTAGCTCTGAGAAGTTTGATCGACTGAAGCCTTCTCCTCTCAACTCGTGAAAGTCATTGTCCATCCAGCTTTGATCTGTTGCTGGCGATGAGCTGCATTCCTTTGGAGGGGGAGATGCGCTCTGAGTTTTGGAATTTCCAGCTTTTCTGCCCTGCTTTTTCCCCATCTTTGTGATTTTATCTGCCTTTGGTCTTTGATGCTGGTGATGTAACAATGGGGTTTTTGGTTTGGGTGTCCTTTCTGTTTGTTAGTTTTCCTTCTAACAGTCAGGACCCTCAGCTGCAGGTCTGTTGGAGATTGCTTGAGGTCCACTCCAGACCCTGTTTGCCTGGGTATCAGGAGCAGAGGCTGCAGAAGATAGAATATTGCTGAACAGTGAGTGCTGCTGTCTGATTCTTGCTCTGGAAGCTTTGTCTCAGGGATGTACCCCACCGTGTGAGGTGTGAGGTGTCGGTCTGCACCTAGTGGGGGATGTCTCCCAGTTAGGCTACTCAGGGGTCAGGGATCCACTTCAGCAGGCAGTCTATCTGTTCTCAGATCTCAACCTCCATGCTGGGAGATCCACTGCTCTCTTCAAAGCTGTCAGACAGCTGTCAGACTCCACCCAGAGGTGGAGTCTACAGAGATAGGCAGGCCTCCTTGAGCTGCAGTGGGCTCCACTCAGTTCGAGCTTCCCAAGGGTTTGTTTACCTACTTAAGCCTCAGCAATGGTGGGCACCCCTCCCCCAGCCTCGCTGCTGCCTTGCAGTTAGATCTCAGACTGCTGTGCTAGCAATGAGGGAGGCTCTGTGCGCACAGGACCCTCCCGGCCAGGTATGGGATATAATCTCCTGGTGTGCCGTTTGCTAAGACCCTTGGTAAAGCACAGTATTAGGGTGGGAGTTACCCAATTTTCCAGGTGTTGTGTGTCTCAGTTTCCCTTGGCTAGGAAAAGGGATTCCCTTCCCCCTTGCGCTTCCCAGGTGAGGCGATGCCTCGCCCTGCTTCAGCTCTCGCTGGTCAGGCTGCACCAGCTGACCAGCACCAATTGTCTGGCACTCCCCAGTGAGATGAACCTGGTACCTCAGTTGAAAATGCAGAAATCACCCGTCTTCTGTGTCACTTGCGCTGGGAGCTGGAGGCTGGAGCTGTTCCTATTCGGCCATCTTGCCGAATAGGAAAACTATGAAGTTTCAAACACTTCATACTGGCTCCAAAGAAATGCCTGCTGAGACGTAAGAGTTTGCCACCAGACCCATAAGTTCATTTTTAACATAAAACTTCAAACATCCTGTCTATGAATTAATTTTATCATTAACTTTGCTTCTAATTTGATGTAACAGTCTATTTTACAGCCACAGCTTGATCATCATTGGAACAGGATTTGTGTCCGTCAGAGAGAACTGTGTGCTGCAGGCCTATGACTGAGCACTGATATTTACTGAAGGCTTACTGTAGGCCGACACCCTTACATGCTATGTGCTTTCCATTGTTATTGTTGATCTCCTCCTCAATAACTGTGTGCTATTTTCCCCATTCCCAGAGACAGAAACTGACACATGAGGGAGGTTAAGTAAATTGTCCAGGTTGCACAGGCAGAAAACAGTAGGGCTTGGACTCAGACCCAGCTAACCAAGGTCTCTTTACCACTCTGAAATACTGTATCTGCCTATGGTATTTCAATGTGAGATGCATAAACCATTATTGAGTCTTTCCACCTGCAAAGCATGCTAATAACTTGCTGTGCGTATGCCGAGAGTAGGGAGGGGGACAAAGGAACCAACAAAGCAGGTGAAGAAGATCTTAGTGTGGCCCAGTGATTGCCTTCCAGATCTAACTTCTAGCTGGTGAGAGAGTGTGCACAACTCACTCTGTACTTGCTATAATGCTGTCTACCAATAATGACCTTCCATGTTGTAATGAAAACTATGTGTAATTGGAATTTCTGGGGTGAAAGGGTCCTCTTGCATGGAATGAGGTAGGTTGGGTCAATTTATGGAGAAGCCACCATCTGCAAGAGCCTTCTAACTCAGCTCCCTCCTTTCACTTTTGTCCTACTTAACAGTCAGAGTGATCTTCAGAAACTAATATCCCTAAGTTCTTTTTTTTTTTTTTTTTTTAAAGATGGTCTCACTCTTGTTGCTTATGCTGGAGTGCAATGATGCGATCTCAGCTCACTGCAACTTGGGTTCAAGTAATTCTCCTGCCTCAGCCTCCGAGTAGCTGGGATTCCAGGCACCCGCCACCATACCTGGCTAATTTTCGTATTTTTGGTAGAGATGGGGTTTCACCATTTTGACCAGGCTGGTCTTGAACTCCTGACCTCAGGTGATCCATTTGCCTTGGCCTCCCAAAGTGCTGGGATTATAGGCATGAGCCATGGAACCTGGCTATACCCCTAAGTTCTAATGACACTCACCCTCTCGCTGGAATATGCTGGTACTTGTTACCACTTCAGAGTCTTTGCATTTGCTCTTTCTCCAGAATGTTCTTCGTGGAGACTTCATGGCAGGCTTCCAGTCACATGCAGGTGTTGGCTTAACTTTTCCTTCGAGTGGTGGTCCCTCACATGTTCCTGTTATTGCAGCTAAAGTCCCCCAGCCACTCTTCTTTTGTCCCTTTTTAGTCTCTTAACAGCATGCGCCTAAATGTTCTTGCTTGTTATGTCTATGTTTCACGTGCCTGCTACACCAGGACACGAGAGCATGGGCTCCTCTAGGCAGACCCCTTGTCTTGTTCACGTTGGTGTTCCTGCCCAGGACAGAGCCTGGCACCATCAACCCGTGGGGCTCCGGCAGATCAAGGCTTAGTTTACTTGTAAGTTTGTTCCTTAGACTCTGCTTGTCATTTACAACGTAGAGGAAAAGTAATAATATGTATTACAATAAAGAACTATTAGGTGCTAAACATTGTGCTAGCTACTTGACCTATATGATCTCACTCAAAGCTCACAGTTCCCATTGTGCAGATGAGGAAACTGAGGTAATTAGTGTAGTCAGAACTTGAGCCTAGATTGTCCCTCTAAAGCTCTTGCCCTTCTCACTGCTCTATAATTCAGTGTTGCTAGCAATTTTCTACTCCTGGGATGCTACAGAGTCGGGTTCTTTAAAGATCCACAGGCAAATAGTTCCTTACATAAAAAATATAGGGGTGGAGTGAGGTGGGGGGTGGTGTTATCAAGGCAAATGCCTTCAAGAAACCCTGGACGCAGTCTTACCCCACCCTTGGTAAAATGCAATGACTCCCTTCTTCTTGGTGTTTGGGTTGTAGTTAATCTGATATTTATTTCAACCTTTTACAGGAATAAAAATAAGAAAGCAATCACACATTTTGTTGGTATCTTTAGAGTGGGCGGCACGGCATCTGCCCTGCTTGGCTCCCGGGTTACCCTGTTTTGCCACTAAGTACATTTTCCTAGACCGGCCCCTCTTGGCAGGAGATCACACATGTGTTATGTTGGTGTATTTAAAAAGTGGGTAATTCATTTGTTAAATGAATACGGCAATTATTAATTTCAATTTATCCTGTTTATTGGGAACAGCTGTTCATTAACATTTATTTAACTGCTAATTTTAGAGCCAAACTAATTACCTCAAACAGCGCAGTGGTGTCCTGTATGGAGGAGTGCTGGCTCTAACTGCCCTGTGTGACAGAATAAGAGCTAGCTGGCCCTCCTGGGTGCTGTTCTGCAGGTGACCAGATGGGGGCTCACCTCAACTAGAGATCGGACTGCAGGCTGCAAACAGGTCCGTGGGGCAGAAATCTATCTACAAAGTATCTTAAGGCCAGAGTGCCAAATCGTCCCCAGGGGCCAGGCAAGTCGTAAAAGTGAATGAAATGGGAAGATGTAAGAACTTACACCGCCTCACGGGTCTTTGTTCTATTACTTTTTTGATCAGCATAAAGGTATAAGAATCTTTACAGCAAGAAAGACTATTTCAAGCATGATGATAAATATCAGTGTCCCTCACTCTGAGTTTCCAGAAGACATTGTTGGGTTCTTTAAAGATCCATGAGCAAATAGTTCTCTAAATAAAAAATATAGGGGTGGAGTGTGGTGGAGGGTGGCGTCATCAAGCCAAATACTTTCAATAAACGCTTGGCACAACCTTATCGCACCCTTCTTCCTGGCGTTTGGATTGTAGTCAGTTAGCTGTTTATTTCTACCTTTTACAGGAGTAAAAATCTACCTTTTACAGGAAAATAGGTGGGCACAGTAGCAAACTGGAGAGCACACAGTTGGAAGGGAGTCTGGGGGGTCAGTTGGGGTCAGGATGGGGGGTAAGGACGTGAGGATTGGCAGCTGCTTCTTAGAGGAGTCAGTTGTTGTCAGCTGGGAAAGTGGGACCGTTTAATTTTTCAGGGGAAACCAAATACATGGATTTTTATGTGGAATTTCTTAAATTTTAGATATTAGCTCAAATTTTATTTATTTATTTATTTTTACATAGGGCCTTGCTCTGGCACCCAGGTTGGAGTGTAGTGGCATGATCATGGCTTACCTTGACCTCCTGGGCTCATGGGATCCTCCTGCCTCAGCCTCCTGAGTAGCTGGGATTACGGTTGTGGACCACCATGCCTGGCTAATTTATTTATTTAGTTAGTTATTTTGTAAGTACAGGATCTTGCTTTGTTGCCCAGGCTGGTCTCTAACTCCTGGGCTCAAGCGGTCATCCTGCCTCAATCTCCCAAAGTGCCTGATAATGAGCATGAACCACCATGCCTGGCTTAGCTCAAATTGTAAAAGTATACTGTGTAGAATAGCAAAGTACATCTGTGCTTGAGGCCTGCCCATTTGCAGCTGCTAAATGAAAAGTTTTCTCTGTGGGTAATACTCAGGTGGCTGGTGAATAGACATGTCTTCTGAGGCCAAATCTAATTTATTTGGCTTTCAATCATTTTTTTTTTTTTTTTTTTTGGTCTAGACAATTGTCTCTCTTACTAAAAAAATTAATGTTAAGCAAAATTCTTAACATTTCCATGCTTCATTTTCCTTATTTTTAAAATGAAAGAGTTGGATTTTGTTTGCTTACTATTAATCTACAACTTTAATAGGACTTGAAACTATGCAAGAAACACAAAACTTACAGGGGACATTAAAGTGATAAAGCAATTTTTATGTAGGAGTCATTTTATTAAATACTTTGGATCTTTTATTTTTTTTTTCCTTTCTTAAGGGCAAATCCCTTCTTCCATAGACTAGACCATTGTCAAAATGCAGATCCCCAGGTCTCCACAAGTCTGACTCTGTATGGTTGGCATCTGGTGGTAGGCACCCCAGTGACCCTGATGCAGAGGGGTCTGGAGCACACTTTGAGGATTTGTGCTAGATTTTGTTTGTTGGCACTCAACATCTGTTTCTATCGCTGTGTGTGTCCCCAGACTCCTCCATCACAGGGACCAGAAGGCCGAAAACGCACACTCCCCTGACCCTTTGGCCACTAGGATTCTAGATGCAATGTAGATTCTGGCAAGGAGAAGCCCTTGAGATTTTGAAGGTAGAAGGAAGACAAAGGTCATTTTTTTTTTTTTCCGGAGATTTTGTGCTGCTGATGTGTGTGAGTGCTGGCAGCAGCTGGGCTCCAGGTTCACTCTGTGTTCTTTAGCTTCACGGTGTGGGGAAGCTGTGGCTTCAGCAGTAGCGGTAGCCACAGAAGCCTCAATGGCCTGGCCTCCTAGTGACAGTCACTGCTCCTGTTGTCTGGGTGGTGGCTGTGGTAGTTTATAATCTGGAGGTCAAACCCTGTTTCAGTCAGCATAGGTAAAGTTCTGCTGTGGTAATAAACAACCTCCTAATTTTAGGTGGCTTATTTCTCATTTGTGCTGTGTGCCTACTGTGGATTGCCTTGGGGCTGTGCTTTGTGTCGCCTCACTGTAGGATCTAGACTCATGGAGCAGCCATCAACTAGGTCTATCAGGCTAGAGGGGTGCAGAGGCCTACAAAGACTGTGCTGGCAACTAAATGGTGTGACCTAAAAGCAAAACATGTCATCTACTCTCAAAAATCAATGTTCCCGGCCGAGCGTGGTGGCTCACACCTGTACTCCCAGCACTGTGGGAGGCCAAGGTTGGTGGATGACTTAAGGTCAGGAGTTTGAGACCAGCCTGGCCAACATAGTTAAACCCTATCTCTGCCAAAAAATACAAAAATTAGCTAGGTGTGGTGGTGCACACCTGTAGTCTCAGCCACTCGGGAGGCTGAGGTGGGAGAATCACTTGAACCCAGGAGATGGAGGTTGCAGTGAGCTGCGATTGCGTCACTGCACTCCAGCCTGGATGACAGAGTGAGACCCTGTCTCAAAAATCAATGTTCCCAGCAGCACCCAGCACCCAGCACCATAGCATGAACTCAGGAGGGTACTATAAATGCCCATGAATAAGGACGATGGTTTGGAGATCTTATTGCTAGGAAAAGGAAGCTCTGCAGTACTTTATACATACAGAGGGAAATAAACAGAAGAAATGTATAACCCTACGAGGCAAGAAAAGTCACATGTCTCATTCAACCACAAAGGGGCTAGGAAGTGTTCTCAGAAGGCGGAGAGCTGGAAATACTTAGTGACGACTACTTATGACTCCTACGAAAGCCTAGAAGCAGCCTTTTATATTCCATTCACTAACTCTTCCAGTGATTTTGCAAATACCTAATCTCCGAATCAAACCCCATTCTACTCAAGATATCTAGAGTGGTTTTGTTTCTTGCCTAAACTCTAACCAGTAAATAGACATTACCTTATACTTACACTATATATACTATCTTGAATTTGTGTTAGCTAACACACTATTTTAGATTATGTTAGTTGTAGTATCTTTTAACACCTCTTTTATGCCAACAGGAGTTAAATCAATGACTAAAGTTTGAAATACCCTTATCCCCGTCCATTAGCAGGCTTCTGCATCCATTCAATTTGCTACCTGCTCTCTGCAATTATATAGTCTCTTCAATGAAAAGCTTATTTATATTTGTTCAAAGTAGCCTGGGTTTGTGGTTTTCTCTACCAAAGAGGGCTCAGTTGTGTGAATGCTGATCTAGAAGTACCTTTTGGGGTTGATTCCCAGGTTAATAGGTCTGCTGAATTTTACTAGCTTGCTCCTAAATACACATCCTTACCAGTAAATCAAATTAACCTCTTCCTTTTCTCTTAGTTCTCCCCCCTCTACTCTTACTCTCAGTGGTGCCACCATTTTGCTAGACAGGCTTCATATATCAGTTTATTGGGAATGACTGCTAGGAGAACTGTGAGAAAGATTTCTGGGACCTGAGAAGAGGAATGTGGAGATCAGTCATTGTTGTCCATGAGTACAGGTGGATGGAAGTTGGCCAACTTCATCAAGTCTTCAGCTGCAACCAAACTGGATTCCTTGCTGTTCTTAAAGACGTCTTTCTCCTTTCTCTGACTTTATTTCCATCATTACATCTCCCTGGGCTATATTTCTTCACTTTCTTACCAATCCAATTTCTATTCCCCCTTAAGACCCATTGAAAACTTTATTGATTTATCATGGATCTTAGCCATTTTTATTCCCCACACAATGTTGAGTTCATAGTTGCTAAATAAATATTTGTTCACAGTTGCTAAATAAATATTTGTTTAATGAATAAAAAATGACTTCTTTTGTTGCCTTAAACAGCCTAGATATTTTTTTCTTAACTATTTATGGATTGTTTTGTCTTTAAAGTTAGATTGGGTACCATTGAGGGGAGGGATGAACCAGACCTTAAACTCATTTGTATAATCTTCATTGTCTTGCCTATAGAGACTTAAACAATACCATTTCCATTTGAGAATTTTTGCCCTGAAGATTGTTGGCACACCAGGGGTGGGTCTAGAAATATATATACTTATCAGACTATTACTGATGATAATGTTTGGAGACTTTGAATTTCCTAGGAAGGAGGGAGGGTAAGGAAAGTTAGATCACTGCCTGATAAAATATCCTTTTTCCCACCTAACCCCATCCACTCTTCATCTAGATACCAACTCTCATTCTTCAGTCCCCAGCCTGTTTGTCATACCTACTTAGAGAAGCAGCTCTAGCTCCCCTGTAATAGCAATGATAACTTTTACTACTTTGAATTTCTTTGGACTATCTTTTTCTTTTTCTAGCCTGGAAACTCCCTGAGGTACCTGGCTGCCTTTGTTCTTTATTGCATCCCCAGAACTCAATGCAATTCCTGGCAGATAGCAGACATCGAATAGTTATTGTTTGGATGAAGGAATGACTATCTAGTACATTAACTCTGAACTAAATTAATTTTTTTTTTGGCTGGGAGTGGTAGCTCGTGCTTGTAATCCCTGCACTTTGGGAGGCAGAGGTGGGAGGATCACTTGAGCCCAAAAGTTTGAGACCAGCCTGGGCACCATAGTGAGACCCATCTCTACAAATAACTTAAAAATTAGCCAGGCATGGTGATGCGCACCTGCGGTCCCAGCTGCTTGGGAGGCTGAGGCAGGAAGATTGCCTGAGCCCAGGAGGTCAAGGCTGCAGTAAGCCGTGATCACACCACTGCACTCCAGCTTAGGTGACAGGGTGAAACCGTGTTTCAAAAAAATTATTTTATTTTATTTTTATTTTTTTTTAGAGACAAGGTCTTGCTATGTTGCCCAGGATGAGCTCAAACTCTTGGGCTCCTGCCTTAGCCTCTTGAGTACCTGTGATTATAGGCATGCATCACTGTGCCTAGCTTTAAATAAATTTTGATTAATTCCATAATTTAGCATTATTACTATTACAATTTGGATTACAATTTGAATATATTAGGACAGATCAAATATTTAGCGTGATGGGGAGTGTGGAATAGGATATCTCTAAATAATTATATATTCTACATTATAATAACCTTTAACTTGACACTAAATTTTTCTTAATTTCACCCAATACTAAATATGACTTCATTTTCGGGGATTGGGGGAAGCCTGAAGGCCCTTCTGACCCTTCCAAGAGCCCAGGTTCATCATTTACACACCATCCTATACTTTGACTATGAGGAAGGACCATGCAACACAAAGACAGTTTAGAACTGCCAGAGGCAGCTCACATCACATGCTTTAAAGAGAACCATTCACCAGCCAGGAGAATCTCTTGAACCTAAGAGACAGAGGTTGCAGTGAGCCAAGACTGCGCCACTGCACTCCAGCCTGGATCATAGAGCAAGACCTTGTCAAAAAACAAACAAATAAAACAAAAACAAAAACAAAAAAGAAACAGTTCTCTTCCTCTGTGATATCAGTGACTTCAGGACTACAGTTTTCCAAGGTACTATATTTCACTTTTAATTTCAGCTATAAGTCATTGACTAATATGACTTGAACCTATGGTGAGATTTCTACTCTTTAAAAAAAAAAAAATCCCCCTTGTACATAGCAGAGAGATGCAAAGAATTAATTGACATGTCAGGCTTCATTTTCTGCATAGTTACACTGAGCTAATATTTAGACTTCAGCTATATTTTTGATGCAAACAATGTGCAGCCATACTCATGTCCTTTTTAAATTACAAGGTTTGAGCCTGCATATTAGCCCCGGGAGGACCTCCGATCCATCTTTCTTATACATGAGACTTGAGGCAAGTCATTAAAACAGAAGAACCCTCACATGCAGAGCTGAGGAGCCTGCTCGTGGTGGAGTAGAATCTGGAAAATGAGAGGGAGGAGCTGGCATAAGAGCACCAGTTTTGTTCTAGAGCAGGGGTTCCCCCTTCTCTGCCCAAGTATCCAGGCTGACACTGGTTTTAAGGGTAGTTCATGAGTGGCCTTGATATTCTTGGGTGTCATTCTTCAGAGACACTGGGGCTGTATGTTGAATGTCTATAGTTCTACCCTCTCCCACGACCCCCATCATGAATTCAGCTAAAATGAGTCTATTTTTATCATCTGCCTGTATCATCCCTGGTGGCCAGAATGGTAGTTGTTAAAAATAATGCTAATTATAGCAATAATAATAGCTGTCATTTACTGGCCATCTGCTACATTCTAGTAAGTTGCCAAGGGCTTTCTGTGCATTATCTCATTTATCCTTCACCACAATCCTGTTGTCACAGACATTTTTCTTTGTGGGGAGAGTTGCCTTTGTGTGCATCTTCATGAGCATCTCCCTTTGAAAAGGAATCTAGGTGGTGCCCTACCTCCAGGGGTGCCCCGCCTTTCCTCTCCTACCTCTAGCAGACAGGTTAGCCTCCCAGACACCTGTGTTGGATTCTTTGAGCAGGAGCCAAGACATAAAGGGCAGAGGCAAGGGGCGGTAGAGTCCATCTGTGCTGCCGGCAGCAGCATCTGGACAAATATTCTTAATGCCTAGCCTTCAAGGCACTCGTGGCTCCTGCTGGCTTTCCATGCATGTACACCTGTGGTTCTATAGATTCTAGGAAGTTCCTTTTTTTTTTTTAACCTGAACGCTGTTGTTTGCAATCAAGTACCTTACCACATGTGTGAATCAGGTACATTATTATCTCTGTTTTACAAGAGAGAAGACTGAAACTCAGACAAATTAAGTAACTTGACCAAGGTCACATATGAGTATGTTGCAGGGCTAGGACTCAACCCACAGACGTCAGATACCAGAATCTGATTCTTCCACTGGCCTCTGCCAAGTTAATGGACTCTTTGCTCTGTGTACCTGGTCCATCAGACATGGTTACACATCTGAGAAGGACAACAGGATAGCCTAGTCTTCAGAAAAGACACATGACTAGGTTTTGTTTTCTTCATTTAACAAGATAAGAGCTGCCTTGATTTTTCTTTACCCAGGTGGATCTATTAGATTTCCTTTCTTGAGACCCTTTTCCACCCTTTTAATGAACCAAAGGATTGTAAACCCATGAGTGATTGTTTTAAATTTTATTTTTACACCCCAGCAAGCTAAGAACCATGAGTGATTTTTAATTAAACACCATTTTTTTTTTTGGTTCTTGAAATCTAAAGCTCCAATTAAAAATAAGAAACCACAACTGCATTAAACTTCATCACTTGAGCCCCAAGTCAGCAAGCAGCTATAAAACAGTGACACGCTGGAGATGAATTGCATGCATTTATCAGTAAATGGAGCTATGTATGCTAATGGGCTTCAGCTTGGGAACTGCAGGCCTGGCTGCATCAGACTGGTTAAAAGCTCAATTCATTAATAGGAGCCCATGAAGGATTGACTTGTAGTGTCTAATGCCTGCTCCAGGTCCCACAAAAGCAGCTGATTGTGTGCCTTTGCCTTTGGAAGGAATTTTGCAGAATTGTGGTTGTGAGGAGCTAGGGTTGAGTGGAGACTTCCGAGAAAACAGGATCACACTGACCTAACCAAGGCATGGGAGCAAAAAACTAGCACATATCAAGTTCCTGCGTTGTGTCAATTACTGTACTAAGAATTTTATATTTGTTAGTCATTTAATTCTCAAGGAAATTTTTTGATATAGGCAGATACAGCCCATTTCTTTCTTTTCCTGTTTTTGAGATGGGGTTTTGCTCTTGTCTCCAGGCTGGAGTGCAATGGCGCGATCTCAGCTCACTGCAACCTCCGCCTCCCAGGTTCAAGTGATTCTCCTGCCTCAGCCTCCCAAGTAGCGAAGATTACAGGTGCCTGCCACCATGCCTGGCTAATTTTTTTTTTTTGTATTTTTAGTAGAGATGGGGTTTCGCCGTGTTGGCCAGGAGATCACTCCTGACCTCAGGTGATCCACCCGCCTCAGCCTCCCAAAGTGCTGGGATTACAGGCATGAGCCACTGTGCCCATTCCAACCCCATTACTTATAGGTAAGGAAATTGGAATTCAGAAGGGTCAGTTGCTGAAGATTACAGAGGGAGGAATAACTAGGGCATGAACCCAGTTTTGACTCCAGAGTTATCTCCCATGACCTTGGCAGGGTGCATTATCTCACTGGACCTATTTTGGGGTAGGGAATCTCTAATAGTCAAAAGATTCATTAGCATGGGCTTTGAAGTTAGACAGACCTTGTACCAAATCTCTTCCTGTCTGTATGCCGTCTGACAAATAACCTCTTTGAGCATCAGTTTCTGTTCATTTCAGGGGATTTTAGCAAGTTTTCATAAGACATAAGATTGCAACAACATATGGCACAGTGTGGGACACGTGTTGACAATCATTGGTTGTTGATACTCAATGATTGTTGATATTGCTGTTTTTTCTTACTCATCTTGCCTTTCAGGGTTTCTAAAGTACTTCAGGGTTTCTCCTCCTAGCTCAAAGTTCTCCAGGCTCTCATCCTCTTTCGTGGGCATTTATAGTATCCTCCTGTGTTCATGCTGTGGGGCTGGGTGCAGCCAGAAATGCAGTGGGAAGGGGACTGCGTCGGTTAGGACTTTATTTTTTTCTTTCAATTGCACATGATAGAAAATATAATTCAGACAAATTTGAGCAAAAATGATCCTGAGTTTAGGCTAGAGAATACGTAATAAAAAGTTCAAGAGTGGATTTGGCTTCAGACTCTGCATGATCCAGGCTCAAACGGTGTAGTCAGCACCTGACTTCTCTCTCTCCTGTGGCTGCTTTTGCTCTGTGTTACTTCAGTTCTTCAATAAGCTCTCTCTCAGGGCAGCAAGATGGCAGCAGTTCCCATTCTACCTGTTCAGCTTCATGTTCTGGGAAAACGTGAGCTAACTCTCAAAGGTCCTAGGATTTGCTCTGGATGGCTGAATCAAGTGTCCCCACCCCCATTGCCAAGCCCAGGATAGCTGGTGCATCCACTGGCTTTACAGAGGTGGGCTCCACCCAAAGAACTGGATAGAGAGGGAGGGAGGGGCTTTTCCTGAAAGGAATCATGGTGGGTCTTCTCAAAGAAGGTGATAGACGCTGGACAGCAAATATAACAAAAAGTTGACCACAGGAGCATGGTCTCTGTCCTTTGGATACTTACAGTCTAGAGCAGGGGCCGGTGGACTCTTTCTATAAAGGACCAGATGGTAAATGTTTTAGGCTTTGTGGGTCATGTGGTCTCTGTCAACTACATCATTGTGGTGCAAAACAGCCGTAGACAATGTGTAGACTAATGAGCAGGACTGTGTTCCAATGAAACTTTATTTATGGACATTGATATGAATTTCATATCATTTTCATGTGTCATGAGACATTCTTCTTTTCATTTTCTTTAATGAAAAACATAAAAGCCATTCTTAGTTTGCAGGCTATACAAAAACAGGCAGCAGGCTGGATTTGGCCAATGCCCGGTCTAAAGGTAAAAACAAACACTTTTCTTCTGAGTCCCATCTCCTCCCATCGCCACATCTATTTATCTCATGTATTACTTGTGAAAGGGGGAATTAGCACGGGCTGTTGGAGCATTTGGTGAGGATCAATTGCTCAAGGTTTGGTGGATAGTGAAACGTACAGGGTTCCAAGTCACTGAGCAGTTTTGTGTAGATTCAGTTTTGTGGCCATCCGAGATTATTATGTTGGATACATTTATGAATTCCTTTGCTTTGTAAGTCCTGAGAGATTTGTTAGTCAATCAGCAAGCTTTTTTTTTTTTCTTTTTTCTTTTTTTTTTGCCTGCCAGTGGGTCTTCTATATAGCCAGAGGGGGCAGACAGAAAGTGAAAACTCTGATCTACTCAGTCTAACTTTTAAATGTAACCAAAGTAAAATTCTTACTCTGAAAAGGGGCATGGGTATTTGATAGTAAAAAAATTCCTGAGCTCTTTCTTTTTCATGTGTTTGAGCTTGGTGGCGGCAAAATAAAATAGGGTTGAAATTCAATGAGATTGGCATTTAAGGCTGTGCCCTAGAGATGCTTTGCAGTGAAGTTTTCCCTTCCACAGTAAAATTTGAAAAATCAAGATAATATATTATGTATAATTTATTGTTTTAAAGATTTTTTTAAATCCCGAGACTATATCTTTCCTACCTTATTATTTTTCTTTTCTAAAATTATAATAAAGGTAGGGGGTCATTTTTTAAAGGTAAAAATAAAAATAATTCCCAACATTGGGAATTCCATGAAATTTCCATGTAAATTCCATGAAATTCAAAGGTCTAAAATACAAGAGCAAGGTCAACATTTTTAGGTCATATATCTTTGTATATATAATTTTTGAGCAGGAATCCCTAGCTTATATATATTTATTTATAAGTCATTTATTACTAACTTCATATGGGTTAGATATTACTAAAGCATAATATGTATGTTTTAATTAAAATAATAAATACTTCCATATTCCAATGAACTAATTTGCATTTTAGAGGCCATTGGTTTGATTTAGACAACAAGAACTTATAATTTAACAAGGAACCTCTGAGCTTTGAAGAGTCTGAGAAAACATCTCTCCAGGGCCACCTATCCTGGCATCTTTGATGGGCTTCAGATCATTTATGACCCTCTGGGATCCTATGCAAAATGGTTTATGTATTTTCATTTTTCTGGAGTTGAGTCCACTGCTTAAATAGATTCTCAAAGAGTAAGATGTGCTGACTAAAAGACAAAATCACAGATCTAGTGGAGCTGCTCTATAAAGACAGAAAAGAGGTAAATTGCCAGGATCAAGGCAGTAAAGTCAGAACTGAGGTGGATTTTTGCATTTGATAGAGTTCCTATTTCATTGCTTTTAGAACCGCTTAGATCTCTCAGTTTCTATCTCATTCTTTCGGTATTAGAGATTCACAAACAACTATGTAATACCTTGCCTTATTGTAATGTGGATTTTTCAAATGCTAAGCATATTTTATTGATAGACAATTTACATAGAGTAAAATGCATGAATCTTAAATGTACAGCTTGAGAAATTTCAACAAATATAAACATCTATGTAAGATCACCCAAGTTGTAAAACAGAGCTTTCCTATCACCCAGAATCTGCCCTCATTTCCCTTTGCTGTCAACCCCTTCCTCATGCCAGAGGCAATCATAATATGCTTTCTGTCAGTGGAGATTATTTCGTCTGGTTTTGAATTTTATGTAAATGGAATCATAAGGTATGCATTCCTTTTTTTCGTGACTAACTTCTTTCAACATAATGCATTTGATAGTTATCCAAGTTGTTGCATGTAGTATTTTTTTTAATTGCTGAGAGGTATTATATTATTTGGATATACCACAGTTCATTCGTTTTCTTGCTAATAGATATTTGGATTATTTCCATCTTTGGCTATTGTGAGCAATGATACTATAGACATTCATGTATGTCCTCTTGGGAACATACTCAGGAGTGAAATTTCTGAGTCATAGGATAGGTGCTATTTAACTTCGTTAGAAACTGACACATTGTTTTTGAATGTGGTTGTACCATTTGATATTCCCACTAGAAATATGTGAGTTCAAATTACTCTGTATCCTTGCCCACATTTGGTATTGTCTCTCTTTTCAAATTTGGCTGCTCTGGTGGGTGTGTTGTGTTCTTTTCCTCCCCAGTCCCCATTTTAACACTTCTGAGGTTGAGATGTTTTTTAGAGTTAATATCAAAAGAAACTTCCTAGCTGGAGTTAATACCAAAAGAAACTTACTAGGCAAGGAAATGAGTAGTGACAGATAAGAGGCTGTCTTTGTTCATATTCAAGCTTGGAGTTCATAGAAGGAATCTGTTCATTGATTGTCACCTTGGCTGAGAGATTTGTTTGGCAGCATGATTTAAGATAAATGTAAATTAAACATGATATCTTAGTTCATTTGTGCTGCTATAACAAAATGCCACAGACTGGGTAATTTATAAAGAATGGAAATTTATTTCTCAGAGTTCTGGAGGCTGGGAGTCCAAGATCAAGGTGCCAGCAGGTTTAGGTTTGATGCGAGCCTTGTCTCTGCTTCCAAGTTGGCGCTTTGTTGTTGTATCTTCCAGAAGGGACAAACACTGTCCTCACATGCTGGTAGGGATAGAAGGGCAAAAGGGTCTAAGCTAGTTTATATTGCCTCTTTTATAAGACAGTAATCCTTATAATTAATTGCTTCTCAAAAGGTCCCTCCTCTTAGGCATTAAGTTTCAACACATGAATTTTGGGGGAACCTTCATACCATAGCATGTGGATATCTCATTGTTGGTTTAAATGTCTTCAGAAATTCATATTATTGTGCAATATTGAATCAAAAGTTATCGTATATATAAATTGCTATACATTGCAACTAAACGCAGCAGAATTTTCAAAATGTTTTAGAATAGTTGATAGGGTTTTCTCAATTCTGAGAGGCTGGTTTGATAATTCATGTGCTTGAACTTCTGGTTGACTTTAGAAAGAAGCTAGTAAACTTCTAGTGGCATATATGTAAGTTAAGAAAAATAGAAATAATGAGTTTAACCAAATAGGAAATGAAAATGCAATCTTACTATTCTTTGATTTTCTTGAAAGCATTTCTAAAAATTGTACATTTGAATGACTTCAAAAGTAATTCAAAAGTAATGAAAGTAAACAGTTATCTCTTGCCTACCCTGTCTCCTCCCTGGAAGCATCCAGTGTTAGCAGTTTCTTGTGTAAGCTTTAGGAGATGTTCTATATAAATACAAGCAAATATGTATATTTTCTCTCACCTCTTCTTTTTCATTTCTTTTTTAAAAATACAAATGAAAACAGGTATACTGTTCAATACTCTACTTTTTTCATTAAAAATATATTTTCATTTACTATAACATTTTGCTACTATTCTTAAAGTAGTGTCAAAGAGTGAAGATTACAAGTGTGAATCTGGGAAAGCTACGTGTTATCACAACGCCCACAAAATTGCCCAAGGCCAAAAGTAATTCAGAAGAATCTTTAATCTCTGAAACAGGCTAAGTACCAAACCTTGCTTGGTTGGCTCAAGAAGAAAGAGTTATATTGTTATATGAGTAAAGGTAGACAGCTGTAAGTTAAAAATCACGTACCTTTAATGTAATCTTACTTTTTTCCCATTGAAATGTTGCTACTTTGTTGATACGCACCTCTATTACCTTGGGGAAGATGAAATTTCTAGGAGTCCTTTTCTAGGTTCACTATCCAAATATTGTCTATTTCTGGTGTAGTGGTCCTGGAACCCTTTGAAAAACTGGTAAAAGCTGTGGACTTTCATTCCAGAGAAATCCATGTAGGTAGAGATACATTTGACTTTGACTTTAGGGGGTTTATAGACTACCCAACGCTCATTGGTGGCAAATTTCCCTGAAGTAAACACTTGGTTCTGATCTGACTGAAGAATAAAAATAGTTTGTGTTCTGTTGGAAGTTTTAGTAATAAGCCTATTGTTTTCAGAAATTTTAGTAAATAAAAAGTTGATTGCATGGGGAACCTGGCACTAAACCATTTGTAGATGACCTACTTCTGGGTTGGGGTTTTGTATGTGGCAGAACAGCTTCCTTGCTGTGTCCTATTGAAAGTCAGCCCTCAACACAAGGGTTTGTAATTTTTTTTTTAAAAAAAGTCTTTCTAAATTAAAAAAAGTAAATTGCAAGTTTTTTGAGGGCACATGTTAGACTTAATCAGCTTACGAATGATTTCCTTCTGCCATTTCCTCCCAAAATAATGTATTTGAGTTCGATCACTGTATTAGTCTGTTTTCATGCTGCTGATAAACCCATACCCAAGACTGGGCAACTTACAAAAGAAAGAGGTTTAATGGACTTACAGTTCCAAATGGCCTCACAATCATGGCGGAAGGCAAAGAAGGGCAAGTCACATCTTACTTGGATGGCAGCAGGCAAAGAGAGAGCTTGTGCAGGGAAACTCCTACTTTTAAAACCATCAGGTCTCATGAGACTCATTCACTATCATGAGAACAGCACAGGAAAGACCTGCCCCATAATTCAATAATCTCCTACTAGGTTCCTCCCATGACACATGGGAACTGTGGCAGTTACAATTCAAGATGAGATTTGTATGGGGACACAGTCAAACCGTATCATTCTGTCCCTGGCCCCTCCAAAATCTCATGTCCTCACATTTCAAATCCAATCATGCCTTCCCAACAGTCCCCCAAAGTCTTAACTCGTGTCAACATTAACTCAAAAGTTCACAGTCCAATGTCTCATCTGAGATAAGGCAAGCCCCTTCCACATAATTATGAGCCCGTAAAATCAAAAGCAAGTTAGTTACTTCCTAGATACAGTGGGGTCCAGGCATTAGGTAAATACAGCCCTTCCAAATGGGAGAAATTGGCTAAAATTAAAGGGCTACAGGCCCCATGCAAGTCTGAAATCTAGTAGAGCAGTCGAATCTTAAAACTCCTAAATGTTCCCCTTTGACTCCAGGTCTCACATCCAGGTCATGCTGATGCAAGAGGTACGTTCCCACAGTCTTGGGCAGCTCTGCCCCTGTGGCTTCGCAGGGTACAGCCTCCCTCCCAGCTGCTTTCGTGGGCTGGCGTTGAGTGTCTGCGGCTTTTCCAGGTGCTCAGTGCAGGTTGTCAGTGGATCTACCATTCTGGGGTCTGGAGGACAGTGGCCCTGTTCTCACAGCTCCACTAGGTGGTGCCCCAGTAGGTACTCTGTGTGGAGGTTCTGATCTCACATTTCTCTTCCACATTGCCCTAGCAGAGATTCTCCACGAGGGCCCTGCCCCTGCAGCAAACTTCTGCCTGGGCATGCAGGCATGTCCATACATCTTCTGAAATCTAGGCGGAGGTTCCCAAACCTCAATTCTTAACTTCTCTGCACTTGCAGGCTCAACACCATATGGAAGCTGCCAAGGCTTGAGGCTTGCACCACTTGAAGCCATGGTCTGAGTGCTACATTGGCCCCTTGCAGCCACAGCTGGAGCAGCTGGGATGCAGGGCACCAAGTCCCTAGGCTGCACACAGCACAGGGACTCTGGGCCCAGCCCATGAAACCATTTTTTTTCTCCTAGGTCTCCGGGCCTGTGATGGGAGGGGCTGCTGTGAAGACCTCTGACATGGCCTGGAGAAATTTTCCCCATTGTCTTGGGTATTAATATTTGACTCCTCATTACTTATCCAAATTTCTACAGCAGGCTTGAATTTCTCCTCAGAAAATGGAACTTTCTTTTCCATTGCATTGTTAGGCTGCAAATTTTCAGAACTTTTATATTCTACTTCCTGTATAAAACTGAATGCCTTTAACAGCATCCCAGTAATATCTTGAATGCTTTGACACTTAGAAATTTCTTCCGCCGGATACCCTAAATCATCTTCTCAAGTTCAAAGTTCCACAAATCTCTAGGGCAGGGGCAAAATGCCATCAGTCTCTTTGTTAAAACATAACAAGAGTCACCTTTGCTCTAGTTCCCAACAAGTTACTCATATCCATCTGAGACCACCTCAGGCTGGATTTCATTGTCTATATTATTATAAGTATTTTGGTCAAAGTCATTCAACAAGTCTCTAGGGAATTCCAAACTTTCCTACCTTTTCCTAGCTTCTTCTGAGCCCTCCAAACTGTTCCAACCTCTGCCTGTTACCCAGTTTCAAAGTCACTTCCACATTTTCAGGTGTCTTTTAGCAGCGCTCCTCTCTACTGGTACCAATTTACTGTATTAGTCCAGTTTCACACTGCTGATAAAGACATACCGGAGACTGGGCAATTTACAAAAGAAAGAGATTTATTGGACTTATAGTTCTGCTTGGCTGGGGAGGCCTCACAATTATGGCAGAAGGTGAAAGCCATGTCTCACATGGCAGCAGACAAGAGAAGAGAGAGCTTATGCAGGGAAATTCCCGTTTTTAAAACCATCAGATCTCGTGAGACTCATTCACTATCATGAGAATGGTGCAAGAAAGTCCTGCTCCATAATTTAATCACATCCCACCAGGTTCCTCCCATGATACTTGGGGACTATGGGAGTTACAATTCAAGATGAGATTTGTGTGGGGACATGGTCAAACCATATCAATCACTTAGAAATTTTATACACAATCATGTAATTGTTAAGAGCATTTACTGTCAGAATGTCAGTGGGTAGGGGAGTTCTATGATTTGAATGAGTCCCCCAAATTTTATGTATTGGAAACTTAATCCCCAGATTCTTATGCTGATTGAAGGTAGGGCCTTTGGGAGGTAATTAGGATTAAATAAGTTCATCAGGGTGGAACTCCCCATTATGGACCTAGTGGCTTTATAAGACAGGAAGAGGGACCTGAGTTGACACACACACACTCTTGCCCTCTTGTTCTGTGATGTCCTCTGCCATGTTATGATGCAACTAGAAGGTCCTCACCAGATGCCAGCATGGTGTACTTGGACTTCCCAGCCTCCAGAACTGTAAAAACTAAATTTCTTTTCTGTATAAATTTATAAATTACTCAGTCTTGAGTATTCAATTACAGCACAGAAAATAGAATAAGATGGGGAGCAAGATCAAACTCTGTTCTGCCACTTACTTAGTACAGGACAATTTAATATTTCTTAACTTCACTTTTTTCATTTGTAAAGTAAGGTTAATAGTACCCTTCATGGGGTGGTGTAAGGGTTATATGGGACAATGAAGGTAAATCTGTGAGCACAGTGTCTGGCACAAATAAGAGTTCAGTTAATGTTATCTGTCAATTCTGTCCTAATGACTAAGATTCTTAATGTTTTGGAATTATTTTAGATGACTCTATATCACATTCATCATTATTTTAAAAGATAGGCAATTTGATCACCTTGAGACTAATTGAGAAGTTCAAGATCCTAGAATGCCAAGTGACAAAATTATATAATAGTTAGAAACATGAAATTGGAATTCTATTGGCCACTTGGGGGAATGGATTTTATAGGTATACTAGAAATTTTAAAGTTTATAGAACAGAATAATTATTGTAACAGTAACCTCAACATCTTGTATTCATATGTATTAGTGTTCTCACTGCTAACTTCTTACCTCCCATTACTGTTAACCGAATGGGTTAAAAGGGATTCTATTTATAAAAGCAAGCTGAGAAATTTCTAACATTATAATACATGCTTGTCTTTGGGTTGGTCTTATAATGTCTGATAATTCTTTTCTTTTTCTTTTTTTTTGAGATGAAGTCTTGCTCTGTCACCCAGGCTGGAGTGTAGTGGCACAATCTCAGCTCACTGCAACCTCTGCCTCCCAGGTTCAAGCAATTCTCCTGCCTTAGGTTCCTGAAGCTGGGACTACAGGCATGCGCTGCCATGCCTGGCCAATTTTTTGTATTTTAGTAGAGATCAGGTTTCACCATGTTGCCCAGGCTGGTCTTAAACTCCTGAGCTCAGGCAATCCGCCCTCCTTGGCTTTCCAAAGTGCTAGGATTATAGGTGTGAGCCACCGTGCCCGGCCAATGTCTGAGAATTAAAAGAGGTCTTACCAGTATTCATCAAAACTTAGTTTTGGGAAATTTATTCACATTTACCCAAGATTCACTGAAAATACCATGTCCCCCTAATTTAGTAGATTCTCCCTATCTTTCTTATTCTAAAGACAAAACTTGTCCTGCAGGTCATTTTACTTTTTTTTTTTTAACCTAAACAGGGAGCAAGCAGTCTTTAAAATTAGCAGACCTTCTAAAAATTAAGCAGGCTTTTGCCAGGCTCAGATTGTTTGTGTATGTGTGTGTGTGTATGTGTGTGTGTGTGTGTGTGTGTATCTCTGTATGTGTGCATGTATTCATATATGAATGTATACATCTCCGTGTGTATCTTTTTGTCTGTTCCTAAATCTATTTTTTTTCAGTCATTTTATGGTTGAGAAAAGGTACTAAGAAAAAAAGGTCTGAGAAGTCCATTCATCACTGGGATCTGCCTCTCTGCCTGGCTAGTGACTCCCCAGAGAGTCTTAACAAGGTGCCACTGAACAAAAGTTCTTCTCCCCCACCCCAAAACAATCCTGAAAACACTATAATTTGAGGCTATTCTATCGTCTTCATTCCCAGGCTCTGCAGGACCTCCCCTCCCCCATTCATCTCTAGGCCCATCAGGTTTGTGGGCAAAGGAAGCATTAAAATGGATAGATTGATAGCCTTGTGAACACATCTATCTTTATACGTGTTGAATATTATGTCAATTATTCATCATTCAGAGATATCATTGCAGGGAAAAATCACATTAAGAGGAGTCAGGAAAACTAAAGGTTATAAATTCCAATCCAGCATACTCCCTAGTGGCTCTGGAATTCGGTGCTGGCTCCTCTGTGGTGGTCTCATTGGAATGCACGAGTGCCAGACCTTCTCTTAGGGATGTTTTATCCCCAGCCTCAGCCCCCATCAAGCATAGAGGTGGAAAAGGGTGAAATGAATCTGTAAACACAGTACTTCTACGTTTCTTCTTAATTCTGCTATCACCTTGAGTTTGATATGTGTGAAAAATATATTTTTCTCTCAGTTGACTCCTCAATGAACTATTTTCTACAGCCCTAGATTATACCAAAAGTGGGCAATTGACATGGCAAGTGGTACAAGGTAAATATTAGAATGGTTGGCAGACAGATTCTAATATTCTATATCTGGTGGGAGGGCGCAGATTCTACCCTAGGCAGTGACTCAACCTCTCCAAGCCTGACCTTCCTCATTTTGTGATTTAGGGATTATACTGACCTCAGTGGCAGGTAGTGAAGAGTGAATTTGAAAATCTAGATTGCTGTAGCCTTGTAGTATAGTTTGAAGTCAGGTAGCGTGATGCCTCCAGCTTTGTTCTTTTGACTTAGGATTGCCTTGGCAATGCGGGCTCTTTTTTGGTTCCATATGAACTTTAAAGCAGTTTTTTCCAATTCTGTGAAGAAACTCATTGGTAGCTTGATGGGGATGGCATTGAATCTATAAATTACCTTGGGCAGTATGGCCATTTTCACAATATTGATTCTTCCTATCCATGAGCATGGTATGTTCTTCCATTTGTTTGTGTCCTCTTTTATTTCACTGAGCAGTGGTTTGTAGTTGTCCTTGAAGAGGTCCTTTACATCCCTTGTAAGTTGGATTCCTAGGTATTTTATTCTCTTTGAAGCAATTGTGAATGGAAGTTCATTCCTGATTTGGCTCTCTGTTTGTCTGTTACTGGTGTATAAGAATGCTTGTGATTTTTGCACATTAATTTTGTATCCTGAGACTTTGCTGAAGTTGCTTATCAGCTTAAGGAGATTTTGGGCTGAGACAATGGGGTTTTCTAAATATACAATCATGTCATCTGCAAACAGGGACAATTTGACTTCTTCTTTTCCTAACTGAATACCCTTGATTTCTTTCTCTTGCCTAATTGCCCTAGCCAGAACTTCCAACACTATGTTGAATAGGAGTGGTGAGAGAGGGCATCCCAGTCTTGTGCCAGTTTTCAAAGGGAATTTTTCCAGTTTTTGCCCATTCAGTATGATATTGGCTGTGGGTTTGTCATAAATAGCTCTTATTATTTTGAGGTACGTTCCATCAATACCGAATTTATTGAGCGTTTTTAGCATGAAGGGCTGTTGAATTTTGTCAAAAGCCTTTTCTGCATCTATTGAGATAATCATGTGGTTCTTGTCTTTGGTTCTGTTTATATGCTGGATTATGTTTATTGATTTGCGAATGTTGAACCAGCCTTGCATCCCAGGGATGAAGCCCACTTGATCATGGTGGATAAGCTTTTTGATGTGTTGCTGAATCCGGTTTGCCAGTATTTTATTGAGGATTTTTGCATCGATGTGCATCAGGGATATTGGTCTAAAATTCTCTTTTTTTGTTGTGTCTCTGCCAGGCTTTGGTATCAGGATGATGTTGGCCTCATAAAATGAGTTAGGGAGGATTCCCTCTTTTTCTATTGATTGGAATAGTTTCAGAAGGAATGGTACCAACTCCTCCTTGTACCTCTGGTAGAATTCAGCTGTGAATCCATCTGGTCCTGGACTTTTTTTGGTTGGTAGGCTATTAATTATTGCCTCAATTTCAGAGCCTGCTATTGGTCTATTCAGGGATTCAACTTCTTCCTGGTTTAGTCTTGGAAGAGTGTAAGTGTCCAGGAAATTATCCATTTCTTCTAGATTTTCCAGTTTATTTGCGTAGAGGTGTTTATAGTATTCTCTGATGGTAGTTTGTATTTCTGTGGGGTCGGTGGTGATATCCCCTTTATCATTTTTAATTGCGTCAATTTGATTCTTCTCTCTTTTCTTCTTTATTAGTCTTGCTAGTGGTCTGTCAATTTTGTTGATCTTTTCAAAAAACCAACTCCTGGATTCATTGATTTTTTGGAGAGTTTTTTGTGTCTCTATCTCCTTCAGTTCTGCTCTGATCTTAGTTATTTCTTGCCTTCTGCTAGCTTTTGAATGTGTTTGCTCTTGCTTCTCTAGTTCTTTTAATTGCGATTAGATCTTAGAGTGTCAATTTTAGATCTTTCCTGCTTTCTCTTGTGGGCATTTAGTGCTATACATTTCCCTCTACACACTGCTTTAAATGTGTCCCAGAGATTCTGGTATGTTGTAACCAAAACAGCATGGTACTTGTACCAAAACAGAGATATAGACCAATGGAACAGAACAGAGTCCTCAGAAATAATACCACACATCTACAGCCATCTGATCTTTGACAAACCTGAGAGAAACAAGAAATGGGGAAAGGATTCCCTATTTAATAAATGGTGCTGGGAAAATTGGCTAGCCATAAGTAGAAAGCTGAAACTGGATCCTTTCCTTACTCCTTATACGAAAATTAATTCAAGATGGATTAGAGACTTAAATGTTAGACCTAATACCATAAAAATCCTAGAGGAAAACCTAGGTAGTACCATTCAGGACATAGGCATGGGCAAAGACTTCATGTCTAAAACACCAAAAGCAACGGCAGCAAAAGCCAAAATTGACAAATGGGATCTCATTAAACTAAAGAGCTTCTGCACAGCAAAAGAAACTACCATCAGAGTGAACAGGCAACCTACAGAATGGGAGAAAATTTTTGCAATCTACTCATCTGACAAAGGGCTAATATCCAGAACCTACAAAGAACTCAAACAAATTTACAAGAAAAAAACAAACAACCCCATCAAAAAGTGGGCAAAGGATATGAACAGACATTTCTCAAAAGAAGACATTCATACAGCCAACAGACACATGAAAAAATGCTCATCATCACTGGCCATCAGAGAAATGCAAATCAAAACCACAATGAGATACCATCTCACACCAGTTAGAATGGCAATCATTAAAAAGTCAGGAAACAACAGGTGCTGGAGAGGATGTGGAGAAATAGGAATACTTTTACACTGTTGGTGGGATTGTAAACTAGTTCAACCATTATGGAAAACAGTATGGCGATTCCTCAAGGATCTAGAACTTGATGTACCATATGACCCAGCCATCCCATTACTGGGTATATACCCAAAGGATTATAAATTATGCTGCTAGAAAGACACATGCACACGTATGTTTATTGCAGCACTATTCACAATAGCAAAGACTTGGAATCAACCCAAATGTCCATCAGTGACAGATTGGATTAAGAAAATGTGGCACATATACACCATGGAATACTATGCAGCCATCAAAAAGGATGAGTTCGTGTCCTTTGTAGGGACATGGATGCAGCTGGAAACCATCATTCTTAGCAAACTATCACAAGAACAGAAAACCAAACACCGCATGTTCTCACTCATAGGTGGGAACTGAACAATGAGATCACTTGGACTCGGGAAGGGGAACATCACACACCGGGGCCTATCATGGGGAGGGGGGCGGGGGGAGGGATTGCATTGGGAGTTATACCTGATGTAAATGACGAGTTGATGGGTGCAGCACACCAACATGGCACAAGTATACATATGTAACAAACCTGCACGTTATGCACATGGACCCTACAACTTAAAGTATAATAATAATAAATAAATTAAAAAAAAAAAAAAAGAAAATCTAGATTGCATAACTCTGAGTCCCCTCACCTCATAAAGCTGCCTATTTTTTAATGCCACAGTTTGTGGGAGGGACACCGAACTCTTCTTCAGAGTTTCTGAGGGTTCGTGGGTGAGGTATGTGTGTCTCTGGAGGGCTCTGTGCTGTGGATGGTTCTTCTGGAGGCCTGGTCTGGCAGGTGCTGCTCTGCCTCCCTGTCTTCCTTCCTACCACTAGATGTGACCCCTTTACTCCATTTGCTCAAAGAAGCACCAACACAGGAACCATCTAACCATCTGTTCACTCAATAAATACTCCTTGCTCCTTGCATGCCTACTACATGCTACGGAGGAGCAGCTGTGAACCAGAAGGAAGCCTCTGCTCTTGTTGAAGCCTGCATTTCAGTGGGAACGATGGAAGGCAGGCACATGGGACATTTCAGGTACCAGTGGGTGCTGTGAGGGTGATGATGCCACGGAAGATGGGTGGGATGGGAGGTCAAGGAGGGCCCTTCTGAGGATATGACAGTGGAGGTAAAGAAAGAGCCAGTTATGTGAAGATCTGGGGAAAGAGTGTTCCAGGCAAGGGAGCTGTGAGTTCAAGCCTGTTATGATAAAGAGACGGGGTCGTTCAACAAACAGGAAAGGAGAGAGTGTGGCAGGAAAGTGTGGTGTGAGATGATTAGAGAGGTGTGCAGTCTAGAACTAAGAGTTCATAAGAAATTTGAATTGTATTCTAAGTACAGCTGGAGGATTTTATGTAGATGCTTGACATATTTTGATTTATGGTGGTGGTGGGAAGGTCACTCTAGCTGCTGTGTGTGGACTAGGTTGTAGTTGTGGGGAGGAATGGGAGCGGGAAGGGCAGTTGGAGGCTCCTGCAGTGGTTAAAGTGAGAGATGATGGTGGCTTGGACCAGGATAGTTATCAGTGGTATGATGGCAATAAATAGATGGCGTTGTGAGTTTTTCTGGAGGCTCTGGAATTTGGTGCCAGGTCCTATGTGTACTGAGAGAATCCACCCATGGATTCAGTGTGGGCAAGAATGGAGTGAGGGAAACTGAGGATGGCTCCTAGGTGTTTTACAGGTTTTAGGTTTTGGCTACCCTCAAATCTAGAAAAATCTGGCAATTTTGGCTCACATAATATATCAGCCTTTTTCTGCCTTGAGGATTTTCTCATTAGCTATGTCTCTCCATGAGCCTCTCATCTCTTCTATGCTCTAGGCTTTCTCTTCTTAGGTTCTCTGTTTTGTGGGCTGAATATTTTTGAGCAGGGATGGCATTATTTAGAGCCTTTTATTGGTAGCCTACTGAGTGCTCAAACCTGTGCTAGTCCCTATAGGGAATATGGAAAGACTTCTTGGAGAATTATTATGCTAGTGTCCATTGTGGTGTTCCTGGCAAGGGCATTCTCATATTCCTATGACCACAGAGCCTCCCCTTCCCCTTTGCCCTGAAGATTCTCTCATGGGACTAGTGTTTCATTGAATAATATGTTGGTTATGTGTAGCATGCTGGTTATGTGTAGCATGCTGGCTATGTGTGGCATGCTGGTTAGGAGCTCTAGGCTTAGGATCTTGGTTCTGTCCTCTTTGGTTGCATGAGCTGTGCAAGCTGCTTAACATCTTTTAGGCTAACTTTCCCTATTTGTAAAATGGGAAACTGACTTCCTAGGGCACTTAGGAATATTTTAAGAGATGTCATATAGGAACTGGCAGATACATGCTCAATAAAAAGTAAAGTAGCTGGTGTTGCTGCTGTTGCTTTTACTGTTGTTTTTATTGACTTGAATAAAGAAATCTTGCACCTGTTAAAATGAAACACTACATGGTAGCTCCTGATATTTTGCCATACTCAGCTGGTGATAAGAATCAGATAAGCCAGTCATTTGAATAACTATGATTTATTGAATTCTTACCATGTTCTAAGTTCTTTATGTATACTGTTTCACTTAATCTTCATGACCATTCTAGGAATCAGGTTCAATTGTTATTGCCCTTTGATAGATGATTAGGGCAATGAGACTCAGAGGGGTTAAATAATTTGCTAAAGGCCACACAACCTGTAAAATGGCAGAAACTGGGACTATCCAACTCCAAAGCCCACGTTCTTAGACATTAGGGGCTATTGAATGAAGTGTGTTTGTGTATGGGGGAATTTAAGAGAATATCAAACCATTTCTAGAGTTCTACCCAATATTGAGACCTTGTTTAATGTAAGGGAACTCTGACATTCTCTTGATTGAATGCTCTCCCCTTCATAGCAACTTCTTCTGCAGCTTCCTTGCCCAGTGCTCCAGTATTTGAGGTATGCTTGATGGTTCTGAATTCAGATTTGAATCATGTGTCTGCCTGGTTTTTGTGCCCTTGGACAGCAAACTTAATTGCCAAGCCTCAGTTTTCTTCCCTTTTTTTTTTTTTTAAAGTGGGTACAATGGTATCTATGCCACAGGCTTGTGGTAAAACTTAATCTGATGAGATCTGATACATGCTGATGTTTATTGGGTACTTAATATTATTATTAGTGAAACCTGGCCAAATATGACTCTTTGATGAATGTATATAATTTCAGGGAGTTAATTTTACTAAAGTACTTGAAAATGTTGATTGATCTAGTATACTTTTATTTCATAGACAAAGTATAGGTAAAGTCAATAACAGTTATTTTAGATTGTGTGAATTCTAGGGTAGTGGCATTAGAATGGAAGTTTTATTTCTTTTAATTGGACTAGAGCCGCCATTCCATAAATCTATTGCACATCTTAAGTCACCCAGTGCTCTTGCATTCATCTTTGTTCTTTGCTTGGACGTCAAGCAGTCTGCCTGGAGCTGGTTAGAGAGGCCTAAATTTAGAATCTGCCTACCTATAAATAAGGTCCAGAAAGATAGATGACTTTGGTCACCTGAAACGGATATTAGAAAACACATACCCTAAGCTATCAAGGGAATGAGAGGGAGGGTGAGAGAGGCATGCCTAGGGAGAGGAAGGACGGGGCTTAAAAGGAGGGGTTGTGATGGATTGTTCAGCACCTGTAAACAAAGAACTGTGCCTGGGGCTCTCCTGGCGGTTGGAAATCCAGCCCAAACATTCAATGACTCAATCGTTGTTCAGCTTGTTTAAGTCCATGCCATTTGTATATATGATGGGATTTTATGAGACATTTTACAACAATTCCCCACCACTGTTTGGGGAAATAATGTCATAAGATTCAACCTTCTTTCTTTTTCCGTTCTGAGATGGTTTCTCAAAAAATAGCTTTTATGTGCCCTTAGCAGTTGGCTACTCTCAGTTTCTACTAAGAAATACAGGCCGACCTCACTGAGCAGGGGGCCCTTGTATTTGATTTTCAGAAGAGCACATGTATTTGTTGCCAGGAAGCAACAATGTCTGAACCAGACGCTTCTGGGTGACCAAAAGAAAGACTCACCTTATTGGTTTGTTATTCTTTACAGGTGGTTAAGGGGATGAGCTTTGTAGTAAGATGCATTTGGATTCATGCTCTTCCTTCATGTCTTCCCAGCTCTTATCTTGGGCAAGTTAGAAACCTCTTGGAACTTATTTGTCCGTCTATAAAATGGGGATAATAACATTATCTCATAGGTTTGTTGTGAGGGTATTTAAAATACTTAGCAGTGCCAGGCACAGAGTTAACCCCTTAATAAATGGCATTGATTATAATTATGAGGCTGTCTTCTCTGCCTCGCCTTTCTTCTTGTCTTATCTAGTAGTTTTGAGTGGCTGGTCTGTGTTTCCTTGTCATATATGATTTCCTTCCTTGCATGTATCACTCTCTGAAACTATCTTATTTAAAAATTTGTTTGTGGTTTCTCCCCTCCCACTATGATGCAAGCATCATATGGCAAGCCTTTGTGCATCTGCTCATACTTGTCCACTCAGGGAGAGCACTGAGTAGTCTCTCCATACACAATTACTGACTAACTCCCCTAACTGTTTCAGTAATTTTTCTTTCTTCTCCATGATTCCTGTATTAAAAAACCATTTTATTTTAGAATTGAGGGTCTAGGCAAGGATGAGAATCAAAAGGTGATCATTGTTTTGGATTGGTTTGAGGTGGAATCTCAGGTTAGAAGAACTTCTTGGGAAAACTAGGATGAAGACGACTGGGGCTTTCCCCTCCGCCCCTGCCAGAGATTGGTGTAAGTATATTCATTAGGATTCTAGTTTCAAGGCCCATAAAATTCACTGAGCAAGCTTAAGCAATAAAAGAGGTGTTCATTGTAAGGACTCAGGAATGTTTTTTTGGAACTGAAGGGAATGGATGTCATCAGGCCCCAGGAATGGGCTGGAAATAAGAATTTTTTCACAAACATCTGCTTCTGCCTTTTCTCTCTGCAGATCTACTTTTGCATCTCTAAAACCCAGCGTTTTGCAAACTATTTGTGCTAAAACACAGTAAAAATGAGTTATACTAAAATGAAATAAAACAAGCCCTGGTTTTTTATTATTAGATTCCGTAGACATAAAATTATTCTGTCGAAGTGCTATAAAGGTTCTTAAGTGCTTCCTTACTCTCAGTTTCTGTCCTTAATTCCTCGTGGACTGGTAACAGATGGCTTGTAAGCAGGCATGACTGCAGTTTACGCAGCAAGTGTGGATTGCTACCCCTCATGCTCAGATCCACACCCCTCCACAAGAAACCAGACCAAACGGAATGGTAATCTTTTAGCCTGCAAGTGTGATTCAGGCTTTGCTCAATGGTCTTTTATAATACTCTGGTCTATGCAGCTATGGCCACTAGGTGGGGGCAAAGAATAAAAACATGGCAGCTAGGGGTGTGTCCTTGTGGGGGCGGGGGAAACACGGTTAAGGGCTGAGCCAAGTGGACACCTGAAAATGGGTCTACATAGGGAGATTTCCAGCACTACTGATTCTATTTCTTCTGAAAACACGTCATGAAAAGACTTCTGATGCCAGGTGCAGGGACTCTGGGAGGTGACCGAATGTGTGGCTGTGAACATGGAGGGGAGAAGTCATACGCTAGTTTCACAATTCTCACTAGTGTATTTTGAGAGAGTTCCCATCACATTTACACTCTCTGCCAGCCTACTCCTATTTCTATATGCAAATATTTTTCGAGCACACAACTTCCCAGATCTCTGGCACAAACTGTCTAATGCTTCCCTTGCAGATGTTTTATGGATTTATTTTTTATCTTATGCCAAGGAATTGAAATGTCCAGTTGAGATTTGGTCAAGTGAAGGCCCAGATCTTTTCAGAATGGTGGTGACAATTTCAAGAACCATTTGGCATCTAGGGGAGATTCCTCGAGTGAGTCCTAAGTGAATTTGTCAATGCTCTTCCTTCCTTTACCTAAGAGAAGGGTACAGAGGGGTAGCTGACATAAATATAGGCCTTGGTTATCATCGATACTCCTCTTTCCCAGCTTTCTTGGAACAAGCTCGTTTAGCAAGCAGATACCTGTAAGACCTGGAATTGGTACACTAATGGAAAGGCTTTGGTTTAAGAGACTTGGGCCCATTCAAGTCCAGTTTAAAAATGCAGAAAGTTACTGTGATATGGTAATTGCATGGATGAACTGTAAGCCTTTATAGATGAGTGATCAAGAGTGTGGAATTCAAACTGGGCATGGTGGCTCACACCTGTAATCCCAGCACTTTGGGAGACTGAGGCAGGCAGATCACCTGAGGTCAGGAGTTTGGGACTAGCCTGGCCAACAAGGCAAAACCCTGTCTCTATTAAAAATACAAAAATTAGCTGGGTGTGGTGGCACACACCTGTAATCCCAGCTACTCAGGAGGTTGAGGCAGGAGAATCCCTTGTGGAGATTGCAGTTAGCTGAGTGGAGGTTAGCAGGTGGAAGTTAGTGCAGTTAGCAAGTGGAGGTTAGTGAGTGGAGGTTAGTTCAGTTAGCAGTTGGAGGTTGCAGTTAGCTGAGACTGTGCTAATGTACTCCACTCTGGGCCACAGAATGAGACTGCATCTAAGAAAAAAAAAGTATGGACTTCAGGTTGAAATCTTGTCTCTCTATTTGTGTGTCCTTAGGCAAGACACTGGCTTCTCTGAGCATCAGTTCCCTTAGCTTCAAAATGGGCATAATCATTTCGTAGAGTTTTTGGTAACTCACTCAGCAACTATTTTGTTGAGCACTCACTAGCATCCAGATACTGGGCTAACACTGAGGGTGCAGTAGGGAACAAGAGAGAAATAGTTTTGCCTCGCATAGGACCACAGGACATTATAGCAGAGTAAGCTTTGAATAATAATAATAATGAAGTAATAAATTAAAGTACTGTGATCAAACGTAAGATATGGTCAAGCACAAGTGTCAAAGCCCATGTGTCAAATCTTTTAGCAATCCTGATTCTGATTTGACTAACATCTGAATAATATTTACTATTTAGAGTTCATAATCCTCTGAAGCCAGCGTTGTCCACATGTCAATAGAATTTTGCTTATGGATTTGTTTCCTTACTCAGTTTTCCTATGTATTCTTTATGTGTAATCAAACGCATCATTTACTTTTTCTTTTTTGAGACAGAACCTTACTCTGTCGCCCAGGCTGGAGTGCAGTGGCACAATCTCAGCTCACTGCAGCCTCCACCTCCTGGGTTCAAGCGATTCTCCTGCCTCAGCCTCCCGAGTAGCTGGGATTACAGGTGTGAGCCACCACGTCCAGCTAATTTTTGTGTTTTTAGTAGAGATGGGATTTCACCATGTTGCCCAGGCTGGTCTCCAACTCCTGACCTCAAGTGATCTGCCTGCCTCGGCTTCCCAAAGTGCTAGGATTACAGGTATGAGCCACCGTGCCTGGCCCATTTACTTTTTCCAGAAGCTTTTAAATCAAGAATGTGAAGGAAAAGCCTCTACTGAGAGATAATAAGGCCAAATTCATCCATTTGCTTGTTTGTCCATTTGGTGTTTATGGAGTATCTTTTGGTTGTTTGGTACTGAGGACATAGAGGAAAAATGACCACTTTTCAGTAGGGG
Organism: Macaca mulatta; assembly: GCF_049350105.2. Classification (NCBI taxonomy): domain Eukaryota; kingdom Metazoa; phylum Chordata; class Mammalia; order Primates; family Cercopithecidae; genus Macaca; species Macaca mulatta. The sequence goes on from NC_133411.1 coordinate 155,464,710, forward strand.
GACAAATAGTTAAATATGTAGGTGTCAATATTGTGGGGTTAGGCATCGTAATAGAAATTATGAGAGGTAGAATTCTTTTGTGTGTGTGTGTGTGTGTGTGTGTTTTTTTTTTTTTTCTTTTTCTTTTTGGTAGAGAAAGGTCTTTCTCTCTTGCCCAGGCTGGTTTCCTGGCCTCAAGTGATCCCCCTGCTTTGGCCTCCCGAAGTGCTGGAGTTACAGGTGTGAGCCTCTGCACCTGGCTGTGGGAGGCAAAATTCTGAGATGGCTCCCAAATTTCCTGATGCCTTGGTGTGTGCCCTCCCCCTTGCATCTGCATTCCCTTCCTCTTGAGCATGGGCGGGACTTGTGAACATGATGGGATATTACTCCTGTGTTTAGCGTACTAACCAGTTGACTTTGAGTTAACAAAAAATGGCGTTATTCTGGATGAACCAGACCTAATCAAGTGAGCCCTTAAAAGGGACTGAGCCCCTCCTGAAGTCAAAAGAGAGTCAAAGTGTGAGAGAGAAACTTTCCTGCTGACCTGGAAGACACAGCCTTCGTGAGCTCTATAGCTGCAAGAAAATGGTTTATCAAGTTCCATGTTAGCTTGAAAGAAGACCCCAGATCTAGCAACCTTGTGAGCAGAGGATTTAGCTAACCTTTACTCAGACTCCTGACCCAGGGAAACTGTGAGATAATAAGTCTGTGTTGTTTAAAGCCACTAAATTTGCAGTAATTTGTTACACAGCATAGAAAAATGAATACAGAGGTATGTATAGATTGCCATGACAGAATGACCTTTCTTAATTGTACAAACAGATCTCTGCTGGACTATGTGGGACTGTGAGTCAAACTGAAACTTCTGGATGCAGGTAGATGGTGCAATTTGTGACATATGAACTGTTGGTAGATTAAGGTCAATGGCAAAGAAACCAAGCATTTGAAGACTATTTCATGGATTATATATTTGTATGGTTTTAATTACATTAATATTTAATAATTGTATGTGTTCCATATAGTGCTGGGTGGGGGTAAAGGCAAGAAATACACAGATGTGTAACACAGACCTTGCCCTGAAGATGCTTGTTCTTTATTCAAGGAGACAATTGTGTCAGTTGGCTACATTACAATAACTCCAAATGGATATCTAAGCAATTTACTGGGAGAGTTTAATTCAGTCTGAAATGAGTTAGAGAAGCCTTTGTTTGTTGCATTTGAGCTAGGGCTTGAAGGATGTCCCCACTGATGCTGCTGGTTGCCTTTGGAAAAGCCATTTCCTCCTTCTTTCCTGGAAGATCTCTGATGTTTCTTGGGGGGATCTATGTTTCTCCAGCATGACTCACAGATTGATCTTGTTTGGCCTAAACCATGGGGTGGCTGACTGGGCCAAGCAGTTTGCCACGTGTTTTTGTAAATGAAGTTTATTGGAACAAGTCACTTAATGGTTTATGCATTATTGATGACTATTTTTGTGCTACATGGGGAGAGCTGAGCAGTTGTGGCAAAGCCCATATGGCCCACACAAGCTAAAATATTTACTATCTAGCCTTTTACAGGAAAAGTTTGTTGACCTCTGGTGATATGGTTAGGCTTTGTGTCCCCACCCAAATCTCATCTTGAGTTGTAATCCCCAGGTGTTGAGGGAGAGACCTTGTGGGAGATGATTGGATCATGGGGGTGGTTCCCCTCATGCTGTTCTCGTGATAGTGAATGAGTTCTCATGAGATCTGATAGTTTTATAAGGCAGTTTTCCCTGATGTTTCCTGTGTGCTCACATTCTCTCTCACCTGCTGTCATGTGAGATGTGCTTGTTTCCCCTTCACCATGATTGTAAGTTTCCTGAGGCCTCCCTCACCATGCAGAACTGTGAGTCAGCCAAACCTCTTTTCTTTATACATTACTCAGTCTTGGGCAGTTCTTTATAGCAGTGTGAGAACAGACTAATACACCTGGTCTAAGACATCATGGTAATTTCAAACCTCTTTTCAGTGCCTGATTTAGGAGTGGGAATGCAACACAATTTGGCCAAGGAAATAGGATGGGATCATTGCTGGGGTTTTTTTAATTGACAAAAAGAGGCTTTCAAGAAGTTCCTGCTTCTCCTGCTAGATGTGTTTTTGACTGGATGTGATATTTCAAACTGCTAAAGATTTTGTGACCTTAATGAGAATTAGCCTGAGAATAAGAGCATGTACTGAGGATGTCAGATTGATACATTGAAAATAACTTTTGTCTCTGATGGTGTCTTTGAGCTGCCAAATTAACCATCTCTGGAGCCATCTTATCTCCAGACGTTTTGTTCTGTGATGTAATAATTTTCAGTACTGTGCAAGCCAGTGGAGCCAGGGTCTTCTTACTTGCAGTCGGCATCAGTCATAGTGATTCTGATTTCATTGATTTCAGTAAATGGGGAAGGAGAAAAGGATGTTACAGGTTTAAGAAACAGCATGAGCAAAGTCCTAAGGCATATATAAATATGGCTTGGCTGGGTATAGCAAGTATTTGCAGGACAGGTAACAGGGTGTATGGGGGGAAACACTGGGAAGCTTGGAATCAGATTATAAAAGAGCTAGAATGTGAGACTAAAGATTTTAAGATTTTGGAAATTTATGAGCAATAAAGTGTCATTGGAGCTTTTTGAGGAAGAAAGTCCCTTTTTCAACTCATATTTTAGGAAAGTAACTGTAGATGCAGTGTAAAGGAGTGGTCCCCAACCTTTTTGGTACTAGGGTTAAGTTTTGTGGAAGATTATTTTTCCATGTGAATTGGGTGGGGGAATGGTTTCAGGATGAAACTGTTCCAACTCAGA